>NC_090266.1:992486474-993767724 GCF_040414725.1 Anabrus simplex | reverse complement strand
TAAATTCAAGGTGTTTAGACCTTATCAATCGTGAAATTACCAGCGACTCGTCCCAGTGTACCAGGTGGCTCATCTGTTTGATTGCTACTCTTTTCGAAGAGGCTGGTGTTAGTGCGCCGTTAAAACAACAGTACAAGCCTCCTATGTAATGCAATGCAGAGACAGTGCATTAGGGAATTATGTAATCTAACCTTCATTTTTAAATGGGCTCTTGCCCGGTTGAAACCCCCACCTGACATCTTGTGATACTGCACATTAGTTTGCTGGTTTGTTTTGAATTAGCACTCGATGTTGAGGTAACAGAAGAACAACACAACAAACATGTGCAAAATAACCTATGTTATCACGGTGCTCTTTTCAGCTGAGGTGGAGATGGGACAGAGGGTCTGCCAGTGGGACTAAACCAAATAGTACCTTTAACGTTTTACTCAGGGTACCCTGGAACAAACACGGTAGTAACCTTCAAAATATTCTGTATTCCAAAATTTTAAAAAATCATTTCTAAGCTTCTTAATGTTACTTGTCATGATATTCATGATTCTTGGGAAATACTTCCCATTAACACAGCACGTTATTGCAGTAGGAGCAATTGATATTCATGTGTGGATGAGGGATAAACATAAATGAAACCTAACATTTGCTTGTGACACATTACATATTGGAAACATCAGGCCATGTCGAGTAATATTACTTTCAATAGAAGTAAACATTGTGTATTTGCTGGGTCAGGGTCACTGTATTTCTGTCAATATGAGGACGCAGGTTACGTTTGTCTGGACGCAGGAAACCACGGTATTACAGTGAGCAACGTGCAGTGTATATTTTTAAAAATAACTTCTGTGAAAGCAATCTTCTGACTTGCTAGCGGATCTCGTGCTGATATAAGCACAGGATAAAATGAGGTTCAAACACGCGATATACTTCACTACAGCTTGCGTTTCTTCAATACACGAGTTCTCTTACATTTTAGAAATCGTCCATCGAGTAGCAAAACCCACCGTACCGAAGTCTCTCCTTGTGTAACAAGATGCTATTACCTAACCTTTAATCAACGATTTTGGAAGTGTCTTATACTTATCTTCTCGCTCGTTTGTCATACGTTTTTTCACTATATATTCCCAAAAAACGCAATTTAGGAGTTGTGCAGAATTAGAATGAAGCCCATTTCCTGTCAGCTAACATGTATATGTGTGTCACCTTCATAATACACACATTATTTTGTGTGACTAACTCTGAAAATTCATACGGAGGATGGGTATATGAAACTGAGAACTTGAAATTGAGTTCACTCTCAATATCTGAGTTGGGAAATGTTTTGTAAATCCTGCACTCTGCCAGATTCATGTATCAAAAACATATAACTGAGATTTTCTGCTATGTAGAATCTATTGTTACAAATAAAACTCCGTCTGTTTTATCAATCTAATTTAATTCACGATAACCCAATAAATGCGCGCGCACACACATACACATATATATAGGGTGTATCCGTGATGATGTTACAAACTTTCAGGGATGATGGAGGACGGAACATGGATCAATTTGAGATAAGGAACCATATACTGGAAACAATCGAGTCAAAAGTTAAGCAAAATTCTGCTCACTTAAGTCCAATTACCTGCACAAGTTTCAGAAGCTGCAACATTTACAACAATTGTTCGAAATGGCGTCCCCTTGCGTCAATGCAGGAATGGCATCACCGCACGAGTTCTGTCGTACCCGTTCGAATATCCCCGGTGCCGTTTGAATGGCGTCGCAGGCAGCGAGATGTCTTGCCAAGAGATCCTCTTCATTCTCGACAGTTGTTTCATACACAAGGCTTTTTACATGCCCCCATAAAAAGAAATCAATTTCGGTGAGATTAGCTGAACGAGCGGTGCAAGAAACAGGGCCACCTCTTCCTATCCACTTTGCAGGCAATGGCTGATCTTTGTGTTCACGAACCCTCAGTCCAAAGTGAGGTGGGGCTCCATTATGTTGGAACCACATCCATTGACGAAGGGAAAGAGGGATGTGTTGCAGTAACGTGGGTAGTACATATCTGAGCACGACTGTGTACATTACTACACTTAGGCTCGAAAGAAACGGGCCTAATCATTGACTATACCTGCCCACACGTTAACTGAAAGTTTGTGCTGATGGCTCTTCACAATTGTAGCGTTGGGATTCTCTTCGGCCAACACATGACTATTGTGAGTGTTTAGCATTCCGCCTCTGGTGAAACAGGCTTCATCTGTGAAAAGCACATATGCAGGGAAGTGAAGATCGACTGTTAGGCGCTGCAAGACCCATTGGCTAAACACGACTCGAGGTGCGAAGTCAGCAGGACTCAAAGCCTGCACTTTATGTGGATGGCAGGGGTGTAGATACATTTCGCTTAATACTAGCCACACAGCCATATGCGAAACATTCATTTCACCTGCAAGTGCGCCAGTGCTGATTGCATGCGCCTCATTCACGCGAGCAAGCGCTGCATCTTCTAAGTCGGGAGGCCATGTAATCCGTCGTCCTCGTCGGTCATTGTACTGTGTTACCAATTGCCCTGTTTCACTTAATCGTTGGAACAGTCGTGGAAACGCGGTGCGAGCCGGATGTCTCGTACTGGGATATTTGGTCCTGTACAACCTTTCGTCTTCTCTGCTGCTTCCATTTGATTGTCCATAGGCGACCACCATATCTGCAAGTTCCGTAACCGGGTACAACTCCATTTGCATACGGCTCATCAATGTACCACTTCAACCAGTAAACACAGACTGAAGCTTACAGTACAGACATAGCACACCGATCACACCCGCATTGGAGCCGTTGAGTTATTATCCTAGCCTCTTCTGCTCGCCGGGATTGTCACCCCTATATTACTCTGAGCACATGTAGTGTACAGTACAGTCAAAGGTATCAGATCTGTTTTAGCTTTAACGTTTGACTGCCAGCCGCAGTGGTGTAGTGGATACGGCGTTCGTCTACTAATCCCAAGTTAACAGGTTGAAACCCGACTGAGGTCGGTGGCTTTTAAGGGGGTTTAAAGGTGACAACCACATGTTGATGGCTTTTGGCACGTTAAGGAAGTACTGCGGGATGAAATTCCGACACCCCGACGTCTGTTAATAATGGACGGACAGTAAACAACTTGGATTATTAATAACTTTTGACTGAAACGTTTCCGGACTACGGTTCGTTATCTCAAATTGATCCGTTTGCGGTCCTCCATCATCCCGGAAATGGTGTAACATCATCACGGATACACCCTCTATACACACACAATTCTAACGAACCATGAATGGCCACACTTACTAATCGTTGTCTATTTAAGAATCTCTCTTCTTTACGGTACAGAAGGCGGCCCGGCCCGTTGTTTACCTGGCGACAGCTAACCCTTACTTTCACTTCCTCAAGTCCAGTCTCCTCATAGAGCAGTTGTGTGTAGACCACACGGCTACAGGCTACACCAAATTCGATTATTATTCTTTGGTTCGACTCCAGAGACAGTCAACTAATTCACACAGTCACATGCAGTGAACAACTAAACAGCACCAGCTCATCAGTATGCAACAGCAGGACGATACTCACAACAGAGTGTATTAACGCAGGTTCATTTGCCCTCACACGAACGATAGCGGCTTCCCTCCTTACTCACAGCGGTCCTCAGTCCACAAATATACGCGAACGCACACTCCTCTCAGGTAGTACACAGTCTTCCGTTCCGTACCTCGTCTCAGGCATAACTACTCACTGGACTCTCCGACACCACAACAACAGCTCCTCGTTCACACCCCGGAGGGGGGGGGGGGCACAAGCGACAGCAGTAGTAAGGTCAACAACGATTCTTAAACAATGGGTGTTGTGTCAGCATTTTCATACGAGGTCATTGAACCGTCGTGTCGTTGTCGTGCGTCTGGGATTCCAGGGCAAAGTACGCTTGAGCCGAGGTCATTCACTCCTTGTTGAGTTGTAGGGCAGTGCGTTGTTTTACGTACAAGAGCAAGCCGAACCTTACAGTCGCCATCTTTGAGAGCCCTAATATCACGGGGCGTAGTTTTATGGCCAGATGCCTTTCCTAACCACACAGTGCATAGTTTTACGGCTAGATGCCCTTGCCGAAGCCATCCTGGAGGGGCCTAACTTCACAGGGTCTAGTTTTACGGCCACGTACCCTTCCTGACGTCATCTTCGAGGGGCCCTAAATTCATAGGGCATAGTTTACGGCCAGGGCATAGTTTTAGGCTCATATGCCCTTCCCTTCGCCATTCTGGATGGGCCTAACCACATAGTCGCAATCTCGGGCCCAGTTTTACGGTCAAATGCCCTTCCCTTCTCACAGACGCAATTTTGGAGGGGTCTAACTATACAGTCGCCATCTTGAGCCCAGTTTTATGGTCAGATGCCCTTCCCTCCGCACAGACTCCATTTTGGAGGGGCCTAACTACACAGTCGCCATCTTGGACCAAGTTTTATGGTTAGATGCCCTTCCCTCCCCACAGACGCCATTTTGGAGGGACCTAACCACACAGTCGCCATCTTACGGCCCAGTTTTACGGTTAGATGCCGTTCCCTCCCCACAGACACCATTTTGGAGTGGCTTAACCACACAGTCGCTATCTCGGAGACCAGTTTTAAGGTCAGATGCCCTTCCCCCCTCCTCCTCCTCGTCTGGCCCAGTTCTGCAGTCAGATACCCTTCCCTCCTCCACATCTGACGCAGTTTGACGTTCATATGGCCTTCCCTCGTCGTCCTCCTCCTCCTACTCCTCCTCATCTGGCCAAGTTGTACGGCAGATGCCCATCCCTCCTCCTTATCTGGCCCAGTTTTACGGACAGATGCCCTTCCCTCATCATCTTCCTCCTCCTCCTCTTCTTCTTCTTCTTCTTCTTATATTTCTTCTTCCTCTTCCGTATCTGGCCTAGTCCCCCCTTGGAGTACTGACAGAGCTGTGACGTAATAAGCGCGGGCGATTTAAAAATTCCTTTCTAACATGCAGCGTGCAAGTCAACATGGTTATGCGTGTTTAGACTTGTTCGTTATCAAGGTCATTCTCTAGTAAACTGAAGCCTTTATAGACGGTACAAGCACCGAGCTCGATAGCTGCAGTCGCTTAAGTGCGGCCAGTATCCAGTATTCGGGAGATAGTAGGTTCGAACCCCACTATCGGCAGTCCTGAAGATGGTTTTCCGTGGTTTCCCATTTTCACGCCAGGCGAATGCTGGGGCTGTACCTTAATTAAGGCCACGGCCGCTTCCTTCCCACTCCTAGGCCTTTCCTGTCCCATCGTCGCCATAAGACCTATCTGTGTCGGTGCGACGTAAAGCAACTAGCAAAAAAAGACGGTACAAGTGTGAATATCGTCCTTAGTCTCTGAGATACTGTGATAGAGAGTACAGCGCTTTATTCCATCAAGACAAGAACATTAATAGTTGATGTAAAAGGCGTTAAAGTGAACGGCAACAATTTTGTTTTCAAAGAGGTGGCTCTGTTGGATTGCTTTGTGTTGTGGGCGCCAAAACTCGTCAGTTTAGTATTTAGCCCGCCTTTCCCTTACTGTTTGCAAACAGATGAAGACAAAATGCAGACACAATGGATAGAAAAAATTTAGGTCTGTAGTGGCAAGAAAAAGGAATGCCTTATCGCTTTCCAACTATGATCATGTACGTCCATTTGTCAAGAGCTGATCTTTTCTTGAAGCCGGCCTCGTGGTGTAGGGGTAGCGTGACTGCCTCTTACCCGGAGGCCCCGTATTCGATTCCCGGCTAGGTCATGGATTTTCACCTGGACCTGAGAGCTGATTCGAGGTCCACTCAGCCTACGTGATTAGAATTGAGGAGCTATAAGACGGTGAGATAGCGATCCCGGTCTAGAAAGCCAAGAATAACGGCCGAGAGGATTCGTCGTGCTGACCACACGACACCTCATAATCTGCAGGCCTTCGGGCTGAGCAGCGGTCGCCTGGTAGGGCAAGGCACTTCATGGGCTGTACTGCTATGTGCTTTGGTTTGAACTTTTCTTCAAAAGGATGCGAAAAGATAGAATGGTTGCGTAAGAATCTACCTTCAACATGTGCAATTATCGACATGCATGAATTAGGATGCCCATTATTTAAATCTCTTCACAAGGACCATAGTGGGGAAACAATTAAAAAGTCTTCACGGATGTGTAAATGCTCTTTGATTGGTTGTGTTACAGTGCATGCCGGGAGGTGAAAACATAAATAAATTGGAGTGCCGGAATTACGTCAGTGTGAAAGAAATGTTAGGAGAGTAAAGACATCATGTCATTTCTATCTGATACTAAGTGTAACGCAGTTGAAAAGGCAATTCTAAAGTGTTATGCTTGCAAAAAGGAACTTAACACATTTACTGACGAAGTGTTGAATGTTTACCACAGGCATTCTTGGTCAATGTAGCAGCGAATGATGTAAAAAAGGTGTAGAATAAGGTGCCTCCGAGTGGACACAAAATCATGCTTTGTCACAATTTCAAACGTGCAGTTTACATCATGAACGAGTAAGTTCAGCTAGGAGACCTTCAGTGAGACAGTGCCGTATATGTCAACTCATTAAACTGTATCATAGACCTAAAACCAACGAGTTATCCTCGCTTATGAACACTTATAATGGTTTCGAAATGAGTAAGCAAGCTGTCGCAGTAAACGGTGAAGTAACGTGCCGGGTGAAAGGTGAGGAAGCATACTGTACATGGACTTATCAATAAGGTGATTGGTCTTCTTCCTTTTGAGATTCATCTTCCTAGTTACCGGTGCTGTTGTGCTGGAACTCGACTTTAAGTCCGCTTGGCACGTGGTGATCCTGGTATTAATATGTTAGATGCTGCCTGCAAAGAGCATGACAATGCTTATCATCAAAACAACCCTGAACTAATACGGGTAGCTGATAAAAATCTGTATCGTAAAGCTATGCAGCGTGTGTCGTCACCAAATGCTACAGTTGCTGAAAAGATAGCAGCAATTGTCGTTGCCGGTGCAATGAAAGGACAATTGTTACTGGGTGGTGGCATTAAACAGCGAAGACAGTAGAAATGATCTGTGTAAGAAAGGACAGAACAGATTTACCTGAAGAAAGGAAAATGCATATATTTCAAAATAAATACGAATTGTGAAATATATTGCAGGTGTTGTTTATTTTTAAATATAAATCCTACCCTACAGCATGTCCTACGTTAACTAGTAGTAATAATGCTGACTTGCAAGTTTAATCTTGTCTTATACCGTAGAAGAAAGGAGAGGTAGAGGTTCGAGAATAAAAGACTCAAGTATTAAAGTACATCCTCTCTATTAATCCATGAAATGAAGTTGTTATTAAAACTAAGCCATTTGACATCCAGTTTATTTCCACAAAGACGAATAACACGGTCGATTAAATAATGATCAGGATATTTTGCTTTATGCAGTTCTTTGATGTAGAACGCTCCTTCAATAGGCTGGCCTGTGAGATCGCGAAGTAAATGCGTAACTGGGTTAGTAAGCTTAACACTCAAGATATGAAAAATTTCTGTAGTCCAGTTAGGGGTGCATACTTTTGCAAAGATAGACTTGTGTTTTTTAATGAGAACAAAATCACCTTTTCAAAGCGATGGCGGAGCGGATCGACCGTTTTGATTACAATATCAATATAATCAAAGCGTGGTATATTCTTAGTAAGAAGATGTGGCTTTGTGCCAAAAGTGCTATGAGGTGTATCGTTGTAGGTAGACACGAGTCTAGGTAAAAGTTTAATCCAACGATATGAACCTTGAGCTGTAAATTCTCTCCACATCATTGTATTGAGTGTACGATTAAAGCATTCTATAACACCCGACTTGAGATTGCTGTTCGTAGAGTAGTGATGGATGCCAAGTAACATGAGGTATAAAGAAAAATCCTTGTTGGAAAACTCTTTACCTTGATCGGATTGAAGAAGGCTTTGGCAGCGTTTTGATTGTTCAACAGTATGCCTAAATGTGTCTAAATGTGAGCTGCTGTCTTAGAAAGCACAAGTCGTGCAAAAGCGAACTTAGAGTAAACATCGATGACAGTAAGTAGATACTTATACCCCTAATTGCAAAAGGCATATGGAATCATTTCTACTATATAAGTCTGCTTGCCAGAGATCATTTCTTCCGTGTTTAATAAGGCGTCTGTGACAGTAGGTGCGACGTGCTGATTAATATAACTCGTGTACGATACGTATCTTTACAGGCGAGGTCTTATCTTGACGAGCCATTACTAGATAATACCCATACGTCGTAATTCTCTCTCTACTTCAAGAATTTCTGATTCGTGACCTGTGTGACCAGCATCTTGCGCAGCTCTTAGAAGTTGTATTCGTTCTACGAGTAAGTTACGGTCATTCCAGTATCTTATGTCTACATGCAGCAACAAAGGCTTGTAGACAGTATTAAGACCATGTGCAGTCAGTTGATGTGAAGGAAAAAGCTTAGGAAAAACTCTCGATACTTTCGACACTTATTTGCATTTACAGCTTCAGTCCTCTTGTAATTACGTCGTGTTACCTCAGTAGCAAAAATTATTGCTTTATATTTTTTAAGATCATCTTGTGAAATTATGTACTTGTCAGAAAAGAACTTCTGAGAGACATTTAGTAGGTTTATATGTTACACCTTTCACGATGATACTGTTACCATTAATCTTAACATTTGCATTACTTATTCATAGCGAATACCGTAGGATGTGTCAGTTTGTCCTGTAAAGAGTTTTTCTATATAAGGAGCAAAGAGAGGTCCATAGGTATTTCGGATAAAGGTCTTAAAATGAATACGGTACTCTGACGTGATTATAACCTCAGACAAAGAAGGTTGATCTTGTGTTGATGTAGTAGGCGTTTCAGCAATAACACCTGTAGTTAAAAACTTAATACCCTTAGACGGTGAAATGTCTTTATATTCTTCTTCCTCATCCAGTTCTTCATTACTACCCCGATTCTCCCTTTCCTCATCCCGCTTCTCTTCTTCTTCGTGCTTTTCTCGTTCATGCTTATCTTCTTCTTCATGCTATTTTGTTCATGCTTCTTTTATCATGTGATATTTGCATAGAGATAAAATTTGTAGTAGACTGGGGCAATGAAGTAAAATTAAAAATTTCTCTCAGAGGTGTACCTAGTTGCGTTTTCAAAGATAAATCAGTGTCTGTCTCAATAGGTTTATGCTCTTTAAATTCTCGTCGAATATTGTCTCGAGCACGGATTAAATATTTTCTAATCCCTTTGCTGGATGTTGACATGATGGTGATTTCTGTCAAGTGTTGATGCACATAAAATGATCAAAACCCATGCGATATTGTCCAAAATGAACATCACTTTCTTTATCAATAACTAAAAGGCCATAACGATGCGATGAAAAGCATGTAGCACACATACGTTTAAAGTCATTGAATGTCATGTCAGTGTTAACATGATCATCATACACACGTCGCATGTTGCGCTCATCTTGCCGAAAAAGCCCAATAAGATTTGCGTTGTCGCGTATCAACTGCTTAGACACACGAGAATAGGTTTGATGTAAATAGAAGCAATCTACGTATTTATGTCGTCCCATAATAAGGCATGTACGAACAGCGTTTTGCTCTTCTGTTGCGACATCGTCAAAGATCATAAGATGAATGGGAAACATATCATCCGGTAATGGTACTTGCTCAAGTGCATTAAATTGAAAGTATTTCATTTCGTCTTTAACCAGATCGTGCCTTACACTTTGTAGAATAGTGTATAGCTGTTGATAGAGTGACTGAGCGAGAACGTAAATATTCTCTAAGCGTATGTCATTTATAGAGGTAATGAGTGTGAGTAAAACATTTGTATTCCCACATCCCGAAGGGCCAGATATAATAAATCGAATACTAAAAGGAAACAACGTTCCACATCGTTTTTGTAGTTGCACCAAAAGTACTGTCGGTAAGAAATGAGGGACAATAACACTAACAGGTAATGTTTCTTCTTGCTTTATAGTCTTCATGGTAACTGAATAATAAAATAGGCAATAGTAATATATATATCAAACGACACAACAAGTAACTGTCAGTTCATAATTCGCTCTTGACGGGTGAAGTCGTGTACAGAATGGTGAAACAACGATATCCAACCGTTATGAACAAGAAAACTAAAACAGTTAGACGGAAAGAAGTGGTAAAGTCTGCACGGAAAGCTACTCGAGGGGAATACAATCCGCGTGTAGCTCATACTAAGGCACTACGGGCAGTAAGAGCGAGAATTTCTCCAAAGTGCAGAGCTATGTTTTGTAAACGTGCACGAATTATTCCTGTACCAAAATGAGGAGGATTTGTTCCTGCGCTGTTTGCTGGACTAGCAGCTTTAGGGTCTTTGCTGGGTGGTGCTAGTGCTGTAGCAAGGACTATTAAGGTTGTAGAAGAAACTAATCAACAGTTGAAAGAAAGTGTACGTCATACCAAGACAATGGAGGCAATTGAATTACGTGGCAAAGGCGTACACATGAAGCTTGCGCCGTACAAAAAGCACTTAGCATCTACATATCTCGAAAAAACATTTACTAAATACATTACTAAATACATTGCCACATCGAGCTGTAACCCACGAAGAAATTTTTATGTTTGCTAATCAACTAGGAGTTCATTATTTTCGTGGTGTGTATATGCGCGATCAACTACCAGCACGCCCTCGTGAACGTGAGAGTGCTCTAATTAACTTAGACAAGTGTCGCGGACCTGGATCTCATAACGTTGCCTACGTAAAACGTAAAACTAAAGAACGGTGTTTCGATAGCTATGGAGATTTACCACCTCCATTTGAGTTCATAAGGTTCTTCAGAATCAGTGCAGACATTGTTTACAATAAAAACCGTGAGAAAAATGTAATACACGCAGTACGGCGATTGTGTCTTATGTTCTTATATCAAACCCAGACAGCGACAAAGAGCAACAGTTTACACGTGATGACCAACGGTGAAAGAACGTTCGCTGTACGCTGTGACGGACCTAAAACATTCGTCTACTTTAATCCACCGATCGAATCTATATAGTGCGTGATGGCTCAAACAAGTTCTATTACAATGAGCACGTGCCAACGCTACCATCACGCAGTTATTCAGTAGATGATATTCATGACTACATTGAATGTTCGTTAATTGAACAGTTTAGAGAAGATAGTTTTAGTAATCATAATTATAAGTTCTCAATTACAGTGAGCAATATCACACATAAATGTGTTACTGAGTCATCATTCAAGATTGACTTCAAATCACAACCTGATTCGATTGGAGCATTACTTGAATTTTCACCAAGAGAGCTCATTCCGAACGTACGTTACGAGTCTGATCAACCTATGATACTCTTCGACAATCATCATGTAAACATTACTTGTAATATTATTACCGACATGTATAGTAATCAACAATCTTCACACGTCCTGCACGACTTTATTATTACAGAGTAAAGTGGTTATACTATTCATGAGAAACTGTCAGTAGTTCTTTATCATCCTGCGTCTGTAAAACACATTAGTAACATCACTCTTAGGCTTGTGAATAAACATGATCAGATTATTAATTTAGATTGACACACGTACGCAGCTTACAAACTTTATCATAAACCAGTATGAAAAAATCTATAAAACACAGTGTACGTTCCGGAGACATACTACATGCTTGCGAAGACTCAACGAATTTTACAGATGTCCATAAGCAGATTTTCCAAGATTTAGCTTTTACGCTACTACAACAAAATGGAAGAAATGCTAGACATTATGAACACAGTATAAACTCATGAATGTGTAGTACGAAGTCAGCTAAATTCTTATCAACCTTTTAGGTTTGGACTCAATAACAATTATGCAATTCACTTTGTCATTAATCAACAAGATGTATACACCCTACCACACGAAAGCTACCTCTATATGAAGGACGCGTAGATAAGGCAGATGGAAGTGGACCTAGTGCATCTCAAATAAACAACCATGGTCTAGCTTTTCTATTTTCTGAAGCGCGTTTTGAAGTAAATAATTTGGAAATAAATAGATCAAAGAATGTTGGTATTACAAGTGCAATGAATCTCTACCCATCTTATAGTGATGAAGAAAGTAATCTTTTACGGATGGCAGGATGGTGACTGAAAGCTAATAACAAGTGGATGATTAATGAGGACGGTACTTTATCTGGTATGTTACCGTTCATATTCTCGACTTTTAAGATGATTTTGACGTATTATAAACAACGAAACACAAGAGCTAAATCTGATTCGTGACCGAAGTGATTACAATTCTCTTAAAGCGGTAGAAACACCAGTAGACTCGAAAATTCCACTTCATCGTGTATTGTGGAGGATTTCACATGTAAGATTATCTGATAGCGAAAAACTTCGATTTCTCAAGACTGTAGAACATGATACACCATCACCTATATGTTTTCGGAGTTGGGGGCTGCATGAATATCCTGTATTACCACCTACAAACGAGCATAGCTGGGCTGTTAAAACGTTTTGTTTTACTGAAAAGCTATTTTATATTGTTTGTGGTTTTCAAACCCATCATAAATTCAACCATGAATCTCCTGTCGATAATCGTTTATAATTTGAAACATCTGAAAACATTCCTTCTAACACAACAGCCTATTGTCTTATTTTTCATACGAGTGACAGCCCTTTATCGTGATCAATAGTGTGTGCTTCTTCACCGTACACTATGGAACAGAAACAAGAAAAAGACTTCACGGTTACAGACAATCGTCTTTATAACAAACAAAACTGTGAATGTACGAGCTGTTCGCCTACTGGTGTAACTAGTAAGCAACGTTTTCTTTATCTCACACAAGTAAGTGACCAAAACATCTGATTCAATGTTTACCACCAGGATATTTATCTATATTTATCTATGTACGCTGCACCTTTTGGGGTGGGACATCCTTCCTCTCCACAGTAAGATGTCAGTCGATGTACAAGGGCAGATCAGAAAATAGGTTGCACTTCCCAGTTATGGCCATTTATTACATCACCTATACAACAGCAACATGACCATAACGACATACACTGTAACGTCACTTTTCCACATAATTTCCAAGAGAATGCAAACATTTCTGCGAACGCACAACCAACTTGTCGATACCGGATGCACAGAAATTTCCTCCAGCGTTCTGCAACCACTCGGAGACAGCGGCCTTCACCTCCTCATCGGTATGGAAACGTCGACCACCGAGCTCGGTTTTGAGCTTACCGAACAGATGAAAGTTACATGGCGCTAGGTCAGGTCTGTAGGGTGAATGTTGCCCGACCTTCCACTTGAAACGCTGAAACAGTTCTCTCGCTTGCGGGCCTTGTGAGGTGTTGCGTTATCGTGCAAAAAAATCACACCGACGCTCAATTTCCCCCATCGCTTCTCTTTAATCGCTTTACGCAACCGGTGAAACGTTTGTCAATACGACGCCGCGTTCATCGTCGTTCAATTCGGCATGAATTCCATGTGCAGCAAACCCTCCATGTCAAAGAACACTGTCGCCATAACCTTACCGGCTGAAGGTTGAACCTTGGCCTTCTTTCGTTGTGGTGATGAGGGGTGCACCCATTCCATTGATGTTCGCTTCGTTTCGGGGGTGAAGTGGTGGACCCACGTTTCGTCGCCTGTGTCGATTCGCCGCCGAAACCCGTTGCCGTCTGCGGCATAGCATTGCAAAAATGCCAGGGAGGATTCGAAACGTTGTCCCTTGTGCTCATAGGTGAGAAGATGTGGGACCCATCTTTGACACAGCTTATGATATCCAAGGTCCTCGTGAGCAATGGCGAACACACTGCCGTACGACATGTTCAGCTACGTCGCGATTTCTCTCATTTTAATGCGCCGGTTCTGTCTAATGATCGCATTCACACTGTCGACCATTGCACGGGTCCTGGACGTTGCGGGCCTGCCTTCGCGATGGTTGTCCGTGATATCCGTGGGCCCGGCTTCGAATTGCTGACACCACTTTACGATACCTTGCCGGGAAATGGCCCGCTCCCAATACACAGTACTAACTTCACGATGAATGTCCGTGCAATTCTTCCTTTTGGCCCATAGGAATCGGATTGTCGCACGCACCTCATATTTGGAGTGAACGTCCAGTTGACGCCTATTACATTTGGTCGCTATTCACACAATACTAGACGAGACACCCCAGCGACCTGCCTAACAGACGTGTGGGCAGTGTCTGCCCCTTTCTCCGCTGTGCCCACGTTTGCAACAAACAGCGCGCTGATGCGACGTGTTAGTGCAACTAAACTTTTGATCCACCTACGTAGCTTTATGCAGACCCTGTCGGCGTGATTACAAGCATCGAGGTAAAAATGGTTCGGATGATTGGGATGGACCTAATCCAAAAATTCTAAACTGTACACAGTGTATGGATGAACATTTTCCCTTCTTTACAATACCTGATAATAATTCAGAAAGGAACAAAACACATAAATAACAACATTAACTTCTTTGTAAAGCTTAAGATAAGTAGTATAATATATCTTAAATCTTAATTCCATAAACAATAAATATTTTGTGTAATTTGAATGTTGCAGGATTATGATTTTGGAGGAGCTCTTAGCTCTTAAGCTCTTAACGATTACAGCAAACTTATCGCGATTTGGTATTGTTGTGTAACCGGTAATATATTGATTACTTTAAATTAATTACACAATAAATATTTCATTAAATTCAAACTGTCCTACTTATTACGCTCCCTTTGCCTCCTAACACCTATCGAAAACCTTCACAAGCATACCATCTATAAAGGCTTAAGTTTACTAGTGAGTAACCTTGATAACGAACAAGTCTAAACATACATGGCAATGTCGACTTAATCGCTGCATGTTGAAACGGAATGACCTTAGTATCGCACGTGCTTAGTCTGTGCGTGTCAGTTTGTGCGTTCGGTTGTGTGCATTTTCAAATCGCCGGCGCTTATTACGTCACAGCTCTGTCACTACTCGAAGCGGGGAGACGACAAAGAGCCTATGTGATTTGCCCCTCCAAAATGGCTTCTGTGAGGGGGAGAGTATCTAGCCGTAAAACTACACCAGATGAGAAGGAACGAAGGACATCTAACCTTAAAAGTAGGCCTGATTAGGAGGAGTAGTGAGGTTAGGTCCCTCCATCATAATAAGGAGGGAAGTGCATCTAGGCATAAAAACTAGGTCAGATGAGGAGAAGGGAAAGGCAACTGTCCATAGAACTGGGCCCAATATGGCGACTGTGTGGATAGGCCCCACCAAAATGACGCCTGTGAAGAGGTAAGCTCATCTGCCCATAAACCTGGGACCATGATGGCTACTGTGAGGATAGCCCACTCCAAATGGCGGCTGTGTGGAGAGAAAGGCATATGACCGTAAAACTGGACTGCAAGGTGGCTACTGTGTGGTTAGTCCCTCCAGGAAGGCGACATTGAGGAGGGAAGGACATCTACCTCTAAAAGTCGTTCCTCTGAGGTTAGGCCCCTCCAATATGGCGACAAGGAGGAGGGAAGTGTATCTGAGAGTAAAACTGGGCCTAAGATGGCGACTGTATTGTTAGGCCTCTCCAAAATGGCGTCTGTGAAGAGGGAGAGGCATCTGACTGTAAAACTGTGCTCTGTAAGATGAGACCCCTCCAAGACGGTGACTGTGAAGATGGAAGGGTATTTGGCAGTAAAACTAGGCCCTGTGAGATCAGGCTTCTCCAAGATGGCGTCAGGAGGGGCATCTGGACGTAAAACAAGGCCCTGTGAAGTTAGGCCCTCCAAGATGAAGTTGGGAAGGCCACCTGTCCGTTAAAGTATGCCCTTGTGTAGGGTAGAGCATCTGGCCGTAAAACTACACCATGTGAGGTTAGGCCTCTCCAAGATGTTGTCGAAAAGGGCACCTGGCCGTAAATCTACGCCCTGTGAGGTTTGGCCCCTCCAAGATGGCGTCGGAAAGGGCATCTGTCCGTGAAACTACGCCCTGTGAGGTTAGGCCCCTCTAAGATTGCGATTGTGAGGTGAGGCTTGCTCTCGTACGCAAAATCCGCGAATCCCCATTGCCCTACTACTCAACTAGGAGTCAATGATCTCGGGTCAGAATTCCCCCTAGGTACATTACTGGGGATCAATGACCTCGTGGGAAAATGCTGACTCAACACCCATTATTTTGTAACCTTTCTTGACTTTAATACTGACAGCCAACACCTCTGCCGACCTCAGCGCAGCCACCTAACCCCAACACACTGAGTCCAACACTGATTCCACCATGGAGTCCAGTATTGACACTGAGTCCAGCACCAACACTGATACCACCACAGAGCCCAACACTGACTGATTATCCGCGGCTAGCCTCCATTTTTATAGCTCGGGTGATATGAACCAGAATATTCTCGAGGTGGTGGCCTGCGGAACATTCCCGTTGAATTTCGAAGAATATCACAGGTAAGCCAGCCGACGAGAACAATAGATGGAAGTTCCCGCCAACCCCTCCGGACCGGCTGGAAGCTCCCCGGTCGGCTGACTCAGTAGTCCCTTCCAAAAAGTACCAAAATGGGCAACCACAAGGCTGGTACGTAATTATTCAGCTCAAATGTATTACAATATTTCTTTTCGCGAACGTACAGCCGTCATAGTCCTAATGGATGTTTTCCACTGTGTTTCATTTTCCGTTTTTTTACCATAGTGATTTTTAGGGGTCACTCTCTACCTAATTCCTCAGAAAAGTATCCGATTTGGAAAGTTATGGAAAAACGCTAATGAATGACAGCGTATCTGAAAAGGTTATCGAATCCCAAGCAAATTAGCGGTAAAGTAAAATGTTTTTCTAAACAACGTAGCCGAAACTGTGAGATCCAGCTGATTGACTGTGCCCAAACTGTATGATGTTTCTTATTTTGTTGAAGTTGTGAAACATGCATCACCTCACGCTGGGGTACTTGCAATGGACCTAAATCACGTTCGCATGCGTAGAATATTCAGCGTCATATAAACAAAGTCGCGTCACTCCTGCGTCACCACATGGTTGAGCTGGAGTTCAACAGAGTAACTCAGATCTCTTCTTCGTCTTCTTATTCATATTCTTCCCTATGTCATAAGCTATTATGGTGGGAGTCGACTGTCTTTAGGTCTTCTTCTTATTAATATTATTCCAGTTTTCTTCCTGGCTTCAGCGTTGAAAGTGTCCAAACTATTTCAACTGTTCTTCGTCAGTTTTATCAGTTATCACACAGATATCCCTCGAGGCATGAATCCGATTTTCTCGTGTCACACCCACTGATCACCGTAGTATTATCATTTAAGGTTGTGCAGTTTCTGATTATGCTTGGTCTGCCTGGTGCACGCCTTTTCACTGTACGTCATTGCTGATCCGATTATCCCTAGGCCGCGCGCGCGAATTTCTGTCACACTACCGGGCGCGTGGTTCACTTTGTCAACCAGTTACGTTTCCAGTCGTTTACAGGCTTCCAATAGCATAAATATTTCATTTAACGGTGTTTTATCTTTTGTTTCAATGTTATTCTCCAGACTAAATTAAAAACTTGCATTAGTGATTAATATGAATGTACATAAAATGGATAATCATGAACACGTGAACTACTTCTGATAGGGACATGAACCTATTTAAAATGAGTTAAGCAGTAGATACATAATTAATTTAAAATTATGGTCATATATGAATATTAGCACAATTGTGCAAAAAAATGTCTGGATGAAAAATAAACTTTGTCCAAGGAATCTTTCACATCTTATACCCCGAGCAATGCCAAAATTTCACTGCGGTTCGCAAATTTAGTATCGCATTCACGGTTGTAATTCACTTCTTCCCGCTTCATGGAAATGTACAAATTAGTTAAGTATGATAGTTCATCGAAGTCTATTTCTGTTGATACCTTCCTCACTTCCCCTTACGGTCCTGGCAGTAGTTTTACAATATTCCTTACTTTCACCCTCGAAGTAAGTTTTGAAAAGTCCGTCGTGGAACACATTGTTCCTCCATCTCTCCCAAAGAAAAATTCCCTTTCGTTATCGTATTCATAGAACTCACTGTCCGAATCGGCCTCCTGTTCCGTATCACTGTTATGATTCTGACCCGATACGTTTATAATTTCCTCTTCTCCATTCGGAAAATCTGAGGCAGAGTCCTCTATTTCATCGGACAACTGACTCAAAATGTCGGGTATGTCTTCATCATTGACAAAACGAGACCTAAAATAAAAATATACTACATGTAATTATGCCTGACTTTTCCTAATTCCCCGACAAGAATAGAGGAAAGGAAATATTAAAGAAATTAATTTTACTTACATGACCAGGCCCGCGGTTGACTTTGCCAAACAGCTTCGGATTCCAAGAGTTCGCTCGAAATAATTACACACATATCGCTTCCACTGGTTTCGAAACTCGACTGAACTGAAGGTCAAGAGTGAGAGCAAAGGTATTGGTTGCGAGGTGGTAGAAGACTGACAGCTCTGGGAATTACGGCGTAAAATAGCGCGCTGGATGGCAAAAACATCCAGTGCACCCGGTCTAGGATTAAAGTGCTACAAACCTTGCCTTTGATTGCCGCAGGCATTCTTTTATCACTTATGACGCCAGTCACTGATCACCACTTTAGCCAAACGACATTGGTTTGGTGCATAACATCAGCATCCGGCATTACCCTGCTGCCTTCTGATGATGGATCAAAAGTACCTGAATTCATCTCCCAACTTTAAGGAATCATCATCCAAAAAAACGAGACCTAAAATAAAAATATACTACATGTAATTATGCCTGACTTTTCCTAATTCCCCGACAAGAATAGAGGAAAGGAAATATTAAAGAAATTAATTTTACTTACATGACCAGGCCATGGGCCAATGTGTTTTGGATTGGAAAAATTGATGTACACATATTCTGTCATCGCACTGTTAACTCTCAATACTGGATTTTAAGTGCTTGCCTACATCTCTCAAGAACCTCTTCAACCCACACCCTTGTTCCATCAATCAAGTCTAGGTCGTCTACAACAAAGTGCTCCGTGGCAGGTTATTCATGAGATGTTTGATCAGATATTTTATGACCAAATTAAACAGGAATGGGTTATGCAAAGAACCCTGGTGGACGGCAACTTTCACGGGGAAACTGCTAGATCCCCAGACCCGTTCATGACATTGCTGATTGGCATTTCGTATGTCATTACTTCACATCACACCGCTGGGACTCTACGTTGTACACTTTGCTTGTTTCATCCAGCTGTTTCAACTCTTTTTATACTCTACCTTGCGCCTTGTATTTCAGTACGGCCACCTCTACTTATTTTCACACACTGGAGTATTGCGCACTGAATTTTACCCCATCCGGAATATTTGAGTTCTCTACCCGGTCTTGAATTCCAGTTTCTTCTTCTTCAGCTTTGACTTAACAGCTTCTTCCCACCGCAAAGTTTCTCTTCATGTCTATTTTTTCTTCTGGAAACACTTGATGTTCCTTCACCTTTCAAACACAGAACCCTTGAAACTGCATAATTTCTTGCGCACTCAACTTAGCATTGGTAATCAAATCTTGTCCAAAAAGGCTTTCATATCTTTCGTTCTTCTCGCCTTTTAGCATAAAGTATTTAAGCTTTTCCATTAGTACAATGCGCTCTTGTTTGCGTTTCTGTAGCGTCATTTCAGCTAATTATGATGATGATGATCGTGGCTTTACGTCCCACTAACTACTGTCCTGTGAACCATGAGACCTTGCCGCGGTGGGGAGGCTTGCTTGCCCCAATGAAGCAGGTAGCCGAGCCGTAGGTGCAACCATATCGGATGGGTATCTGTCGAGAGACCAGACTGACGAATGGTTCATCGAAATGTGGATAGCAGCATTTCCAAAGCTGCAAGGGCGGCAGTCTAGATGATTGACTGCTATGGTCTTGTCATAATACATAAGATGGCTTAGCTGTGTTGATACTGCTACACGGATGAAAGCAACGGGAAACTACAACCGTAACTAACTCCCGAGGACATGCAGCTCTCTCTGTATGAATGATGTACTGATGATGGCTTCCTCCTGGGTAAAATATTCCGGGGATAAAATAGTCGCCCATTCGGATCTCCGGATCTGTGGTAGGTTAGAGAATCTGAATAGGGAGATTGATAGACTAAAGTTAGATGTAGTTGGTATACGTGAAGTACGTTGGCAGGAAGAGCAGATTTTCTGGTCAGGCGACAACACAAAAATCAAACAGGGTAAATGCAGGAGTAGGTTTAACAATGAATAACAAAATAGGACAGCAGGTAAGCTACTATGACCAACATAGTGAAAGGATTATTGTGTTCAAGACAGACAACAAGCCAATGCCCATAACAATAGTGCAGGTCTATATACCCACTAGTTCAGCGGATAATTATGAAATAGAAACAATATGTAAAGAGATAGAAGATGTAATACAGTATATAAAAGGTGATAGGAATCTAATTTTGATCGGAAACTGGAATGCAGTGGTAGGCCAAGGAAGAGAAGGTAATACAGTAAGAGAATTCGTATTGGGACACAGGAATGAAAGAGGAAGCCGGCTGGTTGAATTCTGCACCGATCACAATTTATTCCTGGATAACAGTAGGTTCAAACCCCACAAACGACGGCTGTATACTTGGACGAGACCTTAAGACACTGGAAGGTAACAAATATACTTCATTATGATCAGGAAGAGATTTAGAAACCAGGTGTTCGATTGCAAGACTTTCCCAGGAGCAGGCGTTGACTCTGACCACAACCTGTTGGTCATGAAATGCCATCTGAAGTTGAAGAAATTGAATAAAGGTAGGGATGCAAGGAGATGAGATCTAGACAAGTTGAAAGAAAGTAGTCTGGGGGATTGTTTCAAGGAACATGTAACACAGGGCCTAAATGAAAAGGCTGAAGGAAAACAGTACAGGAAGAATGGACAGTAATGAAGAATGAGATCAGTAAGGCTGCTGAAGAAAAGTTAGGAAGAAAGGAAAGATCACCTAAGAAACAATGGATAACTAAAGAGATACTAGACCTGATAGACGAACGACGAATGTACAAGAATGCAAAAAATTAGGAGGGCAGTGTAGAATACAGGCGAATAAGGAATGAAGTAGATAGAAAGTGCAAAACAGCTAAGGAAGAATGGCTGAAAGAGAAGTGCAAGGATGCTGAAGGTTGTATGGCCATAGGAAAGTTAGATGCTGCATACAGGACAATCAAGAAAACCTTTGGAGAAAGGAAAATTAGGTGCATGAATATTAAAATCTCAGATGAAAAACCGCTTATAGGGAAAGAATACAAGTCAGAAATATGGCAGGAACGTATCCAACAGTTGTACAAAGGTAAAAAATGTAGACGATAATGTTCTGGAACAAGAAGAGGCTGTTGATGCGGGTGACAATGGAGACCCAATTCTGAGGTCAGAATTCGACAGAGCTTTGAGAGACCTAAGTAGGAACAAGACACCGGGAATTGATGACATACCTTCAGAATTACTGACTGCCTTAGGAGAAACCAGCATGAAGAGGTTGTTCCGTATTATGTGTAATATGTATGATACGGGAGAAGTGCCATCTAATGTTCGGCAGAATGTTGTTATACCTATTCACAAGAAAGCCAGTGCTGACAAGTGTGAAAACTACCGCACCATTAGCTTAGTATCTCATGCCTGCAAAATTTTAACACGTATTATTTACAGAAGAATGGAATGAAAAGTTGAAACTGAGTTGGGAGAAGATCAGTTTGGCTTCATATGAAATGTGGGAACACGTGAAGCAAGCCTAATTTTATGTCTGATCTTAGAGGACCGAATAAAGAAGGACAATCCCAGTCCATGGCGTTCGTAGATCTATAAAAGGCATTCGATAATGTTGATTGGACCAAGCTCTTTGAGAATCCTAAGGTGATCGGGATCAGATACAGAGAAAGGAGAAGTATCTACAATCTATAAAAAAATCAGTCTGCAGTGATAAGAATCGAGAGACTTGAAGAAAAGCAGTAATCCCGAAAAGAGTGAGGTAAGGCTGCAGTTTGTCCCCTCTCTTTTTCAATGTTTACACAGAACAGGCAATAAAGGAAATCAAAGAGGAATTTGGAAATGGTATCAACGTTCAAGGAGAGAAAATCAAAACCCTGAGATTTGTTGATGATATTGTTATTTTACATGACTCGGCAAAAGATCTGGGGAAGGAATGCAAGATGAAAATATGTAAGTCCAAAACAAATATAATGAAGTGTGGTCGAACAAGGTCAGGTGATGCAGGACATATAAGATTGAGAATTGAAGTCGTAAAGGAAATAGATGACTATTGTCACTTGGACAGCAAAATAACTAATTATGGCAGATGTAAGGAGGACATAAAATGCAGACTGTCACAGACAAGGAAAGCCTTTCTTAAGACAGGAAATTTGTTCACATCGAAAATTGACATAGGAATTAGAATGATATTTTTGAAGACTTTACTCTGGAGCGTGGCTATTTATGGAAGTGAACAATGGACGATAACTAGCTCAGAAAGAAAGAGAATAGAAGCTTTTGAAACGTGTTTTTAGGGAAGAATGCTGAAGGTGAGATGAGTAGATATAATCACGAATTGATGAATCGAATCGAATTGGTGAGAGGAGATCGATTTGGCTAAATTTGACGAGGAGAGATAGAATGAAAGGACACATTTCAAGACAACTACGTCTTGTACAATTGGTTTTTGAGGGAAGTGTAGGTGGTGAAAACAGTAAGGGGTAGATCAAGGTACGAATATAACAAACAGAATAGAGCAGATAGAGGGTGTAGTAGTTATGTAGACATGTAAAATTTAGAACAGAATAGGGCGGCATGGAGAATTTTATCAAACCAGTCTATGGACTGATGACTCAAACAACAACAACATCAACAACAACTACCACTACACTTAAAGTTTTCGGAGACGCCGAGGTGTCGGAATTCAGTCTCGCAAGAGTTCTCTCATTTGCCGGTAAATCTACCGACACGAGGCTGACGTATTTGAGCACCTTCAAATACCACCGAACTGAGCCAGGAACATTCCAAACTGGGATCAGAAGGCCAGGGCCTCAACCATCTGAGCCACTCAGCCCGCCATTCACCCAATGACAAGCGACGTTGCGATGAAAGAGGCTCGCCCGAATTCCAGAGAAACTAACTTTATAAAAATACGGAATTGATTTCAAGGCAGCGGACCATACAAAAGTAAACTTCTTGACCTCAAAAATCACAAAATAAACGTCCTATCACCATCTTAAAACAAACGAAGGTGAAAGATGAAGCATCTTTAAAAATAAATTCTTGTGCCTTGTGCAGCCGTTTTTAAGGCAGACCCTCCGACCAGGGTGGTTGCCTCCAATAGTGGGTAGGAAACTGTGTGTTATTATGGGGGTGATAGTGTTATGTGTTATGTGTGAATTGCGTGAATGTTGAGGTCAGTACAAATAGCTTACCCAGTCCCCGAGCCAATGGAATTAAACATTGAACATTCCCGTTCCGACCGGAAATAGAACCGCAGGGGCCTCTGAATTTATGGTCACTACGCTCGTCATCCAGCCAATGAATCGGACATCTGCTGAGAAGGAGCAAAATCTTCGTTACTATGTTGGTAGACGGACTGGAGAAAGTAGTCTTCAATTTGGGAAAACCTGATATGTCACAAGTTTAAAGTGCTGTTATTCCATTTTATTTTCTTAGGAGACGAACTCGGTTGTATATTTATTTTTCGTACACTAATGCTTTTGAACAGTGTTCATTTATTTTAAGTCAATCAATCAATCAATCAATCAATCAATCAATCAATCAATCAATCAATCAATCAATTAATCAATCAATGAGTCACTACTGATCTGCATTTAGGGCAGTCGCCCAGGTCTGTTGTTTTCCTAGCCATTTCTTAAGTGATCGCAAATTATTGAACATTTCCCTTGGTAAGTTATTCCAATCCCTAACTCCCCTTCCTACAAACGAATATTTGCCCCAATTTGTCCTCTTGAATTCCAAGTTTACCTTCATATTGTGATCTTTCCTACTGTTAAAGACACCACTCAAACTTATTCGTCTACTGATGTCCTCCCACGCCATCTCTCCACTGACAGCTCGGAACATACTACTTAATCGAGCAGCTCGTCTCCTTTCTCCCAAGTCTTCAAACGCAAACATTGCAACATTCTTGTAACGCTACTGTTTTGTCGGAAATCACCCAGAATAAATCGAGCTGCTTTTCTTTGGTTTTTTTCCGGTTCTTGAATCAAGTAATCCTGGTGAGGGTCCCATAACACTGGGGTCTTACCAGAGACTTATACGCCCTCTCCTTTACATTGTTACTACAACCCCTAAATACCCATATAACCATGTGCAGAGATCTGTACCCTTTATTAACAATCATATTTATGTGATTACCCCAATGAAGGTCTTTTCTTATATTAACACCTAGGTATTTACAGTGATCCCCGTAAGGAACTTCCACCCCATCACTGCAGTAATTAAAACTGAGAGGACTTTTTCTATTTGTGAAACTCACAACCTGACTTTTAACCCCTTTTTCATCATACCATTGCCCACCATCCATCTCACAACACTATCGGGGTCCAGTGTTGCCAACTTATATTTTCAAGATCCGCTAAATACTACGAAAAATCCCCAAAATTCCGCCAAGAAATCCGATCTAAATGATGAGCAATAAGGATGATAATAACAACAGAATAATAGGCTAATAATAATAATAATAATAATAATAATAATAATAATAATAATAATAATAATAATACCGAGCTCGATAGCTGCAGTCGCTTAAGTGCGGCCAGTATCCAGTAACCGGGAGATAGTGTGTTCGAGCCTCACTGTCGGCAGCCCTAAAGATGGTTTTCCTTGGCTTCCCATTTTCACACCAGGCAAATGCCGCGGCTGTACCTTAATTAAGGCCTCGGCCACTTCATTCCAATTCTTGGGCCTTTCCTATCCCATCGTCGCCATAAGACATATCTGTGTCGGTGCGACGTAAATCAAATAGCATAATAATAATAATAATAATAATAATAATAATAATAATAATAATAATAATAATAATAATAATAAATATCTGCACTCACCTGACATGCGAGTTTCAAGGGGATTAACCCCCTGCCTGCGAGCCGGCGAGCTAAAACTTGTAGGCGTTTTGGTGCCGGGTGCAAACTAGGTGAATCCCCTACCTCAAGGGCCACACACAAAACTGACCAGTTCATTAAACGGTCTTCCTTCATTACATAAATATAAATGCTACTCTCTCACAGTTTCATTATCTGTCGTCATTCGTCAACTAAGAGAAAAGTACCGTTTCCCACACACTACAAATTTATGATACCTTGATCTCATAACATCAAATACAAATAACATGTTTTCCTCATGTGACTGCTAGCTCCTGATAAGAAATACGGAATAGCCTGGAGACAGACTGGAGTACAGACTTTTTAAAAACGTAAAATGGATAAAACACTGAATTCTGCTATAATAAATCTAGAATTCCGTCAAAAAATCCGCTGTCCGCGAAATGATATATTTGTCCGCCGACAGGCTTCTAATTCCGCCAAATTTTGCGGAAAATCCGCTAAGTTGGCAACACTGAACGTAATTCGACAAGGAAAAAAATATCGCACGATAGTGGGCCATTAATCAACCCATAAGAGAACGGAAAATGCCTCATTGAACTATGCGACAAATATATCCTGGTCCTAAAGTCAACTACCTTCAAACACCTCTCTAGGATGTCCAAGACCTGAAAGAGCCCAAACCTCATGCTACATGAATTCCATAGGGACAATGTCTCACGTGGTGACTGAAGGAACCCTGATGGCGTGGTGTTGCATCCTGGAAAAATGTGCGACGGTGTGTGTATCTATTCATGATGTATCTCGACAATTCTATTTTCCAGCAGGAATATGCCCTGCTTCACACAGCACAGGCATCTCCGGCTTCCTTTAGTAATGTGAACATGCTTTCTTAGCCAGTGGGGTCTCCAGATCCCTCGACAGTTGAGAACGTTTGGGATCCGTTTAGACGGCAACTTCGGTCTGAAACAACTACGGCAGATTTGATGTTCAGTTGAACCAGCTGTGGCAGGATCTTCCTCAGGAGAAAATCCAACGCCTGTAAGCTTCCATGTCAAGCGCATCGTCGTCTGTCTCCTTGCATTGAGTGGTCTAACACCGTACGAAATTCATCCTGCAAGTGTTAGCCATCCTGCAATAAATGTTTGGTGGGATATAACATTCTGAAGTTTGCTTTATACTACCATGTCATGTGTGCATGTATACACTTACGTACACATGCGATGGCTCCTTCATAGTGTGTCATTCCTTTTGCAAATGTCGAGCCGGGCTGAGTGGTTCGGACGGTTGAGGGGCTGGCCTTCTGATCCCAACTTGGCAGGATCTATCCTGGCTCAGTCCGATGGTATATAAAGGTGCTCCAATACGTCAGCCTAGTGTCGGTAGATTTACTGGCACGTAAAAGAACTCCTGCGGGACTAAATTCCGTCACCTCTGTGTCCCTGAAAACCGCAAAAGTAGTTAGTGGAACGTAAAGCAAATGTCTGTATTGGATGACATGAGCATGTTGGGTAGGCATACTGCAACTCATAATAATCTACATGTGAAAAGGATCCCCTTCAAGAAAAGAGATAATGACCATCGGGGTCATCAGAATAGGGAGTTTCCTTCAGTAGTGTGTAAGTCAACTATATCTACCAAATATCGGCATTTTAGGGTAATATTTTCGAAGTGTGAAAGAATACTAGCGTCTCTAACAACATTGGAATTCAGCTGCGATGCTGGTCGTTACAAGGTGGTTCTCTCTTCCTTCACTTTTTTCATGCTTTATCATTTATTTCATTACCGTACCTTCGAGTTATTTAACATGATGAAGACGAGGGGAAAGGTCAAATGGAATGGCATTGTTAACATTTGTTGTACTTACTTCGTTCAGCCCTCCTGGCAAAAACGTGAAAGCTCCAAGTAAAAACTAGATATTTTTACATCAAATGAAACTCTTTTTCTATTTGAAATACAACATTCGTTTTAAAATAAACTGAATATAGAGATTTGACAGATAAGAAAATAGGCTACTGCAAAGATAGGAGGGTCGAGTCATAAGTCATGGCAAGTTCTTTTTACTCGCGAACAGGAGAGGGCACAGAAAATCTAAGATATGAATTTGGAAATATAGGGCATGTACTTATGCATAATGCCTGAACACAAATTCTGATTTCAGGAGATTCTCGTGGGAAAGTGACAGAACACTGGCCATTCGTAAACATTGTTTTATTATGGGATACACAGCAAATACACAAGACTACGTACAAAGGACAGGTCTCTACTCGTTACAGACCTTCAAAATAATCACCCGAGGTTTCCACTGTGCGTTGCCAGTGCTGGCGCAGGCGCCAGATACCATTCGCTGAATGTGTATCGCTACCGTGTGATACCTCTCTCCCAAATACTGATACGATGTCCTCTTTGTTAGCACGTAATGGCTTCTTGACTTTGGGGACTTGGGCGTGCATTTCTGCCGCGGAGAACTGCTATTTTAATATACGATCGTTGCTCCTGCTTGATGACTTCCATTTTGTGACGCTCTCACACACACACTGAACTTGGGGACATGCTTAGGCCCACACTGTTGTTTACATACACCATCTAGTGGCATCATACGCAAGTACATACCGTACGTTTCCAAATGCATATCTTAGATTATCCATGTTGTCTCCTGTTCGCGAGAAAAAAAGTTGCCGTGAATTTTGACTCGACCTACGCATCTACATGGAAGTTTAGTAACTGCATTTGGAAAGGGTTACAAAATCCCGCTTTTGTATTGTCCATCTCCGAAGCGTAACGCTTAGCAATATTACGTCCCGTCCTCTGAGGCCCGGATTCGGTTCCCGGTGCTGCCAGAAATTTAAGAATGGCAGGGGGGCTGGTATATGTTTGGAATGATACATGCAGCTCACCTCGATTGGGGGTGTGCCTGAAAAGAGCTGCGCTACATCGGGACGAGGAGACGAGTTTACATTACCTTTGTAGAGTATAACATCAGCTGATTAGCGAGCGTGCTACTGTAGTAACTTTTAATGAGAATCCATTTGTCATGCTTAAAGTTCCTGAAGGATTGGGCCCTAAAATCATATTTTAACACAACTGCACTGCAAAAAAGTACTAACTAGGAGTGTGCATCTCACGTAGAGAATGCTGACCAGGTACCATTAGAGGAAACTAGTGTAGAAAAAGGGAAAGTTGCAAGTAGAATGCGTCAGTGGAAGCGAACTATTATGATTATTCACCAGGAATGTACAGAGGTAAATTGTCAAAGCAAAAATGTTATCTCCAAATTCATTTTTTTCAAAAGTACACTTTAATAAGGAAACGTCCCTTTTTCTCAGCCAATATTACAGAAAAACATGCCTTCCTATCGACTGATTTATGCTTTTGAGTTAAGTGCTTTGAAAGATAGTGATGTTTTCTTTCATGGGTAAGGCAGATTTTTGTTGCTCGTGCAGCAAAATAGAACAATTATTTTATTTCAGGAGATAAATACACAGGTATGAAAATTTAGAACATTTGATTCAAAGGAGAAGATAAAAATTAAAACTGCCTTATTTTTAAATTTTGTTTTCACTTGTCCTTCTAACATGTACCATGGAACTCCCTGTCTTTCAGTCAAATACTAATCCGACTTACAAAATTTGTGAAATGCTGCATGATTCATCTTTCTTTCTTTCTTAATCTGTTTACTTTCCAGGGTTGATTTTTCCTCGGACTCAGCGAGGTATCCCACCTCTACCGCCTCAAGGGCAGTGTCTGGGAGCGTGAGAATTTCGGTCAGGTGATACAACTCGGAAGGAGGTTCAGTACATCGGCCAGGCAGCCTCATCTGCTATGATGAACAGGGGCCTTATGGGGGGATGGGAAGATTGGATGGGATAGACAAGGAAGAGGAAAGAAGCGGCCGTGGCCTTAAGTTAGGTACCATCCCAGCATTTGCCAGGTATAGAAGTGGGAAACCACGGAAAACCACTTGGAGGATGGCTGATGTTGGAATCGAAACTTTCTCTACTTAGCTGACCTCCCGAGGCTGAGTGGACCCCGTTCCAGCCCTCGTACCACTTTTTCAAACTTCGTGGGAGAGCCGCGAATAAAACCCGGGCCTCTGGGGGTGGCAGCTAACCACGCTAACCAATACACCACACAGTCGGACCTGCATTATTCATAATTTTTAAAATATCACTTTGAGATTACACGAGGGGCGTACTATATTGTTTTACGCTTTATTTTTTATGTACGGGTACGGTTCACATTTCGCTTTGAAGGTGGTGACGTGTAACTAGTGTCTTGTTCCACCGTTTGGTAGCAGCACATGCACAGGGGCAAACGAATGCACTCGCCATAACCATTTCATAACAAGACTGTCAGCGTAGGAGCAGACAACAAGGAAAGCAACCTTCAGGGACAGCGCTATACGACTTGGTTCCTATGGAAAGAAGGCGTCACCACTGGAGAAATTCATCGGCGGTTGGTGACAGTCTGTGGAGAACATGCACCGTCACGGAAAACAGTTTAAAACTGGGTGGAAGGTTGGAAAACAGGGCGCACATCGGTGGACAAGGGAACCAGTTCTGGAAGGAATGTGACAGTGTCAACACCAGCCAACATTGCCCGGGTCGAACAGGCCATCCAAGGAAACAAATGCAGCACATTTACGCAAATGGAGGCAGCCACGAAAATTAGCCGAAACACCCTGCAGAGGATCGTGCACGGCCATTTACATCTGGGGAAGGTGTCATCCACCTGGGTGCCTAGACTCTTGTCTGCAGACGAAAAGCAGAGGCGTGTGGACGTATGCAGAGAACTTTTGCAACGCCATGATCAAGATCCAGCCGACTTCATGGCTAGGCTTGTGACTGGTGATGAGACATGTCTCCATTACTATGAGCCACAAACGGAACAACAATTGATCAAATGGGATTCACAGTGCTACCAGACCCACCATACTCTCCCGACTTGGCACCAAGTGTTTATCACCTGTTCGGGAACATGAAGAAACCTCTGCGTGGTCGCCGTTTTGCGGATTTTGTAGAAATGGACACAGGTGTCACGGCATGGGTATGCAGCACTCCGAAAGAATGGTTTCAGGAAGGTCTGGAGAGACTGACACATCGATGGCAAAAGTGCATACAGTTACAAGGAGATTGTGTTGAGAAGGTGGATGTAACAACTTGTGCGTAATGTACCTCGTTTGGGTAGACAAAAATAAAGTGTATCTTTCTATTTGGTCTGTTGACAAATGTACATCATCAGTTTCCGAGCGTTTTCTTAGTAAATTGTACAACACACAGCGAATCATATCAGCGCTCAAATAATGCAAAATATCACACAACCGTTTTATATGCTTCCTTTTTACCTGCCCATAAAAATGAACGTAAATCACTTTGTGCTACAGTGAGACTCCCGTACGTAATAAGTAATGCGACAATGGAAATAATAAAAAATAGAGTTGAGTCTAATAATATTCACACCTCAGTACATCCTTGCCAACAGAGGGTATCGTTTGAACCAAGGACGATGTACATTTTCTAAGGAAAAGACCAAAGATGTTGTAATGTTTTTTGTGAAATGTTCATATTGACATAAAGGTAAAATATAATATGTATACGTACACACGAATGCTTAACTATGTGAAGATTAAATGCAATAATATATGCAATGGTTAAAGAGAAATATAATGTTATACAAACATATACATTTAATAGCGCTGCTCGCTTCCGAGGTCCCTCAAGCGACATTTCTTGAATCAGTTTTACATGATGGCGAACTACTCATGCTTTATCCATGTTTTCTATCATCAGGTATATTCCTTGACATATATAATTCAATCAGATATAAAATAATTAGGAAGATTCCTCGGGTGAAAGGATCAATATACGGCAAAAACTCGTTGTTTTGAATTCAACACAATGCTATGCCTAGGAAGGATATAGGCATATGGAATCGTCAACTCGCTATTATAAAATGGTAAGGAATACGATTTCCCGAGAACTCACTCCTGAAATGAATGGTGGAATTTTGAATAACACATCTGAGGATGAAAGACCCCGCCGAGATATATTTTATCATCTGATATGAAATACATTTTCACCGTAATAAATTCCAGAAACTCAACTGAAATGTATAAGAATACGTACGTTTGTTGTTAAAATGGGCCTAACATGTAGGTCATTGGTCCTCAGTCGCTTCATAAAAATGTTAATTGAAGTGCCACGGAATGAAATGTAAACTTTACAAATTAGTATACGTATGCACGTAATGTGTAATAAAATGGGGTTATTTCAAGCGACCTTCGAAGGGATTTGTGCACATTGTAATAATATATTGGGAAATCACTAACTACAGTATTCAAAATACTACTTACTTTTTATATTTTGATGAGTGTTTTGTCTTTTAATTCTGAGCGGAAGTAATACAGATGATTGTGGAAATGTTCCTCAAAATGTTGTCTGTCTGTCTGGTTATCAGCATAGAGGCTGGTTGGATCCTCAAATAGCACCATCAATGGTTATGCATTTATAAGGAAAACGCAAAAACCAATGGGAGCACCAAAATGAGGCGTACTAGGCAAGATGAGGAGTGAGGTAATTTGCCATTGCTTTCCCCACTGGGCCAGAATGTGCTACGGCAGCACGACTAACCCTATGGGCAACACCTTTCATAACACCCACACGCACTAGTCGTGCTCTGAATGTCATTACTTAGCACCATCCATACCCCACTAGCTTTCATATAGTCACAGCCATGGGTGAGACCGGGTCTTCAGTGGAAGCTACACTTTACTCTGGCCTGTGCCAAGTGATTATGCAAAAGTACTGCATCCATCAAGAAATGACAGCAGGCAACCTCAAAATGTTATCAACATATATTATAAGCCTCAATGACTATAGGGAGTTATATTCCAAGAGAACCATTTTTTCTTCTTCCTGGAAACTTTGAAATGGTGCTAAACTGGGAAAATGGGAAGCTTTCTGGACATTTCATTTCTTTCAAAACTAAGTGCACATTGCACAATGTAATTAATTTATTATTTCAAATCGTGTTGTATTAGTATTACTAAAACTCTGCAGATTCAACTCATCGCCACTGATGTCACTGTTTTATTTAGTTTTCGTATTGAATACGTGATATCCTATAGCTCCATGCTAGGTCTGTTTTTAAGGATCCCATATCCACTCGGTTTGAACTTCTTCGACCTCCACAAAGCTATCTCCAATTTTAAAATAATATTTATATTTACTACTCTCTTAAGAGTATTCATTTTAATCTTTTACTTAACCTCTTTTGAACATATTATACTAAGTCTATTGCATTTCCTAACTATATTTACCCCAGAAAATTCATGGATAGGTGCGTTATCCAACTGAAGAGCCCATGCCGCACTGGGGCGAAAGATTATTTGCACTTCAAATTTGTTTCATTCTCGGTATATCAGTTTCTAACTGTATGTTGCAATGTATACAATAAAGCAGACCTACAAAGTGGAGCATTTTCCCTCGATTTTAAAAAAGTGTGGGTTAACCCGTTTTTCCAGGCATACCTTCAAGTACAAAATCCAACCCGTGAGTGATGGGTGTACAACAACTAGATTAACTGTACATTAATGTGTCTAACATTAAGTGATTTCACTCATTAGTGGTCATTATATTAGATAAAACTATTTTTTCACTGAGGGACTAAAAAATCGTTAGGCCTATATGTTGCTTTGAGATATCTTCGGATTTTGTCATGAACATTGAACCGTGCATTTATCAGCTTCGACTACTTTTTATGGTTCTGTGAGTTATTTGCAAAATATGTAGAGTTGAATAAAACTATCATTACTAAATGCCAGCCGTGCGTATCGTACAACCACGATCTGTACCTCAAGTGCACTTGACATGATTCAAGACGCTCTAGGTAACTGAGGTTTTTCTTGACGCTTTATCATCTAGCTCTCTTCGTTGATGAAAACACTGCCAACACGAAAACTCTGCAGTGAACCCTGAAATAGACAAGTCATATAACGCATCCTTTGTATAGGAACTGGGTTATAGGGTAAACAACTTGTCTTAGCAGATGTTAGCGTAGCATACGGACAGAAAATAAATACATAGTGCGTGTGTTTCTAACTGGTAAATGTGATCTACATAGCCAAATACATTTACATAGGTAAGTAGAGTACCCTTAGTTAAGATTATTGGTTATGAAGTATACAACTGTAATTGTATGGAATTTTTTAATGTTTCGCAAGATCAATTTATAAACACAGCACTCCAATCGGAAAACACGTTATCTAAAACCCAAATTATCTCAAATATATAAATTATTTTTATTAGTAATTACAGTCAATGATCATATTACATACGTCCCGCAATAATAATTATACAGTTTGTTAAAAATTTACAGTCATCAAACGACAAATACATGGGATATGATTTTCAGGTATTTTTATTAGCTTCCTGCAAATGATCAAGGCATTCGCAGGGACAAAGCATAACAAAGACACAAAATATGGTTTATTGCTGATAAAATATAGGAAAATAGTTGAAGAGATTAAGGACAATAACACATTGCTATGTAGCATATAAGTGATTTGGTAAAATCGCGACAAATATCTTAAATGCCGAGATTGCAATATCTTTTATGGTATTGTTAGAGATGCCTAGCATTTTGCAGGTCTTTGCAATAAGGCTTGGCATCGTTCCCCGAGCACCCACCATCTTTGAATTCACCTCCATACATTCGAGGTAAGTGCTGTGAGGGGTTCTATTTCATGAAGAACATATTCTTACGAGATTATGCCACTCATTAAGATGGACGGAAATGTGTCACGTTCGATGTAGGTCCTGTAGGAGAACTCACAGTCCAGTCTCCTTTTTTACAATTGGCTTTACGTCTCACCGACACCGATAGGGCTTATGGCGATGATGGGAAAGTGAAGGGCTAGGAGTGAGAAGGAAGCAGCCCTAGCCTTAATTAAGGTACAGCCCCAGTATTTACCTGGTGTGAAAATGGGAAACCTCGAAAAACCATGATTAGGGCTGTCGACAGTGGGATTCAAACTCACTATCTCTCGAACGCAATCCAGTTTCCTAAGTAGATGGCAAATGACTTCCGTAACTTAGAAATATTTTTCAGTAAGCCAGGAAATATGCTAAAAGTATATTTACGATATTTTTTAATGATATACTATGGAAAAATATGCAACTTCCTAACTCCTACCAGATCGTATTTCTTTATCGAATCGTGATTAATCCGCATATATTATTTCCGAAGGGCTTTGGCGTTATTCTTCAGTAAACTGTCGTATATTCTGAACTATTGTCTTTGCTTGTTGTATAAAAACATCTTCTTCTTTGGTAGTTTTCGTCGATACTTAGTGCTGAGTTTTGAATTTCTTCTTAGCCCATGATATTGTAACCTGGAATATTTTGCTGTCCAAGGATCGAAATTCATCCTGGGAATGCTTGCCAAAATTCTATGGGCACGGTCATGAATTATCCAAGCTGCTTTCAGGTGCCTCGAAATTGCATAAAAGACACCATAATTTACAATAGCTGTTGTTTCAGTTCCTTCACTCATCATCCTACAAAAACTCGAAGTGTTATTTCACATTTGCATAAGACGTGTCGACTGTTAGTTATGCGATAATTCTTCACAACCAATTTAATATTGAGGCGCTTTCGCTGATTGTCAACTGATTTTCCTTGAGGTGCAAGGGATCGAAGTATCACAATTTCCATTTTCACGTGACTACATGATTGGTGGTCGATGGTGACAGAGCTTTCACTTGATGTTATACAACCAACTGTATAATCGTTTCGAAATGTAATACTCCCAGTGGCATCGAAATCACTGCCTTCGTCATTAGTTTCACTGTCACAGTGTCACGGACTTCTAATTCCTTACCAGAAATCTGTTTCTATAAACAGGAAATTTGTCTCTAATAACTGTCATGCTCTTCAATCAGACATTCGTCGATTAATTGTGGATCACCCACTGTCACGCAATACAATTTAAGAAAGACAGGCTGGGCACAATTTCGCTGCGATGAGAGCGTGGGCACGAGCCTACGAGCCTGAATTAAACCGTCAATCGAATGAATGGCAACACCCAGGTTCGCCACGTCCACAGAAATTTCGACAGAATCGAGTCAGGTGAAGCTTATGCTGATTGTGGCATACGGCTACCAGGATGTTATTCCTCCGTCTGCTGTGCCTGAGGGACAAACCGTCACCCGTCACTACTCTTGCCGATTTCTGGAGTGAAAACTGCGCCCGGCTATGCGGTGCAAACGTCCACATTTATTGCGAGACGATCACTCAATCGTGTCCGGCTCCATGGCTAAATGGTTAGCGTGCTAGCCTTTGGTCACAGGGCTCCCGGATTCGATTCCCGGCAGGGTCGGGATTTTTAACCTTAATTGGTTCATTTCGCTGGCACGGGGGCTGGGCGTATGTGTCGTCTTCATCATCATTTCATCCTCATCACGACGCGCAGGTTGCCTACGGGTGTCAAATCAAAAGACCTGCATCTTGCGTGCCGAACTTGTCCTCGGACACTCCCGGCACTAAAAGCCATACGCCATTTCATTTACCCTATCGTGTTGCACGACAACGCACGTTGTCATGTAGCAGACGATGTCAAGCTATTATTGCAACGGTAGCATTGGGAGGTCTTGAAACACCCTCCGTACTCACCAGACATGAGTCCTTGTGACTTCGACCTGTTTCCCAAGTTGAAGGAACCCCTCCGAGACCACCAATGTCCTGACGTGGCATCTGAACTCAACGCAGTAGGGCGCTCGGTCGCTCTCATCAACAGAGAACGCCTTACCAACGGCCTCCAACGGCTTTCCGACATTTGGAAAAAGGTAGTAGACATTGTTTCTTGCTAGTGGCTTTACGTCACACCGACACAGATAGGCCTGATGACGACAATGGGATAGGAAAGGTCTAGGAGTTGGATAAAAGCGACCGTGGACTTAATTAAGGTACAGCTCCAGCATTTGCCTGTTGGGAAAAAGGAAAACCTTGGAAAAGCATCTTCTGGGCTGCCTACAGTGGGATTCAAACCCACTATCTCCCGGGTGGAAGCTCACAGCCGCGCGCCCCTGACCGCACGGCCAACTCGCCCGGTGCTAATAGACTTAGCGGGTGACTGCATTGAAGGGCTGTAATGAAATTGTATTTGTTAGTTCATTAAATATTGCTTTCTATCAATATTACTGGTGATTTATTTATAGCCTCGTATATGCGCCTAATAAATCAACTTAGTACTCCTGAGCCATTTAAACGAATAACACACTACACTGAGTCAGCATCGAATTACAAAAGGTAATAGTCCTCAGCTCATCCAAGTTTGTTCTAGGGTCGCTGGAGCCACGCAGGGTCATTTCAGTTTTTGGTGGGGGTTTAAGGCCGGATGCACTTCCTGACGCCACGTGATTTCACAGACGAAAATCTCAACCCAGAATCGACCGCGATTCAAACCTCAGGCTTCCAGGTAGAAGGCCAGCAAGTAATCCACTGAACATATCTGTGTCGGTGTGACGGAAAGCAACATGTATTAAAAATTTAAAAACGTGAGGGTAATCGCAGCTAAGTCAGTAACAAATGTGTCCTGGAGACTTTGAGCATTCACATGTTTCTCGAGTAAAGTACAGTTTAAACGAATTAAAAATTGCTTTTACATCGCACCGACACAGACGAGTGTTATGGCGACGTTGCAATAGGAAAGGGCTAGGAGTTGGAAAGAAGCGGCCGTGGACTTAATTAAGGTACAGCCCCAGCATTTGCCTGGTGTGAAAATGGGAAACCACGGAAAGGCATCTTCTGGGCTGCCTACAGTGGGGTTCGGATCCACTATCTCCCGAATACAAGCCAACAGCTACATGACCCAAACCGCGCCACCACTCGCTTGATCAGCACTATCGATATGAATGTGAAGAGGAAATGTGAAATGACAACCATAAGTAAACCGTGAAATCTAGGCCGCATTGAAAGGCAGACATTAACGGTCTGGCTATAAAGAAAGTGGCTCATGGAAATCAGCAAATATGTAGTGAAAAATTCACCCGTGGTTCCCAGGAAAATTCTGCGTTCAAAAAATAAAAATACATTCCATAAGATTCATGTAACGATTCTGGACCGACCGGTGAAATTCGGGACCCTACTTCCTAACTGTGGACCAAGTATTAAACAGATTGGTGTTTCATGGTCGAGCAGCTGATTACAAAGTGAATACTTTTCAATGAACGTTGTGGAAAGTGGACCAAGAATTGTGTGATTTCAATCACTATATACAATGTAGCAATCCCGTTGTACGGTTCGAGTGCAGTGAAATATTTGAGAGTGAAACTTGAAGGAAGTGTAATTACAGCGTAAGGATTCACTTGGCCAAACGATTAGTGATGATGATGATGCTTGTTGTTTTAAGGGGCCTAACATCGAAGGTCATCGGCCCCCAAACGATTAGTACTTGGGGAAAAATGTTGATTCTGAATCCATGCTCATACTACCATTCATAGATACGTCGATACTATCACCATCATCACCGGGAAATATATGGGAACAATATGCATACAGTATTTGACTAGTTGCGTACTGTCGTACTGGTTTGTGGACAGATGGATTTCCCAACTTACACTGGCCAATCCAGAATCGTGACATGACTCCTAAAGAATATGTTTGTGTTTGTTAAACCAGCGAAACAATATGCATCACTAACTGCTCAAGGAACAACACTCCAGGAATAATGACCTTTAAGGACAAAAGGCAATAATGGCCATTACTGGGAAGAATGTCATAGGAGTAGTGGGATTAAGATTTCCAGTTGCTGGCCAGAAACAATTGATGTTCACGATTGCAAGGGGTAATAAAGGTAATCCTACGCTGCCTATAATTTATTACACTACATTCATTTTCGGAGAGAAGAAATGGTCGGCATCTCCGTATGTGTGAAGGAGAGAGAGGGAGAGGGTAAAGATCATAATAATATAACTTGCATATATATTATGCGTTGCTTTTATTACTAATATTTATAAATTTCACTAATTATCGATTTATTAATATTTATTAATAATGCTTGGCGTCGATTCAATAGCTGTCAACCTTAAGAGGCACCAGGTTGACGGAATTTTATCCCATAGGAGTTCTTTAATGTACAAAATGCCGACGACACGGATTTGTAGCATTTAAGCAACCTCAAACGTTATCGACCTCATTCAAGACGTAAATCACTTTCCTGGAAACAGAAAGGTGAGTATCATCCTGCACCATTGAAATCGGCTGAAAATGGGAAGTTCATAACAGTTATGATGATGACGATGGTTTGGTTATGATTTTATTGGTAGTGGTGTTGATGGTGTACAAAGGAAAACAGGGTATAAAATATAAACTAGCGAAATACCACTGATCCAACAGGTAAGCTTGATTCGGGATCCGCGTGCATGCCACCATTTACAGATACGTCAATACTGCCATCACCGGATGGCTCGGGACGCGTAACTGTGAGCTAGAATTCGGAACCGTTGGGTTTGAATCTCACCGTCGGCAGTCCTAAAGATATTTACCGCGGTTTCCCATTTTCACATTGGCGAATACTGGGGCTGTACGTTAATTAATTATACGTTTGCTACATTCTAAATCCCAACCCTTTCCCATCATTTTGCAGATGAAAACCTTCTATGTGTTACTGGATGTTAAATTACAAGGAAATTATTATTATTATTATTATTATTATTATTATTATTATTATTATTATTATTATTATTATTATTTTATAATTTTTATTATTTGGAATACTAATCCGTATTGATTATAAACATAACGAAAGTTGGAAGTAACTGAATTTAGAAATTTATTTTAGCGTCGCTTCCATAGCCACAGCGTGTTCCAGTGTTAATAATGAATCCATTTGTTTATCCTCTGTTTCATTTCTTTATGGAATTATTCATTAAAGTCCTTTTTGAAAATAGCAAAATACACATACTGACAGCTCTGATTTCGTGGTGAAGTGTATCTAGGTAGTTGCGTGACCACACTTTTTGAGTTTCTTCAAAGTTCCCGTCACGACTATTTCCGTACCAGACAATAGACAGGAATTGTATCTCATTCTTGTAATTGTCACCGAGCCCCGACCTGCTTTGTAGTTGGAGTGTGTTCTCGGTCTCTCTCTAGTGTGACGATGCTGTGACGTCAGACCACTGCGCTGTTGCTGGCGGGGGCAGGAGATGGGACGGGTCGGGACCCGTGCTCAGTTGGCATCGCGACGGCTACATGCGCCAACCTCGTTCCGCGCACCCGGTCTCATTCGAAAGCCAGTGTTGTCGTACTCCTTTGGATAAACAAATTAACAAGTAGAAGCAAGGTCGCTGTTAGCAAGTTCTCCGAGTGACTGTCATGTGCATCGACAAATAGTCACAGCACTTTAACTCTTACCCCGAGTGGGACAGACTCCGTCAATTATTAATAATACCACACTTATTATGGACATGCTACACCGTCTAGAAATATCTAAAGTGTGATAAAAATCTAAATTGAAGCTGTACACTTCTATATCATTTATAATTCCATCTATGTTTTACGTGTGAGGGGAAGTAACTAGTTGGTCAAAAAGTTGGTCACAGATATCTATAACAACTCAAAGACGAAACGTAGTTTTGACTGTAAGTGTGGTTTTAACACTGCTTCGTGAGAAAACATATCTCCAACACATATGTCTGGACTCATATGTAATCTAATCTGAGTGAAATTTAAAACTGATTTTTAGTATAAATATAAAATAATTAAAATTACGGTGATGTTTCCAATACCTTTTGGAAGCAGATGAAGTCTCGGAGAGCTGGAAGAAAAAACATTGCAAGCAGAAAACAAAGAGCAGGTAAATACCATTCTTATGTAAGACCTAAATCACTTATATTTATTTCTGTGACAGTGGCAATGACAGCTACGTTGCATACATTATTTTCCCTATATTTGTATCAATTACATGTTGAATATGAAATTAAACATATGCAGTAGTTCATCTGCGAATGTTAAAATATGGGGAATGTTCATAGAAAATGAATATATATAATATTCTCGCTAGTAAACCATAAATCAGCGAAATTGATATACAATGTTTAAAATGTATAGCCTAATTGTTAACATCTACTGCCTCGCAGCTAAACACAGGAACATTGTTTTTGCTTTTCTCAAATATTTGGACCTCTACATAAGCAAGTCTATTAAATTTGTCATAACAGATGAGAGATAAACAACACCAGACTGAATTTCAAGTCACTACACAGGCTGATCATTTACCAGAAATCTTCGGGGTGAACATGACTTGAATATTAACAATAACTGCAAAGTTTCATTGAATGTGGGATTTAGATTGGTACTTCGAATTATCTACCATTGTCATATATTTGTAAATTTTAAATTTAAATCAGTTGAGCATATTGCGTCCATAACATCGTACCAACGTGCGGATTTCCTCAAATGTTTCTACCATGTGTAGCACATATCTGGAGGGGATATGAATATTTACAGACAGAGAGATCATTCCCCTTGCAGATCAAAATATCCGTATAAATAAACAATTGCAGATAATTCTTTGGAGAAATTCATCAAAAACTTTTGGCGACCGTATCTGAATATTCCTTGCCGATACTCGTGTCACGAATGCAGTAGCTTGTGTAGTCGAAGAAAGTTAGTGCTCTTCTTCGCGAAAAAATAAACATCGTAGATTCAAACGTCATAACTGCCAATTAAATTGAAATGTGATTACATTGCACTGAGTCGTTATTATTTACATGTTTATGAAATCACGCCAACTCACAATAAGAGAGCATAAGATACATAATCCCAGGAGGTTGCTTCAAAACTCAATCTATTTAATATACATTAATAAATGCCTGCAACCTCATCAATAAATCATTGGGAAAACATCATCTTCAAATATGAGCCCTTAACGTCAAGGGCGATGAGAAAAATCTCAAACTTCACTCTCAGTTGTAATGAAATGTTGGGAGTAGAATGGCTCTCTCCTAGGAAAAACGATTTCATTGACATTATAGCTAAAATCATATTTCTGGCAGACAGTTTGGCTTCATGGGCCAGTCAGAATAGTCCGCAGAAAAATGTAGGTGATTTCGTATATATGCGTGCCATGTAAAAATTTAAGTGTACTGGCACTTTCAAAAGTATTTCAAAATCTGACGTCTTCCTCTCTATTAGTTACCCTAAATTAATGTTGATGAGTCTACAGCAAGCCACGTCTCTTCCCCCACAGAACTTTGTCCACTTTCATTGCTTATCTTATGTAATTATGAAGGTTGATCGGGCAATGAAGCAATTGTTAATTTTGTTGGCTGCATGAATCACTGGAAGTACAAATCTGTGGTCTGATATCACTTTGAATCATAGTCGTATAGGTTCATCTATATGAATTGCGAGAGTGTTAGTGAGTTATTTGACGCGTGCTAGATTTCTGAGATTGCCAGTTCGAAAAAGTATTGTAAAACTTTTGCCACTGGAAATTCAACATGTTCAAATATTCAAAGTAAAAGTGATGTGTTGTACTCGGCATTAGTGTGGTTTTAAAGGTGCTGCGTGCAGAGTGCAAAACGATAAGCATTATTTGATTTATAACTAATGTATGTCATAACTCACGTCCCATTTCACGCAATACCTTATGCTAGTCGCCACATTCGTCTTCATTATTAAACCATATTACAATGCACTGTCTATTTTCGTAAAGAAAACGTAGAAAAGTTCCATAGATTTTGACAGCTATTCTTACATCCATACAACGGGATTTTTAATGGTTACATGCTTGTCTACATGTAGCACATGTCATGTGTCACATTCTATGTATTGTCTTATACCATGGAACTCCTCACTAGTTGCTTCTGCTTATAAATATGACAGAGTCTACCCCATGTGACAGGCGAGGATAACAGATCTATTACTGTACATTACACCATTAACTTAGGTCCATGCATTATTTCATATTAATATTATTACATATAATTATGTTCATATCATATTTCATATATAAGGTGTCACACTTCCCAAACAATCACATTCCAAAGTCATTGGATTCCGAATACACAAGTAATTAGTGTTTCAATACAGCACATTTCAAATTATTCAGTATAACGTTCGTTGCTCACTTATGTGTATTTTTGACTTTGCTCTCCCAAGAGACCAGCTATTATACATACCAGTCATTGAATACAAACAGCAAAGGCATAATACAGTAGAGTAAGGTAGACTTCTGCTTAATGGCGTCTACTTTTAATAGCATTGGAGCTCTATATTCCGAGAGCGGAGGAAGTAGTCCCCATCGTCGACCGTCCTGAGAATGGTTTTCCGTGGTATTCCGTTCTTGTGCACTAAGGCAAATGCCGGTACTGTACCTATTATAGGCCACGGCTGCACCCTTCCCATCTTCTCAGGAAATTACATCACCGTTACAAATCTCCCTGGTCTGAGAAATGGCATTAGCATCTAGGAGGCACTCTGCAAGAATGGAAACTGTTTAGTAGTAGTACTTGTTGTAGCACAAGCACACTATACGTGTCTCGTTTATTTGTACAATGTGTTAATATAAGATGGACGGAAGGTCCTTTAAATTAAACGTCACTGCTCACCTAAGACAGCATTTAAATGGTTATTAAAGTTGAAGACTTTACCATAGATCACCTCGATGTGATTTAGCATATGTAAAGTTAGGTGGAAATCATGAAAAACGCACTGTTCATATCGCAAAACGGAGGTCATTCCAGATATTCTTAAAAGGGATCTGAAATATTTATATAACACTCTTTCATCGGTTGTATCAATTTCTCCGCACGAATTCCTTTCTACCTTCCAAAGGCTTTTCCCATCTGTTCAGTTTATACTGTTTCTCTTCTTATTCTTATACCACTTAGAATTTTTAACAAGATGCTTTATGTCTTATGGCGACGATGGGTTAGGAAAGGGCTAGGAGTGGGAAGAGAGCGGCCGTGGCCTTCATTAAAGTACATCCCCAGTATTTTACTGGTACGAAAATGGGAAACCAAGGAAAACCATATTCAGGGCTGCCGACAGTGGGGTTCAAATCCACTATCTTCCGAATGCAACCTCACAGCTGCGTGATCATATCCGCACTGCTAACTCCTCGGTCCTTCTTGGATTTTATAAAAAGTAACTCTTCACTATACCCTTGTGTTAATCCTCGTCTCTACCTTGCTTCTTATAGGACGCAGTTAACTTGCGTTAACCATCAGGGACATTGCATTGCGGTACCCACACATACGCCTTTCTTTACTTCAACCCACAGAACCAACAAAATATTAATAATAATAATGTTATTTGTTTTACGTCCCACTAACTACTCTTTTGCGGTTTTCGGAGACGCCAACAAAATATTAGTGTCACTATCGATGTGAAGGTAAGTCAAATTAAGGACACAATGTTACTCCGTACCATAATTGGTCATCAATATTAACTTCAAATTAACGCTGTAAGTCAATAAACCAATCATAAGTGTGTCTGCGTGTGTGTTTTATATTAACAGAAACAACTGAACATATTAGGACTGAACCACATGAAATTAAATTTGACTAAGTATTGCAGTATAATAATAACATTCAATGGGTTTAGAAGAACATATTGTTCTGTTCAATTGTCCATTGAATCTTCAACAACGAAAACGACAGGGGCCATCACGAAGGTAACATGAGCACTGGTACTGAAACACAAGCACATGAATCTCTTTCTCTTCAGATTATCTACAAGTCAATCAGCTGGAAGTGTTCATACCTTCCGAGGTTCCTACCTATTCGAATATCTGAGTTCCGTTTATGACCTATGGGACCTAGCGATTGGCTGCGCGGTTGAGTCACGTAATTGTCAGCTTCCATTCGGGAGATAGTTGGTTTGAACCCCACTGCCGGCCGCCCTGAAGATGGTTTTCAGTGATTTCCCCACTTTCACACCAGACAAATGCTGGGGCTGTGCATTAAATAAGGCCACGGTCGCTTCCTTACTACTCCTAGCCCTTTCCTATCCCATCGTCGCCATACGACCTATTTGTGTCAGTACGACGTAAAGCACATTGTAAAAATGACCGTATCGATTAATAGACGTTGATATTATCTCCTTCTAGATACTATGGACGTCACATTAAAGCATCTTGTTAAGTATGAATGCTTCACTGGTGCCTGCAAAAGTGTAAGAATTTTTTTCATAATGAAATTGGAATCATTGTTTCAGTAATAATAGAACTTTCGTTAGTGTGGGAGTGATGTTGGCCTGAGAGCAGCCTCGAGCTAGGAAATAAATGATATAATTTTATTTATTACGGAATACAGGGCTATGATATTATCTGCTGCGGTTCCAAAAAGTAGAGGGGTCTACTTTTACTTACAAATGAGGAACTAGGCAGCAGAATGCAAAAGCCATGCTTTATGTTCATCTGCAGCTCAAGGTCATCAGACATTTCTGAGTAATAAGTGTGTATTCAGGGCAGCCTAATTTAGGTATACGATATTTCATGCTGGGTAGTAATGTGACAAATAAAATTAAAGTATTTATTTATTTATTTATTTATTTATTTATTTATTTATTTATTTATTTATTTATTTATTTATTTATTTATTTAGTGGTTTTGGAAATAGTATTCATGGTTGTATTTTATTACCGAGCCAAATCACGGTAAAAATAACGAAAACTTAGAACATAAAGAATTTTTTTTTTTGCTAAGCGCTTTACGTCGCACCGACACAGATAGGTCTTATGGCGACGATGGGATAGGAAAAGCTTAGGAGTTGGAAGGAAGCGGCCGTGGCTTTAATTAAGGTACAGCCCCAGCATTTGCCTGGTGTGAAAATTGGAAACCACTGAAAACCATTTTCAGGGCTGCCGATAGTGGGATTCGAACCTACTATCTCCCGGATGCAAGCTCACAGCCGCGCACATAAAGAAATAATTTGAATAATATACACACCATAAGAAATATTTTACCGGGCGAGTTGGCCGTGCGCGTAGAGGCGCGCGGCTGTGAGCTTGCATCCGGGAGATAGTAGGTTCGAATCCCACTATCGGCAGCCCTGAAAATGGTTTTCCGTGGTTTCCCATTTTCACACCAGGCAAATGCTGGGGCTGTACCTTAATTAAGGCCACGGCCGCTTCCTTCCAACTCCTAGGCCTTTCCCATCCCATCGTCGCCATAAGACCTATCTGTGTCGGTGCGACGTAAAGCCCCTAGCAAAAAAAAAGAAATATTTTTAATTAATACAGCATTACTTAAACTACGAATATACTGATATTTATGGAAATTAAATGTCTAATTTACACACACAGTTGCACACCCTTCAAGATTCATATAGTGTATACATCTAAGAGGCATTTTCTTTATGAAGACATAAATGACTCTAACAAATTAATATTATGATTGTTATTCAGAATTGAGTTACTCCATTTGGTACCCGTCGCAATAAAGGAACGATTAAAGGCAGCAGACCTGCTGAAGGGAATGGCAGGGATGGAAGCAGAGCGTATATTTTACTGGTCAAGTGAAGAAGTGTAGTAATTACATTTGGAGGACGGGTGATGTGGAGAAATGCTGCTCGCTACGTCGCATCGACTCAGAGAAGACTTATGGTGACGGTGGGATAGGAGAGGACTAGGGCTGGCAAGGAAGCGACCGTGGCTTCAGAATTTTCCTGATGTGAAATGGGAAACCGCGGAAAGTCATCTTCAGGGTTGCCGAGAGTGGGGTTCTAACCCGCTATCTCCCGAATACAATTTCTCAACTATTTGGTGCAAACCATGCAGCCATCTCGCTGGGAATTCGGAGAACTCTCAGGCAGGTAGCTAAATATTAAGATAACTGCATGAAGATTTCTTAGGTTTTCAAATTACAGTGGGAGCATTGCCTGTATGTGACACAGCGTAACGAAAACATGAATTCGATACAAAGGTTGACAGTCGGTTCCATCTTCCTAATTTGTTCATTAGTTTCCTCATGATTATAGCATCACGGTGACAGAATGTGGGAGGGACTAATTTTTCTGTATGCCAGATTTTTACATCTATTAGTAATAGGTTTAGGTGGTATTTCCGAGGATAAAGCGAGTCGTATACTCTTTCACAGTTACGAGTGATGTGTTCATGATACGTACGTTCTCAGCCAAACTACCAGAAGAAAAAGAACTTCTACCACAAGCTTGTTTATTTTTGATTCGCTTACATTATTTAATTGGAATACTGTTCCAGGTATAGTTATTTATGAAGGGCATAATTCACCAAAATAACATTTTATGGACTTACGCCTTTGATACTCACTGCTATAATTAAGGGTTCTGATATTTCATGATTTATGCATAGTTCATATGTATGGCGTTGCAAATACTCGTGTACCAGTATATCAAGGAATTGTACTATTTGTTGAAAAACTATGAGATTTTCCTTTAGATTTATGTTCCGATGGAAGGATATTAGGAGTAATTACCTCCATACTATTAAGCCAAATATGAATCCTGAAAGATATACAGTTCCAAAATGGATTATTTATTGTCCTTTTTTCTAAATGTGTTCACTTCTGTTTTCATTACTACTTGCTGACCATTGTGATGTCCTTGTTATTGTTATTGTTTTGGAAGTTAACATACATACCCTGTCCCATGTTTCCATATCTATGTCGAGAATGACTCAACAGATACAGACAGGTCTAAAAATTACATTCGTTTTAATTTTAAAACTGCCGGTAATTTTTTGTAAAGCACATCGTCCATTGGTAAACATTATAAAGATATTTCACTATACTTGGACAAAATGTTCTTGAAATATAAGTAAAGCGTTTGTAAAACAGTTTACTATCATTCCAAGTAATCATATTAATTTAAGTCTTGCCTCTTCATGGAAACTATTGTTTTTAGATTTTCTTTCGACTTGGCTCTTTTTGAAACTGTAAAGTGGATTTAGAGGCTTTCAAAAGTAAGGGAAGTGTTTCCGAACAAAAAAATGTTAAAAGGAGAGGATATATCAACCTGAACTTTCCAAAATTGTATAGCAAATTAAAACTGGAGAGAAAGTACACGCCTAGCTCATAAATATAACAATACTTATTGTATGACAGATGGCACGTGGCACCTAAAAAGCAGTACCTATTTTCACTAAAAATGCAATATAATCCACAAATGTTTGTGTTCATTAGGGCAAGCTTAACCTTAACATTTGTTCGCTCGGCTACTTTAGTGAGAAAGCAAGAAAAAAAGTGGAGAAATTTCGACAGAAATAAAATTTCACTTTAATTATGTAAAGTACATTAATTACTGTCGATAAGTGATCTCTTTCTTTCCACTCATTTATAAGTAGTGTGCTCATAGACCATATCTCGGCTAAACTTTGCAAGGTCGTATACAGAAACAATTGACCGGTATAAAGCAGTGCTTACGTGAGAAATACATGTGTGAGTTGTCTACTAGCGTATTAAAGAAGTATTCACGGCCTCGTATTAACATTACTGAAACAAATATACATAAATAATAATAATAATAATAATAATAATAATAATAATAATATCGTCGTTCAAGCATGGAGACCTCATATCTGCAAATTTTCGAAATATTACCTTATTGTTTAATTATGGCTATACAAAGCCGGTGGAGACGATGTAATTAAAACGAAAGAATGGCTCAAAATGAACCAACACCGTCATCTCTTACCTCGCATATTATGAATATTGTCGATAGGCATTTTTAAAATCTTAAAATAACAATTTGTTCTTCTATTAATCAGTATGATTGTTATCAAATGTGTTACACAATTATGTATTAGGCACAATTTTAATAACAATGTTATTTGGTTTACGTCTCACTAACTACTTTCACGGTTTTCGGAGACGCCGAGATGCCGGAATTTATTCTCGCAGGAGTCCTTTTATTTGCCAGTAAATCTACCGACACGAGGCTAACGTATCTGAGCACCTTCAAATACCACCGGACTGAGCCAGGATCGATCCTGCCAATTTAGGGTCAGAAGGCCAGCACCTCAACCGTTTGGACCACTCAGCCCGGAAGTAACAAATCTGTTTTCCATTTTCAACCATAGGAACAGATTTGGCTCTCATATAAAATCTGTTTTTATGTTACGTTGGAGGTCTCCATTCTTAAGCGATCATATATAAAATAGATTATTATTATTATTATTATTATTATTATTATTATTATTATTATTATTAATTTTGTGGTTCATGGTGTGGGTTACTGTAGTCATGTCCTAGTTCGTGAACCATGGCCAACGGCTGAGTGGCCTAGTAAGTGGTCCTGAGAGTCGGGATACCAGTTGCTATGGAATGGGAGTGGGCATCTCGGACATACTCTGTGGCATGGCCCTCCTTGTGCTCAGGCGGCTAGGACTATACAATTCACCGGTGGACCTAACCCGTTAGAGGAGAGATCCTCACTTGGACTATGTGTAAGTAGGGTAGCATCCTGCTTCATGAATTTACCGAGCTCAGACCATTTTAAGCAAGCCTCGGACCTATGAGAGTAACCGAGTCCCACTCCCATTTTACAGACAGGGACTCCTTGGAAACAACTTGGCGAACGAAATGGAATTCGATGGGGAGCTATCAATATTAATGGGGCCTATGGAAGAAAGAAAGTAGAACTGGCTGAGTCAGCAAAGAGGATGCACCTGGATGTGCTAGGAGTAAGTGATATTCGGGTAAGGGGAGATAACGAGGAAGAGATAGGAGATTGTAAAGTGTACTTGACGGGTGTTAGAAAGGGAAGGGCAGAGTCTGGGGTAGGGCTCTTTATCAGGAATACCACTGCACTCAACATAGTTTCTGTTAGGCACCTAAATGAGCGAATGATGTGAGTAGATTTACAGTTGGAGGAATTAGGACGAGAATTGTCTCCAGTGTATTCGCCATGTGAGTGTGCAGATGAGGATGAAGTTGACAAGTTTTATGAAGCATTTAGTGACATCGCGGTCAGGGTCAACAGCAAGGATAGAATAGTGCTAATGGGCGATTTCAATGCGAGAGCTGGGAATAGAACTGCAGGATACGAAAGGGTGATTGATAAATGTGGGGAAGATATGGAAGCTTACAGGAATGCGAAGCGTTTACTGGACTTCTGTGCTAGTATGGGTTTAGCAATTACAAATATATTCTTCAAGCATAAGGCTATTCACCGCTACACATGGCAGGCTAGGGGTACCAGATCCATAATAGACTATATCTTAACCGACCTCGAATTCAGAAAATCTGTTAGGAATGTACGAATTTTCAGGTTTTTTTTCGATGATACAGACCACTATCTGATCTGTAGTGAACTAAGTATCATAGGCCTAGGGTAGAGAAAGTGAAATCTGTCTGCAGACGAATAAGGGTAGAAAATCTCCAGGACGAGAAAATTAGACAGAAGTACATGGATATGATTAGTGAGAAGTTTCGAACAGTAGATAGTAGGCAAGTTCAGGATATAGAAACTGAATGGGTGGCATACAGGGATGCTGTAGTAGAAACAGCTAGGGAATGCCTAGGAACAACTGTGTGTAAAGATGGGAAAAGGCGAACATCTTGGTGCAATGATGAAGTGAGAGCAGCCTGCAAACTTAAAAAGAAGGCTTATCAGAAATGGCTCCAAACAAGGGCCGAGGCAGACAGGGGTTTGTACGCAGATGAAAGAAACAGAGCGAAACAAGTAGATGTTGAATCAAAAAAGAAGTCGTGCGAAGATTTTGGCAATAACTTGGAAAGGCTAGGTCAAGCAGCGGAGAAACCTTTCAGGACAGTAATAAAGAATCTTAGCAAGGGAGGGAAAAAGGAAATGAACATTGTTTTGAGTAATTCAGGTAAACTCACAATAGATCCCAGGGAATCACTGGAGAGGTGGAAGGAATATTTTGAACATATTATCAACGTTAAAGGAAACCTTCCTGGTGGTGTTGCGAACAGCCAAGCTCATGGGGAGGAAAATTATGTTGGTGAAATTACGCTTGAGGAAGTGGAAAGGATGATAAATAAACTCCATTGCCATAAAGCAGCAGGAATAGATGAAATTAGACATGACATTTGGAAGTATAGTGGGAAGGCAGGGATGGAATGGCTTAGTAGATTAGTATGATTAGCATGGAGTGTTGGTGCGGTACCTTCAGATTGGACAAAAGCAGTAATTGCTCCTATCTATAAGCAAGAGAACAGGAAGGATTGCAACAACTATCAAGGTATCTCATTGATTAGTATACCAGGCAAAGTATTCACTGGCATCTTGAAAGGGAGGGTGCGATCAGTCGTTGAGAGGAAGTTGGATGAAAACCCGTGTGGTTTCAGACCACAGAGGGGCTGTCAGGATCAGATTTTCAGGATGTGGCAGGTAACTGAGAAATGCTACGAGAGGAATAGGCAGTTGTGTTTATGTTCCGTAGATCTAGAGAAAGCATATGACAGGGTACCGAGGGAATAGATGTTCGACATACTGGGGGACTATGGCATTAACGGTAGATTATTTAAATCAGTCAAAGGCATTTATGTTGACAATTGTGCTTCAGTGAGAATTGATGGTAGAATGAGTTCTTGGTTCAGGGTACTTACAGTGGTTAGACAGGGCTGTAATCTTTCACCTTTGCTGTTCGTAGTTTACATGGATCATCTGCTGAAAGGTATAAAACGGCAAGGAGGGATTCAGTTAGGTGGAAATGTAGTAAGCAGTCTAGCCTATGCTGGCGACTTGGTCTTCATGGCAGATTGTGCCGAAAGCCTGCAGTCTAATATCTTGGAACTTGAAAACAAGTGCAATGAGTATGGTATGAAAATAAGCCTTTCGAAGGCTAAATTTATGTCAGTAGGTAGGAAATTCAACAGAATTGAATGTCAGATGGGTGATACAAAGCTAGAACAGGGCAATAATTTCAAGTATTTAGGTTGTGTGTTCTCCCAGGATGGCAATATATTAAGTGAGATTGAATCAAGGTGTAGTGAAGCTAATGCAGTGAGCTCGCAGATGCGATCAACTGTATTCTGTAAGAAGGAAGTCTGCTCCCAGACGAAACTATCTTTACAACGGTCTTTTTTCTGACCAACTTTGCTTTACGGGAGCGAAAGCTGGGTGGTCTCAGGATATCTTATTCATAAGGTAGAAGTAACAGACATGAAAGTAACGAGAATGATTGCTGGTATAAACAGGTGGGAACAATGGCAGGAAGGTACTCGGAATGAGGATATAAAGGCTAATTTAGGAATGAACTCGATGGATGAAGCTTTACGCATAAACCGGCTTCGTTGTTGGGGTCATGTGAGGCGAATGGATGAGGATAGCTTGCCTAGCAGTATAATGGACTATGTTATGGAGGGTAAGAGAAGTAGAGGGAGACCAATACGACGATGGTTAGACTCAGTTTATAACGATTTAAAGATAAGAGGTATAGAACTAAATGAGGCCACAGCACTAGTTGCAAATGGACGATTGTGGCGACGTTTAGTAAATTCACAGAGGCTTGCAGACTGAACGCTGAAAGGCATACTAGTCTTTAATGATAATGTATGTATGTATGTATGTATGTATCTATGTATGTATATTGTATATTATTATTATTATTATTATTATTATTATTATTAATATTATATTGGAATAGTTACATAGATTCATGATTTTAATAACTTTTGTCAACTTCCATCAGTGCGGAGTCACCAGAAAAATTCCCAGATATTACTAAAATTTCTTGAAGTCTTCGGTGATCACAAAACAAATTATATATTTATATGAACACGAGTACAAACAATAGTGCAAAAATTAAAATGTCCACAATTTTAAACAATGCGCAGGTATGTCTCGAGTGAAATATAATGTTCAGAGTGCACTTTGTCTTTAGGTACACTGTAGGCTAGAACATTTTCGCGCATTCATCGATCTGTCTCAATCTGACATTTGTCTTCGGGAATGTGGAAGTAACTGACGTATAAGCTATACACCAACAACACTATGCAGTGTACAGGCCAGTCCCTTTGATGAATGGTGCGAAAATATGGCTTACTGGGTCAACTAATGTGTACTATTCTGTAGGATTTGCAGACGAGTATATTGTACGACAGCACATGCTCCTGGATGGGGAAGGCAACGGGAAGCAATCTAATAACATAGACATTTGAGAATTCAATTTTATGCCGTCCCCTAAACTACCATTTCACCCAGTGTGTATAAAATTATGTATAGGCTAGATTGTAGTGTTTAGTATTAGTAACAGCTGTGAGAAAGAGGGCAAGCTTAACCTGAACATTTGTTCACTCGGCTACTTTAGTGAGAAAGCAAAGAAAAAAGTGGTGAAATTTTGACAGAATAACATGTCTCTGTAATTATGTAAAGTACATTAATTACTGTCGATAAGTGCTCTCTTTCTTTCCACTCATTCATAAGTAGGGTGCTCATAGACCATATCTCGGCTAAAGTTTGCAAGGTCGTATACGGACACAGTTGACCGGTATTAAGGAGTGCTTACGATACACTTGTGATGAATCCAGCACAGAATCGTGTACAAGTTCGTAGAGTTTCCCACATAAGGTTAATAAGATGACCGCGCTGAGACTAACAGGAATAAACAGCGACTAGTATTCTAATGTCGATTTTCAAAGAGATAAGGAGATACGGAATCAACATACACAGTCACTAACACACACAGTGACACGTGGATGGTGAACATGGTGTTCCTACTCGTTGAACGTAGCATCATGATATACAGTAAATAAGTCTGACATTTTCCGGTTGTCTTACTGTTCTGAATATAAACACATTCCACAATCATCACTTCTAATTATCGTATAATAATAATAATAATAATAATAATAATAATAATAATAATAATTTATTTAACACCCTTCTTAACTGCTGGTCGTAACGGTTTACAGGGTGTCAAATTTGGTTCCACAGGAGTTCTTTGATGTATCATTATTCGGCGAATTGTCGCATTTAAACTCTCTAAAATGCCATTCACCTCAGCTGCATTCAAACCCAGTACCTTGGGAAAAGAAGGCCAAAGACTAAATGAGGTCGATTAATTGTATGAATTTAAAATAATGATATATTAACCTTCCTAGTTAATCTCTTCAAACTGTCCTTTTATCGTTGTGACCATAGAAACTTCATAAAGTCAAGATTGCACAAGGAAATTTATTTTCAACACTGACATCGTCATAACATTGTTTGGTACTCTATGTCATCGCATAGAGAAAAATAATGGGTCTTAAAATATGAATATACAGTTAATGAGTTACAAGGATAGGAAACAAAGACCTAATTAGAGCTAAGGGAACAGGTTCGTTCCTGCAGGTGAGGCTTGTCACGGAATTCCATATACGTATGAGTGCAGAGGCACGCTGAAAGAGGAATTCTAGATTTTTGAGAAGTATGGAGCTTCGACTGAAATTTCCAGCTTAAATTGAATCTCAAACCTAACATTGCGTAATGTAATATTGGTATTTTGATAATCCCAGTACCGGTAGTTTGATTGAAAAATCATGCCGGAAACCGTGTCAAGCAATTCATTCAAAATCATGGAAACTTGAAATGGATTGGTCCAGAAGTTTACACAAGATTTCTGTTCCATAACGTTTGTTTTACAAACCACGGTAAATCCCTGAGCTAGAATAAGCAGGGTAAATATGCGTCTCCGTTGATATAGTGGTGCCTTTTATTTCAACTTAAACACAAAACTTTAAAGTGTTTTCGAGTCGTTTGGAACAAGAAATATAACGCTTAGAACACTATAAAGTACCTGTAATAAACCTATTAGTAACAGAATGGCATGTATCGTTCTATAAGACCATCCTCAGATTCTGTCAAATCACTTTTAACCTAGCTGTAGTACCCGTCGATGACGGAACAATCATATAGCATGTGAAAGTTATCTAACTCCCCAGCTACTTTCCTCAAATATTTAGGTATGCTGTTTCTCGTAGTTCGGCGGACTTAAGCAACAATAATCGGATCTCTGTTATCATAGCCGGTACGGTAAAAATGTATAAGACACACATGATCGAAAATTTAATTCCACACAACTTTAGTTATGTAGTATTTTTCGATAGGATCGCTAATAACATATATATTTGAGAATCAATTTTAGGCCTTCCCCTAAACTACCATTTCACTCAGCGTGAATAAAATTCTGAATAGCCTAAATAGTAGTGCCTCGTTCTCCGACTTTATTTTCCGATTTTCACTAAATTCTCTTCATCCAGTTTCTTGTGATGAGCGTACACACACACACACACACACACACACACACACACACACACACACACACACACACACACACAGACAGACATGACGGAAATTTATAACGTGCATTTCCTTGTTACTGTGGGCACGGCCGATACAAAAATACAATTCTTTTTAAATTCTGAGCAATGTACAGACAAAACTCTTATTTTATATACATGGATATTTTGTACGTTCCGTATACTTGTAAATGATTGTAAATTGTTGATTACCGGGCGAGTTGGCCGTGCGGTTATGGGCGTGCGGCTGTGAGCTTGCATCCGGGAGATAGTGGGTTGGAATCCCACTGTCGGCAGTCCTGAAGATGTTTTTACGAGATTTTCATTTTTTACACCAGGCTGTACCTTAATTAAGGCCACGGCCGCTTCCTTCCAACTTCTAGGCCTTTCCTATCCCATCGTCGCCAGAAGACCTATCTTTTGTCCGTGCGACGTAAAGCCACTAGCAAAAGAAACTGGTGATATTATGAACAAGTATGCCTTATTATACAGTACGTATGTAGAAGTCCGTTATTGACCTAGTAATTTTAAGAAAGGCTTCTGTACTTATCTTAAAACCAGCTCTGGCTCTAGCTTCACGTCCGTTACATCCAGCTCACCAGCCGGACTAATTCCTGCAGGGAAGGTAAGGAAAGGCGGAGATGGCAACTCTGTTTAGCGGAAAGAGAGATGTGCTACGTGGCTATAGTCAATTTGTCTTTAAGTATATTAGAAAATGAATGCTTGATAATGATTTCTGGAAGATGTGATTGTGGGGTAACGTATAACTTGTATCATTTGTATAATTTTTTTTTTGCTAGGGGCTTTACGTCGCACCGACACAGATAGGTCTTATGGCGACGATGGGATAGAAAAGGCCTAGGAATTGGAAGGAAGCGGCCGTGGCCTTAATTAAGGTACAGGCCCAGCATTTGCCTGGTGTGAAAATGGGAAACCACGGAAAACCATTTTCAGGGCTGCCGATAGTGGGATTCGAACCTACTATCTCCCGGATAATTTTATTTTAGTGAAAATGTAATCTAATAGTTCACAGAACGGTCTCGTGCGACAAGCCCTTGCCTAAAGTCACGGAATTAGTACAGATAGGTACAAGTGAACCCATATTCCATACGTACTTAGGGTCAGAGTAAACTCCAGTGGGATTAATTAAAGGCTAATGAAAAAGAGTGTGAAATGTTGTTTAATTATCAAATTTTGAATAAATGTATTAGTTCGAAAACAGCAGGGGAGGAATATTTCAGATGTGTGTGTTCGTTGAGTTTGGTTCGTTTGGCTTATTTTTTGATTTGCACTTTTTCTTTCTTTTTGCTTCTTCTTAACAACTTCAACAACTAATTTATATTCGTGAGGTGGAGCATATAGTGATGCTTTTTCCCTGGAGCTACAAATAAAATTAAACTTCTCTCAAAGGTATTTCACGTAATAAATAAGCGGAATGGCACGTCTCTAAATTTATGAAATGCCAGTTGACATTGAATACCAAAAAAACGGAAATCCGCTTTGCATCATTAAGTTTCCGACCAATATTGTAACCCGTACTTCAGCGGTTACACGATACACAGTTAAAAGGGAGGAAAATAAATCAAATTACACGGTACTTTAAACCCTAGACACGCAATAAACATCAGGTGAACTGCGCCGGATACACACAAAAATATCAGGTTGGACAACTTGACGAGTATAAACAAGGAACGTGGAACGGCGGCTGGGAAACCTACCGAAGACCATAGAGATGCGAATGTTGCGGGTTTCCAGAAAAATTAACGGTGATCCCTTGTTTTCAAAATATTATTTTCCGAAATCAACATTACAAGGTGACTTTCGAACATATTCATCTATTCACAAAATCCAGATACATAATTTACGAATACAAAATTAGATGTAGTTTGACAAGAGCCTTGCTATTAGACAAAGAAGTTAACCAAATATATCTTAGCGTAAATAAAGTTCTACAATATGCTTTTTGAGGGTAAAAAGCACACAAGATCCAAATACTATCTTAAATGAAAACAAACGTACTTTCTAAAGCATCTGCGGAATAGAGTGGCGAGTAGGGCAAACTCCTATGTGATAACACCAACGAACATTAAATGTAAATTAAAACGGGACTGAGATCAACCGTGCTTACCCCAAGGTAGCCCATCCAGGGAGCGAGAATACGCCGACGTGCGTCAAAATGGCAGGACTGACGAGAGAACGAGACCACGAAATCCTGCCTCTCTCACTTAAAAAGTGTAGTCTGGCCTTAGTGCGATTACCGAGTGGCCAATCAGAGCACAGGAGCTTGCCTATCACCACCCAGATCCATCAATTATAACTCTTTACCCAGTCGCGATGTCCGTTCTTGTGCACTAAGGCAAATGCCGGTACTGTACCTATTATAGGCCACGGCTGCACCCTTCCCATCTTCTCAGGAAATTACATCACCGTTACAAATCTCCCTGGTCTGAGAAACGGCATTAGCATCTAGGAGGCACTCTGCAAGAATGGAAACTTTTTAGTAGTAGTAATTGTTGTAGCACAAGCGCACCAGATAGGTATACTATACGTGTCTCGTTTATTTGTACAATGTGCTGATATAAGATGGACGGAAGGTCCTTTAAATTAAACGTCACTGCTCACCTAAGACAGCATTTAAATGGTTATTAAAGTTGAAGACTGTACGATAGATCACCTCGATGTGATTTAGCATATGTAAAGTTAGGTGGAAATCATGAAAAACGCACTGTTCATATCGCAAAACGGAGGTCATTCCAGATATTCTTAAAAGGGATCTGAAATATTTATATAACATTCCTTTATCAGTTTATCAATTTCTCCGTACGAATTCCTTTCTACCTTCCAAAGGCTTTTCCCATCTGTTCAGTTTATACTGTTTCTCTTCTTATTCTTATACCACTTGGAACTTTTAACAAGTTGCTTTATGTCTTATGGCGACGATGGGTTAGGAAAGGGCTAGGAGTGGGAAGAGAGCGGCCGTGGCCTTCATTAAAGTACATCCCCAGTATTTTACTGGTATGAAAATGGGAAACCAAGGAAAACCATATTCAGGGCTGCCGACAGTGGGGTTCAAATCCACTATCTTCCGAATGCAACCTCACAGCTGCGTGATCATATCCGCACTGCTATCTCCTCGGTCCTTCTTGGATTTTATAAAAAGTAACTCTTCACTATACCCTTGTGTTAATCCTCGTCTCTGCCTTGCTTCTTATAGGACGCAGCTCATCAATAAAGTCAGAACATTTACTTAGCGTGGTACGAGGGCTGGAACGGGATCCACTCAGTCTCGGGAGGTCAACTGAGTAGAGGTGGGTTCTATTCCCCCCATCAGCCATCCTGGAAGTGGTTTTCCGTGGTTTCCCACTTCTCCTCCAGGCAAATGCCGGGATGGTACCTAACTTAAGGCCACGGCCGCTTCCTTCCCTCTTCCTTGCCTGCCCCATCCAATCTTCCCATCCCTCCACAAGGCCCCTGTTCATCATAGCAGGTGAGGTCGCCTGGGCGAGGTACTGGTCATTCTCCCCAATTGTATCCCCGACCCAAAGTCTGAATCTCCAGGACACTGCCCTTGAGGCAGTAGATGTGGGATCCCTCGCTGAGTCCGAGGGAAAAACCGACCCTGGAGGGTAAACAGATTACGAACGAACGAACTTAACATCTCTTCAACACGTACTAAATGTACATAAAACGACCTAATAGGTTGAAAGTCGATTTGGATTACAATGCGGTCGTGAAAATGTAATATTCATTGACTTGGCCCACAACGGGAGACTTGCACGCACTCTACAGTGTGATGGCAGTAGTGCAGATCCTTTACAACGGAGAAAACGTTCGCTATGCCACCATAGCTCAAGTGGTAGAGCAGCCGACGCGAAGTCCGGAGGTTGTGGTTTCGGATCCCACTGGTGTCCAGTTGGCCATTTTTGTTCTGTACTTAACATCTCTTCAACGCGTACTAAATGTACTGGAAGTCGATATCAACATACTTTTCTTTTGTGCACTCTGGGACAATGTTATGTTTTTATTGTACGGACAATCCAAAGTTATGTACAAATTGTCACTAAAAGTTTATTTAGATATAACTGGCTGCTTTAAAAGCCGATAAGAGCAATCAGATGTTCCTAGTTTCACAAATTGACTGCATGACTGGTTTCAAATATGTGTTTACATTCGTGAAAACTGTATTAAAGTTTTTGTAAATAATGCTAATAAAATAATATTGAGCAAAAAAGTACCTTATCTTTATCGAATGGAAAGTCAAAACTGGACAATGCAAATATCAAACAAGAATGAATAAAGTTCCATCATATTGATAGATAAATAAATAAATAGACAAATCACCACTTATCTGCATTTACGGCAGTCGCCCAGGTGGCAGATTCCCTATCTCTTGTTTACCTAGTCTTTTCTTAAATAATTGTAAATCAGTAATTGTACCTGCAAGACTTTTTGTTTGTAGATGAAAATGACATCTTTTGCACCATCAAACCATGTAATAATCAAACTTTGCAACTAACCAAGCAACCACTATGCTCTGTTTATTAACTTTGTCTATTCTGTCACAGATAACCTGGATTTCTCTTTTAGTATATTATCATTTAGTTGATTATTTCATATTACTTTCTTTTTCTTCTTCCTAGAGGTTTAGCGTCGCACTAACTCACCGAAGGTTTTTGGCGACATAATGATGGAAAAGAGCTAGGACTGGGAAGGTAGCAGTCGTGGCCATTTCCTGGTGTGGAAATAAGAAACCAAGAAAAACCATCTTCAGGACTGCGGGCGGTGGGATTCGAATCCACCATCATGTTACTTTATCCAATTTGTAATGATTCCCGATTTGGCACCCATTTCATAATAAATGTTCATTGGAGTAACTCATTTCATCTAGTAGCATAAGTGACTATACAAATAACAAGATTAAATAAATAATCCACGAACTCACAACCACATTATATACTCTTGTGATTCATTGTGCATGGTATTCAATAATTTACGTTCCATCGTTGACTACATTCCTTTTGTTCCTGAAATACATTATTATTCTCCATGAATGATATCACAGTAAAAATACCACGTCAGTATTAGCACCACATTATAGTCGGACATATAGTCTCGCGGGAAGAAATTTAGGATTCCTTTTTTGACCTTTTCGTTTCATGCACATGGTCTCCAAAACATATAAGCTTTCTGGCCTAACAATGTCTTATTTGGCTTCGAAACTCAACATCTTATTATTATGAATGGTCAATTATTATCACTAATATCATTATTATTACTAGTTGTAGTAGCTGCAGTAGCAGTAGTAATATTGATAATTTGAAAGAGAATTTCCCTATTTATTTACATTTCAGTGTGCAATACGTGCAATTATTTGATCAGTTTTGAGTTACTCTGGCATTTTCCAAAATTGAAGTTAGGGGATTATCTATTTACAGAGTCATATTGTGCTGATGACTGCTGTTACTAAAAGTGACACATTGAGACAATCGGCCCAAAGGGGTATAGTATACAAATAAAATGCCAAATAGCTTTATGTCAAATCTATTATGCAAGGAAAGTGTTTTGAATCAAACGTTATTTAAAGTTAAGGAATAAAGTTATTTGCAACATTTTGGGGAGTTCATTAAAGAACTTCTCTCCGACTTAAAAACATGTGACCTCTTATTTACCTGCTAGAAGAGTCAACATCTGTACAAAAGTGAGTTGCATATCGTCGCCTGCCGGGACAAAACCTCCTATGTGAAATATTATAGCATAGAACTTTGGCCGGTAAGGTTCTGTCATCGAAGGTGCAATATTGTGTGCATAAGGTCAACGCATTCTCGCTCTTCATAACGTATGTGCTGCGGGTCAGTATATCTCCAAAAATATCACCACATAGGAGGTTTTGTCCCGGCAACGACGATATCTACCTCTGGTCGTTACATTAATCATCTCCTTAACGAGAAACGTTTCTACATCTATTCGCATAAGCATTTTACGTTCAATTAATCTTCAATGCTCTTCATTTACTGCTGTTGTACAGGTGGTATATTCCTTGTCAATTGTTTACCAAGAATTTTTTGTTCAAAGAACATTCCCCTTTATTTGACCTCTTGAATTCTAACTTTATCTTCACACTGTGATCTTTCTTACTTTTATAAGCTCCACTCAAGCTTATTCGTCCACTAATGTTATTCCACTCACAGTTCGGAACACACCTCTGAGTCTTGCATCTCGTCTCCTTACTCCCAAGCCTTCCCAGCCCGAAGTTTACAAAATATTCTTAACATTACTCTTTCGTTAGGAAATTACCCAGAGCAAATCGTACAGCTTTCCTCTGGATCAATCTAGTTCTCGTATCAATTAATCCTGGTGTGGATTGTGTACACTGGAACCATACTCTAATTGTGGTTTTACCAGAGATTTATACGTCATCTCCCTTACATCATTACTACAACCCTTAGATACCCTCATAACCATATATCCTTTCTTTACAAACTCGTTAATGTTATTACCCCTTATACTAAAACCTAGGTTTATATTAATCCCCATAAGGTACTACTGAGATTTTTTGACATCTAAATGTATAATGCAACATCAAAGGAAGATAAAATAGCCAACGCCAATAATTTTGGCATAAATTAAATCAATTGTCCTGCTGTGTTTCATATTATTCCAATGAGAAATTCATGAAATGTACACTGATTACTAAATAAGCTCCATGGCTTGAAAATTTTCCAAGTATTTAATTTCTATAACCAAATTTAACCATAATTTCCGTTAAATGCGAAAAGGATCCAAACGATTGTCAGATTTTATAATTTACTACCAAGAGTTAAAAATCGGATTAAGAATAATCATTTAAACAGGTGATATCTAATTAACTCTCTAGAAAGGGCCCTACAAACCTAAACATAAAAACCCCGAAAATACTAAATTTGAACTGACCTGACATCAACAGGAAGACGACCCCTTGCTCCAAAAGATATTTCAAACATTTGGAACTGAGCCGACTTTGCACCAAATACAAGAACCACAATAAAGGAGCTTATGTTGAAAAAATATACAACAAGAAATAAAATACACACATGTAAATACATAAATATCCATGGTGATTCTCATCACTGCAAAACTCAGGACTGTGACCAGGTCCATAATCGACGCAACCCTCCTTGGGTGTCATGTTAAGGCAAACCTGAACTGCTCTGTTTTCTAACTAAAGGGATACTCAATTGACGTTAACTTGTGAAAACATTCCTACTGTGTTCCTAATTACTCAAATGAGGAATTCATGAAATTTACACTGTCGGGTTTTCAGGAAAAATATAAAATAGCAAGACAAACTATGCCTCTACAAACCACATGTCCATGCAAAGTTATTTTATCATACATAATTCCCTATATCTTAATTCATTCCCGATCCAAAAGAAAGCACACGTTCTCGAATGGTACCAAAGAACTGACTATCAACGACTACACAAAACTTACAAAATCAGGCACTGAACACACGTAATCAACATTATTTACAAGGTTCATTCCCTCTTGGCATTAGTACGGCAAAAATAAACAAATTAGTTTATTCTTAACTGGTCTTTGCTAAACCTAACTGCTCACAACAAGTTTAATATCTCATGACTGTAATTAATATTCACAATATTCAAGAGAAACTAGCTACCACATCCTGTTTACTGATTATAAATCATGGAGTACTTACCTTTTTCCTGTTCGGACTTCCATTCTCCATTTCACGTTCACACCGTCGCACACATGGTTGTCTCCATCCTGGAAGTACACCATGTACATCTCCAAATGTAGCTACCAAAATATACGATATACCATACGGTACATTTCCAAAGTCTGTCGCGTCGTGGACAACGATGTTCGTCTTCCGCTGAGCGTACGAGACAGGTATTACTTACATTGTAATAAAACACAGTTGTTATACACAGTGCATTTACACCTACTATACTGTCCCATTCATACTAAAGATCATACCTTAGCATTCGTTTTTCGAGTTCAGCTATTGTTCTAGCTCCGACAAACCCGTTATAATCTCACAACGTTTTTCCAGTTCATGGATACGATTTGTCAGTGGTGCAATAGTCCCAACGACAAATGTTACGCCCTCAAACGGATACATAAGCTCATCATCACAATACCATTCTAAAAATTACGAATAACTCTCCTATTTTATGCTTTAATGCAATCCTAGCGCATTTTAAGTTCTTTCCAATGTACATTATAGTTCTCATAGCATATCACAGAAATGCTCAAATACCTTAATAAGCATGAAAATACACGTCTTCCCAGGAGTAAATTTAAAACACGTCCCCACCATTCATGCTTAACCGTAAGAGTATCTTGGCGCTGGCTGGCTTCTACTCAACAGCATAACCTAGGAATCCCCCCCCCCCCCACCTTCCCCTGTGGCAGTTCATCATAAATTTTCGCACTGAGCAAAGTAACATATAATTAATTTCACCACCTATACAATATCCTTCCATTGAATTGTTAACACATTCATTTTCTTCCACCTTCTCTAACAAAACCTCCTTTTCAAAGCTAATTCCATTTTCCTTATACGAGAATCTCGGTGGTGCGACTGACTTCTTGCCGCTGACTGACATATTCGCTCCAATACCAGACTGAACATCAAATATATCTCTCCGTGACCGCTCTCATGCTTCTCAGTCTTCCAAATGGAAGTGCTCTCAGCGTTACAATCACATCCACTACATGGCACTGAAACGAGAATGCCTGTTTTTATTACACCATGCAAGTCAAACAAAATGAAGTACCCAATTTCATAATATATCCTTTCAGATTAGATCAATGGGGAAGATCCATTAGTGTTCACATATACATTATTTACTACCCTATGCAGTGTAACAACGTCGGCAAATATACTTAGGTGTGATTCCAGTTCTTCACTCGTATCATTTATATATAACAAAAAATGAAAGGCCAAAAAAACTGCCCTGTGGGACCGCTCTATTAATCATCACAGGATCAGGTAACGCTTCACCTACTCTAAAATTATATGAATTCCATTTTCTAGGAATTTATGTGCTCATTCACCCGCTGTTTTGTCTCGTCAAATATCCCTAACCTATAAAAAGCCTTGGATAAATCGATAGCGAAACAGTCCATTTGACCTCCAGAATCTGAATCTCGCTGGAATCCTTCAAGTTGAGCTTCACTGGAATAACTTTTCCTAAACCAGAACTGCATTCTATCAAACCAGTAATTTTTCAGCACGTCTAATGCAACCAGAAATAATCCTTTCACAGAGTTTACAGAGTTTACGTTGACGGGCCTGTAATTATCCGTTTTATGTTTATCATTCTTTCACTTGTAGACTTGGGCTATTATCGCAACTCTCCATTCATTTGGTATCACTTCTTCACATAAACAGTAATCAGATAAGTATTTCCGATATGGAACTATATCAGAACCATTTGCCATTAGCATATCCGCAGAAGTCTTATCAATCCCAGCTGCTTTTCTAACTTTCAAATTTTGCATTACCGAGCTCGATATCTGCAGTCGCTTAAGTGTGGCCAGTATCCAGTATTCGGGAGATAGTAGGTTCGAACCCCACTATCGGCAGCCCTGAAAATGGTTCTCCCATTTTCACACCAGGCAAATGCTGGGGCTGTACCTTAATTAAGGCCACGGCCGCTTCCTTCCCAGTCCTAGCCCTTCCTTGACCCATCGTCGCCATAAAACCTATCTGTGTCGGTGCGACGTAAAGCAACTAGAAACAAAATTGCATCTGCTTGTAAATGTTTTAATTATAATTGGCAAATTTCAGTAATTCTCCAACATTAGTTGCCTCCTTTATCTGAAGATTATTCTTATACCAAACTACCCTTACATAATGCTAACTGAATATTTCTGTCTTCTGCAAGTCCTCACATATACACTCGCGTTGTTCTTTAATAATCCCTGAAATGCCCTTCCTAGAACCTGCTTCTGTCATAAAGTACCTATACGTATGCTTCTATTGTTCCCTAAAATGCGAGTGGCTGCCAATTATATTTCGCAACATGTTATACTTTAGGTGACGCTTTTGCTTAATTCAATGTTCCAGTAAGTTCCTTAAATCTCTCACTTACACCCGCAGCCATTCCTAACTCTATATAATTCTAACCTGAACCTCCTTCTTAGGCTCTTTATTTCTCTGTTTTGAGATAATGAGTGCTTATCTTTCCTTTCCAACTTTAAAGGTACATACCTGTTTTCACTCTCTTCAACAACTGCTTAAAACACCCCATAGGCTGTTCATATTTTTTATTTATCACATTCAACTGGTCATACCAGTTTTTTTAACTCCCCCATGCCCCTCTTATGCCTTTGCTGGCAGGATGTAGTGTTTATAGTGCACTATGTCTCCTGGTATGGGCTAGAAAAATTTGTTACTTTCATTGGCCTGTCTCAGTCTCATCCTTGTCTTTGACAATATGAAAGTGATTGAGGTATGAGTGATGCTAGTAATAGGAACTACCATTGCTTATGGAGCCAGTCCCTGTTATGAATGGTGTGAATCTATCGCTCATAGGGTCGGTTGGTGCATGCATTTCAGTGGGCTTGGCAGAATGATATGCAATAGCAACTTCTGGCTCGGTGAGGAAAGCAACGGGAAACTACCTCACTCCTCACTTCCCTAGTATGCCTCTTCAGTGACACCTAGGTTATCTGTGACAACTGTTGGTGGAGCTGTAGAGGATCAAACCAGCCTTCGGGCTGAATACCCAACATACATACATACATACATACATACATACATACATACATACATACATACATACATACATACATACATACATACATACATACATACATACATACATACATACATACATACATGCCCCTCTTATCAATCATATGGCATTGCCTAGTTGTCCTGCTTTTGCATCCTTCCACTACATCACATTTACTTTAACTGCGACAAATACAGCTTCATGATCACATATACCATCTAGCACTTTAGTTTTTCTGTAGAGCTCATCTGGTTTTATCAGCACCACGTCTAGAATTTTCTTCGCTCTAGTTGGTTTCATCACTTTTTGATTGAGCTGTCCTTTACAGCTGAACTTCTTAACCATTTATTGGTCATGATTCTGTCATTCGCATTCCCTTCCAATGAACATTTCGTAAGTTCAGACAATCTGCTACAATAATGATAATTTTTGTGTCGTTCCCCACATAGCTGCTCTATATTTCTGTACGTTCAATAAGTTTTGTAAGTCCTTAACAAATAATTCCGCACCAGCATCAGCGCCAGCCTTGCCAGGTCTGTACACCCCTATTACATTTGGAGATAAATCTTACACTTAGAATGCCATATTTTTCATCTTAAAACCTTTCATACCTTACGAATTCTTTACCAACAAGCGGGTGGCCGTGATATTAGGGTCGCGCAGCTGTGAGTTTGCATTCGGGACATAGTGGGTTCGAAAAACTCTGTCAGTGTCCTGAAGAATGTTTTCCGTGCTTTTCCATGTTCACGCCAGGCAACCCTTAATTAAGGACACGGCCACTTTCTTCCACTCCCAGGTCTTTCTTATGCCATCGTCACCACAGGAATAATCTCTGTCGGAGAGACGTAAAGCAAATCGTAAACAAGAAAAAGCTTCTTTCTCCATTATGAATACTCCCCATCTATCATTCTTAACCTGTATCTACGATAAACACGCCAGTTTCGTGAGAAAATTTCCGCATTCGTAATATCAAAATTATGTCAGCTATTATTCAATTCCTATTACAATATCTGGTAAATGTACTGCGTGTCTATTACATTACCTAATTAGATTCCTTTCTTTACAATACTTCTACAGCTCGACACTAACAATTTTTCGCCACCCTTATGTGATTTCTCGCTTCCTATACTGTCAACACCGCTCCGCAGTCCATCCCGTTTCCCTGAATGTGCCTCCCTCTAACTCTTATATACAACCCCCTAACTTATATGTACCATTGCTGTTCAAATGAAGGCCATCTGAACTTAAATTCCTATCACATACTGACCCATTGGGACCTACAAATCTCACTCCCCATTTCCTACATACCGACTCCATGGTCTCATTTAAATCCCCAATCACCCTGCAGGCAGTATCCCTCTTACACAGTATCCCACTGTCAATCTCTGCTTCCTTAAACTTCTCCCTTGCTTCCGTAAGCAGATCCCACCCATGCCAAACTGCAGTTTGTTGGTACCAATTCCTGCTTACTTTACGTTGTTGGTACCAACGTGGAGAATTACCACCTTCTCCTTACCCACTTCCTTGCCTTCTGCTTTCCTCAATATCTACCTTAGACTAATTCCTTGGATAACACTCTATCCTGGTTCCCTTTTCTTCACACACTATCCCCACATGCCTAACAATTGAGCCATCCATGACCAGAATGTCAACCTCACCCACCTAATTAGATCTCCTCCTTTTCTCGTTTCCCTTAACTACCCTGACGCCTGCTGAACCTACTTCCTCCTCCCTTCTCTCCTTCTCACTACCCGGGTCCATCACCCGCTTCCTATCTTCTATTCTACGTTTGCCGTTTCCACAGTTCCCTGTCCTCTTGTCCCGATCCTCCTCTGTAACGCTTCGCTGATATCCATCTTCCCTCTGCTGTTCTACCTGTAGTGACTCATACCGATTATTCACCCACACATCTCCTAGGCTCACCCTCTGAGAAACAACCTTATTCCTCATTTTTCTTCCCCGTAAAACATTAGCCCACCTGTCTTAAACAACTTCTCCCCTTCGTTCCCTCCCCCGTTTCTAACTACCGTATTCTGTACATTGATTGAGGGAGAGCTACCTTCATTCCTGTCTTCCGTTACAAGCCTAATTATCTCCCTGACACTCGCTGTTTCTGCCGTCATCTTCCGTAATTCCTACTCACACCGTCAGTCCTTATACCTGCATTCATCGGCCATTATTTTATCTCTTCAAAGAAATGTGAAGCAAAATGGAAATACGTTGTCGCATAAATAAAATAGCGTTTTCTACGAACAGAAGTAAATATGTCAGAGGAAGGAGATATATTATACTACACAAAACATTCACGATAATGATGCAAGCAAGATACTGACTGATAAAATAACAACACTACAATATTTCTGCTAGACGTATCTTAATTATAATTCTAGGAATAAGAGGCTAACTGTAGAAATGTGTATTTACACTAAATACGTGTATACAGACAGATGTTTCATTATTTATATTTTATTACTACTATGAGCAAACAAGACAAAATAGCTAGCAGTATGCTCTCTAATAAAAATAGCTACACTACAATTCTAAACTCCATTTAAGCCTATCCTAATTACAACAGGTTAACTGAAACAATAGAAATCATGTTAGAGCTAAATTCCTGGAGAGATTTTCCCTACGGCACAAATATTATCGTCTATATATAAAATTAGAGTTTTGTCTGTAAATTGCTCAGAATTTTAAAAGAATGGCATTTATGTATTGGTCGTGTCCACAGTAACAAAGAAATGCACTTCTTACTTTTCCGTAATGTCTGTCTGTCTGTCTGTCTGTCTGTCTGTCTGTCTGTCTGTCTGTCTGTCTGTCTGTCTGTCTGTCTGTCTGTCTGTCTGTCTGTCTGTCTGTACACGCATCACGACAAAACGGCTGAAGAGAATTTAATATAAGCCTGTATGTAAAGTCGGGGCATGGGTCACTACAATCTACGCTATAAATAATCTTATTCACGCTGAGTGAAATGGTAGTTTAAGGGAAGGCCTAAATTTTCATCCTCAAATATTTATGTTATTATTGGTAATATCGATAAATACTACATAGTAAAGTTATATAGGATGAATTTTCCAATAATGTATTTCCTACACATTTTTACCGTACCGGCTATGATAACAGAGATATGAATTTTTATTTTTATTGCTAAGTCCATATCAACGCCGAGCCACGAGAAAACGAGTACACAGAATCGGCATATGTAGTCGGGGAATAAGACACTACAGTCTAAGCTATAAATAATTTTATTCACCTTAGACGAAATGGTAGTTCAGAGGAAGGCGCCTACAATTTAATGTTTAAAAGCCTATGTTATTGGTCCAATCGAAAAATACTACATAACAAAAGGTATACGGAATACCATTTCAGATCATTTATGTTTTATTCAGTTTTAGCGTATTGACTATGATAAGAGTTGTATTTCAGAGTCGGGAGTAAACTAAATATGAAGGCCTACAATATCGAAAGCTCATAAAATAGACCAAAAATAACATTTCATTGACCTTTGTTTGTAGTGATATTCTTTCTCTTTTAAGCTGCCACTCATCTTCGAAAGATGGGATTATTGCTGCGAACCGAGTATAACAGCCTGCCAGAATATTGGCGGGAAATAGCTCGGGAATTAGATAACTTCCTTCTTTAGCATGCCATTCCTCAGGTCCATACATTTTCTGATACTGCTGGTATGTAACACACTGGTTCATCACAGTATTCCAGCTATTCGCTCCCTAGTCTGACGCGCTGATTAGAATGATCAGTGTGCACATTTAACGGAATAATGGCAAAGGCTCGCTTATGAACTGATCTACAATTACAATTTAGGCCTATTCCAAATTATAGCACCACATTTTACTAAATAACGTAAAATTCTATCCTGAAAATAGTTTTTTCTCAAGAAAAGCTTCTTCCTCTTCACTTTTATTCAGTTATACATTCATTTTATTATAAATTAGCAGCGAAAAGGTTTCTCCTCTTACTTGGAGGAAAAATTAACCTCCAAGTCAGGTAATTTTACCCCCGCCAGTGTAGTGAATTGAGATTTTACGACTCATCAGGTACTCCTATTAAACAGATGTGTAAAAGGGCCTAGGTATAGCCTTGGGAATCTACACTGCCCCCTCGCCCATTCCAGCTCTAGAACTTTGGACTGTTAGATTGGGAGCGTGGTGCTCTTCGTTAAAAGTGAGAAAAAGTGTGGTTTTTCATTTGATCGAGTAGTTCATATACTCGTAATAGCATTGCATTTAATCGCGGCATTCCTACTGGCGTCATTGTAATGACCTATGTTGATTTCAGTTGGGAAAACCGCTAATGCAGCCTTTCTGAGGATGTAAACAAGCAGGTGGAGAATGAGTGTCTACCATTATAATGAAAACTCCTCAACTTGATTGTGACTGATGGTAGGTAAGAGGGCCTACGGTTACAATAAAGTTTCCCTAAACCAGTGTTCACATAAGAAAAGACATTTGGTGACTTCCCCATCGCGTTTCTAGGGTAATGTATAGAGCTGTGCAATTAAATACAGTCATACTCACAACGTGTATACTACGGAACCTAGAATTCCTTATACAGTGTAGAATTCCCTAGCGAAGCACGGGTACAACAGCTAGTGCAGTAATAAAGCAAGCACGATAATTCCTAATAAAAAAACAACACGACAATAATTCTAAACTGCGTTTAAGCGAATCCTAATTATAATAAGTTAACTGAAACAATAGAAATGTTGTTCAAACTAAATACTTATTAGAAAGGTTTGTTATTACTACAAGCTAACAGAAATTAAAACTGCCCTTAAAGGCTAAAAGATTGAGGATGTAAGGTATCAAGTACGCATTAGACTTGAACTGCTCAGAACTACAAAAAAGTTATCGGAATACAGTAATCAGCTGATTATTATTTTCGTCTTCTCGATAATATAATAGAAAAGCATAAACATTAGAATGGACAATATAACGACTGTTAACTATTTCACCAGTGAAATACCGCATTTTCTCTTGAATTAATGTCTTTACCGGGCGAATTGGCCGTGCGCGTAGAGGCGCTCGGCTGTGAGCTTGCATCCGGGAGATAGTAGGTTCGAATCCCACTATCGGCAGCCCTGAAAATGGTTTTCCGTGGTTTCCCATTTTCACACCAGGCAAATGCTGGGGCTGTACCTTAATTAAGGCCACGGCCGCTTCCTTCCAACTCCCAAGCCTTTCCGATCCCATCGTCGCCATAACACCTATCTGTGTCGGTGCGACGTAAAGCCCCAAGCAAAAAAAAAAATTTAATGTCTTTAAACACAATATACAAGGGTATTGTGTGGGTTACTTAATTAAATAATGTATTTCCTGTCTGATGGGTTGAAGCGGAGTTGGAAAAGTTCTGAATAATATTCTGAAATCACTGAAATAATCTGCACATGAAATTATAAATATATTACAACAGTGCTCAGTTTATTGAATAGTTTCCATTTTAAAAAACTTTTTTTTTCTTTTTGAGTTCATGGCATATGCTACATCAAGTGGTGTCCTTTAAAGGCTTTTCTAATGTAAACATTAGGTAACTAACTGATGGCCGTATCATACAACCTAACAGCTTGTACTTCAGTAATCTACCATTCCCAGACTTCGACGCCACCAGTAAACCGTCGGTATCAGAATCATGTTTATAATAAATAACCCTCTTTCTCGCCATGAAAGTACGGTATCGCATATTCATCCAGTATTCAAGAATCGACATTGTTTATCCGAGTACAATGGAATGAAACAGAGAAACCAATGGTTTGTCTTTGCTGCCACTTCATTCCATTTCTCTCACTATTCAGCCATCTTGATACAATTATTCGGCTCTCTACTTTTTTGAGCAAGGTGTTCTCCACCCTCCTTACGCTAATTTTGTTTGTTTTAAAGTCCTATTCCCATGACACATTTCATTCTTTTCTGCTGAATTTCTTAAATACTGTACTGTAAGTTTTCAACAAATTATACATTGCAAGGCCTATTTCTTATCACTTTTCCAGGTTGCTCTCATCAACGCCTACCATTGGTGAAAATTTTGAATTAAAATGTGGTGTTTTTACATTATATGAAGCAATTAAATTTATTTCTTCCATTTGTACTTACAAGATCCCGGTAATAACGATACAGGCTCATTTATGATTTAGTCTACATATAAATATCAGTCTGTGGTATTTAGATATTAAATAATATGTAACATAATTACCATTCTTGCTGTTAATTGTATATTTCAGGCATTGAGAGAAACTTGAGTTTATAATTCAGAACACAAGTATCGGCTCCTCTCGTGGAAGTTAGTTCTACAATGACATTTTGCATCCTCTGAGTTGATGATCATCTAAACAAAAGTAAATCAGTCCATCGTTAGGATGTGAATACGTGCTATTATAAATAATTATTTGCAGTTTATCAGCAACCCACTCTATTCCTTTCGAAACATGTCTTTTTTAATATACTTGGTATGAGAAGAATATTTTCTTGAGAATTCTCCGAACTCTCAGAGCTCCTTCAATCAATAACGGCAACTGATTTCAAAGGAAGGAGCGATTATTGTGTAATTAAAATGACTCACAAAATTATATTTTCATTTAAGCTTGAGAACACGTTTGGTCGGTGAATGTTGAACAGTAATATTCAACATGATATTGATCTCTGGAGAATCCTTTGCCACTGAGTTCTATTCTAGGCTTCAGGTCAACACGGTGACTTTTACCGTGACATCGACCGTAGACGTGCGTTGTGGGCGGTCGACAGCAAGGTGATCTTTTGTCTCTAGCAGTCATTTCTCATTAGAAATATTTAATATCAACGCTATAAATCTCTGTCTCAAATTGTCTCACGCCTCGCTTCCGCCACGACGTGATTCATGTTAGCACCTAAGAATATGGACTACAAAGTTTACAACCAGCAGGATGAAGAGGAAAGGACATAGACACAACAAAACACACAAATTAAAGATTTGAGGTGATGATACGAAATAAAAAGTGTGAAAATTATCTAGAGTCCATGGGTATAATTTGGTATGTAAGAAATCACTGTCATATAAATCACTTTTCTTGCTCGATGTTCTTACTTAATGCAATACACTCGTGCGTACGTCAAGTCATGTTGTTTTTTCCGGACTGAGTGGCTCAGACGGTTTAGGCACTGGCCTTCTGAACCCAAATTGGCAGGTTCGAATCTGGCTCAGTCCGGTGGTATTTGAAGGTGCTCAAATAGGTCAGCCTCGTGTCGGTAGATTTACTGGCACGTAAACGAACTCCTGTGGAACTAAATTCCGGTACTTGGCGTCTCCGAAAACCATAAAAGTGGTTAGTGAAACGTAAAGCAAAATAACATTTATTATTAAGAAATATTTACCATTACAGTCCTTGCATTCCTTCAAACGGAATGACGCACTAAATATCAATTCAGTAATACACTGACTGACAGAGCAAATGCAACACCAAGAAGGAGTGGTCAGAACTTTATGCCAATTGCAGGGTAGACTGACGTCACTGAGGTATGCTCATGATGTGAAATGCGCCGCTGTGCTGCGCACGTAGCGAACGATAAATGGGACACGGCGTTGGCGAATGGCCCACTTCGTACCGTGATTTCTCAGCCGACAGTCATTGTAGAACGTGTTGTCGTGTGCCACAGGACACGTGTATAGCTAAGAATGCCAGGCCGCCGTCAACGGAGGCATTTCCAGCAGACAGACGACTTTACGAGGGGTATGGTGATCGGGCTGAGAAGGGCAGGTTGGTCGCTTCGTCAAATCGCAGCCGATACCATAGGGATGTGTCCACGGTGCAGCGCCTGTGGCGAAGATGGTTGGCGCAGGGACATGTGGCACGTGCGAGGGGTCCAGGCGCAGCCCGAGTGACGTCAGCACGCGAGGATCGGCGCATCCGCCGCCAAGCGGTGGCAGCCCCGCACGCCACGTCAACCGCCATTCTTCAGCATGTGCAAGACACCCTGGCTGTTCCAATATCGATGAGAACAATTTCCCGTCGATTGGTTGAAGGAGGCCTGCACTCCCGGCGTCCGCTCAGAAGACTACCATTGACTCCACAGCATAGACGTGCACGCCTGGCATGGTGCCGGGCTAGAGCGACTTGGATGAGGGAATGGCGGAACGTCGTGTTCTCCGATGAGTCACGCTTCTGTTCTGTCAGTGATAGTCACCGCAGACGAGTGTGGCGTCGGCGTGGAGAAAGGTCAAATCCGGCAGTAACTGTGGAACGCCCTACCGCTAGACAACGCGGTATCATGGTTTGGGGCGCTATTGCGTATGATTCCACGTCACCTCTAGTGCGTATTCAAGGCACGTTAAATGCCCACCGCTACGTGCAGCATGTGCTGCGGCCGGTGGCACTCCCGTACCTTCAGGGGCTGACCAATGCTCTGTTTCAGCAGGATAATGCCCGCCCACACACTGCTCGCATCTCCCAACAGGCTCTACGAGGTGTACAGATGCTTCCGTGGCCAGCGTACTCTCCGGATCTCTCACCAATCGAACACGTGTGGGATCTCATTGGACGCCGTTTGCAAACTCTGCCCCAGCCTCGTACGGACGACCAACTGTGGCAAATGGTTGACAGAGAATGGAGAACCATCCCTCAGGACACCATCCGCACTCTTATTGACTCTGTACCTCGACGTGTTTCTGCGTGCATCGCCGCTCGCGGTGGTCCTACATCCCACTGAGTCGATGCCGTGCGCATTGTGTAACCTGCATATCGGTTTGAAATAAACATCAATTATTCATCCGTGCCGTCTCCGTTTTTTCCCCAACTTTCATCCCTTTCGAACCGCTCCTCCTTGGTGTTGCATTGTCACTGTCAGTCAGTGTATGCCAATTAACTCAAACAAATAGTGTATATTTTGAAATTAATTTAGCTTTTAAAATAAATTCATATATTTTCGTTAGTATTTACTGTATCTTTTTGTCCTATAACTTCGAATATGTAATTTGAGTGATGCAGATTGTTGTTTAACGTACAGAAATTAACCACGAAGTAATGAATCTGATAACTTGAGAAAGGAAAGGATTTTAGCAGTTCTGTTCTAGGCTACAAGTCAACACCGTGACCGTAAACATGTGTTGTCTAGCAAGGAGATATTTTGCTCTAGTGGTCACTTCTTATGTGGTCACGAATTTTCATAAATATTTGGGAATACGTACTGTATGTAATCGTGGAAACGTTCCAAATACATTTTAATAGCGTTATAAAAGATCTTAAATTTCCAGCGCCACTTTGTGAAGGATACCAGAGTTCAACAGAATGCATCAATTATCACAGCTTCGTATTGGATGGAACCAAGGATGAAATTCGAGCTGGAAGGAAGATGAGTACCATAGAAAGAGAAATGTGTACAAATTCTCATTTTGTTTAACTGCAGTTCAATAAATCAACCAACCGATAACTCAGTTCGAGTTATTCGTCTACTTAGACTGAAGTTGAATAAATTCCGTGGCTTGATCCTTTTTCTATGAATCCGTCATTATTGAAAAAATCACGGAAACTTCATTAGGGCTGTATGTGACTGCCCATAACACTACTCAAACCCAATGTGGTGTCTTTTTTCTTTTTTTTTTTTTTTTTTTTTTGCTAGTTGCTTTTCGTCGCACCGACACAGATAGGTCTTATGGCGACGATGGGACAGGGAAGGGCTAGGAGTGGAAAGGAAGCGGCCGTGGCCTTAATTAAGGTACAGCCCCAGCATTTCCCTGGTGTGAAAATGGGAAACCACGGAAAACCACCTTCAGGGCTGCCGATAGTGGGGTTCGAACCTACTATCTCCCGAATACTGGATACTGGCCGCACTTAAGCGACTGCAGCTATCGAGCATGTGGTGTCTAGGATTCAGGAATGATCCATAAGTAAATACACCCGACAGTGAGATGGTCCTTTCTGCCTACTAACGTAGCTGTAGTGACCTTTATACTGCAAACTATAAAACACAGGGAACGATCCTATGTAGTCCAACACAGCGCAAAGGATAATTTAAATACCAGTCCTAATTTATATTATATTAACAGATGCCCCACATTTCCGATTATCGCCATGTTTTCAATCATGGCCCTGTCACTCGTCGAAGAGGTTAATGGTATCCCATACCGAATGTATAATTTCACGTATCATATTTGTGCTCTGAACCGGCAAGGTTGGTGTCCTGAGTTGAATTATCGAGTCTCAAGTAGCGTCAACAATATTAAATTATTTAATACATATGTATACAGTCTTGCCTTAAAGCTAAGCCGTTATTTTTTAAAATATTATACATTTCTTCAGTGTAAACATTTAAAAAAAGAGAAAACTCCTGGTAACAGATAGAAAGAAATCATTTCTTATTAAAAATACATACTGAGAGACGGCTGACTTCATATGGGCAGTACTTGTTATCATGTGATCAGTGTGATGAAATACTTAGCTGTAATTTCCATTCCTCGGGACAGGATCATCACCTTCGCCAAGAATTGACCCTAGAACAAGTCAGAATACAATACTTGTACACTCCGTTCATTACTCCAGATTGAGGGTGTGGAAAGACTAATGTAAGGAGATGGAAATAAACATAAATATCTCAAGATTACCTTCTTCTAAACATTACTAAATGAGTTTAAGTAGGTTTTATTTCCATATGAGCATTGTTTGTATGCGTAGTATACGTGTGGTGGGTCATAGTTCAACTTTTATTGGTGACTGCTGAAAAACAGAAACACGAAAGAAATGTGAATTCCTTTCAATAACAATCCCACTTCTAATTCAATGTTGAAAACACTGGATAGTGTCCATAAAGCCTCGTTTTACACTGACTGAGCAAATGTCATGGGATAGCGGAGCACGGATGCGCAGGTGTGTTGTCTGCACACCACACGCCCCCTGTGCCAGCGGCAGTTGTATAGGAGACCTTGTGAGCAGTGGCTGTGCATGTGACAGGTGTAACATTGAAAGTCGTCGTGAGCTGGCCCCGTTCGAACGGGGTATAGTGGTCTGTGCCGGTCGGATGGGAAGTGCGATTTCGGAAGTGCTACGGGAATTCGGCTTCACACGATCAACAGTGTCCAGGGTGTATCGTGAATGGTTGAATGTGGGTGTCACCGTCCACAACAGACGAACGACCGGCCGTCCAGCCACCCTCGATGACCGTGAGCGGCGACATCTGAGACGGATTGTCAATAGTGACAGACGGGAAACCGTGCAACAAATCACGGCTCGATTCAACACAGGCCGTGCTAGACACGTCTCCCAGTCGACAATCCGTAGGAACATGGGTTCTATGGGGTATGGGAGCCGGCACCGCACATGAGTGCCACTGTTAACCCAACGTCAGCGTCATCGGGCACAACCACGCGCATTTGTCGCCAGTCACCAGGGATGGAATTGCGTGATATGGTCGGACGAGTCACGATTTCAACTGCATCATGCCGATGGGAGGCACCGTGTATGGCGCAGACCACATGAAGCTATGGATCCCGCCTACCTCGAAGGTGTGGTCCAAGGCGCTGGTGTCTCTGTTATGGTCTGGGGTGCATTTTCCTGGTATGGAATGGGCCCCCTAGTTGTTCTGGAAGAGACTTTGAATGGTACGCGGTATGTTGAGCTGCTCGGAGACCATCTCCACCCATTTTTGGCCTTCGAGCGCCCAGGTGGTTCTGCGGTGTTTCAAGATGATAACACGCCGCCACACCGCTCCTACGTCGCCCGGGAATGGTTCCAGGAACATGCAGCGGAGGTCCAAGACTGCCATGGCCACCCAGGAGCCCCGATATGAACCCTATCGAGCATATCTGGGATGTCCTGGAACGCAGGCTCCGTGCCATGAATCCTGCACCCACGAACAGACCTGGTTTACGTCTCACAGACACAGATAGTTCTTATGGCGACGATGGGATAGGAAAGAACTAAGAGTGGGAAGTGATCGTGGTCTTAATTAAGGTACAGCCTCAGCAATTTCTTGGTGTGAAAATTGGAAAACACGGAAAACTCCTTCAGGCCTGCCGACATTGGCATTCGAACCCACTATCTCCCAAATGAAAGTGGATAGCTACGTGACGCAACCGCACAGCCACTTGCTTGGTATATACCAAATTTAATTCGTGCCCTAGACATTTTACTTTACTTCTCATTTGATAAATGGATTATTCAGAATTTAGGATTGAAGGGAATCTATATGATTTGTGTGCCACTTTTCATTCTACTTACTTTTTATTAATGCATATTAGTGGAAATAGTTCAATCAAATTGCTGATATCCAGCGAATATCCCTTTAAGTTATGTATAGTACACTATTTATTCTTGTGTGGACTAGAACAAGTTCCTTTCCTTCGTCAACCTTTCTCAATAATACCAACATAACGTAATTACATAACGTAATTATTTCCCTATGTCTAACATCTCTAATTCATAACCTTTGTAGCATTCATAACCTGTGTGGCCGGCATTTTGGGAGGCTCTACGACGTTGCAGGCAATCTACGAGTATAATGGGGCCATTCAAGTATCGTAGGTATACATAGGGTAATAGAGGTCTGTTGAAGAGGTTAATAATAATAATAATAATAATAATAATAATAATAATAATAATAATAATAATAATAATAATAATAATAATTTTATTAAACCAAATGTATATATTAGATTGGGTTTGATTTTCACCAATATTTTGTCAGTGTATTTAAAGATTGAGTTCTGTTTCCACATTTCGCCAAATGGTACTTGGGGCATGGTCGGCTGCATAGTTTGCAGACGCAGTCCTCCTTGGATTCGTGGTATACTTCATTCTGGCATATTTTCCCGTGGAAACCATGGGCGGCGAATCTTGTGTAGAGATGGTGGAGCTCGAAATTCGGCCCCTTTAAGGTTTATGTTTCCATCGCTTCTGTGCCCATTATTTCTCTCGGTATCTTGCACGATTTGTTATGACTCTCCTCGGTTAGGGTTTTGTATGCTTGCGATTTTGGTAGCCTGAATCAATTTCTTATGTCTTCGATAAAGTAGGATTCCTGCGCTATTATGTACGCATAACTGTTCCTTGTGAACTTAGATATTGAGAGAGCTATTTTTAGGAATCTTGCTTTAACTTTCTCTAGTTTTCTAAGGTTGTTCACCGACAGGTAGGGCCATATTTGTTCGTTTAAGTGGCAGTCCGCATAACTTTTAGCTTGAAAAGCGCTACAGTGGTTGGCAGGGAAATTTTTTGGAGTTTAGGGATGTCATGTGTTGCTTTCGTTGCAGCCGTTGCTTTCTCTTGTATATGCAAGGAGAAGGCGATTCCGGTTGCTTGCGTCGTGACCCCCAGGTACTTGAAGATGGGTACGAATTCTAGGGTTTGTTCACTGCACATGAGTATTCTTCCTCCCCTTCTAAAGTTCGCCTTTGTTTTGACACTGTTTACTTCCATAGAGCTTTCTTGTACCCATAGTAAGTTGCCTTTGTTTTTGGCATTTTTTTATTTCCATAGAGTTTTCTAGTGCCCATAGTCTGATGTTCTTCATGGCTGTCTGTAGATCATCTTGGTTCTTGGAGAGAATCACCATGTCGTCTACATACATAAACAGTTTAATATTTCTTGGGTTTATAGTATGGTCAATGTCTGATGCCATTACATTGAAGAGAACTGGACTCATCGGATCTCCTTGCAAGACTCCCCTTGTTTGGGAGATACTCTTCGACATAATTATGCCGACATAGATTTTCTCATGGTTTGCATTTAAAATTGATTTGATTGTCTCTAATTCCCTTTCTGTGCTGCCTAACGTACTCTCTAGTTTTCGGATGTGCAGGAAACAATATAACTTGTTTAGAAATAGTGGGTGTTTCTGCAATATCGTTTGTAGCTAATATCTCACCCTGCTCTTTTGGTAAAGAGACCTTAATCTGGAGATGGAGGCGAAGGTGGAAGTTGGGGCTGAGGTAACAGTGCAGGTAGTCGATGAGGCGGATGTGATGGCGAAGGCAGAATTTGAGGTAGAGGTGGAGGTGGGAGTAGAGGTGGAGGCTGAGATAGAAGTGCGCTTACCCGTTAGGGGAGGATTTGAAGGTAGATGTGGATGTAGAGGCTGAGTAAGGTATCAATAAGAGGATTGTAGTTTATTAGGGTATCATAAAGTGTTCTCAGTACAAAACTCTTGTTATGTGCAATATGTTACATAAGAGAGAGGGAGAGAGAGAATCGAGAGAGAGAGAGAGAGAGAGAGAGATTTCAAGGTCACTTTCAAAACACTCGTATTCACTTGACAATCAGGTCCTCTTATAACAAGAACTAAAATTTTGTCATTATTGGTTGCAGTCTGACAGCCACACATCAATTAGCAGTTAACTACCTAAAGTTAACGCTTTAATATGCAATACATACATTATGGGTAAGTGTGATCTGTGTGCAAATGATTTTTCAAAGTGAGACCGTCTTCAGTGACATCAGGCCGTCAGGCATAATTTTAGAACTTTTGCATGCGGTCAGTTTACCTCTATATTGTCCGACTCGTTGGCTGAATGGTCAGCGTACTGGCCTTCGGTTCAGAGGGTCCCGGGTTCGATTCCCGGCCGGGTCGGGGATTTTAACCTTCATTGGTTAATTCCAATGGCCCGGGGGCTGGGTGTTTGTGCTGTCCCCAACATCCCTGGAATTCATACACCACTCAAAACACTATCCTCCACCACAATAACACGCAGTTACCTACATATGGCAGATGCCGCCCACCCTCATTGGAGGGTCTGCCTTACAAGGGCTGCACTCGGCTAGTAATAGCCACACGAAATTAAATTTTAAAAAACCTCTATATTTAACACATGCAATAAGGATATTAAGGGACATTAACAGAAATTAACTGACCTCAACAGATATTGACGGAAATCAACGTGTATTAACGGAAATTTTTATTATCTCTGCTTTTTACCCTGCACAGCAATGCAAGTTAAGACAAAAATGATTAGAAACTTATTTTTACAACTTTGGTTATGCAGTATTTTTCGAAAGGATCGCAGATAACCAAATGATAAGAGATTTTTCTTTTTTAGATTTCTCCTCAAGTACCATTCCAGCTAGCATGAATAAAATTATGTATAGCCTATAAGACAGCTTTTTGTTCCTAACCTTTACATGATATAGATGTTGATTCCCATAGGGAACCTGAAATATTTGTCCCGAATGAGTAAATATTTCAGGTTCCCTATGGTAATCAACATTTATATCATCTGATGGCCAGGCAGGCATCAATTTTTGGTAATGAGACAAAGTCTCTCATAGTGCATTGGCACTGCCGGTGGCTTCAAATAGCCTACGCAGTGGCCTCCACGGTATGCACTAGCCATGAGTCTTAGTGGGTGTGCTATTTACCAACTGATGAGCCCGACTTAGCACACTGGGGCGAAACGCTTGCAACCAGGAATGAGTTAGCTGGAAAATTTATAATGTCCAATAACGGACCATTTATATTGGTATTAACCTTTACATTCCAAGTCTTTGTTACGTTTGTAAAATCTTTTTCATTCAACTCAGCGAAAGTCTAAATTCACAATTATGTCTGTTATTATAGCCTGTATGGAAAAACATGTTAACAAAAAAATGATTAGCAATTTTATTTTCTACAATTCATGCTATGTGGTATTTTTCGATAGAACAGCTACTAACACGATTATGCAAGAGGAAAATTTTAGACTTTCCCCTAAACTACCATTTCAAAAAGCACGAATAAAATGACGTATATCTCCTGCCATAGCACTTTATTCCTAACTTTACATTGCATGTTTTATTAGATACACTGTATAAACATTTTCTTACGACTCAGCAAAAGTGTACATTCACGATCATGTCTGTTATTATAGCCTGTACAGAAAAACATGTTAAGATAAAATAAATACAAGAGCACGCATCAAATGACATCAACCAATAGTAGATATCCTGTTAGTTATTTTTTAGGTAATCCTACTATATATATTTGAAAATATGCGGATGAAAGGTAGAAACGTTTCGTGAAGATTTAGAGCAGCTAAAAGGAAACATTGTAAGATAAAGATCGGTTTTCTACAACTACGGGTTAAGGAGATAAACCTTTTCTTATGTTAAGGCATGTTTTCACCTCCGACGTATCTTTTACTCTAAAAGTAATTAAAAGCATAATTCGAGACTTTCTAACGTTAGAGGTTACTTTTACCCTGCAATTTTTAAAAGAAACAGTCGGGGGCTTATTAATATATATAAACTGTTAAAGGATAATTTTTGATGAATTTTAAATTGAAGAACAATTTTCTACAACTGCCAGTTCAGGAGAAAATGAAATTTTTATTTAATTAATGTTTTCACCCAAACCTATATTTTATTTTTAAGTAATTACAAGCCACCTCTGTGGTGTAGTGGTTAGCGTGATTAGCTGCCAACCCCGGAAGCCCGGGTTCGATTCCCGGCTCTGCCACGAAATTTCAGAAGTGATACGAGGGCTGGAACGGGGTCCACTCAGCTTCGGGAGGTCAACAGAGTAGAGGTGGGTTCGATTCCCAGCTCAGGCATCCTCGAAGTGGTTTTCCGTTGTTTCCTACTTCTCCTCCAGGCAAATGCCGAGATGGTACCTAACTTAAGGCCACGGCCGCTTCCTTCCCTCTTCCTTGTCTATCCCTTCCAATCCTCTCATCCCCCGCTAAGGCCACTGTCCAGCATTGCAGGTGAGGTCGCCTGGGCGATTTACTAGTCCTCTTCCCCAGTTGTATCGCCGACCCAAAGTCTCGCGCTCCAGGACACTGCCCTTGAGGCGGTAGAGCTGGGATCCCTCGCTGAGTCCGAGGGAAAATCCAGCCCTAGAGGGTAAACAGATTAAGAAAGAAAGTAAGAACGTAATTAAGAGTATAATCGAAAATCAGTGAGAAAGTCGATAGTGCTGCAACCTACATGGCTTGGCGTGACCAACTCTTCAATAACATATTGTCATCTGTATGATTCTTGGCGCACTGCCGTGTTGTTTATAATGTATCAGTGTTTGTCACTAAATAATCTTACATTGCAGTTATATTCCAAGAAAAGTGTTATGCGCTGAACAAATTACCCACAAGCTAATGGGCATGGGAACCGATAAGGACAGCAAGTATTAAAAAAGTTATGACCTCGCATCTGTGTTGAGGTTACATTCTATGACCCTTATATTAAGAAAATCAATCAAATACTCTACTGAAATGTTAGTGGGACGTAAAAACAATAATATTAACATATATGGAACTCTAGTATACTCAAACTTGAGGGTCCACATTGTTAAACAGTACCATAAATTTCACAAACGAAAACTTGTGGGCCTGTAGCGTAATGGTTATCGCGGTAGTCTTGAAACTGAAAATTGAAGGCAATGAGTTTCGAATCCAGTCATTTTTTTACTGTAAGAAAATAATAATGATATTAATTTTCTTTACGTCCCACTAAGTACTTTTACGGTTTTCGGAGACGGCGAGGTGCCGGAATATAGTCCCCAGGAATACCACCGGACTGAGCCAGGATCGAACCTGCCAAATTTGGATCAGAAGGCCATCGCATCAACCGTCTGAGCCACTCAGCCCGGCGTAAGAAAATTCTTCTTCTTCTTTATCTGTTTACCCTCGAGGGTCGGTTTTTCCCTCGGACTCAGCCATGGATCCCACCTCTACCGCCTCAAGGGCAGTGTCCTGGAGCTTCAGAATCTGGGTCGGGGGATATAACTGGGGAGGATGACCAGTACCTCGCCCAGGCGGCTTCACCTGCTATGCTGAACAGGGGCCTTGCGTGGGCATAGGGAGATTGGAAGGGATAGACAAGGAAGAGGGAAGGAAGCGGCCGTGGCCTTAAGTTAGGTACCATCCCGGCATTTTCCTGGATAAGGATGGCCACTTCCAGGATGGCTGAGGTGGGAATCGAACCCACCTCTATTCAGTTGACCTCCCGAGGCTGAGAGGACCCCGTTCCAGCCCTCGTACCACTTTTCATTTTCGTGGCAGAGCCTGGAATCGAACCCGCGCCTCCGGGGGTATTAGCTAATGACATGAACCACTACACAACAGAAGCGGGCAAGACAATTATTTCAGTGTATTACAGGCATAGGCTTGAGCACCAGCCCAACTAATTTAATACCTGTGTATGGTGAAAGAGACTTTAGGAAATTCTGAACACTTCTTCCTTGTCAAGAACATCCTAGTTCACTCACCGTAACCCCAATGTATTATACATATTATGTATTTCTGTCTTCAGAGGTAAAACAGAAAATTCAAAGTACAGCAAAAACGAGAGAGCAGCGTGAGCTGAGTTCTCCTGTAGCATTAGGGAACATCGGCCGTATCGAAGAAGAAGAGGAGGAAGAAGAAGAAGAAGTCAAAATAATGGATCAGAACTCCTGTTCCTTAATTACAGCTTCTCTTTCCCAAAATTGTAATAAATCATGGATGTTGTTAAGTTATTTGCCCGCTCTGGCGCTTTGGCTGAATGGTTAGCGCTTCATGCCCCCCGTTTTTATGATACCTTCATTCTTCGGAGTGTTGGATCTCTTCCTCTTCCCTTCTGATTAGTGTTAATAGAGGATGGTTGGCCAGTTGTACTTCCTCTTAAAAAGTAATCACCACCACGGAAAGGTCAGCGTACTGGTCTTCGGTTCAGAGGACCCTGGTACGATTCCCGACTGAGTCGGAGATTTTATTCGCGTCTGTTAATTCCTGTAGATCGGGGGCTACGGGTTTGTGTTCGTATTCATACGCATCTTCAAATATATACAACACATCACACGAGAAACAACCACAGAAACACGAGGTAGTGAATATATATCCCTCCACATACGATTGGTGGTAGGAAAGGCATCCGGCCGCAAAACTAGGCTAAGTCCATACAACGTCCTTCGCCAGGCTAGGAAAACGTGGAGAGAGTAGGTAGTTGTTAAATATTTCCCCCAGAGGATGGTTGGATCCTCAAACAAATGCTGCTTTTAATTTTCAAGACATAGCGACAGGCATGGCTAACATAATGCTCGTTTGGAGGTTTATGAAAGAGGCATTTCATATTTTAAAATGTCATTCTTAATTATTATGATTATTCAATTTATTATTTTAACAAAAATATTTCCAATGAGTGTAGTGCATTCCTCTCAACTGTAGCATAGACGAGTATGCAGTTCACACCAACACGCTAGATGTCACCACAATCGCTGTTCACACTCGACTCAATGCTGTTGAGATAGAGCTGTCCGGTACTGGTGTATTAAAGTATTTGGTTGTACCACACTCAATCCGCGCGTCGACTTTTCAATTCGCCCGCGGTCTGACGTCACATTTATGTTACCGGTAACAGCCTATCATGGCTTCGTCTATCTTCGGTGTTATACACCTCCCTGCGTGCTTAGCAAATGTAAGGACTTTCTTGAGGGAAAGAAAAATGTTCTTGAGAGATACCGTAACGCTCCGCGATCTTGATGCTTAATTAAAAGCAATAAAGGACTGTCGCTAGCGTAAGAAGATACCTGTTCCAAGCGGGATGTACTCTACATGTGATCTGAATTTCAATAGTTTTGCTGGTGGACTTTTTCTTTCAGTTGGACTCTTTACGACCGGATGCCCTTTCTGATGTCAACCACATCAGACATATTTATGAGATGAAATGATATATAATTTAATTTCGTGTGGCTATTTCTAGCCAAGTGCAGCCCTTGTAAGGCAGACCCTCCGATGAGGGTGGGCGGCATCTGCCATGTGTAGGTAACTGAGTGTTATTGTGGTGGAGGATAGTGTTATGTGTGGTGTGTGAGTTGCAGGGATGTTGGGGACAGCACAAACACCCATCCCCAGGGCCACTGGAATTAACCAATGAAGGTTAAAATCCCCGACCCGGCCGGGAATCGAACCCGGGACCCTCTGAACCGAAGGCCAGTACGCTGACCATTCAGCCAACGAGTCGGACATGACGAATGGCGTATTATGTGATAGTAGGCAGGGGAAGGGTGAAGACGGTGACCAATAGCACCACGGTGTCTGGTCACGACTTTACGTCAACATCAGACTGACGAATGACCATCAACAGCGTCATATGCCCTCATTCCATGTAAACACAGCAGAGAGGTTCTAAACTGGCACGCAGTCTAGTGATTAGAAATTAGATATTTGTTTATCACCACTTCTCCTGCCCTGCTGGCCAACATTCTGATGGGAAAAATATTTTCGACCAACGGCACTCGAACAGATTAATCCTGGTGTCCTACCACAATAAAGACCAGGCGTTTTCACGATCACACCCAACAGACAGTGCAGTAATTTCTGTCGTGTTGCACAATTGATGTAGGAATAGATTTTTATGCACCACAATTAGAGTTCTCATGGAGAGCCTCCGTGGCTCAGGCGTAAGCGCGTCGGCCTCTCACCACTGGGTTCCGTAGTTCAAATCACGGTCACTACATCTGAGGTTTGTGCTGGACAAAGCGGAGGCGGGACAGGTTTTTCTCCGGATACTCCGGTTTTCCCTGGTATCTTTCATTTCAGCACCACTCTCCATTAGCATTTCATGTCATCTGTCAGCCATTAATCATTGCCCCCGAGAAGTGCGTCAGGCCTCGGCAGTCGGCACAATTCCCGTCCTCATTCCATCCCTGACCCAGTCAATGACTGAAAAACAGGTTGTAGGCTTTCAATTACAGAACTCATGCCACCGACAGCATTTTATGTAATCCTATAAGGAGACTATTTATGTATATTAAACTCTACAATCAGATACGGTCAGTCTAGTTCGAGAAAGCAATTTAAGGCCTAAAATGACGTGTAATCTTCTTGGTCTCATGGGAGAAATTTACCTGTAATGCAATTTATTCTAAATAAAGGAACTATACCAGGATTGTATTTTAGTATGATTGCACTAATACGGTTAGAGAAATGAGCAATCACATAAAACACAAGCGAAACCCTAGCGTTTTCTTCATGTGCAGCTGGCATGTTGATATACTGCTGTGATGTATGTCATAAGGATTCAGAAACCATGCTAAATATTTAGCTCGTTGTTGACACATGAATACCACTGGGATCGCCACCGATGTTAATGAGAAAACCGCCTGAGGAATAATATCTATAATAGCGTTATTTCGTGCAGTAGGCGTTTTAATTGCATCCTTTATTTGATACAAGGCGACGCTTGCCGTCCGCTAATGAATTCTAAATCTATAAAAAACTCTGTTTCATCACATTTTCGAAAATGATAAACTGTTGTTGGAATGGGTCTTCTTAACGTCACTTGCAAATCATAATCATTTTCTATCTAACCGCAAACTTCAATAACTTGAATTTTGTAATGCAAATACTATATTCTAATTTTAGTACGTTTGCGTAGTATTTAAGGAGGGACCATACTGAGTTTTCTAAATCTTGCAATTTTCATCCGATATTCACAAAATTTTGTGAGTTGATTTATGACGCGTCCGCCTCTGTGATGTAGTGGTTAGTGTGATTATCTGCCAACCGCGGAGACCCGGGTTCGATTCCCGCCACTGCCACGGAATTTGGAAAGTGGTACGAGGGATGGAAAGGAGTCCACTCAGCCTCGGGAGGTCAATTGAGTAGAGGTGGGTTCGATTCCCACCTCAGCCATCCTGGTAATGGTTTTCTGTGGTTTCCCACTTCTCCTGAAGGCAAATGCCGGGATGGTACCTAACTTCAAGGCCACTGCCGCTTCCTTCCCTCTTCCTTGTCTATCCCTTTCAATCTTCCCATCGCCCCGCAAGGCCCCTGTTCATCAGAGCAGGTGAGGCCGCCTGGGCGAGGTATTGGTCATTCTCCCCAGTTGTATCCCCCGACCCAATGTCTCACGCTCCAGGACACTGCCCTTGAGGCGGTAGAGGTGGGATCCCTGGCTGAGTCCGAGGGAAAAACCAACCCTGGAGGGTAAGCAGATTAAGAAAGAAAGATTTATGACGCGAAATTAAGTTTTTTCTAAAATCTGGAACAATCTGCTACAATAGTTTCTGATTTATAGCACATTTTAGAGAAATAGTTTGCTTAATTTTAAAACATCCCTTGCATGCCATTTTTGAGTTTGTCATTTGAAACGTTTTTGTGATAGTTCTTAGGGGTATCTGACTAATTATTGGTATTATTATTTGAAAAATCACACTAGTAATGTTAATAAAGTACTTTTTCTCGCACCTGTTTGCATCTTATTAGAAATCCTCAAATTTTCATATTTGACTGAAAGATATCTCTGTGAAAAATCATTATTTTTAAATGTATACCAATTTGTATGCATCTCACATGGTAATATAGGCATGTCAAGTTTAAATACAACCAGGTAAAAACTGTTGCACTTGGACCATTTTGAATACTGAAAAATTAAATTTTGAGAAAGCTAATTTTGTGAAAAATTAATTTAACTTATAGTAGCTGCATCAAAACTTCCTTCGACCATATATTTCTCTTTCCTTGGGCTTTTTCCTATTCTCAGGAATAATTTTCAGCATTCTACTCTTCTTTCTTGAAGTTTTCTCTCCACATTATACTTGGTGGCACTTTTCCTCTTCCTTGTTCTGTCACATACCCTGTACGAAATGTCACACAGCTCTCTGCCTACATTTTCCATCTTGAGTTTATTGCAGGCAAGTACACCTGTATTGAATTCCCGTACAGCATTCACAACTGCCATATCAACCCTGAATTTCGAAACAAAGCTTTTCTTAGGACACTTTTGCCAAATTATAGAGTGTAAACTCTCATTTAGGTTCTGAGTCTTGCCCCTTGCGCACTTTTTAAGGGTTCATCATTTGCCAGTCTCAAATACAAGGTCATTAGTTTTTCCACCAACTTGGGGTTAACTGAACATGCATTTTATCATGACTCTGTGGTGTTTCCCCCTTCGCTTTCGCTTTCTTATAGAAGCACCACGAGTTGAACAAACACATCAACACACGGCTGAGGGCCGATGACCTCGATGTTAGGCCCCTTTAAACAACAAGCATCATCATCGCACACGGCTGAATATTAACATCGTCACATGCTTTCTCTTATATTTCCAAGACAACCAATGCTCATTGATAAATAAACAATATTTTTTAACAAATGATACCCGACATATTAACAGTAATTAGTCTTCAGTTTGTAACAAACATGAAAGTAAGCACAACATTTATGCACAAAATTGTCACGTGAAAATTTTTTTTTTTCTATTTCTAATGTTTCTCTCCCCATATAACTATGGAAATTGTCTACAGATGGCAGCACAGACCAGAACTCCAGGAATAGGCCGGAATGCAACAACGGAAATTTGAAACACATTGAAATTCCGAAGATCTTCATCACGGTAGTGGGCATGTCCTTTCGAAGGGATCTGCTTGAATCATTTAAATGCCTCCACAGGACATTTAAAAATGGCCGTACACGAAAAAATATGTATCGCCATGTGCCCCAAGGAATGGTTTAACTTCTAGGGTAAAAACCTGAATTTCTATTTTCTGACAATCTTGGCTTAAAAACTCAGTAGGGTCCCCCTTGAGTAAAGAGAGAAGTACTGGTAGTCAAAAGTAACACTTTTGCTAAGAATATCACTTGTACACTAATATCATGTAAAAAAGGTTTAATATATCTAAGCAGCAATTTAAACCGTCAATATCTTCTTCTACTACTTCTTAATCTGTTTACCCTCCAGGGTCGGTTTTTCCCTCGAACTCAGCGAGGGATCCAACCTCTACTGCCTCAAGGTCAGTGTCCTGGAGCGCGAGACTTTGGGTGGGGGAATACAACAGGGGAGGAGGAGCAGTACATCGCCCAGACGCCTCTTTTACTTGCCAAAACCGTACTATATAGACTAACCCTGGCGGGTTCGAACCTGCGATCTTGCTATCCGGTGACTGACAGCTATTGGCTTTACGTCGCACCGACAGAGATAGGTCTTATGGCGATGATGGGATAGGAAACGTCTAGGAGGGAAGGAAGCAGCCTGGCAGCGTAAGAGAGGTGGTGGTATACAAATTACTAGATGGTGTGCCAAAAAGCCTCGATTAAATTCCAATCCTTCCCGCAGTGCTCAGATGGACTGAGGGCATATAACGCTGTTGATGGTGATTTGTCCGTCGGATGGTGACGTAAAGCCTCGAGCAGACCTCTCGATGCTATTCGACAGGAGGAGGCTATGTGCCACTACCGGGTTTTACCCTCTCCCTTCCTACTATCATTTATCATGTAATTAATTTCATCTTATTACCTACCCCGATGAGGTTGACGTCAGAAAGGGCACCCGGTTATAAAAATCCATCACGACAGTTTCACCATACACCCGACACCGTAGAGAAACGGGACAAGGAATGGACACACTTTAGGTTATAATGCAATGCACGCTTAGCCGGCAGGCCGCATTTCAAATCACCAACGCTGTGACGTCGCAGCCCTGTCAGGAGAAGGCCTGCTCGTTCGGTTATATAAAGATAAGCGTGCATTTTAAATCGCCCGCGCTTATTACGTCACAGTTTCGTCACTCCTCCAAGGGAAGGCGCCAAGTAGCCTGTGTGAGGTTACGTTACCGTTCGTGGCCAAGGATAGGTTAACACACGTGTTAATCACACCTACAGGTCCCTCAATAGTTCGGCTTCTCCAAGGATAACCCGTAAATAGCCTATCTGAGGTAAGGTTAGCATTCCTCGTAACGAGGTTAGGTTAACACGTCATCATGGCGTCATAACCTCAACTACCAGTCACCTAACCGATTGGACTCCTCCAAGAGGTTCCGATAAAGAGCCTGTGTGACGTTAGGTTAGCGTTCATGCGCAAGGTTATGTTAACACGTTATAATGACGTCTTAACCTCATCTGCAGATCACCTAACCGACTTGGCTCCTTCAAGGTTGCCCGATCGATTCGGCTCCTCCAAAGGTGTCCGTGACCTTTCCAACAAGGGGTCGTCCGATTAGACTCCTTCAAAGTGGCCCGGAAGGTTAGTATTGTCCTCGTACTTAAGGGTATGACTTCATAACCTCACGTACTGGTCAAAAAGACTCCAGATTGGCCAGTGAGGTTAGGATTGCCATCGCACGTATGAGTATGACGTCATAACCTCACCTAGGTGTCAAAAGCACCCCAGATCATTCCTTGACCAATTAGCCCCTCCAATGGAGTCTGTGAGGTTAGGCTTGCTCTCGTACGCAAGGTTATGGCGTTATACTGCGTCTTAAACTCACCGAGAGGTCATTGAAGCCGGGTAAGAACCTAAATTTCTTTAATACTAGGTCAGCGAACCAGAACCTATATAGCTTTACTACTCAAAATAGCGTAGGGAAATGCTGATGCAGCACCCATTGTTTTAGAACATACTTTACCCGTATACTTTTGCAGATGCGCAGTACATCCACCTTTTTCGTACAACAATGAGTGGCATATGTTCAATGGATTGTCCTCTAAAATTTGCGGCATTTCTGTTAGGAACTGGAAATATTTCTTGATTTAATATCCTATCAATAACAATGGGATCATTTGAACGTTTATTTACAAGCCCCTACAATGCTTCTACGTTTGTTTATCCAATTCTCTCGTAGTGGAGTTTTAATTGACCAGCATTACATGCTGCGAACATGCTTTGCAATTGAAGTTTCATAGCAGCCTTTCGGTAGTTGCAAGGGCGGCAGTCTGGATGATTGACTGATACGGCCTTGTAATAATTCTCAACATGGCTTAGCTGTGTTGATACTGCTACACGGCTGAAAGCAACGGGAAACTACAGCCGTAACTAACTCCCGAGGACATGCAGCTCTCTCTGTATGAATGATGTACTGATGATGGCTTCCTCCCGGGTAAAATATTCCGGAGGTAAACTAGTCCCCCATTCGGATCTCCGGGTGGGGACTACACGAGAGGGGGCGATCATCAGGAAGATGGATACTGACATTCTGCGAGTCGGAGCGTGGAATGTTAGAAGTTTGAATCGTTGTGGTAGGTTAGAGAATCTGAAAAGGGAGATGGATAGGCTAAAGTTAGATGTAGTTGGCCTAAGTGAAGTACGTTGGCAGGAAGAACAAGATTTTTGGTCAGGCGACTACCGAATTATCAACACAAAACCAAACAGAGGAAATGCAGGAGTTGGTTTAATAATGAGTAAGAAAATAGGGCAGCGGGTAAGCTACTACGACCAGCATAGTGAAAGAATTATTGTCGTCAAGATAGACACCAGACCAATGCCCACCACAATAGTGCAGGTCTATATGCCTACTAGTTCAGCGGATGATGAAGAAATCGAAAGAATATATAAGGAGATAGAAGATTTAATACAATATGTAAAAGGTGACGAGAATCTAATTGTGATGGGAGACTGGAATGCAGTGGTAGGCCAAGGAAGAGAAGGTAGTACAGTAGGAGAATTTGGATTGGGACAAAGGAACGAAAGAGGAAGTCGGCTGGTTGAATTCTGCACTGATCATAATTTAGTCCTTACCAATACTTGGTTTAAACACCAAAAACGACGGCTGTATACGTGGACGAGACCTGGAGACACTGGAAGGTATCAAATAGACTTCATTATGATTAGGCAGAGATTCAGAAACCAGGTGTTGGATTGCAAAACTTTCCCAGGAGCAGACGTGGACTCTGACCACAACTTGTTGGTCATGAAATGCCATCTGAAGTTGAAGAAATTGAAGAAAGGAAAGAATGCAAAAAGATGGGATCTGGACAAGTTGAAAGAAAAGAGTGTGAGGGATTGTTTTAAGGAACATGTTGCACAACGACTAAATGAAAAGGCTAAAGGAAACACTATAGAGGAAGAGTGGAGAGTCATGAAAAATGAGGTCAGTAGGGCTGCTGAAGAAATGTTAGGAAGGAAGAAAAGATCAACTAAGAATCAGTGGATAACTCAGGAGATACTAGACCTGATTGATGAACGACGAAAATACAAGAATGCTAGAAATGAAGAGGGCAGAAAAGAATACAGGCGATTAAAGAATGAAGTGGATAGAAAGTGCAAGGTAGCTAAGGAAGAATGGCTGAAGGAGAAATGCAAGGATGTCGAAGGCTATATGGTCCTGGGAAAGGTAGATGCTGCATACAGGAGAATCAAGGAAACCTTTGGAGAAAGGAAATCTAGGTGTATGAATATTAAGAGCTCAGATGGAAAACCACTTCTAGGGAAAGAAGACAAAGCAGAAAGATGGCAGGAGCATATCCAACAGTTGTATCAAGGTAAAGATGTAGATAATTTGGTTCTGGAACATGAAGAGGCTGTTGATGCTGATGAAATGGGAGACCCAATTTTGAGGTCAGAGTTTGACAGAGCTGTGAGAGACCTCAATAGGAACAAGGCACCTGGAATTGATGACATTCCCTCTGAATTACTGACTGCCTTAGGCGAAACCAGCATGGCAAGGTTATTTCATTTAGTGTGCAAGATGTATGAGACAGGAGAAGTCCCATCCGATTTTCGGAAGAATGTTGTTATACCTATTCCCAAGAAAGCCGGTGCTGACAGGTGTGAAAACTACCGCACCATTAGTTTAGTGTCTCATGCTTGCAAAATTTTAACACGTATTATTTACAGAAGAATGGAAAAACAAGCTGAAGCTGAGTTGGGAGAAGATCAATTTGGCTTCAGAAGAAATGTAGGAACACGTGAAGCAATCCTGACTTTACGTCTGATCTTAGAGGATCGAATCAAGAAGGACAAACCCACGTACATGGCATTCGTAGATCTAGAAAAGGCATTCGATAATGTTGATTGGACCAAGCTATGTATGATTCTGAAGATGATAGGGATCAGATACCGAGAACGAAGAATTATCTACAATCTGTATAAAAATCAGTCTGCACTGATAAGAATCGAGGGCTTTGAAAAAGAAGCAGCAATCCAGAAAGGAGTGAGGCAAGGCTGCAGTTTGTCCCCTCTCCTTTTCAATGTTTACATAGAACAGGCAGTAAAGGAAATCAAAGAGAAATTTGGAAAGGGAATCGCAGTCCAAGGAGAAGAAATCAAAACCTTGAGATTTGCCGATGATATTGTTATTTTATCTGAGACGGCAGAAGATCTCGAGAAGTTGCTGAATGGTATGGATGAAGTCTTGGGTAAGGAGTACAAGATGAAAATAAATAAGTCCAAAACAAAAGTAATGGATTGCAGTCGAACGAAGGCAGGTGATGCAGGAAATATTAGATTAGGAAATGAAGTCTTAAAGGAAGTAGATGAATATTGTTACTTGGGTAGTAAAATAACTAACGATGGCAGAAGTAAGGAGGACATAAAATGCAGACTAGCACAAGCAAGGAAGAGCTTTCTTAAGAAAAGAAATTTGCTCACTTCAAACATTGATATCGGAATTAGAAAGATGTTTTTGAAGACTTTCGTGTGGAGCGTGGCATTGTATGGAAGTGAAACATGGACGATAACTGGCTCAGAAAGAAAGAGAATAGAAGCTTTTGAAATGTGGTGTTACAGAAGAATGCTGAAGGTGAGATGGATAGATCGAATCACGAATGAAGAGATACTGAATCGAATTGGTGAGAGGAGATCAATTTGGCTAAATTTGACGAGAAGAAGAGATAGAATGATAGGACACATCTTAAGACACCCAGGGCTTGTTCAGTTGGTTTTTGAAGGAAGTGTAGGGGGTAAGAACGGTAGGGGTAGACCAAGGTATGAATATGACAAGCAGATTAGAGCAGATGTAGGATGCAATAGTTACGTAGAAATGAAAAGGTTAGCACAGGATAGGGTGGCATGGAGAGCTGCATCAAACCAGTCTATGGACTGATGACTCAAACAACAACAACGTAAAAGAAACCTTAGTCAGAAAAATGTCATCGATTTGTACTTGTCGTAGATAACTTTCTGATAATTGTAACCGATTTCCGAAATTATCTTAATGAAACTCCTGGTGAAGTCAAATGTAGAATAATACTCTAATTGTGTCACATACTCGAGATCTGTCTTTACAATCATAATAGAAAAATTTCAAGACACTAAATGTGGATAAAAATGACGCCAATGCCACATGATAGTAACCGAAGAGGGAAATGCAATTAATATTTTAGCAGCTGTGGCACACACTTCCTATGTTGGCACGGGAGAGATTGATTGCGAGAATGGGATCAGCAAACGAAATTTCCAGCGAGTACTACATTCGAAATATGCTTAAAAGGTAAATAAGAAAATATCTTAATCCATTTAAAACAACTAAGCTGAGTTCACAACTCCACCCATGAAGAGATCAGCGCTGTTATATCATAAAAGAAAATGAAAACTAAACGTCGCGATATAAAATTCTCGTCTACTGCAACAACCATAGTGACATGGACGAAAACCAATACAATCATCACGAAGTATAGGCTGCTAAAATAAATCTCTCCTCAGTAGACGCACACATCACCCTCGTCAACAGTACGGTGGAATGACTCAAAAGCAGAAATTCAGTCTCCCAAAATAATGCAGCCAATATCAAAAACATACAGGGTCCAACCCTTAGCACACGCTGCTAACAAGTCTACCCAAGGCAAGTTACACAAACGTGAAAATTCAGGGCTTCCAAATGAGGAACGCGTCCTCTTATTCATAATCACACAAAATATCACTTGTCCTAAATTTTCCAAAACTGATACAAAATATATATGACGCCGTCTAACGTTCGCTCGCATGAAAAGAAACACCACCGCACTGGTCACAAATCAATGTACTCACGCTCGAAAAGTTAACTTGAATAATGACGTGGCCAACTCCGTAATAACACAATAACTTGAAACTAAGAAATTACCACGTAGACAATCGATCAAGTCTGAAAACCTGATAGTTACTGAAATATCTCATCTTTACAACACCAGAAAAACGCATTAAAAATAATATAAATATTTAAAGGAAACTGATTCTAATATTCGGAACTAGGAATACGAAACTGTGTTCGTGGAACTCGAGAATCAATCACTAATTTACACTCATCTTTATATACTAATAATCATGAAGGTGACACTACCCAAATTTGTGGATCCAAACTCACCATCTCACACATTCTCATTCACACATCATGCAATAAATTCCAGAAAACGCGATGGCATATTTACGTACACTTTGAACTCCAATTAATAATTTAATCTAGTCCTTCCTGACTTTAATTTAAATCCTTATTTACATTTGAATTTTAGTCCCGAAACGTACACTGCATCTCAAACATCAATGAAAGACAAATCAAAAATATATGAGGTTAAAACAAGAAACTGATTCGTAAAAAGAATGACGCTAACCACTCGGCCATAAAATCTGAATAAAATGAAAAGGGAAACTGTGACCTAATGCAGCCGGTCCACTTCTAAGTACATTTACTGTAACAGGACGTAGACTTTCCAAACAACAGCTAAACCTACTGAAATCAAATATCTAAACTAACCTATCCCCTTTTGTTACAATGAAACACGTACATACCACATACATAATTTACATTGCAAATCTAGTAGACTACTCATCTATTTGTTGACTTTTCCCGCCTGCTTTGGGACAGCCGGCTCCCCATCGTATTAACCAGCCATATTTAATGAGATGCCTTCAGAATTGAACTGGGTCAGTCTGTGGGTCTCCATCCTGGCGTAGAAATACGGTCTCTTCGTCTTCGCTGCTGCATCTGCTTCTGGAGGTTCTTCAAAACATCCCCTTATTCACGGTGTATAAAACTGGATCAAGACAACCGGCCAGTTACTATAATACACCTGTCGGGATAATTTTCACTGACCGTGAAAAACCAGTTCCCATTCAGCCGCGGGACAACTCTGCTTATCTAACCCCGTAACTAGGTCAGATATTCCCCACTCGCTCATTACTTCGTCCCTATTATGTCACAGCGTTACCATCTGCAAGTAAATATACTTCTCATTACGATGTTACCCGCGCAGACTCCTGCCGAAATAAGGGTAGCTAACCCACGCGCTAATCGCTTTTATTAAGTCGTCCTCACAGACGCCATTGTATGCTCGTTTGGGGCCATCACTCATTTTAACCAATGTGACGCTACCATATCATTGGTTCAACACATCGCGTACCCGACACTTACTTCAAACATGTCTCGTAAGATTTCCTAGCCTCCCGCCGGGCTTCCGAAATGTTTTCTGTTGGTCCTGGCCGTTGGAGTAATATTATTTCCTTGTTTTAAGTAGGGTTCATCATTTTGAAATTCTTCCTTCTAAACATAGCTGGCGAACAAATAGACCTCGGCTCCAAGCTTCCTGAAGAAATTGCGAAATGTACTGTGAATGTAGATGGTCCCTGCAAGTTACCAAGACTTAATAAAACTAAATATTCTCTGTACATTAAAATAAATGACTGATTAATTAAATGAGCACTCCAATAAGGGTTCAATACGGACTTTAAGTAAATGGTTCCTTACTCTAAAGAATTGTGAAAGTTCTGCATCACAGTGTCGATGAACGGAAGGCCCAAATAACAATTATTACTATGGTGAAAATTACATACACTGGTGAAAAATGAAATCCCAACACCAAGAAGATATTTTTAGAGAATGCAATTTAGGCTAAGCAATTGTCTAGGCAATGTAACTGTTCGTTTATTTGACGTTGATAGATAATAAGAAGGTAGTATAAGATAATCAAATAATCGTAGTAACTGATAGAAATTTGCTACCGAACAGTAACACTCTGGTGAATGAATAGTTTTGTTATTCAAACAGTAGCCTTCTTAAAGTTTGAAAACGAATGGCAATAATAATAATACGCAAGGGAAGCGACTGGAAAGTTATAAGTTCCGTGGTAGGTACATAAATGGCATAAAAATAAGTGGAAACCACGATCATTAAAAATACAGTTAACAACATGTATTTATAATCACCGAAATACAACGCCAATAAGAGGAAGACCGAAATTTAAAATAACAACAAGAACTAATGAGAAAAACACATTCGAAATGAGACAACAGTGATTCGAGCTATTAAATGAATTACGGTAAATTTTCTCGGCACAGCAGAGAATTAAACACACAGTTTACAAATTTGAACAACTAAATTACACCTGACAAGGAATAGAACCCTATGTGATAAAAGGAAAGGGGACTCTAGGAAGGAATGCGGTGCGATGGATTATTCCCGCCAAGAAAACTTCAAAAGGGTAAACACCTAGCAGTACTAGATGGAATAGTCATTTACTAACTGACAAGTCACAGCGATTTTCAATGCAAGAATTCAAACATGCACTGTGTTGTACAGGTGCCGTATGTCATTTTGTGGGTTGGATTTTCAGGCCTGTTGTGCTTGGTCGGTCAAATTAACAGCGGTTAATGCTGTTTTGGGTGACGCTGGATTTTTGTCGTCCCATATTATCCTATACGTACTCGATGGGCCAAAGGTCTGGTGATGTCGGAGGTCAAGGCAAGTGGTGGACACTCTGCAGAGCACGTTGGGTGACAGCAGCAGTACGAGAACGAGAGTTAACGTATTGGAAAACAGCCCCTTGAATACTGTGAACGAATGGCAGCACAACCGTTTCAAATACCAATCTGACGAACAAATCATCTGTCAAGTTACTTGGGATAACGACGAGAATGTTCCTTCTGTCAATGAAAGTCGTTCCCCAGACCATTGTACCACTTTTCGTTAACTAGCGCGTAAATCTGAATAGGCGTCATCTTTCAGATGTGCAAACACGCCTCCCGAATTTCGTTTATTTTGCACAAGTCCATATCGGTGTTGGGATTTCATTTTCCGTGGTGAACTTACGTCCAAAATTTAAGGACTTCAAATACCAGTATTACCAACACTACGTTTTGCTGGGACTAAATCTCCACCACGGTCAGCGTGTGTGGTGCAACATATTCGATTGGGATGATAAAATATGAGCCAATATCTCTAAGTAACAACCTTTAGTCAGTAATTCATGGGAATCATTGCAAATATTTGATTATCTACCGACCAACTACAGTGAAACCTATAGCGGACAAATGCAGACAGTAAAACTCCTATATGTAGCAGCGTTTTTGCACTTCAGTAACTCACTAAACTCCTTACTTGTGCTCGATATAGTTCGTAAATACTATACTACACTTGAAAAATTATATGATATTTGTGCTAGAATACGTTATTGACAGAACAATCATCATAGAAATCGATTTAATAATTGTGTAGGGCACTCAGTTCAGAAAACATTAACCGTAATGTACAACAAGAGTGGCTTCAATCAAAACCAAATCCAGAACCGGGACGATATCAACAATTTTAATAGCTAAGGTCGACGACAAAATACTCTAGAACTTTCTCGAATTATATGACCCTTTTAATTTGTATAATACTTGATATCATATTTTTTTAAAGTAGGTGAATTGAAAAGGGAATATCACTTCCTCCACAGAATATGCAGGTTGTTACCTCAAAGCAATACTATTTAAAACGCTGTTCTTTACTAATGAGAATTCCACAGGGATAGAACACGAAAATATATGAATTTGACTGCCGAATTTATTCGTGAAAAATAACAGAGTACATTTTGCTACTTTATGTTTAACTGTATTTCAAGATTCGCCTGGTATTTCCTTCGGATTACACAGGGCAACAAAATTTAAATTTTTGTTTGTTAAATGGAAGTGAAAGGGTGTTTCTTGTACACTTTTTTCTGCTGATTTCAAATCTGTTTTTAGAATTTTTCTATCACGCACAGTTTTTGAGTAATTTTCAAAAAATTAAGAAAATGTTAAAAATTGTTATTCCTACTAAAATTTATTATCTGAACGTAAATTGAATTTACATCCATTTTATTTTACATACACTTTTTTCTGCTCATTTGAAGTCCGTTTTTAGAATTTTTCCATCACTCACTGTTTTGAGTAATTTTCAAAAAATTTAAAAAATGTTGTTGTTCGTACTAAAATTTATTATCTAAACTTAAATTTCATTTACATACCTAAAAAGTATGAGAGGTAGATTTTCGGCTGAACTTAGCTTGAGGAACATCCCTTTTGAGTGACCAGCAGTAGTCAGCCAGCATATTTGGACCCCATTTTCCCTGGTAACGGCTTTCAAATTCGACGATGTCTTGATGGAAACGTTCCCCGTGTTCGTCTGAGACAGCGCCGAGATTTTCAGGGAAAAAGTCAAGATGCGAGTCCAAGAAGTGTATTTTAAGAGACATATTACATTCCATGTGTTCATAGTTTTGTAGGAGTTCACTAATATGTTCCCTGTAATTCTCTGACCTGTAGTTTCCTAGAAAGCTTGTGACCACCTTCTTAAATGATCACCATGCAGCTAGTTCGTATATTTTTAACTTTCTTAACTATCTTTCATCAGTTCTTTGATCTGAGGACCAACAAATATGCCTTCCTTTAGTTTAGCTACAGATATTTTTGGAAATTTGGTTTGGAGAAATTGAAATGCATCCGTACTATGATCAAGTGCTTTTACAAAATTCTTAATCAAACCTAGTTTTATGTGTAATTGGGGCAGTATGATTTTGTCAGATGCAACAAGAGGCTGATGAACGACATTTTCCTGTCCTGGAGTAAATGACTGTGTTTTTGGCCAGTTCTTTTTTATATAGTGATTATTTCTATCTCGACTATCCCACTGGCATAAAAAGCAGCAAAATTTCGTATATCCTAACTGCAAACCAAGTAAGAGAGCTACAACTTTCAAATCTGAACATATCTGCCAGGAATACTTTTCATACTGGATAGCGGATAGTACCATTTTCATGTTTTCATATGGTTCCTGTAAGTTAGCTGCATGGGCTACAGGAACTGTTGGAAATGTATTTCCAATGTTAAGCAGTACCGCTTTCGAACTTCTTTTCGAAGAATCAATGAATAAATGCCAGTCTTCTGGATTATGCTGCTGCCCTAGTAACTCGAAGAGACCTGTAACATCATTGCAGAAAACTAGTTCTTCCTTTTTAGAAAATAGGTGCTCGAATTCCTTTTGACGTTGGCGGAAGAAGCAGACTTTGGTATCTTCCTCTATAAGGTTCCAGCCTTTTAGTCTTGAAGCGAGTAATTCTGATTTGGCTTTAGACAGATTAAGATCACGAACCAAATCATTTAGATCTGATTGTGTAAGTAAATGAGGCTCAGAAGAAGTAGCAGAACTTTCTACAAAGTGTTGGTCATCATCCATTTTATCATCACATAACTCTTCATCAACATCAATTTCTTCATCTCCATGCATCAAAGATATATCTGGTAGAGAAGGTATAGGAAGTCCTGGACCATGTAGAACCGGTCTGGTTGCTGATTTCAGAGACGGATATACAACTGTATGTTTTGACTTTGAAGATATACCAGAGATATTAGTCACACAAAAATAGCAATCGGTCAAATGATCCTTAGGTTCCCTTCACTTCATCGGAATTCCAAAAGGCATATGGCGAGTCCCCTTCATCCACCCTATCAGTAGAGTTACACATGAAGCACAACATATGTTAGGGGCCCAATGCTGATTCAGATCCATCTTGCAATCAAAATAAAACTCATAAGCTTCCTTAATTAAAGTAGTAACACTTCGCCTCTGCGCTTTAAGGGTTAACTCGCCACATATATTACAGAAACTATCTGGTTAATTTTAACAGTTGCGAGGCATTTTTCACACAATAAAAGAAAACACTACTGTATATTGAACACAAACTATCTCCTTTCAATAGACTTTGGAAGCACAACTCTATGCAGACAGTCGCATGAAAGAAATCTCTAATTCAACTGAAAACTGCAATGTTTTAAAGTTTCTAATTGTTTTGGCAACAATGAATAATATGGAATTCTGTACATTCTTAAGAGAATACAAAGTAAAAAATATAGTAAGAGTATGATAAACCAACAATTATAATAGTTTATTAATCTTTGTTAATGGTAGCATGCTAACCCGTAAATATGAAAACAAAGATTTGAAATTACAAAAAAACTGTGGGTGATGGGAAGTTTATGGTTTCATATTCGTAATCAACACACAAAAGTACATAAGAATCACCATAAATAATACATTTAACAAAATCATTGTTGACCAGTGTTATTTAAAATGAATTTGCAATACGATCTTTGGTTCAATTTTGCGTTCAGTGTCACATGTCGCTTTGTAGGGTGACATTGTTCAACTCTGTGGTGATTAATCTATTGTATTCCAGTGTCCTACTTTGAAGAGAGTAAGATGAAGGTTTAAGTAGTAAACGTATTACTCAACTGCACACGAAAGGGATTCGTTTATTAGTAATAAGCTAAACAGGCTAACTACAATTCCGTATAATTTTCGGAAACATTCTTTACAGTGATTTATTTTCACTACATAGTGAAAATAACTCGGGTTTTAATGGTCTAACAAAGGAACATAAAGATTTCTTGAATAAATGCAGTTTCAATCACACATACCTACCGAACATGGCGTGTCAGCACGTGAGGAAGTGAAATATTGTAAACATGAAATCTCAGCACCGTTAATGTCTTATAAAAGACAGTGCCGCTTGATAGCATGAGTAATACCTTCACTGAACATTAAGCTACCTCTATGGACTAAGTAGTCTCGACATGCTCTCCAGCGTGATCACTTATGGCTGTTACTCCACAATTCAGACTATTCCAATTGAAAATGAGCTCTGCTATGAGGATAAATTGTTCTAATCTGAAGAATAGGACTGCACGAAGGAAATACTGTGAGTGAATGTTTTACCTAACCCATGGGAAGTAGAGTAGGTTCACGAAATTGTGTCCAGTTCAGTTTTATTAATTTAACGAAGTTATATTTGTTCAATATATTCTGGCACTATCTGCAGGCATCAGTTTAAAATAATATAATGTAGCATTATTTCACTACACAAGGTGAGAAAGAAAACTCAACAAGGTCAATTTCCTCCCAATATGAGCAAATCCTCGTTCTTAGTCCCAAGTCCTCTTTTCATGGGAGATTTTCAAGTAATGCTTGACGCATACATGGGAACCATACTGTATGAAAATACATAGCATAGTGCCACAGAAGACCATAATTTAAAGGTCCTACAACACGTACAATCCCTCACTCCTCTTTTCAGAGACGAAAAACCATTCCCATTTTTAGTTAGTATCCAACGGCGAAAGGAAACACACATGTAATACTGCAACGAATAAAATTTCCAGTTCTTCGTCAAAACACTGTGATTCGCTCACACTGCACCCAGCAGCAGCCCATGTTTCTGACCGTCTTGTGAAGAGCACAGTAAAATGATAAAATTCCATTGTCATCATCTGAATTCCATAATTATTTACATGAAAGGTAATCATGAAAGCTATTTACCAGGAACATGTTGGATGAGTAGGAGCTTAAAGGGTCCACTGAAAAGCCCCTATATCTCTAAATTGGAGAATGGCGCTAGATACTCGGCTTCATTCACATAGGGAACTCAAGTAATTCTTAGCAGATATTCTCATTGTAGCAAACTAAAGATGCCAAGAACCTGTCGTTAGCTATCTACAGTGAGTGTTTGGTTGTCCTAATAATAAGAGAGAAATTCCTAGTATTTTACAGACTAGTAGATCACAAACTCACTATTTCTATTAGCAAGTGAATTGTAATATTATTATTTAGTGGTAGTACAAGTGATAGAACAGACTGCAAACAACTGTGGTGACAATGTAACTAGAAAATTACGGACAAAGTAACAATTCACATAGAATTTTCTACCGTAGTATATAATCTTAGTACTACGGCCACCCCCAGTTCATTTCGAAAGACTGAATCTCATACTCCGAAGATGCCAGAACACTTATCAAAACACGTCAGTAGATATTACCGTTCTGTCACGGGATAAAATCTACAGATTTCTTGGATGGCCGAGAAAGGCACATGTTCTTTCAGATACTTATCACTTATTTTAGTACTTTTTGCGCCTATCGTACATTTAAAATATTAGAAAATGGCAGCTCTACTCTCTATGCTGGAGTAGAGACAGTGGAGGACATTATTAACTTACGTTCCAGGTTTCAAGTTCCTAAGTACAGTATGTGAACAGAAATAACACAAATATGTACTTCTGAACATTTCATTCTGATGATGTTCTTCCAAGAACGAAGCATGTCATTCTATTTTAATCAAGTTGTTTCATTTTCAGGTGTAATACTGTTACCATTTGTTTTCTCTTTTTGTTGGTTATTCAGCCCGAAGGCTGCGTTGATCCTCTGCAGCTCCGCCAACAGCTGTCATAAATAGCCTAGGCGTCGCTGAAGAGGCGTAGTGGGGAAACGATGAGTGAGGTAGTTTCCCGTTGAATTCCTCACCGAGCCAGCCATTGCTATTACATATCAGTCTGCCAAGCCCACTGAAATGCATGCACCAACCGACACTATGTGCGATATATTCACACCATTCATAACAGAGATTAGCTGCATAAGCAATGGTATTACTAACATCACTCGTACCTCAGTCACTTTCATATTGTCAAAGCCAACGATGAGACTGAGACAGGTCAATGAAAGTAACAAATTTGATATAGCCATATAGTGCACTATAAACACTCCATCTCGCCAGCAAAAGCATCTCTTTCTGGTAGTTCATTAATTTATTTACTTAAATTTAGTTTCGGAAGACACAGGAGCCTTACAGTTATAAATCATATTGTTTATATACATAAGAAAATATAAAGGTCGAATAATACTGCTTCGAAGAATTCCCCACTTAAAGATTAAGGGATCAGGTAATGCTTCACCTACTCTAATTCTCCGAGTTATATTTCCTGGAAATATAGCCTCCCATTCAGTCACTCTTTTGTCTAGTCCAGTTGCACTCATTTTTTTCCAGCAGACTCCCATGACCTACCCTATCAAATGTCTTAGAGAGGTCAATGGCGATACAGTCCATTTGACCTCCCGAATCCAGGATATCTGCTATAACTTTCTGGAATCCTATAAGTTGAGCTTCAATTTAATAGCCTTTCCTAAACCCGAAATACCTTCTATCGAACCGGTAATTAATTTCGCAAACAAGTCCAATATAATCGGAAAGAATGCTTTCCCAAAGCTCAAAATGCAACACATGTCAAACTGACTTGCCTGTAATTTTCGGCTTTATGTTTATCACACTTTCCGTTATTCACAGGGGCTACTATAGCAACTCTCCATTCATTTGGTACAGCGCCTTCCTACAAACAGTAATCAAATATGCTCTTGAAATATGGTACTTATCCCAACCCACTGTCTTTAGTATGTCCCTAGAAGTCTTATCAATTCCAGCTGCTCTTCTAGTTTTCAAGATAACAATCTGCGTAAGAAATGCAATTTACGAAAGTCGAAGTTCTCTCAAGCTCGATTGATTCTCCTTCTTAAATACATCACCAGCACGTTCTACGGGACCGAGCTCGATAGCTGCAGTCGCTTAAGTACGGCCAGTATCCAGTATTCGGGAGATGGTACGTTCGAACCCCACTGTTGGCAGCCCTGAAAATGGGTTTCCATGCTTTCCCATTTTCACACCAGGCAAATGCTGGGGCTGTACCTTAATTAAGGCCACGGCCGCTTCCTTCTCACCCCTAGCCCTTTCCTCTCCCATCGTCGCCGCAAGACCTATCTGTGTCGGTGCGACGTAAAACAACTAGCGTTCTACGGGAGCTAGTATTACTTTATCTTATTTATTTAAGAAACTTCATTTCCAATACCTTATGCAAGATACCATCACTTATGTTGCAGAACAGAACATAATTCATTACGATTGATATTCACTCATTAATAATTCTCCCATCAAGGAAATGAATCGTTTGATGCAAAAAGGGTCTCAATAGATGCTCTTTCCGAAAATGGTATTTTATTGTTCGTGTATCATCACTTATGTTCCAGAACATATTATAATTAATTAATATTACAATTTATATTCGTTTATAATTAATTATCCCATCAACGATTTAGTCACTTGATGCAAAAAGATCTCGATAACTTCAGCTACGGAAAACCAATGTACACAGTTATATTTATGCACTGTTTATTTAACACGTATTCACACGAATTAACCGAGGAAGAAACTACGTTCAAATTGTATGAAATTGTTTTCAAAACAAAAGCTAATGCCTAATAAGCTATAGCACAGACTACAACCCCTCCTGCTTCACTGATCGGAACAATGCTCTCATGGTGAACTGCACCTCTCTCTGAATATTCTTCCTAAAATATTCATGGCATAGCCGTCGAATACTCAAAAAGTCCGTAGATTATCGTAAAACAACATGTCTTCAAATAATAGAAGAGGGATTCACTCTCCAGGAAGTAGATTTCTTAGTGGTAAGGTGCGGCAATAACCAGATCATGAATACAACTATCATAATACAAAGTAACATACCGGAAATGTGCTGACATTTACGTGTAACATAACATTTGAACAATAGGTCTTAGGCAACCAAACTACGAAATAACGTAACCAGAAGTGTTTTTACAAGTTGCTTTACGTCGCACAGTTAAATTTTATGGTGACGATGGCATAGAAAAGGGCTAGGAGTGGCAACAAAGCGTCCGTGGCCTTAATTAAGGTACAGCTTCAGCATTTCCTAGTGTGAAAATGGGAAACCATGGGAAACCATCTTCAGGGCTGCCGACATTGGAGTTCGAACCCACTATCTCCCGAGTGCAAGCTCACAGCTGCGCGCGCCTATCCACATGGCCAACTCACTCGGTAAATGAAGTATAACCTGAAAACGCCGAAAGACGTATTTCAAGCGAAACCGTAGGTCTAATCGTTTATTCGTGAAAGCTTAGTCTCTAGCGAGCGATCTCCAGAGTTTCCCCTATGTACAGTTGTCCACCGAGCAAAGTTCTCACACGATACCACACACGTCGAATGGACCATTAATCTGAGACAAAATGACCTCCAATCTACTTGAGCAAGTCATATATTTAACAATCTATCATTTGATGAAGTAAAATGTGCCCCTCTATGAAGAGTAACACTCCACCTTCAGTCTGAATAACAGAGGTGTAGAAACTGTGATTTAGTCACTTAGATGAAAATTAACTTAATGAAATAAATTAATGAAGAAGGCATCAATAAGCTCATGAACGAAATGTCTTCAAACTGAGCTAGTAAACAAGTACAAAAATATTTACATTAATATGAAGGGGTTTAGTTAAATAATTATAGTTGAAACATTTCAAGTTAACTCCGTTAAAAGAAGATAATTACATGAAAGCTTCTTCAATAAGCGCATAATCATTGAAAAAATATTTTGTTAAGACAATTCTGCCGTTGTTAATATTTCCAGATCTGAAACAAAAGTTGTGCAATCATTTAACTTGCTACCTTAACGTCCTTAAATTAAATGCATTCCGCATGCGTAAGAAAGTTCCATCACTGGTGGAATCTATTTAAATTATATCTAAATACGATATCGAGTACAGCACCTAAATCAAAAACAAAATTTAAAAATATCGAGCTCAGACTAACCATATGCTGCAATACACGTGCAATGCACGATATTCAAAACAAATACCAGGTATGAAATACAAATACATGAAAAACAATTAGGCCTAATTATTTGAACGACGTATCCAGATAATGGATTAAATTATTATCTGGGCGATGTTTTAAACGAAATATCGCTTTCACGTCTCAGTTATTCGATTCCAGGTAAAACAGAATGCATTCTGTACACGAAATCAGCAGTCACTTCAACCTACAATATCAGAAGTCAGGAAACTTTGTATTATTATTATTATTCACGATGAAATCTTCCTAGAGATCTATCAACTCTTCAAGCAATGTTTGTAATAACGCCCGAATTGCAAAATCGGCGCAAAATTAAATATTTGCTACTGTTAATACGCAAATAAGAAGTAAAATTGAAATCGGTTTATATTGAAACCAAGCACAAATTGCAATTGTTCACATCTGAATGTTCAGTGATCTAAAATTAATGTTTTACCATAATGCGTCTGATTGGTTACGATGGCCGGAGTGGAAAAAAGAATTGACCAGTCAGGTTGATCAAAAGTTAAAATGTTCAAACACACTACCATACCAATGACTGACTGTTCGGGACCAGACAAACTTCACTGTGGATCACCAGGAGGAGTCTTGCGCAGGATATCACTCACGGTAAGGAAGCAAATTTTGTCCAACTCCTCCATCTGTCACAGCAGAAATATTCCCAGTTGACTTGAAAAACCATGGAAGATAGATGACTTTGAAATCCTTTACAGAGACCAGGGTCAAATCCGAGGCCGGTCACTATACCCAGGGAGGTGTTCAGTGAGCAAACTAGCAACTAAGGATAGTGAGCTGGGAATATTTTCTTTTTCTGATTATGAGAACGAATATGAACTTTACTTCCATTATCCTAGCGAAGGGAGAATGACTTGAATTACATGGCGTGACTCGAGCTCTTGGCCTTGACGTGATATATTTAGAATAATGTTGATCGCCGAAGCGCATGAAATTAACATTAACATCAGCTAGATATGCGATTAAAGGGCTCTGCAGTAAGTGAAGACTACAGGCCTGGAGAATATGAATTCTTTTACCCGGTGAAATGCATGCAAAAATGTAATTAAAACGGGCGAAGTAAAGAAGCACTATGAAAATTAAAAATAAGTTTCTTATTAATTTAACAGTAGATGCGAACACTGCACTGTCTGTAGCATACTCTGTAACTGAAATACATAGCCCTGTTCGAGAAATTGCTACAAAGGCATCTTTAAAAGACTGAGAGGGAAATAGCTGCTAGTCATGTCTTAAGAAGACCATATAGTGCTGTCCTCTTACCTATGAACTTAAGAAATGTTATAATTATGAACTGCTTGGCAATTACCTATAATGATTCATTCACATTTACAAAAATGAACTGAATGGGATGAATGGAACATACACAGAATAAATTATACACATATGTTTTCCCTTCAGTTCTACATATCTGCAGTACGTTAACATTCATCGCCGAGATCACATATATGTAGAATACACACTATATACTCGTAGCTGCTTCCTCCATGAACTCTTTCGACTTTACCTACAATCCTCCCCTCCTCGTGGTTTCGTTCATTTCTACCAGAGCTTAATACATAATGAGTGAAGTTAATTGCTGTGGAACACAATAGGTTCTTCTAATTTTTTTACAGAAAATGAGTTATTTCGTGTAAAGAGATCGTACAGAGAAATGTACAGTGTACAGGTGACTTACTATATTCCCTTATTACACTTTACTTAACCTGCTTCACTATGCTTCTGAGTAAATACACGGAGTGATGTATCTATGCCAAATATATATTGAGGCCTACTTCCTGAAATTCAGCTTCGTTAAGACTCGTTCATATTACTATCGGCTCCTTATTCGAAACATGTTTTATTCTAATATGATTTGCATAACCCACATTTCTACATATCTAACTACTAATCTTCTATACAATTGTACAACCAGATTAACAGCGAACGATAATTTTCTTGTGTAGTACACGGTATACGAGTGGAATAAAATTGACGAAGCAAAACTTTATGAATGCATTTCAATTTTATCAATCTAACAAGAGCAAGGTGACATAATTTTTCGATGAAGTGAACTTGATCTTGTTGATCTTGTACTATGTGGACGGTTTCATGTATTCTGCGACCATTGAATGACTTTACCCAGTTTGCCCTACGATGTGAACACCTCCCTTTTCGACGTATACCATGATCTTTCCTCGCAAGTCGATTTGTATGAACATAGGTCCGAAAATGCCTCATTTCTGAGTTCTCTGGCTTTCAAGTATGATCTTAATATATTCCAATATGGCCATTTGATGGGATTATGATGCATACAGTCAACTTCAGGCGAAAGTGGCCTGTTCTCGTCTGGATACGAATATTAAATTGTGGTCGCATAGAACTTTGAGTATATTCCATCACATCTGACCAGGTGCAAATTGTCTGACAGACTCCACATTTCAACCACCAATATTTTCTGCAAATCATAGGTTTTAGTACCAATATACTTTTTAAAAATTTCTAGCAAATAAACGTATTGGTATACAATAAGATCTTCCTTTACAGCGTGATAAATTACAAACTAAGAATATTTGTACTAATGCTGATATAACCTGCTTTTCTACTCCGCATCTAAGAAATCGTTTCCTGAAGTCTTGCCTGTGTTTTTGTTACCCTCTGCATTAGAATAAATCCCGGAACATTTGACTCACAAGAAAAATGCATGAAATTCCCTCTAGTCATTTTAATGAAGCTCTCACAGTTGAAAGACATACATGTATTAGAATATATAATGAAGTCCTACGCAACTGAGGAGTGTCCGTTCACACGATGCTATTTCAACTTCAATCTTTTTCAGTATTCCTTCCACATGAATTGCAGTAGTTGAATACTGTCGAATGCCATGAGGAATCAAGACCAGAAACATGTAATTCCTTAAAAGTAGTGCCATATCCGATCACGGGTAAGTGCCTTGTGCCTTTTATTATATGTTTCTTCCGTTCTTCCAGAACTTCCTTAGGGTGTAAGTAGCGCCTTTTGAATGGACAGTCACCGGGCGAGTTGGCCGTGCGGTTAGGAGCGCGCAGATGTGATCTCGCATCCGGGAGATAGTGGGTTCGAATCCCACTGTCGGCAGCCCTGAAGATGATTTTCCGTGGTTCCCATTTTCACACCAGGCAAATGCTGGGGCTGTACCTTAATTAAGGCCACGGCCATTTTCTTCCCATTCCTACGCCTTTCCTGTCCCATCGTCGCCATAAGACCTATCTTTGTCGGTGTGATGTAAAGCAAAATAGCAAAAAATTGAATGGACAGTCCACATTGTATCTAAGGGTAAGTAGTAAACGGTGAAATATTGTCAGTCATTTGGCGTACGTTATTTTCGTCAGTATAAACACTTTTCTGGAAGGTTGGAGTACCATACAAAGTGCAAGGAGAACTTTCTAATCTTCACGGCAGAATTATCGTTATGAAGAGACACAGTTTGATATATGACCACTTAATACCTCCCTAATATATCCTTATGTTAAAGTATGCTCAGGCAGCATCTGACGTTTTATCACGCACACATCAGGACGTGTTTCAAAATATACTGGAAATAAACTTCCAAACGAATAGAGACTATTTATTTCTATATTATGAAACATTTATTACATGATCTTGGTGCGAAAAATAGCTGTGTTGTGACAGTCCGTTGGCATGATCTGCAATAAACATAGAGTACAGTGCACTACAGTATTTCAGTATTTCATACATCAAAGATACTGTAGAGCTACCAGTTCAGTAAATATACCGGTAGGTCCATTTTAAGTTTTATCTGTAGCCTGTGTCATTTCCAAACAATTTTGTCAGCTTTGTAGATTTATTTTTGTGTCAGCCAATAGAGGAATAGCATAAGTAACTGTACGATATGATACAAAATAACTTAAAATTGTCTTTCGAAACAAAATTTTCCTAGTTAGTTATTCTGAAACATGACTTCCTCTCTATCATCCAGATCTTAGGATGAGCAATTTCGTACAACTATGTAGACGTTTGTCGGGGATGGTAAATCTAGCATTTCTCAAAAAAGATCATGTTCACTATTTCTGTCATGTGTCCGAATTTCATCAAGATTATGTGTGAGAAATTTATGAATTTTTCCCCATCAGATGTTTTATTTTTTTAGATAATAGTTTTTGTTGCTATGTGCTTTACGTCGCACCGACACAGATAGGTCTTATGGCGACGATGGGAGAGGAAAGGCCTAGGAATGGGAAGGAAGCGGCCGTGGTCTTAATTAAGGTACATCCCCAGTATTTTCCTGGTGTGAAAATGGGAAACCACGGAAAACCATCTTCAGGGCTGCCGACAGTGGGGTTCGAACCTACTATCTCCCGATTACTGGATACTGGGCGCACTTAAGCGACTGCAGCTATCGAGCTCGGTGGATAATAGTTTATAAGAGTATTAGGATATGTGATATGAATAACAGAAAATCCCTTGTGTTATTTTCTTCAGTAACAACACAAGACTTGCATTTTATAATACACTGTTGAGAACAAATCGATCGTCATGAAGCACTTTCTGATGTTCATCGTATATGCTTGGCAATGGTGATTGATATTCTGATTTAAATTTCAAGGCTATTGATCGTAATATAGTACCATTCTTATGACCTGACCTGCGGACAGAGACACGAGTTTTCAAACAAGGTTCAGTGTGCTATACAATCTACCACTAAATTCAGACATGTCATGACGACAAAAAGGGCTACTTTTGTGAAGGGAGATTTATCTTACAGGGGTAATTATATTGGTCGTTGAGAATTTCGGTATTCCTGAAGAGCAATTGCTGCATATGTTGATATTCCTTCGATGTTTGCAATTGTTGTCAAGTGAATATTTCCATGTACTAGGTTCTAAATTCTTCAAGTAATACTGATATCCGTCAAGATCAACGTATTGCAAATTCAACAGTACCAGATCAACATATTCCACTACGCAGAATATGGACAATATAAGAATACACTACCTCGATGGAAAGTACAAGAAACCCATCTGAAATTGCACTTAGATTTTACCCGTGTCAATATTGGGTGGGCCCATCCTTCGCATTTAAGACGGCTTTGGCTCTGCTGGGAACCATTTCAATGAGTTGTCTGAATGTCTATGGAGCTGTGGCAGCCAATTCCTTCTCAGGAAGCGAAACCAGAGAAGTAGAGATGTGGACGCAGGGATCTGGAGCTAAGTCGACGTTCTTACTCATCCCAATGGTAGTCCATTGGGTTCAGGTCGGGACTCTAGGCAAGCTACATCCTTTCAGGCATGTTACTGTCCGCAAACAAGTGCCTCATAGATGCAGATTCGTGAGCATTGTCAAGCTGATACAATTAATCATCGTCTGCGAAATGTTATTCTACTGTACGCAGTACACAATGGTTTAAAATGTGTTAATATCCTGCCGCATTTAGAGTTTGCAGGCCACATACTAACAACGAAAATCACCCCTATACCATAAGATAACCTCCTCCGTACTTCACTGTTGGCACTACATATGAATGAAGGTAACGTTCTCCAGGCATTGGCCAAAACCAAACCCTTCCATCGGATTGTTCAGAGTATAGCGCGATTCATCACTCCAAATCACTCGTTTCCAGTCATCCCCTTTCCAGTGGCATCGCACTTAACACCACTTAACGCGTCACTTAGCATTGACTACAGAAATGTTTGCCTTATAACCAGCAGCTTGAAAATTGTACCCCATTATTTTTAACTCCCGATGCACAGTCATTGTGCTGACTGGACTGCTGGTAGCACTTTGTGACTCACGAGTGATTCCTTCAGCTGACTTCTTGCGATTTTTTACAACCATCCACCACAATGCTCGACGATCACTGTCCGTCATTAAATGAGGTCGGTCTAGTCTTGGTATAGCTGCAGTTGTTCCTTCGCGTTCCCACTTCACAATCACATCACCAAGAGTCGACCTGAGCAGGTTTAGAAGGGTTGAAAAACCCTGATGCATTTATTACGCAGGTGATATCCATTGACTAGTCCACGTTCGAAGTAAGTGAGCTCTCCTGATCGACCATTTCTGGTGTTACTGCTTCTCTACTGACAACGCAATACTCTCCGCCTTCTCTTTATACTTGCTGGTCCGCCTCTCGTGATATGTAGGGTTCAATTCAGCATTACATAGAGATGTCCGGATACTTTTGATCCGGCAGTGTAGGCGTACCAACACCTGACATTGGAAATCATTGTCCACACGCAAGGTAAACTGATCAATAAGTAGCATTGGCCAAAGTTGTGACCAGACTGTTCTACGGTGGCTGCTATCATAGGCAGTTCTCTCGACACCCACACAATGTAGTGAAATGCGAGAAAAGAATATCTTATGTTATGACTGCTACGTTTACGTGAATATAAAAGCAGCATATTCAGAGAATTTGGAGGTGTCAAAACAATGGAAGTAAAAATGAGTAAAATCAAAATGAATGCAATGGGGAAGTTTTCGTATTTGATTTACATGATGGACCAATATAAACCAAACCCAAACCAAGCAACAAATATATGACCTGCAAGGTTATTTTACTTTAAATTTCACGTTCCCTGCGACTAGCAGTAGCTCATTCCGTTGGATGTCGGCCATTGTTTTGGTTTGTTGTCGTTTATTGCGTCAATAGTTTCTAGATTGTTGTTCATGTTAGCGCACAAACGAAAATCGCAACTGGAGATCAGGGGACCATGACATTGTATGCCTTCAGGTGAAGGTCCTTCAGGATATGCCGGCATGCTTTTCACGACTTAGTGAGGCTCTTCAAAATCCGTTAGCAAGTATCTCCTTTTCTGCGCCTCTCTCCTTTTAAAACGCGGATATTCATGGGTTTTATCAACGACGGATCCTGAAACCTCAATTTTCTTTCTTACGATTTCGTGTATCAATGACTTGTGGAGGGGATTTCCATTGAAATCGGCACTGAATTTTTCTTGTACTCTTTTCACTCATCTGCCCTGTAGTAATATGCAGTTACAGTAAATATCCTGGCCTCCTTAGACAGCTGGATTTTTGCGTCTACAACCTTGATTAGCTATAACTCGATTGTTTTCTTCGGTGCAGATGTTTCCGTCATAGGTACCGGTTTACCACCTGGTCAGTGTCAATGTGCGTCGTTCACAGTTCCCTAATTGTCAAACGAATTATTATTCCTTGCTGCTTGTTGTTTAAAGGGGCCTAACATCTAAGTCAACGGCCCCGAATTATTATTATTATTATTATTATTATTATTATTATTATTATTTTTATTATTATTATTATCACGCCTTGCTACACGGACTACCTTCTCCCTTGACAAGAGAATGTTATTCCACATTTACCCACGTTTTCTGTAACCGGGCCCTATATTAAAGTAAAATGTTGTTTCTTTGTACCGAGCATGTGTTTGCATATTTTGGGTCACGTAGCTGTCAGCTTGCATTGAGGAGATGGTGGGTTCGAACCCCATTGTCAACAGCCCTGAAGATGGTTTTCCGTGGTTTCCCATTTTCACACCAGGCAGACGTTGGCGCTGTACCTTATTTAAGGCCACGGTCGCTTCCTTCCCAGTTCTATCCCTCCCCTATCCCCTCGTCGCCGTAAGGACTATCTGTGTCGGTGCGACATTAAATAAATTGTAAAAAAAAATCTTTGTGAAAACCGAAGACCATTTATTTATTATTAAATTCTTTTGTGTGCAACATTACAAAAATCAACTACTTTCCTCTGAAGGTAAAAAAAGCTTAAAAAGCAAAGCAATCTCCCTACAGGCCATGAAGGCCCTTGGAGGGGTGGAAGGTAAAGGCTTCCACTATCCGTAACCTCGGCACTTGATGGTGTAGAGTGGTTAGCTCTACGCCCGGCCGCCTTTGCCCCCAGGAATTAACCTGGTACTCATTTTTAATGTATGCTGAGTGAACCTCAGGGGCATGTGCACCTCCAGAAGTGGAAATCTCACTTCTTAAATTTTACGACTTCCTGACGGGGATACATTAAACTAAATTCTTTATGTATGATCAATATAATTTCAATTATTATACCTCTATAAACAAGTTCTCTACACGCGACCTTCTTTTCAACTGAAATATGAAGATTATCATTTATGTGCATACATTTTTAATAATTTCAATATGAAATCATTTATGCAATAGGGATGTTTATTATGACAGTTTGTCAGTTTGTCCTTAATATCGTTATGTGAAATCTATTTAAATATCAACGAATATACGAGGTTTGGAATTATAATAGTGGCAGAACTAGTGTAGAGACGCCATGCAACTGAACCTAATAACGTCGCTGATAGCACAAGTTAGTAACATACTTACCTTACCTCAGAGCACATGGACTCTCCCTTCCAACTGCCGAGGGGAACAGAGTCTCGTGTTAACTGTTGGTCTAAGGTAGTGTTGTCGCGATGTTTTCGAAACAGGAACAACGCAGTTGGATAAAGATTGAATGTGCCGAAGGTCTTACAGCAGGACAGTGTCACCAAGGTCTTCAAGAGGCTTGTGGGGAATCTGCATTGCCTTACAGAACAGTGGCGTCAACAAGGGACGCAAAAATGTGGTGGACATGCGTCGGCCAGGTCGTTCTAGTGTCAGTGAAGAAGAAGTGCAAACTCTTGCCGGCTTACTGGACACTAATCGACGCCATACGATTCATGAGCTGGCTCGAGACATAGGATTAGCACATGCGACCACGCCTCACATTCTAAAGGAGTGTCTAGGCATGAAAAAAATGCATCAAGATGAGTTCCGCGTGATTTGACGAAAATGCGGAAATGGTTACGATACGACGCTGCTCGCAACCACTTGGAGCGCTATGAGTGCGACAGAGAGGCTTTCTTACGCCGTATCATAAGCTGTATGAGACATGAGCCGAAACTGAAACGCCACTCGAAAGAATGGCGTCAATACGGGCCACGCGCCAGAACATCAGCAATGTGAAAGTTATGGTTATTCTCTTGTACGACTATTATGGGGTTCTCCTACATTCCTCCACAGCAGACATTCACTGTGCAGTATTACTGTCCATTTTTAGAACACAACCTGCGACCTGCTTTGAGAAAGAAGCGGCGATATTTTTTGCAGAACCCACCCATCATTTTGCACGGCAACGCTCGGACGCATACGAGCGTAAGCAGTGGCAGATTTGTTCAGTCGATGGGGCTGAGAATTGCTGTACCATCCACCATACGTCCCGGACTTGAACCCTTGTGACTTTGACTTGATTCCTAAGACGAAGGAACCACTTCGTGACATTCACTTCAGAACTGTTCCAGAGATTTGTCAGGCAGTAGACCGTTCCATTCGAACTATCGACACAAGAGGTGCTGCTAAAGTTATCCTACTATTCCACATCGCTGGCAACGGGTTGTACACAATGCTGTTGACTACCTTGAAGGACAGTAAGACTTAGAAACATGTATCTCTTTTCTATCAGTTGTAATTAAATAGCTGCCACTATGAATGCAATAGACGCTTAAGATATACAGTAATGTCAAAGCCCTTGGATTCATATCCCGAGTGCCATAACATAAACCCTCCCTTTGGAAGCGGTATTTGTCTGTATAGTAAATAATGAACAGCGGCAGGTACATCCAGGCATCGTCGTCTCCTCTGCTTATAACACCTTGCAATTTTCCTCCATTTGCATTCTTAAGAGTGAACAGATCGTAGCTGAAGTTTTTCTCATAGGAGCGCTAGTAGGATATCTCTCTTGACAGTCTTATTAGTTACGCTAGGCGAGCATTTCCCTTGCTATTACACTTGTTTTTGGGAATAATGAATTTTCTGTGATTGTGAATAAGCTTAGGAATCTACAAATTATTTCTGTCCATTTGTCGGATTTCATAAGACACATTATTTTGATTATTCTGCACGCATCCTTAATTCGTATATTTTCTTTGAAGACCTCAACATCATGAGTAAGTACTCACAGGTTATTTTTAATCTTCATTGAATGATCGACCGGTTACGAAGGAGATCATAACTACTTAAATAAAAGAATAGGGCTTTACTAACCCGTAATTATTGAAAAATTTATCCAAAATTTGAAAGATTTCATCGAAACGAAAAGAACATTACAGAGAAATTAATGAAATGATGGTTCATGGTGTGTGTTACTATAATCATGTCCTAGTTGGTGAAACATGGGCAACGGTTGAGTGGCCTAGTAAGTGGTTCTGAGAGTCGGGATACCAGTTGCTATGGAATGGGAGTGGGCATCTCGGACATATTCTAAGTCAGGACCCTCCTTGTACACAGGCGGCTAGGACTATACAATCCACCCGTGGTCCATAACCCGATAGAGGAGAGATACTCACTTGGATTATGTGTAAGTAGGGTAGCATCCTGCTTCATGAATTTACCGAGCTCAGGTCATTTCAAGCAAGCCTCGGACCTATGGGAGTAACGGAGTCCCACTCCCATTTGACAGGCGAGGGATTTCTCGGAAACAACTTGGTGAACGAAACGGAATTCGATGGGCAGCTAACAATATTAATGGGGCTTATGGAAGAAAGAAAGTATAACTGGCTCAGTCAGCAAAGATGATGCATCTGGATGTGCTAGGAGTAAGTAATATTCGGGTAAGGGGATATAACGAGGAAGAGGTAGCAGATTATAAAGTGTACCTATGAAGTGGGCGATTTCAATGCGAGATTTGGAAATACAATTGAAGAATACAAAAGGGTGATTGGTAAATGTGGGGAAGATATGGAAGCTAATGCGAATGGGAAGCTTTTGCTATATTTCTATGCTAGTATGGGTTTAGCAGTTACGAATACATTCTTCAAGCATAAGGCTATTCACCGCTACACATGGGAGGCTAGGGGTACCAGCTCCGTTATAGACTACATCTTAATCGACTTCGAATTCAGGAAATCTGTTAGGAATGTACGAGTTTTCCGGAGATTTTTCGATGATACCGACAACTATCTGATCTGTAGTGAACTAAGTATCTGTAGGCCTAGAGTAGAGAAAATGAAATCTGTCTTCAAACGAATAAGGGTAGAAAATCTCCAGGTCGGGGAAATTATACAGAAGTACATGGATATGATTAGTGAGAAGTTTCGAACAGTAGACAGCAAGCAGGGTCAGGCTATAGAAATAGAATGGCTGGCATACAGGGATGCTTCAGTAGAAACAGCAAAGGAATACCTAGGAACACCTGTGTGTAAATATGGGAAAGAGCGAACATCTTGGTGGAATGATGAAGTGAGAGCAGCTTGTAAACGTAAAAAGGAGGCTAATCAGAAATGGCTCCAAACATAGGGCGAGGTAGACAGGGATTTGTATGTATATGAGAGAAAGATCGAAACAAATAGTTGTTGAATCCAAAGGAAGTCGTTTGAAAATTTTGGTAATAACCTGGAAAGGCTAGGTCAGGCAGCAGAGAAACCTTTCTGGACAGTAATAAAGAATCAAGGAAGGGAGGGGAAAAGGAAATGAACAGTGTTTTGAGAAATTCAGGCGAACTCATAACATTTCCCAGGGTATCACTGGAGAGGTGGAGGGAATATTTTTAACATCTCCTCAACGTTAAAGGAAATCTTCCTGGTGGTGTAGCGAACAGCCAAGCTCATGGGGAGGAGGAAAATTATGTTGGTGAAATTACGCTTGAGGAAGTGGAAATGGTGGTGAATAAACTCCATTGTAATAAATCAGAAGGAATAGATGAAACTAGACCTGAAATGGTGAAGCAGAGTGGGAAGGCAGGGACGAAATGGCTTCATAGAGTAGCAAGATTATCATGGAGTGTTGGTAAGGTTCCTTTGGATTGGACACAAGCAGTAATTTCACCTATCTATAAGCAAGGGTACGGGAAGGATAGCAACAGCTATCGAGGTATCTCATAGATTAGTATACCAGGCAAAGAATTCACTGGCATCTTGGAAGGAAGTGTGCGATTAGTATTTGAGAGGAAGTTGGATGAAAACCAGTGTGGTTTCAGACCACAGAGGGGCTGTCAGGATCAGATTTTCAGTATGCGCCAGGTAAATGAAAAATGCTACGAGAGGAATAGGCAGTTGTGTTTATGTTTCGCAGATCTAGAGAATGCATATGACAGGGTACCGAGGGAAGAGATGTTCGCCATACTGGGGGACTATGGAATTAAAGGTAGATTATTAAAAATCAATCAAAGGCACTTATGTTGACAGTTGTGCTTCAGTGGTAATCGATGGTAGATTGAGTTCTTGGTTCAAGGTACTTACAGAGGTTAGACAAGGCTGTAATCATTCACCATTGCTCTTCGTAGTTTACATGGATGATCCGCTGAAAGGTATAAAATGGTAGGGAGAGATTCAGTTAGGTGAGAATGTAGAAAGCAGTCTGACCTATGCTGATGACTTGTGTTAATGGCAGATTGTGCCGAAAGACTGCAGTCTAATATCTTGGAACTTGAAAATTGGTGCAATGAATATGGTATAAAAATTAACCTTTCGAAGACTAAATTGATGTCAGTAGGTAAGAAATTCAATAGAAGTGAATGTCAGATTGGTGATACAAAGCTAGAACAGGTCGATAATTTCAAGTATTAGGTTATGTGTTCTCTCAGAATGGTAATATAGTAAGTGAGATCGAATCAAGGTGTAGTAAAGTTAATGCAGTGAGCCCGCAGTTGCTATGAACAGTATTCCGTAAGAAGGAAGTCAGCTTCGAGACGGAACTATCTTTACATCGGTCTGTTTTCAGACCAACTTTGCTCTACGGGAGCGAAAGCTGGATGGACTCAGAATATCTTATTCATAAGTTAGAAGTAACAGACATGAATGTAGCGAGAATGATTGCTGGTACAAACAGGTGGGAACAATGGCAGGGGGATACTAGGAATGGGGGAGATAAAGACTAATTTAGGAATGAACTCGATGGATGAAGCTGTACGCACGCACCGACTGCGGTGGTGGGGTCATGTGAGGCGAATGGAGGTGGATAGATTACTTAGGAGAATAATGGAGTCTGTTAAGGAGGGTAAGAGAAGTAGAGGGAGACCAAGGCGACGATGGTTAAGCTCAGTTTCTAACGATTTAAAGATAGGAGGTATAGAACTAAATGAGACCACAGCATTAGTTGCAAATAGAGGATTGTGGCGACGTATAGTAAATTCACAGAGACTTTCAGACTGAACGCTGAAAGGCATAACGGTCTATAATGATAATGTATGCATGTATTGTACCGGTTACGACCTGCACATGAGTATTTTTTGAGTATAAATAACATTTAATTATCACGCGTAATATTCTGAGCACGCCTGGTTTGTTTACCGTCAGCGGGGCAAGCAAGCAAGCGAAGGACAGCTGTGAGCTGTGACGTAGCCACAGGGGCTAGCTAGACCGCCCGCCCGTCACACCACGTGTTCCCAGCCTGGACTCGTATATTCTAGATTCCACGTCACATTTTCTAGAATGTTCGACGGGGAAAATTTTGTAACTCCCGTAATAATTATGCTAGCGGCCTGAGCGATATGTCATCTTGTTTGGGATCACCTGAACGTCGCAATGCTCGAGTTTAAAGTAAATCCATCGAGGGATTCAGGAGATATTCAGTCAAGCCGTATTGTGACGTAGACGCCCCGGATCAAATAAAAGGAGGGCCCACTGTAGCCTGTTCACTCAGTTACAGCTGAGTAGTCAGCGTGAACACTCTCGCTGCTACTATTGTCGTGTAGTGACAGTCCCGACGAGGAACTCTGTAATTTTCTAAGTATTCATAAAGTGAACTTGTATTTTCTTCGAGTGTGGGAGAATGAATTCTTCCAAGTATTCTCAAGTGGACTTGCAATATTTCGAGTGTTAAAGAACATTTTCTAAGTCTTCATAATTGAACTTACAATATTTACGGGTGTTCGAGATTGGAATTTTTCCAATTATTCATGAAATGGACTTGTATTATTTCCGTGTGTTAAATTCATAATTGGACGTGTATTATTTACGTGTGTTAAAGCACGAATTCTTCATAAATTGAACCTGCAATATTTGCGAGTGTTAAGAGACTCATTCCTCTAATAAACAGTGATTTATAAACTTTGCTAGTGATGATCTCTGAATGTGCTCAAAGTTCCCGTAAGCATAAATTTGTGATTTTGCCGGTACTGGTTCAAAGACAAATTTTTCCGGTGATGAACTCTAACTTCATTCAACGTCTTTAAAACATAAATTTAGGATCTCACCTGTGTTTACTCAAAGACTTGTACATTCGCCAGTGTTGATTCAAAGTTATAAATTTTGCCAGTGATAAACTGTAAATTTATTCATGTGGATGGACTTGTGTTTTTCGTACATGTTCACTCAAAGACTTGTACCTTCGCCAGTGATGAACTTTAAATTTGGTCATAGTTTCATGAGAAGGGACTTGTGTTTTTTTTGTCAGTATTTATTCAGAGATGAGGACTTTGCTAGTGGTGAACTTTGAAAGTATTCATAATCCTCGTATACAGAGACATATCATTTTACGAGTGTTAAATTTTGAAAGTCTTGACAAATAATAACCAGTGACTTCGCTAATAGGTTAATCACCCAAGGTTTTTATGAACTCAGATTTATCAGTACTGCGAGTGACCTTGGAGACATCAACCCTCTCAGTCACATTGGACTGAGGTAGCAAATGATTATCTGCAACATCACCAGGATCATCGGGGTTCAACCTGGGCCTCGAAAGTTCGAGGCATCTCTACCTTCTACCAACCCAGACAGTCCAGCCGTTTCTGTACGGAGTCCCTGGAATCTTCTGGAACGTGTTCCAAACTGCTCGACTTGGTGAACTGGAGAATCCGAGCCATATTATAGGACTATGTGGAAGACAACTTATATCTACCTGGAGGTGATGTGCAATTTCATGTCTTATATGAATAAACTCATGTTCAGTCAGAGTCAAAGTTTTCTTGTAGATAGGACCCTACCTCCTGTACCGAGCCCTAGCTACTAGTCACCCAGTTTTAGCCCTGAGAACTATATTCTTGCTTACTTTATAAAATAATCTGAGAGTCGGGCTCTTTTAGCGGTACATTATGTATGTTACGTTAAATGAAAGCTTTTGAGGCTTTTTCTTAGACAAACTCGTCTTCAAGATCTCCAAACTTTCCTCCATCGAACATATATCTCACACGATACCATGAGCTGTAATTTGATGAAGAAATGTGCTCCTCAGCCGAGCATACGCTCTAAATTCAGTATGAGTAACTGAGATATGGAAACTGTTATTTGATCACGTAAATAAAAAGTATTTTCATGAAATAAATAAATAAATAAATAAATAAAAATTCTTTAATAAGCTCATGAATCAATCTATGTTCAAAATTGACAAAGTAATCCTAACATATTTTACATTAGTACCGCACTGTTTAATTAAATAATTACAATTAGTTAATTTTCAGGTTGACACCAACAAAAGAAAACTATTACATGAAAGCTGCTTCATTAAGCGCATATTTATTGAACAAATGTTTTATATTATGATGACAAGTTACTAGTGCATTCTGTTGTATTTTTAACATATCAGGTCCAAGAAAGAGAGGTTGTACAATCATTAACTTGTTATCTTAACGTCCTTAAAGTGAATAAAATGTGAAAAAAGTTCCATGACCTACCTAGTGTATATTTAAAGATGCAAGAGAAAATAGGACAGAAATGTTGAGTCATTAATTTAATTGTGCTTCCTAGTAAATGGCTCATCAAGCAACTACCGAATATCTGTGACATATTTATTCTTATATACTTTTCTTGCCTAAATTTCCACCATAACCTTGTCCCTAATTAAAGAAGGGTTGTGGTTTTTTTATACAGAGATACGTTACAGACAATGATAAAACAAATTCAAGCATGATGAGACAATTGTCGGAATGAAGGCAATAAAGTCACAAATCTGTCATCCAGAAGACCAAAGCAGACTTTAGGCAAGTGCGACATATTAAGGAGTGTTAGAAATATTTAATGGAAAATACGTTGACGTACGGGCATGAAAAGATATTAAGATGGCATTCAGAAAACTTGTATAAACAGCACTCAAAGGAAAGAATTAAGTTTGAAGTATGAGAAGGTAAACAGGATCAAAGGAGACCATTATTTCCAGCTTTAGACCAGTGCCACATATTACAAATGTCAGAAGAGTTTACTAAAAGCACAATAACATAGAAACATACATAAATATCAAGAAGGCATCTAGAAAACGTATACAGAATGTTTCTAAATTCCCATTACAGACTTCAAGTTTAGTGTAGGAACTTTTATCCGGAAACTTACCGTCTTTCCACTACCCGTAAAAACCACCACAGCACAAGTTCAAATCTCCCGCATTTTTGCCGCTAGTGACTAGAGTGCGTACGTCAGTGAACGATCACGTGATGTCTCATACCCCTACAGGTTTGTTGACATTCCATGCCATTCAGTTGAGTGTGTGATCCGCACGGAGACGTGTAGTACCAGCTGTTGTGTTTGTGATCTTTGTTCATACTACAGTACAGCAGTAATTCTTCACTACGTACACAGCAGTAAGCTGTACTTACAGTAGTTCATTTGCACCAAAGATTTGGGCAACAGCGGAGAGGTCGTGGTGGCCCGATTGCTTGGCCTGCACGTTCACCCGACTTGACACCGCTAGACTACTACCTGTGAGGTCACATGAAAACTTGATTTACAACACCTCTGTGGAATCCGAGGAAGACCTACTGGCGCGGGTTATGGCTGTGGTGGATATTGGAGGACCAGGGATTGGTGGCCGTGTGTACGAGAACATGATTCGTAGGTAGCGTGTCTGTGTTGACATCGGTGGTCGTCACATCGAGCCCCACCTGTAATTGGACCCAGACGACAAGCATAAGAAGTCGGACAGAGCGCAGAAAATGAGGGAATTGTGAAAGTGTGCTGTGGTGGTTTATTGCGGGTAGCGGCAAGACGGTACGTTTACGGACACAAGTTCCTATGTTAAAGTTAACCATCATGGTCTCCACTGCAAGCCCTCAGAGTCTGTAATGGGAATTTTGTAACACCCTGTATGAAATACAGTTAAAGGAAATAATTAAGCTTTTTTCTTTCCTGATGAGTAAGCACGTTGCACATAAGAAGTTGGAGAAGGTGAATGTAAGGCGACTGATTCAATTGATATAATAAATGAAAAATATGTGGTTGAAAAGCTGAAATTCTCGAAGATTATAAGTATTATCTATGGAGATTACAACTACTGTAGAATATTTTAGAGAAAATTCTTCCCATTTCAAGTAAATATTTTCCAGAACTGCGGTGCAAACATTACTTCATGGAAATTCACAAAGAAATGGTTCGATGTTCATGATGTAAAGGGCATTAATGCACATCAACATAAAGAGGAAATGCACTTTTTGACGTAAGAGACGAGAGACTATAAAGGTTGGAAAACGAATTTCCAGCTCAACTGGCGGAAATTAAAAAAGTGCAATGGGGAAAATTTTCCTGGGTTTCTAATTAAAGAAACGTACGAAGCTACTACTTCTTCTATCTTTTAGCGCATAAAGTAGCTTTTTCTTCTGGATCCCATTTTATACTAATTAAAATATTTCACAGCGATTTAATAGAGAAATTTTTCAGTAAAACGATATATTTTAGGAAGAAGTCTTATGCTGGATTATGGGGCGGTAATATTCTGCATGAACAGGATGTTGAAAATAGGCTAAATTTCTTTATCATCCATAACCAAACCCCATGTCGCAACAGCCCCGATGGGTCATGGCCTAACAAGCGACCGCTGCATCTGCCCGAAGGCCTGAAGATTATGAGGTGTCGTGTGGTTAGCACGACGAATCATCTAGGCAGTTATTCGTGGCCTCCTAGACCAGGGCCACCATCTCACCGTCAAATGGCTCGTGAATTGTAATTACGTAGGCTGAGTTTACCTCGAACCAGCCCTTAGATCCAGGTAAAAATCACTAACCTGGCTGGAAATCGAAGCCGGGGCCGCCGGTTAAAAGGCAGGCACACTACTCCAACCCCATACAAACATAAACAAACGACAAATTGAAATAAAGATCACATCAGGCAATTCTAAACTCAGGGACGAATAACTTGAACACCATTGATGAACGTCCACGAAAGTTGAATTTTACCACAGTACTTATTCATATTCTATTATGTTTTTAACAACTTGCACGCAATCACCGTTTACTTAAATTTCAGGTCACGATTTCGTTACTATGGAACAAGCAACTATGACGTACATTGGAGGTTGTATTCAAGTGCAAAACGAAACTTAGTGTTATTGTGCTGTTGGCTGATTTAGTTTATCAGAGGCGCTTCGGATTAGTTGCATTAACCAACTCAAGAATTGGTGCGGATAGTGACCACAACTTTCGGAATTCGTGTGCTAAGCTGCGAAGTTTGTGCCGACCATAGTGTGCGGAAGCGTGCCTGTACTGTAAGTAAATATAAATATCAGCAAGGAAAATAAAGACCACGAAGAAGAAGACAATAGACATACAAAGAAAATAACGATCTAAGGTGCATCCAGGAGTTTTTCATTCTGCGAATATACAAGAATGAAAACCAGGACAGAATTGAAACCATAAGATATTAAATACGACCCTAATAAATAAATTACGGCGCACCGATTATTAAAATACAAGAGAGTAACTTCTTAATTCATAAATTGGAAACATAGGCCCTTAACTATTTATAATAACAGTGTTTGACTCTTCCAGTGAATGTGTGTTAACAACAATACACTTTTATAAATGGTGAATTCAATTGATGAGATATTCTAGATATATGGAGTGAAATACTATGTTTTTGCGAGCTCTAACTCGTGGAATAGGAAAGGAGGTAAAATTTAGTAATCTAACAGAATTAAATTTAACGTTCGTTTAACCTTTAACCTTTTTAACGAAATCATACTTCTTCTGTTACGTAGATATTTGAGGTAAAAATTACTTATAAAATACAGAGTTACTGAATCAAAAGGTTACAATGTTTCGTTTTGAACAAATTCAGTAGCATGTATTTGTTCGTATGGTAAATAATCACAAATCCTACTACAATGTGTGGAATATGTAGTCATCATGAGAACTGCCACAGCAACCACCACCGTAAGTTTTCATGTACGACAGTGAAACTCCCTTACACTGACTGTCACTGTGGTCAAGGCTGCGAGACATACACGACTCTATTGATCCTGTCTGTGTAATTAAAGAGAGCAGTGGTACTTCGTACAGATAACATAAAAGCATCAAGCTAGTAAGCTACAAGTCTCCTTGACCCTATATTAATTGAACGTCGTGAACATTGTACTTGTGAAAATTGGCTTGAATAGGTGAAACGCACTGTGTTAAAGAACGCGTGTAGGGATCCCCTGACGGCAATGTTTTAAGATAAAGTGAAAATCGTACCTACAAGGAGCAGTGAAAAATTTCTAATTCTGTTTCAGAATAACTCTGTCTTCAGTTCGCTTGCATTTCGGTAAGTCCTCAAGTGATTCTCATAAGTACTTAAAATTAACTTCCAGCTTGAGTACAATATACTGTAGTGCATGTTGAAAAGATATTTAGTACAGAACAATGTACGACGGGCGTACTATACTGTTTTACACCTTATTTTTTCTACCCAAATGAAGTACATTATACATCAAGTGTTACGTCCACCTTCTCAACATAATCTTCTTGAAAATGCATGCATTTTTGCCATCGACGTGGCAGTCTCTCCAGACCTTCCTGAAACCATTCTTTCGGAGTGCTGCGTACCCATGCCATGACAGCTGTGTCCAGTTCTGCAAAATCCGCAAAATGGCGACCACGCAGAAGTTTCTTCTTGTTCCCGAACAGGTGACAATCACTTGGTGCCATGTCGGGAGAGTATGGTGGGTGCGGCAGCACCGTGAATCCCATTTGATCACTTGTTTTTCGTTTATGGCTCATGGTAAGTCTCATCATCAGTCAAAAGCCTAGCCATGAAGTTGGCTGGATCTTGATCATGGCGTTGGAAAAGTTCTCTGCACACGTTCACACGCCTCTGCTTTTCGTCTGCAGACAAGAGTCTAGGCACGCACGTGGATGACACTTTCCTCAACTGTAAGTGGCCTTGCAGGATCCGCTGCAGTGTGTTTCGGTCAATTCCCGTGGCTGCCTCCATTTCCGTAAATGTGATACATTTGTTTCATTTGATGACCTGTTCGACCCGGGCAATGTTGCTGGTGTTGACACTGTCACATTCCTTCCAGAACTGGTTCCCTTGTCCACCGATGTGCGCCCTGTTTTCCAACCTTCCCCCAGTTGTAAACTGTTTTCCGTGACGACGTATGTTCTCCACAGACTGCCACCAAACGCCGATGAATTTCTCCAGTGGTCACGCCTTCTTTCCATAGGAACCAAGTCGTATAGCGCTGTCCCTGAAGGTTGCTTTCCATGTTGCCTACTCCTGCGCTGACAGTGTTGTTATGAAATGGCTATGACAAGTGCATTCGTTAGTTTTTGTGCATGTGCTGCTGCCAAACGGTGGAACAAGACACTAGTTACACGTCACCACCTTCGAAAGTTAAATGTGAACCATACACGGACGTACAAAAAGTAAAGTGTAAAACAATACAGTACGTCCCTCGTATATTTGTATCACATGTCCTTAGTGTATCATAACACAAACAGAAAGCTAATATTGTGGCTTACAGACTTTTAGCAAATTTATTTGGAATTCACTACTATTTTTGTAATAAAATTCTGTTACGGTTTCGAAATATTTTACACCGTAAAATGACTCCCATCATAGCAACAAGAAACGAAATGAAATGGCGTATGGCTTTAGGGGCCAGGGGTGTCCGAGGACAAGTTCTGCTCGCCAGATGCAGGTCTTCTGATTTGACTCCCGCAGGCGACCTGTGCGTAGTGATGGGGATAAAACGATGATGAAGACGACACATACACACAGCCCCCGTGCCAGCAGAAATAACCAATTATGGTTAAAATTCTCGACCCTGCCGCGAATCGAACCCAGGACCCCTGTGACCAAAGGCAAGCACGCTGATCATTTAGCCGTGGAGCCGGACAGCATTAAGAAAATCATATCTTACAGGATTGAACATGTTCTACCTGTAAAAAAGTAGAGGATTTTGAAAATTTTTTATATACGATCCTGTCACCAAGTAACTGGTAGTAACGGTGTGATTGCTATTTACTTGAAATTCTCGATTATCTATTACTGCTTATTGACATGGTATAGCAGTTTCTAATGAAAGTATTTTAAGTATTTCGAACACAAATCACAGGAACTAGAACTTGTGTTTATAAAATACGCCAATTACATACCTGCCGCTTAATAGCAGCTTAAGTTCATACTCATCAGTAGGCCCATATAGTATTCACCAATATCGAGCTCGATAGCTGCAGTCGCTTAAGTGTGGCCAGTATCCAGTATTCGGAAGATAGTAGGTTCGAACCCCACTGTCGGCAGCCCTGAAAATGGTTTTCTGTGGTTTCCCATTTTCACACCAGGCTGGGGCTGTACCTCAATTAAGGCCACGGCCGCTTCCTTCCCACTCCTAGCACTTTCCTGTCCCATCATCACCATAAGACCTATCTGTGTCGGTGCGACGTAAAGCAACGAGCAAAAAAACGTATTCACCAATAGGTTAGAATCCAAAGGAGTATCAAGTACGCTCTTATCTGCTTCTTAAAGAGTCATATAAACAGTATGGGCTGTAACAGGTTGTGTCCCAAATATATACATAAATATCATTGCAAAATGATCATGTGGGCAGGTGGAGAGTTGATACTCGTTTGTATTCTGACCTGTTGCTGCAATAACTTCCTCTCTAAACTCATTTGCGACATCGCAACAATTTGTTCTCTCACGACGGACATGGCTACAAATTGAGTAATTGGACCTATAAATACACACTGTAGACTGTAAGAACTAACTACAACTATCATTTCTTTCCATCGGCTGCTTCATAACTGATTTGAAAAATGTATGGGTCTTGAATGAACTGCTGTTATATTATCATATTATGAAACCATTAGAATCGAAATCTCAAAATGTCGTTAACCTATAATATTACTACTTAGCATCGCTGTATTAAATTAATAATGATAACAATAACAACAATAATATTGTTATTGGCTTTACGTCCCACAAACTACTTTTGCGGTTTTCGAAGACGCCGCGGTGCCAGAGTATAGTCCCGCGGAAACACTTCTACATGCCAGTAAATCTATCGACATGAGTTTGACGTATTTGAGCACCTTCAAATACCACCAGATAGAGCCAAGTTCTAACCTGTCGACTTGGGTTCAAAAGGCCAGAGCCTCAGCCGTTTGAGACATTTGAATTATGTTTCTATGACTTTTCTTTAACCAATCTTTATACTTTATTTTCATTTGTAGGATTCTCCTTCAACAGTTTACTTTTCAGTATTTCTGAGTGCTAAGAAATAATGGTGAATAGCCAATAGAGTTCTTTTTTATAGTAAAGAGGAGGAATATTTCTTGAGCCGTCCTCATCAGCACAGTTGGTTTGCCGCTGGCCCCTAGATTCAAGGATTCCGACTGAGGTAGCTGGCGACAGTACCATTCAATAGTTCTTAAATGCAATAACTCCGTGTCTTTAGATTTCAGTTCTTTAATGAACTCCTGTAGGACAATTTTTCAACACGGTGACGTATCTTAAGTGACCTTAAATTAAATAACAATATTATTAACGTATTTCCAACGTTTGCTTGCTATGTTCTTATGTCAAAAGGTGAGGAGTTATCGAAGATTCATTTTCATTCACTAACTGTATACCTACTACTTGCTTATATTGTTTGGTTTAGTGTTTTTTAAAATGGTATATAAGAAAAACGAACACTAATTGCGCAAAACTTATTGTACTTTATTTCTTTTACTTGCTAGGTAATTGCTAGTTGAGGATCGAAGGAGACAGACGAAAACCACAGAAAATGGAATGAACACATTGCCGCTGAGAAGCTCTTCACGAATCCCACGATTGAGCATAGTGCGGGACTGCAGGATCTCGGCAGCCAAGGGGCCAGGGAGCTGCATAGACGGCGCCGTCGTACGTGAGTACATTCCCACAGTTCATGCTTCTTGTTGTTTTAAGGGGCTTAACATGGAAGGTCATCGGCCCCACAGTTCATTTAACTGCACCATCTATTGTTATGTTTCCTGACTCTCTAAACTGATCTAATGCCAGCTTATTCACCGGTAATTCAACGACATAAAAAGATAGCGAGTTAGAATTACGGCTAATATAGATATGACAGAAATAATTTAAATTTCCATCTGCATGATTTCCACCGGTAATTCTTTAGATTGGTTATAAAAGCGTCATGGTTATCTAACCTACAGTTTGTGCGATGTCACAAAGTGGATTGTTCCTCATAAACAGTGTATTGATTTCACAAAATTCCAAGTACTCCCTTCATAACCAATAAGTATTTGTTTGAACACTGAAGTGTTGTTTCTTTTATTCCATAGTCGCCAAATAACTTATTTCATAATGAGTACAGTAAAGATTCTAAAAATAGAAATACTTTCTAATAGAGTGAAGTCGGTTTGTTTTACTATGGACAATGCATGTGATAAAGGCACCTTGATTACTCTAATGATTCCGACCTTCGCCACTTTTCAGTTGTTGATTCCACTGCAACCCTTCAGAAGGTGTCAATTCATTCCAAAGATACGGAAGAAGAATTCCACTCATGTGAGTGACTGTGAGATTCTTTTCTGTGTTGAGGAAGATATCAAGTTGATTGTGTACAAAAATTAAGTAGCATTTCACAGAAATTTGTGTATCTTGTCAAAGTTTTCAAGAAGCTTCTTGGTGAAGGTTATCGCAGAGTCTCAAACCTGATGGCTTTCCCACGTTATTTTGCAATAAGTCACTTTTGAGAAGATTAAAATTAATTCACAAGGAAGGCGTTTCCCTGTCTGTGACCAATAGATTACTGAGTTAAGGGGTCTTGGTGGGAATACGCTCCCTATCAATTTCCTGAGAGGCGACAAAATAATGTAAAGTACATCGCACTTTTTTTTGCTAGGGACTTTACGTCGCACCGACACAGATAGGTCTTATGGCGACGATGGGATAGGAAAGGCCTAGGAGTTGGAAGGGAGCGGCCGTGGCCTTAATTAAGGTACAGCCCCAGCATTTGCCTGGTATGAAAATGGGAAACCACGGAAAACCATCTTCAGGGCTGCCGATAGTGGGATTCGAACCTACTATCTCCCGGATGCAAGCTCACAGCCGCGCGCCTCTACACGCACGGCCAACTCGCCCGGTCATCGCACTCTTAATAGAGGTAATGATCGTATCTGATTTTTAGTGCTTTATTTTGTAAGATGAAGGTAAGCTGGTGACGTACAATTAAATTACAGTGATACGATAAGCATTACAGTAGCAGCTGAAAATGCCCTTGTTCTAGATCTGAGGCAAGTGTCCATCTCTATTTCCCTTTCCTTGTACGTTCATGTATCGAACATCTGTAGGTAGTGAAGATGACAATTTGAAATGAAACTCGTTCATTTTGTTTACGAGTTGCTTCACGTCGCAGTGACACAGATAGGTCTTATGGAGACGATGGGACAGGAAGGGGCAAGGAGTGGGAAGGAAGCGGTCGTGGCTTTAGTTAAAGTACAGGCCCAGCATTTGCTTGGTGTGAAAATGGGAAACCACGGAAAACCATCTTCAGGGCTCCCGACAGTGGGGTTCGAACCCACTATTTCCCGAATACTGAATTCCTTCTTATCATTCGAAACACAGAAGGTAATGTACAGTATGTTACAGTAGACGCAGACGCCATGCTTGAATTATCGAAGATGCGTTGGACTGGATTTTTAATGGCGACTATAATATTAATCGGCTCATTATACAGGAAAGATGTCTCATCGGCTCATTTAATGGAATAGTCATGTTGAATGTTGGATCCTTTGAGATCTCATGAACCGGGCGAGTTGGCCGTGCGGTCAGGGGCGCGCGGCTGTGAGCTTGCATCCTAAATGTGAGGGATGTTCTTGAGAATCTTCCATTTCTTCTATTTCTATCATAGATATTACATTGTTTTCAAGTTTCTCGAATGATTTATACACATAATTGTCAGGGATACTTTCGTAGGCTTTAATAGGCCTTGAATACCTGTAGAAGAATGTGATGTACGTAAAGTATATCGCCAACATTAGTTTATACTTAGAATCGATACCGAAGGCTTCCTTAAAGGGAACTTTGACATTTGCTTAATAATTTATGGCAGATCGATAATCTATTTTGGTCTCATTGTCTCTGGTAGTAAGCGGGCCCGCTCTGTTGCTTTCGTCAGTTCCAGCGATATATGATTTGTTTCTTAATGTAATTCTTGAAGGTGTGATAATCCAATACTTGTCTTGATGGACACGGAAATCTTTGCGGAAATAATTTCTCCTTCGCAACTTTATGACTACATATAAATACAAGACTTTTTCTGAACAGAAAGTTATACATGAACGATATCAGTATAGAAAAGTTCATAAGCATCACTATTTAGGATACATGGCAAAGTTTTCAATGAACGTACGCACGGGCAAGGGGAAGAAGAAGAAGAAACAACAGGATGTTGGAGATAAAATAAAACTTAAAATGGCTAATTAGCATTAAACAAAGGAAACGACATTTCTTATTTTTAGGGCATAATTCCAAGATTGTTAGTCAAGCACAGGAGTAATGGAAATAATGAATTCTTACGCCCCTGCAATTCGTATGGTAATTAATGAGATGTCAGGGTTGCAGAGTTTTGTGCCGCAGGAGTCAACGACATCGAGTTGTCGCAGTAGAAACCTCAAATATCACCACTTCAGCGACGATCGAACCCGGTATCTTTAGAACATAAGGGAAGAACAGAAGTAACATTGATGGGAGTCCTATACTCTGTAACCACACTCGAATTCCGGTGTTACCTGATACTTATATCCCCTCTGCTTCACACCCTTACTACAAACCCTAACTACCATCATAATCACATGATGCGATCTGTATTTATTTACAGTACCATTTATGTGATTACCCCAATTAATATCTGCCCTTGTATTAACACATAGAAATTTCAAGTCATCCACATGATGAATATTCACTCTATCAACGCAGTAATTAATACTGAAATTTACAACCTGACATTGTATCCCGTACGCATTCATACCATTGCCTGCTGTCCACCTTACAGGACTGTCGTAATCTATTTTGCAGTCACTCACGATCTTGTATCTTATTCACTACCTATACAGTGTGATTCAGCAGCCCCTTCCAATAACGTTTACTGCAGCCCAAATAACGTCCACATTTTTATAAGGGTGCTATTCCCTTGCAGGCGAACTGTATTGTACTAATCTTCAGTGATCACATTTTGCACACGATTCTGAACACTAGCGAAATGTTATATCATCCATATACAAAACATGACTCCTTGAAATCATATAGCAACGTACATTTACAATGTAACTAACTTAATGTGTCGTGTCTCGTGACCGGGTGTAACGAAGACGGGAATCAATGCATAAAACAGTGCAGTAATTAATGTCTTAAACACCGAACCGGATGGCCTATGCACTCTGCTCTCGTCGCACTACCAGCATGTTGTCAGAAGTGTAGCGTAGTTGATGTTGTTGGGCGTTTTCCTAACAATCGACGAAACGTGCCAGAGGCGCGCCGGTTCGAATCCTGCATCGTTCAAATATTTGTGCATAGGTATGCTGTTTGAATACGTAAACACAGGCCCACGTTTGCCACATTCAAAGAGTAGAATGGCGCGGTTATTCATCATGGGCCCTGCGCATACTTCGCTGGTTAGGGCATGAATGTACTGCTATCTCTTCTGTCATTCGGTATGTTTTTCACAGAGGAATGTGTTGACATGCTCTTCATTTATGGGAAAGCAAGACGAAACGCGTGCGAGGCACTGCGTATGCACCAGGAACGGCATCCCGACAGGCGACACCCGGCTGCAACGACATTCCGCCGTTTTGAAATACGCCTGAGGACAACAGGGATAATTTCCAACCAGCCACGAGTCCGCGATAGCCCGTTACATCGGGTGAAGCAGAAGAGGCCGTTCTGGAGGCAGCTCCTAATAATACATACATCAGTGTAAGGGCGATTGCACGACAAGTGAACACCAGTCAGCCATCCGTCCGGCGAATACTGTATGAACATAAATTTCACTCATACCATCTTGAGCTTCACCAAGAGCTCCATGTGCGGGATTTCGAAGCTCGAATTGAGTTCTGTCGGTGGCTAATACACAGGCTGGTCAATGATGCAGCATTCATGTCGCATATCTTGTTCTCGGACGAATAACGCTTCCATAATAATGGGAACGTCAATCGCCACAACATTCACTATTGGAGTCCCCAAAATCCTGACTGGGTGCGACAGGCGGCCCATCAAGTGTGATGGGGAGAGAATGTTTGGAGTGGAAACTTGGGAGATCGCCTGATTGGACCTTATTTCTTTGAGGGCCATTGGACGGGCCCACGCTACCTGCACTTCCTACGTCAGGAACTCCCACTGTTGCTGGATGATGTGCTCTGGCACTATCGTTTGACGATGTGGTTGCAACAGGATGGAGCTCAACCACATTCGGTTTTGCCCGTTCGTAAACATCTAAACGAAGAACTGCCAGGGATATGGATAGGATGAGGAGTCCCTGTTCCTTGGCCCGCCAGATCACCGGATTTAACGCCGTTAGACTTCTTCCTGTTGGGACATTTGAAGAACGTCGTTTACACTCAAGCGCCGGAAAACCCCGAGCAGCTTAGGCAACCCATCATGGACGCCTGCCGAGCAATTACACCTGGAATGCTTCAGCGCGCAAGACGATCTATTAGACACCAGGCCCGAATGTGCATAAACCCCAACGGTCACCACATCGAGCATTTTCCGGGATAAAACATTGTCAGGGCAGTTGGGTTCCTATTATTTCCGGTCTGTATGTGTCCGGCCTGCTAACTAGTCGGCCCGTCTTAGGGCCACAAACACATTCATTCACGCACAATTTGCATGAAAGAGGGTATTGAACTTACATTGCGTACGGTACGTATTAAACAAATGTATCAAAAATTTGTAATCTTCGCCCCGGACTCCAACCTCCCACCTGACATGCAAGACCGCTCCGCCACGCCTTTACCAACTACACTACCGTTCAGTACGTCACGCTGGGTAGCTTATAGAAAGTATTACCTTTACTGCAATCACAATATCAGTTTTAGTGTTTCGCCGGCGTGTCTGATTCATACGATCTAGAAAGGCACACGCATGTCTTCCAGTGTTTAATACGAGTATAACATTACGGCGTCCTACCATGGCTAGGCTGTAAATACCAAGATATCCGGTTGTGTTGTCTGAGCATACCGGCTGGGCAGATGTTTTCAGGACGAAATGAATATTGTGCATTGCATAAGACTACATTGGAAGGGACGGCTGAATCACGCTGTATAGTAATCATCATCCCCAAAAAGCCATATGTCCGCTTCCAGTTCTTTACTCATATCAATTATATATAAAAATGTAAAGTTCCAACAATACTGACATGAGGAATTCCACCCTCAATTATTACAGGATCAGATAATGTTTCACTAACCCTAATTCTCTTAGTATTGTTGTCTAGAAATATAGCCGCCCATTCAGCTGCTCTTCTACCTGGTCCAAGTGCTCTCATTCTTGTCAGTGTTCTACCTTGAACTACCCTATCAACCGCCTTAGATAAGTTAATCTCAGTCTAGTAGTGTAACTGCCTGAAGCTAAAGTATCTACTCTAACTTGTTAGAATCCTACAAGTTAACCTCCAGTGGATTAACGTCTCCTAAACCCCGATTATTACCTTCTATAAAACCGTCTAGTATTTTAACAAATATATCAAATATAATCACAAAAATGCTTTTCAAAAGTGTACATGCAACACAGGTCAAGCTGACTGGCCTGTAATTATTGGCTTTAGGTTTATCAACATTTCCTTTATACAAAGGGGCTACAATAGCAAATTTTCATTCATTCAGTATAGCTCCTTTATGCGAGTAGTAATATATTAAGTACTTCAGATATGGTACTATGTCCCAACCCACTGCCTTTACATATCCCCAAAAATCTTACCGATTTCACCTTCTTTTCTAGATTTTAACTCCTGTATCTTATTGTAAATATATTTCTTATCGTAGGTAAATTTCAATACTTCGTTACTATTAGTCACTCCCTCTACCTAGATTCTAACCTGCCTTCTGTAAATCCTCACCCATACACTCCCCGCCTTCATTAATGATTCCTGGAATGTCCCTTTCGGAGATGATTTCTGCCTTATAGTTCCCTTGCATTTCCTTCAATTTTTTCACTAAAACGTGTATGCTGCAAATTACGCTTGCATCACGTTATCCTTAGATGACTTCTTGGTTAGATGCAAATTCATTGCATGGTCCATCATTTTTCCCTACTTCCCAAACCGTTTCTAACTCTTCTTTTCAACCTGGACCTCCTTCTTAGACACTGTCCTTTCTTTGTTATAATAAAGCGAGTTTTCACCATTCCCTACCACAGTTAAAGGTACATACCTCTCGTCATATTCCTCAACAATTGATTTAAACCCTCCCAACAGTCCGTTTACATTCCTATTTAGCGTTTTCCGCCGTTCATAATTACTTTCTATAAACTATCTTATATCTGTCTTATCAACCATATGGCATTGCTGAAATATTAATTATTATTTATGAATAAATAACTGAAATAAATAAAATAATTGGAATAAAATAAATTAATAAAAATAATTAATTGGGATGTCAGTAGTATGGGCGCCAGAGTTCACCGTAATGGATCCCTTGAATTTGGTTACACCATGATAATTCTCTCTTCCAGGGCGTGTACATAAAGCTACGTACTGGTACATCTGCTTCAAGCCTCACCTAACCTTCTGAAAACGACTAAATAGGTAGGAACTGCACCTAGGTTCATCAATAACTCCACTGGTTCTAAAATAAGTAACTATATGTTGAATAATATCCGTGCATGAACACCTCATCAACACACCAAAATATACATAGATAAACTCACAAAATACTGCTGGAAGACTCCATATTTACGCAATTATCAAAACAACAACAACAACAACAAAAAGAGTGGGAATCAAAAGCGACAACCAAGCTACAATTTGTAGTTAGCCTGATGAAGACTAATTACAAAACATATGTATATAGATAAATATCCTTCACTGTCTCTGTGTATCAACACAACTTGCATACTCTCAATATTGGCACATGAAATCAATCACTACTCTTCTGCATTTAGGGCAGTCTCGCCCAGGTGGCATATTCCCTATCTGTTGTTTTAGTAGCCTTTTCTTAAATGATAGCAAAGAAGTTGGAAATTTATTGAACATCTCCCTTGGTAAGTTATTCCAATTCCTAACTCCCCTTCCTATGAACTAATATTTGTTCCAATTTGTCCCCTTGAATTCCAGCTTTATCTTCATATTGTGATCTTTCCTACTTTTAAAGATATCACTCAAACATATTCGTCTACTGATGTCATTCTACGTCATCTATCCACTAACAGCTTGGAACATACCACTTGGCCGAGCAGTTCGTCTCCTTTCTCCCAAGTCTTCCCAGCCCAAACTTTGCAACATTTTTGTAACGCTACTCTTTTGTCGGACATCACCCGGAACAAATCGGGCTGCTTTTCCTCGGATTTTTTCCAGTTCTTGAATCAAGTAATCCTGTTGAGGGTTCCATACACTGAAACCATACTCTAGTTGGGGTCTTACCAGAGACGTATATGCCCTCTCCTTTATATCCTTACTGCAATCCCTAAATACCCCCATAACCATGTGCAGAGATGATTAACAATCATACTTATGTGATCACCTAAATGAAGACCTTTCCTTAGATTAACACCTAGGTACTTACAATGACCCCCAAAAGGAACAATCACCCCCATCAACGCAGTAATTAAAACTGAGAGGACTTTTCCTATTTGTGAAACTCACAACCTGACTTTTAACCCCGTTTATCATCATACCATTGCATATTGTCCATCTCGCAACATTATCGAGGTCATTTTGCAGGGACGTAGAATACGACGAGATAGGTCTTGGCGCACCACACAGACCACCCCCCGAAAAGATAGACACCTCATCCGAATGGCATTGCAGGACATATCTGCATCCTACTCGGCTCTGATGCAACAGTGGAACAGTGAAACACATCGTACGCTATCAGGAGTGACAGTCAGTCGCCGTTTATTATGGTCTGGGTTAACGGCGCGTCGTCCACTTCTCCGCCTACATTTGACTAATGTCAATAAATATGCTAGACTGCAATGGTGTATGGAAGGACGTCACTGGGGACAGGAATGGCAGCGGATTGTGTTTTCAGACGAATCCAGGTTCTGTTTGTTTGAAAACGATGGCCGCATTTTGGTTCGCCAAAGACGGGAGAAGAGGCTTCACATTGATTGCATTCGCATAAGACATAAATCGCCAACTGAAGGCCTTATGGTATGGGGTGCTATTGGGTACAACCACAAAACACAGTTGGTGCATGTCCAGGGCACTGTGACCAGCTTGACCTATGTGAATGATATCCTGGGACCCGCAGCCATACCCTTCCTGCACGACACCCCAGACGCCATATTTCAGTAGGACAATACGCGACCAATTTTAGCTGCACAAACACGTGCCTTCTTGTTGTCACAGGATGTCAGACTGTTTCCCTGGCCCGCCCGATCACCGGACTTGTCGCCAAGCTAAAACATGTAGGATATGATGAAACGACGGTTGCGGCGCTGTGACCCAATGCCAACCACCAAAGATGAACAGTAGAACTAGGTGAATGTAGCATGGATGGCTATATACCATTACGCAATTCGCGCCTTATACGCGTCGATGCCATCACGCATGCAACTAGTTCTCAGTGCCCGTGGAGGACCTAGTGCCTATTATGCAACAGGACACATGCTGAACCTAGGTGACTGAAATGCTAATCGTTTCTGCAGAACATACTACTTCACAGTCCTGTAAACATGAACTTCCTATCTCTAGTCTTTCAATGTGTTTTGCTTTTATCAATACGAGTGTACTATGATCTCTGAAATATGAGCCGTTTTGATGAATACTATTACATGGCATTGATTGCATGTAAAAAACTAAACGTGACATTTGTATGCAACTCAAAGTACCGGCAACAATAAAAAACGAACATTTTTTCCCCATGTTGGTAGAATATGTGCAAATAAATCATTAAAAGTATATAATTGCTCAAATTAGTTAATTATTATATAATCAATTGCTATATCAATGTTAGGGATGTTTCACTCAGTTCAATTGCGCAATGAAAATGAAATAGACATCATTGTGAGAATCAACCTCTATCAGTGACACCTTTTACAATACATCGAAACGCCTTCAAGTTAAGTAAATTGTTACAGTTTACATGATTAAGGTCTCTCGTGTGACATAATGCAATTAGCGAAAGGTCACCATATAATTTCTAGTTAACTTCTGAGTTACCAGCTGATAACAATTCATCTAGCATATCACGCCCACCAACTCTATCTAAAATATATTTATTATTATTATAGAAGTATGATAATAATAAGCCGTAAGTTGAGTATAACACTATAATTATATTATCATGAGCTGAAGCTACTTTGATTCTAGTCGAGGTATCTAATAGTATCCTATGGCATATTTTTGACGGGTTTTCCACTCTTCGTCAGTTCGGAAATTGGTTTGGTAATTTATTGCAAGTTCTCCGATTTTTCTCCTAGTGCCACAAAACTTCGTACACACACACACACACCTTGACATAGACACTACAAAAGCTGTGGGTTGTATTATCTCCTTTTGTTTACGGTTATGGTTTTGAAACCTAATCTTGGTAAACTTCACTGTTAACATAACCACCTCTCAATCACTGCCAAGTTTATTCAAGAGCCTCATATCAGCACTAACTCCTTCCTGTTACCAATGAAATGGAACGCAAACGCGTGGCATAATTACTGATACTGTTGTTTTTGTTATTATTTTCTTATTATTGTTATAGGCGTTACAGTAACATGGATTATAGGGTGTAATAGAGAAGCACCCTTATTTTGACGTTCGTAGTTGATACTAGCTAAATTAATTAGGTCCTACTTAAAACACCAAGTTAAATTAAGAATACTGGATGATGTACTGAAGGGACACTGACTTCTAACTCTCTGTACAGTAATACATGTCTGAGCACTGGGCTGAGAGTGAAGTGTACACACAACTACACGTACATCATATATTATTCCTAGTTTCATTTATATAATGATCGTTTTATCAAGATCCTACCCATAGAGGAATTACGACAGAAGAAGTGTTGATTTTTCTTTTATGCATTGATGTTTTCTCGTTTATAGACTCAATTCTAATTTATAAGATATCGTATGATGTATGTGCCTACAAACTCTGAAGTAGAATACAATTAAGCTCATTTGTACTCATTTAAAAATATCATTATAGTATTGATACTGCCGACGACAGGAGGTCATTTTTATGTACATTGCATAACCGTAACTTGCTTTGCACTGACACTCAGCAAGAAATTATGTTATATATACTGAAGGGCCGTAATACATTCGACACTGATGCACATTGGAAGATAATGGTGAATAAATGGCAAGCCGTAACACTTTTGATATTGATCCACAGTGGAAGGTAATGGTATATAGACTGTATGCCTGTGAAATGTTTGCTTCTCTTATGCGACGGAGGCTGACATATAGAAATCTATATTATCCACCATTAAGAACTAAATATGTATCACGTGGTCTGTTACCTTATTCACCAAGAATAAAGAAGGTATAATATTAGGAATTTCTGTTATATGTACACCAGTGACTTAAGTGGTTGAAATAATATTCTTGTGTCGGGAGTCGGGGATTCGGTGTCTCGCAAAAGCGGTAGGTTTTTGAGAACAATTTCCACAATATGACTTGTCATTTATGTTGGCATCTGAAATATCTTTGGTGCACATACTGTTTACTGGAAAAAATCATGTCTCCTGCTTCAAAAATTTCCTAAATATATTTATTAATTTCGTTGCTTGCAGTGCTGACCTATATATTGACTACGGTGTTAAGATCAAGCGAGGACAATCGCCTATTTGATAACAATTCATACACCTTGCTTTCAGTGATCTACATCATTTAGGAAGGAAAATCTGGTTGCGTCTACCAGCTGTGTGGAAATTCAATATAACACAATAGCATCAGGCCTGATTGTATCAATGTCTGAGTACATTTTTGCGAGAATACTATATTAAAAATGCAGAATTCTAACGTTCACGGATTGAGAATGAACTAATGAAGCTACCAACATTTTACAAGAAATTCAATCTAACCCTAACCTGAGGGCTCATAAGCCTTCAAGGTACTCCAAACGGCTCCTCAATGGTAATGTGTTACATCACATCTAATTAACGTTTACATAATAAAACGACTTAATCTCTGTAGCTGAAGAAGAAAATATAGCCTTTGTATAGATGGTCATATTCAACTGAAGAAACATCGACCTTCAGTTAAATTGGGGAATTAAATATTACATGCCCTGAAAGGGAGTATATTCCCAGTATTCAAAAATTAATTGTTTGTTTCTAAATTCACTTATTATGAGTATGAAGAGTAAAGCGTCAAATTACCTTCTTTACAAGTGTGGGAATTATAAAGATATAGTAAAACTGTCCCTCGCCTCACGGACATTCTACTAGCCAAATTCCCTAAGTTCAGGTTACAGAGTGTCGCTGAATAATCCCTGAGGACAAAACAAAAATTTAAAATAATAAAATTTAATGATTTTCCGTCTATCGGAAACACTAATTACAACACATATAATATTATATGTATAATATATATTCACTAGTCAAATACCCGCCTCATCTTGATTACAGCCTTCCAAAACCATCTAGTGCCAGAACTTAATATACACACAAGTGGTTGCAGGATGATTGTGATTCAACGTTGCGAGGGCATGTGTGGTAACTTTGTAATATATAATATATATAATATATTATATATAATCTTTATTTTCCTCCAGATCTACAATATTGATACCTTATTGATCTATTAAAGGAGAAAAATAATAATGTCCAACCCAGGCGGCTTAAGCTGACATACACATATAATCATTCTCGTAAAATAAATAGAGCTAACATAATCGGTATCTGCTGCCAATTGGCGCACGGACATCTCCCTCACGGAGGGCCGATAGCCATGATACTACAGCAATAAATGAAAACAAGGGGAAAAGGCAATAATAATATAAATAATAATAAAATGGTAATGTGGCAGGATAAACACTGTCGCTTGGCACAAGATCAACCCTTATTGGTGGTCTGTTGGCCATGACATAAGGCATTATGGCGGTATGACAATAAGAAACTAAAATATTTACAATATTACTGTGTAGAGTACAATGGTGTTGGCAGACGGCATCTGCACTTTAAAAAAAGTGTATATCACTTCCGGCCGGGTTTGCAATTCAGCGCAATCTTTCCTGCACACTGACCTCTCTGTTTCTCTATTTGAGTTGCAAATCTGGCTTCGTGTTACATCCACTATAGTGCCGGTGTGCAATTTTTCTTCTTACGTTTCATTGCTATTGACCACTGTTCAACTCTATTGTCTCGCTACACTTATTATCTTTTATAATTCCAGACGACTCTCCACATTAAATGAAACCATATTCACACACAGTTAACTTAGACCATCAGCTCATATACAACCCATCTCCACATATTAACTTTATCACGCAACCTCACGATTATTTACAAAGTTACCACACATGCCCTCGCAACGTTGAATCACAATCATCCTGCAACCACTTGTATTTTTACCATTAGCTTTACTTTTATCACCTATTCAATTTACAATCAATCTCTTCTGTATTCACTAGTCAAATACCCGCCTCATCTTGATTACAGCCTTCCATTACCATCTAGTGCCAGAACTTAATATACACACTTTACCGCCTACTAATTTAACTACTTAATCACTCTTGTCACAGTTTCGAATAACACACACACTCCACTATAATCATGTGATACACAATTTACTTCCTACTGCTGATTGATTTTTTTGCTTGTTGTCACTATGCCTCCGTCCAATTTGTTCTTCTTACCCCATATCTCTCATAGGCTCAAGCTTCTCCCTTTCGCCAAGGCACCTCTTGCTTCTTCTTCCTGCCTCCCAGCCGTATTTTCACTTCGTTTATGAGCACTTGTCACGTCTTGTGTTTCCGCCCCCACAATCAGTCCCTGAATCTTCCTTTCTTCTCTCACACTGGCCTCCGTCATCAGCTCCAAACTGGTCTCCCTGGTCTCCTTCCTTAACTCCCTCCTCATCTCAGTTACTGCTTCGCTGGCTCCATCTACGATGGATTTGAAGATAGCATTCACTCCTTCCTCTGTCCGGCTAATTTCTTCTTGCTGCAAGCTCTGTTCCAATGCCCTATTTACTTTGGTTTTTTCTTTGTCCCCATGCCTGTCTTCACTAACTTTGCTGTCTCTGACTTGCCTTTCTTCCACTCTCTTCCCCATAACCACTTCGTTTTTCATATTCTCTTCCATTTCTCGTAATTTCATCACTGTCCAAAATCTAGTCCATTGTCCATTGGTTAACACTAATTGTTGACCATTAATGTAGGCTCTTAACCCTTGCATTTTAGCCCTGACCCAATGTTTCTTCAGAGTGTTCATGTTCTTTACCCCTTCTCTTCCCATATCTCTTTTAATCCAATTTTTTGTGTTCCGTATATTGTCTGCGCCTCTCATCAGTACTTCCGCCATCAGGGTGGAAAAAAGCTTCACTTTTATCGGCCTATTACCCCGTTTTCTACCTATCCTTTCCACATCATCAATATCTACTTCACTGAAGTTAATTTTCATCATTTTCTGGATGACTTCCACAACTTTGTAGGTTGTCAGCACTTTGTCCTCCCTTTTCTCCTCCGGCACTCCATATATAAATAAGCATTTCCGCCTGCGTTCTTGGCTACTGTCTTCTATTTCTGCTTTCAGCTTCACCACCTCCTCCTCCATCTCCCTTATTTTTACCTTGAGTGATATAATTTCTCTATCGCTCATTTCCACTTTGTTCATTGTTTCGTCTGTTTTTCCCTCTATCCAACGCCTCATATGTTCAAATTATTTCACTTGTTCCTTCATCATATTCTTAATCTGCTCAAACCTCTTCCACAACTTCTTTAACCACACTTCTTATGACCTCCACGTCTTCCCAGTTCATGTTGCCACTGGAAGTCGGGCCGGGGTTAACCTCCATACCCTCTGTAGCTAGCAGTACCATGATCACTGCTGTAACCAGTATCATCTCGCCCATCATTCTTGTTTCCACTTTACCTCCTTCATTCCTGGCTGTTTCCTTCTTCCATCTCCCCTGCCATCTCCCGATAACCACCCGATATTGATCCACGCTAATCGTCTTCTTCTTCACTCCCGTCTTACGTTTCCACACACCGGTCACACTCCACACCGGCTCTACAGGCATCTCGACTCAAAACGTCCGTCCCCGATCGCTGACTAGGTTAGACTGATATAACATTATAACTAGAGATGGGAATTATAGGCACGGATAGGTTAGAATTCAAACGTATTTGAACAGGGCGCAAGTGTCTCTTAGCCCGCACAACAGTTCTGCGGTAAGATTTGCAAAAATATTAGCGATCTAAACTACCAGCTCTAACTTTAGAGTGGCTAGATGACACTTGCGCCGTGTTCAAATACGTTTGCATCCTAACCTATTCGTGTCTATAACTCCCATTTCTAATTATAACACACCTGTAAAAAGTACACATGAGTAAACAAGCGATAATATATAGACAACATACAGGCTTCTGGGCTGATGCTGTGTCAAGAAAACCACTCTTTAGGTTTCGCATTTCGACATTTTCTTCTGAAGTCGCAGAGCGATATTCTCTGCGAGAAGTAGAGTGTTTCACATTGTTTTCTTGACATGGCATGAGCCCTTCATCATTTCTACAAGTACGGGCCGTGAAGGCATCAATTTTAACAAAGTACTGCTAAAACATCCTCAGACTCTGTCAAACCACTTTGAATCATGCGCATATATGTTCCACATTGTTTACGTTGCGTAAACTTGTCATGATTGAAAGTTGGTGGATATTATGAACAAACAACGACTGTACTCGTCCTCAAGAGTCACGTTATTAATATATACAAACTTTTCTGCTCTTACGTAAGCTGCTAATCAATCATCCGTTCATTCAAGAGGGGAAGGGAACGGTACTTCTTCATGTTATAGTCTATTTGTGTGTGTTAGGAAGTTATAGCAAGTTAATGATGTTAATGTTGTAAAAGTATGGAATTTAATTAAATATTATCTTGTAAGACATTACTTTTAGTGATAAATAAATAAATACCTAAAACAGCCTCGACTGGCCGAAAACGCTGCATAAATTCAGGGAATTAACTTCAGATTAGGATATCCTAACCCACAATCTAGACACTTAAGTGAGAGTAGCCTCCTGTAGGATTCATTAATCGCTAATATAGAAAGTGTGAAATGTTGTTCGGAACTTAATTAATTAGGCGAAGTGGTGCGGGGGTGTTTTAAATGTGTGTGTTCACTGAGGTGGTTTGGGTAGCTATTTTGCTATGTAAATTGCTATACCTTCTTTAATATTCAAAGATTTGCTTTTCTATGTGTAAAATTCTTTACATCTATGTTGATATCTATGATATGGTATTAAGCGTGATATATGTGATCTCCAAAGGCTGAATGCCCATTGTATGTGGTCGCATTTCTGTGTTTTATGTATCTTGTGTGTATACTTTGGTATACTGTATATATAGATATATATATATACATATGACACTGTAGTTAGGTTTTGACACTTGAGCTCATAAACATATTACCTATAGAATTTTCCCCTCACCCTCCTGCTTAGCTGCCAGGACTGGGGAAGAACAATTGCCGCAGTTATAATGCAGTTTATGAAGGCAACGGACGATTAATTAGCAGCTTAGATAAGTACCAAAATATTTTTATAAGTTAATCACATGCCTGTTGAGGACGACTACAATTATGGAAAATCCACAGCCTGTTTCCAGTCATTTGGCCAGGTCAGGAATGGAATGAATGAAGCCCCCATCTAGCGGCGAGGATAGGAACTGTGCCGGCTGCCGAAGCCTGTCACACACCTCTGGAGCAATGATTAATGACTGGCACATGAAATGGTTACGGATAGTGTTTCTGGAATGAATGATAACAGGAAAAACCGAAGTACCCGCGAAATTTTTTTCCCGCTTCCGCTTTGTCCAGCACAAATCTCAAATCGATTGACCGAAATTTGTACCACGGATCCCAGCGGTGAGAGGTCAGCGCGCTGCCACCTCGAACACGGAGGGCCGACTACAATTATTCTTTGTTCATAACATAATCACCTCTAAATCACTGACAAGTTTACTCAACTTAAACAATATTTTACGTTTATGCGCATGATTTAAAGTGATTTGACAGATTCTGGGGATGTTCTCGTAAAACGAATCATCTCATTCCTTGTTTATTAATGTGTATTTTGTTTACTGTTATGATATATGTGTTATAATTAGTGTTTTCTATAGGCTGGAAAACTTTAAATTCACAGCAACAAAGCTGACACTGACAAGTATGGCTTCCGTCTTCACGAATTAAAGTTAAATATCAGAAATTATTGTGAAAATTGTCTTTGATTTCTGAAATATTATAGAAAACTTGTGTGTCACTTCTCACGCACTGCACCCCTATGCAGCACTAGAGGAACTTAACGATCATTCATCGATAAAGCTCCCTGCTATTTGAATATTAGCTATAACCAGGTTTCTTTATCACGTTATATCCCTGACCATGATGGTGACTATTATGAATTCAGAAGGTATTTTTGTTAGAAGCTCGCCGCCATGCATACCCCTTTAATTTTAAATTTTGGAAGTTAATGCCGTTTTGTCTTTCCCGCCTTAGTCTCAAATATATTCGAAAAGATTCATCAATACATGAACCAAGGCAACGCATTATCAAACGTCACTTTCACTGTATCTTCACGGTAAGTATGATCACGCTTCAACCAACCAAAATACGAAACTAAAACAACAACAAATACAGATGGAATGTTCAACACTCCAGAAGTTTTATCGTTTCAGTCCAAAGTACCTGTTTATAAATGTGAAAGATCTATACATAGATGACTATCAAAACAATTTCATCGACAAATACACTTTCACTACATCCAAAATAAGAACGTATGTTTTTGAAATATTTTCGCTAATTGCATTTAAACCTTTTCCTTCAAATACGAAATTCGTGTGAGGAAAAACAACTATGACGAGACGATTACGGCTGTGTATAGGTATGTTCGAAAACCAAAGCAATGGCTATATAAAGTCATCACGCAAAAGTTAAATCCCTTGGTCTGGAATACTTCTATTCTTCACACATGCAGTATTTCTCCTATCACTTGATGATGAAGAAGAAGATGATGATGATGATGATGATGATCATGATGATGATGATGATGATGATGATGATGAGGGTCATTCAAATTGCACTTCAACACTGCCCTTCTTACAGGAGAAACGAGAAAATGGAGAGTCATCGTTTTTTCTCAAAACAAAAATCCTACTGCCAGATGTGTACAAGTAATTCCAGATGAGATTTCTTCTAAACTAATAATCTTTATATCAGCCTTGATTTTTATACGTCACTTGGCACAGTATAGAGCAAGTTGCAGCTTCCAATAAGTCCCTGTTTCATTTATGGTTGTGATAGTACGGAAGCTGTTGAGGTTTACAACCAGTGGTCTGAATGTAATGAAGACTGCTACTCATAGGGCCGGTCGTGCTGCAGTAGTGCTCTCTGGCCCAGTCTGAACCCGTCTCACCCCACATTATGTCGTGTTCGTCTCATCATGGTGCCGACATTGGTTTCTGTGGTTTCTCTATGACTACATAACGTTTGGTAGTTCTAAGTGCGGATCAAACCAGCCTTCGGGATGAAGACTTAACAGACGATGTGTACACAGTATAATGGTATACAATATTTTAATATGGAAAAAAGTATTTGATATGTATCTTATCAACGTTCTCTTCTGTTTCAGTCTTTCGAGCTGTGTAATACACCTTGTATCAAAGAACACGGACTAGTTCATGAACTAATCTGCTAAGTACTTCTTCCGCTTTAGAGATGTAAAGGACTTCGAAACAAAATCACAGACATCAGACCGGAGTTCGATCTCAGTACGGGGGTTGGTAAATTTTATCACGCAATGCACGTAACAACCTAAAAGTATCATCACCATATTGCTCAACTGAAATGGCTAATGGGCTGAATATAGGGCGGAACAAGCATTCGGATGCGATGTGTGTGTTTGAATGTCTGGTGATGTTAGTAGCAGTAGTTTTAATTTGCTCATTAACAGTGAAATGGTGTCACATTTCGCCAGAGTGTCAATACAATTTCCACACGAACCGTAGATGTCCGTCTCCCTCATGCCTGTTTGTTGGCATAATTTCGTGGATTATCTTGAATCAACTTTCTCTTGTGAGCGCTTTCAGAAAAAGATGGCAAGCATTCCTCCATACTCGCTTCCAGTCGACCATTAATGTGGATTTCATTATTTTTCATGATAAATACTGTCGCGATAACATTAGGTTGTAGATTTGGTCTGTTGTAACATTTCTGGATAGAACTGTTTAATTTGGCATGTAACTCATCTCGACACTTAAATTCCGCGCAAGGTGAAGGTACATACTGTACAGTGTGGCTGAAGTGCTGATTGGATGCGTTTCTAGAATATTTATTTACATAATAAGAGAAAGGTGGACACTACTACATAGGTAATTCATTTAATCAGGTTCTGCAGGCAAGGTTTCGTAGTAAATGTCACAGTGTGACTGTACTTGCCACTTGGACTAGCAAATCATCTATGTCAAAAATGCGTCGACAACAATAGTTAAATAGCCTGAGAATTCATCCACACATCTACGAGCTACAGGTCTCCATTAATGGTGTCGTAAATATGATAAGGATTACAACTGCAAACATGGGTAGAGCTATTAAGTGGATTGGAGTACGCACCAAAATTAAATGAAGATGAGCAGCTTCTGATTAGTGAAGTGCTTCGAGTTAACAACTTATGTCACCCAACAGTCTGTTTCGCAGGTTTACTACCATTAAAATTTTGACTTAGAAGAAGCTTTTTTTAGTAGACGTGTGATAATAATTTTAAATGTTACGTGGGGGAATCATGTGAGCTATTCTGACCAACTGCAATATTTGTTCCTTCATGGGTACGGTGAAGATAAGCGGACGATTTACTTAATGTAACGTACATAATAAGTTGACTATACTCAAAGCCACAGCAAGTAGGCCCACTACAAGAATTTCGAAGTGATTCAGTCACATACGAATAGCAGACCGAGGCTGTTGGCTTGTTCTCACAGTTACTCATTGAGCTTCGAACAAGCAAATGGAGTGTTGTTAAACGAACAATAACAATAATACATTTTGTAAATATTGTCACCGTGTTACGCTTACAATAATATATGAAAACAACGCCAATATTTTATGGTGCCACGTGTTCTACTCCAATGGAATTGCCAGAGATTTCTCTCCGGTAACGTAATCATGATTACTATAACAGTAATGCTCACATGCATTAAACTAATTCGGACTAAAACATAACAATAACAATAAAGTTATTTATTTTTATGCCCCAAAAACTGCTTTTACTGGCCGTGCGGTTAGAGTCCCGCAGCTGTGAGCTCGCATCCGGGAGATAGTGGGTTCGAACCCCACTGTTAGCAGTCCTGAATATGGTCTCCCGTGGTTTCCCATTTTCACACCAGGCAAATGCTGGGCCTGTTCCTTAATTAAGGCCACGGCCGCTTCTTTCACATTCTTAAGCCTTTCCTGTCCCATCGTCGCCATATGACCGATCTGTGTCGGTGCGACGTAAAACAAATAGCAGAAGAAGCTACTTTTACTGTTCTCGGAGACGCCGAGCTGCCCGAAGTTAGTCCCGCAGGAGTTCTTTTACATGCCAGTAAATCTACCGACACGAGGCTGACATATTTGAATACCTTCAAATACCACCGGACTGAGCCATGATTGATCCTGCCAAGTTCCGGCGAGAAGGCTAGTGCCTAAACCATCTGTGCCACTCAGCCCGGCAAAATATATCATGTTTGGACGTACGTATTAAGATATTTACTTCCTAAAAATACTTTAAGGCATGTGAGTCGACAATCGATTTAACGTGAGTGGCATTTTTACTAGCAGTAACTCCACAGGGCATTACGTATTGACTACGCCAGCACGTAAGATCAATGTTGCAAGCCCGGTAGCACTCTACAAATATACGAAGGAAAATCAACTTTCATTTCGAAACTTATCGATGTAGAAATACGTGATAACACATTGAATCCATTCATGCATGCCGAAGTGACATTAAATATGTTGGCTATCAATGTATATTCCTAGAAATAATGAAAACAATTTTCGATAAAAGCATTCGAATAATTAATACAGAAACGAGTATTCAGGAGACCTCACAATTTATTTGAAATGAGCAGATGGTGGTGATATAGTTCAGTTTCAGTATAATGGAAGGAGGATGGTTTTGATAACAGTTATTAGCTGCAAATATAACAATTTTCAATATATTTACGTATTTTAAAGACTATATCAGTAACAATTAACGTCCTGTAAGTTCGGATGCTGTAAATCCGCACAGTTGTTTATAAAACATTTATTTCAACAGCATACAGTTATGCATGCACAGAATTATAATAACGAAGTACATAATATAATGTTATTCATTAACGCATTTTATCTCCACTGGGCACTTGGAGTTTGTTATCCAAAGTCACATTAGTCAGTCTTACGCTATTCAATAGGCGAAACCAGTTGTACATGTTAAGCCAAATTCTAGTAGACTGTAATGTGGAAGATGTTAAAAGTGTATGTATGCTGTACCAGCAGGTTAGTACACGAACTACAAAATAAGCTTCTTACGGACAGTGTAGATATCAGAGGCTCTTTCGTACACCCCCTCCCCCCACCATCTCACGACGCACACAGCCTTGGACGAACTAGTGTACAGCTACACGTCGTGTAAAAAGGATTCAAACACTAGTCATTTTTAAAGAAAAAGGCCCTATATTTGCTTGGTTATGTATATATTTGCAGCAAATACATAACACAAATGTTTCTTCATATGCAAACTTTATATAATTAGGAATATTAAACTAAATATTTCAATGATGACAAAAGTTTAAAGAAAACTTTGAATATGCATTCAGAACATTGGCACAGTAAGTAATCGAACAGTCTCACTTCAGCCCCTTAAATCTACACGGGAACGATAATGTCACACGTCCAGTACTTTGTGTGACAGCCCTTGGATATGGTAATAACCTGGATTCGTCTTGGCATTGAATTTACCGAATTAGACATGGAAGCAGCTGGAATGTTCTTCTATTCCTCTGCGAGTGCTCACTTAATATCTGCTTTGGAAGAAATGTGTCCAGTACTGATTATTTTCTCAAGGTCCATGGAGGAGTTTACGTATAATTTTGCAAACTGCAACCTCTTCTTCCTGTTGATATCAATGACATAATACTTTCTACGAGCAACTATTCCATTGTAGTCGCTCTTTCTAAGGAAATTGCGAACCGTGCTATGACATATTGAAATCTGGTTACAGCTCCTCTGCGAGAGAGAGCACACTGATCTTCGGATATAGTTTGATTTTCCTTAGAATGGCTCGACCATCAGCGTCACGTATTTTCTTAGCCCACCAGTTCGGGGCAAATTTTGTAAGGATTTTCGTTTGCCGAACCTGTTGGATTGCTGTTACAGCTTTATGTACTACCCTAGATATGGCTCGCAATGATCTGCACCGGTTGTGAAATCTGACAATTACCAAAGTCGCTCCTGTCGCCTTTCGACCCATTTCCGAGGGATGTCCTCTAAAACACGCCAACTGCGCAGCAGCTGAAACATCAGGCAGGTACAAGGACAAGTATGTAACTCTGCCGCATTGACAAAACCTGTATTGAAGAGAGTATAAGCCCGATAATAATAACAACATTACTTGCTTTACATCCCACTAACTACTCTTTTACGGTTTTCGGAGACGCCGAGGTGCTGGAATTTAGTCCCGCAGGAGTTCTTTTACGTACCAATAAATCTACCGACACAAGGCTGACGTATTTGAGTACCTTAAATACCACTGGACTGAGCCAGGATCGAACCTGCCAAGTTGGGGTCAGAAGGCCAGCGCCTCAACCGTCTGAGCCACTCAGCCCGGCAGTATAAGCCCGAGAAGCGTGCATACAATTCTACTATTCGAGTTCCTATTAATTTCGCCTGCACAATGGTGCACATGTAAATTTCCATGTCTTGTTGCGCAGCTATGTTTATATTCCTGCTTATTTATCTGTAAACATTCATCTGCACACTTGAAGGAATATTTATATTTTATAGTGGTTGAAGTGACGGGTATGTTACGGGAGATATATTCCCTTTTACTACAAATCGTTAATGTTCGAATACTTCTTACACTTACTGTAAGAAATGGATAGCCTGGAGTGCTTTCTTCCTGCTGTTTTCATTCACTCGACCTTTGCTCGGTTATACTTTACATGTCTTTGTCACTGTCTTGTCATCGGCGACTCTTTGTGGTATCAATGTTGTTTCTGTAGTTGATTCGATTGAAATAACCATCCACGTGTAGCGCATACTTTCCTTCTTATATTGACTACGGCAACACGAAGGCTAAATTTTGCAAAACGAGACGAGCTCTTGTTCGGGTAGAACTCTACAGACATATCAAGGACAAGCAACTTTCCATTACGAAACTACTCTACGTAAAGAATGTGATACCACCTTGAATCCATTCATGCATGCCTGAGTTGTATAAAATGTGTTGATTCTCAGTATGAATGCCTAGAAATCATGAACAGAAATGTCAATGAAAGTATTGAAATAATTAGAACCGAAAAGGGTATTCATCAAACCTTACAAACAATGTGAAATTTAACATATCTATACCACAATATCTTGGTATCATATCTTCTAGTTTATTTTGTAAGTGATTATACGATATGCAGGGCGTTTCTAAACAATAACGACAACGCGCAGAGATTGGTACAGGTTAACGAATTGAGCACTCTACTAACGGGAACCCTGCCTGAGTACGCGTGGGTTGTCGCTTTGTGTCTTTAAAGCATCACAACGCCTCGGATAAGATAATGACTTGTATTGCTCATTACGTTAGTTGGAAACAGCACAAGAAATAAATTGATTTATTGCTTTATCTTTAGCGCAGTTTACTGTATTCATTGTTATAGGTGCAGAAAATCAAACACTCATACTATTAAGGGAGTTCGAATTCGAACCGTGACTAAAATAATTCACATAAAACCACGCGTCTTTGAAAATGTAAGAAATTTTCCGAAACGCCGATGTTCACTCCTTAATGAAACTGGAGGCGTTTCCAATAAATAATAATGTTAGTTGCTTTACGTCCCACTAACTACTTTTACGGTTTTGGAGACACCGAGGTGCCGGAATATAGTCACGCAGGCGTTCTTCTACGAGGCAGTACATCTGCTAACACGAGGCTGACATATTTGAGCACCTTCAAATGCCACCGGACTGAGCCAGGATCGAACCTGCCAAGCTGGGGTCAAAAGGCCAACTGGAGCCGTTTCAGATATACTTGTTGTTTAGAAGTACTTTTTAAAACATTATATCTTTCATTTCACTTTTATTCCTCATGGCATCCTATATCGTCTTCGCCCATATACAGTATATTACAACAGAATCCTTTCCAATTAACCTTCAAAGTGTATTGTTATTTTCTTGTATCATAAGTATTGTTTCTGGGGTCGTAAATGTTTTCCGTGAAAAATACTTTTCATCACAAATTGTTGTCATCTATTTTCTAATCTTAATATTTGTTCAACATAAGGCAATACAATAAGAGAACAAAAGTACGAAAAAATCACTATGATAATTTAAAACATCTCTGCACAAAAATGTACTGAAATTATTTACAATCTAAACAAAAATTTAGTGACAATGCTACAGGCGCGTGAATTCAGAAACATATAATATTTTGAATTTGAATATCATAAAGACGGATTTATCAAATGTCCAATATTCATACCAACTTACGGTATTGTAGGATGACTAAAGATACCACCTGAAATTTGCAGCTATCCACATAAAAAACAGACTACTCCACAATGTGAAATTACCGACATTCAAGAGAGCAAAAACACTTTAAATGTGATATAATAAATCTCCCATGCTCAGTTCTGCCTTCCGTTAAGTTTACAGCGTCTCCACTTGGCATATTTGTTAAGTGTATGACCTTAGAATTGCCATAGTAGGTTTGGCTTCACTTTATTTAATTGTAAACTATCCTTTATTTTACACTGCTTGTCTATTTCAATTAGCTATCAAAAATTACGTGGCAAAATCCTAAATATGCCAGTTTCGCATCCTAAATTTCAAAATTATGTCCCGTTTACCATGTTAAACTCCTTTTAAATATAAAGTTAAGTAGTGGTAAATTATTATTATAGTCAAAGATGTTCAAAACAGACATTATCCATCACTCATCGTAGTTACTGCCTTTCCTAAAGAGGAGTGTAAGACAACAGAAACAATGAGAACACTGTCCCATGGATATTATTTATTTATTTATTTATTTATTTATTTATTTATTTATTTATTTATTTATTTATTTATTTATTTATTTATTTATTTATTTATTTATTTATTTTCTCTCTCTCAGCATTGTTAACAGTCATTTTGTGTTGATGTGTTGAGAAACAGGTAGCATGGAAGAATGAATTTCTTAGTAGGGATTGTATAAGTTTGTTCAGTTTCTTTACAATCTCTGATAATCCTGTAGGTTTGTTCCCTTGAAATGGCAATCATCATCGCGAAAACCATGAAAATTAATCCTAATATATTCTCGTCCAACTTTTATTCAATCAAGGATGTTTCCTTTGGGTTGTGCGAGTCAATTGCAGATATAGCTACACAGCGCAAGTCTTCTGCCCCTCTCAATATAGTTTTAAGCCACGCTTCACACACATGCATTTTATAGACAACCTACAAACATCAGACAATGCCGGTGTGCACCTAATACGGATATCATGGAGTACACTTCGTAGAGCTCTGACGATATTATGCCATGGATTTCAGAGTAGTAGCGCTCCTGAATGTACTCATCAGCCATTCGCAACAGCGAATGACACCTTTAGATATGTGAAAGAGTCCATTAGGTCTACGACAAACTCCCACGACAACCTAGGTCGTTCAGTTCGCTAGTTCAGTTGGAACCCGTAGTAAAGACTTGAGTGGCCGAATAAAGTTCGAATCCCCGGATATGGTGGGTTTTTGTATCACCTTATGTTTTCAGCGACTGGAAGTTTATGTGGCCGTCAAAAGGGCCGCTTGATGTTCAGTTCTGGACGTGAACAGTATTGACGGTGGAACGTACTTGAGGGAAGTTATCTCAGTTTCGGTAGTGCAGTATGTGCTCGAAATGGTGACCTTGTTTAATGTACATCTGGGAGCGGCATTGAACTGAGACTCTGACTTGCTGGAGTATGTTAGGTGTAACGAATCTCGCACGGTGACCTACATATTAGGACCCTATAAACAAGCATCATCATCATGTACCGGATCTGCAGGCTTTCGTAATTGCATTTCAAAGGCTCTCAGGATCTTCCGGCGGTTGCGCTCAGAAAATTTCTTCTAAATGGCCACACGGAAAGAAGGCTAATGGTGTTAAATGTGATGATCTAGTGGGCCAGGGGACTGGTCCTCCACTTTCTAATAATTAACAGGGGTGTGCAGCATTTAGGTGGTTGCGGACGACTGCTGAATTGTGCAGTGGAGCTCCGACATGCTGAAACCACATGGTAAAAATTTTTCCTAGAGGCGCAACCGCTAACAACAGTGGTAATTGATGGCAGAGGAAATGTAGGCAGCGGGCTCCTGTCGAATGGTCCTCAAGTAAATGTGGGGCAATTAAGTCATTACCCAAAATACCACACCAAACATTTACTCACCATCGTACACGAAATGTTGCCTTTCCTACCCAGTTGGGATGATCAACGCTCCAGTAACGCACGTTGTGGCGATTCACGATACCATTATTGTGAAACCATAATCCATCCGAAAACACCCCATCATTTGCCACTTGCCTCAGCACACATTCACACAAGTTGACCTGAGCATCGAAATCTTCTCCGTACAGCTCCTCATGTACTTGCTGTTGATAGGAAATGAAATGAAATGTCGTACGGCTTTTAGTGCCGGGATATCCCAGGACGGGTTCGGCTCGCCAGGTGCAGGTCTTTCTATTTGACGGCCCGTAGGTGACCTGCGCGTCGTGATGAGAATGAAATGATGATGAAGACAACACATACACCCAGCCCCCGTGCCACTGGAATTAACCAATTAAGGTTAAAATCCCCGACCCGGCCCGGAATCGAACCCGGGACCCTCTGAACCGAAGGCCAGTACGCTGACCGTTCAGCCAACGAGTCGGACGCTGTTGATAGGGATGAAATCGATTGTCATGCCATATACGTACTACAGACGACTGGCTTATGTTAGCCTACGTGCCACTACCCGTGTGCTAGAATGCGGGTTATCCATAATAGAGTTCAACACAATCTCTGTACTAGCTCAAGAAGTGATAGGTGCATCTCTAACTGGAGGCAGTCATGAGAATGACCCTGCTGTACGCAAATGGCGTCCCACATTACGAAGAGTAACTACATCTGGTTGACGTCTATGCGGAAATATCTCTTGGTAAATGCGTTGTGCTTGATCCGCGGTAAATTAAGTGCATATCAACGTACTCATCCGTTGAATAAATAGCGAAGGTATGAACAGCAATACTCATACCGCACACTACTGTGTTTGAGGTGGGAAACAGTTAACATACATATCCCAACAGAACAGTGCCCTATTAGTCGAATGTGGCACTTACAGGTGCGTGTTTGATAGGCAAAGTTCCGATTTCAAATAAAAACAAACAAAAACATTTTGAGAAGAAATTCGAACCATCGGCAAACGACGCGCAGGACTGTAACACTGATGTCTAGCAAAGTGAGCCACGCCGACTCCGACAACGTAAGCCAATAGTCTTGAAATCGTACCTAATGTGCGTTTATTTCCATTTCACCAAGTCGAACACTTTAAAACTCTGTACCGTTGTTTATCAGTATTATTTTATCATTATAGGAGATCTGAATGCACAGATTGGGACAGATAGAACAGGATAGAGAATGCAATGGGACCGCATGGATATTGTGGAAGAAATATACAAGCTGAACATCTCCTTGACTTCTATATGAGGAATGGGTTGGTGGTGAAAAATAGTTGGTTCAAGAAGAGACAGAGCCATAAAGTCGGGATGGGCTACAAAAGACTGTAATTGATTATGTCATCTCAGATGTAGAAAGGAGAAGAATGGTAACAGATGTCAGAGCAACATCCAGCGAGAGCTTTGACCGTGACCACCGTCTATTAGTTGCGGACCTGAGAAAATTCTATGTGCCAAAAGTAAAGAACAGGAAAATGTCTAAAACCAAAGTATGCGAACTCCAGTAAACAGATAAGAGAACTGAATATCCGAAGAACCGAATAAAAACACTGTTACCAAGAGATGAAGGGAAAATTGAGAGGCATAATGAACCAAACTAAGGGACACGTTGCTTAAGGAAGCAACTGAAGTTTGTGGAAAGTCATGTATCAAAAGAAGGGAGAATGAAACACCGTGGTGGAATGAAAGAATGAGATCAGCAATCAGGGAAACAAATCTCTTACGGAAAGAAAGGGATCGGGATAAAAATAAACCGGATCTCACTAGAGATGAGGCAAAGAGCAGAAACGTTGAACAATTATACTGAAACAGGAAACTGGATGTTTAAAGAGCAGTTACAGAAGAAAAGACCAAGGCATTGAATATATTCACTCAGAAACTGGAGGAAGACAGCAGAGGCAATAAGAAACTACTGTATAGTGTTATCAGAGGTAAAAGAAAACCAATTAATACCATTAAGGCACTTGAAGATGAAAATGGAAATCTGTTTAGGACAGAAAGTGACATGAGGGAAGTCATGAGGAACTATTTCGACCACCTACGGAATAGACCAGTTCAAGAACAAAATACAGGACCGGAAATCCAAGCCTACAATGAGGAACTTCCCATCACCTAAACAGAAACTTAGGCAGCATTCAAATCCATGCCTAAAGGAAAATCTTCAGGTGCAGATGAAGTGAATGCGGACATGATAAAGGCAGCAGGCATCCAGGGTATACAATGGCTGCACAGAGTACTAAATGCCTTATGGACAGACAACAAAATACCTGAAGTTTGGAGCAAGGGCGCTGTAATTCCCCTATTTAAGAAAGGCAGCAGACGGAAACCCGCCACCTATTTAGGAATAACACTGATGTTTTATGGGCTAAAATTCTATATAAGATCATAGAAAGGAGATTGAGAACCATCATTGAACCACAGTTAGAGAAGGAGCAAAATGGATTCAGAAGTAACTGATCAACAATAGATCTCATTTTGAGCACCCGCATGCTGATGAAAAAGTATCGGGAGAAAGGCAAGAACCTGGTAATTGTATTCCTGAATATAGAAAAAGCCTTACGATAGTCTTATAAGAGATCAGATCTGGGAGTGCCTGAGGAAAAGAAATGTGCCTGAAGGACTCGTAAGGAAAATTCAGATGTTGTACAAAGACTGTACTAGCTGTGTACAAATTGAAGAAGGTCGATCATCATGGTTGACCAAGAGTGGAGTTCAACAAGGAAGTGCACTATCCCAACTAGTGTTCATCACTGTTATGGACAATAAAATGAAGAACATCACGGAAAATTTAGGTGAAATGAATGCAGTGGCCTTTGCTGATGATATCGTGATTTGGGGTGAAACCGAAGGAAAAGTACAGACCAGACTCAACGTATGGAAATCCCAGTTACAGGAATATAACCTCGACATCAGCGAGACCAAGACAGTGGTGATGGCAGTCAACAGAGAAGGGCGTCAAGGAAGTGTAAAACTAGAAGACCAACAGCTGGAGTGTGTGGATGGTTTTCCTTACCTTGGAAGTGTAATCTCCCGTGATAATCTGGTCAGACAGGAAATCACAAAAATTGTGCAAAAGCGATCAGAATTCTACCAAAAAGTAAGAACACTGTTATGGGATGACATAATTCCAAAACCGGCTAAACTGATGATGTTTAACAGCTATTTCATACCAATACTGACCTATGGTATTGAAGCGCGAACCCTCACGAAGAGAGATTCATCAAGACTGCAAGCATCAGAGATGAAATTTCTTAGATCCACCATCCAGAAGACCAAGGTGGACAAGTTAAGAAATGAGGAGGTGAGGAAAGAAGCCGGAATAAAGACATCCGTATTAGACCGAATCGGCTCATCCAGACTACGGTGGTACGGGCATGTGATGAGGATGGAGCCCACAAGAAGAGCCAGAATAAGTTTGGAAAGACAGGTCGAGGGGAAAAGACATACAGGAAGACCTAAAACTCGATGGATGGACATGATCAAGGTTGATCTAGTTACCAGGGAATGGACAGTGGATGATGTTCTCCATGACAAGTTGTATATAGACAGGAAGAAGTGAAGGAGGCTCATAAACAGTACCCGGGAAATTGGAACTTTAAAATGATGATGATGATGATCATCTGTCGTTATCTGATCTTAGAGACTAGTTTCCTTTGCCAATTCTACCTAGTTCCATGGTAGAATAATACAAGTAGGCAAAGGAATTTAGACGTTCCGTGCTTTTGACATTTGAAAGGGGGTCGAAGATCTAAAATTCAAACGGCAGAACCTCCTTTGTCTCACGGTCATTCACATATGTGGAACACCCGGTGAAGAGGAGGTGGAAACTGTCCACAAACTGCATCAGTTGAATACTCGACACAAGGCTGTGAGGTATAATTTTTGTGTATGTATATCAAATAAAATTTATCGTTAAGTTAATTATTTCAAGAAAATTAATTTGGGTTGCTTCAAGACGTGTGCAGATTCAGTGTATTGATAAGGTAGTATTTAAGCGCAGAATGCCTCCTGACATTATGAGGGGCTATGCTCAGAGACGGCTGGCTTGCAAGATGAAGCCAAGATCACGCCTCATCAAGCGGCACAATTACAGGTCTGTCAATTCAAATATTATGTTTTTGCAGTTATAGATGTAAATTCGTTCCCCTTTAAATTAATTAATAAATCATAACATCGCGTTGTATATGTGGCGTGTGTAGAATTAAGTATGTTGCGATGACGATAATGTGTCTTGTTATTCCATTGTAGAGGCGATTGTCTGTTATTTATGTCAGTGCGGGAGACGTTAAACTGTGTTTAAATGTCTGTTTACAAAATGAAGTTAAATATTACAATGAAAATAAATGAATTAACGTTCGGGCCGGTAAAATTTATACTAATGATAACGATAAATATAATTATTATAAGTGTAATAAAGTCAAATAACAACGTATCCAATAATAATAATAATAATAATAATAATAATCACATCAGGGTTAAATTGGGATGATAATAATGCGTTCAGCAGTTATGTAAGCGAGATTTGCAGTTTGTATCGAAATCCAGTGAAGTATGATAAAGTTTGGCATTTTGGGAAATTTAAATTTTGTGATACCGTGTATTTGAGATATAGAAAATTACTGCATGCTGTTTTGCTCCTGAGTTCCTGAAGAACTCCGAGAAGTTAATTTTGAGATTACTACAAACCCGCTTGGTTATAGGATCGCTTGTATTTAAAAGTTTCAAGCAAGAAGAGAATGGATTGCAATGGAAATGAAATATTATGAGAATAATTAGGAAGAAGTTAAAGGCAGAGTGACCTGTATTTTATGAGTAATGTACAATAAGCAGGACGTGTGGATAAGAGGCCTTGTAGTTCGATGGAGGGGAATTTTTGTGACATGGTGTATAAGTTGATGTGCAATATTTCTGAGACAGGCACTATCAGAGGAGCAATATCCTGTAGCGATCCAGAACGATTAAGAATGTAAGGGTTGTCAAATCCAAGTGAACGCGTTTTAAAGCCTATTTTAAGTATAAGTTGATGTTATCCAATGATTATTATGTAATGTAAGACCGTAGGTAACCCCAGTTATGACGATTCCATTTGATACCAGCAAAGTACATTTTATGATAGCCGATCTCCCGAACAAAAAGTACATTCTGACACACAGTCAAGGTAAAAATGAATTATTGTAAATTGAATTTTAGTCTCTATCTTTGCTGGACGAAAACCTCGCGGACTGGAAACATTGCGGATGAGAGAATGAATTTTATTAGCATGAGAGTTTAACCTGCGTAGGTTTATGAGAAGTTACTTCACTGAACAGTTCACGATGACACATGTTTGGAGTGATGACATTGCAGATCAGTTGAAGCTTCACACTCGAGTTACGCCGAGAATATCGTGATGGTTGTGATTATTGTTTTCAGTGATATTATGTAATATCAAATTATATTTGAGTTTATTTTTATTTAGCGAACTTCACCGCATATGTTTATATTGTTAAGAAGAATAGATTAAATTATTCGAACCTGTTGTTTAATTTCTATTTCACGCTTTATCGTAGGAAATAGACACAGTAATATTTCCAGATTCAAGTTCATTTCTGTAGCGAATTTTCCGTCACGTGTTAGAGTTTCAACGAGGATCGGATTTAAATATCCGGACATTGTGTTATAATTTCGATTTCGTCTGGCAGTATGAGTGATGTGTAGATATCATAACGTTGGTTCGACCATAGATTTAGGATGCCGCGTGTATTATAATTATCGTTAAGGATGAGTAGGCACTGTAACGTTAACTCAACGACAGGATTAGGACGCCGTCTGTACATAGCCAAGCCATGTTTCGGCATAATCCTTACTAGCCAGAAGGTGCTCCCGTAATACCGTTGAATCAGTAGCAGCATGAACGTAAGCGTTGTCCCACGTGGAATCCTGGCTAATGGAGACTGATCCCTACTACTTAGCCGCGTGCGTTCAAGTTCGATGAACTTTCATTCTATTTGTTTCTTTTTCTTTACTTTAAGATTTATTGTTCGGGTGTACGGTATATTACGCTAATGCAGTGCATTGATACTTAGTTAAATTTTGTAGGATTTACACTACGAATGCGGTTTCGATTCGTCAGCTGATATTATATTTTATTTTCATTTTTCGTTATTCACATTATTTATGTGAGACCTTGATCTAGCGATCGCTTGTACCTTAGTTTAAGGGGACAAGTGTAAGTGGACAGATTTGTAATTGTATTCGTAGTTATAGAAAACTGGAAAGATTTTCGGTTGTTTGTTGTATATTGTGGACTCTTATTTTAACAAATTTAACGACGCAACGGTCTCATAAGCTGAAAGTTGGTTTAGTAACAACATTTTCAAGTGATTTATCACTTTACTTTAACCTCATTGTTTGGCGTTTCTTATAAGCGCATAATGAATTAATGTTTTCCTGCATTTCGCAGCTTTGTTCCTTTAGAATGATGCAACCTAAGATCCCATCGAATCAAGTGTTGTTGGTTCCTTCTGAACTTCTGATTGGGGGATGCATGTTTCTGCAAAGGGATTCATCTTTAACATAAGGGTGCCACGAGATGACAATACGTGGTGGAAGATTAATTTAGATTGTGACAATTGCTATTAACTTGTAATGGACACTGTGCTTTCAAGGAATATTTGGCAAACTATCCAAAACTGCTGATAGTCGATTTGATTCGATTAAGGATCCATTAGTGGGATGTTCCGATATTCGATGTGATAGTAGACTGGTAGGTAAGGGTAAGGTAAGGGTTATTCTGCCCGAAGGCAGGTCCGAACCTCCGCAGAGGTGTTCCTGAGCTGGAGTTTACGTGCGGTAGGGTGGCCAGTTCCTTTCCGCTCCTCCATTCCCTTACCCCCCACCAACAGCGCGGGGCAACCCATCCAACTCTTGACCACGCCCAATGTTGCTTAACTTCGGAGATCTCACGGGATCCGGTGTTTCAACACGGCTACGGCCGTTGGCAGTAGGCTGGTAGATAAACGTAATTAAATGTAAATGTGGAATTTTACATGTTGAAGGTCTGATTTTCCACGGATCGTGTGGGTTAACTCTCAGTTATCGTTTGGGTCAATGCTGCCTGATTTTCAGGTTGTCTATTCTTTTTCTGGCTTTTGCTATCCACGAATCTTACATTGTGTTTTCACTCTTTGGAAGAACAACAAACAACTTCAATATATTTTAACCACTCACGTTATGCATGGTGACTGCGTTACAACATGTTGTGACAAATTTAACTGATTTTTCTTCCCTATTTAGTAAAACAAATTATCGTGATTACATTGAATAAAATTTTAGTAAGCACATATTTGCTCCTCATTGAAGTAGTTATGCTCTCCTCTGAACGCTATCGATTGGTCAATGAAGTGACAGAAAAAACTCGTTACGACCACAAGATCAGAATCGACATTGCTCTACCGAAGTAGCCGAGGCAGACGACCAACGATGGAACGGTAAGTCCAAGGGTTCATTACGTCGCACAGACACAGATATATTTTATAACAACAATGGGATAGGTAAGGCCTAGGAGTTTGAAGATAACGGCCGCCGCCTTAATTATGGTACAGCCCCTTCATTTGCCATGTGCGAAAATGGGAAATCTTCAGGGCTGACGACAGTGGGGTTCGAACCTACTATCTCCCCGATGCAAGCTCACAGTTGGGCACCATTGATCGCACGCCCAACTCGCCCGGTGATTGGATATTTCTAGACTTATTCGGAATATAGTTAAACGTCTCCCTCCTCAATGGATATCCCATTTTAACAAAAATTTGAGAGTTTGATTTCTTCGGTACGAATTTTTTATCAACATTTCTAGAATATTTTCAACAAACAATCCACTGAAAATTCAAGTTAGAGGTTTCGAAGACAAGATTCATCGGCATGTATAATTTCCCAGATATTAAATAAGATATGAGCTAGTTTCATTGATAATCACCAGCTTCTTAACTACCCTAATTATCTCAAACTATCGAATGTGCTATGCTGGTTAATCTTCCACAAGACCTGCGTAACCAGAGGAACATATGGCAAATACGAGAATATGGCGTATTTTTTACTTTGTCACACGTCAAAACTGAACGGAAGAATTAGAATAGCCATGAAAAGTTACAAAAATGACATATTCGCTACTTTAACATGGCCAGTTTAAGAAAAAAACTAATATTCGTCAAAGTGCAAGAGTTCATTGTAGCACTTCATGAACAGCCACAAATTCGTCAATTTGCCGTGACCCACAACAGCATTAGAATCTGCCGTGAACAAAAATTAATTTCTTTTACATCTGTTAGTTTAACATGGTGTCGACGATATGTGTTGAATTCGAACTAACCTAAATGTACAGAGAATGGCCAAAAATGGATTAAAAATAGAGGAGGAGTTAGACGTATAGCGATTCACTAGTATCTAAAAGTATACCACAAAGCGGTTAGGGTTGAGAGGCTTGTACGAACTGTAGTTTTTTAGAAACATTTCTCAGTATTGTGTGCTACCGAATTGTTTTGAAATGATTACCTGTTATAAGCAATTGCATATCCATTACATTCGCGTGCAATATCTCAAGTACAACATATACCATATATTTCCTGTGATAAATGAGACGTCTTGCTCTGAACTCAGGTTTAATTTAACACAGCTATGAATTTTCACGATATTATGCATTGCATCGTTTGTAATAGCAGCTTACAACTTATATTTTCAGTGTAAGAAATCTCTTGAAATATGAATGTACTCTCTGAACTAGAATGAATCATGGCACATATTTGCATCTTTAAACATGTATACAATGGCGAAGTTAGTGACTATCGATAACTGGAACTGCAGAAATTCAGTAACAATATACTGTTGCAGACTATATTAGGGTGAGATGTAATACTTGGCCTGGTTGTACGTTATCAACTATAAAGAAGAACTACGAGTGAAAATGCTGGTAATCGAGCGAGTTGGCCGTGAGGTTAGGGGCGCACAGCTGTGAACTTGCATCCGGGAGGTAGTGGGTTCGAGTTCCTCTCACCGCAACAATGAAGATGATTTTCAGTGGTTTCCCATTTTCACACGTGGCAAATTCTGGGGCTGTATCTTAATTAACGCCACGTCGCCCTAAGACTTACCTTTGTCCGTACGGCGTAAAGCAACTTAAAAAAATAATATGCTGAAGCTAAAAGTGGGGGTTGGTTTGGTAATTTTATCCATGAAAATTGAATGTGGTTACGTTGAGTAAGTGCAGTAGATGTATATATAAATACAAAATAAAGCCTACGTATTAGCAGTAAACATTGATATTCAAAATGTTGTGGCATCATTATATAAACTAAAAACTGTTTGCTGTGTTGAAGTTGGTCAAACGTAAGTCGAATTAAAATTAGAGTTTTCTATAGTCGGTATATAATTCCAACTTGATATCAAGAAAAAGTCATTACCACATAAGAGATAGATCATCTCATAATAAACAGATATTTTGGATCTTACCAGTTCCCAAAACTAGGGTACACTGTTATAATATGGGTTCATTTTTATTGTGAAGAAATTTGATTAAGAACTAAATACCCCGAATCATTCACAACGATTTCGAGTCTACTCACACGAGATGCCTCTCATTAGACTGGAAAATATATAACCCAGCAATACATGTACTGAACACATTTATCACACATTGCTACATATCTCCTCGGAAATAAAATTATAATCTGGAAACAGAAACAGAAATTAACCGACAACCATTTGATTCACAGACTTCCTTTTCAACGTAAAACTAAAAAAGTCATAACGTGTAACATATTATCACAACTACAACATTGAAAATTTGGCATCACCCTCCCTTCAGCTCCAGCCGTCGCATGTCTCTCGAACTACTGTACTGTAGAGCACAGAGGGAGGACAGTAGTCAGATGCAGGAATATGGAATATGCATATGTTCATTACGTTTGTGATGAAAGTGACGCAGCGTGTTTGGTAATACACAGGAAACGAGGGCGGTAAAAGCAAGGTAAATTGGTTCTGAAATCGATGAAGTCATTCCAAATGTACAGTATTACATACCATGCCGTTAATTAGACGTCCCTTTGTCGCAGCAGTATTGGTATATCACCGAGAACAGTAAGTCAAGTCTTACGTGATAATGTACAGCAGCTATTTCATCAGAAACTATGCAATAACTCCAGTGTGAATACGAAGAATAAAGGGACCTGCATCTGTCGGTGATCGATTAATGCACTTATACATTAGTGAGGATTGCTTTGCTGCATTATCTGGATAAGTGAAATACGGTTCACGAGACATGGCAAAGTATATAAATTCTTTTTACAGCACACACATACGTACTCAGAAAAATAATTATGCCGTCCGGCAATATAGGAAGTATTTACTACCAACGTTTAATCTGGCAAGGCAATTAAATACCAAATTAAGCCTCACTTTCTGAACAGGTGGATCAGTTGTGATCAGTAATCACACTTTTTAACCATCTCGTTGCAGCATTGTTGGATTAATGGAAAAGCATCTGAATATATCACTTCAATTATCCACGCCGCTTTCGCCTGCGATTAAATACTAATTAACGCCAGCAGAATTGTTTAGTTGGTGGAGATCTGCACTTTTGTCCTATGCGATTGACTAAACCAACCTCCGTGAAATTATACTTTTAGGGGTTTATTATTTACACCTCTGAAATTACGTTCCATGCAAAAATTCACTTTCCCTGCAGCACAACACTATTGCACGAAAACAATAAAGAGTCATCTTATCTATTCTGTACCTTATGACAGTCCAACTTTCTCATTGTGAACTGATTTCGATTAATGATACATTCTGCATTCTGCATTTCAATATGCAAGCATTTAACTGTATTGATGTGACTGCTGATCCTTGAACATAATAAATGTACTTCAATATTCACTGAATTTCGTTCATATTTCGAAGTAGCTTGAATTACACCCGGTCATATTCTACACTGCACACTCAGAAAGAAAATTTTGTAATTCGCATTTTGTTGGTCTTTAAATATCCTACATTTAATCTAAGTCTAACGTTGCTATATATATGATCGCGGTGATCGTTAGAATGAGACAACGGGATAAACTAGAATTGAGAATCAGGGAAATTTAATGCTGATTATTTACTCGTACTTCATGACCTTCTTCAGAATTAATAATGGCCGCCTTATCTTGGCCAATTCGAAATATAAAACCGGACATAAACATGAAGTATTCCTTTGCCAAATTTCTCGGGAATAGATCTGTATTCCACTAATACAACGTTTATACTTCGCAATGCTGTCACACTGATGTGAAACAAAATCCCTATGACGTCCGATGAGAGAAATGCAGTAACAGTGGTATCACTGTGCAGTCTCCTTTGAACTAGTAAATAGCTTGGAGGGAATTTTGGAAGTCGCGTGTGCTGGCATGTTTACAACTTCCTGGTAAACAAGCATAGAGCCAGACTTAGCCCAGCTCCTACCTGTTACAGGCTGGAGCTGTTGTGCCTTCTCGAGTATTATTTGTCCTGCCGCGCCTGTTCCACACTGCTCAGGCATCCCTTCGTGCACCGTTGAGTGGCGGGATCACCGGCCGCAGGATATCCGCCCTCTAACTGCGGTCTGTCGGATACCTAGCGTGCAAGTCTTCATCTCAATCAAGATATGCCAGTTAAGCGATAACATTTGATATATTTACAGGTCTATGCTGTACATGTATGAACAGCCTGTTAAAGGAGAAAAGTAAAGTGAATTGTTCAATTAAATCTCGTTACATTGAAGTGGCCGGGCTGAGTGGCTCAGCCGGTTGATTCGCTGGCCTTCTGACCCGAACTTGGCATTTTCGATCCTGGCTCAGTCCGGTGGTATTTGAAGGTGCTCAAATACGTCAGCCTCGTGTCGGTAGATTTATTACTACGTAAAAGAACTCCTGTAGGACAAAATTCCCGCACTTCAGCGTCCCCGAAAAACCGTCCAAAGTAGTTAGTGGGACGTATAAAATAATATTACTAGTATTACATTTCAGTGAGAGACATTATCATGCTAAGTAAACTTACGAATGTTTGTGAGTAGAATTTTCTGACTACCTAGGTTATTAAGTCGACACTGTTAATATCACATTTTCTACGTTTGATCACCGACTCCATTCAACTGTGTATGTGTACGCCTTGTAAACCTTCACAACCCACTGCATATATTGCATGTTGCAACAGAAATCATGACGTGGCAAATAATTTTCTACCATAACTACCACAATTCTATCTCAGTAAAGTAACCGCTTTTCATTACGAATTCACATGTGCGTCATGTCAAGTCTTCGGACTAGTTAATGCAGTTCGTATTCGTTTTGAATCGTGCGTCTGTAACCAAGATGTGTTCTTGTAATGGAGGGAGACCTCTTATAATGTTTATCCTCGTCAAATTATGCAGAAGAAATCTCGTTTCTAATTGTGCCTTATACTGCTTAAATAATCTTCAGATTAGCGTGAAAATTGTGATGACAATATTTCTACAGTTTACACTGTACTATCACAGATAGATATCTAGTGATTTATACACGTCGTGTTTAATACGTTCCACTCAGATTCCAATACATGTTAAATAAATCCTATTTATATTTCTTCAAGGCACTAAATAAAGTTTCTGACCATGAAAACAGAATGTGATGTCAAAAATAAAATTAAGGATACAATTCCTATATAAATGCACTAGTTCTGGCTTTCAGAATAAATAAAACTCAGACAACTGTGCGTGGTAGACCGCACACCTCAGACCCTACATATATATATTAAACATCGTACTACCATACTGATGTCCACCTCTGCGGTGTAGTGGTTAGTGTGATTAGCTGCCACTCCCGGAAGCCCGGGTTAGATTCCCGGCTCTGCTACGAAATTTGAAAAGTGGTACGAGGGCTGGAACGGGATCCACTCAGCCTCGGGAGTCAACTGAGTAGAGTCGGGTTCGATTCCCACCTCAGCCATCCTGGAAGTGGTTTTCCGTGGTTTACCACTTCTCCTCCAGGCAAATGCCGGGATGGTACCTAATTGAAGGCCACGGCCGCTTCCTTCCGTCTTCCTTGTCTATCCCTTCCAATCTTCCCATCCCCCCGCAAGGCCCCTGTTCAGCATAGCAGGTGAGGCCGCCAGGCCGAGATGTTGGTCATGTTCCCCAGTTGTATCCCCCGACCCAGAGTCTGAAGCTCCAGTACACTGACCTTGAGGCGGTAGAGGTGGGATCCCTAACCGAGTCCGAGGAAAAAGCCGACCCAGGAGGATAACCAGATTAAGAGAGTGAGAGAGAGAGACTACCATAATGATAATGGTAATACGTTCGGATTTCCGGGGTAGTACCTGTAGTTGGGCCTATATGTGGCTGTTACACGACAAAATTAAGTTGCATCCTTGAAAACAAATGTTCCGTGGAATTCTAAGCGTAACTCGGATATGTAGGAAGATCAACACTACCGGATAGGGACAACTAAAATCATGTAATATAGATGTAGGATCATATGGAAAGTGGAAGATATTGAAGCTTTTCTAAGGATATCCCCAGTCATTTACACTTGCAGATTCCAGTGTTTTAACTGAATTGATTAGTGCTCTTACTGATATCAGCTTTACGCACCAGTACTTGAGTAAAAACAATAGATTCAAATAACCACGTCTGATCTATGATAGTTGTGATTATTCAACAACGCTGTCACTAGCCCCTAGTCAAGGCAGTCACAATTGGAGTACGCAGCGGTATACGTGATATTTTCCTAAGATATTTTCCTAACTTAACCTAGAGTCCTTCAAATCCAGATTCTACATTAAACTCTGTACTGAAGCTTATAAGCTATAACATTAAGTAACAAGTTACATTTTATTGTGATAATCAACTGTCTACCTCGTCTGAAGGTACTAGAAGCGGTGCAGAATAACAACTAAATTACTTTTAGTAGTTGTATTAGTAGCATATCGCCCATAGCAATAGTGAAATTGACTTACGGTACCTCGCAACCTCTCCCAGTAACTCAGTTTATAGGTTTCGTGCTCCTAGTCTCATCTTTGATTTACTGGAGCAATCTCGCTGTCAAGTTGTGGCGTATCCCCCTCCTGCCATGTTCTGCCTCATCACAAAAAGGTCACATAAATCGTAGTTAGAAGGACTAAAATATTCTGTACCTTGTATTGCACATTCTTCTCGACAGCGTCCGATATCCTGAAATAATCAGCGTCCAGTTTCAACATTATTAAAATATAAGGCAGTGATGAATGTTAACAACTTTGGAATGCCAAACTTGACTTTCTCTACAAATGTACAACATTTTAATTTGTCAAAATTTTCCTTTATATAGCAATACAAGGTGAATGACGAATATGTTCTTTTCGAGAAGTCACTATCACGTTCTCTTGTTAAAAAACACTTTTCTTCAGGCTTATGCAGCATTATGCTGCAAGTACATAGAGTTAAAATGAATTTTTCCCAGAAGTGTTCGGCTCCATGGCTAAATGGTTAGCGTTCTGGCCTTTGGGCACAGGGGTCCCGTGTTCGATTCCTGGCAGGTTCGGAAATTTTAACCAAAATTGGTTAAATTCGCTGGCATGGGGCTGGGTGTATGTATCGTCTTCATCATCATTTCATCATCATCATCATCATCACGACGCGCAGGTCGCCTAGGGACGTCAAATCAAAAGACCTGCACCTGCGAGCCGAACATGTCCTCGGACACTCCCGGCACTAAAAGCCATACGCCATTTCATTTTTTCCCGTAAGTACGGAATATTCTATAGATGCGATCATAATTTGGTATTATGTAAAATATATTTCTCATTCCTAATTATTACTGAATGCGGATTTATGGAACAAATGTTGTATTGTGCCTGGCAAGGTAATTAACTAAATACCTATATACCATTAAATTTTATACAACGGAGGAAACAAATTCATTAATAGGCCTAAAGATACTGTCATACGTTAGAAACCATTATGCTTGGTTATAATAGTGGGCATACCAACAATTCTATCCAACTGAGCAGCAAATAATAAATAGTTTATCTGTATTATAATTCCCTAAATAGCATTTAAATATAACAGTTGATGGAGAGTTTAACTAAACGTATCAATCAGATCAATATTAAAGCTTTCTAGGCTCTTTCAGTGGTCCGGCGTTTCGCTCCAGTGTGATATTTAACTTATGAGCACGCAACCACATTGAGGCGAAACGATGGATAGCTCATTACTGAAAAATTACAGGATGCTTACACTTTTATATTTTTATATGGTATTATCAAATTAAATTTTTGTTCCAAACTGGGAACGTAATTCATGATAGATAAAACAGAGTTTTGTTCCAGTGATCATTGCTTGTTATAAAATAATAGAAATATTAAATTAAACTTAGATGTTCCCCACCACATTACCGACAACTTCTTTATTATATGCGCTATACAAAATACAGTATAAGAGTACAATTTCGTTACATAATGCAATAAAAGGCGCATTGATAAAGCACTAGAATAAAACAAGTTTAATACGTTACACACCATACCAGCATCACAAATACTTGCTCATAATGTTGTTCATACTTAGCAGCTTTAATACAACATGTTCAAGATCAACGACGTAAATAGGAGCAAATATGTAATAGCATTGTTCATGTGCGCACGTACCTACAAGTGTATTACCATAGGTCAGCTGTGTGAGTCCTTCCTCATTTTCAATATAATTTTAGGATCTTACACCTTCATGAAGAATTTTTCTGGATTAGTGTAAACTGAGAAAGGAAGATAAGGTGTAGCGCTCAAAGCCTACAAAAACTAGAATTTTCTATGTTATTGGACAAAATACACTTGAATAGAGCCTTGTTAAGGTTGGACTACTTCTGTTGAATTCTACAATTGTCAGATTGCTACACAGACAGTTTTTCCCGTTGTAGAGCTCAGAAAATGTTTCTATCAATTGTTCTTGTAAATAAGATTGATATATCTGAGTATTCGAGCTTGAATACTGTGGAGGGGTTAGACATTCAGCTTCTAAGTGAAGTCATCTTCTATAACTATTTATAATTTAGTGTTACAGGATCATCCAATTCACACAGTGCGTATAAAACATAAGAATTTGTTTGAAGGAAAAATGTGCACACAGTTCACTTCTGAACCTTTATAAAATGATGGAAATGACCAGCTTACTACATCTCGAAGGAACTATATTAGAGCCAGTTTTAAAATGACTTCTTTTTATTTCATGTACCATAGATTGTATCAGAAACATAATTGTATTTTCCTAAAGCAATTAGTATTTCTCATGTTAATACTCTTCTCTTCATCTAAAATGTGTGCTGCTATAAGTCACATTAAATCCCAGCCAACATCATATTTTACGACAAAAATTAACATTTGATTTATGACATAAGGTGTATTTAACATCATGCGTCCAAAACATCAGCGTGAGTACCAGCAACTTCTTAACACAACTGAATACGATGCCATGCTCGATGAGAGATTTTGTAGTAAAAACCATTCCTGTTAGATCCAAACGCTTCTCTAATTGCAGCCCTAGTCCATTCGATGCTCGGTAGCGCTGTTTCCTGAATTTTATTTAATGAAACCCCACAAAGCACGTCTGAAGTGGACAATTTAGGGCTCATTGAGCGGTGAAGTGTGTGTTTCTAGCTGCCTCCGATCCGCGTCCAGTACATCTGTCTGGAAACAATTCATTAAGACATTCTGTAACACTGACAGAAAAATGTGCACGAGCTCCGTCTTGTTGCAGGATTATGGTATCTGCTATTCCAGAGTCCGTGAGCTGCGGATAGAGCCATTGTAGGAGCTTTTCGTCTTATGACTGCCCGTTACCCGGGGCATTAAAAATATGGTGCAAAATGCGGTTCGTAGGATTCCAGCCCAGATCCTAACATGTGGTGGAGTCTTGTCCAGTTTCTGCGATTTTTTTTAATTTACAAATTGCTTTACGTCGGGCCGACACAGATAGGTCTTATGGCGACTATGGGATGGGAATGGGCTAGCAGTGGGAAGGAAGCGGCCGTGGCCTTAATTAATGTACAGCCCCAGCATTTGCCTGGTGTGAAAATGGGAAACCACGGAAAACCATCTTCAGGGCTACCGACATTGGGGTTCGAACCCACTATCTCCCGAGTACTGGATATTAGACGCACTTAGGCGACTGCAGCTATCGAGCTCGGTAAGCGGAAAATGAAGTTCTTGTGTGGAACTATGGAGATTATAGGGCACGCATTATTTATGATTTACATGCAGCACACCACACTACCAGCTACACCACAAATACATCACTATATATTGCGTTGGCTTTTGGTGAGGCATGCGGTCGTAAAATTGATCGAAATCAATGTGCCGACCCCAAGAAACTGAAGAAGAAGAAGAAGAAGATGAAGAAGAAGAAGAATGCGGGAGGTTAAAGAGTTATTATATATTAGAACCCTTTGTTCTGGTTGTTTTGATGTTACCTTTCACAGCTGTTTATAATTCTTCATAAGGGATCTTGATTTGTACCTTACGAACTGTATACTCATACGTAGGTCATGTCTTGTAAATAAATATGGACGGTGGTAAGTGTTTCCAGGTTGGAATTGGGTCATCTAGTAGACCAACCGAAATTGTCTTGAAAATGGAAGAATTTAACATGCTATAAGCTATGTAAATACTGAACATTATTATATAAACTGTGCTTCGTGAATCTCAGTTGAATTATTGTATCACTGTAAGCTGAAGACTTAAGTGTCACTCCTAGTAGAAGCTTCATATCTGTTTATTCCACTAGATACCATAGTGATCTGTATTATGGACATTCTTATTATGGACAACAGTCACATTCCTAAACTGATATAATAACAGGTACACGCACGAACATTAATGGTGTCCCGACATAAACAATCAACACTGCCCCACTCCAGTACTGAAAAGGAGGGGAGAGAGTAAAGGGATAGTGTTGAAGGCCACTCCACTATTGAAAATGAGGGGAAGGGAGTGAACAGGTAGTCCTGAATACACAGTGTGTGTATTCCGGCGTTATACTGTAACATTGTAATACGATGGCTCCTATCCTATCACAGGTGAATCGAGGACGTATTATTGGCATGTGGGAGGCTCACATGCTCCCCCAAGCAATAGCACAAGCAATACCATGCAGTCTTAAGACAGTTTGGAGATGGATAGAAATATGGCAAGAACGAGGTGAAGAAAGATTGGTATACCCGATATAACGCAGTTACAATATATTCCTAACTAGTATAAAATACTTTTCGGTTAAAAACCTCCTTTTCCTCTTAATACTGTAATTATCAGAGTAGGTTACTTTTTTAATTTTATATGTTAAAATGCTATCTGTTCGGGGCATCGACCTATAGAGTTATTTTGCCCCCACTTGCACAATATGGAACCTGCACGTAATTGGAATTGCGGAAGTGTTGAGTGTTGAATGTGAGGAACGTTAAGGATGACACAAATACCCAGTCCCCAGGCCAGAGATATTAATCATTTAGAATTAAAACACCCTGACCCGGCCGGGAATCGAACCCGGGGCGGCCGGACGCGTTGCCCCGTACACCGCGGGGCTGGACGAGTAGGTAACCTAATGCTGTACTTCAATACATCCGCCACTGTGCCCATTTCGATCACAACGAAGTCTTGTAGCGGGCTGTCTGCATGCAGTCCATGCAGCAATGCGTTAAGCGAGAAGGTGAGTCATTTTGTCTTCGACACTACCCCTTCGCTCCCTTTCCCCATGTTTGTACTTGATTGGCCTTCAACACTACCCCTTCACTCTCACCCCTTCTTTTCAGTACTGGAGTGGGGCAGTATTGATTGTTTATGTCGGGACACCATTAATGTGCACGTCTGTACATTCACTATTACGGAGCGCACAAATCAAATTATCGGACAGTTTCTACACTCGAAGACAGCAATGGTTGCGCTCAAAACGGTCTGCATGTCAAGCACAGCGTTCAATACAAAAACACTTTAAAACGAGACAGAATGGTGTGGCTCCTGAACTATGACACTTGTAGTCTTGTAGTGAAGCTACGAGTACATTCAGAATTCGAATTAGATAACCGCTGGTATCCTTCTTTCGATTTCAAGCTTATTGAGAAGTTAATTCTATCCTGGCGATAATTATTATCAATAATGTAGATGATAGTATGAAGAGATTACAGTCAATAGAATACAGCATTGTTATACAGTGTAATCAGGAACATTATAAAACAGGTATGTTTCCTCAAATAAAATTGACATTCTTCGCATTCCTCAAGTTACATCAACAGTATATATCACAATTGCAATGCTTACAAGCATTACATCATCGCGTAAGAAACAATACCGTCAACCTGATATTGCTTTTGCTATCCATTATTTTCTTTAAAACTGGCCACGCCTCCAAGAGACATATGGATATTCAGCTCATCACAACGTGTACAGGAAAATGAACCTTACGGTACCGTACTGTAGAAATGTGTGTAGGCGTGACACACACAACCAGAGTATAATATAGGAAATTGAACACAATGAAAGTTGTTCTGATGGACTGCATATCCATATGTGGCTGGGAGGCGTGTCCAGTCTTAGAGAAAATAATGGATATGAAGGGCATTCTCAGATAGGCGGTATTGTTCCTTCAGTAACGATATACAGATCTGTTTACGAAATTTAAACGTGTTCCTATATCCAAGAAGAAATGAGGTTAATGGTTACGAGATAAAAGTTGATCCAGAAGTCAAAATTAGATATACATGTTCTAATGCGGGTAGTAAGATGTTGGAGTACTTAGTTTTCAACTCATACGTCTTAACTGTTTTTCAGTTACACCATAATATTATGTTCTGCCAACTTTTCATGATATTACTATTAACAAGTCAACTCTGAGAAGCATGGTATTGTCTACTGTGGTTTGAAAAATGTTCCACCACTTTTGGTAACATTACAGTGCCACAATCCTCGAACGTTCGTACAGTCTCCTTCCAAATTATATTCATTGACCATTCTTGTGTTCTGTTATTCGTGAGCTCAGTGACATCTTAACACTCGGTCATTCAAGAGACACCCCTATCATCTGTCCACGGAGATAACGGAAAGAGATTAAGTGTAAATCGGTTAGATCTTATCCAAATCTGTGATACGGTAATTACCAGTTTCATTGCTAATAACGAGGTGCGACATCTGAAAAGGCCTCGAAGGGCCACAGAATTGTTGTGGTTTATAATTGCAGTGAACCGTGCAGTCATGAAATGAAAGCCAGTAAGTTAATTGCGTGAGGTAATTAATCAGAGCTGAAGGCTACAATATCCCTTATTCAATAGCACATCATGGGGCTTACAAATAACAATGGGGGGGAGCAATAAACCGTTAACGACCCATTCCATCACTTACAACAAGTTCTTGTTAAACTATGAAGATTGTAGGAGACACAGTATTTATGATTATATGCATCCAACAGTTATGGCCATTAAAACACTTTAATAGATCGTCAAATAACCAATGTCTTTATGTCTGTATTTCATGGAGGGACATATCGCCTCGCTGTGGGTCGTATAAACCAGCATTTATGTACCACACAAAACAGATGGGTGAATCGTAATGGAATATTCAAACATTCTGTACCGTAACATGGCGTCGTGAAGCGAGGTGTTCAACTAGCAACCGCTGATGTGTTCAAAGAATGACTTTTACCAATGAAGGAAATGTGATGGTTTTAATTTCTTTCGCAACTGAAAACCTAAACGGCATAGCCCATGTAAACCTCAAGATACTGCAAAAGTTACATTCGTTGTAAGATGTCCACACTAATAACAGTAATAAGAACAAGGAGAACAATAATTATTCAAGAGACTCGTTAGTACATAAAAGTATTAAGGAACAAGTCGTTGTCAACTCATTGAGTAGGCTGCGCCGTACGACCCATACTGAAGTAAGCTTGCATTCGGGAGATGTTGGGTTGGAATCCCAACTACGGTGGACCAGAAGATTATTTTCGATGGCTTCCCACTTTCACTCCAGGCAAACGCTGGGACTGTACCTTTGAAGGCCACGGTTCCCTTGCCAGTCCAGCCCTTTCCCGACCCATCGTCTCCGAGATTGTATAAGAATTAGTGAGACGTTAATCTACCAGCTAAAAGAAAACTTTGTCGTCCGAAATTAAACAAGACCATAAATATCAGTAATTACTTTCGTAATGCAACCCTCTGGTAAGTTTTACACTAACTGAAATCGCATAAAAGCTGATATATATCTGGAACGTCATACATTAAATTCCTTACAGTAATAATAATGCATAACAAGAGTGTAGGATCCATTTTACTTATATATAGGATACCAGTAATCACATTCACGAGTGACATGCCATAATTATAGTTGAGTACGATTGTACGATTTTTTCTAAGGGGGCGAGGCAATTCATTATCATAGTCACCAGCTGCTCGAATTCCTGTTCATGCATTTACGATTTTTGTAATAGAAAGTCACGTGCCTACAACAAGGATTCTACGTAAAACTATTGGTCTCGTGGTTCATTACAACAAAATGGAAAGCCACGTAAAACGTTCGTAACTTACAATAGTTCAGAAGGAGTTCTGGTGTGTGACTGATTTAGTATCATGAGGAGAATCTAATAACTGTTTGTACCATAAATGACTACTTTGGTACCGATAAACAATACTTTTAGTGAAGGCGAGACTCAAAATTTTTATTTCGAGATATCCAGTTATGCCAGCCTTTGGTAGATAGCTGTTGTTCCTCCTCTTTGCTTCTCGGTGCCAAACAGAACAGAATTAAAAGAGAAAGAAAAGAAAAGAAAAGAAATGAAAAGAAAAGACGTGAAAAGAAAAGCAATGTACAGTTGGTGTCATCGTCATAAGTATACACTGAATATTATCTTTACAGTGCCAATTTTGCGTAGTCTGAAACAGTAATGAGGAAGAATTTTTTTTTTTTTTGCAATTTGTTTTACGTCGCACCGACTTAGATATGTCTTATGGCGACGATGGGATAGGAAAGGCCTAGGAATGTGAAGGAAGCGGGCGTGGCCATAATTAAGGTACAGCCCCAGCATTTGCCTGGTGTGAAAATGGGAAATCATGGAAAACCATCTTCAGGGCTGCCGACAGTGGGTTCGAACCCACTATCTCCCGATTACAATGCGGAAGAATTATTACACTAAATTTGGATTGCAAGAGATAACACAGATCGGTAAGTTCCTAATAAATCAAAAGTTTGAAGGTTCGAATAAACTGTCCCGCATGTGAAACATAAAGATGCACAGCGGGGCTCATAATAACAATGTTATAAATGAAACACAGAAGTAGTAGACCGTAACTTTCCATACAGAGTGGAGAAATCAGAATGCCAAAGAGAATGTATCATTAATGTTCATGCGATGAAACATACTTGGAAGGCTATTCACCCAACTTCAGAAAGGGAGTACTTGATACTGCCATATGTGATGAAGATGCTACATTACGCTTACAGATGCGTTACATTACCGATAGCAGAAGCTTCGCGCTCTATGTGAACAAACCATCTTGATACACTGGAGTGTAGACGACAAGATGGGGAAAACTCATGTCTTATTGGAGTGAAAATTATTTCGTTTGGAAATACGTCACTGTAGTCACTCCTTCAACGGAATCCCAGGATTTCACAGAATGTTTTGAAGTTATCTTTCCGCTTTTAATATTCCCCAGATAACTACCAATGGGGAAGAAGGATCATTTAACACAACGTTCCTCATCATGACGCTATCTGCCGTGACGGCGAGTCACTCCGTAATGTAGTCTAGACTTGTGAGCTTCCCAACAATGGTCCAAGTTCAGTTACTGTCGTCATGTGTGTCTAGAAGGATCTGAATTCGTCCCCGATGACACGTAGTCAATTCAGAGTCGTTCATTTCCACCCCTCACCAATTCAGTGTAAACGAAGGTATCGATACTACGAGTCTATGATCGGTTACGCAATGCGTGCCGAGAATTACGTCCTTGATTTTTCAGACACTTTTTAATTCTTAGAGCTAGCAGTTTTGTCACTACATGACTCTGGACGACTCTACTGGATCTATCGATCTTGGTGTCTTATAGAAAGTCTGTATGAGTCTCCCCAAGTTTCTAATGCTTCCGAAGTGGTCTCACAATTTTCAGAAGGATGAGGATGTTGGCCAACATGCTAAAATGTCAAACTATTGTTATGTACTTGAATTATTCCAGGCTGCATCAAACGCACCTTCGTGGCACACTAGAAGCTAACTGAAACAGTAACACTGACTAATACCTGCATTGATCGTTCTACCGTCACCAACGTTCTACAGTAGTGGCACTTCTCACCAAGTTAACTGTAATTACCGCCCTGTAACAATGCCTTATCCACATCATTTGCTCTGGAAGCGCTATACTTAATATATTACCCTCATGTTTACGTCTACCATTAGCGGGATAAGAAATTCACCAAGCTGCTGAAAACAAACATATGTATTCAGTTGAAAGTGACTACTCATTATCATAATAACAGATGCATATTATTATTCAACCTGACCAAAAAAATATTCTTCCTCTCAGAAGTCTGTTCGTTGAATTTCATTGTCATGCAAATTTAAAGGCCTTTTTTTAAAATCGAAGTCAGTGGATGTGACTCATCATATTTCCTGTACACATCATAATTTCTTTGCAAATCATTTCATAAATGTTCTATTTGATAAACAAGGAGCGTGAGCATTTTTGTAGTATTTTTGTTTTACGTAGGACTTCAATTCTTGTTTCATTATAGTCATTTTGTGCTAGTGGTTTTACGTCGCACCGACACAGGTAGGTCTTATGGCGACGATGGGACAGGAGAGGCCTAGGATTTCGAAGGAAGCAGTCGTGGCCTTAATTAAAGTTCGGCCCCAGAATTTGCCTAGTGTGAAAACGGGAAACCACGGGAAACCATCTTCAGGGCTGCCGACAGTGGGATTCGAACCCACTATCTGCCGGATGTCATTATAGTCTTATTAAAGTCTATGTTATACCTGGTTGGTTTGGTGTCTGCCTTCTATGCTGAAGATAATGACACTGGATCACGGTGCAATCGATTAGCGAGAAGTATGCATGAATAGGTTCGCAGAAAAGTTAAAGAAACCTTTTCAGCTCCGTAATTCAGACGGTTATTATGACTTGGAGAAGTTGAAAATACTTTAGAATACAGTGATTTTATTATTTTATAATTCTGCCTCCGCCTGTTGCCATTTCTTGATGGATGCTATATTTTTGTATCCGTGTCTTGGCACAGGCCAGAGCAAAGTGTAGCTTCCACTGAAGTCCCAGTCTCATCCATCGCTGTACCAATATGGAAGCTGCTGGGGTATGGGTGGTGCTGAGTAATGACATTCGGAGCACAACTAGTGTCTGAGTGTTATGAAAGGTGTTGTTCATAGGATCAGTCGTGCCGCAGTGGAACCTTCTGGTCCAGTGAGGAAAGCAATGGCAAACTACCTCACTCCTCATCTTGCCTAGTACGCCTAATTTGGGCTCTGCCATTGGTTTTTGCGGTTTCCCTATAACTGCATAGCCTTTGGTGGTGCTATTTGAGGATCCAACCAGCCTCTGGGCTGATGACCTAACAAACAGACAGACAGAATTCTGTCTAAATCGACCCATAATTCTAGAGCATTACAACTGCATGGAATACCCGAATTCTTTACATCCACCACTGATGATTATGTTATTCTTTCTGAAAAGCATTATTTACTGTATACAATAAAATTAGAAGTTATTATTAATCAAGAGAAGCGTGATAATTTCTTATTTCATATATCTTTTTACAGTTGTTTTATAGTTTGCATTTGTAATTATTATATTGTTATTTACTTTAACAGGGTTGTGGATATTCACTGAACGGAACTCCACGTTCATTGTCTTTAAAAGTAGCCATTCGATACTCACACATCGATGGTTCGACAAATATTACTTTCTGAAAATAATGTATTTAGTCGTCAAGTTCTTTACTTTAAGGTGGTCGCATAAGCCATAATTACAGTTTACAGGGTCATCGGCCCATTTACTGTTTTAATAGAGCTCATAGGTGGTTCCTTTATTTACAGAGCGCAGTATTCATGAACTATAGTAAACTTTAAAAGTTAAAGGTAAGATACCGTACTTACGAAAAAATCTATTATTTTCTAGATATCGAAAAATTTTATTAGTAATCATAATTCAGCTTGATACTCAAACTTAGGGAGCTATATAGATAAGACTGCGGGAAGTAGCTTCTTTTATTTGAACCTTATTGAATAAATTTATGTTGGTTTTTTTTCTTTTCTTTTTTTTTTTTTTTTTTTGCAAGTTGCTTTACGTCGCACCGACACAGATAGGTTTTATGGCGACGATGGGACAGGAAAGGGCTAGGAGTGGGAAGGAAGCGTCCGTGGCCTTAATTATGGTACATCCCCAGTATTTGCTTGGTGTGAAAATGGGAAACCACGGAAAAACATCTTCAGAGCTGCCGACAGTAGGGTTCGAACCCACTATCTCCCAAATTTATGTTGTTAGGAAGACAACTGTAATAAAGCAGGGACAACAATTATACCTGTATATGCATTAATCTCCATATAAATTTGAATGAAAAACACAATTTATAGCAACACATTATGAGTTCAACGTTTTACATGAACCAATTTTTATGAACAAACTTATTGATAAAAACGACTTGGACGAATTACTCAGCCTGGAGAGTAATTTGCTTAACGTCTGTTACTCTCTTACTCTATTACTTCTTCAGTTACATCTCACGTTACTACGGTCCCTGGTCACACATATGCTCACTTCCCTCAGACACCGTCTCTCATTTCGTTTTCCTCCTGGGCTCTTCACTTCTCACATATTTCGTCAACTCGTGTACATACACGAATTTCGTATACCCCTGCTGATTTTATATACAGCCATCTGTATTTCAAATTTTTGAATTCTAATTTGTACAACGTACTGTATAAAAAAGTATACAGTCATGAAAGAATTAACGAAATTCTGAAACATAGTGATCAGTGATAGGTGGTGGAAAGATAGAGTAAAGTGGAGAGGAGACAGATTTTCCCGAATCATCAAATATGTTTATAATGGGAAATGATGATTATAGTGATGATAGTACTGAGGAGTTAGATTAACTATAAATATTAACTTAGGCTGCATCGTGATGACGAGTGCATTCCACCTTGAAAATACCTTTTATTTTAATCACTCAAGGTTATGTTAAATAATTGATTCCGTTGACCCATGAGAGGCCGGGAGGCCGGGGTTACGTACACTAATGCATGGATATATATGCAATCTCTGCAGCAAACATGCGAGCCCCAAATTATCTGGCACGAACCTAGAAGTTTGTTTGTTAACTTCTGCTGCTCAGCCCAGGCGGTTAGAATGCATAATAATTGAAGTACAGAATTTGTTACGTCCTCGGAGCTTCTCGATCCCGTTTGGATAGAACGAAGGAGTTGAAATTGTGACAAATTCCCATTGCCATTCTGTTTTTAACTTCCTTTTGCTATTTGTTTTATGACAAGGACAGGTCTTAAAGTGACGATGGGATAGAACAGAGCGAGGAATGGGAAAGATGGTCTTAGTTAATATACCTCCCCAGAATTCGCCTTGTATGAAAAGAGGAAATCACGGCGAAACATCCCTACAGTTTCCAGCGGTGAGATTCAAACCCGCTATCTCCCGAACGCAACCACATAACTGCGTGATTCAAACAGCATAACCAACTTGCTCAGTATAATCATAACTGTCACATCAAACATTTTCCGAAGAAAGTCAGCCCACAAGTTTTAAAACCAGTAAATCACCGTGTATCCTTTCCAGTAGGGTACTTCATTTTGAATAGAAGAGAAATTCTCAACTGGATTGAAGTATTAATGATATAAAGTTGAAGAACATGAAGAGCAAATACAGAAGAAAATCTCTGCTCTGTTCTGAGAAACGTGCATTAAGAGATGATGTTAGAATGAAATGAAATCCATAGCCTGTTTTCAGTCATTCGACCGGGTCGAGAATGGAATGAATGAAGCCCCCATCTAGCGGCAACGATAGGAATTGTGTTGGCTGCCGAAGCCTGTCGCATTACTCCGGGGCAATGATTAATGACTGACAGGTGAAATGAAATGATATTGCAGAGTGTTGCTGGAATGAAAGATGACAGGGAAAACTTGAGTTCCGGAGAAAACCATGTCCCGCCTCCGCTTTGTCCGGCAGAAATCTCACATGGAGTGACCGGGATATGAACCACGGAGCCCAGTGGTATGCGGCCGGTGCGCTTCCACCTGAGCCACGGAGGCATGATGACAGAATACGTTGACAAATTATACGTAATGTTATTTCCTATGTCGCGTATTCAGAAGAATTCTGACCGGGCGAGTTGGCCGTGCTCGTAGAGGCGCGCGGCTGTGAGCTTGCATCCGGGAGATAGTAGGTTCGAATCCCACTATCGGCAGCCCTGAAGATGGTTTTCCGTGGTTTCCCATTTTCACACCAGGCAAATGCTGGGGCTGTACCTTAATTAAGGCCACGGCCGCTTCCTTCCAACTCCTAGGCCTTTCCTCTCCCATCGTCGCCATAAGACCTATCTGTGTCGGTGCGACGTAAAGCCCCTAGCAAAAAAAAAAAGAAGAATTCTGGCGGACGACCTTGCATGTAGCTATTCAAGATGGCTTTAATGCTTACGTATTCGATTCGCGTGCCTCGATGCGTGTAGTAGAGGGCAGTGGCCATTTGTTGGCGTCCAGGCATAGCTTTGTGGAGTAAGGGAACCTTTGCATCTAATGAAAGTTCTGATGTCATAAACCACGTACACGAATTTTCTAATTGACATCGTGCCGGGTTTTTGACAAAAATATTTCCAGTGGTATGACAAGTAAAAAAGAATTTATTCGGGTGACACTTAATGAAATTTTGGCCCAGTTTTACGACTTATCGCTATTATTAAAGTTAAACAGTCGTAACAACCCACAAAGTGTTAGCTTATAACCGGCTTTTGGACACCAATGTGCATCATCAGGGACTAAAGAATATTTAAAACATGGTAATCCACATGGGTGTGTCATCTAGATAAAATGCCCACATTATTAGTTAGTATTTAAAGTTTTCATTTCTAAATTGGAAGACTTTGGATCTTTCTCCATGATTCTCGAGTAATGAGGTCTCCGTTTAAATATACCACTGTGTCATCAACATAACGGACCCGAAGTCTTATTTCCTTGCGATATGTGTTTCAAATAAATTTTTTAAGGATATTTAAATGAATATCTGCTGAAATGCCTGCTAGATGTCCTCACATAGGTAAACTTGTTGTTTTGTTTTTTGTCAGTATTTCCCATTAAATGTGAAATATTTGTTATCTATTATTAGATCTAATGAGTTTATCATTTCATTAATTTCTGTTTCACATAATTTGTCTTTGTGCTTTATAGTTTCTTCTATTAAGTATACAGCCTCTTTAATAGAAATATTACAGTACATGTTTGTCACGTCACATGACACTAGAATGGTTTTCTGGTTTATTTCCGCTGACTATAATTTAAAAATCACTTTAAGGGAATTTGATAGTGATTTATTGTTTTATACTTTAAATGTTCTGGTAGTTGATCAAGTAAACATTTTGACAATTGAAATGCGGGGTGGTTCCTACAGCTTACAACAGGTATAACAGGGTGGTTATCTGTGTGAATTCTTGGGAGGGCCTTTAACGTAGGTCATCTTGGATTCATCGGCACTAGTTTATAAATTTTTCATTTATTATAAACTGTTTCCTTCAAATTGTCTTCTATTTTTGTGTTTAGATCCTTAGTTGGATATTTATTTATTTATTTATTTGTTTCCGTAAATTCAATTGTTTCTTTGCACGTAATCATCGTTTATAAGGATGACAGTAGCGTTGCCCTGGTCTGTTTTGTTACTAATAGATTATTGTTTTATTAATCTTAAATTTAACATTCTTCATATATTATTGCTTTGTACTGTTTTCTTCGTTTTCTTTGGTTGATTTATTTTTAGTTTTCTCAGTTTCACTTGCTCCTAAGTGCCTTACGGTTTCTTTCTTTATTTATTGGTATTTTTAAAATCGCTCTTTCAGTTTCCATTACTTACTGTTTTGCTGTAGAATTATTAATCTTTTTTTGAAATAGTGTTTTAGCCTAGTTTTGGTAGGTTGGTTTTACCTTGCATTACTGGTATGTCAAAAACTTTGACGACTAGTTCACATAATGTGTGTTCTCCTGAATTTTCAAAATAATTACAATTGTGTTCGTTCTTATGTTTACTTAATATATTTTGGATATTGTCCGTTTTTTTCACTAGTCTTGAATGTGTATTCATGAACAAGTCCATTCCAAATTGTTGCATGTATCCATAAGGTGAGGTTGAGGGTGAAAAGCTTCCGCATTTAACAGGTCCTTTTCTGGCGTGTAGGCTCTTGATTTTGCCCTTCAAACAAGTTGTTCGAGGTAATTTTACAACACGTTGAAAATTTCAAATTATTTAAATTGGGAGATAAGTTATACTTTAAACATTCGTGATTGAATTTGATGTCCTCAGCAATAGTTAGTATATTCAGATTTACATTCCTAAATTCGAAGCCTTTGATGTTACTCGGCCCATTTCAGTTGAGCTATAAGCAACTTAAAATATAAAGGCCATTATTGTAAAACAGTGCTGATGGCTATTTTAATATTATTAATATTATTATTAAAATGAAACAGTCGTGTTCGCATACAAGTGTTTTTAACTAATTTTGGGACACTAATTTCCGTCATCAGTGACTAAAAATATGTTTTAAACTTGATAATCCACACGGATATATCGTCAAGAAAAAATGGAGCCAAGATGAAATAAACTGTAATTAGAAACCGAGTATGATTACTATGAATTTCAAGATAAGTATATTGCACCCTGTGAAATGTGAATTGTGATTGTAATTTTTTTGCTAGGGGTTTTACGTCGCACCGACACAGATAGGTCTTATGGCGACGATGGGACAGGAAAGGCCTAGGAGTTGGAAGGAAGCGGCCGTGGCCTTAATTAAGGTACAGCCCCAGCATTTGCCTGGTGTGTTATTTTTTTAACATCGAACTTAATTCATGTCGTCCCCCCTCAATGGCCCATAAATGCTCACTGTATATCAAATTCGGGCGGCTATTGCAGGGTTGCAGTGCCTTCCCTGGTGAATCATGCAGCGCGCAATGTCTTATTGCAGTGAAAGCTTGAACATGAGAAGAAAACTACTGGGTGTATTACCGTACCTAAGTACGGTAATATTAATGGTGACCTCAGCATCCTCAAACTGGGACTTTACATTATGTCAGTACTATCTAATACAATGTTACCTAGTGCTAGATGAGTCACCTACCTCACACTATATATTCCACAGCCACTTCGGCCGAAATCATCAGAAGTGACCCTGAGGTGAGTCGAGCCACATACTATCTGACTGTACACATGTAATTATTGTCTTATAATATTTCCTTATTGATATTGCATATGGTTGTACCGTTACTTTCATAAGGCAGTACTTTAAATACTTCAGCAGTAGAGTAAAACCAAGAGATACTTCAAGGGCTTTGCAATTTTCATTTTCAGTAGTATGCCATATGAATATTGTCCTGCCTACTTTACATAAATATAACCAAACAATCCATTTGACCAACATATTTTTCATTTTCCTTTTTCAATACAAAGTGATTGAGAATGAAATAACGCTCGTGTTCTTGGGACGAACATATATTTAGTTGCTGTTGTCCGCGTGTTTCGAGCTATTGTGTCTCAGCTTATGTTTATGAGTGGCCGGCATTTCGCCATCCTTTCACGGGCATTGTTGGGAGTGACTAAAAAGGACAAAGTCGGTCACGAACCTACAGTAGGACGTGGTGCAACAACCCGAATCACCACGGACGGAAGTACAAGTTCCGGCTGCGAAGGCCTTCAAAGTAACATCCTTACTTTTCTAAGTAAAATGCGTAGGGAATTTCTTCTACAGATAATGTCACCTTAATCATCATATCTCATAGGGATAATGCAGACTTAATAAGAATATATACACGTTTTAGCTGAAACTAGACACTACAAAGCAGGCCTGAAGATTACTTTTCAATGTTATATGTATTCATGAGATTATGGCTTACGCTTCTAGAGGTGGGCAATTCAATTGCACTATTTCCGGGTAAAAATGATATCTGCAAGGGTTACTTCAGTTATAAATACAACCATTCTTTTATTTCGCTATAAACATGATGTTCACCTGGAAAACAGAAAAGTTGTTCTGTCCAATCCCTGGCAGAGGACACGGTAAATTTCCTTAAGATGTTCACTCATGTAAAACTGCTAAGAAATTTACGTATATAATAACTGAGTTCTTTGAGTCTGTCTAATAGTAGAATTCAGGAAGAGTTTATAATTTAACAACATAACTTGACACATTTTCACTACGGTTTTTGAAAATAGTATCAATGGATTTTAGTGGATTACCAACTTAATACGAATTTAGTTAAACAGGATTCATTCCATAAAGCCTTACGAATGCAACAGGTTAATCCCCATTGTCTGCAAAATATATTTCCGCATTCAGCTTGTTTATATTTCGTATAAAATAATATTACACAACAACAGTCACATTCCAAAAATTTGAAATAATTATCCATAAATATTTAGAGTACATTGGAGTCGTAACAAAGTTATGATAGCTGCTTAACTTAGGGGATGGCAACAGAAAATCGCAGGGCTGCTTCTAGTTGCGAAGTCCGTGTACTGGCCGTAAGGACAATTTTGGGCATGTTGCGGATTTCTGGTATTGAGCATGTAAACGTTGAGCAGTTCTTGTAAGCCGTATTGTATTAGGTACACTATCCCTCTTCATTTGCCTCGAGATATTACTACTACTACTACCACTACTTAATACCCTTGTATCCCACATTGAAAATGAAAACGGTGTGCAGCCTTTACTCGCAATTTTTTTTTCAGTGCCTCACTTTCTCGGCACTAGATTTATCTCTACTATGCCCTTCTCTGCTACCAGCTATGAGGTAGCCGGACGCACCTGCTTTTCTACTTCAAGAGGGAAGTTGCTGAATTCGGGTAGGGGGATTAGTGGACTCTTATTGGCCCTTTCCTGAATTTCAGAACTCGTATCCGTCCTGACAACAACTGACTCGGCCATGCAGGGTACGGGAAGCAGCGGAAGACCCCACACATACTTCTTTTTTATGATTTTCAGGTATATATTTTGAAAGTAGATTAGGCCGGGATACTATTTGCTAATAGAGGATTGTGGAAGCTCTAAGCACAATCACAGTGTGCTGGTTGTCACTAGAGTATAATGGAGGCTCTAAGCCCGTTACGAGTGTTCTAGTTGTCACTAGAGTATAATGGAGGCTCTAAGCCCGTTCACAGGGTGCTAGTTGTCACTAGAGTATAATGGAGGCTCTAAGCCCGTTCACAGGGTGCTAGTTGTCACTAGAGGATTATGGAGGCCCTAAGCCCGTTACGAGTGTTCTAGTTGTCACTAGAATATAATGGAGGCTCTAAGGCCGTCCACAGCGTGCTATTTGTCACTAGAGGATTATGGAAGCTCCAAGCCAGTACACCGGGCGCTAGTTGTCACTAGAGGATTATGGAGGCTATAACCCTATCTACAGGGTGCTAGTTGACACTACAGGATTTTTGAGGCTCTAAGCCCGGCCACAGTGTGCTACTGCCAGTAGAGAAGTAGGGAGGCTCTAACCCCTTCCACAGTGTTCTAGTTTCCAGTGTAGGATTATGGAGGTTTTAAGCCCGTTAACAGTGTGCTAGTTGCCAGTAGAGGATTATAGAGGCTCTAAGACCGTTAACAGTATGCTAGTTGCAAGTAGAGTATAATGGAGGATATAACACCGTCCACAGGATGTTAGGTTGTGACTAGAGGATTATGGAGGCTCTAGGCCCGTCCACAGGGTGCTAGTTGCCAGTGTATGATCATGGAGGCTATAAGACCGTTCACAGGGTGGTAGTTGTCACTAGAGTATAATGGAGGCACTAACCGCGTCCACAGTGTGCTAGTTGTCCCTAGAATATTATAGAGGCTCTAGATGTTCATAGTGTGCGATCAACAGGATTCTGCAAGAAGGAAGTCAGTTCCCGGAAAAATCTATCTTCACATCAGTCTGTTTTCGGACGAACTTTGCTTTGCGAGAACTGAAATTTGGGTTGACTCAGGATATCTTATTCATATCTTAGAGGTAACAGATATGAAAGTAACGAGGATGATTGCTGGTAAAAACAGGTGGGAACAATGGCAGGATGGTACTCGGAAAGAGGCGATACAGGCTAAGTTAGGAATGAACTTTACTGACGAATTTGTACGCATAATCCAGCTTCGGTGGTAGGGTCATGTGAGGCGAATAGAAGAGGATAGGTTACCAAGGGGAATAATGGTCTCTGTTATGGAGGTAAGAAAAATAAAGTGAGGCCAAGACGACGATGGTTAGACTCAGCTTCTAACGATTTAAAGATAAGAGTTATAGACCCAAATGAGGCCAAAGCTCTAGTTGCAAGTAGAGGATGGTGGCGACATTTACTAAATTCACAGAGGCTTTGAGACTGAACGCTGAAAGACATAACGGTATATAATGATAATATATATGTATGTATGTATGTATGTACGTATGTATTGTAACAGTAAAAGTTGATTATATCGGCTAACTGAACACGAGACTCTGCACAGGGGTGTTCGGTCTCTATATGATTTATTACAGAAGAGATGGAAGTGAAATAAGTAAAATGGAATGTTTTTAATTTTGCTCAAAATTTATTCATAAAATTAAATCAGAGTTCAACATCACCTCAGCACAGCTGTTACAATGAGTATTTCTCCTGGGATTGAGCTGGTCCTGGTACACTGCGGGATAGCAATGTTCGTTCATAGTGGCACCATCTTCCGAGAAGGTCTCGAATATCTCGACTTTCTAGAAGGTCTACAATATCTAGAAGATCTAGATGATCCAGGAGCACTCATAGTATTGGGTGTAATACTTCACTAGGATTCGAAATGGACTCGTAAAGTGATTGATCTGCACAAACAAAGTTATTGTTAATGGCGATTTTAAACAAATCACAGGTGGCGATAACTGTCCTCACAGTTTAATTGCACTGGATAATTGCGATGTAATATCACTGAACTTGACGTACACAGTCATTACTACTGGACTGAGTTAAGTAATAAATTAAATTGAACTCATAATTAAAACTGTGATGTATCAGCCACGGAAAATAAATAAGTCACTTTATCGAAGTTAAATATGAGAACTTCGGCTGAATAATGACGTAGAAAGTAAGATATTCCACTTCCAAATTTACACAGTTCGTGTTCGAATTAAGTCTTGAAATAAATATGAAACTAAAAAATTTGTTCTGTGAGTTTAGTCCCGTTCACGATTGAATAATGGCGAAAAAGGAACCTTTCTAGAACCGTCCTGGGTTCAACACAAGTCCTATCTGGATAATTAAGAAATGTTAACTGCACTAGTTTATTTAACCACAGTTCTAAGAATCTGGTCACTTGGAAAATAAATCCTAAGTTCGATAGCACTGTTGAATTCAACTACTTATGTCAGTAGCCTGCAACATAAACGTATAGTTTGAGGTAATGCTCTAACACTTTGATAGAGTAATCGTGCGTTTTGATGTTTTACTATCACAAAATTCAATCACCTGTACAGTTTGAAATACTGAATTACGTTTCGCTATTAGCACAGTTTTATCACTTGTTAGGGTTAAATACAAAATTATGTACAGTTTTGACGTTTCACTAACGACAAAGTTTTATCATTCGATGTTAAATCACTTTGTAAAGTTTAAACACTGTCATTCAAATCCTATCACCTCTTTTAATTCAAACATCAATTTACGTTTATGTACTTGGTAGCGTAATATCGCACTAGAGAGGAAATATAAGCACGGATCACACTGTTCCTGTAAATAGATAAACACCTTAACTGTTCACGTCTCAACTCATACGCAACTTCTATTACCACACGCTAATGATACTTTAATTCTTCTAAGTCTTGTAGGTGTGTTGTAGAATCACAGTTCAATAGTACGCGGACTTAAACTTTCATCGGAAAGTCGAACTGGCGACTTACATCACGGCAGCAGAATGACCAACAGCCGACCATCCGGCCTGGACAGTGGTACAAAGTAGACTGGCTTGACAGGCGAAATGCCTGCCATTTTATGCGGGATCCCCAAGAAATTGTGACTGTTTTATTTCTTCCAATATCTCCTTTAATTCTTAAGATATTTCTTTCAAACTTGGGAGCCATAATCATAAACAATTGGGCTACACGACGACGTACTTCATCTCTTCGTATCTTAATCCACTCAAATGATATGAACGATGGAAAGAATCGAACATTCTATCGGCTGACGCAACGTGGCCTTGATCGTGTTCCACAGTTCGTGACGTCACAACTCCTCGTCGCTCTCAGCCAACGCCACCTAGATTACAAAGCCTTCCAGCTCTCTGCTCTGAAGCTGGTGACGTCACTATCAACAGGCGAACGTGTGTTCCGTGGTCGTATTGTCGAGAGTGGTGTGCACGTGGTGTTTGATTTATCAATGCAAATATTTTAAACAGGTTATTGCTGTTGATATAATAATGGTTTTTAAGTGCTGTGTCCCTAATTGCAGAGGGAATTACGATAGTGCAAACAAAGTTCATGTTTTTAAATTTCCCCAAAATGAAGATTTGAGGAACAAATGGTTAAGAGGCATTAAGAGGAAAGATTTTGAACCTACAAAGAATTCAGTGGTGAGTACAGTTATTGACTTTATTTATCGTGGCATATTTTATACTGTTCGAGACAACCAGTTTCCCTCCACCTCAGATATGAGCAGGTTTATAGCTTTTAATTATAAGAATAAGAGATTCAGCAATGAGGTTATGTCTAGATGATATAGGTCAGGTGTCTATATTACTTACCCCACCGTGTAGTTAAACCGACTCATACAGATAAAAAGTGACATTCTGTCATTCCCTGGGTTATTATAGAAGGTTCTTAAAACAGGAGTAGGTACATTTAGGCCTATCAGGATAATTTATTTGGTTATGGTAATCTACCTACCTAATGCCATGTTTTTAATTTTCAACAGGTGTGTCACTTACATTTCATGGAAAATGACATATTGTGGGAATCGAAAGCTGTAGATTCAAAGACTGGGAAGACCTTAACTGTGCCATTAAGTAAACCACAGTTAACTAAAACAGCTATACCATGTAAACTTCCAAACTGTCCATCATATTTAAACAAGACATCCACATTCCATCGAGATGCACCATCAGAAAAGAAAGAAATGCAAGAAGCAAGAGCATTACAGACAGCTATTGCCAACAGTTTAAACACATTAAGTGAATTCAGAGAAAAATATTCCTTTCAAACATTTGATGACTTAACTGAGAGATTAAGTTATGTAAGTGTTGGTGATAAATGGGCAGTTGTAAATAAGAACCAGAGTGTTTTTTTTCTGTACATAGATTCTGACAAAGTGCCACATGATATTGTATATATAATTATTGATGGAAACCTCAGTGTTAGTGTATTTTTAGGTGGTTATGAAATTAACTGTAAAGATATTCCTAAAGTAGTGTCTTCTATTCCAGAAATAGAAAATATCATGAAAACCTGCCAGAGTTTCATATTAGAAAGAACTAATGATCACCAGTGTAGTGATCTCATTGTGCAACTCATGGACAACTTAAATTGTGGAGAAAAAAAGCAAAAAACTGTTGAATTCTTAAAATCCCAACTTCAGTTATGTGTTACACAACCTGAAAGACATAGGTTTGACTCAAATGTATTGATATTTGCATCTTTACTGTTTTTCATATCAGCCCATGCATATAAATTCTTAAGAAGTTATGGATGTATTATTCTACCTCATCCAAACACCATAAGAAAGTTATGTGGATATGTGAATGTTGATCCTAGTAATGAAAACTTTTTGTCATACATGAAAGATAAGGTACCACAACTAGAGGACTATGAGCGTGTAGTAACACTCATGTTAGATGAAATACACCTAAAACCATACTTAGATTATAAAGGTGGTAATGTTGTTGGTATGGCATATGATACAGCCATGCTTGCTACAACAGCACATGTGTTTATGGTTCAGGGTGTTGTTTCCTCTCTCAAGGATGTGGTTAATATTTTGCCTGTCAACAAAATGACTGCAGACAAATTGTTTGATGTAACAAAAAATGTTGTGGTTGGCTTGGAAAAATTAGGTTTTAAGGTAATTTGTATAATTACTGATAATAACTCTATAAATAGGCGAGCTATTTCTAATTTTGCAAACCCACCTCAAATGAGTATTGTGTACCCCCACCCAGCTGAACCTACAAGGCCATTATTCTTTTTAATTGATGCTGTCCATATATTTAAGTGCATAAGAAATAATTGGATAAATTTGAAGAATGATGGCTGTACATTTGTCTATCCTGATTTCATTGAAAGGGACAATACTAATTATGCTTCATTTTCTGCTCTTCGAGATCTGTTTGACTCAGAAAGTCATAAATTGTTAAAATTTGGGTATGGTTTGAGTATTAAGGCTGTATGGCCATCAAATTTAGAGAGGCAAAATGTCAAGCTTGTAACGCAAGTGTTTAGTGGTCATATTGCGAACAGTCTCTTAAAGCTAGGTCCTACGAACAATCTCCAGAACTACGAAGGCACTGCCAAGTTTATAGAAATAATAAACAAATGGTGGAGTATTGTAAATGTAAAGACACCACTCAAAGGATTACGATCAAGGGAGGAGATGCAGAAACCTTTAACTAACGATCCATCAGATGAATGAAGAAATTTCTTGAAACAGTTTCTGCTTTGGCTTGATGATTGGGAAAATATGAATTTACCAGGTGGAACACTAACAAAAGAGACTCACTCTGCTCTTAAATTAACCACTTATGGTTTAATTGAATTGGCTGAATATTGTCTGTCTGAGCTCAAAATGTCATATCTTCTACCTGGTAAGTTTCAAACTGATGCGTTAGAAGCCAGGTTTGGCTTATATAGGCGGTTGTCTGGTTCTCAGTATCATGTTTCTGTTAGACAGATATTTGAAGCTGAAAAAAAATTAAGACTTTCAAGTTCATTGCAACTATCTTTAAAGCATGGCACCTCCAGTAAGCTAACCATAAGCAAACTAAATGTAGATGAAGAAGATTATCCACTCCATAATGATTGTTTAGAAACTGAACATTTCAAGCACATAAATGTATCTGAAACTGATTTGAAAATATCTGATTCAGACTTGGCAGTGCTGACGTATGTTGCTGGCTATTGCTGTTATTCTATTTTAAGGAAGCTCAAGTGTCAAAACTGTTCTGAATTTTTAGTACTGGATAAGAAATTGGCATGTGGCAAAGAGCATGAGTTAATCACAGAGTTAGATAGGGGAGGATTAAAATATCCTCAGGAATTGCCAGTAATGATTGTTATGTATACATATGTGTTCATGCAGAAGCTGTTAGGTGAGGAGAACATTGAAACATTTTTTAAATTAAAAAATCAAAGGCCAACAGCTTTGAAACTGATATCTGAATTAATCTGGTCGATTGATGAATTCGTTATGTACAAGTTTTGTACACAGCATGAATGTAAGGAGGTTTGGGGAAAGATTACATGGATTTGTATTAATATTCTGATGAACAATTATTGCAAAATGGTGAACAATGACAAATCTGTCCAAAAAAAACATATTGGTAAAAGAAAGTTGAGTACTCTTACCAGCAAAACAAGCCCATGTATTAGAATGAAACTAATTTAATTTCCACACTGTTACTTAAAAGCTCCTGCACATAATCATTGTAAATAAAATGTTCATGTTATTAGATTGTGGAAAATAATTTTAGTTATGTGGGCTTATTATAATTTGTTTAGTGATAAAGTATTATTTTATGGTAGGCCTATATTTTATAAGTATAGAGCTATTAGGTTGTAGATACTTCATTATACAGTATTTTTGTATGAAAAAACTTGATTTGCTTACATTTTAAGTCTGTTTTAATTATCAAAATTGTCTGTTGTAGTCTAATTATTGTGAAGGATAATTCCAATGGTAATATTTTCATGAAAATAAAATTGCATAAAATCAGCTAAACTGCTAGAATATCAGGTGTAGGCAATTTTTAATTTTAAAAAATATACATCTTGACATATACTAAGATAGTGAGCTGTAATTCCACATGCACCAAGTTATTTATATAATAACTTAGCTCTTACTTGGTAATTCAATTTGACTGTGCTATATATAGTAGGTATTATGTTTCAGCACATTATAATCATATTTGTAAATAATGTGGAAGTCTCTGCAGCTGTAATACAGTAGGTACTTCCAGTAGTAGTTTTCACATCAACTTTTATAATTGATTTCTGAAAATTATTATGAATGCCTGGATTTGGGGGACACAAATAAAATGAAACTACCCCATTAGGATGCTCAGAACACATACAGTCAGTCATTTATTATCATAACAAATGAACTGAGTGAGATGGCTACGCGGGTCACTTAGTTGTCACCTTTCATTCAGAAGGTAGGGGTTCAAACCCCACTGTTCGCAGGCATGAATATTCATTCTCACATGAGGCATATGCTGTGGCTGTCCTTTAATTAAGAACACAGTTGCATACTTGTTGCCATGAACCCTGTCTGTGTCGGTATGATTTAAAACATATAGAAAAACAAAAACAAGCAACAAATGCTGAAATATCCTCAAACTTTAACTCTTCCTGTTGTAGTGTTATGTTTTCTTCCAGTATTTATTAGCATTTGAGTAACATTTTGTTGGTAATTTGTGTAAACTGATCGGAATGAAGGCATATAATCTCAAAGTTTCTGCCGGTATTCTTGAGTTTATAAACAAATAAGCTCTTCTTGGCGATACTTTTAAGTTGTAAGGTATGCAAAATTACAGCTTGTTATGATATTTTCTATGCACCAATCATAAAGCTGAAGAGTTGCCAAAATTTGATTGCTGTGGTCTGACATGTGTAGCTAGTCGCATAACAGTTCCTGCCACACCATCATATGCGCTCTTCCCATTGGATGTTGCGTAGAAATGCCATTAACCATACACATTAAAATCAGCCTCATTGTTACAAAGGTTAATCAAATCACTTTTATTCCACCGGGGGCGAGTTGGTGATGCGGTTAGGAGCGTGCAGCTGTGAGCTCGCATCCGGGAGATAGTGGGTTCGAACACCACTGTCGGCAACCCTGAAAATGGTTTTCCGTGGTTTTCCATTTTCACACCAGGCAAATGCCGGGGCTGTTCCTTAATTAAGGCCACAGCCGCTTCCTTCCCATCCGTAGGCCTTTCCTGTCCCATCGTCGCCATAAGACCTATCTGTGTCGGTGCGACGTAAAGCAGCTAGAATTTGTATTCCTACACTGTGCAGCTGATCCATCAGAAGAAATGGTACGTATGTTTCAATTTTACCTTCTTTTTTTTTCCTCAGAAAGAGCAAAGTTCAAAATTTCAGTAGTGGTGGCCTATCAAACTTTTAATTGTAGGTATGTTACAAAAACATCGTGAGAGTAATTAGACCCAGAATGAACACACCACTTAACAAAATAAATAAAAACAAGATTTTTTGAGTTCTTGTTTCAGATTTTCAGAATACAGTGTGGTAGGCACATTTTTGTGTTCAACTTTAGACTTTAATTAATATATTTATTTTAAATGTAAGGTGTAGGATTCTGAGAAATTAAAATTACAGCTCTTGTCATTTTGTGCTTGAAAACGTAAAAAAAAAAAAAAAGATGGGACTTGAAAGGTGCTTAAAATGAAAGACCGATATTTTTCTTTGAATATAAGCTGAAACTCAGTTGAGTTTTAGCAATATTTCAGTAATTCATTTATCAATGACTCTTAAGATAATTATCTGGAAGATACATAATTTTGTAAAATGCCATTTCTTGCTGTTTGTAACAAGTATTTAAAGTAGTTTTCAAATCGTAGAGGGTCAGATTGTGAGCCTCTCAAAGGTAATGACTCAATATGGTTTGTATATTTTCAGTTATTTTTAACATCAACATGTGGTAAAAAAATTAATGTAGGCTATATCTAACACGAGCAGTGCTACTATGCTATGGTAATAAAATAAATTTAAAATGATATTTTAGTGAGAAACTTACGACGTGATAAATCGCCATAATTAAAATTGAATTCTTGACTTTGAAATGCTAACCAACAAATGCTAACTTGGAATTATTTCCATATATTATTATTGCATTTTATTTATTATGAACAACAATACAGGTGGTGGCGGCTTTTTTCGAAACGAAACTGGATTTGGTTACTGGCCCTCTCGGATGTCAGATAGGCAGCGTTCGCCTACAAGCAGTGACGTCATGGTTGAGCTGGAAGGCTTTGTCATCTAGGCGGTGTTGTCTCAGCTAGCATGCTTGTAGGCTGCCCAAAGCTCCCTCGGCGGGCAACATAACTTCACACATCGGGGACTCTAACTTAGAACAATATTCCCGGTATATTATGTATGTATGTATGTATGTATGTATGTATGTATGTATGTATGTATGTATGTATGTATGTATGTATGTATGTATGTATGTATGTATGTATGTACAGTATTACAGTATGTATGTAAGCCTGTTCACAGGGTGCTAGTTGTCACTAGAGGATTATGGAAGCTCTAAGCCCGTCCGCAGTGTGCTGGTTGCTAGTAGAGGATTATGGAGGCTCTAAGCCCATTAACGGGGTGCTAGTTGTCACTAGAGGATTATGGAAGCTCTAAGCCCGTCCACAGTGTCCTAGTGGTCACTAGAAGATTACGGAGGCCTCAGGCCCGGCCACAGTGTGCTAGTTGTTAGTAGAGGATTATGGAGGCTCTAGGCCCATCCACGGGGTGCTATTTGTCACTAGAGTATAATGGAGACTCTAAGCCCATCCACAGGGTGCTAGTTGTCACCAGAGGATTATGGAGGCTCTAAGCCCGTCCACAGTGTCCTAGTGGTCACTAGAGGATTACGGAGGCCTCAGGCCCGGCCACAGTGTGCTAGTTGCTAGTAGAGGATTATGGAGGCTCTATGCCCGTCCACAGTGTTCTAGTGGTCACTAGAAGATTACGGAGGCCTCAGGCCCGTCCACAGTGTGCTAGTTGTTAGTAGAGAATTATGGAGGCTCTAGGTCCATTCACGGGGTGCTATTTGTCACTAGAGTATAATGGAGACTCTAAGCCCATCCACAGGTTGCTAGTTGTCACCAGAGGATTATGGAGGCTCTAAGCCCGTCCACAGTGTCCTAGTGGTCACTAGAGCAGGGCCTCTCAAACGCCCAAAATCTCACGCGTGCAGATAGAGGCGCAAGAGTTCTGTGCACTGTGCATCGCTGCCGCTCGGCATGGCTCGGATCAACGCTTCGTCTCTCGGCTACTCGGCTAAGCTCGGCTCAACTCGCCTATACTCGGCTCAAGTCAGCTCGGATTTGGAGCGCTACGGCGCAAGTGGGGCAGAGGGAAACAGGCGGAGCGAGCGAGACAGGCGTGAGGAAAGAGAGAGTAAGAGCTATTGCTCCAAATCGAGGAGTGGGGGGTCTGCACTCTGGTCAACCAAGCCAAGTCGTCTTTTGCACCGTGCACAGTGCATGCACCACGCGCATGCACCCTGAGAGGCCCTGCACTAGAGGATTACGGAGGCCTCAAGCCCGTCCACAGTGTGCTAGTTGCTAGTAGAGGATTATGGAGGCTCTAAGCCCATCGACGGGGTGCCAGTTGTCACTAGAGGATTATGGAGGCAATAAGCCCATTCAAAGGGTGCTAATTGCCAATAGAGTAGGCTCTAAGCTCGCTGACGTGGTGGTTGCTAGTTGCCAACAGAACATTATGGTGACTCTATGCCCGTTCATATGTTGCTAGTTGCCAAAAGGGGACTGCAGTGACGCTAAGTCCATTCACGGAGACCTGCACACTGAATGCTATAAAACATAAAGCTTATAATGCACTTTTTGTATGTAAGTATGTATGTACGTATAGGCCTACATATACTGTATTATGTAGTGCGTGTATTATTGATTCCGATTCAATTCAAGGATAACGAGGTGAACGCTCAAAACGCTAAAGCACATAAAGGTTAACGGAAAAATTTCAGAAACTTGTTTTACCTTGAAACGTTCACAAAGTTTGTCAATTATAGCAACTGTAGGGGAAACGAGAAATAAAAAAGTGACAAATACTATATTAAAATTCCGTGCCTCTGGGCATTTTAAATTTTTATTTTGCGATTAATGTAAGCCCTTATAAAACTGGACTGAACTCAATTACACTGGCTATTGAAAAGATGATGGTATCGGTTTATTGTGTGCCGTGGAATTCAGATATTGGCTATGATTTCCTGTAGATAACACACTTCAAATACACCTCTCCATCGAGTGATGTGTACTTCTAGGTGTCCACAATGATTATAACCAGAGGAAAAAATATAATTTGAAATGCATGTGTAATATAGAATCTATTGCCATTTGTCCCGGGCCGAAATGTTTAAGAATATAATGTATGATTCATGTATTGCCCCGTGACTAATACCAAAAGGTCTCAGAAAATATGTCTAATTTCCAACATCGTCTAAAATGTCGTATCTAAATGAAGCTAGCGATGGGTTCCACAGCATCACTGATACTTTCATACAAACCATCAAAACATTATGTTGCACCATCAGGGTGTACGAAGCGTGGGACAATTAGCTGAGGTACATAAGTTCCTTCAGTTAGACGTTCTTTATCACTGATGCCACTTTCAGACCTCTATTAACTACTCTTTTCCGGACTGATTGTGTATAGCAAAATGTACAAATATTTTACAATAGTTTTCGGATATGCAGCTGGGATTGCATTCATCATGGCTACTTCAAGGTCTGTGAGTACCATTTGAGGTTGAAGTTGGTTTCCAAGTACACATTATTAACATGTATTAAAATACATGCACCTCCATTTGAAGGAAGTGTGTATATAGCTGTACCATGAGTTTTTTATTCTGAAGGACGTATTATTAAGTATACGTTGGTCTACTTCGACAATAGCTGTTGTGCATAACACCGAAATATTAAAAAACTAACTGTAGTCATGTTGTTATTGGACAGTTTGTGTTGGATGTATGGCTAAGCTGGCCTTATTTCACTTTAGATATTGTGTAGATGGCCTTTCTATTCGAATTTGTTTCGTAATTACTGTAGGTGTTCATTCTATTTAGATATTTTATAAGACCAGTTGTCCTTGAACTAAAAACCCAGAACCTTCTTAGGAGTTTCAACGTAACATGAAGGTGGAAATATTTTTATCAGTTTTACGTTCCACCAAATACTTTTACGATTTTCGGAGATACGGTAGTGCCGAAATGTTTGTCCCGTGGAAGTTCTCATACGTGCCGGTAAACCTACTAACACGAGGCTGACGTATTTGAGCACCTTCAAATACCACCGGACTGAGATAGGATCGCTGCTGCCAAATTGGGTTCGAAAAGCCTGCGCCTTAACCGTCTCGGCCACTCACCAAAATGGGAATTAAAGCCGTATTTGTCCATTTTGACAGCTCATTCGAAGCTTTCTTAATCAAATTAACTTAATGTAAAGAAAAACACTAGTCACTAACAGAACAAATCCTGGTAAGGTGGATTCACTTATTTCTAGTACTATAATAGAAATCATAAACACAACACCATGAATTGACAACGAGGTAAATGTCAGTGGCACTTTAGCATGTTATCGTCGTTAGCTTTTGGGCCGATAGACAACGTCTAGGGCAGGGATGGCGAACCTATGCCACGCGTGTCACTAGGTGACACGCGAACACGATTTCGGTGGCACATCACATGAACATAATAATATTTTTATATACATCTTGTACTGCAGACAATACATATCTTGTAGTGTTTCACGTGTAAGAAATAAATATCGAAAATCTAAATACTAGTTCCATTCGGACGTGCAATATGGCAATACTGCTACACTGATAAGTCCGAAAGTCAAGTGAGGTAGTGTCGTTTTCTGGTAGTTTTGTATATGGACATCGCAAATATGTTTTCGGTGGCGAAAAGAACAGGAACTTAACAAAGGTGGTGACCATACTTTTCAAGACCTCTGGACAAGGGAATTCGTCGAAAACAGTTGTATCCCCCACATTTAATGTAAAGCTCAATTTCGAGACTAATCATTCAAATGTTTGTTCCATTTCAAATGAAGTAAGAAGAGAGTTCGTTTAACAAAATATCGAACATTACACAAAACAAACGAGTTCTTTTGTATCATCTTTCCGGCCCAGGAATAATATCAGTGCGGCTATTTCCATCTATCTCAGGGCATAGTACAACATGCATGGGAAACGGATTTCTAACGGTGAGTTCTTGAAAGAAACTTTCTTATTGACGTCTGACACATTATTTGAAAACTTACCTAACAAACAACTAATATTTAACAGAATTAAAGGAATGTCAGCCAGCTGAACTGCTATCGAGGGTAGAATAATAAAAACTGTGTGAAGAAGTTTCCGAGCAATTGAAGGCTAATTTCGATAACTCCCGCATGTGTGTTTTGATGAAAGCATGAATGTGACCTTACAAGCAAGGATAGCTGTGATGAAGAAGAAATTAGTTTAATTGGTGAGCATACAAACTACAACATGGAAAGATAATGAAGCTAATGGGGGAAGTGAAGTCCATTCGCAATATTACTACTTTTGATTTTTATGTCTAATTTTCTTTTTTTTACAATTAGCTTTACGTAGCGCCGACACAGATAGGTCTTACGGCGGCGATGGGATGGGAGAGGCATACGAGTGAGAAGGAAATCTCCATGGCCTTAATTGGGGTACAGCCCCACGGAACATGCAGTCAAATGTATTTACAAGATATATGTGTAATAAATAAATGAATCACTTAATAAATGAATAAATAAATAAATAACATATTATGAAACATAATGGGGAATTTAGAAAGAAAGTCGCGGGGTGGGGGCTTGTAACCTGTAGACATTCCTTAATGGAAAACAAGTGGCACAGTCAACAGTTGAGAATAATAAACCAGACTTAAAATGGCACACTAGTGGGAAAAGGTTCGCCATCCCTGGTCTAGGGTATGAAGTTTCGATATTTCTTAAAACCTAGAATTAGTTAATAAATGTTAAAATATTATTTATTTATTTATTTATTTATTTATTTATTTATTTATTTATTTATTTATTTATTTATTTATTTATTTATTTATTTATAGTAGCTGTTCATTCTCTCTAGATATTTTATAATCCCATTTATCCTTGGACTAAAGGCCCACAACGCTCTTAGGAGCTTCAACGTATCCGTATAAATTCTAGTAAAAAGATACAGCCTTCTTAATTTAGGCAGTGAAATATAAGATATTGTTAACATATGTCATAATAATAATAATAATAATAATAATAATAATAATAATAATAATAATAATAATAATAATAATACCGAGTGAATTGGCTGCGCAGTTCGCGTAACGCAGCTGTAAGTTTGAATTCGGGAGCGCAACGTTGGCAGCTTTGGATGTGGTTTAGTGGCACTTCCTATTTTGACACCAGGCAAATGCTGCGGCTAAACCTTAATTAAGGCCACGGCCGCTTCCTTCCCGATCCTACTCCCTTCCCAGCCATATGTCACCAAAGACCTTCCATGCCTTAGTGCGACTTTATTTCTTTATTTATTTATTTATTTATTTATTTATTTATTTATTTATTTATTTATTTATTGATGGATACAGTATCTTTTCATCTGTCTCTTGGAACAGACCAGAACAAAACCTAGCTTCGACTGAAATACCAGTTTCATTTATGGCTATGACGGTATGGAAGCTGCTGAGGATTGGGTGGTGCTGAGTAGTGACATTCAGAACGAAAATTCGCTCATCGTACATCAGTAAACAATCGTTCGTTTCTCGTGTCCGGTGCTAGGCTATGAAGTCCTCTTACACTGAGAATTAGGAAGTGAACTGCATTAGACACTTTTAAACGATTTTGTCGGGTTTTCCTCCAAGTGCTTAGCCATATTGTATGAATGCATGGATCAAGGTGAGAACGAATGATGTCTTACTTGAGTGTTCCCGTTAATGTTACAATTGTAAGACAACGCACCAAGTCACAGCACTAAGTCACATACACCATCAGTCTGCTACGAAAGGTTCAGGTCATATGATAAGTTAAATGTTTTTATTATATTTAGTATCACCATTATCACACTCAATAATCTAGTTGCGTGCATAACTATGTTTTAACCTATAGATTACCACATTTCCTGTTTTCCCAAAACTACAGTTTGAATGTTAAAACCCTTCATTAATCCAGAATGCGTTAAAAGAAGGGGAGGGAAAAGAGCTCAAAATACGCCACCTGTAAAAGAATAAATAAATAAATAAATAAATAAATAAATAAATAAATAAATAAATAAATAAATAAATAAATAAATAAATAAATGAAGTCGCAGTAACGCGACGTGACGTAAGGATGGGAAAGGACTAAGATCAGGAAGTAAACGGCCGTGACCTTAATGAAGGTACAGCCGCAGCATTTGCCTGGTATCAAAATAGGATATGCAAGTAAACCACATTCAAAGCTACCAACGCTGGCGCTCCCGAATTCGAACTTACAGCTACGTGACATGAAATGCGCAGCCAATTCACTTGGTATTATTATTATTATTATTATTATTATTATTATTATTATTATTATTATTATTATTATTATTATTATTATTATTATTATTATTATTATTATTATTATTATTACAGTTCCGCGGGGTTTGTGTGGAACGCAGAAATGGTGAAAGAAGGTGCGGGCTTGAATTGGTCTAACTACAACATCAAGAATTGAATTAAATTTGTAAAAGGTTATATTTCCTTTAGAACTTCAAACTTAACAATTTTTCACTGAGTGAACACAACCATGACGCATCAGGTACAAAAGCAATCTTGAAACAAGACTAGGAAAATTCAAGATTAGTGAACTTTACAGATTATGGGCTTCAAGCCCGTAGTTTTACAATTCCAAAGATACCGGATCCAGTTTACACAATTTAAGTTAAAAATTTGGAACCATTAAGTCAAGGGCAGAAATCCCCTAAATCAAGAGCACTTGCTCCCTCAATTACAAATGTCACGCCTTCCAGAGGCACCCTTCACAATTACAAACTTTGAAAAGAGCACACAGGCTCTCCGTTTCTTACAGCCCGCTCAAGGGAATATTACTTCAAAAGGTTACACTCTCAGAATTAGAAATAGCAAAGTTTAATACAGGAGTATCTAGTACCCAACCTACAGGTCCTTTACGAAAAAGAACAGGTTAGATAACTGGCCCGAACACAAGATGAATGGAGGCGTACACTGCGCACCAAGATAATGAAAACTTACAAACCTACCGGGCTCTAGGCCGATGAAACAGGGGCTATTCCCAAACTACTGAGGTGGCTCGCATAGAAATTACTGTTATCCATAACCAAAAGGTTGCAAAATCGCAGACACCTCAAACCAAGATGCAGGGGAGCTCGAGAGGGTAACTCACTCTCTATCCCCAATTTACAATTAAAGATTTTATGAAATTTTTACATTAGCCGAAAGAAAAAATACATTTTAGAGAATTAGGTTACATAGTTAAAGATTCGGACATTCCCCTCGGAATAATTTGCCGATACAGCGGGAAAGATGGAATTATGTGCCCATTACCTTGTAGATGTTCTAGCTGTCGACGAAAGGGGCCGCCCGCCTCCTGTTTAAACACACACACTCAGAAGGACGACGATCAATTAGCAAGGAAACGTGAAAAGCCGCAGTTTATAAACCCTCAGGGAAGGTTCGAGACCATTTAAGACTACTCACGACACGCCCTCTTAATTCTTATTGGTTAAAACAAAGTGAACAGGAAATGCGAGATTGGTTGAACATTAATTACAGAAATTATTGATTGGCTAGATTCAAAACTGGTGGAAAGAAAAGGAAGTATTGCCAACCCAAAAATAAATGAACATAGATCAGTTAAGGAAAACCTAGGGATATGAAGCTTCTTTAAGTTTTAAGTTCTTTCACCTTGTACCAGGGTGCATGATCATAGTTTTTTGGTAGTGTCATCTGTAGATGTTCAAACTTCTTGATGTAGAGCAAACAAAACAAGGAGAATTCAGTCAGTTTAGGAAATTTCATAACAAAACAGTTACTTAATATTTCAGTGCTGACATCTTCTGATTAAACTTCCAAGTTCGTATAGTTTCAGTTTCACCTTTAGGCCGATAGAGGAGTTCATTAAGGCGCATATTTTGAATGCGCGGCGTTTAGCTTGAGATAGGTCAGGCTTATCCCCGCCTCTTCCAACTGTACTGTACGTCAGCAGCCAAAAACAAACAAACTAACAAAACCAAACTAAAATAAAACCAAAATAAAATAAAATAAAACGGGCAGACAAAAAACCAACCTTATTAGATACATTGGGGAAAGTATATACGGGTATACTAGCAAATAGACTAAGGAACTGGGCAGAGAGACATTCAATCCTCTCGAAATTTCAAAGTGGCTTCAGAAGAGGGAGAACAACACCAGATAATGTTTTTATTGTGAGAACTCTTATTGACAAATATGTAAAGAAAAAACGTGGAAAGCTCTATATTACATCAATAGATTTAGAAAAAGCATTCGATACTGTGAACAGGGGGGCAGTCGTTACTAGATTGAGACAAGTAGGAGTGTCATGTAAAATGATAAGGGCCATAGAAAAGATATATGCTGAAGTAAAGTGTACTGTGAGAGTCAAAGAAGGAGTAGTAGTAGGAGATATTATTTCTAAAATGGGTTTGAAACAGGGATGTAAATTGCCACCGATTTTATTTTTATTGTTCATTAACGATATACTAGAATTTGAAGTTGAGGAAAGATTAGCACTGCCGTGTTTAGAAAATCAGGATATTCCTGGTCTTGTCTTTGCTGACGACATACTCCTGTTCACACTAACGCCAGTTGCAATGCAAAAAATATTGATGGTATCGAGAAGTACTGTAAAGAGTGGAATATGAAAATTAACGCACAGAAAACTAGAGTAATGGTGTGCAAAAACGGGAACAAATTAGCAAAAAAGGAAAAATGGTATCTTGAAGGAGTAAATCTGGAAGTAGTTAATAAGTTAGAATATTTAGGAATTATCATATCAGGAAATGGAAATTGGTCGGAACACGTCAAGAGAGCAAAAATGATTGGTACAGCAGCCCTAGCTAGTATAAGAATATTAGATAACAAGATGCCTAATATTGATTTTATGGTACAAAGAAATGTATACAACGCTGTGATTAAATCTAAAATGATATACGGTTCAGAAGTATGGGGCACAGAAAAGGAAATAGTAATGCTCGATTCAGTCACTAGTAGATTTATTAAAATAATTACAGGCTTACCAATATGTACAGCGAATAGTGGAGCAAGATTAATGTGTACTGACATTAATAATATAAAAGTGGATATAATTAAGAGATTAATAAAATATTGGTTTACGTTAAAAAGGGGAGGAGGGGGAGAAATTCTAGACATAGCTTACCGACACCAAATGAGGTATCAGGATGGGTACTGGGCGGGCAACTTAAAGAAAATACTAGAAGGAATTGGGATGGGGAACTATTGGGACAACGATTTAGAAGAAAGAAAAGTCTGTGGGAGAGTAGCACAGAGGGTAGCAGATATAGAAATACAAAGGCTAAGAGCTGAGGGTAACAACAGGAGAACTCTGGAGGAATTCATGAATATATACCCAGGTATGAAAATAATACATGATAAATTAACCAAAAGAGAATACAGGGGAATGATATGGTGGTTGATGGGAGTTTAAAAAAAAAGGCATTTACAGAAGTTGCAAATATATGTTTATTGTGTGAAAAGGAGTTAGGAAATGCACATTTCTTGAGACAGTGTGAAAGTACAAGAGCATTACGGGTTAAATACTTGGAAGCGGAAGAGATAAATAAAATGGAAACAGAATCTGAGTACTATACTCTTGTCAAATTAATAAACAGGGAATGGAGAAGGCCAGGGAAACTATCAAAACTATTCACAATTATAAAAAGCTTGTGGGAGAAAAAAAATGAAATTAGTGCATGAGGGAAAAAAATGAAACAGCGAAATTAGCACGAGAAAGGCGACGATCAATTGGCAAGGAAACGTGAAAAGCCGCAGTTCATAAACCCTCAGGGAAGGTTCGAGACCATTCAAGACTAATCAGGACACACCCTCTTAATTTTTATTGGTTAAAACAAAGTGAACAAGAAATGCGATATTGGTTAAAAATTAATTACAAAAATGAGTTATTGGCTAGATTCAAAACTGGCGGAAAGAAAAGGAAGTATTGCCAACCCAAAAATAAATGAACATAGATCAGTTATGGAAAACCTGAATATATGAGACTTCTTTATGTTATAAGTTCTTTCACCTTGCACCAGGGTGCATGATCATAGTTTTTTGGTAGTGTCATTTATGGAAAAATGTTAAAACTTCTTGATGCAGAGCAAACAAAACAAGGAGAAATTCAGTCAGTTTAGGAAACTCACAACAAAACAATTACTTAATATTTCAGTGGTGACAACTTCTGATTAAACTTCCAAGTTCATGTAGTTCCAGTTTCACCTTTAGACCGATAGAGGAGTTCATTAAGGCGCCTATTTTGAATGCGCGGCGTTCAGGTGTACCTCTCGGTACAATTATTACTATTATTTATTATAACAATATTTTACATTTCACTGCCTAAATTAACAAGGCTGTATCTTGTTACTAGAATTTATACCCTTTTATCCCACCATAATTTTCAATGGATTACAGGTTTCCTTCAGGAATTTATGGAAAGTAACACGGCTCTATTCACACGTTTAATGCGACATGTTATAATAATATTTTGCTACAAAAGCGCGTGGCCGTAACGTGGAATGTGATGAAGCAGAACAAAGTCGAGAGAGAATAAGTATGATTTCCGAATTTATCATACGGTACAGTTCTTGGTCCGAAGTTGTGCGAAATTCTCCGTAGCTCTGAGGTTACATATTATTTCTCTGACCACGAGCATGGCGTTCTGACGTTGATAATGCCTCCCTTAACATCTGTCCTATCGAAAAGAGTAAAATAGGTCTTTATCTTTTCCCGTTATCCACCTTGAAGTGACATGCACGACATGTCCCAATGGACTTGGACTAAACATCCAATTGTTCGTAATCATCTGCGTTATTATCCGTCGTACGATAAGTACGTTCATGGCATAAAGGAGCGGAAATAACATATTCTTAACGTTTGTTATTACAGTTTTTTGATAGACCTAATGCTACCGAAATTATTTGAGAATAATCTTGCTATAAATACCAGGTCCATGTGATTACCATGACATCATATGCACCTGATAACACAATCCTGAGTGAGTAGATTCCAAATACGTTGTTCGGTTTAAATAAGTCGAGAAGTTTTCCACTTTTAAGAATACACAAACAGACAGATAACCAGTCAAATAGAGAGACAGACTGGTCCCAAAGGGAAAAGTTCTACCTAATTTTTCCCCGGTTCTCATTTGCATTAGGCAGTGTTCATTTTTAAGCCAAGCCAAATTTTGCGCAGCCTCTGTTTTTCTCCTGTTATGGCTACTTGAAATAACTTTAGGTCTGCGAGCGTGTTCGTCACTAGCTGCAGAGCATAAAGCCCGTAGGAAGTAGTAATTTGCTCCATCATTTGAAGAGTAAATTAAATTATGTACATACCAAAAATTATTTAAAGTGAAGGGGCGTTTCACCTATAGTCTACAGATTTTACATATAGTTCATAGCGTAAGAGAAAATTGAAAAAAACTTTTCTGATATTCCTTTAAAACCGCAGTTAATTGAGTGGTTTTAAATGATATGCATATCGAAACCTGCATCTGGATGAGTAGATTCTAAGGTCTAGATATATTCAGCCGTTTACCCTTGACTGTGGGACAAGCAAACAAACGAACAAACAAACAAACAAGCAAACAGACAGAAAAACGAACAGACGCGAAAGCTAAAAACTACTGATACGACATTGAGTTGACCTAAAATATATCAAAATATTGTGAAATAAATAGCATTACAGACATCGGATCCCCTACAATTTTATTTATAAGATTAGACTTTGTCATCAAAACTATTATTGCACTGTTGTTTCTTCATCTTGTCTTACCTCACTTACATTTCAAGCAATCCTCACCAGAACAAATGATTTCCCAATAATAATTCTCCCTTTGTTTTGCCGCAGCAATTCAGTTTAGCTTACAGAGCGAGTTGGCTGCGCGCTTCAGGTCATGTATCTCTGATCTTGGATTCGGGAAATGGTGGGTTCGAACCCCACTCTCACCATCCGTGAAGATGGTTTTGCGTGGTTTTCCTTTCTCGTAGCAGGTAAATACTGAAGCTGTAGGGGCCTACCAGAATGAAGGACACAGTTGCTCCTTTCCCAGTTTTTGTTCTGTCCTATCCCATGGTCGCCATTGAACCTGTCTGCATCGGTGCGACGGAAACCAATACAAAATGAGTTTAGCCGAGAGTGTGCCGAAAGAACAAATGTTTAATTGAAATTTGGAATCGTCGATATGAACCACGGCACCATAGAATACGAACTGATGAATATACAAAGCAGGCATACAAGAGAAAATTGAATCGTATGATGATAAAGACAATTTTTGTCTTAATTTGAAGGGCTGAGAACCATAGTAGGCCAAATACATTAACCGTCGAAATTAAGCTAATGCTATCTAGCGGTTCATTTCTGAGTCACGTATTATCTCTTCAACTAAGCTATCTGCACGTCTTCCCATTTATGTGCTACAGGGTAACAAAATATCAACAAAATTGAACTAGCCACTGGAGGTAGTGCCATAGTGGGCCAAATCCTGATGATCAATCCCTCGCTTTCTCTGAGTCACATGATAAGCGTAGTATCATGACGGACATCGGCCATGACGAGAATATAAACAGTGATATAAATTCTAACAAAAGAAAGAGCATTTATTTTTACAAGAGGAGGGTTTGGGTGTGCAGTGTTGGAATACATAACTGTGAGAATGATAAAGGGTACATGTGAAGATACAGCCCAAAAGGTTCCAACAGAAGAAGGAACGTCAGCACAACAGAAAATCATTTAATAGCCTGTTCAGACACTTTTGGTGGTCAGAATAGGAATCAATATATCGCATCTTTGTGGGGCACATTAGTTCATTGATCCCAATTTAAAACGATTGATCCTAAGTTCGCAGAATCTGGCAATTCATTGTGACGGAGATTTTAGCAACATCGAAACTTCAAAACTTAAGGCAAAATCGCTGTTCGCGATAGAATATTATCTGACCTTAGTTAAGGAATATAGGCAAAATAAGCCCTTTAGTGTGAAGAAAATGAAATAGAAATATTTTTTAATATTAAGGAGCTCTCAAAAGAGTTTGTGATTCGTAAGGACACAATAGATGGGGAGAAGGTTCAGTGGCTCATAATTAGGTGGTCTCGTTTCCTGTCGAAAGAACCTCTTAAGTTTAAGTTCAGGTACACCGTCGGCAAAATGGAAGAATGGAAAATCCTTGATATTTCACCTTCTCGTAAGTGCTGGCCATCAGTAAATGTAACAACTTTAGTACTTTCACCATGGGAACTGAGTCCTGGTTAAAGAGCGCCCATTAAGCAGGCAAAAGCTAAATATGATGATTTAATTGTCATGTTTCCAATTATTCCACAATTTAATCATAATTGTTTTGAGTATTTACAATATTGTTACGTAGCTAAGACAAAATGAAGTAATTTACAGTGCCATGTGGAGTTGGTCCGCTGGTGTACTGTTAAATTTCATATTTCCTGTTTAGACACAAGGTGGGCCAAATCCACTCCAGTGAAAAATGATGGTATTCATTTACTTTTTATTTGCACTGAAATGACAGATAATTTTTGTATTTTGTTTTGTAGTAATTGATGGACCTATTGACTATAATATGCAAATGTTGTAGTCTCTGTAATCTTTGTCTGTGAATTATATCAGTGACTAAACTTTAACCTTAATTCTCTCCGTTTTTAAAAAATGCCACTTGGCCCACTATGGTTCTCAGGCCTTCATTTGTTCTCTCAAAATTCCTCTTTGAAATGACCCTAATGAACACGACTCTAGCATAATTGCAACTATTTTCTTTTTCCTTTTGGACTGAATGTAACAGTAACAATGTAACTATTAATATTTAGCAAAGTAAGTGAAAATATGACAATAAGGACGCAAATGTTAACAAAAAGGGAATTAAGAGGAATAATTTGGTGGTTGACGGGAGTTTGAAAAAAGAGAAGAGAAGAGAAGAGAAGAGAAGAGAAGAGAAGAGAAGAGAAGAGAAGAGAAGAGAAGAGAATACACTTATGGAAGTGGCACATCTGCTCAAGGACAGTAAAGAAACGACAACTGTCAGAGAGAAGTGCGTAGGTGGTAAAGAGATAGGAAAAGTTGAACCTGAACATTACACACTTGCTAAGCTATTAAACAGAGAATGGGGAACATAGAAGAACAGCATAATTATGTAATATTATCAGGGGAATATTGAAAAAGAAAGTGGAAACAGAGAAAATTACATGTAGTAGAGGAAGAGGTATCCTGGACTAGATAACTTAGTTAAAATCCAGGAAATTCCTCGGAAGGCTAAAGTTGTCTAACTTCCAAAGATATGTCTAAATAACGTCCACAGAATATGTATTGTAGCAGTAAATTATACGCAGTTTTAATCATGGGTTGTGGCAGTTTGTTAGTAGGAGATGTTTGGTATTGTTTAATACTAACAAAACCAGTGGCATGTGATTGCGACGACTGCGATGGGCGGATGGTCTCTCCCACGGTTGGTGGTCGTTGATAACTGGGGGAAGGGGTGTCAGTTAGTTGTCTTCGTTCGATTATATGTAGTAGGAATATGTTTGGTATTGTAAAAATAACAATACCAGAGACATGTGATTGCAAAGCTTACGATGGGCAGATGTTCTCTTCCCTGGTTGGTAGGTGGAGAGGTCTGTTCATTGTCTTCGTTCATTCATATGTAGTTAGATGTTTGCTAATTTCTAGAACAGTACTAGTTGGATGTGATTGAGATGATTGCAAATGAGCAGGTGCTCTCTCCCACAAATGGTGGTCATCACAGCCTGGGAGAGAAGAGCATTCATTCATTCATTCTTCTTCCGTTTATCTGTCATGGCTGACTCCAAAACTGTCAAAATTCATTTGTGATTTCAAAGCTCCTATATTTCAGTGGGATGATGAAACTAGTATTATTTTGAAAGGAAAAGTGGATTTCACTCCTCAGCAACCTGCATACGATGTTCTTCTGTTTTCAATGTATATTCCTTGATTTTTGTTCTCCTTTGTGTGTTTGTAAACATTGTAATAATTTCGAATTTGTGTTGTGTGCTTTTTCTCTCTATGAAAATGTCTAGAATTAGTGTTTAAGAAGCTAAGGAATCAGTAAAACTAAAGCCCATTTTCAAGGTACAAGTACTAGTACTTCACCATTTGGTTCAGTCCACGTGGGTCCAGCTATGTCTAACCTCCATGGTAAGCTTTCTCCTAGTGAAAAACTCTGTCTTCCTGGGATATGTGGTAGAACTTCCGTAGAACGATTAAAGGTATTGAGCATAAATATAATTCACTAGGTAAAGGATAGAAGCACTTTGAAATTGTTGATGAATATATTTTGATTGAAATACACTGACTGACAGAGCAAATGCAACACCAAGAAGGAGTGGTTCGAAAGGGATGAAAGTTGGGGAAAAAACAGAGACGGCACGGATGAATAATTGATGTTTTTTTCAAACCGATATGCAGGTTACACAATGCGCACGGCATAGACTCAGTAGGATGTAGGACCACCGCGAGCGGCGATGCACGCAGAAACACGTCGAGGTACAGAGTCAATAAGAGTGCGGATGGTGTCCTGAGGGATGGTTCTCCATTCTCTGTCAACCATTTGCCACAGTTGGTCGTCCGTACGAGGCTGAGGCAGAGTTTGCAAACGGCGTCCAATGAGATCCCACACGTGTTCGATTGGTGAGAGATCCGGAGAGTACGCTGGCCACGGAAGCATCTGTACACCTCGTAGAGCCTGTTGGGAGATGCGAGCAGTGTGTGGGCGGGCATTATCCTGCTGAAACAGAGCATTGGGCAGCCCCTGAAGGTACGGGAGTGCCACCGGCCGCAGCACATGCTGCACGTAGCGGTGGGCATTTAACGTGCCTTGAATACGCACTAGAGGTGACGTGGAATCATACGCAATAGCGCCCCAAACCATGATGCCGCGTTGTCTAGGGGTAGGGCGCTCCACAGTTACTGCCGGATTTGACCTTTCTCCACGCCGACGCCACACTCGTCTGCGGTGACTATCACTGACAGAACAGAAGCGTGACTCATCGGAGAACACGACGTTCCGCCATTCCCTCATCCAAGTCGCTCTAGCCCGCCACCATGCCAGGCGTGCACGTCTATGCTGTGGAGTCAATGGTAGTCTTCTGAGCGGACACCGGGAGTGCAGGCCTCCTTCAACCAATTGACGGGAAATTGTTCTGGGCGATATTGGAACAGCCAGGGTGTCTTGCACATGCTGAAGAATGGCGGTTGACGTGGCGTGCGGGGCTGCCACTGCTTGGCGGCGGATGCGTCGATCCTCGCGTGCTGACGTCACTCGGGCTGCGCCTGGACCCCTCGCACGTGCCACATGTCCCTGCGCCAACCATCTTCGCCACAGGCGCTGCACCGTGGACACATCCCTATGGGTATCGGCTGCGATTTGACGAGGCGACCAACCTGCCCTTCTCAGCCCGATCACCATACCCCTCGTAAAGTCGTCTGTCTGCTGGAAATGCCTCCGTTGACGGCGGCCTGGCATTCTTAGCTGTACACGTGTCCTGTGGCACACGACAACACGTTCTACAATGACTGTCGGCTGAGAAATCACGGTACGAAGTGGGCCATTCGCCAACGCCGTGTCCCATTTATCGTTCGCTACGTGCGCAGCACAGCGGCGCATTTCACATCATGAGCATGCCTCAGTGACGTCAGTCTACCCTGCAATTGGCATAAAGTTCTGACCACTCCTTCTTGGTGTTGCATTTGCTCTGTCAGTCAGTGTACTTGAAAACAGTGTGTGCAGCAAGGAATATTCCAAGAGAAAAGTTTCTCTGAGAATTGAAACACATGTTGAATAGGCTGTTCAGTTCAGTTTGATTTGCAAGGACTGTCAATATAGCTGTATATTTCCTAGCTCTCTCTCTGTAAATGTGAATGCTGGGGACAAGGATATTGATCTTTGTATTTTAAATACTAGGTTAGTGTATGGGTGATGAGCCATAGACAAGGGCAAAGCAGCAGTGTTATTTTATGTGATGTTATCAATCATCCCATTCCCCATGAAGATTTGAGCATTATACCGTAACTATGCACTGGAGTCTGCAGTTTAGAATGCAGCTGAGAAATCAATGGAGGAAGCCGTAGAAGAAGCTGTGGAGAAAAACAGTGGCAACCGTGGCCTAACAATATCCCTTGTTGGCACGTAACAGAAAAGAAGACACACATCTAGTGTTGTCACAGCTACAAGTGTAGATAATGGTAAGGTAATTGGCGTAGCAGTAATGTCACTAAAATGGGAGACTGACACGTGAGCATGATAGGGAATGCACTTGCAATCATTATTGTAGTAGCGGTGGTGTGGAGGTTACACGGGTAAACAAAAAATTTTCACCATTCTGTTCAGTGGTATAATGCTCGTTACCTGCAATATCTACGGGATGGTGATCACAACTGCGAGCTCACTGCATTAGCCCCGCTACACGTCGATTTAATTTCACTTACCATACTACCATCCTCGAAAAATACTCATTCTAAGTGTTTCAGTGTTTCAGTTTCGTATTTTCTACCTAAGATTCAGTCCTCCCAGGTTTCTTCCTCACTGATCAATTTAGTCTCGGAAATGCTTATTTTCATATCACACATTACATCTCTTTTCAAACTCTAAGATAATAGAGATTGCAGGCTTTAACCACAGTCTGCCATCAGTACAAAGTCGTCGGCATAGGCCCAGCTGCTTACTACATTTCCACCCAACTGAATAAATTCCAGCCAGTCTATATCTTTCGGCAAAGGATGCATGCAAACTACAAACTTATTATTATTCAATAATGATAATAACTTTATTGGTTTTACGCCTCACTAACTAGTTTTTGAGAACTCTTGGAGATGCGAAAGTGACGACATTTCCACCGCAGGAATTCTATTACGTGCCAGTAAGTCTGTAGACACATTGCTGTGGTATATGAGCATCTTCGGCTGCAGGATCAAACCTGCCAAGTTGGGGTCAGAAGGCCAGCGCCTCAACCATCTGAACCACTCAGCCCGGCGAACTTATCACTATTATTATTTTGGGTAGTAGTAGCATTAAGATAATAATATTTTTTAGAAATGGCTTTACATCGCACCGACACACATAGGTCTTACAGCGAGGATGGGAAAATAAAGGCCTAGGAATGATAAAGAAGCGGCCATGGCGTTATTTAAGGTACAACCCCAGCATTTGCCTGGTGTGAAAATGGAAAACCACGAGAAAAAATCTACAGGGCTGCTGAAGTCAGGCTCGAACCCACAATCATCCGGATGCAAGCCCACAGCTGCGTGCCCCTAACCACGCGGCCAACTCGGTCTGTAATAATAATAATAATAATAATAATAATAATAATAATAATAATAATAATAATAATAATAATAATAATAATAATAATAAAATATGTTAACGGAGAGGAACATCCTAGTAAGCAAACCCTTTCACAGGGTATCTGTAGAGAAACTGAAGCAATATGTTGTAAAAGTCATTACGAAGCTATTTTTGTCGTATTAAAATGAATTGTAATAGAAAGTAAGGTTGTAAATGCACGACTGCTTAGCAGTACCATGTGGTTGATAAGCAAGAGATGTGAGAATTTTTGTAAAATAATTATGATCGGTGGAAAATGGTAAATAAAAATTATAACAGCAGTTCAAAGCAATACAATTGTCGAAGTGTATGAAAACAGGCATGTACCCTTAAAATTGGTAAGTAATGGGAAATATCCAGTATGCAGGTTGAATCACCTTAAGCTAGCACCCCAAATATTTCTGAAATGGAATGTGCTATAGATGTGCTGTTTTATTTTCTTGTGCTTTATTTTAGAAAGTTTCATTTTTCAAATGGAGCAATATCTATTGAAATTAACAAAATAAAACTAGAGTAAATTTGAACATGAATGGTGTTTGGGATTTTTTCAGGATTCTAGTATAAGTAGTTTACGATATATCGTAGTATGGAAATTCCGACAGTTGCCTACTCCATTCAGCTGAGTAGTTACGAAGTTACGATGTTCTTATGTTTGCTTCCTTTGCAGTAATAATAATAATAAGTTCGTGTGGCTATTTCTAGCCGGGTGCAGCCCTTGTAAGGCAGACCCTCCGATGAGGGTGGGCGGCATCTGCCATGTGTAGGTAATTGCGTGTTATTGTGGTGGAGGATAGTGTTATGTGCGGTGTGTGAGTTGCAGGAATGTTGGGGACAGCACAAACACCCAGCCATTGGAATTAACCAATTAAGTTTAAAATCCCAGACCCGGCCGCGAATTGAACCCGGGACCCTCTGAAGCGAAGGCCAGTACGCTGACCATTCAGCCAACGAGCCGGACTTCCTTTGCAGTGCACTGACTTCCTTATCATTTACTTGGTGAAACTTCAAGAAGTAGGACGTGATGGAAGATGATATTTACCAATTCAGAAAAAAGCCGACATATTGATGGTGTATTGAGAATGCAAGAAGAATGCTGTTCGTTCATGTTTTCCGTACGCGGATCGATATCCCAATGGACGTCACCTATCTCGAAAATTATTTGCGAACAACTTGAACCAGTTACGTGAAAATGGAAGTGTAACGCCTAGGAACCGTAACAGAAACACCGAGTGACTGGAGAAGAGGTTAAAATTAATGTTCCACCTCTGTTTCTGTAGATCTACGAGTTAGTTCCCGTGCAGTCGTCATAAGTTCCAAACGTGTCATGTCTCTCTCTAACAAGGGATGCAGGGAAACGTTTTTGAAAATTATGTTAATTTTTGTGCATGGGTATTAAGACAAGATACACCAAATGTACCATGTATCTTGTTTAGTGACGAAGCAACATTTACAAATCCTGGGCAAGTAGGTCTCCGAAACATGTACAAATGGTCCATAAATAACCCCCCTTGGCTTCGTCAGGTGAAACGTCAAGCGTCCATGGAGTTTATATGTGAGGTGTGGAATAGTGAGCTTACAGACACTTTTTCATGGAATTAACACTAGATTCTTGAAAGTATCTCAACCTCCTAACTGACCAACCTCTACGGATGTTGTAGATGCTGTATACTAGGAGGAACATGTGGTATTAGCATGATAGCTGTCCAGCGCACTGTGCACTACAACTTGCCTTCACCTATCGTTTCCAATTCGTTGTATTGGACGAAGGTGACCTATACTTTGGTCGGCCCGTTCACAAGGTTTGACCCCTTTATACTTTTTCCCTGGAGATAACTAAAATACAATATCTACAAGGAAATACCGACTAACAAGACAATATGAAACAACAGTTTACTGCTGTGCTGAAATTTCTGATGAAATGTTAGAACGTGTGAATCAGTCTTTACCTGGGAGACTGGAAGCTTGTACTGAAGTTGGTGGTCGTCATTTTGAACACAACCTATGAAGGACACTTCTTTAAACTTCAAGGCAATTTTATTCACTTTTATTTTCGTTCATTTTCTTTCTCTTCAGTTTTTCTTAAGTTTAACAGACAAATGCCACTATTTACAATTTTAAAACTACAATAGCTTCTAAACTACTTGTACTAGAAACCTTAAAAAGCAAGTTTTACATTCTAATTTATCTAGATTTATTTATTTTCTTAATAGGCATTGTTACATTTGAAAAATGCAAGTTTCTAAAATAAATACACATTCTTAATAATACAAGGTAATTAATAATTACTAAAATATATGTACGAACTGCAATTATGATCCTTTGGTTGCACTTCATTTCTGTGAAAACTGCACGTGAATAGCACCTTTCATTAAGAAATATTTGCGGTGCAAGTTTTAATCGATTAACTCTGTATAACAACAGAGAAATAACAAGGTTAAGAAGAGTTGAGGGTTGGAAACAAATATGGTTGTTGAAGTAACGAGAGACTGAATTAACTTACCAGGATATTGAATTTAGAGAAGAAGTCAGCTAAGGATAACATGATGGCAATCCTAATTGGCAGTCATATGAATTTTGGGGAATATGGGGGTGTATTTATAGGTAATTTCAGGCAGAAAGAAGTTCCAAGAAGGGATTCCAGGAATAATTATCGAACAAGAGGAGTGTGTATATGAGAATATACACAGGCAGAAGTATTTAGTCAGAAGTATCGAAAAATAGTCAGATATAAGGATAATTTCCAAGTATAGGAAGTGACTAATACTAGCGAAGCAATGAAATGTACCTATGATTATAAAGATATTTACGAAAAAATGTAAAATTTGAAAACTATCAAAGCAGCTGGATTTGATATAATTGCTGGGAGTATGCTAAAGATAATACAATATCTGAAGTATTTATTTGATTACGGTTCGCATGCAGGAGCCATACCAAATGACAATGGAGAATTGCTATAGTAGACCGGTGGACAGAGGAAAGTGTGTCAAACATAAAGTGGATATTTACAGGCCAGTTAACTCGATATGTGTTTCATGTAAGCTCCACGAAAGCATTCTTGCTGATTACATTATATACGTTTGCGAAAATACAAACTGGTTTGATAGAAGACCGTTCGGGTTTAAGAAAGGTTATTCCAGTGAGGGTCATCTTGTATTATTCTAACAGGATATAGTAGATATTGTAGAATCACTAGGTCAAATGGACTGCATCGCTATTGACCTAACCAAAGCTTTTGATAGGGTAGACCATGGGAGAACACTGACGGACATGAGGGCTATTGGAGTGGTTGAATGAGTGGCTATATTTCTAGAAGATAGAATTCGTAGAATTGGAGTAGGTGACGCATTATATGATCATGTAATGATTAATCCTTACACTGCTACACCCGAGATATCTCTGGCGCGGTAATACCTCACGTCCTTGCTGCTCCCGAGATATCTCGTCAGTAACTTTAGCTAAATTTCTTAAAAGGAAATAGATACCTTTGGTGTTCCGTTTGATTTTTAAACTTGAGTGGCAACAAGCTACATATTTTAACAGCATACCGGACCATTAGTTAAAATGGAGACTGCATTTTAACGCTATCTGCGGTCAAATATCTGAAATATGCGCTCAGCTCAGTGCGCAACCTAGGTTGGCAACCCCGCAAAGCACCTGTGCCCAGGGTTTGTAAAAATCGCTTCAAGTAGCGGACGGCGCGTTCTTTCCGATTTCGAACATATATACTATTGAATAGAAATATGAGTACTCAGGTATCAGTGATTTGGGTAGTGATTATAGTCCTCGTGGCAGTGATTACAGTGATAGTGCTGAGCCTCAAGTACCAGCTCCACAAACCAGGAAAAGAATTCGTTCCGAACCTGACTTATTTCAATGGCGCACGGGTAATATGTTTAGTCCTGTGATAAACGGTTTTGATGACAGTTCATTGGGTATATCACTCGGTGTGATTCATGATGAACGAGCGGCTTAAGAAGTATTTCCGTGCTTCTGTTCACGAGAAATTATGGAGCATATAACAGCTGAAACAAATACGTATTTTTTATTTGTTACGCAAACAATGCTACCATCTCCTAGTTCAAGGCTACAGAAATGGACAGAAATTACACCTGAAGAACTGTACGTCCTTCTTTCCGTGACCATGCCTATGGCAAGGAATAAGAAACAATTTTGGAATATTGGTCAATTGATCCTCTTATAATGATGGTTCTTGGATTACATGTCTCTTATTATTGCGGTTGTTACATTTCGATGACAGCAACAGTCAGTCTGAAGGTGACCGGCTGTATAAAATAAAGCCTGTAATTGACCATCTCAGAAACAAGTTCAGAGGAACATTCACCCCGTTCGAAAACATTTGCATTGATGAAAGTTTGACGCTTTTCAAAGTTAGGCTTTCATTCATTCAGTTCAACCCATCAAAGAGTCACAGATTTGGAATAAAGACATTTGTTGTCTGCGATTGTGATACCGGGTATGTGCTGGATTTTATTGCTTACAGAGGGTCAACTACAAAAAATAATTCCTGAATGTGAATTTGGGGAATCAGGTGCAGTGGTCTTGACGCTAATTGAAGGGTACTTGCAGAAATGGCACACATTGCTCATAGATAACTGGTATTCAAGACCACAACTGTACGATCACCTACACAAGAACAAAACCAACACATGTGGTACCGTCGGGATAAACAGGAGGGGTATGCCAAAATTTACTAAAAAATTGGAGAAAAGGCAAACTGAATCAAAAGCGACAGATAACATGATTGATATGAGGTAGTTCGATCGTAGGGAAGTTTGTATGCAAACCACATGACATACCGACAACATGAGACCCACAGGGAAGACGGACAGACAGACAAGAGAGTAGAGGAACCCCATTGCGTTATTGACTATAAAAAATATATGGGTCCTGTTGACCGGTCAGACATGATGATCAGTTCTATCGAGTGTGTGCGGAAATCAATGAAATGGTACCGAAAGTTCTTTTGTTCAACCAGCTGGATATCTAAATTATCATGCCCTCTTCAATGTCACAACTGCACAGAACATATCTCTAGCAGATTTCCAGCTACAGCTTTCAAGGGAACTCATCCAGAAGTACCACGTTTCTAGACTAACTAGTAAAAGACAATGTCCTACATCTATTGATCAAACACTGACGGAGAGACATTTCCCATCCCCTGTATTACCTATTCCAAAGAAGAAATTTCTTACAAGATGCTACCATGTCTGCTCCAACACACTTCAGCACAACAACTGGTGAAAAGAAGAAGCGAGAAAACCTGTACGTCTGCGTCAAATGCGACGTAGCTCTGTGTTCTCCCCTACTTTGAAGTATACCACACAATAGTGAAGTTTTGAAAACGGACACATTGGAGTGTCTACTGTAAATAATGGTGTAAATTATGTGAGTCGATATTTAAGTACTTAGTGCTTTCTCTTTCTTATTTTGGGCAACCCTGACTTAAATTTAATTTAATTACATTATTAAATAATGAAATGCTCTTTGATTACTTTATATTAGGAAATAATTATACCGGATGAGTTGACCGTGCGGTTAGGGGCGCACGGCTGTGAACTTGCATCCGGGAGATATTGGGTTCAAATCCCACTGTCAGCAGCCCTGAAGATGGTTTCCCGTTGTTTCCCATTTTCACACCAGGCTGTACCTTAATTAAGGCCACAGCCACTTCCTTCCAACTCCCAGCCCTTTCCTATCCCATCGTCGCCATAGGACCTATCTGCGTCGGTACGACGTAAAGTCACTAGCAAAAGAAATAATTAAACATACCCGATCTATTCAAGGCGATGATCAGTGAGTACTTTGGCCATTATGGTCAACCCTGATTTGTAAAATGCCGGGCTGAGTGGCTCAGACGGTTGAGGCGCTGGCCTTCCGACCCCGACTTGGCAGGTTTGATTCTGGCTCAGTCCGGTGGTATTTGAAGGTGCTCAAATACGTCAGCCTCGTGTCGGTAGATTTACTGGCACGTAAAAGAACTCTTGCGGGACTAAATTCCGGCACCTCGGCGTCTCCGAAAACCGTGAAAGTAGTTACTGGGACGTAAAGCAAATAACATTATTATCATTATTATTATTGATTTGTAAAATAGTTGAAATATCTGACATTTGTGATTTTTGAAAGTGCGTTGTGAAACTTGGTGAGAATTTGGCACTTGTGAAAGAGGAATATCGTACTTTTTAGAGGAAAGAGTATTTTCTGGCCCCTACGGACAACCCTGATTTATTTAGGGCTGCCGTCCAGGTGGCAGATTCCATATCAGTTGTTTACCTAGTCTTTCTACAAATGATTTCAAAGAAGTTGGAAGTTTGTCGAACATTTCCCTTGGTAAATTATTCCAGTCCTTAATTCCTCTTCTTATAAACAAATATTTTTTACCAATGAATCCGCTTGAATTCCAAATTTATTTCCATGGTATGATCCTTCCTACTTTTATAAACTTCATTCAAGCTTATTCGTCTACTACTTTCATTCCATGCCTCTCCCCGCTGACAGGCCGGAACATACCACATAGTCGAGCAGCTCGTCTGCATGTTCCCAATTATTCGCAGCCCAACGTTTGTAACAATTTCGTAACACTACTCTCATGTCGGAAATACCCCTGAAAAAAATCAAGCTTCTTTCCTCCGGATCATTTCCCGTTCTCGAAGCAAGTAATCCTGGGAAGGGTCTCATACACTGGAACCTTACTTTGACTGGGGTCTTACGAGTGACGAATACGTCCTTTCTTTCACATTCTTACTACAACCCTTCAACACACTCACAGCCATATGAAGAGATCTGTAACATTTATTTACAATCCCGTTAATGTAATTACCTCAAGGAAGATACGTTCTTATATTAACATCTAGATACTTAACAATGAACCCCAAAAGGTAATTCTACGTCGTCAACACTGTAATAAAAACTCAAAATACTTTTCCTGTTCGTAAAACTTACATCGTGAAATTTCACCCCATTTACCATCTGATTACACTAGTAGGAAGGATCATAATACGAAAATAAATTTGGAATTCAAGAGGACACATTGATGAAAAATATTCGTTTATAGGAAGGAGAATTAGGAACTGTAATAATTTCCCTAGGGTTATGTTCGACATTTTTACATCTCACACCATTGTCGAGGCCTTTTTGCAGTAGTTCACAATTCTCTAACATATTTATTACTCTCTACAGTAGAAAAGGCTTACCTGTGTTTCCAGTTCTTTACTCTTATCACTTATATGTCCCCTCCGTCAAATCCTTACTAAAACCCCTAAGTAGCCTCACATATGTGAAGAAATCTGTAACATTTACAATGTATAAGAAAACGTAAAGTCCAATAACACTGCTTTACGGAACCACGTCTTAAGATTTTCACTGCTAATATTTTGAGCATCTATCAGAACCCTCTGTGATGAATTACTTTTTAAAAACATAATGCCTCAAAATACATGAAATACATGAAAAGTGCGCAAAAAATGGCAAGAAATTTCATATGAACCGGGAAGACCATTCCAAGACAGCTTGAACTTTGAACTTTATGTTGAGAAACATCATTTTCGATCTGAATACTATAGCTAATTTCGTATGAAAAAAAGAGACACTTATTGGTAAAACATGACTCTTTTCTAAGAACACCAGGATTAATGTTAGCTGAAGTCAAAGTTTCCGTGCAGTCTAAGTCTTTAATGGACCTGAGATTTACTACAAGTTAGTTCACTCGTCCTCCTGTACTTCAGAAGTTACTGCATTCAACTTTTGATGCTCAGTGAGAATAACAAAGTTTAATGTACTAGGTAACAGGTAAGAATGCTCCATAATTAATCCTTCAGATCATTTCCTTTGTTGACAACGAACATTCTAAACCTCATGAACGAAATTATTATAGAACCTGGAATAATATTCATGCTAACATTCACAAGTTAGTGTCTTATTTTTGTTCCAAGAAGCTACTCTGTGGGTACATGGATTATTACAGCAATATGACAACAAGCACTTCAACCGCTTGGCTTCATTTCCGTTTTATTATATACTTTTTATTTGGTTAATAACAGCAGCAGGGCAACAATTAGCACGCTTCTCTCTGTCTCATGTACTACAGTAACGCAACAAAACATATTACATCGATGGGCCACATAAGAATAAAAATTGAGACTAAAGGAGTTACAGCAGCTAATTTATTGGTGATGTAAAATGTTTTATGCATGTTCTAAGCTACCCGACTAATTTCTGGACCATATTGTTCCATGTCCAAATATGAAACTAGGCCTAGCAACGTAATGTCAAACATAGCATCGCTTAGCAGTACGTATACTCTATTGCGGTATACGTCGCGTTGTGGTTGCTTTTCATATTATACTGTAACTTGAGCTCAATATTACAAAACGAACGTTAGTGGAAAATTAAGAGCCCTATTTTTGTCCTATTTACGATAGTGATACTAATCCACCTTCTTTCTGTGAACGTGGCTCATCTGGATTCATAATGGTGATGAGCACATTATTATGCCAGTGTTTACATCATGGCGTATTCTGCTTTCTGAAGATCTTTCGATGGATTTTGATTGGGAATATAGTGGTAAAGAATTACAATGTGTTACTAATAGTTCAGATAGTTAGTCTGATTGGTTCATCCCACCAACTCCACAGACATCACCTAAGAAAGTGATTGGAAAATCTGCGCGAAGTCCCGAATAGTCTAGTGTGTGTCTTAAAAATAATTGCTGAGCCAATTACATTTGACATTTTTACGCGTGATTTCAACATAGGATTTTTCAAATCCAAGAAAGATCAGTGCGAAATGTGTGCTACATATTCATAGCAAAACAAGCAAGCATCAGTGACACTGGACTTCACCACGTCGCGATGAGAGCTTAAGATTTGCCTGAAAAAACTTAGCTTCGACAAAAGAAGTAAAGACAAGAGTAATAATAATGTTAGTGGCTTTATGTCCTACTAACTACTTTTACGCCGAGGTGCCGGAATTCTGTCCCACAGGAGTTCTTTTACGTGCCAGTAAATCTACCGACACGAGACTGACGTATTTGAGCACCTCCAAATACCACCGGACTGAAGCAGAATCAAACCTGCCAAGTTGTGGTCAGAAGGCCAGCACTTCAAGCATATGAGCCACTCAGCCCGGCGAAGACAAGAGTAATGAGGATAAATCTATACCATTCTTGTGGTTTGATCTTCAACAACTTAGCAACCCACGAACAAAATTCTTCTCTGTTCTTCTATTTTTTTTATTTTTATTTTCTTGCTATTTGCTTTACGTCGCACCGACACAGATAGGTCTTATGGCGACGATGGGACAGGTAAGGCCTAGGAATAGGAAGAAAGCGACCGTGGCCTTAATTAAGGTACAGCCCCAGCATTTGCCTGGTGTGAAAATGGGAAACCACGGAAAATCATATTCAGGGCTGCCGATAGTGGGGTTCGAACCCACAGCTGCGCGCCCCTAACCGCATGGCCAACGTGGCCGGTCTTCTATAAATCAAAGTTTTCAGTAGGCTTATACAATCTAACAAAGTATGACATGAATAATAATCAAGGTCATTGTTTATCGTGCCATGAGGATGTTTCAGGTTCATCAGGAAAAGATATCGCAAGTACAGTAATAAAAACCTCCGATTTACTTTTGGAAAACAAACCAAATATAAATACAAGTATAATAATTTTATGTCCGCCTCTGTGGTGTAGTGGTTAGCGTGATTAGCTGCCACCCCCGGAGGCCCGGGTTCGATTCCCGGCTCTGCCACGAAATTTGAAAAGTGGTACGAGGGCTGGAACGGGGTCCACTCAGCCTCGGGAGGTCAACTGAGTAGAGGTGGGTTCGATTCCCACCTCAGCCATCCTCGAAGTGGTTTTCCGTGGTTTCCCACTTCTCCTCCAGGCGAATGCCGGGATGGTACCTAACTTAAGGCCACGGCCGCCTCCTCCCCTCTTCCTTGCCTATCCCTTCCAATCTTCCCATCCCTCCACAAGGCCCCTGTTCAGCATAGCAGGTGAGGCCGCCTGGGCGAGGTACTGGTCATACTCCCCAGTTGTATCCCCCGACCAAGAGTCTGAAGCTCCAGGACACTGCCCTTGAGGCGGTAGAGGTGGGATCCCTCGCTAAGTCCGAGGGAAAAACCGAACCTGGAGGGTAAACAGATGATGATGATGATGATGATGATGATAATAATTTTATGGTCATGTGCATGTATTACACAGAACCGAAATGTCCATATGTCCACTGCTGCAATCAATTTTTGGAAAGGAAAAACCATGACATAAAAATTGTGGAAAAATACCAAGAAACTGATCATATTCTGTTCAAGAGGTCTATTCAGTACATGTAGTTATAGAAAGACTCATTAAAAATGTGGAACTCCATACTCCATCATCTGCGTTCAGGGCTGTCCGCCTCCGTACCGTAACGGTTAGTGTTGTTAGCTGCCGTCCTCGGAGGCCCGGGTTCGATTCCCGGTACTGCCAGAAATTTAAGAATGGCAGGAGGGCTGGTATGTGGTTGAAATGGTACACGCAGCTCACCTCCAATGGGGGTGTGCCTGAAAAGAGCTGCACCACCTCGGGATGAGGACACGAGTTTACTCACTAGGGCTGTTATGAACTGCAGATCAAATAGGAAATTCAAAATTAGCCAAATGGTGCCCAAGTATTTAATGATTTCAAATCAGTTGCTCATAAGTTGAACCTAGAGAAGTGCAATACTCAAAATGTAAGCGTATGCAATATGGTATGATGATAAACGGAGTTAAAAGTGAGGTTGTGAGTTTTACTTATACGAAAAGTCCTCTCAGTCTTAATGCCTACGCTGATGGGGTGAAAGTTCCTTATGGAGATCACTGTAAGTACCTAGGTGTTAATATAAGGGACGATCTTCATTGGGGTAATCACATAAATGTTATTGTAAATAAAGGGTAGAGGTCTCTGCACATGGTTATGAGCGTCTTTAGTTGTTATGGTAAGGATGTAAAGGAGAAACGTAGTCCTATATACGTCTCTGGTAAGATCCCAATTCGAATATGGTTCCGGTGTATGGGACTCTCACTAGGATTACTTGTATCGATAACTGGAAAAAATCCAAAGAAAAGCAGCTGGATACGTTCCGGGTGATTGTCGACAAAAGAGTTACAAAAATGTTGCAAAGTTGGGACTAGGAATACTTGGAAGAAGGGAGACGAGCTGCTTGATTAATTGGTATGTTCCGACCTGTTATTTGAGAGATAGCGTGAAGTGACATTAGTAGGCGAATAAGCTTTTTTGGTGTTTTTTAAAGTAGGAGAGATCACATATGAAGATAAAATTGCAATTCAACAGCAAAAAGAGGGGAAAATGTTCGTTTATAGGAAGAGGAGTTGGAAATTGGAGTAATTTACCAATGAAGATGTTCAATAAATTTCCAAATCCTTTGCAATTATTTAAGAAAAAACTGGGTAAGCAACAGATTGGGTCTCTGTCACCTGGGCGACTGTTCCAAACGTAGATCAGTGGCGACTGATTGAAAGGCTTTGCACACTTGTCAGTACTGCTCAATATTAAACTGACACTGGGTGCTTTTTATACCGGAAAGAAGAGACCAGATCAAGACGAGACATAGAACAAAATAAAGCTGAAACTGACATCAAAGAAGAGAGTACTTCAAGACAAATCGCTGACTATTAGAGGCATGCCCACTTATGTGTCTCGTACTCTGGGGAAGAACGTGAAGGGTGGACGAAAATGCCATATGCACACGTTAAGCGATTGTCCCGTCAACGAGTACTACATCAAGTATCTTTTATAACCGGGGGTCCACCTTCTCAGTCCAGTTAAACTGCGCGCCTTCCATAAATCCATCCATGTTTTCGAACTGAGATTGGTGTTATTCAAGATACTTCGATTTTCAACTGTTAGAGGTCTCTACCATCGACCTAATCTGGTGGGATTAAGGACAATTAATTCTTAAGGGAATTTCAATTTTTTGAAGGTTGCAAACTTTTAGTTTGTGAAGATTGTTTCCTTCATGTGTCAAAGTTGTCCGCACTCCTACGACTTCCTTCTTCCTCAGTTATTAATCAGTCAGGAACTTTGTGTATATTTTCTCTAGCCAATTAAAATTGGGGGTGTGTACAGGCATCCAGCCTGTATGTTAAGAGTTCTGGAAACTTCCACTCGGAGATGTCATAAAAGCTGGGCCCTTTAGGGCCGTATTGTCGTCCCCATCGCTCCGGTCTAGTGAGTGCGGCGAGTTATTAGGAATCAGGTGCTGCAGGTCGGCGTTCGGAAGGCCCAACAACTCAAGGTAATGGCAGAAATTTCTTAATATGTGATAGCTCCAGGCAGATAACTTGAGAGGAAGGTTTTCAAAGTTTTTTTTCTTAATGTAAATTTCCAAATTCATTGTTTAAAAGTTTATTTTCGGCAAGTCTGTGGGCTCTATTCAAATCTCCGCTGGCAAACATGTGAACTAAAGGAACAAAGTGTGATTACACTCTAATGATTCCCATTCAACTTGGTATGGGATGACTAAATTTATCTAAACCTCTAAGTTATTAACAAATTTTAGGCATTTAATATTTATCATTTAGTCACTCCTCTGTAGCATAGGCCTAGCCTCTAAAACTTCGGGCCATAAGCCCATTTAGGGTTTTAATTTTCCTAAAAAATAGTGCAAGTGTTTCGTCTACTAGGCTTTTGTTCGTGGCCGATCGTGTTAAACCACTTATTTTTATGTCAGAACCATTTAGAATGGGCGCTCATTGTGCCTATTTATTTGATAATCGCTTACAGACGAGTGTGTAAAAGACTGTTGAGCAGAAATGACGTAAACACTTTATTTGAAGTATGTCAAGCATAATTTTGTCAGAAACTTGTGCCTCTGAGGGGCTTCATTATATTAACGTTTGGAGCTCAAACTCCTAGACGATGTAAGAGAGTGGGGCGAACATGCTCTTGTAAAAGTGTACCCGTTTAGAGCTATATTGCTCATCCCTTGTAGATTATCGTGTCGATAATTTTCTCTAGTTCTTTTACCTGAATTTTTTACTTATAGTCCGCTGTTGTTATCAGAGCTGACGAGCTAATTTGTTGCTGTATGCTCCAGATATTCTATCAATCAAATTTTAAAATTAAGAAGAGGGAAAGAAATAGAATTTAAAAATTTAGTGTTTTAACTTATGCTCTGGTCATTTACTTGTCCGCCCATTCCCCCCCCCCCCCTCCTTGGCACCTTCTTACACCCCTCTGTTCCACGATATTTCAGTAACAATTACAAAGGAATGAATAAAGTTACAAGGACAGCCTAAAATAATAAATAGGGTGTGAATTGACTGCTCTAAAATGAAATAAATCATATTGAAATTTGGGACAAATAGGACTTAGAACAACATAGTTATTGACCATCAATCTTTTGTAACTCGCAAATTATAATTAAAATTTAATAGACCTTCATGTATGAATTTATATTCTCATATATTAACCATGTATGTTCACATGACAAATTCCTCATTCAAAGTATTTGGACGGTTCATGCCTTCACCAGAAGAATTATGTTTTGCGACTTTTGTATATTTAATGCATTTCTACAAGATAAGAAGCTCAGTATTGAAATTTTGCGCCCGTTTTAGATCGATGAAATATTTCCAACAAGTTGCTATATGGATGAGCTCAGTTGACAGAATCAAGAACACCTTCAAATACGCCTGTCTCGTGCCGGTAGATGTACGCCTGTGGAATAAAATTTCTCCAAAAATTGTAAAAGCAGTTCCTGAGATGTGAATCTAATATCATTATTATGACAAATGCGTATGCTGCACCAGGGATGACGTGGTGTGAGGGGTGAATATAGTTTTTCTGCCCGTTCTGCGGTTTTCATGTGTTGGCGAGTTTCATTATTGCATTCTATTTGGTAGCAGGCTGTAGTAATGAGTATGTGCAGAGAGATTAGTGATGGGAAGGGTGACATGTGACATGCTGTGTTGTGTGGTAGAATATTGACGGGGGATGTGAAAACGACAGTTTGGTCTCATGGTTTTGATCCAATTCTTATCAATGACAAGGGTGAAGTCAATTACTGCGACTATTTGTCATGCCTCGATTAGTTTCGTTTGAATGGTGACGTAATGGAACTATTTCAATGGGAGGAATTTTAGGTTCTGTTTTGTAAATTTGGCCTTTCATTGGTGTTGGGAGATGAAAGAGGAGTGTTTATGGGATGGTTGGTATTGAATTTTCGGTTTGTTTGGTGAGCAGCATTTGCTGGTGTGATAATGGAAAACTACTGAAAACCATCTTTAGGACTGCTGACAGTGGGGTTCGAACCCACTTCTCCCCGAATACTGCATCCTGGCCACACTTTCATAATTTGTATTCACCCACCTTGTGTTTCAATCATTGATGTCTGGCAGGTTCGTAGTGGCCTATGCTATGTATCACTGGGATTTTTGTGATATCAAACTGATTTGTAGAATTTCCTCAGTCACTTCAGTCTTGTGATTTTTCTACAAGTTGTTTTACATCGCACCGACGCAGAGAGGTCTTATGACGACGATGGGTCAGGAAAGGACTAGGAGTGGGAAGGAAGTGGCCGTGGCCTTAATTAAGGTGAAAAGATGGCAAACTACTGAAAACCACTTTTAGGACTGCTGACAGTGGAGTTCGAACCCACTTTATCCCGAATACTGCATACTGGACACACTTAAGCGAATGCAGATATAGAGCTCGGTCGTGATCTAGTCATTACTGCGAGTTCGTGGTTTCTTACATTTGTTGAATGGGGTCCTGTAGTCACCATTCAGTTTTACATCCCCCTGCTCAATGACTAAATGATTAGAGTGTTGGCCATTGGTCCAAGAGGTCCAGAGTTCAATTCCCGGTCGGGTCAAGGATTATAACCTTTGTTGGTTAATTCCGATATCTCGGTGCTGGGTGTGCGTGGTTGTCGTCTTCATCATTATAATTCATCCTCACAAACGTGCAGGTCGCCCATATGGCGTCAAAGCGAAAGACCTTCACCAGGCCGTTACACCTAGTTATGTAACGGTCACCTGGTTTGCAAGAAATTTTACAATATAACCAATAAGAATTATATACAAAGTTTGACAACACCTACAAAATTTGCAATTGGCTAGAGTCCATTTACATTGTGCACGGTGATTCTTGACTTTTTCTGAAAGGACAAAAAATACGGAACGAAAAGTCTTTTAGCATGAAGAGCACGTCACGAATAACGTTCATAATTGATACACCACTCTGGTGTAGACCTTAGGGTCACAAACTGTTGACTGGAAAGCATCAGCTGTGAGCCATCGTAGAGAATAAAACACCGTAAATTTGTCGCTTGCCGTTTAAAGGGGCCTAACATCTAGGTCATCGGCCTACACCGTAAACTGACAGCAGATATATATCTCATTAACAATATATAAGACCTAGGCTTCTTTTCAAAGAAATGGCCCAGGCGTGTTGGCCTTGCCGGTTAGGGGCACGCAGCTGTGAGCTTGCATCCGTCCGGGAGATAGTGGGTTCGTATCCCACTGTCGGCAGCCCTGAGGATGGTTTTCCGTGGTTTCCCATTTTCACACCAGGCAAATGCTGGGGCTGTAACTTAATTAAGGCCACGGCCGCTTCCTTCCCACTCCTTGCTCTTTCCTATCCCATCGTCGCCATAAGACTTCTCTGTGTCGGTGTGACATAAAGCCACTGGCAACCCTCTTTGTTCACTTGGATTTAAAAAATCATAAAATCAAAGCAAAGTCATCTCCGTACAGGCTATGAAGGCCCTTGGAGGGGTTGAACGTAAAGGTTTCCACTATCCGTAACCTCGGCACTTGATGGGGTAGAGTGGTTGCCTCTAGGCCGGGCCGCCTTTGCCCCCAGGAATTAACCTGGTACTAATTTTGGGTGTAAGCTGAGTGAATCTCAGGCCCATGGCACCTCCGGAGGTGGAAATCTCGTTTCTTAAATTTTACTACTTCCTGACGGGGATTCGAACCCACGTCCTTCCGGGTGAACCGAGCACGCCTTTACCGCATCGTCCAGGCAGACCCTTCACTTGCGTTAAAAGTCGGAACTCACTTAAGTTATTTTCGCTTACGTGACGTAAGGATTATAAATAATACATTAAATTTCAATGCAAACCTGTGAACTTAAATTAATAAATGTAATTATTTGCCAAACGTCCCTTCAGTGAATATGTATAATATGAGAATCGGAATATTGTCCTAAAGACATCCTGTAGTATGTTGGAAGCCAAAAACATCTTCAAATGCTACCGACTGTAGCCAGAATCGAATCCACTATCTCGATAATTGTCCCTGACACTAGGGTCTGCGAACTTATTTTAAGGTGTCAAGAATATCAGAATTGTTATAGTTTAGAATAAAGAAAGAATAATTAATGAACGAAGGAAGAGAAGTACTAAGTTGAAGGTGTTTCATGTGCACAGGTTAGGTCATGGATTAGGTCTGCTTTGAAACGCTAGAGGCAAGGAAACGTGTCTTTGTGCAGTACATTGTATTTGATGGAGAGAGTATCAAAAACTAATCATGGAAGACAAATTTACAAGTACGAGTATTTCATCCTCTGATATGTGTGGTGCATTGCCAGCTTCCATAATACATTCTCAGCTAACTTGTATTGATCAAGTCCATGCACTTATCATACTCATCTACCCTGCAAAAGACAGTGCCCCGTGCAATGACACACGTGTTTGCTAACTGTCGTCCCTACATGTTGCATATGGTGTCTATAATGAGCTTCAAACAAGAAACGTGGATTAGTAGTAGTAGCGCTGCGTCATCCAATTATCTTAGAACCGGAGCGGTGGCTGGGGGTGACTAAGCAGGCAGCTGCGCGGGAAGAAGGGTAGCATGTAGGGACTAAGCATTTTTATTTCCTTAAGAGAGCCGTTTCTTGCTTGTGCTGGTCTGCATTTTATGTCCTCGTTACTTCTGCTAAAGTTACTTATTTAACTACACAAGTAATAATATTCGTCTACTTCCTTTAAGACTTCGAACTGTAACAAGGCCTCAGGTGGGTCACTAGATTCACGGTGTCTGACCAGACAGTAAGGAACAGGTTAGAAGTGTCCTTATGACCCAAACGTCCCGTTCGAGTGCCCCGTTTAACGCAGCAACATCGGGCAGTTGTCCTTCTGTTTGCCCGTAACCACGTCAACTTGCAACTTCGCCAATGTAGACCTGTGTTGTTCAGAGACGAGTCCAGATTTCCCCTGACACAGCGTGATGGACGTCAACGTATATGGAGACACCGGTGGTGGGCAGTAAATGCCAAATGTTGTCCAGGAAGGTGACCGATTCAGACAAGGTTCTGTGATGGTATGGGGTGGCATCAGTATTGATGTCCGTACGGATCCTGTCGTCATCCGTGGTAATCTTACAGCTGCGGGGTACATCGAGCAGATACCGCTACAGTATGTTTTGGTTGCTGCATACCGTGCTGGCCCTGAATTCGTACTCATGCATGACAGTGCCAGGGCTCATGTAGCGTGCATTACCAGAGCTGTTTTACGAAAACAGGACATTCAAGAGATGGAATGGCCAGCAGTGAGTCCCGACCTTAATCCCATCGAGCAGGTGTGGGATAGACTTGACAAAAATGTTCGTGGGCGTCCTGTTACACCACAGACCCTCCAAGACCTCGAACAGGCTCTCATTGAAGAATGAGACCTGATACCGCAACGTGACCACCGTCGACTTAAACGGACTTATGCTCGTGTAGGACATACACCATACTGAATCTCTCCAAACGTGTTAAAAATCCACCCTGGAGGACTGTTATCACTTTGTTTTCGCCACTATTTGGACATTTCCGTTTGTGTTCTGAAAATGAACGCGAATACATCGATGTTCTTTTGTATACTTCAACGGTAAAGAACAAAGGTTTAGTTGGTAATATACCTGGGTGTGAGGTATTGCATTGTGGAGCATGGCATACGTTCAAAAATATGTCCCCTTGTCTTTTTAACTGTGTAGTAGTAGTAGTAGTAGTAGTAGTAGCAGTAGTTGTAGTAGTAGTGGTACAATTAGATTTTCCCGACCTACGTACTAACGTGTAGAGATTATTGCAATCACACTGTGTTAGAAAAATAAATAAAACTATATTTTTATGCAACCGAAATAAGAGAATTACATGCGTGAATACGTGAAACGTGAGACTTTCCGAACGTTTCCAACTCCTCTTTCAATAAAACCAGCCTTATATTTTGCACACATTGTGTGCTCTACAGTAAGAAAAAGAATTAATGTGTTGACTTGTAATAATAAAAAACAAAACAATTATAATAATAGTAACAGGCCTCACTTACCGTGGGCAGGGATTTCGATTTAATGCCATCCAATCAGGCTGGCTGCATATTTATTTCCAAGTTCTGTTTTATTCTATCAGACGTCAGAGAAAATGGAACTGCGTTGGATGACATATAGATGAACCTTAATTAATTTTGTCCGATTAACTCCAAATGTGTCACCAGAGTTCTTTCACATGCCAACATCGTTCGACATCGAGTGCTCAATGGATTTCCTTTCACCGTAACAAAGTCTCATTACCTAAGCCGTGTTTGAACTCATTATCTTGAGATTCGGAGGGCAAAAACACACTATCACACTACGAAAAGGAGTTACAATAATAATAATAATAATAATAATAATAATAATAATAATAATAATAATAATAATAATAATAATAATAATAATAATAATAATAATAATAATAATAATAACAATAATCGGGTAGTAATTTCGTATGGCTGTTGCACGCCTCCTGCAGTCTCTGTAAAGTAGCACCTCAAATGAAGATGGACGGTGCCAGCCCTGTATAGGAAACTGCGTGTTATTGTAGTGGAGGATAGTGCTGCGCATGGTGTGTGAGTTCCAAGAATGTTGGGGACAGGAGAAGTGCAAGTCCTTGAACCAAGTAAATTAAGCGTTTACAGTTAAATCCCTCGATCCACCCACGAGATATACCTGGGACCCCGAGGCCCGAAGCCTGAAGGCCAGGACGCTGATCACTCAGTCGCGAAGCCAGAGATAATGATGACGATGATGATGACAGAGGGGGTGATATTTTTTTATATTAGAGTTTGAAACCGCTTCAGTATTTAATACCTAGCGTTAAACCATGTAAAAGCAATGCGATCGTCTGTACCATTGTGGAGACCGCAGATTGGATGAGTCTTTTCTCCCTGACCTCAACTGCATGGAGTGTGTATAGATCTTTCTTAAAAGAGAAATTTACAACCGTTAACATCCACCGCTAATGATCCAGGCCCTAAAAGACGCTGCCATCGTGGATTGGGAGTATCTCAGGGCTCGTGGAAGACCAACACGGTAATTAATAATGCGACTACTTTTGATGCTGATGCTCGTTGTTTAAAGGGGCCTAACATCTAGGTCACCGGCCCCAAACGTGACTACATTTAAAATTCTCTTTAATTTTTTATGTTCTAACTGAGGATGTTCGTTAATTTCTTTTATCTGGTCACATCCTGAATGGGACTTTCATTTTTCACACCGGGTCCAAAGTTACCAAGAAGTGTACCTTTTCGTTGTATTTACTACTCTGAGTTTCACATTAAATCATATGTTATTGATTCTACCTCAACACAAAAAAATCTGGTATATGTTTAACTTTTTATGATGAATGTATTTCAAAGTTTACTGTAATTACTCCTTTCAAAGTTCTTCCAAAAATATTGTATTTTATGAGTAGCAGCATTTTTAAATATAAACTGTGTTATTTAGTATTGAATTAAAATTATTATAGCTGTCTCCTTCTACTGCAGAATGACAAACCTCACATGGTCAACTTACAGCCCTATATACGAGTACAAATTATGATTATAACTCTCAAAATAAACGTGTCCATTAATTCTTCTCGGGTGAAGATAAGGATAACTAAACACCCCTGTACGTGGTGGAAGAGATATGTGGACTGCAGTGCATGTTGTATATACAAGAGCGAATGTAAAGCAGACTGCCTCCATCAAAGTTGTTTCCTGTTTTTCCGTACAAGAATGTATTTACATTTCATTTGCATGCCATTATCCATAACTTTCCCACTCGGATGTCCGTTGGTTAACAACTACGAATTCTTCTTCAAGAGGTATTAGTATGTTACGTTTCTCATTTTGAGCTTTTAAACGTTCTATTACTAATTTATACTACACCAGTAATATATTGGGCAAGAAACAGTGTAGTCTGTGGAAATTTCCAATTCCACCCTGAAAGAGTTAGTGGGTGAACTGGAGAGCCTGCTTGTAGAAAGAAAATTTCTGTCAGAACACCTCTGTATGATGATCTAAACGGTCATTAGGGTATTCAAGACTTAAGGATTCATACTATATGAATCAATATAGCCTTTTCATGTTCATTATGGCATGTAAGTAATAAAACACTGAATATTACCAAGTCCTGGACACTGGTTAGTTGATCAGTATTCCTGGCTTCCTTCACCCCCCCCCCCAAAATATGACCCACTACTATTCAATGAAATGTTAAATAGGTGATCGACACGTGTACAATTTTATGGCTGTGTACTGAAATGTATTTTTGATGATTTATCGGAATATGAAATAAAATACTACCTTAGGATTTATATTGTAGCAAGTGAAGAAGAACGCAAAGCAATCTATACTAAGAAGAGCAGTGAATGTAGCTTCCAACTCCTATTTAATGTTTACTACGAAGGTCTAATCCCACCACACTTTGTACAGGAGCGATGTGTAGCCAGGATGCGATCTGCAAAGATCTGAAGCAAGTCAGTGGTAGAGTAAATATACTCACCCAATGTAATACCAAACGATAAGGGCATTTTGAAATATACCGGTGGTTCTAAATGTAGATTGTTAGTTTGCAAGTATACTGGTAAAGAAGTGGAATTCAAGTCAAAGCAGAACATTGTATATGTAAATGTGCTAAAAATAGATGGAACCAAAAACAGAACAGGTCATTATGTACAGGTAAATAAAGCGAGGTATGTTTGGTTGAGAGGTACTTAATTCTCTTCTTCCTCTACACCTGCGAGCTCTCATACTAGCCTCATCACCATTCCCCTCCACGCATACCATAGCCCATCTGAAACCTCACGAGCTGTAGTATTATCAATTCATGAATCCAAACTGTTGCTCTTCACGCGGAGTGGAACCATGAATGCTAGCCGCTGTCTCCGTTAGCAGGATATACAGACTAACTTCTAACTTCCTGCTATTTCCCCACCACGTGAAGGAAGTGGACACGTGAAAGTAACACTTCGATGTTCTATTAACTTTTCTATAGTAGATTCACTTTACTTCCCTAAACATTTTTGAACAACAAGCCATTTACTGTTACTAGAGTCCAAGTAATGTTCAGCGATCTTCAGCTCTGAACCATATGACACCTTCCTTACACTATATTTGTTTCGTGTTCATTCAGTACAGTGTTCAACAATGTTAGTCCAGAACTCGTCGACATAAATAATGAATGAGAAAATAAGTTAGGTCCTTCCTTGATAGAAATCACAACTTCGAATCCAGAAAGGAGTTTAACGAAGCGTTATGCTGTTATTTGGGCCAATATAGGAAAAGAAGGTAAGGCGCTGGTCGCTGCCTTCACACAGTGAAACGTCTGAAAACGAAATACTCAGCTGGGTGAGGTGACATTGCAAGTAACATCACGACGTGTATTCAGTTATGAGTGAAATGTTTCGTCAATAGCTTTGTTTCCAAATTTGAACAAGAATAAATTTCACTTAAAGCTGTTGCCTAGCTGACTTTGTAGATCAAGACCAATTTCGTAATATCTTTGTGTAATAATATGGGAACACAAGAAGCAAAGGAAGCTCTGGTAATTTACCGTTGACGTGCTGGCTCATGAAGCATCAGTGTTCACACAGAAACTAACTCTCGCGAGAAGGCTATGTCAGTAGAAATTTACCACGGAAGTAAATGAATTCTCCTTCCCTAATATTCGTTTTACCCAATGACAATTTCAGACGATAGGAGCGTCTCAATGGGAAAGATCATGTTGTATAAATCCGATTTATGAACACTGGCCCTAAGAAAACTAATTTATTTCTGAATAGTTTATTGCACGCTGCGCGATGTCTTATTCGAATTACCGTGGTATGGTTTCTGTACATATTCGAAAATGATACTAATCTATCAAGGAACTGAATCTAATCAAATCCATCTAATACTGAAGTTCAAACGAATAAAAGTATTTATGAGCTAGGACAATTTGTTTGCTAGGGCTAGGACTGGGAAAGAGGCGACCCAGTACTTGACTGATGTGCAAATTGATAACCGTTTTTAGTGTTGTCGACTTTGGGATTCGAACTCACTATATCCCGAATCCAATCTCACAGCTAAGTAATCCAAACCACATAGCCGACTCGCTTGTCAGAAGGATAATAATATTCACATGTAGAATTACTCAGTTTACTTACTGTTTGAAGCATTATGTAATTTTCCATGATCATTGCTTATAAGAGTGAACTCCAACAGAAATATCTTCAGACAAGCACTGACGTCTAGTGCGTTATTTACTTGATGTGCTCTTTTATAGACAGTGCAATGTCTGATGAGTGGAGGCAAGAATTATCTGACTTTGCTTGTATGAAAATTGATGTTTCACTTCAGAAATTTCACATAAATGGGCTAGAATTCGTACCGTGCTGTAGTTACTCACCAACCGTACTCTCTATATGCTAATACAGAAGTAAAACTCAAATAATTTTAAACTTACAATTATAAAGTTCTGCAAAATGTTTTCAGTTTCTCTTTGACTCTTTTCTTCTTTTACATTTGAAATTATTGTGTATTTGAACAAAATTACATACATCCTTCATTATTCGTAGACTTTATTCAAAATCCTACTCATTTGCTAATAGTTACAGACTCGTGTAAAATTAGTCTACTGCTCTGCATCATCTCATTCACTTAACGTGTTCCAATGTGATTGAGTTAGTTATTTTAATTGAAATTTAATTGAATTTTAATTGAAATTGAATTTTTTAATACCAGGTTCCACACCTTCTTGTCATTTATCTCGCCTATGATGGGACCAGTCCCCTTTTAAAAGCTTTCATATATACCGGGTCGTCCAGCAGCCCCTTGCGATCCAGTTTTATGCATCCCTTCACATTTTCTACAATTCTGAAATACATCGGTCCCTCTCCCTAAACCGGGGTAATAAAACGAGATGTGTGTTCACGCGCTAGAAGACAGCAGAAATAGTGATCGCTACAATTAATTCATTATGGGTACCTCGAATGAACCCGTAAACCGAGTACAGATACGCAGAACACGTACTTTAAAACAGGAGGTAGACGCACAGACCGGGAGCACGGGAAGTGGGCGACGTAAGTTAAGTGTCGAAGTAGCTCACATGGCAAGCCAATATTCGATTTACAACACTGTCAAGTCACCTCTGCTTACTGCGGGATGTCCTAGGGTAGTACCTGTTACAATAGCAAAAAACCCGTTGCCCACAAAGTTCATTAAGTACCTTGGGCTTACTTAGATGACTGTCGCCCTACTACATGGTCTGTGAGTGGCCATTGTGTCCACGTCTCAGTCATATTGCTTGGCTTTCGGGCCTGTTTTCTCCCATTATATCTACTTCTCAGTTCAGACCTAGACCAGGAAGGAAACATTTTAATGAGCCAGGAATCTAAAACGCCTGGCGAGTTGGCTGCGTTATACGAGCCACATACTTGTAAGCTTGCATTCAGTAGAGGGTGAATTCGAGCCTCATCATTGGACGCCCTGAAAATAGTTTTCCCTTTTTCACACTAGAAGAATGCTGGAATTGTACCTTAATTAAGGCAATGGCCATTTTCTTTCCAGTCCCAGCCCTTTTCTATCGCACCATTGCCGTAAGCGTGAGTTGTAAACCTCTCGTAATTAAAAAGGAATGCTCTAAGTGAAAGCCAGGAATGTTACTCTGCACTACGTCGCTTGTACTTCTACACTCCTATATATGTTTTGTAGGGTACACTACTAAATACCCCACAATGATACAGGTTATTATTTTCCTCACTCAAAAGCACATTATACCCTACCGATAATCAAGTTTTCTTAAAATCTCTATACACGTCACAAAGAATCGGTTATTTACTTTTTTCATTGTAAAAGAAAGATAATACCGGAGACATTTCTCTCTATGGAGGAAGTCCCTTTCAGTTGACTGGATATCTGTTCCAGGCATTAGACTCTATCTCGTCTCTCAAGTTGTAATTATATTTTCAACTCGTTCATAATTCTATGCATATATTACATATCCGGGTAAAATATAAATATTTGTGAGCGTTTACGTTTCCTGCACTAAAAGGGTGACTGACACTGGGAACAACAGGGCTGCTTCCCACATGGAACAAACTGTACTATTTAATTATCTACGACCTACTTCCTGACCTAGTTTACTGTCGGAAAATCGCGCTTTCTCCGAACGTCATTATCTCTTGTCAAGGCTTCATTCGATTTGTCAGCTTTGATTACTGGCACACTACTTACTATCGAACTGTGCTCAATAACTGATGAGTGACAACCCGGTCAACATTATTTTTAGCAACTCAACTCCATCGCAAAATATTAACGCACTATGTCCAGGACAGGGTGCAATTTTCATTTCCTGCCCAGTTATAATAATAATAATAATAATAATAATAATAATAATAATAATAATAATAATAATAATAATAATAATAATAATAATAATAATAATCACCGTCATCATCATCATCATCATCAGGAGTTTGCAGAATAAAAGTTTAGAACATAGTATTAAAAAATCTAAATAAAGCGTCCGGCACTTGCCTGCCCCTGTGTTGCTTAATGGCCACAGTATTACCTCCAGAATTCGAGCGCGCGGGGGGTGGGTAAGTCACGATCCTCACAAGGGGAGATGGTTCGTCGTTGTTGATGCTTCATACCCGGGGATTCAAACGTAGTTGTTTAGACATATTTTGTTAATAATCTAACTGGCTGTGATGTCTGTACCTCTGTGTCTATGTTTATATGATTGATCTAGGATCAGAATGGAAGCGGCCATAGGCAGTTTGCCAGGTACATCGACTTGAACTGATACGGAATTCTTTGATTCGACGGCACTGTTTTCTTCGCCTGTGTTCCTCAGTCTAATGAACTCCGTTACATCCTCTCAAGGCAGCCTTATATTCGTGAGGGAACTTGGCATCGAACCTGGGCAGACCGAGTGGGAAGAATTTGCGTCCTACCTGTACTATGACGACTGCATAAACAATTATAGTTATCTCGAGTTAGCCAGCTGACTATATGAGTAACCCATGAGAATTCCTCCAGCACTATATTCTCTCTTGGGATAAAAGTCTCTCGAACTCTTACCTCTGACAACGAGCTCGGTCTATAACACTAACATTTCAAACACGATGGGTAGATCAGGTCATCGTGAATGAAAGAAACTCACAACCATTTCCCTTTGAAATACCTACCTCCATTTCGGTTAATGGGCTGTTTTTGTAACACAATTCATGTTCCTCTATGTTCTCGAGTCCACCCTTCCGTATGTCGTTTTTATTTCTTTCCACGTCCCTTTGAGTTCACAAATGTTATAGACGTCACATATTTCATACACATTTTTCAAATTCCCAAACTAACACAGTTTTTAGTTCTACGGACGCCTAGCCAAATTACATAAAAACACACGCATTGTTATTAACCATTAATCAAAGCACGGATTCAGTCAAATTTGTCTCTAATTATGGGAAGACCCTGAAATTTTAAAACTCCGAAGTCGTGCTGAAAAGGACAAATTCCCTTCTATCAAAATCTGATTTTCTGTCGTCTTAAGATAATAGAAACACGCCTCATACAGTCTTACGGAATGTAATCAGTCCTCCCCGCTAGCATTTCTTTCAGTCCTGACCATTTCACGCAAAGCACTTTGCTGCTACCCGCCGTACATACTAATTGCGTTGTTTGTGTGGCTATTGAGCAGCTCCTAATTAGTACATTCTACTAGCCTCCCATTTAGTTTCAAGTGGGAAAAGAGCACAGCGATATTCTACTTGGATACAAACAGCTCTGGTGTATGGTTCACGTCCTGGGTTGAGATCAGTGAGAGGTCATTCAGTGCTCCAAGTGTGCAGCCACTGCCTAATTTAAAGTGCAGTTCTGGAGGCCTGTCAGCTTGCATATGACACAATGGTGAACACTTATATCTGGCGCCCGTTTTAGTATCTGTAGTTCTGATGTGTACATTACGTGGCTATGATCGGGAAGGAAACGTTTGTGGCAAATATTTAGATACCATCGATAATCACCTGGATTTGAAGTAGAAAAACACAGAAATCCGTCTTTAGAATAGCAGAGATACTTTTCAGGAGGAAAAATTACCAATATTACGCCAGGCTGAGTAGCTCAGTAGAGCACTGGCCTTCCGAGCCCAAGCTGTCGGATTTTATCATATCACAGTGGTAATTCAATGTGATCAAATACGCCAGTTTCGTGTCGGTAGATTTACAGGCATGGAAATATGAACTCCTGAGGAATATAATTCTAGTATCGCTGCGTTTCCGAAAACCATAAAAGTATTTAATGGAACGTAAAACCATTATTATTATTATTATTATTATTATTATTATTATTATTATTATTATTATTATTTATTTTTATGATTATTTTTTTTAATTTTTATTATTACAGGAACAAACAATAGGGCCATAATTTAACATTTTACAAGTTACTTTACGTCGCACCGACACAGATAGGTCTTATGGCGACGATGGGATACTAAAAGGTCAGGAATGGGAAGGAAGCAGCCGAGGCCTTAATTAACGCACAGCCTTTGCCTGGTGTGAAAATGGGAAAACACTGAAAACCACCTTCAGGGCTACCGACAGTTGGGATCGAACCCACTATCTCCCGGATGGAAGCTCACAACTGCGCGCCCTAACCGCACAGTCAACACGCTTTGCCAGAATGTAACAGACAGCACACTAGCAGAATCCTGTTAAAGTTAATTAATTAATAAATGATAATAAGAATCTAAATGTTAACTAAAGAGGTGATTTGGTGGCTAACTAACGTATACAAGAATAAGATTATAACAAAATGAAAAAAGGTAAATGAATGCAATTTATGCTATTTAGAGCTATATGTATCACGTCTTCTAAAGGATTGTGAAGAAAGAAGAAAAATCAAGAGGAATAAGATAAGATAGGTGGATCTAGAAATGAAAGTGAACTTGATCTTTCTGCTGCTGTTAAGTTATTAACCAGAGAATAGCAATACGAGCTGTTTTGTATTCGTCGTTGGTGGGTTAGTTTTGGTAAATAGCAGTGGTAGTGCCATATGGCAGCAGAAGAGATGGAGCACACCAGAACTAGTGTAATGTTAGTTTTGGGACTCATGAGATGGTACGCCACCACATCTAGCTCATTTTCTTTTTATCTGGCGTATATTTAGGCCATGTGTTTATAATCATTTAGACAGAGACGATCAAATATAAAACTCAAAAATCAGTTGCGCATAGCACTATAGTTATTCCTTAGTCATGGATTCGATGGCTTCAAGCAAAATAATGTTGGGAGGTATTATTTTTGTTGAGTGAATAGTGAAATAAATACTAAATTGATATCAGTTTGACTAAGTAAGTTAGAATGTGCCAGTGATTTGGCGTGTGATGGATTAGAAATGCCTGTAGGAGGGATATTTTGTCTGAAATAAACAAATTCTCATCGGCATCTCAGCCCTTCTTCCACCTTATTATTATTATTATTATTATTATTATTATTATTATTATTATTATTATTATTATCCACGTTATTATTATTCAAGTCTCGGTACCGATCGAATGACAGTCGAGTCCAATCCAACCCAGCAGACTAAATAAGTGAGTGAATATTCAAATTACTAAAAATGAAACATAAATATTTCCATTTAAGAAATACAGTATATTACCAAGTGTTATGTGGATTTGTTACATTTCTTATGTTTTTGGCATTCTACATTCATCCTCGGCGTTAATGTCAGTCCTAATATAGAGGAATTCAACACTAAATTCTCTACTTGTTTAACAAGTGAGATCCGTTAGTATCTTGACGTCATAAACAAAACTCCATCACTTCCATACTGTATTCTAACTCCATAGTTGAACCAACGAAATCTGTGTTGCTACACACGTAATAAATGCAACGCCTGTGTTGGAACTAGTTTAAACGAGGTTGTACAGCATCACTGGTTTTCTAACTTTACTTTCCTAGCCGTCTCAAACTTACATAAACGGGGTAAGTATCAGGCAAAGACTTCAGTTCTAATTATTATTATTATTATTATTATTATTATTATTATTATTATTATTATTAACAAATGAATCACGATTGGGAAATATTCCGGGGGCAACGGTCACTTACAGTAGTGTGATTAAAAATTAAAAACATAATTACCCAACAACAGCAACAACAGTACAACAAGCAATTCCGCGGAAAGAAAATGCGAAATACTACTAGTTTAACATTCTAAATCCAGCATCATTGTATACAAATTCACACACAACTTAATTATTTCCAGTGCTGAACACTACGGCTTAAGATCGTAATTATGGGCCAGCAAAGCAGATGGAAGTTCAAAAGTTCATAGGCTTCAAGTGCATAATGTGTATACGACTTATATTTCCAGTGAGAGAGTGTATAAGTGCTATAAGCTTCATATGCCTCAGTTAGCTCTGTATATGAGCAAACATCTGTTGGCGAAGGAGACATTGCTACTGTAATAAGGCAAGTTTATGTAATATATACCTCGTAAGCTGACTGCTCTTATTATGCGTCACTATTGCTGCTCGTGTTTGCAAAGGCTTTAACACGTCCCCTATTTTGATTGAAGGCAGAACACGGTGAAAAGTAATGAGGAACGTTACCGACGTAGATTTTGGGCATGACTGTCATCTGTTTCTGAACTTTAGAGAATAACTTACACTCTTGTAATTGTGACAAGATAATATTAAAGATGTATTACTATCATCAAATAATTATACAATTTTTCGACATCACATTGTACTTCGAAGTAAGGAAGGACGTTGACATGACAGAAGAACGTATGAGTGATAAAGGTAATGACGACGACCACTAAACAATTGTGACTTCCCCGCTCGGAGAACCATCATCAAATGAGAAATGCAACCAAGCAAGCAAAGGGCGCCAATCTTTAAGTTGAGGACTTAAAGATAAAAATTTATAATCAAGCTTGGACAGACTCTTATCACAGGGGTGAGGTGATAGTACACTAATCATTAAGCAGGAGAATTAGAAATCAAAAGGCTAATTAAGGCAAATTGATTAAAGTAAACTAGAAAAATACTATTTATTATATTTAATATAAATGACGACGGTTTAACGAGAACTGAATTTAACATCGAAAATGAATTTAACAAAAAATTGAATGACTCTACTTCACGAAAACTTGCAATATCTTTAACTCGCTTGCTCACCATGTCGTCTTGTTCTGCTGGTCCTTGGAAAGCTTCCATCCTTGCAGCTGGAACATCACCGGTCGTCTTTGATATCTCTTCATCTGCAGCTCAGTACCATTCCTGCCTTGCCAATTGCACCCACCACTAATTGGAAGATGACTTCAAAACTAACACTCCCTATTATGCTTTATCCCATAGATTGGAGATAAGCCCTATGTCACAGTTAGAAGAACCACCTTGGGTTATATGGAGAGGATACTCAATTAAGAATCCTTCCAACTTTACTGATAACGTTCTCTGAAGTTTCATTTCTATCTAGATTAAAACTATCTATTGACTTAGACTGGTTCAAACCGGTCTTGTAGCCGTGCTGTACGTACTTCCTCATGAGAGTGGCTATACACACCTCATTCAGAATTTCTAAGTATCGAGACGCAGAATCAAGTAGAACATAATGTAGAAGTCTCGTAGAAGATCGTAGAATAATGTAAAGAGATTCGCAGAAGCGAATAAGACGTTGTAGAGAGACCCTCCAGGAGCTCCAACACGCCCTTTTATAACTTTCTCTCGCGCTAATTACAGGCCGCTACACGTGGTCCAATCAGATGACACTTCTCTCCCCACTCTAGATTTTAGAGTAGATGGGTCCCACACAAGATATCAACTGTTCTTCTATTCGTCCTTTCAATCAGTATCCATGGCAACATGACGCTCCTTTGAAAATGTAGGCGTTGATCAGTTCGAATAATTCTGGTCGAAATACGGTAGCTTACGTTAGGACGCGTGAACACGTGCTCGCTTTTCTCAGAACTTGATGTCTAAATTTGTCCTCCCTTCCTCCTCGGTGATGTGGCAAGATAACTGAAATCTACTGCAAGTTAATTTTAACCAACTGTCGCAAGAATCTAAGTGAATATTAGGATATTCAGCCCTCGTTTATAAGTCGTAGTTACAAAGTAATGAAATGATAGTGAGCAAATGATTAAACATGAATTATAATACAATTACATACCAAAATAAATATCATGACGTTAAATTCCTGAATTAATTACACATAATAAAATTAACATAATTACACTGTAACGTCTGGAACGTTACATACGCCCCCATGAGTTCTTAACAAATATTACATGCGTTGAGAACTCACACACTTATTCCCACATTGACTTGAAATACCTCTATTACCTGCCCATAACGAGCGACATTATTTTCATACACTTAATTATATCTCACTCTTTCCATATCTCTCTTAGACTGCTTCCCATTGCGACTGTCTGTTATTTCAGTTCATCTTGAGGTTTAGATGCTAAATTATGCCCATCATGAGCAACTTTTCACTTTTGTAAGAAAAAACAAGATTATTCTAGAGAATATAACATAATATATACAATTCAGATTACGAACTCTGCCGAGTGTCTTTTTGTCCTTTTTCCCCATCTTTCCGACATTCTTTGCTAGATAGCAGTAACACGTTCTCTTCCAATCTTTTACATTAAAAAATTGAAAACATATGATACAAACAATTTACACTTTTATCACTCTTTCGAATGTTTCAACCTTATCTTGAAGCAGGATGCAATACACTTCACACAAATACACACGTGATTTAAGCTCACGGTAAAACTATTGCAAGTTAGAAATGCACATACGGGAAAATTAATTATTTGCCGTCGTCAGCTTTAATTAGCCTTATGTAACATCTCAGAAAACAAATATATATAAAATTTCATGGCCTCACATACGTAAAACAAATGATCTATCGCTAATGAACGAGCGTAAATCTACCGTCACACAAACATCTCCCTTGTTTACAAACACAACTAGGAAATACCACCACAATTGAGACGTAAACACATACTGCTCGTAGTCTGACATAACAAGTAGCAACTTCCCCGAGTTACTGACCTATATCTCACAATCCGGTTCAGCCACCTCACACGACAGGTATCTCCTTAAACTACTAATGTTGTACGAACCATTCATTACGCTCTCGCCATCCGCTAACTTGTAAGCACAGGGTCCTAGTTTTCTATGTACTTTATACGGGCCTTGATATAAAAGAAAAAATTTCTTCGTTACCTTATCCTCACTGTTTGACAACATGGGAACTCTCACCAAAACCATATCACCTACCTCAAAGTTATCCAGTACCTTACGTTTTTGTTGCCTTTTACGTTTATCTCCAGATTTAATCAGGTTCTCCCGTGCCAGTCGGACGTAAAATTCAGCATTACGAGGTGGTTCCTTAGGCAAACCTAACACTCTCACTAGTTCATTCTGAGGCTTACAACCAAAATGAACTTGTGACGGCGTCAATCTCGTGCTTTCATGTTGAACTGCATTGATCCATGTCTCTATGCGGGATAAATGAGCCACCCAGGCTGTATGCTTATCGAACACTAAGCATCTAAACATGCGAGATAACTCTTTCATAACGCGCTCACACATATTACCCTGAGGGTATCTAATAGATGAATGAACCTGTGTAATACCTAGCTCTCTAATTATGGACTTCCATTTTCTCGAAATAAATTGCGGTCCACTGTCTGATAATATTCTAAGAGGAGTACCTAATTCAGGTATATACTTCTCTTTGATTATACGACTACAAGATTTTCCAGTGGCTTTTCTCATACCGTATAATCTGACCAATTTCGAGAAGGCATCAATAATGACTAAAATATATTGGAAGCCGAACTGTCCCTTTACCACAGGTCCAAATAAATCAGTACACACCAAGTCACCAGGTCTTTCTGAGATTACTGCCTGACGAGGTCCTTCTAAATAGCGGTTAGGAACTTTGCTACGCTGACACAGATCGCAAGTGGAAAGAATTTTTCTTATATCTCTTCCCATCTTGTCCCATATAAAATTCTGTCGGATCTCATACAGAACTTTATTAGCTCCAAAATGTCCTAATTCCTTGTGGATAAACCAAATCAATTCCACACGTAGCGCTTTGGGTACACAAATCCCCCAGAGATCCTCGCCACATTTCCTGGCTAGAAACCCGTTAACCAGTTTGTACATGTGCCTACCATGCGACACAGTGAGCTGCTCTCCTCCCTGAAGTACAGACAAAGGTTCCCGACATTCTTCGTCTACCGACTGTTCAACCAATAGGTTACGTAGTCTATTTAGAGCAGTTTCATTTTCCTTAGACAGACATGTACATATAATAATGCCCTCACGTGGCTCAAGAAGGCTACCTTCTTCGCACAACTTCGGATCACGTGACAATAAATCAGCAAGGACATTATTCTTTCCCTTAATGTAAGTTACCTTAAAATCATACTCTTGTAGGGCGAGTATCCATCTACTAACTCTGTTAGATAATAATTTACACATGGATACAAAAGAAAGAGCATGATGATCCGTTCTAATTTCAAATTCGGTACCTAAAACATACATCCTAAATTTACTCAGGGAGTATACGATAGCTAGGAATTCTAGTTCCGTGATAGTATAACGCTTTTCAGCAGCACTTAAACCTCTGGAAGCTAAAGACACAATCCCTAAATTACCATCATCATCTACTTGACATAATGCACCAGCGATACCACAGTGAGATGCGTCCGTCAGCAACACATACTTCCTATCGGGCATGGGGTATCTCAAAACAACCGCCTGCCTGAATCCTTCTTTTAATTTTAGGAAAGCTATATCATGATCTTGTGTCCATTCCCACTTACTGCCAGCTTTCAATAGTTCTCTAAATGGCTCTAGTAAGTTACCAAATCTCATTACAAATCGTCTGAAAAAATTACATACACCAATATACGATCTGAGCTCCTTAATATTTCTAGGTGTCGTAGTATTCAATATCTTTTCAATTCTTGTGCTCTCAGGCGTCACTCCCATTGCCGATACACGGTGCCCCAAAAAAGTCACCTCTCGTCTACTGAAAACACATTTGTCAAGTTTCAGAGTAAAACCAGCATACTCTAATTTAGAAAAAACCCTCTCCAAGTGGTCCAAGTGCTCTTCAAAGGTACTAGATCCTATAACCAAATCATCGATATAAATAGTAGTATAATCTCCAGTATCATCTCCCAAGGCAATACTAAGTGCGCGAATAAGAGCTGCCGAACTCGTACGGGTCCCAAAAGGAACACGCCTAAATTGGTACAAACTATGCTTATAGCTGAAAGCAGTAAGAGGCCTGTCTTCTGATCTTAAAGGTATCTGCCAAAAACTACTCCTGAGATCTAACGTAGAAAACCAACTCTTACCCTGAAAATTCTGTATCAACTCTTCAATGGTTTGTGATCTCAACTGATCAGCACCAATACGTCGGTTCATCTCCCTGCCATCAATACATAAACGTATTGATCCATCAGACTTAGGCACGACAATTAAGGGATTAACATATTGACTGTTTGATAATTCAATCACATCGTCTGCTAACATAGCTTGAATTTGATCCTCTACGGCTTTTGCATATTTGTGTGGTATCGGATATCGCGGTCCGCTGAATGGAGTCTTATCCAGCACAGAAAAAGAATGTTCATACAGATGGGTAACACCAGGTTTCTCGGAGAAAATCTCCACGTGTTCACATCACACTTCAAATAACTTGTCCTTCTGGACTTCATTTAACTCATTTCTACTTACGGCTTCTTTCAAGCCACATATTTTATCCTCATGAATCCACAACTGACACAACTTCAGGCCCTCACTAGCCTCTTCATTTACTTTAGAAACCTCTTTCATTCTCCACACTGTACTAACTTCCGTTTTCCTCTGAATTTCCTCCTCAAACTTGACCTTAATATCCTCATTATTCCACCTCAAATTTAGCACTAGATCATTGTAATTTAACTGAGCCAATTTTAACGTTAACCAGTCAGATCCCAAGATAAGATCAAATATCAAATGCGGAATTACCAAACATATCTGAACGCTAATAAAATTATTAATACAGATCGGGACAGCTACTTGTTTACAAATTTGCTTAGACCTCTTTCCAACAGCCGTAATGATGAAAGTAGACTTAACAGGCATTTCCTCCAACTGAATACCCTGTTTCACTAATGACTCATACCACTGAGAACTAATACATGATATTTGGCTGCCAGAATCAATCAAAACTTTAACCCACGCCCCCCAAACTTTCAATTTAACCACGGGATTGACTACTTTATTACTTGAATCTCCATTATTCTGCTCGGGTTCATACAACAAATCGTTTCTAACATCGAGGTCATATGGTAACACTTTCATGGCAAGACACTTCGCTACCTTCTTACTAGGCTGGAATTCTGACCTAACATTACAGCCTCTCGTTAGTTTAAAGGTTCCCTTTGTGTATTGACGTTGGACTCATTAGTACATTGCTCTGGCCTCCGTTGGGAATTTCCTGTCCTATATTCAGCTGCTCCTCTCCTGCTGTTCTGCTGAGGTCTGAACTGATTGCGAGCTTCGTGATTCTGTGTACTACCGTTATGTCTCATTCCGTTGTGATGACTAAAGTTCTGAATATTCTCCGTTCTACTCCTAAGGTTACCTAAAGCATCAAAACTGCCTAGTAGGTTCTCCATCTCCTGAATAGTTCCAACTTTTTGCATACAGGCCGCTTCTCTCACCCTGTCCGGAAAATGTCTCAAAAGTAGTCTTACTACATCAGACCCTTCGGTTATACCATCTAAGTTCTGACAAATCATGACATGTGCCAGGAAGTACTCGGTCATAGTAACTCCTTCATGCTGTTTGTACCTCCCAAATACCACCCTTTCTCTCTCCCTAGCTTGTATCGCTTCATTCCAGAATTTCTCTCTAAATTTATTTCTGAATTCTTTCAGGTTCGTCATCGTCTGCCTATATACCATGAACCAAGATCGAGTTTCTCCTACAAAAGCATGGTCAATATTTTCCATAACGTCTTCCCAGTCCATAGACCCTTCCTCTAGACGCTTTTCAAACCGTTTCTCTATCATCTTAAGGAAATCTTGCGGGTTCGTTTGTTTCCCATTAAATTTAGGTAGTTCAATTTCCCTAATGTAGCTATTTCCTAGACATTGCCTTCCCGTGAAAACCTGTTTATCCTTTGCCACCTGTTTTAACTGATTTTCTGCTCTCTCCATCCGGCATTCTACCTCTTTGTCTCTCCTATCAATTTCGCTCTCCAAATGAACCTGCTTCTCTTTTAATGTCCTAATTTCAATCTTATTCTCTTCAGCTATCGCAAACCTTTCTTCACTTGCCCGGGTCTCATCTTCTATTCTAAGCTTTACCGTGTCAATCTCTTGTTGGACGTGGTCTTTAAATACCCGTATTTCCCCTCTTTGAGTCTCAACTCTCTTATCAATACTAGTGACCTGCCTCATTACTTCCTCCCTAGTAGAGTTGTTTTCCTTCCCCATTAATTCCAGGAATTCACTTCTCTGTTCCGCAAACTTTTCTTCTACCTTTTTCCCTTGCCGTACATATTCACTTTCCTGGTCCTCTAATCGCTTATTAAAATGTTCATTTTTTACCACCAGATCGCGTAACTGCCTACTGTGTTCGTCCATTCTCCGATTCGCTTCCTCCTTATTTTCCCTCATCTCCCTACTTAATTCAGCTTTAGTTTGCTCTAACTGTTCTTTAAGTTCATATTTAATATTCTCAATTTTAGTGTTAGTTTTTTCTACATCTGTTTTAATTTGTTCCAATTCACCTTTAAGCTCAGATTTAGTTTGTTCTAATTCACTTTTTATTTCAGTTTTACTGTCCTCTATCTTACTTAGCATTAACTGCATCATTCCCATTAACTGATCATTATTATTACTTTCATTGTTAGTGTTGACTTCCGCTTCGCCCCCCATCCTACTATCATCTGACTCCATACTGACTTCTTTCTGTTTGCCTTCACTCTCCATACTACTTACACTTCTATCTTCAATTTCCTCTACAAGACTACACAACTCTTCCTCTGAACTCAATACATTATTGCCTTTTATCGCCCGTCCACTGCGCAACATCCTCTCTTCTTTCGTCTGATCAGCCATGACCCTTCCCACAATCAAACACTCTTAATGAAACGTGGATATCCAAATTTTGCCCACAATACGAATTCTGATATTGTTACTGTTATTAACTGCTCCGTACTTAATGATTTTCTCGCCACACGTTGGAGCGGCATTTATGTGACTTCCCCGCTCGGAGAACCATCATCAAATGAGAAATGCAACCAAGCAAGCAAAGGGCGCCAATCTTTAAGTTGAGGACTTAAAGATAAAAATTTATAATCAAGCTTGGACAGACTCTTATCACAGGGGTGAGGTGATAGTACACTAATCATTAAGCAGGAGAATTAGAAATCAAAAGGCTAATTAAGGCAAATTGATTAAAGTAAACTAGAAAAATACTATTTATTATATTTAATATAAATGACGACGGTTTAACGAGAACTGAATTTAACATCGAAAATGAATTTAACAAAAAATTGAATGACTCTACTTCACGAAAACTTGCAATATCTTTAACTCGCTTGCTCACCATGTCGTCTTGTTCTGCTGGTCCTTGGAAAGCTTCCATCCTTGCAGCTGGAACATCACCGGTCGTCTTTGATATCTCTTCATCTGCAGCTCAGTACCATTCCTGCCTTGCCAATTGCACCCACCACTAATTGGAAGATGACTTCAAAACTAACACTCCCTATTATGCTTTATCCCATAGATTGGAGATAAGCCCTATGTCACAGTTAGAAGAACCACCTTGGGTTATATGGAGAGGATACTCAATTAAGAATCCTTCCAACTTTACTGATAACGTTCTCTGAAGTTTCATTTCTATCTAGATTAAAACTATCTATTGACTTAGACTGGTTCAAACCGGTCTTGTAGCCGTGCTGTACGTACTTCCTCATGAGAGTGGCTATACACACCTCATTCAGAATTTCTAAGTATCGAGACGCAGAATCAAGTAGAACATAATGTAGAAGTCTCGTAGAAGATCGTAGAATAATGTAAAGAGATTCGCAGAAGCGAATAAGACGTTGTAGAGAGACCCTCCAGGAGCTCCAACACGCCCTTTTATAACTTTCTCTCGCGCTAATTACAGGCCGCTACACGTGGTCCAATCAGATGACACTTCTCTCCCCACTCTAGATTTTAGAGTAGATGGGTCCCACACAAGATATCAACTGTTCTTCTATTCGTCCTTTCAATCAGTATCCATGGCAACATGACGCTCCTTTGAAAATATAGGCGTTGATCAGTTCGAATAATTCTGGTCGAAATACGGTAGCTTACGTTAGGACGCGTGAACACGTGCTCGCTTTTCTCAGAACTTGATGTCTAAATTTGTCCTCCCTTCCTCCTCGGTGATGTGGCAAGATAACTGAAATCTACTGCAAGTTAATTTTAACCAACTGTCGCAAGAATCTAAGTGAATATTAGGATATTCAGCCCTCGTTTATAAGTCGTAGTTACAAAGTAATGAAATGATAGTGAGCAAATGATTAAACATGAATTATAATACAATTACATACCAAAATAAATATCATGACGTTAAATTCCTGAATTAATTACACATAATAAAATTAACATAATTACACTGTAACGTCTGGAACGTTACACAATGTGTCTCCGTGAATCCGGTTGATCTTAACGGGCAATTGCGCAACGCGATGGTGGCAGTGGTACAAAGAACCAATGCCTAATATCTCGGTGAGAAAAGCTGCACATTAGAACGTAGTTTATCATTGGTACCTGCTCAGGGAACATTGAACGTCTATAGTCAACATACTTGTCTTACTACGTGTTGTCAAAATTATTTACTTCAATATCAGGTTATGCTTCATAGAAACTCCATTGCATTTTTTGTCTAGACACGCACTGAGGAGAACAGTTAACTTTCACATCGGTTCTTATTGTGAATAATTATTAATTGAGAAATTAGCTTTGAATACGTGAAACCTGTAAATGCATCAATAGGTCTATCCTGTGTATGAAAACCTATTCCTTATACCACTCATCAATAAAATAATATTGCAAAACAAGTGCGGTCGTTCATTTCGATCTACTCTGTCACTACTATCGTAATTATAGGCCAGCAAAGCAAGTCGACGTTCAAAAGCTCATAGGCTTCAAGTGAATAATGATTCGAAATACCTGGGTCACGTTTCTATGTTCTAGAACTGGTTCATTTGCCTAATTTTATGTTTCATAGAATAAGCCTCGAGACATGACAGTAAAATCATCCCCATAGTAGACTGAAAAATCAAGTAAAGACAGTGAACAATAATGTCAGTCATTAACGTGAAATGTGCGCTGTTTCAAGGGAGTCATTAAGTATGGTTAATTTCCTTCGATGAATTATTGATTCCAAAAATGATTCCAAGATATATTGACCAAATCAATTCTTTATCGTTAAACGGAATAACTAAGACCTGAATGTGAGCAATTTGTTTTGATTAGTATACACTTCTATGGCTAAAAATAAATAAAAACTTCGAATAACTTATTATGAAAAAAGGAGTAAACCCTTGATTTCAAGCAACAGGCCTTCCGATAACGACAACATTATTAGTACAAAGAGCTGGGGACAATGGTGAGAAAGTATTTGCATTGAGGAAATAAAGAACGAACATGTCCGATGATATGTAAAGTACTATACGGCCCATGAGGAGAAGGATGGATTTTCTAGCTGACTCAGCGGGACAAAGCAAGAGAGTAAGAAAGATATCTAGAAGATTATAATTGAATAATATCGTGGTTATTATTATTATTAGCTTATGGCACTTCACACATATTACATAAGTACATTAAACATAATCATGATACATAGACAGATGCAAATACAATGATGAAACAGTGAGAAAATCAACAATTCAAAAGAGGATTTCACAAAATAATATCCTGATTGTCCAGTCTCTGTATGGCCTACACTGAAGCTGATTCCTGCTCGTAGTGTCCTTGCATAGGTACTTGGATTCGATTACCAGTACTGAACTCCACGTAAGCACTTGACTGCCAGACTATCTCTCGAGATCTGCTGGAAAATACAATATACAAACAGATGATGACAAAGGTAACAGCTCATTTCATAGCCAATTGATAAAGCCATTGGGGTTAATTCTGAGCATCCTCCAAGTCAACACTGAGGGGATAACTAAATCCAAGAGTGGTTTCCTGTCCAGACTGTTGCTAGTACCTGGGTATGTTCATTAAACGACATTTTTAATGAGAAAAATGAAATGGATTATAGCCAAACCATACCAGACCCCATGGCGCAAGAGCCCCGGAGAGCCATAACTCCCAAGCGACCGCTGCTCAGCCTAAAGGCCTGCAGATTACGAGGTGTCGTGTGGTCGGAATAACGAATCCTCTCGACCGTTATACTTGGCTTTCTATACCGGGGGGTAATCAGGATTCAGTAAAAGAGTGGTGGTTCTACGTCATGCATGCGCCCAGGAACCACGAAAAATGAAATCATTTCAGTATTGGATTTTACCAGAACCATTCCTAACATAATGTGATTTAACCCGCACAGTATGGTAATAGACATGGCAAGGACTTCCGTGTAAATAAATGTTTGTTTTTACGTTAGTTAAAGTTAAAATATCGTTATATTTTCTTCAAAACGACCTAATATGGGTATTACATGGCCAAATGGTATTGAATATGAAAATGCTGTAATGTTTCTGAGTGATGCTGCTCATATGGTCAACAACATATCGTCAAAACTGGTGAAGCGGGGAAACTTACATACTCCAAATTGATTCTCTTCACTTGCTCAGTTCATGTCATTTATCGGTGTTCAGCTCTTATTCTAACTATTTGCCCTAAAGTGGACGTCTTAATAACATCAATGAAGAAATTGTTTTCAAAGGCTCCTGGAAGGATTCAGATTCTGAGAGTTATGTACAATGATATGCCACTGCTACCCAAACCAAACATAACTCGATGCAGAACATGCTTACAGGCAATACAGTTAACGTTGAAGCCATCGAGAATGTATTAAGCGTTTTAGACTCTGAAAGCGCTGCTTCAATTGAATCCGCAAAGTTAGTTGTTGGTGAAAAGTGACATACTCCAACTTCCATCTAAACGACCTTCCTATGCATCACAACAGCACCTAATACTTTACAAAGCAAGAAACCATTTTGCAGAAAAATATTTTCATTTGAAGGGAAGTTATGCAAACTCGTGTCCTCATCCCGAGGTGGTCCAGTCCTTTTCAGGCACACCCCTGATGGAGGTGAGCTGCATGTACCATTTCAACCACATGCCAGCCCTCCTGGTATTTTCAAATTTCTGGCAGTACCTGGAATCGAACCCGGGTCTCCGAGGAGACAGCTAATAACACTGGGAGGGAAGTGATTGAATATCTGAACTGCTTCAGTTGAAAGGTTGGAGAAGTCGCAAAAGTGAAGTTAAATACAGAGCTAGCAAAGAATCCTGTATATAGTGAAGCCTACGTGCAAAATTGGTATAATTTTAAGTGATTGAGTTTGGAACTAGATCTTAATTTATCTGCTAAAGTTGTTGTAAGGTATGGAATGGTCCCTATAACTTCTTGTGACGTTGATGGGAGTTTCAGGTAGTACAAATCAATTTCAGTAGACAATAGATGCAGCTTCACGTTTGAAATTTAAAACCCACTGTCTCGCAAATAGGCAGTTGTCATTAAAATATTAAGATGTGCGCCACACCCGCCGATACACGAAAATGTTTTAGCAACAGCTGAAATTACATTCCGAATGATATACGTAACGTACCCTTGACAAGGACTCCAGGGTTGTGGGCCTACAATCATGAAGTCTTCTTGTCTCAGCACTTACTGTCGGCTGTAGTCACATCCTATTCTGATTGCCAAGGTATAGAGGAATATGAGAGGTGTAGAAGCAAATCTCACATTGTTCACTTTTCATGATTTACGGTCAAGCTGAAAAAACTCCTAAATGTGCACACCTGGACGAATCTTACTATATACGTTTTTATTTACATCTTGAATGTGATAATAAATGCCGGAGAACATCTTTTCTTGTGGAAAGTAAACGAGAAGACGACAAATTACATTTTAAGTTTGGAGAATGTGAGTTTTGCTCCACGTTTTTGGATAATGAGAGTCATGCATCACAAGGCTGTGGATAATGAAAGTTTTGGTACAAATATTCATATGTTTAGTAGGCTATATGAAGCTAAGAAATAGGATTCAAACAGTGAACAGAAGCAAATAAATAAAAGAAAAACGGACACTTGGAGGAGAATAATGATAAAAATACAGTTTATTAAACAGTCCTTATGGAAATAGAATCTCTCATGAAACCCTGCAAAGGTCTTGAGCTCCAACTATACGACATAAGAAGGCTCCCCGACTGTGATTTCATTCCGGAAACTTTGGTAACCTCTTTGAAGAATATCTGGAAGAAAACAAATTCAAAACATGTAAATACAAAAACTTGGAATAGTGAAACCTTCTCTTAATACTCCATCTCCAGAGCAAGAAAGTTTACATCCAACTCACCTCATTTGTTTAGCCTTGTTTCTTTTCCAGTTAGATTGATCTCTGCTCCTCTTCCGACCACTTTCCTCCGGAAAACATGCTTTCACACTTTCTTCCATTTATAACCCTTATTTTTTGGGAACTATTTACCTTAAATTAACAACTGATGTACTGCTGAAGCCTTCACCTAACAATATGACATAACCTGTAATCCAGTGTAAACATGCGATACCCACAATGCACTCGGAAACAAGTGTAGCAACATGATTGTGTAACCGGAGAGTGTGACTTTTGCTTCGTGCTGGGAAGTGGATAATGTGAGTTTTGCAACTAACCCTTAATTTCAGAATGATTTTATACAAGTGAAATATTAGTTTCGCTACAGATGTTTCATTGGAAATGATGCCCATTAAGGTAGAGAACATGCCTTCACACAGAACTCAATATTGAAGAAATGGAGAATGTGAGTTTTGCTTCTACACCCCTCATATATTTAGTACTTAAAATGAAAGAGTTTCCTAACCGGACATTTATTTCCCAAAAACAATGTTAAAATTTGAAAGATTAAACACAAATTGAAAGATGTTACGTCATGTCGACAGCCAAAATGACGATATCATAGACTCTTCCGTTGAAGTACATGTTACCAGAACACTGAATGGCTTGGTTAATGGCTTTGTAATAATGAAGTTTGTTTGATAATAAACTGTTAAAAAGCAAGAAAACACTAACCTGAAAGCTAAGTTAAGCTTGCGAAGTTTCAGTTTCTCGAACACCCATTGCCAAATTTCATCTCTAGTAAGGATTTCCAATGACTAAAGTAGTCAATGAAGTACCAGATAATCATTGAATGAACTCCTGACTGTGCTCCCAATCTGAACCTCCATGCTCTTAAGTGCATTCATTAATAAATGACGGCCAAGATTGCGTCATGGTAAAATAAAATTGCGTCACCCGCAACCAAAGCTAACACTTGTGACCCAAGTTAGTAAAGAATGTAGAACGACCCTTGCAAATCACCACTACAGAGAATCTATGTCTCAACTGAACATATAGCATGACTGGAGAAACCTAAATTTATTTCCAAAAATGAAATGAAATGGCGTAAGGCTTTTAGTGCGGAGTGTCCGAGGACAAGTTCGGCTCACCTAGTTCAAGTCTTTTGATTTGACGCCCTTAGGAGACCTGTGCGTCGTGATGAGGGTGAAATGATGATGAAGACGACACATACACCCATTCCCGTGCCAACGAAATTAACCAATGTTCGTTAAAATTCCCGACCTTGCCGGGTATCGAACCCGGGACCCCTGTAACCAAAGACCAGCACGCTAACCATTTAGCCATGGAGCCGGACATTTCCAAAATATTATATTAATCAATTAATAAAACATGAAATGAATCTTCAGGTCCGTAACGATTAAATGAAAATTGAGAATAGCAAGTATGTTCAATCCAAGCGTTTGATTTAATTTAAATCTGAGAAGTCACTTTCGGTGCGAGTAAATACTCAATTTTGTAATCACGGATGTTCGTGATTTGCTGATGATCTAAAAATGCTTATTTTCATAAATTTGTAATTCATAATGTTCCTTTAACGTGAATAAAATAAATTACACACCATGAAAACAAATCAAGTACCACATGAGGACAACTAACGCATAAATTATTTGATAAATCTGAGTCCAACCGCACTCAAAAAACAACAAATAGCAACACGCATATGATGACCCAATAAATGTACAGTGACTTGAGAAGGTGCCAGCATTAGGGCCTAAGGTAACAGAAACATGCCCAGAGAGGAAGCTAGATGGACCGAGGTTAGGGAGCATTCCATCTGTAAATTCATGCGTCTTTTATTCAATGGTAACAACATATTTACAGTACCATAACTGAAGAACCTATTCAAAGTAATCCAATAAACTCCTATTGGCCTAGTATATACAACCGAGAACATAATATCTTTTACCCACAGGTAATATAACAGGAACACAAGTAGTAGTAGAATATAGCATTCGAAAAATACATACTACAAAAAGAAACGGCCTTCAACTGGCCATAGGCCCCTGGACTACGAACCCGGCACATCCACACAGCACAGCACACACAGAAGCACAACTCTAATCCAATTACACACCCATTCGCGGCCACAAGCATTAACCTCTCACTTAATATACACATGCAACATTCACTCACGACTTACGCCCCGATGTTCGCAGCCCAGAAGCCTTGGGTTCGAAAGGAACTTCCAAGTAGATGCTCTAGAGAGGGACAAATAAATAATGAGGATCAAACGCTGGATACAATCAGCCACCAAGGCTACGATTGAGAAGGGAACGGGAAGGAACAGGAAGGGGGAACAACAGAAAATACACTCAACTCATAGCGCAGGCGCACTTCAAGTGTCTGTAAGAGTCTTTTCAGTCTGAGAGCGCAATTACAAGTATCTCGTTGTACAATTTCTTAAATACATGAAAACATCTGTGATAAACTACATCCTTAACATAATACGAGCAATGAATTCAATACCATCGCTATCATTTGACACTGAACGCGGAAAGAAAACGCTCAAATAAAATAAAATCTGGGACCCGTATAACAGTGGTCAGAGTCAATCACCATCCATTGGATTCCATGGTTTGATAACCAGATATGTCGAACCTTGTCATACGATGCTAACTGTGAAACAAATCCAGCTGACTATGTTACAGCAGAACCATTGGCCTATCTGCCCCATGGAACCGTTGTCCTAGATTGAATTCTTGCCTCTAGCAACAACGTAAATTAAATTAAGGAAACCATTAAGAACGGCAATAAAATATATACCCAAACAAGCCAATAAAGTAATCACCACCATGTCATATCATAGTCCCAGTCTTATTGGGTATAGCATTCAACTAGCTATGGCCGAAACTCCGTCTTAAATGACGTCACACTATCATTGCCCATCCCCTCTCAAATATCCAACGCCAACTTCGCTACGATAGGTCATACTTTCGAGATAATTCGACCTGTCAAGTTGGTGGTTATTAATGAGGATCAGACACACCTTCAATGCTGATAGTTAATCATGAAGAAAACCACTGCCATTAAGGAAAAATTTCAATACTATAATGACTTCAATGTTCTCCAAGCACCAAAACGTGTTCAAAACCTTTCTGAAACTACTACAATACTTTACTCCCAAATTAATGGTTAACCTACATCTTCCCAGACATAAAATAGTGAACTACACATTAAGTTAATAAAAATCATCAACAGGTGGGGCATGAGAAGTATAACTCCCTCTTCCGTAAATTGAAATTATTAAGGCCACAGAACGATCTACTTCAACAACCTGTCACTTCGACATCAAATTAGCAAGTTTCGCAGATATACAGTTTTAGTGGAATGCGGACCTACGACAAAATTCACAAAATCAATTCAGATTCTCATAGTAATGACATGCCCCCTCAGGCTCATACACTGACCGAAACCTTGTGTACACATAATCCCAAACACTGACAAAAGGGGCTACCTAGCTACATCCTGTCCTATAAAAATCATAAATCTACAGGGTGCTAAACCACTACCTGGATACGTTCCACCCACTGGAACAACAGAATACACTATCGAGTCTGAAGCAAACTGCTTCCCACCACGTAGACAATCTCCATCATAGTTCTAACAAAAATGAACGTTATGCTCAAAACCTTAGTCTTAATCACTTCAAAACATTATGAGATTCTGAAAATAAATTATGAACAAGGCACTTTACCTCCGGAAAAATGTAGACAAAATATAAACAAACAAACCTCGCACAAAAATGATATCTCTGAAATTGACGACACTATTATCTCTGGGAAAATCTCCACTTTATATTTCTCTGGTCACGATCTTGGAAACATACATTAACAGGCAGGTGGATGCTATCGGACACTACTGCGATGCCCCACTTCGCCAATACATTACTTACATGCCCACATGTTCTCTGTGTCCTCAGAAAACGATATCTACTTTAACACAAAATTTGAAATGACCACACCTAGCCGCAAATAATACAAACATAACTGGAACATCATAACTTACAATATATACATTTCTATTACATATCACTAACCTCTCGATGTATTCCCTCCTCTGGTCTCCATTCCACTGGCTCTCCCATGGGATTTTATTTCTTCATGTTACAAAAATGGGTGCTCTTGACACATGTATTGTTGGCTGCATATCGGCTATTTTCTTACATTAAAACTATTCACTTCTTTACATACTATTTTACAATTTTCCAAAAAGGCCAGAATCACTTCTTCCGGACTTACGAATTCCCTATATGCGTACACGTACTTCAATGCAGTTTCACCCGCGCGATCGTACTGCGCTGTATCTGACCATCACGCCCGAGATTTTGGATAATGTCTACACGCCAGGTGTATGATACAAGGCATGATTAAAAAGTTTCCGTCTGATGGCGTTGCTGCAGCGGACATGCAACGTAGCGCGACTCTGATGCTGGTATATAAGCACGGACATGTAGCAAGGGGATTATAGTGGCAGTCGTGTCGTGCTGAGGTGCATGCGTTAAATGCCGCCACGTTAACTAGGGCAAAGTTATTACCAAATGCGTCCAAACAGGACCAACGCGCTGTTATTCTGTCCTTGGCTGTCGAAAGACAAATAACAATTGACATCCATCGGATAATGAAGACTGTGTATGGGGCAGCATGTCTGTCAAAAAGCACCGTTGTGGAATGATGCAGCAAGTTCCGTGTGGGTCGCGTTTCGACACAAGACACCGGTCCATCTGGTAGGCCAGCCTCATCTATTGCGGACAACAATAAGCCAACTCAAGTGGGTCACACTCGAGCATTCGCTCTAAAGTCCTGATCTCTCTCCACGCGAGTACCACGCCTTCGGTCCCTCCAAAGAAGCCCTGAAGGGTCGACGCTTCCTGCCGGACGAGGATTTGCAGCTGGCGTTTACGGACTTCTTCACGCAGCAGTACACGGTATTTTACCACACGGGAATCTTCAACCTGGTGCGTCAGTGGGATGAGTGACTCAATGCCCATGGCTATTTTGTCTGATTGGCATCCCGAATCAGGACACTACGGCCGTCGAGTAGAAACCTTTTCATCGCCCCTTATATAAAAGGTTTTGATGAAATTCCATGTGCTTGGGTAGACTATATTTTACCCTGAAAACTCATAGGTATGACACAGGTGGTGTCGGCAGCTTCAGTCCACCTGGCTCATCACGAGCGGATATTAATATAGAAGAGGTCTCAGTTTTACTGGATTTTATAACCCAGGAAAATCGCATTTAATTCCACGGTCACGCCGTTCTAATTGTCCATTAATTAACCGTAAATAGTTCAATGACTGACGTCAAAAGCATGGACCTGGTATATCCCCTGCTTGAAAATACCTATCTTGGAGCAGATTTTGCGACCTGTGAGGTTTGAGACTTGGGTTCTCTCATTTTTCCAAACAGTAAACATAATGTTCGTGGAGGAAGTGTTATGCTATTAACAGCACTCCACATGACGACACACTACGGATGTAGGATCTAAGTAACGGGTCAGCTAGAAGGGTAAAATTCTGTTTTGTGACTTTCCTTTAAATTGGTGTGTGGCAAGTAACTTATGTAGCCCATATTTTACTCCATATTTTGAGCAATTTTGGCCGCTATATATGTACACATTCAGCCATTCTTTTACATATAATCCCTAGCCCTAATAGGCCTAATAGGATTTTATACAATTCAGTGGAATTAAGTACCGCACTCAAATTATGGAACCTCACTGTCACTGAATGAAACTCTTGGGTTTGCTGGATTATAGATAAAAACGTGTGCTACATGACAATGTTTCGTGTCCACCCCTAGTAAGGGTAGTTTGCTTTCGATTACGAACGCTCACTGCAATTGTTTCTTTTGTCGGTATGTAAAAGATCCCTGATGACATATTTGGTGTTTACCCGACAAATTTAACTAAAACTTAGATCTGGTTTACTGTGCCATCAGCAGGGTAACGAAACGTCCAAATTGGGACGCAGACAGCCTCAATGGCTTCACATTAAAATGTCTGAACACGGTTGCTGAAGTCTTACGATTGAAATTATATTTTTCACGTACCTTGCCTCAGTTCCCTTCGGCTTCTTTGGATACCGAGATGTTTCTCCGTTGTCACACAGCATGGCGAGTTCAATCCCTCCAGTGATATCGTAAGCTTAACAACCAACAAGAATGCCCCTGGGGGTACTTGTCTTACCAAGTGACCGCTGCTCATTCCCAATGCCCACAGGTTAAGAGTTTATGCGTGGCCAGCGCGACGAATCCTTCTGGCCGCCTCTTCTTGGCTTTCTAGACCGGGAGCGTTTTTATATCATCAGACACCTGCTCAATATTGTTCTCACCCAGGCTGAGCGGACCTCGAACGAGCCATCACATCCAATTGCTGTGCTGACCGCGAATCGAACCCGAGTCTAACAGGTCAGGGACAGGCTTGCTATCCCTAGACTGCGTGGTCAATGTAAATAGAAATGGATCTAATAATTATGTTATCATTACGTCTCATTAACTACTTTACGGTATTCAGGGACGCCGCGTTTGCAGAATTTTGTCCCGCAGGAGTCCTTTGACATGCCAGTAAATCTACCGGCATGAGAATGGTGTATTTGAGCACCTTCAAATACCACCGGACTGACCCAGGATCGATCCTGCCAAGTTGGGGTGAGAAGGTCTGCGCTCTAACGTCTAAGCTACTCAGACCGGCAGAAATGGATCTAATAGTTTTATCGAAATACAGCATAAATCACGTCCTGTTGTATATACCAATAGCGACGTAAAGCAACTTATAATATATATACCAATAAACAGATAAGTTGCGCTCAGAAGCCAGAAGAGTAGAAATTTCAAATTACTGCTAAGTAAGCCATTCGGAATGATGGGAGCAATCACAAAGCTGCATGACCTCCGCGGCCGTGATATTAGAGTAAGCAGAGAATGAGAGAACTTGCTTGAGGCTGGTGAGGTCAACACTGCGCTCCATATGCATTCAACTTGACTAAGTGAACAGATAGATGTATTTCATACAAGGCGCGCGTACAAACAGTCTACATCACTCTCACATTAAACCTACTGCCTTCTGAGTACAGGAGGAGAAATTCCAACACGAACATTACGGATGTGGTGATACTGGGTCAAAACTGACTTGATTATACCTACAGTGCCAGGGTATCGGTAGCACTTATCTAGATTAGCTTTAGCGGAAGGGCATTAAGTATTTATTTAAGACTGTACGACATCTTGTATGAATCAGCATAGAGTAGCCTCCATCCCTCTGGAGAGGTCTTTCGAGGTGGTCTGCGCTTCTGTGAGAATGGGGCCCTGCTTATGATGAATTCTAATGCTGAACACCGAACACATCCAGCCCCTTAACCATTGGAATCCACCAATGAAGGTTAAAAGTCTCGACGAGGCCGGCAATCAAGTCAGTCAACCTAGGTTGTGGTTCTGGTGTGCCTGTGTAGTTAATTAGTAGCCATTTAATACATCCAAGAGTAAACGCTACGAGTTGTGTGTGTTTATTCATCTACCACCCCGTCACGTTACAATGTGAACTGAACCTAGAAGTATTGTCGCAAAGCGTATTATGTCGTCCGAACAAAACTAGTCTATACACGAGAACCAAAAAACTGATTATAGCAAAACAAGCGAGTAATCACGGAGCAGTTAAAGAGTCGTTGTCCTACGTTGCGCATACACCCACAAACCCCACAAAATTAAATAACGGACGAAAATCGAAGAGTCCACTTCGGATATAATATATTCTGATCAGCACACTATGGTAATAGTATTCTTTTACGGTTACAGTACCGGCTCATGGCTCCATAGTTAAGTGGTTAGCTTGCTGGCCTTTGTACCAAGGGGTCCCGGATTCGATTCGTGAGCGGGTCGGGAATTTTAATCACAATTTGTTAATTCCTCTGACTCGAGGGTGGGTATGTGTGCCACCTTCTTCATTAGAATTCATCATAGGTAGGGTCGCTTACAGGCGTCAATTCGAAAGACCTGTACCAAGTCTCTCCGGAGGCCACACTTCAAAACAGCAGTTGTATTGAGTTAGAATGGTGGAACTATATAGCGGATGAAAGTAACTAATGGTTTTGCTAGAAATATTCGGTAAACCTTACAGTTACTGGCCTCTTAAGGATAATTTTAATTTCGTTATTCTATAAAATTCATACATGGCATTAAATAACTTTTCAAACAGCTTCTTGGCCTTGTTATTTATTTCTAATACAGGTCCTTGTGATTAAATAGTATTACAAATGTACACATTAAATGATTTTAAGTTTGTAATAATGTATAGCTATAGGTCACTTCTGCTAATAACAGACCATAGCTGGTACACTAATTAGACACACAGCATTCCTGCTAGTAGCGTTGTATTTTTGGTTTACTGAACAGCCTATATACTCGTATATTACAGTGTAACATACTTTTCTATGAACATACTGTTAAATTCTATTATTATTTGGTTATAAAGTTCACCTAACTTATCATCATCATTTTTATTATCATCATGCATACTATTGTCACTGAGATCTTCAACTTCACTGGCTAATTTCACAAGTGTTACAGAAATGGCAAGGGAACCCATCCTCATTCTCAGCCAGGGGAATGTCCTTCTTATATATATTTCATGAAACGAACTGCAGCAATCGTCAAAACGTATTTCCCCCCAATCCTTGATCCTGCATTGGCAGATGCAACACCATATTTCATTTCCATCCTTCCCAAATAATTTACTTTTAATTGCGCATCTGTCGCTTGCCTTGCATTCCTTTTACACTTTCATTTTCACACTGTTATTTTCCTTCGTTCCTTCTCTTCCTCTGCTGCAAATTTAGCAAGGCGCCTCTTCTCAAATATGTCCTGATATATTTTTCTTGTCACAGCAAATGGTTGTCTGTCTATGATCTTATTTCCTTTTCGCTTAGAATTTTCAGGCCAAACACGAAATTCTAATGGCTGTTTAGATTACTCTCCCCTGTGTACATTCTATTTCTTGAGACATTACTGGTTATGCTATTACTTGGTTGTGCTGTGATGCATTATTTGCCCTCACTCCCTTTGCTACCGTTATTTCCTGTACCATTTCTCTCAAAAGTTCCGCTAGTGGATTGACAAACAATATCCTTCAGATTAGTTTCACGGCTGTTACACTGAATCATTCCACTTGCTGCATTGCTTGATTCACCACCTGACATTGGCCTGAAGTTCTGTTTCTTGAAATATTTCCATATTTGCAACAAAGAGACGAAATCTACACTACTTTCTTGTCGAACCGTGCCGTCGCTATTCTTAAACGTTTTAATTCCGTCACCTCCTACAATGCTGAAAAGTATGTCATAATTCGTTACCACATTTGAGATATTGTCGTCATTGCAGGACATCTGCCCATGCTCCTTCGGGACCGCTGTCACAGTCGATTTCACAAGACAATTTGAGCAATCCACTGCATCAGAATTTAAAGGACAAATACCACATACTTCAAAAATTTTCTCAGTGTTTTAGGTTTGGTGGCAGACTCAACTATCTCATGAAAAGGTGAACATAACAGTGACGTTCTCCTCAGGGGGTCCCTCCTGTACCAAATAGACGTTCTTACCTCCCTTCTTCACTAGCACTCGACCTGTTGATGGACATGTTTGGAAAACTGTTTCGTCTCCATTGAAGATTCTAGACGGCTCTTGCATACCCTCATCAATGTTTTTCTGTTTAATATATTGTTTAATATGAATGTTTAATGGTGCCACTACCTTGTAATTGAACTATAGGTTAAGAACGTGTGCTAAAAGACAGTTATTCATATTAAGAGCTGCCCTACAGCGAGTTCTTGCTGCAACTGAGCTCAGTCTGTCCAGTGTTGTCATAAGCAAATTGCACCTAATTTACAGAATATCCACCAAATCAATGAAATCTCGTGGATGTTTATCCTGTAGTGTTAGAGATGTACTTTATTTCTCACCACCTGCTATCAACTGACCTTGAATGCTTATGGGTGAATGTTTATTCAAACATCAGCTCGAAATATAGGGAAGAACCGATATTCAGAGTGAGTAAAATTGAGATGAATGAGCAGTGGTGAAGTATCGCTAGGAAGCTCATAAAGCAGAACACATAACTCACCAACACTAACGCGTTAGTTATTTTAAGGACTGCCCATTTCTCCTCAAGGTCACCACTAAACGTAAGAAGAAGGCCTCTTTGATTCCACACACGTGTTATATATACACTGTCTTCCGCCGATAAACAAACATATGACGTGTTCACACGATTTGCGGAGATAACACCTAAACGCCTAGGTAATTACACCAAAGCATCTATTCTAGAAATTCTATTTTTAGCAAATTAAAACATTACTATACATTCCAGCTCCTGTCAGAAGGTCGTAGATCCTAATAGGCAGAAGGCGAGTTCTTGAGTAATCACTCTGTGAGCAAGAAACGAATGACATTCCCTAGAAACTTCAGAATCGTTATTCTTAAAATTCACTTCGTGCGTATTTAGAGTTATCCAGGATTTAACGACAATTTTTATGACGCTCCAGGGAATAGTGTCTACGAAATCATCTTTCCCGTAAACTCAATGACAATCAATGTCATTTCAGTTGAAAGGCCAATGAGAAGCAGTTGAAGAGTTTTCTATAAGAGGACATGCATTATTATGATTATTATTATTATTACTATTATTATTACTATTATTATTATTCTTTCCGATGAGGCCTGCTAAGGACCACGTGCCAATTTCAATTCAGTTCTTCATAATTTGTTGTTTTCTCTTACTCTTATACCAATATTCTTTCATCCTTTCACTATGCTGTTTCCTTCAGCTCTCGGACCACTTCGCACCAGGCTCCTGGTTCAGTCTTCCTTGGAATCCTTCCATACTTACTACCCTCTTTCTAAAAATTTCTCTGTCCATAGTTTATTCTTCTCTCATATTATTTCTTACTAAATCTTTCTTTACATCTTGAATCCAGCTATTTGTTGCCTTTTTGTCCCAAAGGTATTATTATTATTATTATTATTATTATTATTATTATTATTATTATTATTATTATTATTATTATTATTATTATTATTATTATTATTATTATTATTATTAATATTATTATTATTATTATGTCGGCAAGGTCTGTGTTATTGTAATGTCAGCATTGGGATGTAATTGAAAATTCTTTCGGCTGTGTATTGAGACAGGTTTGAAACTGAAAATAAGTACCATCACATCAGTTGAGTGGAGTGGGTATGAGATCTCGGTGAAATATAACTCGTATGAAGGCTGTAGAACATCTCATATCCCCAGACTTCCGTTCTTATCACCTGAGCTCTAGATGCATTACAAAGGGGACTTAACGCAATTCATATTACTGTTAAGATATGATTTCCAAACTATGCTGGGTATTATGACATTTTTATTCCCTGACCAGTGTTGCACTCGTACCGGAGAGGTAACATTTGCTTTTATGAAACCTATACCAGTCTCTGCAACTGGGTTTATACACTTTTTTAAATGTGCATGGAAGCAGTTATTTAAGATATAAAGTATTTATTCTTTGTCTATTCCCCATTGTTATAATCAGGTGGATGATGTGAACGCATACAAAGATTCTGGTTTTTAAATAAATCGTAATGCTACGTATGTCCTTTCCGTCCACGAAATGCAGCAGAAATCCGTTACGTACGTAGTGACAATACGTATTACGGTCATGAAAGTAATGCTAATGATTTATCAACTGTTTCTTACATTTATATACGACTGCATGACGCCTTTAATCCATGACGTACATACTTTCGCATCTCGTGAACGGAATGAAATTCCTGATGATGATGATGATGCTTTTTGTTTAAAGGAGCCTAACTTCGAAGGTCATTGGCTCCGAATGAAATTCCTGAGTATATTAGTGCTACAAAAGTGGAAACACTTTCAAAGAAGCTGTTTGGGATTTCTAGCGTAACAAAGTTACTATTTACTAATGGCACTAGTTAGCCTAACTTCCATTATAAAACTACCTATGTAATGCGTTGATTTGTATAAATTAATATCTAATCATGATTCAAACATATTTGTTTACTTTAGTTACAATTTTAGTTTAGTTATAAATAATTTAGTTCTTAATAATCACTTAGTTAATAACTTATTACATTTGCTTATTAAATATTATTTTACAATGCACATGATGTTTTCAATATGTTTAGTAGCTACAACACTGCATTCATATATCGTTTATATACCGTGATATGGTTAAGTTACATTATATACAGGGCCATTGAAAGATACGAACAACCAACTTCACGGAAGGTAGAGATGAATGTCCGTAATTCTTAAAATATGACTTCGTTGAAATTTAACTTTTTTATCGAAGGAGGAGTTTAAGTAACGAGTGCAATTTTTGTGAATTATTACTAGCTTTGTTTGTCCCTCGGCTTATACCACCCGCCGTACCTTGCTTCAAAAAGTATGCATGGGTAATGTGTAAGAAGCAATTCTGAGAAATCAAGAAGAAAGTTTAGTAACACTGAAACATATTTCCAAAGAAATTAGGAAAATTTTGAAGTTAATTATGATTTAGAAATTTAAATACGTAGTAAATGCAATCTTTAATTATACATTTGGCACTTTAATTCAACCAATCAAATACGATTTGACGTCTGTTCGCAACAAAATATATCAGTCTGAATTAACTGATTCAAAATAAAATAGCAACTCTCTATCTCTCAGCCAAAGATAGCAATTCTTGACCGAAAGCTCAACAACGTTGGCAACGAAAACACAAACAACAGTTATCACTAACATGGATAATAACGAAACAATATAACAGAATATATTGCTGTAAGAGGAACATATCTCAATAGCACACAACAAATAAATGTGTCCAACAAATACAAGCGCATTGAGGCCACCAAACAAACACAACTGTCATTTTTCTCAGGGGATAAGTACTTCGTTATTACAACCAAGCGAAGACCCTGTTTTGTACGTTGTTACGGGGTTTCTCGTGGAACGCAGAGGTGAAAGATGGGGCTGGGGTGAATGGGTCTAACTACAATGTCAAGAATAGAATTAAAACCTTAAACTGAAGGTTATATTTTCAGAACTTTAAACTTAACAATTTTATCATGCCATTATTACAAGTACAAGTAGCAATCATTAAACCAGATTGGGAAAATTCCAAGATTCAGAACCTTAGGGTTTTAAGCCCCTAGCTTTACATTTCCTGAGCTACAAGCTCAAATTTACAAATAGGGCAAATTTATTCAAGGGCAGAAATCCCCTCATTCATGGAGCACTGGCCCCCAAAATACAATATCTAGCCTTCCAGAGGCACTCGTTACAATCAAAAAATTTGAAAAAGAGCTAACAGGCTCTCAGTTTCTTACTGCCCACTCAAGGCAACATTACATCATTCTTTGGTTTCTCAAACCACCATTTACAAAATTGAACTTACTTTTACAGGGGTATTTAATACCGAACCTACTGGACCTTCGTGGAATAAGAATAACAGGTTAAATTAATGGCCCGAACACAAAATGAATGGAGGCGTATACTTGCTCTCCCAGATCTGAACACAGAAAACTAAGAGAATCTAGACCGATGAAACAAGGGCTATTCCCAAACTACTGAGGTGACTCGTATAGAAATTACATTAATACATTGCAGTAGGAATAACGGTAAGGGAAAAACGTAGTCACCTCAAACCAAGATGAAGGGGAATTCGAGAGGGTAATTCAATCTCTGTCCCCGATTTACAGTTAGAGATTTTATTAAGTTTTTACATTAGCCGGCAGAAAGTTAATTTCTAGATAAGTAGGTTCTATAGTTAACGATTCAGACGTCTCCCTCGGGTTAAACTGCGGAGTTAGCAAGAAAAAAGATGTTATGTGGCCATTACCTTATAGATGTACTGCTGACCGATGAAAGAGGCCGCCCGTCTCCTGCTTTGACACACACACTTAATATGTTGACGATCAATTGGCCAAGAGGCGAGAAAAGCCGCAGTTTATAAACCCTTAGGAAAGGTTCGAGATCATTCAAGATGAACCAGGACACGCCCTCTTGATTTTATTGGTGAAACACAAGGTGAAGAAGAAATACGGATTGGTTGGAAATTAATTACAAAAGTTAGGGATTGGCTAGATTCAAAACTGGCGGAAATAAAAGGAAAAATTGCAAACCCAAAAATAAATGAACATCATTCAGTTACAAAAACCTAGAAATACAAACTTCTTTAAATCATAAGTTCTTTCACTTCGCACCATAGTTTTTAGTGGTGTCATCTGTGGAGGAATGTCCAAATTTCTTGATGAATGTCATACAAAACAAATAGAAATTCACTCAGGTTGGGAAACTGCACAATAACAAAATTACATCATATTTCTGTGGTGACATCTTCTGAGTATAGTTCTAAGTTGGTGTAGTTTCAGTTTCACTGTTTTACCAATAGAGGATTTCACTTAGGAGCTGAATTTGAATGCGCGGCTTTGGGGTGTACCTCCCGGTACAGACCTCGCCCCCCCGCCCCCAAATGTCCTTCCTTGAGGTGACACAGAAGAATTTTGAGAAAACATTTTCAGTTGAAAAAAAAAGTTTTTGAGGTTGATAGGTAGAAACATTTTAACTCCAGCTTTAAAGTGTCCTTGTTGTTGTAGAGTATTAACTACATTTTGATAGTTTTGACGGTAAGACCAACCGCCGCTGCCGATACCCAGTTGAGGTCGCCCGAACCCCTCAAATACCCTCAGATACACCTCTCCCGGTACTATGAGAGGGGTAGTCGTGGTGATGTTCGCCGCAGATTAGAAGTATATGTGCAGTCCCCAGATGAGTTGGCGGTAGGGTCACCGCTCTTCATCCCTTGCCGGAAAGATGCACTTCGGCGCGCCGTTCAGAAGGAGGCCTTACTACAGCGAAGAGGGCCTTTTCTTCTCTCTTGTGTCCCTCACAAAATGTTACAGTACGGCGGCTGCCAGGTGAGGGGGCGCTGAAACAGTAAGATCTCGGCGACAGAAGGGTGTTGTTGCAGATCTGAGAGTACGATCTTTATTGGTGATACAGAGGGGGGGCGGCGTGGTAAGTGTTTTAGTGCCAATAGTGCGGAGATGCAGGAGACGGGGGCTTGGTAATGACCACTAAGGAATTGACAGCAGGAAAACCAGCGGGGAAGATCGTGCATACATATCATATACATAATTACATAAAATAATAGTGCAGAAGTCCTCAAAATATCAAAAAGTATAACCATCAAACTGCTGCTAAACATTGATGGCTAAGTTAACAATGATATTACACAAGTTTTACCTGAGAGAGGTGAACTATAAAGATCCTCTCCGTGGTTGAATTGCTCACTAATAATGTAACGGGAGTCAGGAAATCCAATATAATGCTCGGCCCATGAAATCTGGGGGCAAGCTTGCCCGCGGGAACAAAATTTCTAACCATGACTTGATCTCCGACTTTTCAATGTGGGGCCTCCGTCCACGATCATATCGTTTCCTAACTTTTTCATGGGACACTTTAAGATTGGACTTAACCTTCTTCCATAGATCTCTAATATTATCGGGATCTATTGTCTCGGGTAAAGTATCATTGAGTGACCAAAGTTTAGAGAGCGGCGTGTTAGGCACGAATTTAAACATCAGAGAAGTTGGGGTGAACTTGTGAGATTCATGAACCGCCGAATTCAAAGCGAAGGCCAACCAATGCAGGGACGTATCCTACCTGGAATGATCATCATGATGAAATGCAATGAGAGCTGATCAAGATTAGGATTGACCCGCTCTGCCAGAGACGGTTGAGAATAATACGCTTATGTAGTTACATGTGACATAGACAGATCACATCAGAATTTACGGAAGAGGTTGTGTTGTATGTCCGGCGCTCCCGTCTCGCTCCGCCTGCCAGCTGCACGCGCGCCTGTGTATCATTCTGCTAGCTTCGACGCGCAGCCCTCAGTGCGCGTGCCTGATCATCGAGTGTACTATAAATCGGAGCTCCCTGTCTGCTCACTCGCCCACTTGCCCCGGTGTCCAGCTCCAGAATACACCCTACGTCGAGCACGGAGGCTACTCCTCTTGAAAATGTGCTTCGACCAGGTGGACTGAATTTCTGGCAGTACGAGGTTTCACCTCTGGTCACCGCTCCCTTACCTGTTTCCGCTGCCTATGTTCCGTAATTCTTTTACAAGCCATTTTCATTCCCTAATATATGCAAGCTCCCTTAGTTTCGCTAGGTGGAATTTCTTCAATCAATTGAACTTGCTTTTTAGGAATTCAGGCACTTCAACAAACAAGGACTCTCATGAACATTTATATTAGTGTGCCAGATAGTTCTCGACTATCAACGTGTCAATTCACGAAGACTATCTTTTCAAGATAGAAGTGTATATAAAGACTGCAAACCTGTACATATTGTATAAAGACAGACTTTTCTCAAGATTCAATATTCCTTTTTGCTTCAAAATAAATTTCAGTTATTTGTGTAAATATTATAAAGTGAAGCAAATAAAGTTGTGTTCTGTAAACTTCAACCTTGGTTACAACACAACTCTATGGCGACGAGGTACACACGAAACCAACACTACAATTCAACGGGCCCAGTTGTCAACTCTACGGCGACGTGCTAAACAACAACGACACTCCAACCCGTTCTGACACACAGCTTACCTTACTCTTTCTTGCACGCATCTCGCAATGGCTACTGCGGAACAACTCGCTACGGTCTTCCAAGCCTTACAGCAGCAACAACAACAGTTTATGCAACAACAACAGGCAGCATTAATCCAGGCTATTCAAGCTATTTCTGTCTCTACACAGCCATCAGCTATTCCTCCGTTCTCTGCTTTTGATCCAGCTAAGGAAGAATGGTCAGTTTATTTAGCCCGCTTGCAACAGCATTTCATCTGCCATTCTGTCACAGATGATCAACGCCGCCGCGCACTATTTCTTAGTTCGGTTGGCAATGCTACGTGTGAATTACTACGTAAATTAAGTCCAGAAGAACACTTATCTGAGGTACCCTTCACGCAGCTCTTAGCCCGTCTCACGGAACACTATGCCAAAGCTCCTCACATAGTGGCTGCTCGCTATAAATTTTTTCAGAGCAGAAAGCAACCCCATCAGACACATACTGAATGGATAACTGAATTGCGTGGTCTAGCTAAACCCTGCCAGTTCATCTGCTCCAAGGACGGTTGTGGTTCATCCTACACTGATTCTCTCATTCGGGACATGATAATTTTACATACTCCTGAAGACAAAATACGTTTTGACGCTGTCAAGCAGAGTAACCCTTCTTTAGAAGACGTCCAGCGTATTGCTACGGTTTATGAGCTTACTACCAAGACTGCCGCAGCCATAGCTTCTCCACACGAAGTTGCACAAGTCTCGCCTCAGGCCCGCAAGTCCTCTGCTACAGTGAACCGTACGGATAAGGCGCTCTCCATCAAGCATTCTCGCCAGGTTCCCTCTCGTAATGCTACACGGAAGCCCAATTCTAAAAGCACCTCGAAACCCCTGCCTTCCTGCCGAGGCTGTTTCAAGCATCATGAACGTCGTGACTGTCGTTTTTTCAAAGCTACTTGTGAACGATGTAATAAACTTGGACACATTAAGACTGTCTGTCAAAGTTCGCTCCGCCCTGCTAAGACTACTGCAGCACGCCGGAAGCAAGACATGGAAGTTGATCAGATCAATCTTATTCTTCCCACAAAGGATTCTCACAAAATCATCATTCCTCTCTCATTCTCTGATCGATCTGTCGATTTTCAATTAGACACTGGATCACCTGTCTCTATTATTAACCTGACTACCTACCACAACTTAGGTTCACCTTCATGCTCTCCAGCTGACATCCAGCTCGTGACATTTAACAAGAAGAAAATTGACATCAAAGGTCAAATTAAGCTTCAGGCTAGTTATAAAGGAATTCAGAAGGCCGTTCCTCTTCTCGTAGTTAACAACTACACTGCATCAAACATTATGGGCATGGATCTATTTAACTTATTTGGTTTCCAGATACATGACAACATTAACGTCGTATCTACATTGCATCCTACTTCTGACGTTACCGCTCTCCTAGCGCAGTTTCCTGAAGTCTTCGACTCTCAGCTCGGAACAGCAAAAGACTATACAGCTCACATACAGCTGAAATCCGGAGCTAAGCCTCGCTTCCTCAAAGCCCGTCCAGTACCCCTAGCACTTCAAGACCAGGTCACGAAAGAATTAGAAAGATGGATACAAACTGGAATTGTAGTACCAGTTACTTCTAGTCAATGGGCTACTCCACTCGTGGTAATCAAGAAACCTGATGGTAATGTTCGACTTTGTGGCGATTTTCGATCTACAGTCAACGCACAACTCGAAACCGATATCTTTCCTATTCCACGTCCAGAAGACTTATTCCGTCGTCTCTCTGGTGGGCAATTCTTCTCTCGAGTTGATCTTAAAGAAGCATATCTCCAGCTACTTTTAGACGAAGAATCTAAGAAATTTCTCACACTCAACACTCCTCTAGGACTGCTCCAGCTCCAGCGGCTCCCATTCGGTATTTCATCCTCAGCGGCTATCTTTCAGCGCTATTTGGCTCAACTCACCGCCTCAATTCCCGGTTGTGCTAACTACCTGGATGATATTATTGTTACTGGAAAAGATCATCAGGAACATCTAACCAATCTACGCCTCCTTCTCCAGAAATTGAAAGACAATGGCTTACGAGCGAATCTCGCTAAATGTACCTTCTTTCAGCCTCAAGTTCACTACCTAGGACATATACTTGATAAGAATGGAATTCGTCCTAGTACACAGAATGTCTCAGCGATAGTAAACATGCCAGCACCTCAGAACCTCAAGCAGCTTCAGTCCTTCATAGGCAAAGCGAACTATTATAATAAGTTCATTCCACGCTTCGCTACAGTGGCAGCTCCCTTAAACGCTCTACGTAAAAAAGGTGTTAAGTTTCAGTGGACTCCGCAATGCCAACAGGCCTGGAAAACAATCAACAACGCCTTAATTCAAGCTATACAACTCACTCATTTTCAGCCCGACAAGATCATCACGCTAGCTACTGACGCTTCAGACTACGGTGTCGGTGCCGTTCTCTCCCAGAAGGATCGTCATGGACAAGAACGCCCCATCGCCTTCGCTTCGAAAACACTTAATGACCATCAACGTCGATACTCACAGATAGAGAAAGAAGCTTTAGCCATCATCTTTGGTATTCGCCGTTTCAATGAATATCTCTATGGCAACCATTTCCTGATCATTACCGATCATCAGCCTCTCGTACACTTATTCCATCCTGGTAATAAGATCCCAGAGAATTCCCTCAGAAAGCTTCAAAGATGGTCCATGTTCCTTTCTGATTATTCCTATCAGATTGTATATAGAGCCACATCCCAGCATTGTAATGCTGATGCCCTCTCCCGCTTACCCGTTGGTCCTGATACTGCCTTCGATTCTCAAGAATCTGAATGTCTTCAGTTGGTCATAGAACTTGAAGATACTGTATCCAGTTTTCCTATTGATGCTACCTGCATAGCTAAAGCTACGGATAAGGACAGTACACTTGCTACTGTACGTACTTACATCCGCACCGGTTGGCCTCTTCAGAGCACACTTCCTGCCCACCTGGCACCTTATCATCGTATGCAGCATCGTCTCACGACTCGTGCCGGAGTTGTATTACTAGAAGCAGGCACCATCTTCCGAGTGGTTATCCCACTTAGCCTACAGAAACAAGTTCTCGAATTATTACACCGAAGCCATTGGGGTATCTCCAGAACAAAGCAACTCGCCCGTCAACACTGCTACTGGCCCGGTATTGATGCCGCCATCGAAAAGCTAATACGTCATTGTGAGCAATGTCAAACGAATCAGAACGCCCCGTCTTCTGATCTTGCTTCATGGCCTCCTGCTACTACTCCATGGGAACGAGTTCACATCGATTTCGCAGGTCCTTTCCTCAATTCCATGTGGTTAATAGTCATCGATTCCCTGTCAAACTTTCCATATGTCGTGGATATGCATTCGACTACTACAACCGAAGCTACCATTCGTGCTCTCCAGAAAATCTTTACTACTGAAGGTTTACCGCAAGTACTCATTTCAGACAACGGACCTCAATTTACAGCTACTGCTTTTCAGAACTTTTGTACACATAATGGCCTTCGTCATATCCTAGCACCACCTTTTCACCCTCAATCTAATGGTGAAGCTGAACGCTTCGTACAAACATTTAAAAGAAGTATGAAGAAAGCTGTCTCTTCAGGCTTAACTAAAGACCAAGCCTTGCTCCAACTCTTAAACAACTACAGAACTCTACCCGGCGCTGATAATATCACTCCTGCACAGAAGCTCCATGGACGACCTCACAGAACTTTACTTTCTCTGTTACAGCCTCTTCCGGCCCAGCATAAGACCTCACCAACGAAGTTCTCCCTCAACGACATTCAAGGACATTCAAAGCCAACCCACTCTGGATACCTGGAGTCATCTGCAGATCTTTGGGTCATCGTCTATACGAGATACAGACTACGGAGAAACGTATCTGCCGCCATCAAGATCAGATACGTCTGCGCTACCGCCCCTGTCCAGCTATTGATGCTATTGCTAAACCTGATAAATCTATTGCTGAAAGAGCTTTAGATCATTTAATAACAATGGGTTCCTTTCAGGATGAGACAGCGCCACTCCGCCCAGTTCCAGCCCCGGACAATACAACAGAACCTTCAGCAGCTCCGCCCCAGCATCGCAGTCGCCGCCAGCGCCGCCGCCGTTTCACGCCGTACCGGCGTATTTAGGAGGGGAGGGTGTTGTATGTCCGGCGCTCCCGTCTCGCTCCGCCTGCCAGCTGCACGCGCGCCTGTGTATCATTCTGCTAGCTTCGACGCGCAGCCCTCAGTGCGCGTGCCTGATCATCGAGTGTACTATAAATCGGAGCTCCCTGTCTGCTCACTCGCCCACTTGCCCCGGTGTCCAGCTCCAGAATACACCCTACGTCGAGCACGGAGGCTACTCCTCTTGAAAATGTGCTTCGACCAGGTGGACTGAATTTCTGGCAGTACGAGGTTTCACCTCTGGTCACCGCTCCCTTACCTGTTTCCGCTGCCTATGTTCCGTAATTCTTTTACAAGCCATTTTCATTCCCTAATATATGCAAGCTCCCTTAGTTTCGCTAGGTGGAATTTCTTCAATCAATTGAACTTGCTTTTTAGGAATTCAGGCACTTCAACAAACAAGGACTCTCATGAACATTTATATTAGTGTGCCAGATAGTTCTCGACTATCAACGTGTCAATTCACGAAGACTATCTTTTCAAGATAGAAGTGTATATAAAGACTGCAAACCTGTACATATTGTATAAAGACAGACTTTTCTCAAGATTCAATATTCCTTTTTGCTTCAAAATAAATTTCAGTTATTTGTGTAAATATTATAAAGTGAAGCAAATAAAGTTGTGTTCTGTAAACTTCAACCTTGGTTACAACAGGTTGGATGTAAAGGCTTTACAATTATCAGAAACTATATATTGATAAGGGCGAAAACAAGCAAATATGGCATTTAAACAAGAAATGATGGACTGAGCGGTAGCCAGCTTAGTCGGAAATAACCAGGAAAACCTAGTGAAACCATCTACGCACACTAGAATGAATTTGTTGGCGTTCCCCTTTGATTGGGGGAAGGGTCCGACGTAGTCTATATAGAGGCGCTCCATGGGGCGTGACGCTTGGTGAGAAGATAATAGACCTAGCTTAGTGGACGAGGTGGGCTTACTAAGCAAGCAAGATTTACAAGCTTTTACCAATTCACGAATTTCACCGTCCATACCTTTCCAAATAAACACCTCTCGGATCTTTTCTCGAGTTTTGAAGATGCCTAAATGCCCCCCTAATGGGGTCTCATGATAATATTTGAAGATCATAGGCACAAAACAGCTGGAACCACGACTTTCATCTTGTGACCATGCCTCGATGGGCAACATAAAACCCCATTCCTCAACACACAAGGGACGACATGTTCCCCAGAAGAAAGGGTTTAAAAAATAGGGGCCAGCACAGGATCTTCACGTTGATATTTTTAATATCCCTGAACAATGGGGGCATCAGTTAGAATAGCATTAATGCCCGAATGTATGGGCGTGGGAAGATAAGAACTATCATCCTGTTCGGCGGTCTCCACATCATGAGGAAACATGCGGCTTAGTCAATCCGCAACCACATTTTCGGATCCTCTGATATGCCTAACATCAAACTGGAAGGCAGAAATCCTGATTGCCCATCGGGCTATACGACCAGTACGACTCGGCCTAGCTATGACCCAACTTAAGGCTTGATTATCTGTTTCCAGGTCGAACTTGACGTGCTCCAGACAGAGGCGCAACTTCTCTAATGCAAATAAGACTGCCAAACATTCAAGTTCATAGATGGAATATTTGGCGTCTTGGGCTGATAATGTACTAGACGCATAAGCAGTGGGGCGTCCTTCGAGTTCAGTTTCCTGAAGAAGGACAATGAATTTCTTGGATAAATCAGGCATAGCAAGGACCACGGCATTACAAAGGACTATTTTCAGATCTTCAAAAGCGGCTTGTTGAGACGGTCCTCACTCAAATTTGACGCCTTTCCTACGAAGTAAGTTCAAGGGCGCCGCTCTCTTAGCGAAGTTGGGAATAAATTCCTGAAGAAATTCACCATGCCGATGAACCTGGCAATACCTTTGATATCCTTAGGAGGTTTGAAATCACGGATGGCCTGTGTTCTGGAATGATCGAGAAACACCATCGGGTGACACAATATGCCCTAGGAATGACATGGATGGTTTAGCAAAAGCTACCTTAGATAACTCCACAGTCAACCCGGCCTTCCGAAGGCGATTGAGTACTTCCTTCACATGATCTAGGTGTTCTTCATGGGTCTCAGAAAATACCACTACATCATCAAGATAATGGTACAAGTATTTAAACTTGATGTCGGAGAAGACCCTATCTAGCAGTCTCGTGAGCATAGCTGTCCCCGTGGGGAGCCCAAAAGGCACGCGGTTGTACTCATACAAGTTGCAATCCGTGGCAAAAGTTGTTAGATGTTTCGATTTTTCAGCTAGAGGAATCTGGTTGTACGCCTGGTTAAGGTCTAAGATGATGAAGAACCTAGCTTTCCGAAACCTTGAAAAACAAGAGTGAAGGTCGGGAAGAGGCACAGATTGTAACACCACCCTCCGATTTAACGCCCTATAGTCAATCACAGGCCTGAAGCCACCTTGGGGTTTCGGTGCCAGAAAAATGGGCGATGAAATGCCGACTTAGACAGTCAAATAATACCATCCTTTAACATTTGGTCGATGATCTCTTTTAGAGCCTTCATTTTAGGTGGAGATAGCCTATAAGGACGAAACCTCACTGGGATCGAGTCCATAACCTCAATCTTGTATTCAATGAGGTCAATAACCCCAACAGTATCGAAAAGTACGTCCGGAAACGACTGACACAACTTACTAATACTCTCAGCCTGCTCCTCAGGTAGATGTCTAAGGTCTAACAACATCTCATCCTGGGTAGGCGACACAGATGAACATGATACAAAATTACACTTAAGCAAAGGAATTTTACAGTTTTTTAGCAAATTTGAAAGTGCATGACTTGGTATGAATGTCGAGGACTAGACCAGTAGAAGACATGAAATCAATTCCCAATATTATGAGGCAAGACAAGTGCTTAGCCACAAACAATTTAACTTTCCAGGTGAATTTAGAAATACGAATTTTTGCAAGGACGAAACCTAAAATTTCTAATGGAGAAGAATTAGCCGAAACGCATTGGACTGAAGACGAACAATATTCAGGAAACTTACAGACAGACTCAATTTGGAATACCACTCAGCCGAAATTATAGAACAAACACTCCCAGAGTCTAATAGAGCCGTGACCGGTTCATTGTTCAATAAATTTTGAGAAAAGGTACAAGTGCGGGGGGTTCCGCCGCAACCCTAATTCATTCTTTAGGGCATTCAAATGATGGGTTAGAATAACCCTTATCCTTCCCCGAGCTTCCGCTGGGTTTAACAGGGGCTAAGCCTCGAAAAGGTGAACACGTCGTCTCAGCCGATGGCACTAGTCACTTTCGATTTTTAGAGTTCACGGAGGTTGCACCAGAAGTTGAACAGGAGAGGGTGCTATTGGCGTCAGGGCAATTTTTGGCGATATGAGTAAAAGAACCCCATTTCAAACATCCTTGTGATGACCCTGCTCCATTCTTTATCCCACTCGATTTTATCATACGGCACTTGTTACGGAGATGTTCCGTAGACCCACAAGCGTAGCATTTGCGGGTGGTGAAAGTTAGGCGAGATGAAGGCCGAAAACTATTAGAAGACGGAGGGGCTCCTTAGCGACTCGTAAGGTGTCGGCATACCTAACTCCTTCGGCTGAGACCACCATAGCCTCTAAATCTGCAGAAGTTTGAGGACGCGACGCGAAACACAGATATGACCTATAGGGCAAGGAAATGCCTTCAGCAATGGTCCCCATGATTTGATCTTCAGGGAAATGAAGAGCGAATACCCCGGTGTAGAACATAATGTCCTGGATGAAGTCTGCCAGGTTTTCATCCAGTCGCTGTACTCTGTAATAGTACATTTTAATTAAGGAAGACATGGCTCGAGCCGGAATGAAGTTAGCCAGCAGGTGGGCCTGGAAGTCTTCTATGGCAGATTGCTCAGCTATTGCTTTAACGATTTGTCCACGAGGACACTTATGGAGTAAGGGTAAATAATTTGAAGAATTTGGGAATGAGACAGGGAAAACACTTGTGCGTGATCTTGAAATTTAACTAAAAACCTTAGAAAGGAAATGACATCGTTAGTGGAATTAATAGAAAACTTAGAAATTCCCCTAAGCAACATAGCCAAAGGATGAGGCAAACTACTGAACCCAGGTGACATAGTAGGTAACGGCCTAGAAGGTTGAGAAGTCTCAGACACAGTATTATTTAGAAAGAAGGGCGGAATTGAAGGGCGACGATCAGACTCGGTTTCAAATGGGGCAGATATTTGTTGAGTAGTTACAGATTTTCTGCTTTCTAAATTCTTGGAAGAATCTTCCTCACTCACCATGTTTATCGCAGGTGATTGGTCGGTTTTGGGAGTAGCTACCCCAGTCAACAATTGAAGAACACTATTTGACATTTCAGAAAGGTTTTCAACAAGGTTACTAGCCTCCTTAGCATGGTCTTCTTTTAACTTGAGAGACAATAGGTCCCTAACTCTATTGTAAAAGTGAAACAATCTTGCCTGTACTCTCTTAAGTTGATTGGCAGATGGATCACTCACTTCAAAAAACTAATTAATGATGCTAGTTCAGTGGTATTGTTGGTGATAGTGGAGAGAGCCTCATCAATTTCCTTCTCTCCCAAAGTTGGGATACTAATAGGTAATGCTAATGACTCTTTAAGCTTGGTGGTATCTGCTGCAACCGTGCCTCCAGATTGAACATTTCTAATTAGAATTTCATAAATTAATTCCTCCTGGCGCAAGTAGCCGCGATGGAGGACTTCGCGAGGGCCAGACAAGGTGAAAGAAAATGTTCAAATTTAGAAGAGAGAGTGGAGAAAAAATTTCCTGCGACTGAAAAAATTCCTAGAGTTCGATCCGGATATTATGTTTTAGCCGTCAAAAGGGCTTAATTGAGACCCATTCAACCACGCTCTGCTACCACTTGTTACGGGGTTTCCCGTGGAACGCAGAGGTGAAAGAAGGTGCAGGGGTGAATGGGTTTAACTACAATGTCAAGAATAGAATTTAAAACTTAAACTGAAGGTTGTATGTTCAGAAATTTAAACTTTAAAAATGTTTTCATGCCAATATTACAGGTACAATTAGCAATCATTAAACCAGATTGGGAAAAATCCTAGATTCAGAACCTTAACACTTTGGGCTTTAAGCCCCTAGCTTTACATTTCCTGAACTACAAGCTCAAATTATACAAAGAGCACACATTTATTCAAGGACAGAAATCCCCTAATTCATGGAGCACTTGCTCCTAAAATACAATATCTAGCTTTCCAGAGACACTCGTTACAATCACAAAATTTGAAAAAGAGCTAACAGGCTCTCAGTTCCTTACTGCCTACTCAAGGCAACATTACACCATTCTCTGGTGTCTCAAACCACCATTTACAAAATTGAACTTATTTTTCTTCTTCTTAAGCCGTCGTCTCCAAACGGAGGTAGACGATCCACACGGCCAGCACCGATCTTGACGTTGCAGCCATGCCATGTGGATTTATTGAATATCTCTCAGGATTTTTAATGCAGTGATTTCCCTTTGCCTTCTGCATCCTAATGCCGTTGAACAAACGGTTTCCTCCGCCTTTGGGAACAATTTCTTGTCCCCAGGACAGTCCAGTGCCCTTGCCCATACCTACTCATCCACTCTCAAAGGGACTGTTGGCACTTGGTGTAGGGGATCTTCTTATACCGGGAGATAATCGGACCCTTTATTCGTTAGCCGCCTGCATAAAAAATATCATTTTTATCTGCAGTCGTTTCCCCCTCTCTACCGTCATTGAAACAAGGACCAAATGGCATTTCCTTGTTTCTCTTGTTAATTAGAGAGGAACTTAGTTTTACAGGGGTATTAAATACCCAACTTACTGGGCCTTCGTGGAATAAGAATAAGAGGTTAAATTAATGGCCCGAACACAAAATGAATTGAGGCGTATACTTTCTCTCCTAGATCTGAACACAAAAAACTAACGGACTCTAGGCCGACGAAACAGGGGCTATTCCCAAACTGCTGAGGTGACTCGTATACAAATTACATTAACATATTACAGTAGGAAAAACGGTAAGGGAAAAACGTAGTCACCTCAAACCAAGATGAAGGGGAGCTCGAGAGGGTAATTCACTCTCTATCCCCGATTTACAGTTAAAGATTTTATTAAGTTTTTACATTAGCCGGCAGAAAGTTAATTTCTAGATAAGTAGGTTACATAGTTAACGATTCGGACCTCTCCCTCGGGTTAAACTGCGGAGTTAGCAAGAAAGAAAGAAAGAAAGAAAGAAAGAAAGAAAGAAAGAAAGAAAGAAAGAAAGAAAGAAAGATGTTATGTGGCCATTACCTTGTAGATGTACTGCTGACCGATGAAAGAGGCCGCCCGCCTCCTGCTTTGACACACACACTTAGTAAGATGACGATCAATTGGCCAAGAGGCGAGAAAAGCCGCAGTTTACAAACCCTCAGGGAATGTTCGAGATCATTCAAGATGAACCAGGACACGCCCTCTTGATTTTATTGGTGAAACACAAGGTTAAGAGGAAATACGGGATTGGTTGGAAATTAATTACAAAAATTAGGGATTGGCTAGATTCAAAACTGGCGGAAATAAAAGGAAGAGTTGCCAACCCAAAAATAAATAAACACCATACAGTTACAAAAACCTAGAAATACAAATTTATTTAAATCATAAGTTCTTTCACTTCGCACCAGGGTGCATGATCATAGTTTTAGTGGTGTCATCTGTGGAAGAGTGTCCAAACGTCTTGATGAATGTCAAACAAAACAAATAGAAATTCACTCAGGTTAGGAATCTGCACAATAACAAAATTACATCATATTTCAGTGGTGACATCTTCTGAGTAAAGTTCTAAGTTGGTGTAGTTTCAGTTTCACTGTTTTACCAATAGAGGATTTCATTTAGGCGCTGAATTTTCAATGCGCCGCGTTGGGCTGTACCTCCCGGTACACACGTAACAAAGCATGTATGCATCTATCTAAATGTCATATCCGGCGACAACTCTCAATAGGTTAGTATGTCAAATTCGTGCCAAGGAAAATACCATAAAAATCTTGTTATGAGGTCAACACACAAGTTGTTCGTGAGCAAATAAGATGAAAGTTACTGATACTATACTTCAACATTTCAAAGAGCTTCCTCTCCTCTGAGTCTCACTGAGCACATAATTCTACATTACTGAAGAACCACCGGACGGCTATGTAGGGCCAGCTGCAAGTATACAGCTATGTAGGTTCTAGACCATTGAACGCAGAATAACGTCATAAGCATACGTGCGAGAGCAATCCTAAACTCTCAGACTTCATTAGAGGGGCCTAATTGATCAGGGAATGATCTGGGTTTCCTATGACCCCCTAGGTGAGTTTATGACGCCATACGGATACTTTTAAGAGGGCAATGCTAAACTCACTGAGAAACCTGGAGTCAATTTAGCAGCTAGGTGAGGTAATGACGTCATTCACCTACGTACGAGGCCAATACTAACCTCACGGACCATTTTGGAGGAGCCGAACTGGAAGGGCTTCCCTGGAGGAGCCGAGTAGGAAAAGCCTCACTGGCCAACCAGGAGTGTTTTTGACCGCTAGGTGAGGTCATGACGTCATATCCTTACGTGCGAGGGCAATTCTAAAGTTACGGGCCAATTTCGAGGAGCCGAATCGGATGGGCCCCCCCTCGGAGGAGCCGAGTTGGAAAGGTTAAGGACCGCTTTGGAAGAACCCAATCGATCGGGGCCCATGGAGGAGCCACAGATCGGTTAGATGACCTGCAGATAATGATAAGGCGTCAGTATGATTTGTTAACCTAAACTTGCGCACGAACGATAACCTAAATCCCCCTTGAGACCAATCGGTTATGACGTGTTAACCTAACCTCGCTACAAGGAACGCTAACCTAATCTCAGACGGGCTGCCCATGGAGGAGCCGAACTAGTGAGGTAACTTGTAGGTGTGGTTAACATGTGTATTAACTTAACCTTGGCCACGAACGGTAACCTAACCTCACAGACAGGATCTTTGTCGTCTCCCCCTAGGAGTAGTGACGGTGCTGTGACGTAATAAGTGCGGGCGATTTAAAATTGCATGCTTATCTTTACATAAGCGAACAGGCACGCCTTCTCTTCTGACAGAGCTGTGACGTCACAGCGTGGTTAATTTGAAATGCGGACTGATGGCTAATTGTGCACGAAGTTAAGACCTAACGTGTGTCCATTCCTTGTCCCGTTTCTCTACAGTGTTCGGTTTGTGGTGGCATTAATCTGTTAAGATGGACTCCTTATAACCGGATACCATTCCTTACGTCAACCTCATCAGGGAAGGTAATAAGATGAAATGAATGACATGATATATGATAGTAGGAAGGGAGAGGGTAAAACCGGGTAGTGGCACATACCCTTCTCCTGTCGAATAGCATCGAGAGGTCTGTTCGAGGTTATACGTCTCCATCCGACGGACAAGTAACCGTCAACGGCGTTATATGCCCTCAATCCATATGGGCACTGCGGAGAGGATTGGAACTTAATCAAGGTTTTCTTGACACACTCAATCTAGTAATTAGAAAATATATACCACCAGCTGCCTTACTCTGCCAGGCTCAATGGCTCAGACGGATGAGACACTCGCCTTCCGTCGCAAAACCTGCAGGTTCAATCCTGGTTCAGCTGTGTGGGAGGAGAGAGGGGAGAGGACCCCGGAGGAGGAGGAGGTCTTCCTCTCTCCTTATAGAACTAAGTATGTACGGTGAATGAGAAGGAAGACTATGAGGAGGAGGGAAAGGTTGCCATACCCTACTTCGTTTATTAGGAGGAGGATGAGGCGAATAAAATAGGGTTTAAAAGTAAGATTCCCAGATGGAAACCTTAATTTAATTTCATCGATTGCAAATTTTAAAAACATTTAAGCTCTTTAGGCTAGCAATCCAACTGATGAGGACACTGCTACACTGGAACGAAACGCTGGATTTTTCACGATTGAAAAAAAATCCTAAAGACCTTTGAGGTTTTTAAAATAGTATTGTTTAAATTATGTTACATTTACGTTAAACCTCTTATTCATTTCTGTCTTATACAGTACATCAGGAATATAATATTTCGAAAGATACACTTAAGAAATTGGAAACTGCAACACCATGAAGGCATTGGTCGTTTGTGTTGATTTTTCAACATATGGAACGATGCCATGTAGTTCTGTAAACGATCAAAGTTTCAAACCCATTGGATTGTTGCTACAGGTATCCCCACGTGATTGGCCGAGGAGGAATCAACTCCAGTATACGGACTCTGGTGTAGCGTAGTTGACTTGCAGTCTGTGCAGTGAAGTGTTCCCCGTCAAACATGCTTCGACGACAGAGAAGAGCACGCTACCAATAACTGTCGCCGTTTGAGAGGGCTCGGGTAATTGGGCTGTGTGAGGCTGGATGATCGGTAAGAACTGTCGCTGCACGTGTTGGCCGACAGGCATCTACTGTACAGCGTGTATGGCAGCAGTGGTCAAATGAAGGTACTCACACTCGTAGACCTAGTACAGGCCTAGCGCGACAGACAACTGTGAGAGAGGATCGCCGCATCATTCAGATGGCCCGGATGGAACCCCATGCAACAGCAGCGCAAATTCGTACAGCTGTGGCACCCCATGTCACACAACGAAGAGTTGGTAATCGCCTGCGTGCAGCTGGCTTACGAGCCCGTGTAACTGCAGAAGGTGTTCCATTCACCCCACAACAGCGACGTGTAAGGCAAGCCTGGTGTCGATAAAGATCGATGTGGGTTGACGAATGGCATAGGGTCGTCTTTAGTGATGAATCGCGCTTCTGTCTTGCCCGCAGTGATCGCCGGAATCGTGTGCGCCGACGTACTGGGGAGAGGGCCCGCCCAGATCTTATTGTCGAGAGGCACGCAGGGCCAACACCAAGCATTATGGTCTGGGGAGCTATTGGCTTGAATGTGAAATAACAATTAGTGATTGTTGATGGCACTATGACTGCTCGACAGTACGTTGATAGGGTACTCAATCCAGTGGTTGTCCCTATGATGGCGAACATTGCTAATGGGATGTTTCTGCAGGTCAATGCCCGGGTTCACACTGCACGCATCTCCAGAGAAGCTCTCCACGACGTCACAACCTTAGAATGGCCCGCCAGATCCCCGGACCTCAGTCCTATTGAGCATGTGTGGTACATGATAGGTCGACAACTGGCCAACCGTCCTCAGCCACCCAAAGCTCTGGAACAACTGACCCGTGCAGTGCAGCAAGCATGGGCCACAATTCCTCAGGAAGCGATCCAGGGCCTTATTGACTCCATGTCTCGACGAATTCATCAATGTATTGCAGCTCGTGGTGGGCACATCCTGTATTGATTGTAGTCAAAACTTCCGGGCGGAGGGATTTGAAAGTGTAATCATCAAGCACAACCGAATACTCGTCGTGCATGTTCAACTGCAGCAATGTAGCACCACTCCTTCTGGGTGTTCCAATTTCCATTTTCTTCAGTGTATTTGTATGATATAAAAATTCACTTCCTTTTGGCTTGTTAATTAGAAACATTTTTTCTAATTTGAATGTGTTTAAATAGACAGGTTCCCTGATGTTATGTTTTCATAGGAAAAAGTGGTGTTTAAAGTATGGGGAATGCATTGTTCGTTGTGGGGAACGGACAGCATGCACCCTCTACCAAGTAGCGGAAGTGAGCACGATGGCGGCACGCCTGACAATTTTTATTACATGCATCCTATGTTTGTGTTTAGAATATACATTTTCTGTTGTTGTCTTACCTCGTTCATAAATTTCAAATATACACGTATTTCATAATGAACAGAAAAACTGAACAGTGCAGATACAATCTCTTGTGTTCTGAACAGAAAAAGAAAATCTACATATTTATTTAGTGAATGAACCCCACCATTTTAATACTTCTAAGAAGAGTCGGTAATTGAGGCACTTTGAAAGGGAGAGTTAACCTCACCTACAAGAAATTTTACGGGTTCAACTCCTTCAAGGGGAGTCAATAAAGATCGTATGTGAGGTTAGCGTTTCTAACAACAAAGTTAGGTTATATTCTCATAATAACATTCTAATCTCAACTACATGTCATTAAACTTATTACGCTTTCTCTATGCGAAAACGGTAAAGAAACTGTCTTAGGTTAAGTAAACATGCGTGAGTGTTTTTCTACCGGTACCACCAATAAGGTATCGTTAGGAGAGACAGCTGTCTGTAGAGCTGAGCTTAGTGAGGGAAGCAACAGTAGCTGTAGCTACACACGCATTGCAGTATGCCTGAATCAGCTAGATTTTGCTAAGTTACCACACAACATTAGAAACACTGATATGTATTAGCATATTCTGGCTCAGTGAAGGAAGGTACGATAGCGCTCGATATAGGCATTATATATAGATATTCTTCTCGGCATAACTCTGCTTAAATTTACTACGAACACAGTTAAGGATGAATATATTCATCGACCATAGCGTTATACACAGTATAATCACCTCAGTTAACGTAACATACCCTTATGAATAAAAAGAAGTGTTTATTACGCTCTTCCTGTGATCAGTTTGAGAAGTATAACTTACACGCACATATGTAATAGCAACTTCTTGCTGAGTGAAGAAAGCAACGGTAACTGTGGCTATAGACATCATATAGATATTAAACGCCCCATTTACTGATGTGTAACACATAACACTGCTTAAATATACTTGAACACGTTTAATGGTGTAAATACGTATATCATATTGAAGTAATTATACACACCACACTTTCCTCGGTTAACTTAGAAGTAAATGAATCGTTTAGTACGTCTTTTCTGTGATGATTTTAAGAGTTATAGCACACACGCACATATTTAATATCAACTCTGCGCAGAGTAAAAAATTCGCAACGGAAAACTACCTTACACCTTTTTTCTAGTATTCATATAGGCATAGTACACACATTGGACTATGTAACAGCAACTTCTAGCCTAGTGAAGTAAGGAACGGAAAACGGCGTATTTACAGAAGCATAACTCTACACAGCTTATATTAACGTGTTTAATTCTGCACACACTTCAATCACTTTTTTTTACTTAACTGCTTACCTCAGATTAGCATAATATATATACTCACAAGTGAAAAATAAGGGGATTAAACATGTTTAAAATGTTGTATGTGGACTACTGTCGGTTGTCATAAGAAATGAATATCTCTTCATCTCAATATACTGTTTGCCGGGACTAGCGGAAACGGATGTTTCAAATTTCAATGAGGTTGCGTTCTTGAACACAATGTCCTACAGTAACTCTGCTGTTCCCTGACACAATCTAGCATACAGTACTGGTAGAACAGAAATATAATGAAATAGTAAAATAATTAACCGATACTATTTTAAATGATGAGTCAGCCCCGCTTGTAGGGGTAGCCTTCCTGCATCCTACCCGGAGGCCCCAGGTTCGATTCCCGGCCAGGTCAGGGATTTGACCCACATCTGAGGGCTGGTTCGATGTCCACTCAGCCTACGTGCTTACAATTGATGAGCTGTCTGATGGTGAGATGTCGGCCCCGATCAAGAAAGCCAAGAATAACGGGCGGGGGACCCATCGTGCTTACCACACATCTCGTAATCTGCAGACCTTCGGACTGAGCAGCGGTTGCTTGGTAGTCCAAGGCCTTTCGAGGCTCTTTCACCATGGGAGCGGAAGAATAACATTCACGATACCCCTGCCGGTCGTAAGAGGTGACTAAAAGGAGCCCCAGGGACTTTCAAATTGAAAGCGCGGGTTGGCGTCTTGACGATGAGAGGCGGCCCCAATTTAGAAAGCCAAGAATAACGGCCCAGAGCATCCGTAGTGCTGACCACACGCCACCTCGTAATCTGCAGCCCTTCGGGCTGAGCAGCGGTCGCTTGTTAGGCCATGGCCCATCGGGTCTGTTGCACCATGGGTAGCGGTACAATCACACACAAGATATATCCTGCCTGACGTAAGATGTGACTAAAAGGGACCTCAGGGGCTATCAACTTGGGAGCGCGGGTTGGAGGCCACGGAGCACTTAGCTGAATCCTTGCAGTGCTTCTACTTACTTGTGCAAGACTAAATACTTTCATCTATCCTATCCGATCTCCCTCGGTCAACTCTTGTTCTTTTCCGACCCAACGACAGAAAACAACTTCGACGATAGTTGAGGTGGGAATCGAACCCCATCTACTCAGTTGACCTCCCGAGTTTGAGTAAACCCCGTTCCAGACCTCGTACCAGTTTTCAAATTTCGTGACAGTGCCGGGATTGAACCCGATCCTCCGGGCATGGCAGCTAATCGCATTAACCACTACACCACAGAGGCGGAATAATAATAATAATAATAATAATAATAATAATAATAATAATAATAATAATAATAATAATAATAATATAGTCTCAGCTACCATGTGCAGTTATTTGGATTTGATACAATCTAGGTTGCATGCGTGTCAATTTCGACATTTTGTTTTATTCTCCCAAATGATAGAGAAACGAATATTTGGTGGGTGATTCGTAGTCGAGTTATTTGAACTAATTTTTTTAATGAGCACCAAATGTATCAACAGAGTTTTTTCGCCTGATGATATCGTACGACATGGATTGTCGAATGGACTTTCTCCCACCCTTCAAGATCCGATTACGACTGCCGGATATGAACCTACGAACTTAGTACGGTACCTGGATGCGGACACTTTACTACTGATCCACAGACTTAACCTTAATAATAATAATAATAATAATAATATAATAATAATAATAATAATAATAATAATAATAATAATAATAATAATAATAATAATAATAATATACCGAGTGAGACATACTGCTGTAAGTTCGTATTTGGAAGATAGTAGGTTCAAATCTCATCACTGGCTGCATCGTGGATGGTTTCGCATTATTTAATTATTTCAATTTGTCTCACAGAGTAGTCGTAAAGCATTATTGTTGTTTAGTCCGGCCCCATGGCTAAATGTTTAGCGTGCTGGCGTTTGGTAGAGAGGGTCCCGCGTTCGACTCCCTGCCGGGTCGGGGATTTAAACTCAATTGGTTAATTCCAAAATACATGTACACTTGAAATTTATGAACAAGGTAAGATAACAACAGAAAATGTATGTTCTAAACACAAATATAGGTTGTATGCTTTAAAAATTGTCAGGAGTGCCGCCATTTGCGCAATTCCGCTACTTGGTACAGGATGCATGCTGCCCACTTCCCTGCACGCACAATGCACTTCCCCTACCTTAAACACCACTTTTCTCCTATGAAAACATAACATCAGGGAATGTATCTGTTTAACACATTCAAATTTGAAGACAAAATAAGGCAAAAAGAAAGTGATTTTTATACCATACAAAGATGTTTCCAAAGATTATGTTCCTGATATACTTTACAAGCCAGAAATGAACAAAAGGTACATGTAACATAATTCAAACAATAGTATTTTATTCTCTCATCTGCCTCCTAATAAACCTAGTAGCGTACGATAACCTTTTCCTCCTTCTCATAGTCTTCCTCCTCTTTCCTCTCATAGCTTTAGTTCTATAAGGGGAGAGGAAGACCTCCTCTTCCGGGGTCCCCTCCCCTCCCCCTCCCACACAGCTGAGCCAGGATCCAACCTGCAAAGTTTGCGACGGAAGGCGAGCCTCTCAACCGTCCCAACCTAGCAGGGCAAAGTGGGTGTTGGTATACAATTTCTAATTACTAGATTGTGTGTGCAAAACAAGCCTTCATTAAATTCCAATCCTCTCGCAGTGCTCATATGGAGCTAGGGCATATAACGCTGTTGATGGTTATTTGTCCGTCGAATGGAGACGTAAAGCCTTCAGCAGAATTCTCGATGTTATTCGTCAGGATAAGGGTACGCGCCACTACCGAGTTTTACTCTGTCCCTTCCTACTATCATATGTCATGTCATTCATTTTACCTTATTACCTTCCCTGATGAGGTTGACGTCAGGAAGGGCATCCGGTTATAAAAAGTCCATCTTGACAAATTCATCTCACCACAAAATGAACACTGTATAGAAACGGGACAAGGAATGGACACGCGTTAGGTTATAACTTCATGCACCCTTAGCCAGCAGTCCGAATTTCAAATCGCCCACACTGTGACGTCACAGCTCTGTCAGGAGAAGGCATGCACATTCGGTTATGCAATGATAAGCATGTTCTTTATACCCCGCCCACGCTTATTACGTCACAGCACCGTCACTACTCCTAGGGGGAGACGGCAAATAACCTGTGTGTGAGGTTAGGTTACCGTTCGTGGCAAAGTTTAGTTTAACACATGTGTTAAACACACCTACTAGTTACCTCACTAGTTCGGCTCCGCCAACAGTACCCTTGTGAGGTTAGGTTAACGTCCCTTGTAGCGAGGTTAGGTTATCACGTCATAACCGATTGGACGCCTCCAAGGGGAGTTAGTTTATTGTTCGTGCGTAAGGTTAGGTTAACACATCATAACGACGTCTTAACCTCATCTGCAGGTCACCCAAACGGTTTGTGGCTCCTCCATATTTTAACTACAAGCGATATTTTCCCATGAATCCTATTTTCCGTAGTACGGAAACTAAAGTCAGTTAAGTCAAGTTGACGATTCCATTTGATGTCTGTCAAGTGCATTTTGTTATAACCGACCTCACGAACAAAACACATTCTTACACACAGTTGAGGCAGTATTTGCTTATTGGAAATTGAATTTTACTCTGTATCTTTACGAGGCGAAAAACATCGCCAACTGGAAACATTGCAGGTGAGGAAAGTGAGTTTACCAGACTGAGAGTTTATCCTGCATATGTTTGACGAAGCTTTACTTATCTGGAGAGTTTATTATGACACATGATTCGTGTGTTAACATTGCAGATTATATGGAGCCTCACAGTATTGGTTATGTCGCTAATATCCTGGTGGTTGTGATTATTGCTTACATTAATAACACGTAATATCAGACGAGATTTGAGTTTACTTTCATTTAGCGAACTTCAATGTATGTGTCTGAATCTCAATGAGTGATAGATTGAACTATTTAAACCCGTTATTTAATTTCGATTTCACGCTATATCGTAGGAAATGGACAGAGTTAATAATTTCAGATTCGACTTCATTTCTGTAGCGGATTTTATTTCATGTATTTGAATTTCGGTGAGAAATTGATTTAAATAACCGGACACTGTTTTAAGTTTTCGATTTCGCCCGACAGTATCAGAGGTATGTAGACACTTCAGTGTTGGCTCAACGATAGGTTAGGGATGCCACGTGTACACAGTTACTATCAGATATATGTAGACGCTTCAGTGTTGGCTCAGCGATAGGGCCGAGCTGCGTGTACATAGTGTTAGATGTATGTAGACATTTTTATTTACTTTTTGTTTCCAATTGGCTTTACGTCGCACCGACACAAACAGGTCTAATGGCGATGGTGGAATAGGAAAGGGCTAGGAGTGGGAAGGAAACGGCCGTGGCCTTAATTAAGATACAGCTCCAGCATTTGCCTAGTGCGAAAATGGGAAACCACGGAAAACCATTTTCAGGGCTGCCGACAGTGGGTTCGAACCCACTATCTCCCGGATGCAAGCTAACAGCTGCGCGACCCTAACCGACGACCAACACACACGGTCACTTTATTATTGGCTGAACGATAGGTTTGGGATTCCGCGTGTGCATAATTACTGTTAGAGGTGTGTAAACAGCCGGGTTGAGTGGCTCAGACGGTTGAGGTGCTGGCCTTCTGACTCCACCTGGGCAGGTTCGATCCTGACTCAGTGCGGTTGTATTTGAAGGTGCTCAAATACGTCATCCTCGTGTCGGTAAATTTACTGGCACGCAAAAGATCTGCGGTACTAAATTCCGGCACATCAGCGTCTCCGAAAACGGTAAAAGTAGTTAGTGGTACGTAAAGCAAATGACATTATTATTATTATTATTATTATTATTATTATTATTATTATTATTATTATTATTATTAGGTGTGTAGATGTGTAGACACTGTAGCATTGGCTAAACGATAGGGTTAAGATGCCGTTTGTACATAGCCAAGTCATAGGTTAGACATTTTCATGAACCGACATGAATGATGATATTGTCTGCAGTAGTGGATTCAGGTATGGAAGATATTAGCAGGCATTATACAGGCCACGTTTCGGCATACTCTTTACTAGCTGGAAAGTGCTTCCATGTTATCTTAGCATCAGTATTGACTTAAATGTAAGGGTTGTCCCACGTGGAACCTCGCTAATGGAAACTGGTCCCTACTACTTAGCCGCGTGCTTACAAGCTCTATGTCCTTTTACTTTCTATTTTATATTGCTTTTCTTTTACATCGAGATTTATTGTTCGGATGTACGGTATGTTACGATAATGCAGTGTGTTGGTACCTTGTTTTGTATTCAGAGATTTACACTACGAATTCTGTTCCGTTTTGTCAGCTGTTAAACATATTTTTTTTTATTTTACGTTATTTACATTATTTAGGTAAGGCGTTGGTCTACCGATCACTTGTAGCTTTGTTTAAGGGGACGACTGTAGGTAGACATATTTGTAACTGTAGATGTAGTTATGAAGAACTGGAAATATTTCATGTTATTTTTTATGTTGTGGACTTGTAATTTACTAATTTAACTCTGTAACTGTCTCATAACCTGAAAATTGGTTTAGTAAGAAGACTTTTCGAGTCTTTTTACCACTTTCATTTAACTTCGGTGTTTGGCGTTTCTTCTAAACGCATAGTTATTTGGTGGTTCTTTGCATTTCGTAGTTTTGTTCCTTCAGAACGATGTAACGTAAGATCCTCTCGGATCAAGTGTTGTTGGTTCATTCTGAACATATGTTTGGGGTGATGCATATTTTGACATCGGGATTTATCTATAACTTTCAAACCTTGGAAGACCATAATTTAAATAATTTCAGGATACTTTCGCCGTTCAAGTTATGGAATGAGACTGATTTATAACAAAATTTTGTGATAAATTGATTTTTATTTTTATGGTTATTCAGTAACCGAGATTCTCGTCATTTCCTTTAATACATTTTTAGTAAGCACAATTTGCTCCTCATTTGAAGGAGTTATACTCTCCTCTGAACCCTGTCGATCGATCTATGAAGTGACAAGGAAGAATCATACACACCCCAAGACCTGACAATCAATATTCTTCTACCGAAGCAGCTGCGGCAGACGACTGACGATGGAACGATAGATTCCATACTGGCATATTATATTTATATATATACATACCGGGTGATTCTCTTGCGCCTACTAATTGTGTTTTATGCATCCCTACAAACGCGTGGAAACGTCGTAAGATCGATGTTACTATACTGCCATATTTAGTGATATTAATATCTACATGGCTTATCACACTTTTTGCTCTAGACCTTCTATATTTCTGTACGGAAATTGTGGTAAATAAATAATATCAGTACTAAGATCAGTATGCAAGCGATTATGACCTCACCGGACAGTCAGTTCGAAAATATTACATCACTTAATAGATTTCTCTACGTCAGTCTACCATGTTACTATGTTAATATGTCGTGCCTAGTTATCGGGTGTAACAAAGCGGAAATCTGCCGGGGTAATGTACTCTAATCTATTCTTAATACAAGCACTGGTCTACTGTAGTGCATGAGGTTTTATGCTGGCCTAGCGATTTGTGGAACGTATTATTAATGGTTCGAGTCCTACATCTTTCAATACTTTTTGGATCGATATGATGTGTTAATACCTGGGCACAGGCCAGTGTATTCCACATGTAAACTATAGAACGCCGCTGTGTCCACCTCTGTGGTATAGTGGTTAGTATGATTAGCTGCCACCCCGGAGGCCCAGGTTCGATTCACCCCACTACCACGAAGTTCGTAAAGGGTTACGATGACTGAAACGGGGTCCACTCAGCCTCGGGAGGTCAACTGAGTGGAAGGGGTTCCGATTCCAACTTCAGCCATCCTCGAAGTGGTTTTCCGTGGTATTCCACTTCTCATCCAGGCACATGCTGGGATGGTACCTAATTTATGGCCACGGCCACTTGCCTTTCACTTTCAATCTTCCCATCCCCACAAGGCCCCTGTTCAGCATAGCAGGTGAGGCCACCTGGGAGAGATACCGGTCCTCCCCCCTGTTTCATCCCGATGGCAAGGAACGGGGAAGGATGCGGTCGTTACCTTATGTACCATCCCGGCATTTGCCTGGAGAGGAAGTGGGAAACTACGGAAAACCACGTCAAAGATGGCTGAGGAGGGAATTGAACCCTCTTTAATCTGATGACAACCCCGCGCTGAGTGCACCCTGTTTCAGCCCTCGTATTACTTCTCAAATTTCGTGGCAGAGCCGGGAATCAAATCCTGACCTCCGTGGGTGGCAGCTAATCACCCCAACAACTACACCACAGAGGTGGACACCTATGGGTAAGCATGGAAAAATGCGTGCTAGGCATTACGTCTGCACCAGGAAAGGTGTCCAGACAGGTTATATCCGACTGCAAAGACTTTCAGCAGTGTTCAAAGGCGTGTACGGACGATAGGTGTGATTCAAGGAGTACTACCTGTCCGAGACGAAACTGTAACATCTGGTGAGAAAGAGGAAGCAGTCTTTGACACAGCTCACAATTATCCACTCACGAGTACAGGACCAATTGCACAACAGTTGATTATCAGCCAGCCATCCGTATGGCGAATACTGCATGTACATGATTCCTGAATAATGGAACAGTCAACAGCAACAACATGCTTGATTGAAGTGCTGACAAACCTCACTGGGTGCGACAGGCAGCCTATCAAGTACAGTGGGGAGTAATGAAATGGCGTATGGCTTTTAGTGCAGGGAGTGTCCGAGGACATGTTCGGCTCGCCAGGTGCAGGTTTTTTGATTTGACTCCCTTAGGCGACCTGCGCGTTATGATGAGGATGAAATAATGTTGAAGACGACACATACACCCAGCCCCCGTGCCAAAGAAATTAACCAATGATGGTTAAAATTCCCGACCCTGCCGGGAAACGAACCCGGGACCCCTGTGACCAAATGCCAGCACGCTAACCATTTAGCCATGGAGTCGGACACAGTGGGGAGTGAATGTATGGTATGGAATATTGGGTGATCGCCTTATCGGACCGTATTTCTTTGAGGGTCATTTAACAGGCACAGGCTACCTGCACTCTCTGTACCAAGAACTCCCACTTCTGCTGGAAAATGTGCCACTTGGAGATCGCTTAACGGTGTGGTTTCAACAGGATAGATTTTGGTTCCCAAAAAAACCCAAACCCTATGGCACGACAGCTCTTGAAGGCCCTTGGCCCACCAAGCGACCGCTGCTCATTCTGAAGGCCTGCAGATTACGAGGTGTCGTGTGGTCAACACGACGAATCTTCTCGGCCAGGACGGGAAATGAAACCGGGGCCTCCGGGTAAGAGGCAGGTAAGCTACCCCCTGCACCACGGGGCCGGCGGATTTTGGTTCCCTCTACTTCCTATTCCGTATTTATAAGGCTTAGATGTCAAATAGGTCCTTCGTATGGCTACATGCACTGCCATTCATTGAAAATATCCATAAGAAAAATATTTAACGTACATTTAGGTAAAAATTACAAAAAGCGGAAAACTTGAGCAACTATGTTCGGCCCGGATTCGAACCTCCCACGTCACAAGCAAGACCTGCCCGCTTTTCTCGCCCTTAACAATTATGCTATAATACATTGCGACACAGCTCATGAAATAGTCTTAACGCGGTCGCAATGCCCACTTTGTGTTTCTCAGACATTTCAGTAGCCAGGCTGAGTAGCTCAGACAGTTGAGGCGCTGGCCTTCTGACCTCAAATTGGCAGGTTCGATCCTGGCTCATTCCGGTGGTATTTGAAGGTGCTCAAATACGCCAGCCTCATGTCTGTAGATTTACTGGCACATAAAAGAACTCCTGCGGTCTAAATTCCAGCACCTCGGCGTCTCCGAAAACCGTAAAAATGTAGTTAGTGAGACGCAAAACCAATAACATTATAGACGTTTGAGTTTCATATAATTTAGAGAGCGCGCTAGTGATAGCCATTGCTTAATAATGTTACAGCATAACGTCTTCCTATTATGATTAGGCAATAAATAAGAAGATACCTGTTTGTTTTACCTGTGCAAACCAGAAACATATAAAACCGCCGGTTAATTGGGCTGCATTAAACAAAATGATTAAGGGCAAGAAAATCACCCGGTGTATACAGGGTAGCCCACTTAAACATTTCACCGCAGATATATCTGGAACAACATGATATATTGAAAAATGACTTTCACAGGCATGAATGCAGGGAAGGGGCTAATTAAAGTAAATACTATGAGCCAGTCAAAAACGTAGGAAAATAGTATTTTCAACTTCAACTTACGGTATTTAAATGGACACCCTGTATTATTTCGTGCGCAATCGTTAACATGAAAAATCACATAAGTAATGGCGTTTATTTCACCGCAATAAGTAAATTACATCCCGAGATATTGTAGTATGAAGTTGACGCTTGAGATAAACAAACGCGCAGCAGTTGCATATTCCGAGAGTCAAGCGCGAACCTCACGGTCCTCTTACGATATGATTGCCATACTACGATGGGACAGGCACTGTACTTAATGCTATTTGCACTGTTATCAAGAGGGATGAAAATAAAAGAAGGGTTTCCTGCCACAGCAAAAGGACATGTAAATAACAGTTTCTCTCTTGCGTGTTTTATTTACCTACACAGTACATTGCAGTACTCTCTACTGTACTACTTCAAAATGTACATAATTCGTACAGCAAAGTTACTGTAACGAAATTCTCTTATTTTCATCCCTCTTGGTAGCAGTGCAAATAGCATTAAGTATAGCGCCTGTCGCATCGTAGTACGGCAATCATATTGTGAGTAAGAGGACCGTGAGATTCGTGCTGGACTCTCGGGATGTGCAACTGCTGCGTGTTTCGTTTATCTCAAGCGTCAACTTCACGTTGCAATATTTCGGGATGTAATTGACGTATTGCGATGAAACAAACGCCATTACTTATGCGATTTTTCATGTTAACGATTGCTTACGATATAATAAACGGGTGTCTATTTAAAAAAATAAGTTGATGTTGAAAATACTATTTTCCTACGTTTTAGACTGGCTCATAGTATTTACTTTAATTAGCCCCTTCCCTGCCTTCATGCCTGTGAAAGTCGTTTTTCAATATATCTTGTTGTTCCAGATATATCTGCGGTGTAACGTTTAAGTGGGCCACCCTGTATATTGTCCGGTCCAAGTAACGACGCAATTGTGATTACCAGAATTCTCCCGGCATAGGTACACTTATTCATGTCTGATAGTTAGTTGATATTTTTATTTGGAACGGCTTAGACCGTGAAAGACAGCCAACTATAGTACCCGCTCACCCGAGGCGAGGCTGTTTTTCTCCTTTGGCAAGTCTTTGCTAGGAAAGCCGAGCAGATCATGTGACATGCAGTGAACAGCTCAAATCTAAACGAACTAAGAGCGTGTGCCATTCTTGAACATCTGACCGCGCGGGGATACGAACCAATGAACCGGCAGACAGGAATTCAAGACGTCCAATCAGATACTTATCGTCCATCACACTTCCTCAGATAATTATACATACGCGATCTGGAATAAACCTCATTCTCCTCCATTTGGTAACTGAGACGAGCCAGGATAAGTACTTTATCAATAGCTCGGCAAATTATCTGCGGACTAGTTGGTGTACGTCCTAAATCATATTGTTATTTTCAGCTCACCAAGCACCTCGCTTGCGGAAACGGAGTTATACAAGTATATTCAGTGCGTGAGGAAATTAATTATGCGTGTGCTAAGAAGAGTAACCGCTTCACATCGGAATAAATCGACGACGGACCTATCAATCACCATTACCGGCTAAATGGGAGCGTAAGCCATGGTTCTAAGAGTGGAACATTCGGGAACGTGAACATCTTTCAGGGATCGATGACATCCATAGACAAATTTCAGTACAATTTTACAGTATAACTTATCAATCTTTCGTAGAATTCAGTACGATCTTTCTCTCAGTAGTAATATTGTCTGTTAGTTTGCAGTATTTTGTACTTATTTTCCGTCTACAATTTTCACATATATGATGGTAGTCTTGTGCATGAATGAGGTGTAGGTTCAATGTTTTCTAAGAGTAGTATTGTCCTCTTTACAATGATATTTCCCACATCAGTACAGCATCAAGATTTAATCATCAAACTACTAAAAATCTGTTATCCACGCGATGACGTGTGAATTTAAAAGATTTTTGGGTGAATTTGATACTTCATTGAATTACTATGTTATAATATTTCTCATCATATCTCATTCCCACGTCAGGATATTATTTTCCAGTTTTCAGTTACTTCGAAAGACTTGCACCAGGCCTCATCGGAAGCCACACGCAATTATTTATAAAAGGAATCAAACTACTACCACTAACTTTAGAACAGATGTACGTGCTGTTATTACATCACACATTATTAACCTCTGACCTCCATACACACATGGCTATTACAAGAACATTGTCCAGCTCAATAAGTTAATTGGTTAGCGTACTAGCCTTTGGTTCAGGGGGCATAATTGTTGCTGCGATTGTATGCAATGTGTTAGGGATTATAAAGAGCATATTGCATTATTGAAAGCAACGATGGTTTGGAGATAATAATCATATAAATTGAGATGCACTCAACAATTCTTCAACTTAGATGTTAGCTGTGCAGACGCCCATACCATCAGCACAGTGATTAAAATGAGTTAAAATTGCTTGGTGTTATTCACGATAATTCTTCAGTTGACGAAGGCAACATTGTTTAAACTATATTACCATATAATTTATTTTTCAATGATCCAATCACGAATTTACAGGCAGATTATGTTTTAAGGCATTAACGACGAAAAGGTCATAAAGACGGTGGATTACTGTTGTTATGCCTTAATAATCACTGGTAAAAATAAAGCAGAGGAACATGTACATAAGGTTACAAATACCGTGTACCTTGTGTGTGTGTGTGTGTGTGTGTGTGTGTGTGTGTGTGTGTGTGTGTGTGTGTGTGTGTGGTTTGATGAGATCATGTTCCAAGCGAAATTATGTCTTTGTGAGTTGTGACTTATCCTCGTGTTCTGTCACGGGTGAGAATCATTTCGGCGTTGTAAGTTGATTTATTTCTGATGGAAATTTGTTTTGTGGTGATATACAAATCAAATTGTCTTGATAATTTAGTGATTCATTATTTTTCTAATGATCGTGGTATATTCTCGAAAGTAAGGCAAACCAACAACATCATAAGACTGTAAACTAAATTTTGAAACAGTGTCAATTTAAAACTAGATTGAATAGATAATTATTGTTAAAATACCTTTAAAGAAGATATTCAAAGCCACGTCGTATAAAATAGATATGATTAATCTTATACGGCATCGTGTAGGATTTTGCGAGGATAAAATTCCATTAGATACACATAATCACATTTAAATGTAATGTTTTGGAGAGATAGCAGGAAACTACGTGTTCATAATGTAAACAATTTGTTAAATCATAAAATAAAACTCAGTAGAGTTATCTTAAATATTCAGACACACGTGCAGTGATATATTTTGAGTTGAAAATATTTATTTGAGCAAGTTTACTCAATTAATTATTTTCGTGTCTAATTAAGTTAAATAGTGAACGAATCTACTTGTGCCATATTTCAGTGTCATATTCGCTCAAGATTTATTTGAGGTCTAATTGTTTGATTTCTGGTTCAGTTTCAGAGTGGTATTCGTGAGCGTCTGTCTGACGAAAACTCTAACCGCGAGTTAATTTTACTTAATATGTGAAGAAATTGTGAGAGGAATCCACCGGCAAGAAATTGTTTTTATTGTATCACAAAATTATTCTTGTTGCCACATTTCAATAAATGTCAGCCTTGTTTTTACTTTGTGTTCATTTTTGTTGTTGTCGTCAACCCATCCTTTGAATGCCTCTTATAACTGGTACTGCCTACAATACGAACGGTCCACCTTGGGATCTCTCGTGTTTGCCGGCTGAGCGTCCGGGACAAAGGGGGCATTAGATATACCACTACAATTATCATTTAATATATGATGTTAACGACCAAATACTTAGGTATTGTGTATGTATATATATGGGTTTTTTACAATCTGCTTTACGTCGCACCTTATAGAAGGTGGGGATGAATGTCCGCAGTTCGTAAAAAAAATGTTTTTAATTTTTCGAAAGGTCCATCCGAGGAAGGATCTTAGAGTATAGTGCTTTGTTTATTTCCAAGTCTCTCTTTAAATAGCTATTTGCAGTAAAGTAATTAATTACCGACAGAGATGCAATGGGGTTGTTTATGGCCATTTAATTTACGAAACAAATGTTCAAAATGATCACCTCATTCGCTAATGCAAATCTGAGCACGGTTCAGAAGAATCATTCTTGCTTGCTGCAACATACGTGTTGAAACCTATCTGCAGACTTCAGTGATGAGCCTCCGTAAAAGATTAGGGCTCTCTGGCCCCTGGCCTCTCTTTTAAATAACCCCAGAGGAGAAAATCTAGTGGAGTAAGGTCAGGTGATCTACCCGGCCATGTTACAGGACCACCTCGTCCAATCCATCGTCCAGGATATGTCTTATGCAAGTGGTTCCATACTGCCAACGACCATTGTGGGGGAACTCCAGCCTGCTGGAACCACATCCTTAACCGTGTCATAAGGGGCACATTCTCCAATAACAGCGGGATGTATTCGCGAAGAAACTCTGGATTGCGTCGTCCCGTGAGGTTTCCTTCAATGAAATATGGTCCAATTATCTTGTCACCTAGTATCCCGCCCGCACTACACGCTGACTCCTCATTCTACCTGAAATCGAGATCCCCTTATCCAGTGAAGATTTTCTACGCTCCAGTAATGAATGTTGTGCGATTAACAGTTCCGTTGTCGTGAAATCTTGATTCGTCACTAAAGAGAATGTCCGTTAAGGAATCGGTGTCAGCTTCATCTCTCTGCAATATTCATTGCGAAAGTTCTATCCGTTTTTGAAAGTCATCTCCGGGAAGTTCCTGGTGTAGTTGTTGATGTAGAGGGTGGAATTTATGGCGGTGCAATATGCACAGTACTGATACATGACTGATGTTCAGTTCACTTTTTTTGCTAGGGGCTTTACGTCGCACCGACATAGATAGGTCTTATGGCGACGATGGGATAGGAAAGGCCTAGGAGTTGGAAGGAAGCGGCCGTGGCCTTAATTAAGGTACAGCCCCAGCCTTTGCCTGGTGTGAAAATGGGAAACCACAGTTCATTTCCAGTGGCCCATGAGCTTGTATGCCGGTTGTACGCAAATGCATTTCGAACAGCTTCTTCGTTATTTTCAGATGTCACTGGAGCATCCTGAACGGGGGGTAATGTATGAAATGACCACGTTGAACGCAACCGTCTTTCAACACTTCGAAATGTATCTGCGGCTGGTAGCCTTCGTTCAGGAAATCTTTCTTGATACAAGCGGGTTGCTTCCCGTGAATTCTGCATTGCTTCCCCATAAAGTAGTACAATATTCACAAAATTATCCCGTGAATACATAATATTTGCTTTTGCGCTGACCGTACAGTAGGTGTTCGCAACTTGCTGCAAAGATTACTGCGTGCTCTGTTATGTGCCCTACGAGTCGAACGTGTGCAGTTGCTTTGTTGAAACAGTATATCATAATGTGCAGTGCAGTGCGCTTCATCCGTTGTAGAAAAAATACATGGAGCAGCACCGAAGGGCCTTGGTCTACCAAACGGAAGATGCTCAGCTCGATGACCTGCAGATTATGAGTTGTCATGCGGTCAGCATGACGAATCCTCTCGGCCATTATTCTTGGCTTTCTAGACCGGGAGTTCGTCGTAGCCGTTTGCCATATGAAGGTCGCAAGTTATTATTGTTTTATTATGTACGTTTTATTTGTCTGTCTTTCTTTCTTTCTTTCTTTCTTTCTTTCTTTCTTTCTTTCTTTCTTTCTTTCTTTCTTAATCCGTTTACTCTCCGGCCTTGGTTTGTCCCTCGGACTGAGCGAGGGATCCCACCCCCACCTCCTCAAGGGCAGTGTCGTGGAGCGCGGGACTTTGGGTCGGTGGTACAACTGGGGAGGAGGGCCAGTGCCTCGCCCAGATGACCTCACCTGCTATGCTGAACAGGGGCCTTGTGGGGGATGGGAATATTGGAAGGGGTAGCCAAGGAAGAGGGAAGGAAGCGGCCGTGGCCGTAAGTTAGGTACCATTCCGGCATTTGCCTGGAGGAGAAGTGGGAAGCCAGGAAAACTACTTCGAAAATGAAAGAGGAGGGAATCAAAACCCTCTCTACTCAGTTGACATCCCGAGGCTGATTGAACCCCGTTCCAGCCCACGTACAACTTTTCAAATGTCGTGGCAGAGGCGGGAATCGAATCCGGGTCTCCGGAGGTGGCAGCTAATCACATTAACCACTACACCACAGAGGAGGACATGCTTTCTTTGTAAAGGTGAAAAATGTCTTTTGAGGCTTTTGAGACTTAATTACGAATGCCTTTACGAGTATAATATAAAAATAAAATGGAAAAGCTCGTAGCTACATTCCTTCTCCGAATCTCTGCAAACGACACTATGCTGGCTGGGATTGGTACCAAGTAGCCACACCAGGCGACAAACAGCAGGACTTGTAACTCGGTACTAATGGAATAATCTAGGCTAACGCTTCAAAACTGTTGTATTTTACTAGTTCTGAACTCGAATGTGCAGACAGGTTTACCTTGCTGCAAACACCACAATGTGCTAAAGAATAATGCCTTTTCTAAGAGCAGATAGTTGCAACCATTTCCTACACGGAGAGATGTGCCTATTACTTGGTTGAATTAGTCCTGCATAATGTTTCAGGTGATATTCACAATGCATTTATTACGTCTGTTAATACAACATTCTTAGGATATCTGAGAGTATGGACAAGTGAATTCTTCGTAGAAAATACCTAGGCAAGAACGAAATGAAAATTAAGGAAGGAAATACTCAAGAAGGGTTCGAACCCTCTCTGCTCCAACTAGCCTACCCAGGCTCATGTACCAAGCATAATTCCACGCAGCTACTTCCTGTGGGTTAGCTAGCCCCTTATAACACTCTTTCACAAAGAGAGCGAAATTTCTCGCTTCGAAAAGTTACTTATGTGTTATAACATTATGGTCCGGTTTTATATACTTAATGAACGCTCTAACGGTGCTAATTTCATGGCACAAGCCATCACATCTTCTGTGCAGCATTTACATGTCTTAGAATATAAAATATAGTGAAAAACAAGTTGCTATCAATTTCGATGTGGTGAGACCATACAAAATGGCGGTGAACTGACATGTCCGTACTTGGTCCTATCCTATCACGTTTTCTATGATACAGCAAAGACCATTTTGTATGAAATGAAATGGCCTCTTGGATCAATCATCAATCAATTCTCTACCGTCATCTATAGGAGCGGCTATGGTTGGTACAGTACAGTAACATTTCGTAAAAATCACATGAGTGTTGTTACTCCGTTGTACATAAAATGGTACTGTGTTTCTGAGATGGTCCTCACTTACTGGGAACTTACGGGGAAGTCTATACCGGGCTAAATCCACATAAATTTGCTGTAAGATATTGCGTAAGATAGAAATAAAATATATTTAATTCCTACCTGGTTGCATGTGTTCGAGAAAAGATCGGGGCAGCTGTACCACCCGGTATAGAAAGATACTACTTCGCTGGGAGAAAGCAAATGGATATGGAACAAATCTGATATGAAGGTGAGAGAGATACCAGAAATTCTCGAGAGACTTCTCCCGATCAGCTTTCTACACCACTAATTTCATATTCAATTGCCGAGATTTGAGCCCAATATTCAGTGGTGAACAGTTGTCTGCTAATTACAGGGATCAGCTTATTGATGTTCTATCTGTAGAGAAATACACCTGCGTCGTGTCTGTACGTTACACTATGAACACCATGGAAATTCTGAGTTGGAACAGGTTATACTAAATTATTTGGAAATTCTACACGATATCTCAGTCCGTAGTTCAAGACGGAATACATTGTTATACTAAACAACGTAAAGATTAAAAATAAATCGAGATGCAAAATTTGAAATAATGGACTTCTGTTGCATATATTCGATGTAGAGGGAAAATATCGATATAACTTGAAATTTCAATCCTGTAAGTCTAAAGATATAAAAGCGAATGACGATATTGAGATCATAAGGATACCTTATAAAATGGAAATTCATATATACATATTTACAGTGAATTCTTAATTAAGATGGAAAATATGAGCATATTTATCCAGACCATCACAAGTTCCTTACACGCAATTAACATCACTGGTCAAAATATCAAAAATCTATATGTATATAAAAGAACATGCCCTGACTGACTGACTGACTGACTGACTGACTGACTGACTCATCATCGTCGAACCAAAACTACTGGACATAATAAAATGAAATTTTGAGAATACATTTATATTACATTGTAGGTGCTCGCTATGGGAGGATTTTTAGATATTTCGTCGCTAAGGGGGTTAAAGAGGGGTGAATTTTAAAATGAGTATATCTATATCTCAAAACTTTAAAAGTTTACAGATGTAAAAATTCTCATTTAGAATCTCCTTTAAAAATTAATCCAAATAGGAGGGGTGAAAAAGGGTGAAAAATGGGTTGAAAAGCCTTTAAGGAGGCTGCTTATATTTTAAAAACTGAAGATACTCCAGACCTGAAAATTGGTTTTTAGGATCTCCTTTAAAAATAAAGAAACGCGTATTTTTTTTTTTTTGTTTCTGGAAAATCTGAATAATGGGGGCTGAAAAGGTGGGGGAATTTTTAAAATGAGTGTATCTATATCTCAAAACATTAAAATTTTGCAGATGTAAAAATTGATATTTAGAATATCCTTCAAAAATAAAGGAACACGTATTTTTTGTTTTCGGAAAATCCCAATAGGAGGGGTGAAAAGAGTGAAAAAGGGGTTGAATGCCTTTAATGAGGATACATATATCTCAGAAACTGAATATATTACAGACTTGAAAATCGGTATTTGGGATTTCCTTTAAAAATAAAGAAACATGTATTTTTTGTTTTTGGAAAATCAGAATAGTGGGGGGGATTTTTAAAATGAGTGTATCTATATCTCAAAACTTTAAAAGTTTGCAGATGAAAAATTGATATTTAGAATCTCATTTTCAAATAAAGGAACACGTATTTTTTGTTTTCAGTAAATCCCAATTGGAGGGTTGAAAAGGTGTGAATAAGGGGTTGAATGCCTTCAATGAGGATACTTATATCTCAGAAACTGAAGATATTTCAGACCTGAAAATTGGTGTATGGGATCTCCTTTAAAAATAAAGAAACACGTTTTTATTTTTTTGGAAAATCCAATTATGGGGGTTAAACAGGAGTGAAACATGGGGTGAATTTTTAGAAAGACTATATCTACAATATATCTCAGAAACGTAAAATGTTACAGGCGTAAAAAGTGGTATTTGGAATCTCCTGTTAAAGTAAAGAAATATAAGTGATTTGTTTTCGGAATCTGCAATTAAGGGGAACTAAAAAGTAGGTGAAATTTTAAAATGAGAATTTCTATAATGTATCTCAAAAAACTTTACATGTTACAGAAGTGAAAATGGAATTTTTTATCTCTATTTAGAAAAAGAAACTTGTACTTTTAGTTTTCCGAAAAACCACTTGGGTGAGGGGTTAAAAGTGGCTTAAAATGGGGTTGAATTATTTTCATTAGGATACTAATATCTCAAAAACTGAAGATGTTACGGACTTGAAATTTGGTATTTGGAATCTGCTTTAATAGGAAAGAGACACGTATTCTCGGAAAATCCAATGAAGGGGAGGAGGCGAAAGAATTGAAAAATAAATTGAATTAATTGTATGAGGATACTTACATCTAATAAAAATTAAAGTTGTTACAAATGTGAAAATTGGTATTTAAATCTCCGTTAAAAATAAAGAAAAACGCGTTTGGGGGGATCATCTTGGGGGGCGGGAGTGAAAAGGAGTTGAATTCCTTTCGTGAGGACACATATCTCAAAGGCTGAAGATGTTAGAGTTGTAATAATTGTTATTTAGAAGATCCTTTACTATTAAAGAAAGAAGTATTTTTTTTGCCGGAAAATTTACTTAGGGGGCGGAGTGTGAAAGGAATTGAAAAAAGTATTTTTTTTTTTTTTTTGTGGAACACTGAAGGTAAACAGATGTGAACATTGGCATTTGGAATCTCCTTTAAACATAAAGAAACACGCCTTCTTTTTTGGGAGTGGGGGGGGAAATCAACTTAACGGCGGTGGGGTGAAAAAAGAGGTGAGACCAATTGATTTTACTGTTCATAATGTACTTATAAGTAGCCTCAGTGGCTCAGGTGGCAGTGCGCCTGCCTCTCACCGCTGGGTTCCGTGGTTCAAATCCCGGTCACTCCATGTGAGATTTGTGCTGGACAAAGCGGAAGCGGGACAGGTTTTCCTCCGGGTACTCTCCCGGTCATCATTCATTCCAGCAACACTCTCATTTCATTTTATTTGTCATTCATTAATCATTTCCTCAGAGGAGTGCGACATTCTTCGGCAGCCGGCACAAATCCTATCATCGCCGCTAGATGGGGGCTTTATTCATTCCATTCCTGCCCCCGTCGAATGACTGGAAACAGGCTGTGGATTTTCAGTGTACTTATTCTGATGATAAACCGATCATTTTTAATCTTTCCTGGGTTCGTTTTCAAGAGCTATCTTTTCCTTTGGAGAAAGTTCTTAGATTACCGTAGATTCTCCTGGCATATAAATACAAATTTAAACACATTTGAAATAAAAGATAGGAATGAGATTTACAGTGCAATTGTGCAAGATCAATAATGCACGGAAGTATGTCATTCGTATCGCCAGAAATCTCACGCACGTGCCTACGCGCGACAATGGTGCTGGTCACATTTTTAGCAATGACAATGGCAGCAGATGTAATTTACAGCCAAGTAGCGGTCTTGCATCTTGCTGTGGGGTCCAGAACATCAATAATAACAATAATAATAAGAAGAAGAAGAATATTTTTACGAGGGATTGTGGAAAATCTTCAAAAGACACTTGTGAAGGGTCCGCACTCCACAAGTGTGTGGGATTCTTACCCACTAAAAACCACACACCCTTTTCCCACAATGTGTATCATCACCCCGGAACCGCTCTCTCATTACTTCAGGGTGATATCAAGCTTTGTCTTTCAGACTTCGTTTTTCTTCATTTCTCCTTTACGAACGTTCGTATGCTTCCAAATCCTTCTTCTTCTGACGAAGGACATCCTTCACATACACTGCCACGCTATCCCAGGATTCCTGGTTTCGCAGCATCGCTGAAATAATATTATCTGGTGTCAGTTCTCCTAGTTCAGTTTCCACACATCTTATCTGTGTCATCCAATGGCCGCACACAAAGGTGTGAAATATGTCATCGACGTCATCACAGTATATGCATGCTGCGTCACTCGCTCTACCCACTTTATGTAGGAATTTCCGGAAATATCCATGTCATGTTATGTCGTGTTAGAAGCTGCGTGAGGTAGTAATTTACATCACCATGGGCCCTTTCAACCCAGATATCCAAGCGTGGTATCAGTCGCTTGGTCCATTTGCCTCGAGAGTCACTTCCTCATCTGAGTTGCCATCGCCTCATCCGTTGACTGAAGGCGGCACGCTTCTTTGCACATTTCTTTCCCAGCTCTCCTTGGGTACGCCAGATTTTTTTCTATTTGCTTTACGTCGCACAGACACGGATAGTTCTTATGGCGACGATGGGATAGAAAAAGCCTAGGAAGTGGAAGGAAGCGGCCGTGTCCAGGCATTTGCCTGGTGTGAAAATGGGAAACCACGGAAAACCATCTTCAAGGCTGCCGACCGTGGGGCTCGAACCCACTATCTCCCGATTACTGGATACTGGCAGCACTTAAGCGACTGCAGCTATCGAGCTCGGTACGCCAGATTTCATGTCGCTCCAATGCAAGTAGGTCTATTGGGGCTATTTCTGCCACCGTGAGGATTGCAGGTTCGGAAACCGTGCGGTGTGCACATGCAATACGTAAAGCCGCTCTCCGTTGTAAGGCAGCTATCCTCCTCCGATACCAAGCAAATCTCAAAGATTCAGCCCAGATTTCAGAGCCATATAGGAGCACTGACTGAACCGTCGACTTGAGAAGACGTCGTTTACTGGATTTCGGATCTTTAATATATCCCATCAGTCTGCTAAATGCAGTCATGTATTTTACTGCCTTTTCTGTCGCTCGCTGAATATGATTCCAGAATGTGAGCTTGGAGTCAACTGTTACTCCTAGATATTTTGTGCTCGCAGATGTTTCAATCACTATCTCTCCAACAGCCATTGGTACAAGAGTTTCGATCCTTTTCCTCGTCAGAAGAACTATCTCCGTTTTGTGTTCGGCTAATGGTAGACTGTGGCTCATCATCCATTCTTTTATGCGCCGCATCACCTGGTTAAGTTTGATTTGACCCATTTCAACATGACGAGCTGCTATCATGGCGGCCACATCATCAGCGTAGCCCACAAGATTCGTGTCTTCTGGCATCTCCAAACGTAACAAGCCATCAATATATTATGTCCCAAAGATCTGGACCAAGGATCGATCCCCGCGCTGCACCAGCCGTCAGACGTTTTGTCTTTTGTCCATCTTCCGTATCATATAGCAGAGTGCGATCTTTGAAGTAATCTCTCATTATGCGCATAAGATATTGTGGTAGCTTGAAAGTTTCTTCAAGAGCTACTAACATGTCGCTCCACCTTGTCGAATTGAAGGCATTCTCACATCCAGGGTCACAAGAAGTGTCAATTTACGGGAATAAGGGTTGCCCGTTTGTGCTCTTTCTGCTGTATTCACCACCTCCCACACTGCATCTAGCGTCGAGTGTACTCTCCGAAATCCATGTTGGCGAACAGATAGATCCCCTGCTAGTTGAACTGCTGAGAGGATTCTGGGCTGCAGAAGTTTCTCCAGGCCTTTTCCAGCTGTGTCCAGCATACATAAAGGTCTACAACCACCAAGTTTTCCTCTGCTGATCAAAACCAAACGAGCCATTTTCCATCGGGGAATAAAAACACCCGCTTGCGGGCAATGCTTGTACATATTCAGCAACAGTTCCTGGCATAGTTCTGATATTATCTTTAGCACTTCTGTAGGTATACCATATGGTCCTGGAGTTTTCTTGTTTCTAAGAGAGCTAATAGCACTATTCAGCTCTTCTACTGTGAAGAAAGGTATATCATCCAGTTCTTTTTCATCGTCCCAGTCAATCCTCTCTGGATGGTCTGGGAATAGTGTATACACAATTTGTTTAATAGTTTGCGGATCCGCACTCGGGGTTTAAAATGTCCCGAGTTTCCTCATTACAATCTTATATCCTAGTCCCCATGGATCATCCTCTACGTCTTTAGCCAGTGCCCACCATTTATCGGCTTTACTTTTCTAATTTGCATTACGGAGTTCCTTCTTCGCTGACTTGTACTCCGCTGTGACTGAGGTATTCTCTGGACTGCTCCTCATCCTCTTACCCCTGCGTCGAAGTCGCAGACAATTCCTTCTCAGTTCAGCAATCTCTTCGGTCCACCAGTACGCTGGGCGCTTGCTATTTCGCGGTCTCTTTCGGGACATTGAGGCGTTGCATGCTTTATGGATTAGCTGCATAGTGAGTTCAACACATACACCAGCTGCTTCTTTCCCTCTACGAGCAAAAAATTTTTCAGTTATGTTCTACATTCCATTCCTTATTACATCAATTAACTTTTCCTTGTCGATACCGGCTACGTTCCATCGTGCTGGCCTGAGCAAGATGTTTCTTTCTTGAGGAGGTTCTTGGAGCAGTCGAAAGATGATATATTGATGATCACTCCCCGTGTAGTTCTCGATCACTTGCCATTCAGTAATCTTAGGCGCGATATCCTCTGATGAGAAGGTTACATCCGGTATTGTTCCCTGGCATCCTGGCCGTCGAAATATTGGAACATTTCCAATGTTGTTGACCACCAAACCCGTTCTGGCTGCCATCTCCATTATACGCCGTCCTCTGGAGTCTGTTTGTGGCATGCCCCATTCCGACGCTTGAGCATTTACGTCACCGGCGATCACTAGTTTTTTTTCCATTCTGCGTATTACATCCTCAAAGCCATCAAGTTTCATCTGAAAGTTGGAAACAGATTCATTTGGTGTAAAATAACAACTTACAATAGTGATTCCCCCAGTCTGTACCCAAACAAAACCGTCATCGCATCCATGCTGTGTTACTGAAACTTTTCCTAGATCTGGTCTCCGAATTGCAGCAGTTCGAGGTTATCCATAAACCACCCTGCATGGTCCCTCTCTTGATATGGTTCGCTAATAATAACGATGTCTACTTCCATCTCATAAATCAGCTGTGTCATAAGATCGTTAGCTGTTTGACGCCTGTGCATGTTTGCTTGAAGTATTCGCATCATTTACTGTGATTTTTGGCCTTTTCCAGAGCTTCACGAAATATTGCACATGCTCCCGATCCAGGAATATGATTTCGCTTAGCTTCGTTGACACCCTTGTCTGTACAAAGGATGCATCATGGATTATTCCTTTTACAGTCTACTGCCTTGTGACCAGATTCTCCACACTTAAAACAGGGCTTACTTCTGTCGGGGCCTGTGCAGTTTCTTGCCAAATGTCCATATGATAGACATCGAAAGCAGCGAGGTAACATGGTTCTAGCTCGTACTCTGCAGTATAGCCATCCTATCTTAATTCTTCCTGCTTCCAGTAGTTTCTGAGCATCCCCGTCTTTGGTTTCGAAGATGACAACTTTCTGTCCCCAGCTGTTTGGTTTCGAGACCGATATTTTCAGCTCTCCATGGGGATTGTCGGAATCTCGTCCTACAACTTCCTCCATGTCTGCAGCGGCAGTGACGCCATCCATGTCTCGAATCTCCAGTGTAGTTCGGGGGATTAAAGCCTTTATATCGCCATCTCGTCCGAGGGCGTCTCTCAGAGAATTACTGAATATCTCCTTGTTTTCAATCTTTGTTGTTTTATTGAATTCAAGAAGAACAGCTCCAGCTCTTGTTTTACGAATAGATCGAATGCCTGCTCCACTGTCTTCCGGCTTCACCCTGTTCCTGATATCCTTCAAAACATCAGCGAAAGTCTTACCGTTCATGGGTTTGATGATTACGGCTTCTGAACGACTCCTAGATTTAGAATGAGGTCGTTTCCCACTTTCGCTAAACGCTGTACTTTCAGGATCATTACTGGCCTGTTTCGTTGGAATATCGTCATGATTCCTATCATCACTCTTCTTCTTGTACAGAAACGTTTCCCATTTTCCTTGATCTTCCTTCGCGTCATTTGTCACTGGTGATGTGTTGGACAATTCCTTATTCTCCGTGGTAGTTGATCTCTGCTTTAGTTCTTCTGGAGATTTCTTCCACGACACCCTGCATGTTGCTCCAGACTCTAAAGCTTCTTCCAGCTTCATGAGACAATTCTTCATTTCCGTATTTAGGTTCTTGAGAGGAATAGCCATTATGTTCTTCAACAGTGATCTTGCAGTCTAAAGATGCACCTCTTCCTTATATTGATTCTCCATTATCTGCCGACTAATATCATCAATCAGATTTAGGTCAATACTCCTACCGTTTCGGCCATTGTGGATGCTTTCCCTTGATACTCCAGGGAGCTCCACTGTATCACACGGAATGTCTGCTTCTGCCATCATGCCAATGGGGAAGTCTAGGTGGCCGTGTCTTGAGTCAAGGGGATGGTGTTGTGAGTGGGCGCTGGGAGCGCTTCACTAGAAAACTATCGTCTATCCACCGCAGTGTTCCTTCTACATGATTTTGATCTTTGGCAAGACGGCTGCTCACAACAGGATTATTTCACCGCAAACGTTTCAATATTTCACTCAATATTCTATCGTTCCAGTTGTAAACAAACACATCTACCATGCAATGGGGCTTAAAATAGCCATACAAGCTTGTTTCGGTAAGTACCTTCACAATATAAACCCGCTTCCATGAGCTATCTTGTAGCTACGAGGTTCACGCATCCTTTCATGTCCAATAATAATAATAATAATAATAATAATAATAATAATAATAATAATAATAATAATAATAATAATAATAATAATAATAATAATAATAATAATAATAATAAATAATAATAATAATAATAATGTTCTGGACTGTCGTCAAAATGTGCGGACCGCGCTGGAAACGGCTCCTGGACGGGTAATGACTACGAATGCAGTCCGGCCGCGGGTTCAGTACCTCCAAGGCACCCAAGACAACACCACGTCGCAGCTCCTCAAGGATTTGATCCATATTAAAAATGCTTAAGGGAACAGATGGCAAAGATTTAGGGACTCAACTGCCCGGGTGGAATACCTGGACCTAGCGCGTGAAGTACAAAATCGATTGCTGGAAAGAAAGATTGAAAAATGAGGGGAACTTTGCTGTAGTCTTTAGCGGATTCTCTCAGAAAATGAGTCAGATCGCGAATTTCGGCGGATTACATACAAAACATTAAGTATTCAATTATAAATTTCAGAATAATACCGTAGAAGCACGGGTATCTTGCTAGTGCTGAAATAAATTTAAAACTCTCTATTTTATTTATTTATTTATTTATTTATTTATTTATTTATTTATTTATTTATTTATTTATTTATTTATTTATTTATTTATTTATTTATTTATTTATTTATTTATTTATTTATTTATTTATTTATTTATTTATTTATTATTGGTGAAAAAAGGTCCCGTGAGCCTCGGGCTCCTGATAGGGAGAGTGCAATACATACTTTTTTCAGGGCAGCACAATAATTACATTCCATATGCTACAGCTTTTTCAGTAAAGTAACAAGTACATTTTTGGATAGCTAAGGCGTTGTTGTTTTAACATGTTAGCATCATAGCTTTTCAGAATTATATTCAGATATTGCATGGCTGTAAGATACTAAATATGGACAATAAACGAGGGTTCAGTCATAAGTCATGGCAACTACTTTTTTTTTCGCGAACAGGAGACAACACGGAAAATCTAAGATATGCATTTGGAAATATAGGGCATGTACTTATGCATAGTGCCTGAAGACAAATTCTGGCTTCAGGAGATTCTCGTAGGAAAGTGACAGAACACAGGCCATTGGTAAACATTGTTTTACAAGGATCGAGTCATAACTCATGGCAACTATTTTTATCTCGCGAAAAGGAGACAACACGGAAAATCTAAGATACGCATTTGGAGATATAGGGCATGTAATTATGCATAGTGCCTGAAGACAAATTCTGACTTCAGGAGATTCTCGCACGAAAGTGACAGAACACAGGCCATTGGTGTGCATATCTTCAGCGGAGAATTGTTATTTTAATATACGATCGTTGGTCCTGCTTGTTGACTTCCATTTTGTGACGCTCTCACCCACACACTGAACTTGGGAGTATGTTTAGACCCACACTGGTGTTTACGTACACCATCTAGTGGCATCATACGCAAGTACATACCGTACGTTTCCAAATACATATCTTAGATTTTCCGTGTTGTCTCCTGTTCACGACAAATAAAATAGTTGCCATGACTTATGACTCGACCTACGTATTAATGTAATAATTAAAGTAAGTTATATAGAGCTTATAATAAGGTATCTGTATAATAGTAATATTCCTTCAGTTTTTTCTTAAAACATTTAACCAATTTAGCGTTCTTTATAACAGGGGGAAATACATCATATTCCCTAGACATTAATGATTCTATGCCTTTCTCTCCATACTTTACTGAATTGGAGTGAGAGGGATATACCTTTAATGATCCTCTAGTTTCATATGTATGCATTTCACTAAAATAGGAGAAGTTAATAGCAGAGTCGGTTAATTTCCTCTCTAGCTTAACATAAGAACTGATGATGAAAATGCAATTTGCTTATGGAATGGCAGATTATTTGACTGTGAAAAAACTTCTTGTGATGTTATGAGGAAGGGTGATCCATACATGAATTTAATGGCTCGCTTTTGTAGGATTTCCAAATTATTAACATAATCATTCCTACATCTTGCCCAAATGAAGCTTATGTATGTCAGTTGTGGGTGGATCATTCCATAATATATATGCACTTCAGTTGTTGGTAAGAGAAATTACTGTACCTTAATCTGTGCATTATTCCTATCAAGGGTGTAATTTTGCTGATTACAAAATCAATATGGTTTTTCCAGGAAAGTGTTGAGTCGAATACTATACCAATATACATAGCTGAGTTGACTCTCTCCATTACTTGATTTTTTAGAGTCATAGTATTAACCGCTGTGATAAAAGGGGCTATTTTATGAAAGATTAAGTATTTTGTTTTAGTAACATTTATGATCATTTTTAGCATAAAGCCCAGTCCAATAACTTGTTCAAGTAACAATTTATATCTTCCATAATTTGTATTTCGCTTAGTCCATTATATGTTACTAAGATATCATCGGCAAATAATTTACATTTTCCCTATAGTGTTAAAGATTGTATGTCATTGGCAGCCTGTTTCCAGTCATTCGACCGGGTCAGGAATGGAATGAATGGAGCCCCCATCTAGCGGAGAGGATAGGAATCGTACCGGCTGCCGAGGTCTATCGCACTCCTCTGGGGTAATGATCAATGACTGACAGATGAAATGAAATGATAATGGAGAGTTTTCTTGTAATGAAAGGTGACAGGGAAAACCTGAGTACCCGGAGAAGAACCTGTCCCGCCTCCGCTTTGTCCGGCACAAATCTCACATGGAGTGACCGGGATTTGAACCACGGAACCCATCTGTGAAGGGCCGACGCGCTACCGCCTGAGCCACGGAGGCTCTTTATATCATTAATATACATCAAACATATAATAGGACCCATTACCGAGCCCTGCGGTACACCCATTTTGTTTGTTGCCTATAACTTTTCGTATCATTAATCATCGCATTGTATTGTGTTCGGTTTGATAAATAATTTTGGAACTATTTGTGTGCTAAACCCCTAATTCATGCTATTTTTTATAAGTTCAGTAGTATTTTGTGGCCAACCAGGACAAATGCTTTTTTAAGCTCTATGAGTAGCCCTACTGCTAATTTATTTTCATCTAAGGTTTTTTGTACATCTATTACTATATCAAATATACCATTATCAGTTCCCCTACTTGGGAAACAACCATATTGATTATCGGAAAAGTAATTAGTTTTACATAGAAAATTTACCAATCTAATTTTTACTGCCATTCTATGAGTTTTCCAATCGCAGGTAACATACTAATTGGCCTAGAATTTAATGGATCTGGAAGGACTTGGGATTTATTTTGTAGGATATGCTGATTTCATTTTGTTGTCATTTACAAATTGCCTACCACTGCCTTTGATTATTGGTACTTCTGGAACTGGTTTTTCACTAGAAATTTCACATACCAGTAGGTACTGATTACATAAGTTATTTGTTATATTCAATACATTACAGTTTTTCTACTGTGTGTGACCAGTATGTGATCATTTTTCTTCAATACTCTAGTTGAGTATTTGTTATTACATGTAATATAGCCACAATTTGTTATTAAATTGTCATACAAAGTTCTGTTTCTGGAGGTTGGATGCAAGTCTATATTTGTACCTCCAAGTATTATTTAGGTATGCCCTGAACTACTATTTAGGATATTTTCCAGATCGAGCATAAAACTTGGCGAGTTACTTTCCTTTGGGCTATAGGTGATAATAATTTCATAACTTAAATTACCTTTTGTAATTGTGGCTTGCAGCATGCTATGAGATGTATTTAATTCCTTTATGAAATGGCTTTTCCATTTGTTGAAACATAAAGTGAAATACCCCCACTTAACTGCTCTCTTACCACATAATGAGAAATGTACTGTAGTTCTTATTTCAAAAACCTGGCTTAGTAGGTTTGTTAACCAATTTTCGGAGGTTGCAAGAATATCTACTTCCTTAATGTGATCTAAGATAATTTGGTTATTATCAAATGTATTTTTCATGTTTTGTGCATTTATTTGTGACCCTTTCAATTCACATGATTTACGTTCTAATTTTTTTCTTTATATAACGCTCATAAATACAACAACGTCATAACTCAAAAACCGTTCGTTTTCAAGAGGAGCACATGAAAGATTTAAAGGGCTGCCATTTCAAGACAAATATATTTGCAAACATCATGTTTGAATATGTGACAAAATAAATGATTGCATTAATTATGAGTGTATCAAATTGATTTTAGCTGTTACCACGAATACAGTAAGAGACTCATAGGAGACCCCATGCGCACTTTTGTCATTCTTGCTACAAACATTACGCTTAACGTACGACACAAATCACAATGTGACATTCTTGACAGAAATTGGAATCATATTTGCGATAGTTGTATCACCAGTGTTCATGTCTCCTAACATACTGAAATAGTACCATGCAGTACAACAAAACATAGGCATCTGCTGAGAGTCATGAGATGTGAACTAAAGATGATGCCAGTGCTTTTGTATTATCACTCAGATTACAAAGACATATAAAAGTGTGTGTAGGCCTTTGGGATGAAATTCTTTGCCAGCAAAATCTTGAATGTCTTCTTCTTCTTAGGAGCTAGGCCTGGCTTGCAAAGAAAACCTGGTTTTAGGGGACAGTCTGAAAGTATCTTCCTTTTCTTAATTACACGTATTTTTTTAAAAACCTCACTGTAGGACTTCTTAACAAATATAGAATATGGAGAATCACTCTTAACGTTGTCAACATTCACATCTGTCAGTTTCACTACGGTCAGATTAAGAAGACCGACCATAGAAACAATGTGTTTCACATCAGAAAAATCCTCATGGCATAATTCGTGCACATTAATATGTTCACCATGTTCCTTTTCAGCTAGAATAGCAGCTATACACCCTTCAGTGGTATAGATAGATAAATCTCTCAATTGGTGTCTGATCTCTCTCTCCATCAGGCAATGTGCCGAGTCTCCTTCATTCTGAGTGTGAACTTTCATGAGGTATTTGCGGGTTATGGACTTTATTCCAAGGGAACGAACAGCATAAAAATACAGGCCCAACATAAATTTATTTTTCGATGGCCGGCACAGTTATCAGAGTAGAATATAGCTTAAAAACAGTTGAGGTAGCTTTCTCCTTTAAATATATTAACACGCATTAACTTAATTCATTCACTCCCCGATTACCATTTGACTCATCCCACACATAGTAAAATAAAAAATAATAAAGTTTAAGACATTCAGTTTTGATTTATAATAAAATGCGGAAACATCCCCTTTGGCAATTGCACAACAGCTTGAAAAACATATACCGCTACTACACCATCGACGTAGTCTTTCTCATATTTCTTTTCTGCTCTGGATAAATTTTTCTCAACCAAATATTCATCATATTTCGCTTTCAGATGTTCCTTTTCTTGATCATCAGAGTTTTCGTAAGCAACGTATATTGCACATATCCTAAATAAATTGTACTCTTGCGTGAACACACGATGAAACACTGCATAGCTCACATGAGGTTCCGTTTTTGCTTCGCAGACGGCAACATAATCTCTGTGAATATCAGCAAGTAATCTGCTTCCATCTATAAATTGCCTTGAAGTGTAAGCCCGGGTGTAATGGCTTTCAATTTTACGTATACCTTCAATATGCTGCCGAATACCTGCACGTATACATGGATCCAGTATCTTCTGTTTGCCATATTTTCCTTTTACCTGTCTCAAGTAGGCTCTCCGCGACTTTATTACCTTTCTCCAGAACTGTTCTGATTGGCCGATCATGAATAACTAGGATGTACTTAAAAATGTTTTTCAAACGCGAACTTCTTCACCGTTCAGGCAAAAATTAAAATGCATTATTATGTTGCTGTGGAGGTCTGCTGCCTTCAACATGAGTATAGCGATACTTAGGAACAATAAGCTTCATTGAACTGGCAAGGAATTGCTGCTGGAGATCTATATCTCCTCATAACCAGTAAGACGAAAACAGTTACAGTTGACGCTCATTACTGAACTTTAATGAGCTTTGAAGCTTGCAGTTTTCCTTACTTCCTGCCTTAATCTGCCTCTGGGATCGTACCTTTTAACATTTTGTATGGGTTTCAAATGCCTCTCCAGTATTTCTTGCTTTCTTCAAAAGGTTCCTCTTCCGATTTGCAACATTTCTCTCCCATTTCACACCTTTCTTTGAAGGACTCACTAATATGGTGGTCGATGTGTCCTGCATGCCAGCTATTGAACCATTGTTATTGTCAGTGGAAAAGGACGTAGTGTTCGTTACTGGAGATATTTCAGCTGTAGTACTGGTTCTTCCAGCGGTTTCACGCACACTAGAAACAGCAGTATCAGAACTGTCCTCACTATCATGTCCACCATCATCCTTGGGAGAATACGTTTTGTCATTCAACACGTCATCGCAGTCTCCAGAAGATGTGCTACTAGATGATGTATTTGATGACGAAGTACGGAAAGATTAAGATCTGATAGCAAAGACACTAGAGGTTCGAGAACTTGAATACCTTGTCGAAGCTTCAGATGCAGGAATGAGGCAACTCGAAGTTCCTGGGCCAAAACAGAGAAAGGAATGACTGTACTACCAATTACTTTTAAAAGTTTACTAATTAATAACTCTACATTCTGAAATCTGCAATACACCTACAAATATGATGCTTATTAAGAGCAAAGTATACCTGGTTCCTCTAAGGACGTCGAAACGACAGGCTCATTTTCCATTAAACACTGTTGTCCCATCCGGTCCCTTTGCAGTTCCCTCCTTTGCTTCAATCTTTTCCATATCAGCGAGGCTAGCTGAACGAACACTTCACCACGAGAAATCATGGTCTACGGAGACGAAAAAAAGAAGTGTTTCTGTGGAGAAAATAAAGAATAACCTTGACCTATCTCAGCACTGGGTACAACTTATTCTAACAATAACGGCATAACTAAAAAATAATCGGATGTCGTTTCGTAAAAAAGAGATATTCTTTGTAGCATGAATGGCATAATAGCATTTAGTACCTTTATTTATACCTGAAATGATGTGTTTGATTTGTATCAATAATGTCAGAATGTGTAATAGTACAAGTAAAATAACTATTTCTCGGAGCAAGAATGTCATATTTCCTTATAATGCACACATAACATGGGTTGATTTGCAGTGCATACTGCATTAAGTCTAAGTAATGCATTATGCGTGAGAGATTATATGACGTAATATACTAATCTTCCTCACAGCAAGGATGTTGCAACTCCAAATACAGTATGTCACTCCTGCACAACCACAAGCGCACGCCTTCCACCCAGTGCCATTGTCGCAACTCAAATGGTTCGGTGTTGCTGCGCGCTCAAGGACCAACGCAAGAAGAGGAAAGAACGATACATCTACTCTCGCTCTCCGCGTCATTGAATTTCAGGTTATGACGTTAAAAGTGCATGCGATAACGCCTACACTGGTATGCATAACTCAAAACAAGTTGTTCTTGAGTTATGACGTTGTTGTATTTAATGAGCGATAATTATTTAGGTTTTTCACGTGTAAGAAATGTATTTTCAGGATCAATGTTTGGTTATTTAGGGACAAAATTCGAAATTAAGAGAAGAAAGCTTGGAATTTAATGCGGTGCAACACAAGAAAAGGTTACCTCGTTGTTTTCATATCTGCCGAAGTGAGCATGTTCATGCAGCACTTCTGGGTTTGCCACTAACCTACAAGGACCGTCCTGGAACTTACGAATATAGACTTTGCAGTCCCTGCCTGACGCATGTGCCAAATACTTCCTCCTGTTGCCGTAGCTCGCGGCTTTTTTTGCGAGGGACTCATTCCTAGGCGTAAAGGGATCGTTGAGATAGATGTTATTTATCGGACTATATCCGATTTCGTTCGTTTCTTGTGTCTATTTTTGTCGTGTGCTAGTGAGGATTTCTTCATTCTTCCATCGATTAATAAGCTTTACGATGATCGGTTGTGGTCCAGGTTTTGTGGAAGTCTATGTGCAGCGTCAATATCTTCGGGCTTTGTATCGACTCCGACCGCCTTGCCAACTTCAGTTGCTTTCTGGAACACTTTCTCATTCCTTTCAGCAAGAACTCCATACACTAGTAAGTTGCTTTTGCGTTGATACTGGTTCAAGTCTCCCAGCTCGTTCGGCTGCGAATTCCGCACTTTCCTTATCTTTTTCAAAGTGTCTAATTCATTCTTAAGGTCATCATATATTTTGGACAGAAAGGTTGCTAATTTCCGTAATTCTTTGTTTTCTTCCGTTAGCACTTTAATATTACCTCCATTGGTTCAAAATAATCACCGTTTTTCAGCTAGAAATTAGTTGACATATCAGATATTTTTAAATACTGATCAGAGGCAATTAACAAACATTGTTTGCAGTTATCTTTTGAGTTTGTTTCAGCTTACTGCATGCAGTGTTGGAATGGAAAATAATGTTTACCCTCACGTGGAATTACGGACAAAATACCCTCTCGTAGAAGTTTATTTTGCTCATGTAAAGCAGTATGTAGTTAAAACTCCCATCGAGTTTCGTTAATTTAGCACTGAGATACCGAAAATCTAGTAAGATTCTTTTATTTCAAATTACCAAGCTGGTCATCAATGAATTTTCCAACGGCTATGTTTAATCTTCAGTGAATAGCGCTTCTCGATTATTGAAGGACACTATGGTACTAAAAAAGTGGAGTCCAAATGAATTCATTTTTTAGCACTTTTGTGGTATAAGAATGTTAGCCCTTCAAGCGAACTGCCAAGTCGATCTTACCTGCGGCGGCTACCTGCTCAAGATGGAAACGATCGATGTAGAGTTTCACGCCATCTTCTTCGATGCACTAGGTCTAATTTGGTGGAGTAGACGACGACCATAGCACTTATCAGCGTTTTTTTGTGTGGCATATTGCGTAGGCTTTGACATTATTGAACAAATAGGCCATATTCTTGCCATCGGTGTACTGGAAAGTAGTAAGTGAAAGAATATATTTCACTGTTATATCAACTTACTCATTACATGTTATATTCCATCCAGGGAGTGCTTAACAGAAAAAAATCTCCCGCTTACTCATGACTGAAGTTTGTTAACCGGAGGACCACTAGATTGTTATCCATAACAAGAGTTGACAGGCGAGAAGTGGCCAGTTCATTAAGAGTGGCGTATGCATCGCAAAGGTTTTCAATTGACCTGGTGAGGTTAATAAATATAGGATCACTCTACTTCAAGTTTTCTTAATTTTTAGCTGTATCCTGAACCAGAGACTTTCCGGAGAGAAATCAACTACTGTTACACATAGATCACAAAGGTAATCTAGTGCCACATAACTGTCTCCATGAAACAGTTTGCCATGACGTGTTCATCCCTGATTTGGTTCTTATGAAACTAAGGTAAATCTTTCCAGTCAAGTACGGTAATGAAAGTCAAATACTTCCTTTCCGAATCTAGTAAAGCATGGCCTGAATCAATGGTGCAAGTTCAAGAAATGCTGATGAGTCTCTCTTTGTGCAGTTCTCATGACTCAGTAATGAATGACGAAATATATCAGCATGTGGTTGATATAACCGGACCAAGAGGAGTGGCCGCGCGTGTTAACGTGCTACGACTCTGTATTCGGGAGACGCGTGGGTTCGAATCCAATCTTCGGCTGTCCTGAGAGTGGTTTTCCATGTTTTCCTATTTTCAATTCCAGGCAAATGCCAGGTTAGGTCCTATCCACAGGTCACAGACAGTACCTTCCACCTCCTTACTCAGTTTAATTCGCCATCATGTTCATTAACTCCCGAGCTGAGTTTGCGTCATGAATGGCACTCAGCCGTAAAACATCCCATATAAATTCATCTAACCTTATCTCCAACTCCGGATTAAGAAAGGGGAAAACGGGTAGACATATAGACATATAGACATATACGTGCATAAATAAATAAATAAATAAATAAATAAATAAATACATCGTCGATGTAACCGTATTCAAAGAGGAAGCTAGAGACTGGATAACCGTTCTTCAACGTAACGAATTTCCAGGTGGCGCTACCTGGTTTGTTGACATTCCCATCCTTGCGAGTATTTATTTACATCTCAACGAAATTTCCGCAGTAATGGTGACATTACCGTCGCTTCTCTATGTATGGTCAACATTCCTTCCTCCGTCACTAAATTTCACAATACCTTACTGTATCGCTCTAATATAATTTTTTGGTAAAATGTGGCCATTGTTTTATGAGAGGGCAGCACTATTAGTTACTTAGTAAGGAATGACGTTGACTTAAAGGCCACAGAAGTGATGATCAAATCCTTGTAATTCCCACGAGTCCCACGAATTAGAATTATACTGTACCAGGTGCAAGAAGAGTAATTATACTTGAAGTTAAACGTTTTATCGCGTGTTTGTTGTGGTGGCTTCATGTGGCTCTAACGTGAAACTTTTGGTACAGGGATATACTATTAATTAACAAATAGGCACATAAATTAGCTAATGGATTGAATAAAGCGATACACAGAAGCTACGACAGTGGAAGTAAACAAACTGAAAGAGAACTTGTAATATGGTTAGAAAATCAACAAGTATCACTACTTAGCCATCCATTATAATTCCTTGAACATTTTAATCTACAAGAGCAGAACCTACGATGTTACTCGAGCATGCCATCATCTTCTTATTAACAGTTTATCCGGTTGGTCATTAAGCCTTCTGAGGGATTCTCTGATAAAATGATGGGAAACAGTGGATTACGTGTGAAGTAACTCATGTACTATTACTAGATTCCGGTGAACTTTAACATTTGACACAATAAGTTCTTACCATTTAATTTCCAGGAAGAATATTTCGATAATTCAGTATATCAGGCCGTGAGAGATATCAGGTGAATACACTATAATGAGCCGTTCAGAAGTATAAACCTTGTATCTTGTTCTAAGACGAATAATTGATCAAAGGGAGGAAAACTAATCCCACGGGAGAGTTCCCTCCCACACTGAGAGAAGGGTAAAGAGCTTTTTGTGGGAATATTATGTAACATAATAGTGTACAGGAGACGTATATACATCGACAGTTCGGTGATCACGCAAGCACGCTACCCACATGGCATGTATTACACTCCAATGACGATCACTAAATGCGTCTTTTGCTGGTTTGAGTTAGTATGTTTACTCGCGAGTTTCTAAATAATCCCTGGACAGTTGACAATATATGATTTCTACATAATTATAAACCTTAAATACAAGATGTATTTCAGTCAATTTTTTAACCCATAACTCATAAAAAATGAGAGAAATATTTTCTCCTCATCTTCCAAGCTACTTATATAACTCACAGTTACAGTGGTATGAGGGTGTATAAGCTAATGTTGTAAGTTTCTGCTCCAGATTCTACATCGTCATTGCTCCACAGGGAAGTTCTCTATACTTCTTTTGATGAAGTGTTTACACTCATTATATCAAAATAAAACTGATGTGAGATTCGTGTTCAAGAGAATATATCGTCATAGCTATGCAACGTATGTTGACCTGTGAGTTAATCTATGGTTAGTCTATGGTTGCTTTGTGTATGGATTTTCCATAATCTTTCACAGTTACTACAAAAACTACCGTGATAATCTGAAGTCTCGAGACAGCCATCTTCGTCCGAGTTCTGATTAATGGTAATTGCTTGCGTTTTTTTTTACAAACACCACATTAAACGAGATTATCAAGTTATATTCACACACCTTTAGTTCTCGGTACTGATGACCAGGAATCTATCATAGTGGAACAGAAATTCTCATAATACATACAGTAAGTAATACAGTCTGTAAGATTCAATGACCAACTATGTTCAAGAATCATCTGCAGCATTATTATATCACTTTTGATATTAATGGAAGTCGGAGGATATATGGAAAATTGCTAACTACCGTTCACTATCTTCTTGCATACATGAAAGTATCATATACCAGTGAACAATATGTTTTCCCTCATTCTTAAATTATATAACTATGCTAAAGTGCATCATAATTTGTCGTATTCTTCAGATACTAGTTTCGTCGAAAGAATTTCCGATTCCATATTGTTTACTTCATGCAATCCAATCGGTATGTAAATGTGATATATATTTTGTGTATGAACGTTCCATGAGTAAGATGACATATATTTCATCTTGTGATGCTTAATAAAATAATGCAAGAGATACTCATTGATGAGATCGTTTCGAATATCAGGCTATAATACCAGAATGTTTTCTTCGTGAATGCGGTTCATAGTCGTTTCAATGCTGGATTGTCTTGTGTGTTGCACTGAAGCTAATGCTAAACTTTCGAATCATTGATATGCTTTGTCTACAACTAATCCTTCACTTTCTTGCTATGTTCTAACCACCGTTAGTAAAATGAAACGTCATCGCATTCTTCTTCTTACTGAATTATATGAGTTAAATACCTCTTTAGATATTAAAACATTTCCTGGTGTGGAAAATTTAAGACGAATAAAAACCGAACGGATGTTTAATTAGAGAATAGCATTGCCGCTTTGCAGTGTGAAAGAAGATCCCAAGCCAATATATTCGAAATTATAATGTGTCATCATAATGACAACCTGAGTCTTCTGCACGAAGACTGCAATAACAGTTCATCGGTGTTGACTCTGTATCCCCTTGGACTGTGTCTGATAAAAATAAGAAATAGCGCAAGAATTCATGGTCCATATGACGCGAGTAGCATCATTAGCTACAGAGTACTGATATTTCAGATGATCCTTGCTTGATTTTACGACCCAAAACTCCCTGGATTATTATTGGGTATAATACTCATTCGTTCTATAAAACTACCAATGAAGGTTGGTTCATTAAATTCTAGGACGACTTGGGCTTTAGTACAGAGCGATATTTTGAAGGATCTATTTTAATAATAACCTTCAAGTAAGATTGAAGATTGGCGACTACCTTTGACAATTATACTGTCTGTCATTCCAGTGTATAAATCCCCTGATTGCTATATACGATTTGCAGTTAAATTAAATATTCATTGATTGCGTGTCAACATTTGAATCATATTTAGTACACATGAGAAGTAGTATGTTGTCTCTGGACAGTGATGACTGAATTCCTATAAGGTTACATTTTGGAAGTGTTATAATGGCAAAAGACAGGTACAAAAGAGAGAAAACAGACTGAAAAATACGACTGAAATCTTATAGCGAGGACATTGAGAAGAGCACGAGACGCAAACAAGTGGCGGATTTCAAATATGAAAGCAATTTGTTGTGATTTGTTTTCAAAATATAAGTATCACTGCCCCCTTTTCTACAGGCATATGTGAACACCCTTTAGATGTCTTTTGCATCCTTTGAGGGGTCTTCGCGTAATTTTCTACTGAATATGTCCGAGGGCACACACAGTCATTTAAGGACTAAAACTAAAAGGGCAAGTATATAATTGAAGGATAAAAAGGATCATCAAATTCACCCACTGAAGTGATTAGAGTTAACCAGTTTTTCAATCACAAATTGAATTGTTCGTTTGTAAGCTGCAACGTATAACGATATAGACGTCATCTTCGTCACAGTCGGAACAGAGGATCGACGACTGATAGGAAATCTGCTGTCCACACTTTAAGCTGTTTTTGGTCGACTCAGGCAGCTGTAAAAATGAGTAAAAAAGAATGTATTCGATGAAAATATATATTATGTATCTAAAAAGGGCAAAACGCATTGTTCTGACCTCAGGTTTCATAATTAAAGCAAGAGCGAAGCCTAGGTATTACTATCTCGCGATAACCACTCGACAAAGAGGAATGTTTTATCTTACTTTCTTAGTTCCTTCATCATTTTTCTAGCGCTCAGCTACTTGATCTCTTATTTTGATAGTATTTTAGCATCGTATTAACCCATCGAAGGTTTTCAGCGACGTACATAACCATAAACATTTTACATAATGTCACAAGCTATCTTATTTAATCATATTTATTGGAATCTTGATTAAGAAGAGAATTCGAATGTACAGTCTGTAAAGCTATTCTAACGACATGCCATTATAAACAAGTACCGATATCATAATCTTCGCCCTCGATGGTCTTTAGTTCAAAGAAAGGAAGACCACATATTCAAAATTAATTTATTTCACTCGAAACAGATATAAAGGCAGTCAGTTCCACATCAAAGAACTGAGTGTGACTGTCGTACATTGATGTGTAATGGTTGACGTACCCCTCTGCAGAGCAGTGGATTGTGGTTCGAGTTCTGATATGGGCACACTTTCAGCTCTTCTATAAAAACCTTTGTCATTACTTTATTATTTATAACATTAATTTTAATAATATCATAAATGTCTTTAATGATAATAAGTTATAAGACAAAGAAAACTTAGATACCTCATATCCAAATCAACCCCTATATCTATATCCTAAAACCATTCCCAATATATAAATGTGTATGGTTATACTGTATTGTGCTGAAACCAAACGGCTTCCTGGCCTTGTGGTATAAGATACTGATCTTGACTCTCAATTTATAATAGAGCCTGTATGTTCCAAAACATGCTATTCTCCCCTTACTACCATATCCATAAACTTCAGACGTGAATATTAAGTGAATTAACTTTAAAATATTGTATGCTGTGGCGTCCCTTCGCTCAATTCATAGCCCTGTCGTCAAATATAATTTGGCCAAGGATGAGCCATTACTTTACAAACGAGAAGGAGCGAGGTTTGGTGCCCAGTTATGCTAAGGTGTTTAAGATCACTCACCACCTTCACTTATCCCTTCGTTGACAGTTGTACTGAAGACCTCCATCGACATAAAGTATTTCGTCGTTCGTTAAGAAAGGGTCCAGGTGCTCTACTATCACCGCAGCTTTCACATCGTCCAACAGTGGTCAAGGAAGTGAGTAACCTTATACTCCATCCCTCTCAATAAATAAATAAATAAATAAATAAATAAATAAATGAAGAGAGAAAGAAAGAATAAATAAATAAATAAATATATCACCATTGATTTACAATTAAGACTGTCACCCAGATGGCAGATTCCCTATCAGTCGTCTACCTACCACTTTCTGAAATATTCTCTAAGTGGTAAGAAATATCACAGATTTCCCTAGGTGGATTATTCCATTCCCTAACTCCTCTACCTATAAACGAATATTGGTACAATTTCTAATCTTGAATTCCAGCTTTATCTTTATGTTATGAACTTTCCTTCATTTTAAAACTCCATTCATCTACTAATGTCATTCGACCCTATCCCTCTACTGACAGCTCGGAATATACCACTTAGTCGAGCTGTTCGTCTCCTTACTCTCGAATCTTCCCTGTCCAGTGTTCGCAGTATTTTTGTAAAATTACTCTTGTCAGAAATCACCCTGAACAAATCGTGCTTCTTTCTTTTGGATGTTTTCCTGTTCTCGAATCAAGTAATCCTAATGTGGATCCCACAGTCTGGAACCATACTCTATTTGTAGTATTAACAATGATTTGTACGCCCTAACATTAACGCCCTTATTACAACTCCTAAATGCCCCCATAACCATAAGAAGAGATCTGCAACCTTTATTTACAATCCCGTTTATTTGATTACTTCAGTGAAGATCTTTCCTTTTATTAACACCTAATTACCTACAAGCATACCCATGAGTTACTTCAACCTCATCGACACAGATATTAAAGCTGTAAAACTCACAACTTGACTTTTCACCCCGTTCATCATAATACCATTTTCTGTTTTCATCTCACAACATTTTCAAAGTCTTTTCGCAGTCACTCACAATTCCATAAGTAATTTATTACTCTATAAATGATAACAACATCCGCAATAGTCTCAACTGTGACTCCACTTCTTTACTCACATACGGGTCCAATAAAACGAACTTGTGGAACTTCCTCTTTAATCATTACAAAATCTGATCATGCTTCGCCTACTCTAATTCTCTATTTTATAGAAATATAGCCACCAATTCAGCCACTCTTTTGTCTAGCCCAATAGTCCTCATTTTCGTCCGTAGCCTCGCATGATCTACACTATAAAAGCGTTGGATAGGTCAATAGAGAAACAGTCCATTTGAAGTCCTGAATCTAAAATATCTGCACTATTTTTCAGGAACACTACAATTTGAGTGTCAGTAGAATAACTTTTCCTAAACACGAATTGCCTTCTGTCAAACCAGTTAGTAATAACACAAACATGTGTAATATAATCAGAAAGAATGCCTTTCCCGAGCTTACATGCAACACATGCTGACTGGTCTGTAATTACCGGTTCTACGTTTATCGCCGTTTCCTTTGTACACTGGAGCTACTACAGCAACTCTCCATTCATTTGGTATGGCTCATTCATGCAAATAGTAAACATGTGACCGAACTCTTTGCCTTTGATATATTCCCAGGAATATTATTCCACATGTGCTTTTCCTTTTATTATCGTAGAAAAATGTCAGTACTTTGGTAGTATTAGTCACCTCCTCTGCACGGACATTATCCTTACAGCCAACAACTTTTACATACTGCTGACTAAATACTTCTGCCTCCTGTAAATCGTCACCTATAGAATTTCCATCGTTCATTAATGATTCGCGGAATTTCCTTGTAACCTATTTCTCCCTTAAATCACGCATACCTTTCAATTTTTCACTAAAAATTCATATTTTTAAAATGTTCTCATTTTCTGTCTTATGGTCATATGACCTGCCATCACGTTATCCTTAGCTGATTATTTTTCAAAATTGAAATTCCTAGTAAGTTCCTTCAATTCCGTCATAATTCTACTACCATTCTTAAATCTATTTCTTTCAAAACTGAACCTACTTTTTCATTTCCTTATTTCCCTGTTCTTTTCGTATGACCTGCCATCTTATTTTTCTTACCTGTTTTTTTTTCAAAGTTGAACTTCCTAGTAAGTTCCTTCAATTCCGTCGTACTTCCACTACCATTCTTAAATGTTTTTTTTTTCAAAACTGAACCTACTTCTTCATTTCCTTATTTGTCTGTTATTATATTATTTGTCTTTACCATTCCCTACCACATTTAAAGGTACATATCTATTTTCAAAATTTTCTAAGAAATGTTTAAACCCATCCCATAGGCTATTTACATTTTTATTTATAATTTTCCACCGATCATAATTATATTTTTAATGTTCTCATATTTGTCTTGTGGGCATATGGTACTGTCTAGTATTCCTACTTTTACTACCTTATGTTCTATCTCACTTATTTTTAACTACGACAAAACAGTTTCACGATCGCTTATATCACCTATAACTCCCGTTTCTCTATAGAGCTCCTCTGGTTTTATCAGCACCATATAGAGAATACTCTTCCCTCTGGTTGGTTCCATCACTTTCTGATTCAGTTGTCCTTCCCGGATTAAATTGTTTCACATTTGTTGGCCATGTTTCTGTCATTCGCATTACCCTTCCAGTTAACATCTGGCAAATTGAGATCAACTGTTACATTCACGTTCCTTTCTGTCTTATTTCTCACATAGCTAAATAATTTATCAAATAATTCCGCATCATCTTCACACCTCCCATGTCTGTACACACCAAAAACATCAAGTTGTCTATTATATATATATATATATATATATATATATATATATATATATAATTGAGCAATATACCTAGAATTCCATGTTCTTCATCCTCTCCTAGGATCCATGTGACCTTGCCGGGGTGGGGAGGCATACGAGTCCCAATGAAGCAGATGGCCGAGCCGCAGGTGCAACCATATCGGCTGGGTATCTGTCGAGAGACCAGACTAACGAATGGTTCATCGAAGGGGGAGTAGCAGCCTTCCGGAAGTTGGAAGGGCGGCAGTCTAGATGATTGACTGATATGGCCTTGCAATAATACTCAACATGGCTTAGCTGTGTTGATACTGCTACACGGCCGAAAGGAACGGGAAATTACAGCCGTAACTAACTCCCGAAGACATGCAGCTCTCTCTGTATGAGTGATGTACTGATGATGGCTTCTTCCGGATAAAATATTCCGGAGGTAGAATAGTCCCCCATTTGTATCTCCGGGTGGGGACTACACGAGAGGGGGCGATCATCAAAAATATGGATACTGACATTCTGCAAGTCGGAGCCTGGAATGCTAGAAGATTGAACCGTTGTGGTAGGCTATAGAATATGAAAAGGGAGATGGATAGGCTACAGTTAATTGTAGTTGGTCTAAGTGAAGTACGTTGGCAGGAAGAGCAGGATTCTTGAACAGGCGACTACAGAATTATCAACACAAAATCAAACAGGGGAAATGCAGGAGGTGGTTTAATAACGAATAAGAAAATAGTGTAGCGGATAAGCTACTACGACCAGCATTGTGAAAGAATTATTGTTGCTATGATAAACACCAAACCAACTCCCACCATAATAGTGCAGGTATATATGCCTACTAGTTCAGCGGATGATGTGGAAATCGAAAGAATATACGAAGAAAATTTAACACAATACGTAAAAGGTGACGAGAATCGAATTGTGATGGGAGACTGGAATGCAGTGGTAGGCCAAGGAAGAGGAGGTAATACAGTAGGAGAATTCGGATTGGGACAAAGGAATGAAAGGGGAAGTCGGCTGGTTGAATTCTACATGGATCATAATTTAGTCCCTGCTAATACTTGGTTTAAACACCACAAACGATAGCTGTATACATGGATGAGACCTGGAGACACTGGAAGGTATTAAATAGACTTCATTATGATTAGGCAGAGATTCAGAAACCAGGTGTTGGATTGCAAAACTTTCCCAGGAGCAGACATGAACTCGGACCACAACTTGTTGGTCATGAAATGCCATCTGAAGATGAAGAAATTGAAGGAAGGAAGGAAGGAAGGAAGGAAGGAAGGAAGGAAGGAAGGAAGGAATGCAAGGAGATGGGATCTAGACAAGTTGAAAGAAAAGAGTTGAAGGATTGTTTCAAGGAACATTTTGTACAAGGACTAAATGAAAAGGCTGAAGGAAACACAATAGAGGAAGAGTGAATAGTCATAAAATTGTGGTCAGTGGGGCTGATGAAGAAATGTTAGGAAGAAGGAAATGATCAACTAAGAATCAGTGGATAACTCAGGAGATACTAAACCTGATTGATGAACGACGAAATTACAAGAATACAAAACACGAAGAGAGAAGAAAAGAGTACAGGCGATTAAAGAATGAAGTGGATAGAAGGTGCGAGATAGCTAAAGAAGAATGGCTGAAGGAGAAGTGCAATTATGTTGAAGGTTATATGATCCTAGGAAAGGTAGATGCTGCATAAAGGAAAATGAAGGAAACCTTTGGAGAAAGTAAATCTACGTGAATGAATTTTAAGAGCTCAGATAGAAAGCCACTTCTAGGGAAAGAAGACAAAGCAGAAAGACGGCAGGAACATATCCAACTGTTGTACCAAGGTAAAGACGTATGTGATTTGGTTCTGGATCAAGAAGAGGCTATTGATGCTCATGAAATAGGAGACACAATTTTGATGTCAGAGTTTGACAGAGCTGTGAGAGACCTAAACAGGTACAAAGCACCAGAAATTGATTAAATACCCTCTGAATTACTGACTGGCTTAGGATAAACCAGCATCTAATGGAAACAAGAGAGGTCCACCTATTCAATACCATATAATGTTATAAGAAAAATTATAACATTTTATTATACTCGGTACCGGTTTCAATGCTGGTGTGCATCATCATCAGCCAAAAATAAGAAATAATACATAGACAAAGTTACAATAAACAATGCATAAAATACACAGACTGACAGAGCAAATGCAACACCAAGAAGGAGTGGTCAGAACTTTATGCCAATTGCAGGGTAGACTGACGTCACTGAGGTATGCTCATGATGTGAAATGCGCCGCTGTGCTGCGCACGTAGCGAACGATAAATGGGACACGAATGGCGTTGGCGAATGGCCCACTTCGTACCGTGATTTCTCAGCCGACAGTCATTGTAGAACGTGTTGTCGTGTGCCACAGGACACGTGTATAGCTAAGAATGCCAGGCCGCCGTCAACGGAAACATTTCCAGCAGACAGACGACTTTACGAGGGGTATGGTGATCGGGCTGAGAAGGGCAGGTTGGTCGCTTCGTCAAATCGCAGCCGATACCCATAGGGATGTGTCCACGGTGCAGCGCCTGTGGCGAAGATGGTTGGCGCAGGGACATGTGGCACGTGCGAGGGGTCCAGGCGCAACCCGAGTGACGTCAGCACGCGAGGATCGGCGCATCCGCCGCCAAGCGGTGGCAGCCCCGCATGCCACGTCAACCGCCATTCTTCAGCATGTGCAAGACACCCTGGCTGTTCCAATATCGACCAGAACAATTTCCCGTCGATTGGTTGAAGGAGGCCTGCACTCCCGGCTTCCGCTCAGAAGACTACCATTGACTCCACAGCATAGACGTGCACGCCTGGCATGGTGCCGGGCTAGAGCGACTTGGATGAGGGAATGGCGGAACGTCGTGTTCTCCGATGAGTCACGCTTCTGTTCTGTCAGTGATAGTCATCGCAGACGAGTGTGGCGTCGGCGTGGAGAAAGGTCAAATCCGGCAGTAACTGTGGAGCGCCCTACCGCTAGACAACGCGGCATCATGGTTTGGGGCGCTATTGCGTATGATTCCACGTCACCTCTAGTGCGTATTCAAGGCACGTTAAATGCCCACCGCTACGTGCAGCATGTGCTGCGGCCGGTGGCACTCCCGTACCTTCAGAGGCTGCCCAATGCTCTGTTTCAGCAGGATAATGCCCGCCCACACACTGCTCGCATCTCCCAACAGGCTCTACGAGGTGTACAGATGCTTCCGTGGCCAGCGTACTCTCCGGATCTCTCACCAATCGAACACGTGTGGGATCTCATTGGACGCCGTTTGCAAACTCTGCCCCAGCCTCGTACGGACGACCAACTGTGGCAAATGGTTGACAGAGAATGGAGAACCATCCCTCAAGACACCATCCGCACTCTTATTGACTCTGTACCTCGACGTGTTTCTGCGTGCATCGCCGCTCGCGGTGGTCCTACATCCTGCTGAGTCGATGCCGTGCGCATTGTGTAACCTGCATATCAGTTTGAAATAAACATCAATTATTCTTCCGTGCCGACTCTGTTTTTTCCCCAACTTTCATCCCTTTCGAACCACTCCTCCTTGGTGTTGCATTTGCTCTGTCTGTCAGTCAGTGTACATACAAATTTTACAAAACTGGCAAGACCTAATTAAAAACGGGATCCATAAACATTAACCTATGACCTAAACTAAAAAAATAGCACCAACTGTCTAAAAACTATGAATATACGTCCTCTTGATAAAAGTCCTCTGAATCTAAAAACATTAAAGCATGTGCGGACAAAAACCAATGTTTCACTAACATAAAAGTCCAAGAGCATAATTTTAATTTTGTAAGAACATATGTGTAAAAGGTTTACTTGCTAAACATTCACTGAGTGAATGATAGTGAATGATATGATAGTGAAACATTGGTTTTTGTCCGCACATGGTTTAATGTTTTTAGATTCAGAGGACTTTTATCAAGAGGACGTATATTCATAGTTTTAAGACAGTTGGTGCTATTTTTAAGTTTAGGTCATAGGTTAATGTTTATGGATCCCGTTTTTAATTAGGTCTTGCCAGTTTTGTAAAATTTGTATGTACTTTATGCATTGTTTATTGTAACTTTGTCTATGTATATTTTTCTTATTTTTGGCTGATGATGATGCACACCAGCATCGAAACCGGTACCGAGTATAATAAAATGTTTTAATTTTTCTTATAACATTATATGGCATTGCATAGGTGGGCCTCTCTTGTTTCCATTAGATTCTCGGTTCAATAGGGAATAAACATGAAGTTTTTAAACTTGAAAGAAACCAGCGTGGCAAGGTTATTCCATCTAGTGTGTGAGATGTATGAGACAGGAGAAGTGCCATCCGATTTTCGGTTGAATGTTGTTATATCCATTCCCAAGAAAGCCGGTGCTGACAAGTGTGAAAACTACCGCACCATTAGTTTAGTATCTCATGCCTGCAAAATTTTAACACGTATTATTTACAGAAGAATGGAAAGACAATTTGAAGCTGAGTTGGAAGAAGATCAAATTGGCTTCAGAAGAAATGTAGGAACACGTGAAGCAATCCTGACTTTACGTCTGATCTTACAGGATCGAATTACGAAGGACATGCCCACGTACATGGCGCTCGTAGATCTAGAAAAGGCATTCGATAATGTTGATTGGACCAACTTATTTGAGATTCTGAAGATGATTGGGATCAGATAACGAAAACGAAGAATTACCTGCAGTCTGTATTAAACTCAGTCTGCAGCGATAAAAATCGAGGGCTTTTAAAAGGAAGCAGCAATCCAGAAAGTAGTGGGGCAAGGCTGAAGTTTGTACCCCCTCCTTTTTAATGTTTAGATAGAACAGGCAGTAATGGAAATCAAAGAGGAATTTGGGCAGGGAATCACAGTCCAAGGAGAGCAAATCAAAACCTTGAGTTTTGCCGATGATATTGTTATTTTATCTGAGGCTGCAAAAGATCTCGGGAAGTTTCCGAATGGTATGGACGAAGTCTTGGGTAAGGAGTACAAGATGAGAATAAATAAGTCCAAAACAAATGTAATGGAATGCAGTCGAAGGAAGGCAGGTGATGCAGGTAATATTAGATTAGGAAATGAAGTCTTAAAGGAAGTAGATGAATATTGCTACTTGGGTAGTAAAATAACTAACAATGGCAGGAGTAATGAGGACATAAAATGGGGACTAGCACAAGCAAGGAAGAGCTTTCTTAAGAAAAGAAATGTGCTCACTCCAAACATTGATATAGGAATAAGGAAGATGTTTCTGAAGACTTTCATCTGGAGCGTGGCAATGAATGGAAGTGAAAAGTGGACGATAACTACAGTAGCTCAGAAAGAAAGAGAATAGAAGTTTTTGAAATGTGGTGTTACAGAAGAATGCTGAAGGTGAGATCGATAGATCAAATCGCGAATGAAGAGATACTGAATAGAATTGTTGATAGGAGATCGATTTGGCTAAATTTGACGAGTTGGAGAGATAGAATGATAGGACACATCTTACGACACCCAGGACTTGTTCAGTTGGTTTTGAAGGAAGTGTAGGTGGAACGGTAGAGGTAGACCAAGATATGAATATGACAAGCAGATTAGATTAGGTATAGGACAGTGACGTAGAAATGAAAAGGATAACACAGGATAGGGTGGCGTGGAGAACTGGATCTAATCACTCTATAGAATGTTGACTCAACAACAACAACATCCTTAAATTCATAGCTTAACAATTCTTATTTTACTAGTATGAATACGCCCCCTCGTATTGAATCTATCCTGCCTCTATGATAATCACTTCAGTTCCCGAAAATAATTTCTGCACACAAATATTTCACTCCTCAGCTATGATTCCACTTCTCTTAAAATATCTAGTAAATATACACCTATTAAATTACGTAATTATATTTTTCTTACAATACTTCTACACTGCTATACTGAAGAAGTTACATAATCCTTCCTTGACTTTCAGTTCCTGGTACCGCTCTCTTGCCAACCCCCTTTGCCTACACGGTTCTCCCCATAACCCTTCTAAACAAACCTCTTAACTTATACGTACCACTGAGATTCAAGTGAAGGTTGTGTGTACAGGTCCCTATCTGCTATCCATCCATTAGGATCTACAAATCTTACTCCCCGTCTCCGATATACTCACCCGATGGTCTCATTGAAGTCATCGGTATCAGCTAGCCTTACATTTTTGTCACCAACGTGAAAATGACCTGTTTCTCCCTAATCTCCTCATTCCCTTTTACTTCTCTCAACATGTGCCTTAAAATAATTCTGGATAACACACTATCCCAGTTCCTTTTCCTCCACGCAATTTCCCCATTAGCCTAAGTGAATAAACAACATGGCCCTCAATTTCCTTCCTCTTAAATCTTTAGTCCGCCTATCTTACACAGCTTCTCCTTTTCTTTCCCATCACTCTTGCATACCTACCGCATACTGTGCATTGTTTGAGGGGTACCTGTCTTCACCCCTGTCCTCCGCTAGAATCCTAATTATCCTTTTCAAACTCTCCAACTCCTCCCTCATACTACTTAATGCTCGCACAGACACAGTTCCTGCACCTGCATTTCTTAGCCTTTATTTACATTTCTTTACGGAAATATATTGAAAAATCCACTAAAGTATAAAGTATTCTGTGAATAACAAAACAAAGGAAAGGGATACTGTCTAGGCTACTACACAAGGATTACACGATAAAAAGAAATGACTTAGACGTATTATTATTATTAATATTATTATTATTATCATTATTATTATTATTATTATCCACTTGTTTGACGTTGGAGTAATACATAGATGGTTTTCGGCGACGAAAAGACGGGAAAGGGCTAGGATTCGGAAGGTAGCGGCCATGGCAGTAGTTAAGGTAGTAGACCAGCATATCCCTGGTGGAAAATGGGCAGCTACGGAAACGATCGTGATGGCCACTAGGTCGTAAGAATCACTTAAAATTTGCCACTGACCGTCAAAATAATTCGAATTGCTCTTCTCAGTATTCGACTTTCGGTCACTAAATTTGTTAACATAAATACAACAACAACAACACTGCAGTTCTCCTCATCATGTATAGTGAACGACATTAAAAAGAGATCTTAAGGAGCCCTCTTGGTGTAGGTATAGAGTGCCTGTCACTTACCCAAAGGCGCGGGGCTCAATTAATAGCCAGCCCAAGGATATAAATTCTGGACTGAGAGCTGGAATGTGTTCCACTCACTCACACGAGGTTAGTTGAGGACCTGTATGATATGAATATATCGAACCTGGTCACGTAAACCACGAATACTACTGAAGTAATCGACACGCCGGGCACATGACACTTCAGAATGTGCAGGCCATTTGTCTGGGTAGGTAGCAGTCGTCTTAACAGATAAACGTCCTCAAAGGACTGTTGCATCAAGTGTTTCTTTTTAAGGAGTCTATATTCTGCAGATATTATTGTTCGCAACCCACTATTTTTTTAAGACTTCCGCATTACTGCTTTCTGTTAACGTATGTTGGTGCTCACGGAGATGAGAGAAGTTTCAGAAGCATGTTTTGTCTTGAAGCCGTACTTCACAATGTAGTTCAGGTATCCCCCCACATCAAGGGAAGCTTCCTTATTTAACGCGCTGGTCACCAGATAAGCTCTTGTTTATGCAGGCTGTGGTAAAGGAGTGAAGGTTCTACCCAATTCACGAGGAAAAGTTATGTTTGAGCACAAATGTCATTCTCTGTTCAAAAATGCAACTGGAATTGACTGCTGTGTCGAACGACGTTTCTCACAATGATACATTAAAGAAAAGGCAATAGTCCCATTATAGGCCTACATTATTAAAACATCATTCGTTTTAAGAACAGCCTTAAAACGTGAGTATGGTAAACAATGTCCTGTAATGAGCCTGAAAACCTGAACAGTTCAGTGCCCGGAGGTTGGCTATAATGGATGCGGTATCTCTCAACACTTAAGATTTTTGCAGTACGTTCCATATTATATGTGCCTGAGAAGAAATGTACAAGGTAAGTTAGTTCCAAGGAGCTAATGGAGTATTAGCAGCATGGGATGTCACTTTAGCCTAAAACGTTTCCACTTAAATTCTGACCTAGTGTCTGATTTTTAAGTCATAGCGCACGTATTCCTACCTAGAGTAAAATTTATTTTAATCAAAGACTATCAGGTATATTATGTATTTACAGTATGTACGTGTATCAGAGGCCTCTATTGTCCTAAACTTCCAATATTAATCACTAACGACAATGCTATTTTCTACAGTAGACCGTACCATAAAAACAGACAACTGTTTACCGCATTGAATTCCTGGTTCCACGTTATTACAGTTTACGTTGCTAAACGTTTCTAATAAATGTCGCGAGGAATTATGTTTAACTAATGCATACATATATACAGATGTCAGGGGTATGAGTGCAGATATATCTTGTAGCAATCGAGAATTTTGTGTCAAACCAATATATCAACCTTTTAATAATCCTTGAAAGTTAGTTTCGTTAACAAAGGGATGCGAAGTTATTGAAGTAGTTAGTGCGCCTTCTTGTTGAGAATGGATAGCTTTACTTTGATAACAGTCATCCTACGCACCACTCTTGCAAAAATGGTTTTGATTATGTATATGGACAACCCGACGACGAGACAGCTGAAGGCTGGTGCTACTGAGTCATGACAAGTTACGCACCATTCTTGCCAACGTGGTTTTGTTTATGAGTGTGGGCAACCTGCCCAAGATAACAGCTGAAGGCTGGTGCTGCAGGGTCATGACAAGTTACATACCAATCTTCCCAAAGTAGTTTTATTTATGTGTATGGATAACCTCTCCAAGAAAACAGCTGAAATCTGGTGCTACTGGGTCATGACATATGACGTAATATTCTTCCCGAACTGTTTTCGTTCATGTTTACGGGCATCCTGTCCAGGATAAATTGTTATATTTTGTTTCCGTTTTAGGGTCTTCAGACACCTTTGGTCATCGGTGTCGGGTAATGGGCGATGTATCGAATAGCCGGTGTCAGTGTGGGTTCTGTTGCTGTTAGGTCCTTTAGGGGATTGGGACTTTTGTGGTCATCAGCCCCATGCCCTAGTGAGCGTGGAAATGGCCTGACAGTCTGTTCGTTCGGTGCGGGGTCTGTAAGATTGTGTTGTATTATAATTATTCGAGGGTAGGGTTGGGATAGTTGCTTCGGAACGTCCATGTTGTAATACACTGCCACGTCCAACCTCAAACCATGCTTGCCCACGCTAGTACTGTCTAGTAACTGACGCCACGCCGGTGGGTAGCATTAGAACCCCCTCCACGGAGGAGCAGCATAATCACTGCCCTTGATCAGCTCCGCGCTCTCGGAGGCAAACATATACCTGGCGATCAAGCATATTGCGTTATGTAGAAAATTACTAGCAAGTTCCAAAAATTCCTTAAAATCCATAAAGATCCTCAAAGCTGCTCAGAATAATCTTACTCTACCACAACACCAACTGATTCAAGATTAACCTAAATGACGGAATACAACACTTCATACGCTAAAATGGCTTCAAGAACAGAAGAGGGTCATTGATTTCACGTCTGCCGATCTCATCCCCCCAGTAAATATTACAGCATTGCAACGGGAACATATTTATTGATTTATCGATCAAGATACACTGACTGACAGTGACAATGCAACACCAAGGAGGAGTGGTTCGAAAGGGATGAAAGTTGGGGAAAAAACAGAGACGGCACGGACGAATAATTGATGTTTATTTCAACCGATATGCAGGTTACACAATGCGCACGGCATCGACTCAGTAGGATGTAGGACCACCGCGAGCGGTAATGCACGCAGAAACACGTCGAGGTACAGAGTCAATAAGAGTGCGGATGGTGTCCTGAGGGATGGTTTTCCATTCTCTGTCAACCATTTGCCACAGTTGGTCGTCCGTACGAGGCTGGGGCAGAGTTTGCAAACGGCGTCCAATGAGATCCCACACGTGTTTGATTGGTGAGAGATCCGGAGAGTACGCTGGCCACGGAAGCATCTGTACACCTCGTAGAGCCTGTTGGGAGATGCGAGCAGTGTGTGGGCGGGCATTATCCTGCTGAAACAGAGCATTGGGCAGCCCCTGAAGGTACGGGAGTGCCACCGGCCGCAGCACATGCTGCACGTAGCGGTGGGCATTTAACGTGCCTTGAATACGCACTAGAGGTGACGTGGAATCATACGCAATAGCGCCCCAAACCATGATGCCGCGTTGTCTAGCGGTAGGGCGCTCCACAGTTACTGCCGGATTTGACCTTTCTCCACGCCGACGCCACACTCGTCTGCGGTGACTATCACTGACAGAACAGAAGCGTGACTCATCGGAGAACACGACGTTCCGCCATTCCCTCATCCAAGTCGCTCTAGCCCGGCACCATGCCAGGCGTGCACGTCTATGCTGTGGAGTCAATGGTAGTCTTCTGAGCGGACGTCGGGAGTGCAGGCCTCCTTCAACCAATCGAAGGGAAATTGTTCTGGTCGATATTGGAACAGCCAGGGTGTCTTGCACATGCTGAAGAATGGCGGTTGACGTGGCGTGCGGGGCTGCCACCGCTTGGCGGCGGATGCGCCGATTCTCGCATGCTGACCTCACTCGGGCTGCGCCTGGACCCCTCGCACGTGCCACATGTCCCTGCGCCAACCATCTTAGCCACAGGCGCTGCACCGTGGACACATCCCTATGGGTATCGGCTGCGATTTGACGAAGCGACCAACCTGCCCTTCTCAGCCCGATCACCATACCCCTCGTAAAGTCGTCTGTCTGCTGGAAATGCCTCCGTTGACGGCGGCCTGGCATTCTTAGCTATACACGTGTCCTGTGGCACACGACAACACGTTCTACAATGACTGTCGGCTGAGAAATCACGGTACGAAGTGGGCCATTCGCCAACGCCATTCGTGTCCCATTTATCGTTCGCTACGTGCGCAGCACAGCGGCGCATTTCACATCATGAGCATACCTCAGTGACGTCAGTCTACCCTGCAATTGGCATAAAGTTCTGACCACTCCTTCTTGGTGTTGCATTTGCTCTGTCAGTCAGTGTATTAAATATTTTTGATCAAGCGGTATTCGACCTAAGTTCTGCCATAGTGACAGTGTCCGTAACAGTTCCCATTGTGAACAGTGGCATATCTAATCTTCAGAAGCCATTACACGAAGGATCGGGAATTGTGACAGTAACACAGTCATTGCTGGATGCAATTTATTAATATGCGGCACAAGGACATTGAAGAAAGCGAAATATCATGTTCCATCGCAACGCTGTTGGACCACCACTTAAAAGGAAGAGTTTTTCTCAGTTCGAGTGCTCTCACTGCTGCTCCAAACTTCTGCAACTTTATAATCAACAGAAGGGACGCGAATCTACAACTCCAATTTAATATACTTTGGTGAAATTATAGGTTGCACTTAAATACTCGCTAAATATAGTAAATATATTTTTAAAATCATTTCAGACGATCCAGTCTTCGGAGCCAAATAAATGATGCTATATGATGCTTGTACGGCAGTATTATGCAACAAAATGGGACAAAAAATTCATTTTCAATTAAAGCTTCTGAAGACGAAATCATCACATACCTGAAAGAACATCTGATTATGCCTCCTTCAAGGATTTACGTTTACTGGAAAAAAATACGAAGTTTCCAAAGCTGCGGAAACTAGCTGTGTATTATTTGTTTCGTTTTTGCTCAATTTGCTTTACATCGCATCGACACAGATAGGTATTATGGCGACGATGGGATAGGAAAAGGGTAGGAGTTTGAAGGAATCGGCCGTGGCCTTAATTAAGGTACAGCCCCAGCATTTGCCTGGTGTGAAAATGGGAAACCACGGAAGACCACCTTCAGGGTTGCCGACAGTAGGGTTCGAACCCAATATCTCCCGGACGCAAGCTAACGTCTGTGCGCCCCTAACCGCATGGCCAATATCTTTTCACCACCAGCAACAGTATTTTATGACAGACTGTTTAGCACATCATACTAACATGTGACGGGAAAAGAAGTAGACTCGACCCCATCAGTCAGAATGCTTGTATTTTTGGACAAATCTTATAACTGTATAAAGTTACTGTTTTATCTTCCATTTGATTTTTTAAATTAATTTAGAATACATTTTTAAGATTTGGTCTTTGTAAAGATGCGTAACTAACTACAGTAGAACTACATACGATTAAATGTATAACTATACAGATACTGAAAACTTAAAAAAGATAATTTAATAATATTTCATTTACAAATTTTTACTTTACTGTTTTATTTCAAGAATGAAAATATTGGAATATCGGGACAAAAATAATATCTGTTTACAAAATCGACAAAAGCTGGTATCGACCCATCTCTAACATATATATATTTCATTGGAAAAGAAATCTTGTACTAAATGAGAAACTAACTATAGGCTGTTATGCTTGTAGAATTATGGAGAGGATGTTTTGCTGTTTAAACATGCAACGTGGCGTGCTAAGACAGCGTAACACTATTAATGGTATCTCTTACCAAAGCAGATAAGAAGGAAATATCTTCAATGTGAAATAAAATTAATTGACAATTTGTACTGTTTCCCGTTTTATTACTGAAACCGACTTCGACTAGTGTCTGATAAATTTGGAGAATGTTTCAACTTACGTATTTCTCACACTGATGAATTAAGTTTTGGTCAGTTTTGTGAAAGCTCTATCAGATGAAATGAATGAGATGATTTGGTTCACAAGTGATCTGCATAAGGTGGTTGGCGTGTCGGTCTAGCTGTACATAACTCGGTTGTGATAGCGATCACTTCGGCACTGCATTGCGGTACTCCGCAGCCAAGGTGTGATGCTCCTCCTTAACCAATCTGACTTGCTTCCTCACGTCCATGACCAAGCGCCCATGCAATGAAGGAAATAGCTATCTAGATCGGCGAGGAGAGCCGGGGTATAATTACACATACAACTACACCAACGTCTGTTAATCTTTCCACATCTTCGGGTTGGGCCTGTCGTATTAACAGCATTAGTTTCGAAATTCACAGTAACGAAGTTACGAGTTTTCTAATGATTCATATATAATTAACCCAGGACTGATTCAGGAACAAAATAGAGTTTTTTGTCTTTACATTGGTCAAAATTAGAAAAGAATGGCATTTCTACATCGGGCATATCCACAGTTAGAAGAAAATGCCATTTTTAATTTTCCACCATCACTATCTGTATCTCTGTCTGTATGTAGGCTAGGTATGCACACGCATCGCGAGAAAATGGCCAATTAAAATGTAATGAAAATTGATACCGGTATAGAAAGTCGTAGAATAGCGCACTACAACATAAGCTATATAAAAATTTATTAGTGGTAATATCGGTAAATACTACATAAAATGTTACAGATAATAAAATTCTGATTAGGCCTATTTATGACTAATGCGATTTCACCGCACCACCTATGATAACAGAGATATTCACAATTTATCCTTTTTGTTGCGTAATGCATGCCAAGGCTGACCAACGCTAACACGAAAATAATGTTCGATCGTGCCAACTAGTCTTGGTAGTGGTTTTTGTAGTGACTGTCTTAAGATAAAAACCACATGGTCATCAGCTCATATCGGCAAGGAAAATTGTAAAGACGACTATCAAATCAAGAAGAAAGTCATGGAGGAACATTATGAAAGGAGGAAGAAGGACTCGCTTTGAATTGGATATCCTAATATCACAGAGTCGGAAGAAAACTAGGCCTAAATATGAAAGCCTACAATATCGCAAGTCCATAAAATTTATGGACAGTTATATTAAACTAACTACTGTTTGTTGTGATGTGCTTTGTCTCTTCTGCTCCCATTCAACTCCGATAAATGGCATTACTTTCTTTTACAATTTGTTTTACGTCACACCGACACAGATGGGTCATTTGGCGACAATGGGATAGGAAAGGATTGGGAATGGGAAGGAACCGGGCGTGGCCTTAATTAAGGTACAGCCCAAACATTTGACTGGTGTGAAAATAGGAAACCACGGGAAACCACCTTCAAGGCTACCGACAGTGGGATTCAAACTATCTATCTCCCGGATGCAAGCTCACAGCTGCGCGCCCATAGATGGCACTACTGCTGTGTGCTCAGTAGAACAGTCTATTTTAATATTGGCGGGAAGTAGCTGCGGAGTTAGATAACTTTATTTTTCTAGCGTACCATCCCTCTGGTTCAGGCATGTTCTGATAACTTCTGATACTTGAAACACTGGTTCGTCACAGTTTTCCAGCTACTCAGTTCCTGCTATGAGGAATGGGCAAGGCGTTACGTAACGGAAAACGTCGGAGCAGTGCTCACCGCTTTCTGTGGCGGGGTAATTCCAGGTCTGGAACTGTTACAACGACAGAGTAGTACTGTTCGTGAAAAGGGAGACACTGTGCTGTTTTCATTTGATCGAGCATTTCGTATGATGACATTGCTTTTAAACGCGACGTTCCGGTCGGTTAATGTTGTACTCTGACTAGAATACTGACGTGACTGCAATGACCTATGTCGAATTCAGATCAACATTTGTCTGTCTGTTACAGCATCACGGGAGAACCGGACGTGTGAATTTTAATGAAACTCGGTTTAGAATAATTTTGAGTATGACCATAGCTGCAGTAATATTGGACTTTTATGTTTCCTTGTCTCGAAAGCCAAGAATAACGGCCAAGAGGAATCGTCGTGCTGACCACACGACACCTCGCAATCTGCAGGCCTTCGGACTGAGCAGCGGTCGCTTGGTAGGCCAAGGCCCTTCAAGGGCTGTAGTGCCATGGGGTTTGGTTTGGTTTGGTTTATGTTCCCTTATCTACAGGCTGTCTCAAAATTCGGCGGATAAACTTCAGGAATGGATTCCTCACATAACAAGAAGACAACATGGGTTCGGAAATGCATATGAATGGATGAAAACCATAACGGTATAAGTAGCATTTGGGTCATTCAGAGAAAAAGGCATTTAACATCTTAACACTCATATAAAGCATGGTATTTGTAGTTATACCACACATCACTAGAGCGCAGAATATTACCGCTATCATTTGTATTTCTTTGCTGGTGAAAAGTTACATCCTCCCGGAGTTACATCCTGCACTTAACTCATTTTTTAAAATGTCACTTATATCGTTAGGGTTTTCATCCATTCATATGTAGGTGACATAATGAATTTAATGAATCACAATATAACATACAGGGCCCAACCTATGTACACAAAAATAACAGACAAGTACCAACTTATATACACTAAAATAACAGTACCAACTCAACAGTATAAATGTCCTTCTAGAACATGCCGCCCACCTAATTTATATAATTAATTACAGTAATTTTCACTCAACGTTTAAACGCCATCACTGAGGCATGTTAATGCACCAAAAAGTTCTGTATTGGATATCACCTCAGTACACCTGAACTGAAACACTTAAGAAAAAGAGATAAATGAAGGGAAACACAAATTGAATCAAATGTCATCACTCATTGGTAATAAGCATAGTTTATTGGCAGGACGCTTGAAGCAGCCCTTAGCAGTCTTCACAGAAACTACTCGAACAGGCCCATCTCGTCCTGGGTGAACCTCGGTGATCAAGCCCTTCTTCCACACAAGTGGCGGAGCATTATCTTCCTTGATGATGACTACAGATTCCACCATGAGATTTGGTTGCATTTGTGACCATTAATATCTCTGCTGCAGTTGATAGAGATAGTCTGATGACCATGTCTTCCAGAAGTGTTGTACCATCTGTTGAAAATACTGCCAGCGAGACAGGCGATTAGGTTTAGAATCAATTAAGTTGTGGGCTGGGACAGACAGCATGGATGATCCATTGAAAAAATGATCCGGTGTCAGGATGTCTATAACATCAGGTTCGGTGGACAAGGGAACAAGTGGTCTGGAATTCAGAATAGCTTCGGTTTGATACAGTACAGGGTAGAATTCTTCAAAGGTCAATGTGGCATTCCTAATCGTGCGTTTCAAGTGAAACTTGACCGACTTAACACCTGCCTCCCAAATGCCTCACATGAGAGGGGAATTCGGAGGAATAAAGTGAAAATGTATATGTTGCTCCGCAGCACAACTGGTGATTTCAGTTTTGATGCCCAATGATCCTAATAACTGCGGTAGTGCTCAAACAAAGTTGGTCCCATTATCGCTATAAATGTTAGAACATGGTCTTCTTCTTGCAACAAAGCGTCTCCTGGCTCCGATAAATGTTTCAGTTGACAGATCGGTTACTAACTCAAGGTGTAAGGCCTTCACAGTCAAGCACACGAATAGAGCTACGTAACACTTGGTCTTCAATTTACTTCGTCTTCCTTCTTGTTTAGTATAAAACGGACCACAATAATCAACACCCGTATTAGTAAATGGCCATGAAGATTTGACTCTTGCCTCAGATACCCAAACCGTGAGCTGCTCGACTGTTGTAACCTCCTGCCTGAAGCCCATTGCGCAGTGATGTACAATTATTTTCCTTAGTATGTTCCTGGCGTTGGGAATCCAATACATCTGTCTGAGAATAGAAAGTAACAATTGTCCCCTTGCATGCTGATCTTTCTTTTGAGTGAACTCAACAATGAGCTTTGTAGTATGATTTGAGTGTAAAAATGTTGCACAAAGCATAATTTGCCTACATATTTTCTCAATGTTAACCTTAAGTGTAATTCTATGCAGTCGCAACTTTTGTATTATTGAGTACAGATCATCACGTACAGTTGCACCGACCATTAGCAAATCATTCAATGAAGCTCCATTGTCCCTCCGTTCAATGTAATGTGGCCGGAAATAAATCTTTATGAAGTGCGAGTATTCCACGGTACTCCCAAGTTTGAACAGTGAATAAGGAAGTGTTAAGTAGCTATACATTCTGAAAGTGACTGTGATGTATGAACAAGGACGCAGGAAGTTATACTCTTGTGACTAAACTCTGTGTCGTAATATCGAATGAGAAGGCGTGAGATACAACAACTCCAGTGCACAACAGACTTCAGGCAAGATGAGACCGGCGGTTTCCCACCTAAAATGTGTCCTAAAATGACCAATCCCCAAGTCAAACCATTGAATTGAAAGTTACCATGGCTGAAGATAAGTTTAAGAAACTTGTTCGACTTCGGGCAACTACAAAATCTGTATTTACGAGAGTAGAAAGGTTCATTGCTAGTTACGATAATAACCCCGTACATGCTCAATATGAAGTTAGATTAAACTTGCTAGAAGCGCATTGGGTGAAATATAATGACATTCAAGATGAGCTGGAAGCAGTTCAAGGTGTTACTGATGAAACTGAACGGGGTCGAATGGATGATTAGTATTTCAATGCTGTTAGCTTCTTACACTCTTCAATGCAGAAAGCCGAATCTAACCACCACAGTAGTTCGGATCTATCAATAAAGGTGAAACTACCACAGCTTTCTGTTCCTAATTTTACTGGCCAGTATCAAGAATGGGTTACGTTTAAAGAAACCTTTATATCTCCCGTTGGTAACAATACGAATATTCCTAATATTCAGAAACTCCATTATTTGCAAGGCGCTATCAAGGGAGATGCTAGAAGAGTTATCCAGCACATTCAACTAAGTGAAGAAGGCTTTGATATAGATAGGGAATTGTTTGTTGAGAGGCTTGAGAATGATAGGCTAATTAAAATTAGCCGACAGTGGGGTTCGAACCTACTATCTCTCGAATACTGGATACTGGCAGCACTTAAGCGACTGAAGCTATCGAGCTCGGTGGTTTCATTTTATATACTTATAGTAACATTCCATAGTTTACATGATATTTGAAGAAAGTAACATAATGGTACATATAAACAATATTAGTCCGCTTCTGTGGTGTAGTGGTTAGCGTGATTAGCTGCCACCCCCTGAGGTCCGGGTTCGATTCCCGGCTCTGCCACGAAAATTTGAAAAGTGGTACGAGGGCTGGAACGGGGTCCACTCAGCCTCGGGAGGTCAACTGAGTAGAGGTGGGTTCGATTCCCACCTCAGCCATCCTGGAAGTGGTTTCCCGTGGTTTTCCACTTCTCCTCCAGGCAAATGCCGGGATGGTACCTAACTTAAGGCCACGGCCGCTTCCTTCCCTCTTCTTTGTCTATCCCTTCCAATCTTCCCATTCCTCCACAAGGCCCCTGTTCAGCATAGCAGGTGAGGCCGCCTGGGCGAGGTACTGGTCATTCTCCCCAGTTGTATCCCCGACCAAGAGTCTGAAGCTCCAGGACACTGCCCTTGAGGCGGTAGAGGTGGGATCCCTCGCTGAGTCCGAGGGAAAAGCCGAACCCGGAGGGTAAACAGATGATGATGATGATGATGATAAACAATATTAACTTTATTCAGTATCACTTATTTATATCATTTCCATAGCAGAAGAGCAACAGAAAATTAGCTACAACAATAAAATGTGTGAAATACTCCGCGATTTACAGTACATCCCACCTAGTGGCCATGAGTGCTAAGGCGTCAAGTCTATATGGTCCGACATCGTGGTTAGCCGGTTCAAGCGTTGGTCGAAAAACGTTTCACCATCAGAATGTCGGCCAATAGGGCACGAGAGGTGATGGTATGCAATTCTCAATCACTAGATTGCTAGTATTCATATGGTGTGAGGGCATTTGGCGTTGTTGATGGTGATTCGTTCGTCGGACGCAGACATCAAGCCTTGAGCAGGCCCCTTGGTGCTATTAGGCTATGTCCCCGCACCGAATTCCACACTCTTCCTTCCTACTGTCATATATCACGTCATTCATTTCGTCTCATTAAGTCCTCTGATGAGGTTGACGTCAGGAAGGTCATCTAGCCGTAAAAACTCACTACAAAGATTCATCTCAATTCATAACCGACCCCGTAGAGAAAGAGGACAAGTGTTGGATATACATTCTGCGACTTACAGTGCATAAAATTCTGTATAAAATTGTCGAACTATTTTCATTTGATTATTTAATTCTATTATTTAATAAGAACACTTAATATCAAAATTAGTGAAGAGTACACTATGCAAATGATCTAAAGCAGCAACGATAAACGTGTCGTAAGATATGCAGGTATGTAAAACAATTTCGTCTGATAGCTTAACTGTAAATCAAAATGATTGGAATATACGAATAGTTTTGCAAACTTAGCGCATTAATACTACTATATATTTTATGAATATAACATATTTCACTGATATTTACTACATTTTCATTTACATATGTCGCACGTTGATGTTATATATAAAAAAGGGCCCTGATTATTTGTAACTACTGGCATGTCGATTCTCAGATGTGATGTAAACTTTGAGAACATCAGCCTGTACCTGAATCAATTAACATAGGCCTGTTTCTAAATAATCGCTGCTTCATCAAATTTCAAGGAATAAACACCTCCGTCAAAATTTATCTGAGAGCTTCATAGTATTATTCTATCACTAGCTGCGACGTCCGGCTCCATGGCTATATGGTTAGCATGCTGGCCTTTGGCCACAGGGGTCCCGAGTTCGATTCCCGGTAGGGTCGGGAACTTTAACCATAATTAGTTAATTCCACTGGCACGGGGACTGAGTGTATGAGTCGTCTTCATCATCATTTCACCCTCATCACGACGCGCAGGTCCCTTACGGGAGTCAAATCAAGAGACCTGCACCTGGCTAGCCGAAGTCCTAGGACACATCCCAGCACTAAAAGCCATTCGCTATTTCATTTTCTACTAGCTGCGACTTTCACAATTCCCGGTGGGTTATGTTTTTAGCCTATTAACAAGATCAAAATTCTACAGCATTTTTTTTCCAAGATGTAATAAGTTTTGTGTTGAGTACCGCGTAAAATATTAGAATGCTGAAATTGTAGACGTAAGAACGGATCTTCGTTTCGCATCTTAAGCTGTAAACACAACCTACGGATTTATCGCTCACCATCAAATATTCAACATTAGCGAATGATTCTTATGCCCTCTCTTAAACTAGATACATAATGGAAGATGCCATCAGAATGGTAAAATTAATTCACATGTGCGCTTGAAAACTAATAATTTTGTGGATATATCGATATATCCCTGAACCACGTGTTAAGTCATACAACGCCCAGAACTTTCAGTAAAATTCAACTTAATACAGCGATAAGAGCTCGCGTGAAACGTCGCTTGAGTTAATTGTTAAGGGTGAAATTTTTCTATTGAAAATATATTTCTATAAAATGTTATAGTTCTTCATTTTCAGGGCTTTGACCATCAAACACAGTAAGCGCTATTGTGCTGTTTGTAGTGGGATATATCATGGAAATAAGATATCATCGCAGCAATACAGTAAAACATTAGAGTGTGCGGAACCGAGCAATACTGGAAAAATTACACTGTGAAAACAGTATAGAAATATTGAGGATGACACCTTCGGACTTTAAAAAAATCAGCTACACAATCTGACATTCGTCTGTCTGAGCAACAACAATGGGAATTTTTGTTCATTACACCCTAACGTTTTTTTCTGTGTTACCGACAACTAGATTATTTAGGCATTTTATCTCCATATTACATGTTAGCTAGATATATTCCGTGTTATTTTGAAATCTTCTTAATCACTGCACCCTCAAAGCACAGTGATAATCATGGGCAAGATAGAGAATTCCTCTTGAAAATATGTGAACAGCCGTCGTGAGGCTTTATTGGTGAAACGTCCACCTTTGGCACCACATTATACACCTGTGGTTGTGTCCTAGGACGTACTGAGGTCGTTGCGGCTCTTCATGAGAGTTGTTTTCTTCATCCCCACACAGCTGGACAAAAAAATTGTCCTGTAATCAATTACTCTTTGCAACGAGTGTGTAAATCTATTAATGGAAGCAAGTGTTCCATTCGGTTTATTTAAAGGACACTCCTTTCTGGATTACTGCCTCTTTTTCTAAACCCTCGATTCTTAACATTGCAGACTAATGTTTGTACAGATTGTAGATAAATTTACCGAGCTCGATAGCTGCAGTCGCTTAAGTGCGGCCAATATCCAGTATTCGGGAGATAGTAGGTTCGAGCCCCACTGTCGGCAGCCCTGAAGATGGTTTTCCGTGGTTTCCCATTTTCACACGAGGCAAATGCTGGGGCTGTACCTTAATTAAGGTCACGGACGCTTCCTTCCCAGTCCTAGCCCTTTCCTGTCCCATCGTCGCCATAAGACATATCTGTGTCGGTGCGACGTAAAGCCAATAGCAAAAAAAGTAGATACATTTTCTAGACATCCGATCCCGTTCACTTTCATAATCTCAAATAGCTTGGTCCAATCAACGTTATCAAATGCCTTTTCTAGATCTACAAATGCCGTGTATTTTGGCTTGTCGTTCTTAATTAGGCACTCTAAGATCAGACGTAAATTCAGGATTGTTTCACGTTTTTCTATATTTCTTCTGAAATTGAACAGTTCTTCTAACAACTCAGTTTCAACTTGTCTTTCCATTCTTCTATAAATAACATGTGTTAGAATTTTGCAGGCGTGAGATACTAAACTAATGGTGCGGGAGTTGCGCAGTTGCCAGAGCCTGCTTTCTTGGGGATAGGTATAACAACATTCTGCTTAATATCGGAGGGCACCTCTCCTGTATCGTACATCTTGCACAATAAGTGAGGAGTGTCTGTTCACAAGGTGCTACTTCCACCTTAAGAAATTTGTGGGTAAATCGCAAGAAACGTAAAATAAAAGGCATATGGATCTTACCTATGATCGGGTTTGTCTCAAATTTTAAGGAATTACGTCTTACTGCTCTGGATTACTCAAGGCAATCGATAACATTCAACTACTATGACGCACGTGGACGAAATACATAGTTAATGCTTTATTTTTTCGAAGTGGAAATAACAACGTTTGAACAAACATTACTCAAATGTAATAACCTCAGCATGCTGATTTCTCTTAAGACAGTCAGTAATTGTGAGGGCATACCATCAATTTCAGGTGACTTGTTCCTATTTAGGTCTCTCAAAGCTCTGTCGAATTCTGACCTTAAAATTTGGTCTCGCGCTTCATCAGCATCAACAGTTTCTTCTTGATACATAACCTTATGATCTACGTCTTTACCTTGATACAGTTATCGGATATGTTCCTGCCTTCTTTTTGCCTTGTCTTTTTTATCTATCGGTGGTTTTCCATCTGAGTTATTAATATTCATAAACGTAGTTTGCCTTTCTCCAAGGGTCTCCTTGATTTTCCTGTATGCAGCGTCTATATTTCCTAGGACCATACAACCTTCAACATCCTTGCACTTCTCTTTCAGCCATTATTCCTTTGCTGTCCTGCACTTTCTATCCACTTCATTCTTTAATCGACTATATTCTTTTCTGCCCTCCTTATTTTTTGTTATGTTGTGCTTTCGTTATTCGTCAATCAGGTTTAATATCTCCTAAGTTATCACTTGATTCTTATTTGATCATTCCTTTCTTCCTAACTTTTCTTCAGCAGCCCTACTGTCCTCGTTCTTCACGACTGTCCATTCTTCCTCTTTCTTCCACAGCCTTTTAATTTAGAACTAGTGCAACATGTTCCTTGAAATAATCCCCCACACTATTTTATTTCAAATTTATCTAGATCCCATCTCCTTGCATTCCTTCCTTTATGAAATTTCTTCAAATTCAATATTTTGACCCTGTGTGAGATGGTATTATACAATAATTGTGACATCAAAATATGATATTACGATCTTCGGTTTTAACTCAGATGATTGTTGTCATGGGACTTTAAAAGTGTTAATTGACTCCAAAGAGCAAGAAACAGATAGCTTTGGTTTCCAAAACTGAATAATCTAACATTCAAATTCATCATGTGAAAAACTTCCGCAAATTCTAGGACAGAATAAATTTTCTTCCGAGCAGTTTTTCTGCTGAAAAGAAGAATAAATTGGAGAACCACATTATTCAAAGTGGCCCAAAATCACTATTGGTGTATTCCCTGCTTCAAAAACCTTGTCCATTTCTTGATGCGTTGCTCACGTTAGTTTGGTTATGAACATTATTATCATTAAATAAATTCATTCCTGCTCATTGTTTACAACTGAAGGTGGATTCAACTACAACATTTTGCAAAATATAACGAATTTCATCCGCCGTGAGTAGCGTCTGTAAAATGATATTTGTAAATGATTGTGTAATTCCAGAACTATACATTGGAGAGATGTTCAGGGACCTGTGTAATACAGAAATACAAATCTCAGTTGGGAAGAAAACCACTTAGGAATACTCAATTAATATAGAAAGAGCACAATTTTCGTAGCCATGAGAATTAACGTTATGCGATCCTAAGGCCAAAAATACATTGTATAAACCGGATTATCAATCAATCAATCAATCTACCATGCATCATTGATCTGCAGCTAGGGTTGTCGCCCAGGTTTCAGATTCCCTCTCAATTACAGTATTTACGCAGTCCTTTCTTAAAAGATTTTTGCCGGCCCCTTGGTGCAGGGGTAGCGTGCCTGCCTCTCGCCCGGAGGCCCCGGGTTCGATTCCCGGCCAGGTCAGGGATTTGACTCTCGACCTGAGGGCTGGTATGAGGTCCACTCAGCCTACGGAATTAGAATTGAGGAGCTATCGGTCGGTGAGAAGGCGGCCCCGGTCTAGAAAGCCCAGAATAACGGCCGAGAGGATGCATTGTGCTGACCACACGACCCCTTGTAATCTGCAAGCCTCCGGACTGAGCAGCGGTCGCTGGGCAGCCCAAGGCCCTTTCAAGGGCGTTAAGTGCTTTGGGGTTTGGTTTTTCTCTTAAGGCGATTTCAAAGAACTCGGAAATGTACTGTATCGAACATTTCCTTTGATAAATTACACCAATCCGTAATTCATCTTCCTATAAATGAATATTTGCCCAAATTTGTTCTCTTGAATTCCAACTTAATCTTCGTATTGTTACCTCTTTTACGTTTCTAAGCCCCACTCAAGCCTATTCGTCTACGAATTTCATTCCAGTCCATCTCTCCACTGACAGCTTGGAACATACCGCTTAGTCGAGCAGCTCGTCTCCTTACTCCCTAGTCATCCCAGCCCAAAATTTGCAACATTTTCCTAACACTACTCTTTCATCGGAGATCAACCAGAATCTATAATTCTGTTTTCCTTAGGATATTTTCCCGTTCTTGAATCAAGTAATCCTCATGTAGAGCCCATATAAAGGAACCATACACTAATTGAGATCTTACTGGAGACTCGTACGTCCTATAATCCTTTCTGAAAATGAAAACCTACAATCTGTTTTCCAGTCATTGACCGGGTCAGGGATGGAATGAATGAAGCCCCCCATCTTGCGGCGAGGATAGGAATTGTGCCGGCTTCCAGGGCCTGTCGCACTCCTCTGGGGCAAGGATTAGTGACTGACAGATAAAATGAAATTGTAATGGAGAGTGTTGCTAGAATGAAAGATGACAGCGAAAACCGGAGTGCCCGGAGAAAAACCCGTCCCGCCTCCGCTTTGTCCGGCACAAATCTCACATGGAGTGACCGGGATATTAACCACGGAACCCAGCGGTGAGAAAACGACGCTCTGCCGCCTGAGCCACGGCGGCCTCTCCTATAACCCTTTCTGAAACCCCTACCCTCATAATCATATAAAATTATCTGTAACCATTATTTACAGATTCACTAATGTGATTACCCCATTGAAGATATTTCCTTATATATTAACACCTAGGTACTTACAGTGATCCCCGTGAGGCACTACCACCCCATCAACACAATAACTAAGACTGTGAAGACGTTTCTTCGTGGTGAAACTTACAGCCTGACTTTTCATCCAGTTTGCCATTGTACCAATGTCTGTTGCCATCTCACAATTTCGTCGACGACTGTTTGCATTCGTTCACAATCGTGTAATTGATTACTGTATAGAGTATAACATCATCCGCAAAAATCCTTACCTATGCTTCCAGTTTTTTCCTCATACAATTTATATACCTGAGAAAACATAGAGGTCCAATAATACTGCCTTTCGAAAGTCCGTTATTAATCATTCCAGGATCAGATAATGCTTCACCTACTCTAATTTTCTGAGTTCTAATTTCTAGTAATTTAACCACCCATTCAACCACTGCTTTATCTAGTCCTGTTGAACTCGTTTTCGTGAGCAGCTTCCCATGATCTAGCCTATGAAAGCATTTCGGCATACTTCTGGTTTTATCCTGAAAGTATATTTCCTCGTACTTTTCCGCACGTCCTCTGGACTACTTTCACTATCATATTCCAAGTTATTTGCTGTTATATTCACCAAAACATAGATAAAAAAAACAGCACTGAAACATCACAAAATACCTTAAACCGTTCTTTTCATTGCCCGGCAATGGTTGAACAGTTTATTAATAATAACTGTGACATTAGTTAAGCCTCTCCCTATGTTTGGGTATTGCTGCCGCATCTTCCGACTGTTGTGCTACCTACAAAAATCTCTCGTAACTATACGAAATCGAATTCGTTCTATGTATGTTGACTAGAGGTCTCTAGTGTTGATTTTCTAGTGCTACTTTGTGTTATGTACTGTAATTCAGTTCATGGAGAAGGTTTATGTTTTAATGTTTGGTAGTCTGATCGCCTTGAGTTGTTCTTTTTGTTATATTGGAGTTGTCAACTCTATCTTAAAATTTATTTACCAGTCAGTTTACTGCCTAATGACATTAGATTCCACTAAATGGAAAACTCATTACTTCATTGTTCTAGAACTACCAGCCAGGCTCACTATAAATACTGTGAATTTTGGATCTAATATTGCCAACCTTCATCGAAACTTTAAAAGATTGCTAAGTAATTGAGGACATCTTCCTCGCGAGATGCAGAGGCTGGGGAGAGCGTAGAGAGGTAGCAGCATAAGGTAAAGACAGAAACGTAATCTAATCATGCGAAATTAATCTGCGTGAGTCATTTGAGTCATCGGGCCCCATGCCCCCTTAGGAGTTATCTTTAGTCTTGTACTAGGGGCGCTTGAGCATATTCAGCCTCCATTTTCATTTTATTCTCAGCCTTTGTAGTTAACCTATGTTGTTTCTTTTCTGTCCTCAGGCTTTGGCTTCTGTTAGTATTTTCTGGCTCTTTCGATCCATTTTTCGGCGAGGCTCTCCTGTTATACCAGGGTAGCAAGTGTGAAAGCAGTTTAAGCTTTTACATCAGCAGAAGGTGTACTCTGATAGTAACTTGAGATGTTTAATATAAAGAAATTTCTGATAATGTGATATAAATTAGAAGACCTTGAGGCCATTGTGAACTGCAAATTACATATTGTAGTTCAGGTTTCGAGACCTTTACAAGGTAACTTTAATCTAGAACATACGGCTTCTTCTTTGAAGTAAATTATTTTCCCTCTGTTATGTGACCCCTTGTAAAGGCTAGCCTATCATCAAGACTTTGTAAAATTACAAGACCTATTAATCTGGATTTTCACTGAAAGACTTGTTGTTTGAAAGTGAGAGTCCATCTCCCCTGATTGTAAATTACCTAAGCTTCCCTGCATTTATTGTCAAAGTTTCTCTTACCAGGCGAGTTAGGGGCGCGCAGCTGTGAGCTTGCACCCGGGAGATAGTGGGTTCGAGCCCCACTGTCGATAGCCCTGAAGCTGTTTTTTCTTTGTTTCCTATTTTCACACCAGGCTGTACCTTACATAAGGCCACGGCCGCTTCCTTCCCACTCCTAGGCCTTTCCTATCCCATCGTCGACATAAAACCAACCTGTGTCGGTGCGACGTAAAGCCACTAGCAAAAAAATTTATCTCTGGTTAAATCTTCCTTATTGCAATTTTGAAGAGATCAGCTCATGAGAAAAGGAAGAAAATACATTTTCAGTTGATATTTATATCAAAACTTAAACTTTGGTTCGTGCTTTGTCCAGCCCCCTCACGCTTCATTCCCTTTCTGCTACGTGGAAATCTCACTAATAATAATAATAATAATAATAATAATAATAATAATAATAATAATAATGCGGTGTGGCTGTTGCTGGTCTCATGCAGCCTTGTGAGCCAGACCCCCAGCGTGGATGGCCGAAGTCTGGTGTGCATTTCCAACTATGTTGTGTTTTGATAGAAAACAGTTTTTTGTGTGTGTGGTGTATAAGTTGCAGCGATATTAGTGACAGCAAACATATCCAGTCCCTGAGCCAAGTGAATTAAGATGAAGATATTTTCGCTCGGTCGGGAATGAAGCGGAGCCCTGAGGTCCAAAGGCCAAGATGCTGATCACTCAGCCATGGAGGTGTGCGACAGGACAGTAAAAATCAAACATCTAAAACACACTAAGGCGTGCTGAATTTTCTTTAAATCTGAAATTTCCTAGCCGGGAGGTATCATTATTCCTGTCCCTCTGTGTCCATAAAAAGAAAGGAAATATTTCCATCCGTTTGCCAGTTTCAGTGATTCACCTAATTTCTTCGTCGTTAATTCTTCGTCGTTAATTCTTCGAAGACAAATCCAATTTAATTGATGATGTGGTGGCAGAGTCGGCAAGAGATGAGATTGTGGCTCTTTAGTTAGCCAAAGCAAAGGCTTCGCAGCAACAAATCAATCAATGAAGAGACAAGAGTGTAAACACAAGTGCTGTCTGACTAATGGGCTCTTCAGAGGAACGTGGGATGCATTTTACCTTATCTACTGAGTCAGTGTTGGCAGAGGAATACACAGATTTCCCCAGGTAGAAGTCACAATATGTATCGAAAACTGATACATTGGTCTCAGTCTTATTGTAGATTAGAATCTTGGGAAATGAAGGTCGTGTCCGGTCTTAGGAAGCATTCGGAAGTTTCATCTTGCTTCCTCTTACTTTCTTGTTAACCATATTAGCTATACATACTCATCGATCCCCAGCTGTCCCACCAATTTACGACTGACTTAAGTAACTGGAACGGCCTACGTTCAATCTCACAGTGTGAAATAACGGAAAGAAATGGGTTGGAATCCACTCTTTGAGTATCTAGAAGAGAATTTCTCGGGATTCACATGTTAATTATACCTGTGCCTTAATGCATATGCCATACCAATTCACTCCCCAATCCTTGTCCCAATTACCTACAAATACACACGCCAGTACTTGCACAAAAACATCGGTAAAGGTTAACAGACAGATAGGCAGACAGGAAGATAAAGGATTTCTAGAACAATTTGTCACAGCCTCGCATATGAAGCAAGAAAGTGTTACTTTAGATTTTCAACGACCTTGCCTTGGTACCAGTCTGGAAACGTCAGAACTTAAGCTTAAAAGTAATCACATTGTCTTGAGTGAATATGTATTGAAAATGAAAAGTAGTTCGCCAATTTTGTTTACAGAAATACATTGACTTCACGAAAAGACAATGAATTAGATTGACATGTAATTAAAATCGGCTTCATTCTCTTCACTCTGATGTAGGTCAAACAATATGGTAAGGTCAACTTAATTCCAGATCTAATAGTCTCAGATAACCCTCATGCCGTTCAGAATAAAATCAAAATGTATGCAATGAGTTTTCTCTCATCAGAAAGTTTAAATTGTCCCACAGGTTATTTTCACTTATAACACATTTATGTTTTTGCCTCAACGACAATCTATTTATCAAGATTCTGTGAGTTACAGAGTCTGAAGTCGGACTGGTCATTCACAAACCAGTATAATAAATATTTATTTTCCATTTAAACTGTGACTGTTTTTACCGTTAAATTGTGATGATGATGATGATGATGATGACGATTATTATTATTATTATTATTATTATTATTATTATTATTATTATTATTATTATTATTATTATTATTATTATTATTATTATTATTATTTGCTCATATCGACCTACTATTTCTGCTGTCTTCTCTTTGCCATGTGTTCTTCATTCGTTGGCGGTGCGGTGTTGCTCTACTTAGCGTCTTCAACTTTGGCCTTTCTTGAAAACCTTGATGGTCTTTTACTTTCCTCCTGAGTGGGTTGCGTTCTTTCATACCTTCATTAGTGGTCCCCACCTCCTTGAACGAAGTTGGCTCGGTCTTCTCATATTTTAAATAGCCAAAGACCTGGTTCGATAATCGTGTGGGTTTCAATCTTAGCAAGTGGCCATAAAATGCAATTCTCTTTCTCCGCATGACATCAGAGATTTTCTGGGCATGAGTATACAGCTCATGGTTATACCGACGACTATATTCATCCTTGTCTTTAATTAGGCCAAGAATTTTCCTTCAGATATATCTTTCTTTAATTTCCAATTTTTCTATTAGGCTTTTCTTGTTCATAGTAACTCATTCCGCTGCATAGAAAGCCGCTGGTCTTATGACGGTGTAATAATGTATGTGTTTTGCGTTCAAGGATACGGACTAACTGTTGTAAACGTCTTTGGTCACTTGATAAGCCATTTCCATTTTATTCATGCGCAATATTTATTATTATTATTATTATTATTATTATTATTATTATTAATAACTTCATCACATTCGTACTACAGTTAACTTTAAGTAATGTGTCAATTCTTAAAATTATTTGCTAGTTAATTTGTATAAGTTGGATGTACTTTCTAATCTTGATTTGGAGTAAGAGAAGGCCTTATAGCCTCAACTTCGCCTGGCAAAACGAGGCATATAAATAAATAAATAAATAAATAAATAAATAAATAAATAAATAAATAAATAAATAAATAAATAAATAAATAAATAAATAAATAAATAAAGTCAAATGGTTATTACTGACGTCAAAAACTACTAAAAAACTAAGAAATTAATGTCAGAAATTGTTCTATGTGAGGGTCAACGAAACTCAGACATCACTGTCTTCAGCATACCTTTTATGTAGCAAACTGCTATAAATAACCCAAGATACTGTAGATTAAACAGTTCCTGGAGACTGTGAAATCAAACCTTCACAATGAGCATTGCTTTAATTCCACTGCACCTCAGTTCTTCATGTGCCATGCATTACATGTCTGTCCTGAAGATACGTGATAACTCTGTCAAGGCAATTAATTGAAGCCTCACATACTTTTTTTTTTTTACTATTTGCTTTACGTCGCTCCGACACAGATAGGTCTTTTCACATAATTCTATCGCAAATCAAGTTCAATGGAAAATCATTACAGGCCATGAACACAAAAAAGAAAAACACGTTGTGCAAGGAGGCATTAAGGCCGTTGGCCTACCGAGCCATATGATCTGCAGATACTGGACAGTACGACCTCAAAAGGCTGAGAGAACCGTGTCCCAGCCGTAAGTTCAAAGTTACAATTCTTGCACTGGCCGGGAATGGAATCCGGGACCTGCGGTAAGAGGTAGACACTACGGGGAAAGCTGATGAAAATCTCACCTGTCCGTGATACTCGCACTGCAGCCATCTCTATCCTGAGGGTACTCGCTGAGTGAACCATTGCCCGAGAAATGGAAGTATCGTTTCTAAATTACTCGACTTCCTGACTTGGAATCAAACGTACATCCTTCCAGGCGAACGAACAAAGTACGTCATTAGGAGGCTACAAATTACTAGGCAGTCCTTGTACGCACGTGATCTCCTACGTTGCCTCCAATTTTCAACATTTGGCCAAATCTATTTTCAGAAATGGAAAATTTTAGCCGACCCAAATATATTTACGTGGGTTGGATCAGTGTGTAATAGGAAATTCAACTCATAGACATTAATTTTCCTCACTGAGGCAACAGGCTTCATGCAAACAATACGTGAAAGTGACCGGAGAGACAGATCTACTCTTAGCATGTCGTTAAGTTATTCCTTTCACGTAAATCACGAGTTTGCGTGTTTCTCCTCTGCCGCTAGCAGAAAAGGAAATGGGTTTCATCACGTCTCTTATTCTGCGGGCTTGACAATTAGAAGTTCTTACTGACGATTTTGTAATGGTAAACTGACAAAAGAGACAATCAGAAGTGTTATTGACGAGCGTATAACGATAATCTGCAGGAGGAGAATAATATATTTCGTAAAATAATGACTAGAAACAAAGCGTCTTCTCTCATTCAATGCTATTAGGGTTCTATGTTATCTTCGCTGTATTGTCATCTATTATACTGCTGTTAAGAGTACACTCAGCTGGTTGAAGATTGAATACATGAAACATTTACACATTGCAACACTCCCTTTCCAAATTTTGAATAAAGCAGCAGTGCAGTATTTTTTCTCTGATCTTATACTCGCTAGGATTACACACTATGCATGTAAATTTGACATCAGTATACAATCGTTCATTCCTTGCATACGGTACTAGGATAGGGATTCTCTCCCACTGTGAGTTAGAAACTGCACTCCATTAACTTCTTTTAAAAGAGCTTACCTGGATTTCCACTTAATTTCACACTCAGATTGTATGAATGCATGGAATAATGTCAGTATGAGTGACGAACTACATCAGTACTTCCATTGATTCATCCTTGTATTACAATACATTCAGACACGAAATTCATCAGTCGCCAACGTAATTATAGAACCAATAGGGCATGTTATACAATAAGTCACTGATTTTTATTATCACCAGGATCAACATCATTACCCACAGTCGTCTAACTACAAACAAAATTATGTTAGACAATTACTTACCTGTCTATTGAGTCCGGAAGGTAATTGGATCCTTAACCCTTTCGCTTTCAAGTTCTCAGCTAATGGATGTGTTAAAACTGTCAGCCATATTTACATCAGTAAGCACACATTTCTTTTAAAATTACATGGAAGGCACACCAATAAAGATATCAACATAGAAGTGTGTAAACTTATAGAGTATCTATCACATATTATCACTGCATATAAGTGTCCGACCAGTTGGCTGAACGGTCGGCGTACTGGCCTTCGGTTCAGAGGGTCCCGGGGTATTTCACATTAATTGGTTAATTCCAATGGCACGGGGGCTGGGTGTATGTGTTGTCTTCATTATCATTTCATCCTCATCACGACGCGCAGGTCGCCTACGGGAGTCAAATAGAAAGACCTGCATCTGGCGAGCCGAACCCGTCCTGGGATATCCCGGCAGTAAAAGCCATACGACATTTCATTTCACTGCAGATGTCACGACCCTCAACCAGGAATCAAAGTAAAAAGTTTCAGATTTTCAAAGTTTTGAAGTAATTCTGAGAAATGGTGTTCAATGCACAAATTTATGAATGATGTTAGTAGAAAGGTAATATTATTGTCTACTAGCGTGATAAATATCAAGATTCTATATGCATTAGATCCGAGGATAGATAAAATTGTGTAAGTCACCCATTTTATATAAAATACACATTTCTTACTGGTGATCCTGGATTATTATCATTGTAATCTACACTTTCTGATTCGGACAAAGAAATATCTTCACTTTGATAATTATCAAGATATTCAGTGACATCTTCAGCTAAATAAACTCTCTTTGCCATGTCGCACGCGATAAATAACTAGGCCTAACCTAGGCTATATCTACTACTTCGCATGCAATATGCACCTAATTACCTAAGAAAATTATTGAATAATGAACTAGCAAGTAAACTTAAGATAATGCATATGATACTGCTTAATTTCACTATATAATCAGTATCATCAAGAAAAACAGAGAGAAATGCTCGCATGTTTGCCGCCAAGCACAACGTAAACAAGACACCCAACTCCTGTGAGCACAGGTTTTAAACTCTGAGAGTATCGATAAATACGGATAGTCGGCAGTTCCCGCGTAGTATAACGTGAGTTAAAACTGTGCTCTGCTTTTTCCTTGCAAAATGCTGCTATCTAGCATGTACAGTAAATAACGAAGTAATTACAACAATGACCGGTAACGATGGATCGTTACCATATCAGCTTTCACAGGAACCGTGGGTACCGATAGATCGTTACTTTGAAAGGTAAACCTCAGAAGTGTATGGTGCCGCCATATTCAGGCTTACAGGGCATAATGAGCTGTGTGGTAATTTGCCGTTCCTTTCCTCAGTGGGCTACCGGGCCTGTGAGTAACTATTTTCATAACATCCAGATGCACTAGTCGTGCTCCGAATGTCATAACTCAGCACCATCCATATTGTCATAGCCATGAATAAGACTGGGACTTCAATTAATTTCGTGTGGCTATTTCTAGCCGAGTGCAGCCCTTGTAAGACAGACCCTCCGGTGAGGTTGGGCATCATCTTCCATGGCCAGGTAACTGCGTGTTATTGTGGTGGAGGATAGTGTTATGTGTGGTGTGTGAGTTGCAGGGATGTTGGGGACAGCACAAACACCCAGCACCCGGGCGACTGGAATTAACCAATGAATGTTAAAAGCCCCGACTCGGCCGGGAATCGAACCCGGGACCCTCTGAACCGAAGGCCAGTACGCTGACCATTCAGCCAACGAGTCGGACTGGAACTTCAATGGAAGATACACTTTGATGTGGCCTGGGCCCAGAGACAGCAAACAAATATATTGCATACGTCAAGAAGGAGTAAAAGGTGGAGTAGCTTTCTATAATCCCTATTTGTCAGTACAAGAAGAATATTAAAACGTCTACTCCTTTATCATCACCATTATCATAAACTCATTCATGTGTAAAAGAAAGGCAATCCTACCAGTTGTAAGTACATTTTTTTGCTAGGTGCTTTACGTCGCACCGACACAGATAGGTCTTATGGCGACGATGGGATGGGAAAGGCCTAGGAGTTGGAAGGAAGCGGCCGTGGCCTTAATTAAGATACAGTCCCAGCATTTGCCTGGTGTGAAAATGGGAAACCACGGAAAACCATCTTTAGGGCTGCCGATAGTGGGATTCGAACCTACTATCTCCCGGATGCAAGCTCACAGCCGCGCGCCTCTACGCGCACGGCCAACTCGCCCGGTAGTTGTAAGTACAAGGGAGGGCCAAGACCGCAAATTTCCGCACTTGTAAAGAAATAAATACATACATACATACCTACATACATATTCATTATAGCATGGTATGCCTTTCAGCGTTCAGTCTGCAAACCCCTGTGGATTTAAAAAACTCCTCCACAATCCTATGTTTCTAACTAACACTGTAGCCTCGCTAAGTTCTATACCTATAGAAACTGAGTCTAACCATCGTCGTTTTGGTCTCTCCTCTACTTCTCTTACCCTCCATGACTGAATCCATTATTCTCCTAGGTAACCTATCCTCCTCCACTCACCTCACATGACCTCACCACCGAAACCGGTTTGTGCGTACAGCTTCACAAATCGAGTTCATCCCTAACTTAGCGTTTACCTCCTCACTCAGTACCCTCCATCCTGCTCCATGGCTAAATGGTTAGCGTGCTGGCCTTTGGTCCAGAGGGTCTCGGGTTCGATTCCTGGCCGCGTCGGGGATTTTAACCTTCATTGGTTAATTCCACTGGCTCGAGGGCTGGGTGTGTGTGTGCCGTCTTGAGCATTAGAATTCATCATAGCTAGGGCCTCATTCTCATAGATGCGCAGGTCGCCCGTATGTCGTCAACTCGAAAGACCTGCACCAGACCTTTTCGGAGGCCAAACACCATTATTATTAGTACCCTTCTACCATTGAACCCACCTGAACTCACCCCAGGTGGTAAAAATTCTGGACTTCTGAACTCAAGTTCGAACTCGTCTCAGTCTGATGATATTTGAAAGTGCTCAAATACACCGGCCTCGTGTCGGCGGATCTAAAACCATGTAAACGAACTCATGTGGGATAAAATTCTGGAACCTCGATGTGTCTAAACACCGTAAAAGTAGTTGAAGGGACGTAAAATCAATAGTAAGATAAAATGCCAATGATCACACAGGACGTGATGTGGCAGATCGATGTGTGTCTGTCAGTACGTACAGTACCAACTCTGAAATATGGAGGAGATGGAGTCACGGCGTTGTCGGTTTTTCATGGAGTGGATATAGCTCTCCCTGAACTGAAATCTGAATGTGGAAACTATGAGTACATTTTTATTTAAGGCAGAAAACCTGGCGTTAATGCCATTGTCTTCATCAGCATGAAAAGCCTGTGTGGGAATGTTCTATGGACAAGATGGTTCCTAAAAGGATTGGTCGAGCAAAACCCTAACCTGATTCCCATAATAACACTTTAGTGAAGTGACTTCATCCTAGACACAAGTGATGAACTTCCCAAACTACACTGTCAAAGCTCCTCGAGTAAAATTATTCCATGGTGCAATGCCTCACTGGCAGGATTAGAGCTCTCAAAAGGGCAGAGAGTAGGTCCGCCACATATCTATGACCATTGGAGGTAAGTGTGTCAATGGATCAGTCTGATAGTAGTTTTGGATAGTCATTGTGATGATTGCTGCTTAAATTGGTCTAAAATCGAGGTCACCGATCCTCGAGAAGATGTTCGGTTACTATTGATCACCTAGTGTACCTCACTTGTGTCACCTCTTATCAATAATTTTGGGTAACTGCAGAACGCTAGTGACGTAGATGATTTTGGCATACTGTAACACCTAGTTGATCTCATGGGTAGGAAGACTGTCATTGCTTCAAGGTTTTCACCTATATTCCGCTAGTGTTCATTTTTGTTCACTTTCTAAAAAAGTTTTTTTCTATCCTTGATTTATAACACTTTAAAAGCTGGTAATACTATGTGGGGATATGTTGAATTTGGATTATATGCAAGAGAAAAGATAGGACTTACGTCATGTGTGTCCGTGAAAGGAAATGAAACGAACTCAGACGGTTTAGAGTAAGTAAATTCTACGTAAACGGAGTTCGTTTAAAAATACGTGTTGTATCTCGTTAAACACACTACTCACACGAGAAGGCAAGGGATAGCGGAGGACTGAATCTTCACTTCAGATCCAAGTCTCATTCAAATGAGAATTCCTTCTCACTGCAGCTTCACTACATAACGTGCCTTGAATATTACAAGAGGTAATTGAGACAATGCCCTTTGCTCCCTCAGTGACATAATGAAGGAGAGGCGATTCGCTCACCAGGTTCATTCTCAGTTTCGTGTGCTGTCAGTGTAGTTTCTTGTCAAGTATACACTTTACTTGGCACCGACACAGATAGGTCGTATGGCGGCGATATGATAGGAAAGGCCTAGGAGTCTTAATTAAGATGCAGCCCCAGCATTTGCCTGGTGTGAAAATGGAAAACAACAGCAAACCGTATTAATGGCTGCCAACAGTGGGGCTCGACCCCACTGTATCCCGGATGCAAGCTCGTACCTGCTTGCCCCTAACAGCACAGCCAATTCCCCCGGTTTGTATAGTATACAGAATGCACTACACGAAGTAAAAGAATGCCGCGTTATCAATTGCGTAAATAAACGGGGGCAGTAAGTTCTAACAGTTGTAACTTGATCGTGTTTAAGGACTGCTACTAATAAAAGGGAGTATTAGTGTTGATGGCTATCAGCGTGTCACAGGTATAAGCTGAAGAACATAACTGAGAACCAACTCGTTACACCTTTAATTGGCTTTCCTTGGGCGGCTTCCGCAGGTAGGGACCCGGACCCACTGGGCTTCTCAATCCATCCAATTATACAGCAACGCATGAGAATTCTTACAGACTTTCGCCCTACAGTTTCTAAAGAAGACAGATGGTATGTTTTGAAGGCTCCTATAGCGAAATTTAAGATGATTCCTGTTAGGAAGAAGAGAAATAATCGGAACAGAAAGATAGGAAACGTCACTGATAACATCTACCAATGAAGTAACTAACTCAGAGAGGTGAAGAATCTGGATCAACAACTGTTTTATTTTTTCATTTTCTTTTCGAACTTCTAGGCGATTTTAATTTAGAATGTTGCATTTCAAACATATCCGTGCGCAGTCACGTATGTGCATTCAACCGCACAAAAATTGGCCATCACGGAAGATAACTTACTTTCAAACACCTTTTTTTTGCCTTTCGGGAATGTATAAAATTAAATATTAATTTCACGAGTTGGTATATTTTATATTCGCTCTTCAAGGGTGGTTTGAATCAATGTTAGCCTGTGGTACGTACCATCCTACTGTTCGAGAGAAAATCCTTAGTCACCGGAAGTTGTTGCGCACCATAATCGAACCACTCAGCATTAAGTTCAAATCTATAATAATGGCTCAAGTTGGTTTTCCATCATTCAGGATAATAAGATATGAACTTACTAGAAATCATATCAGTTGTGAGAGCGCAACTCGCCATCAGTGCTGATCTTCACAACACTGCCTTCATTGCTAACCCCGGATTTACTAAAATTAGTTTTCAAACAAGAGAATAAAGCGTGACATCGAGATTACACATCTGGTCGTGTTGGGCCTCATCAATTCACATCAATTCATTTTGTGAGATATTCATTCTCTGAATAATTATAAACGAAGGTCTCGATAAGTGTATTTATTTATTTATTTATTTATTTATTTATTTATTTATTTATTTATTTATTTATTTATTTATTTATTTATTTATTTCGAAGCCATGTTCCCTAAGATGAAAAATTATGTCGACGTAGGACTTGATATCTTCAGTACAATTAAGAATAATACATTTGTTATTCTAGTTTTCTTCAATAATGCACATCACTAGGATGCACACTGAAGTTGAACATGTTCTAAAATTAGAAAACTTGTAAAGATAATGCCAATTTACGAGATATGGTGCAAAATTCATGGCATCAACGTTTCTCTCATCGTCGCCATAAGACCTATCTGTGTCGGTGCGACGTAAAGCAACTAGCAAAAGGAAAAACGTTTCTCGCACGAATGCGGGATATACCAGACAAATGAAAATATCCAGGTCGGAGTGGGGAGTATAACGTTTTGTGGAATGAATGAGTAATACCGAGTAGATTTGCCAGTTGTAGGATATAGAGCGAAGAAACTGTCAGCATTGTGCTACATGATGTTTATTCTCAGCGAGTGCAGTATCCGTTGCGGTAAGTTCGCAACACGTTGCCAACGATGCAGGAGACGTCGGATAACAGTCACCTTACCAAGCGTGAATTCTGAAATCCCATGTCTCACAGAGTTCGCAATGTTCTCTCGTATTGCAAACCGTCTCCCATGCAAAGGTTCTTTCACACTGTGATTGAGATCAAAATCGCACGGAGACAGATCCGATAAGCATGACGGGTGCTCTAGTACTTCCTACTCCCAGCACTAAAGTTGCCTCCGTACAGCCTCTGCTCCATGCAGTCTAGCGTTGTTATGGGGAAGGATTACATTGTTTCAGATTGTTACTCATATAGTGACCATGTTCTACCCATGTCCTTTCACTGGGTAATTATTGCACATGATACATCAGTCTGGACACTAGCAAGTCCTCTGAACCGTTGCACGTCGCTGCTTGTTTCATGTCAGTCTTGAAATGTTGCTGCCCATCTCGCAACGGTTCGGTACGGAAGAGCTCCCACAAGCTCTTTGGCACTGAGATCCCGGTTAACAGCCATCTTGATGTAGTCATGCTGTTCTTGCCTCGTCACATCCATTCTGAACGGAGCCTGGCTCACTTCACCCTGTCCGCGGTACCTGTCCAACGCACCGCCATTTCGTGCTGCGAGTGTCAAGCTTTCCAGGACATATGGCCATTGTATGGCAGCACCGTGCAAATTTCAGGGGAAAAGCTTGCCGTAAGTTATGCAACAACCGTGGTATGCTGTAATTGTTAAAAATTAAATCAAATTGGAAGAGATAAATTAAATTACGGAGGATAACTTTCAGTTACCGGTGTCTAGTGCGATCATGGAAGATGTAGCCTCAAGATTCAAGGTTTTTTAAATTATAAATATTCTTGTTATTTAGTATAAATAACATGAACATCTCTTCATTAAAATTTTATTCACATATATGTATAAGGGAAGTAGTTCCCAAAGAAACTAATTTCGATACCTTTAGGCATGTATGTGATGTGCAGTAAGTACAAAAGGATTCAATAACATTTTCTTATATCATGCTCTTTAAAGTATTCGAAATATACTGTCAACATTTCGAATATACCGCTGAGGAGAATTTTAATCTTGTTCCCAAGTTTACTTTTATATTGACTCTTCAGTAATGAAGAAATCTAGTGCACATAAATCCTACATAGAAATTTCGTGCATGCGATATACTTTCTACTGTACGAGAGGCGTACTATATTGCTTTACGCTTTATTTTTTTGTACGTCCAGGTATGGTTCACATGAACGTGGTGATATGTAACTAGTGTTTTGTTCCACCGTTTGGTAGCAACACACACACAGGGTCAACGAATGCACTCATCATGGCCATTTCATAATAACAGTGTCAGCGTAGGAGCAGACAACGTGGAAAGCAACCGTCAGGGACAGCGCTATACGACTTGGTTCCTATGGAAAGAATGCGTGGCCACTGCAGAAATTCACCGACGCTTGGTGGCAGTGTGTGGAGAACATGCGCCGTCACGGAAAACAGTCTACAACTGGGTGAAAGGTTGGAAAACAGGGCGCATATCGATGGACAAAGGAACCAGTTCTGGAAGGAATGTGACAGTGTCAACACCAGCCAACATTGCCCGGGTCGAACAGGCCATTAAAGGAAACACATGCACCTCATTTACGGAAATGGAGGCAGTCACGGGAATTAGTCGAAACACACTGCAGCGGATCGCGCACGGCCACTTACAGTTGAGGAAGGTGTCATCCACGTGCGTGCCTAGACTCTTGTCTGCAGACGAAAAGCAGAGGCGTGTGGACGTGTGCAGAGAACTTTTGCAACGCCATGATCAAGATCTAGCCGACTTCATGGCTAGGCGTTTGATAGGTCATGAGATATGGCACCATGACCATGATTCACAAACGAAACAGCAATCGATGCAATAGAAACATAGGGGCAGTCCACCGCCAAAGGAATGTCGAACAGTGCCATCAGTTGGCAAGCGAATGGCGACAGTGTTCTGGGACGCAAAGGGCATCATCCTCATTGATTGACTGGAATTTGGGGCCACGATTAACAGTGCAGCATATGTGGCAACCCTTAAGCGCTTACGTCGTGCCATTCAAACTAAGCGGCCAGAAAAATGGGCTAAAAGTTTGCTTCTGTAACATGACAATGTCCAGCCCAACACTAGCCGAGAGTCCACCGCAGCCATTGATCGAATGGGATTCACGGTGCTGCCTCACGCACCATACTCTCCCGACTTGGCACCAAGTGATTATGACCTGCTCGGGATCATGAAGAAACCTCTCCGTGGTGGCCGTTTTGCGTATTTTTCAGAACTTGACATAGTTGTCAAAGTATGGGTACGCAACACTCCGAAAGAATGGTTTCAAGAAGGTCTGGAGAGACTGAGACATCGATGGCAAAAGTGCAAACAGTCACAAGGACATTATGTTGAGAAGGTGGATGTAACAACTGATGTGTAATGTACTTCATTTGGGTAGAAAAGAATAAAGTGTAAAACAATATAGTACGCGGTTCGTGCATTCTAAAGAAACATCCTCAAGTAATCAGAACTGAAATCCTGTCGTATAAATTCGTAAAAATACCAGTACTCGCTAAATATCACGAGCACTCAGAGCACTTTTCCTGCTTGTTGCATGGTATAGTCCGCCTCTGTGGTGCAGTGGTTACCGTGATTAGCTGCCACCCCCGTAGGCCTGGGTTCGATTCCCGGTTCTTCAACGAAATTTGAAAAGTGGTGCGAGTGCTGGAACGGGGTCCACTCAGCCTCGGGAGGTCAACTAAGTAGAGGGGCGGTTCTATTCTCACCTCATCCATACTCGAAGTGGTTTTCCGTGGCTTCCCACTTCTCCTCCAGGTACCTAGCTTAAGCCCACGGCCGCTTCCTTCCTTGTCTGTCCCTTCCAATCTTCCCAGCCCTCTGCAAGCCCCTGTTCAGCATAGCAGGTGAGGCCGCCTGGGCGAGGTACTGGTCCTACCTTTCACTTGTATCCCCAGACCCAAAGTCTCACGCTGCAGGACACTGCCCTTAAGGCAGTAGAGGTGGGATCCCTCGCTGAGTCCGAGGGAAAAACCAAACCTGAAGGGTAATCAGATTAAGAAAGAAAGAAAGAAAGAAGAACAAAGAAAGTTGCATGGTTTAACAGATATTGGGTACACATCAAGCGTTATTTTATTCATTACTCCAGAGTATGCTCAGTAAGTGTTCGAATCGTTTTTTTTTTTATTTCTCATTATGCGAATTCGTATACGAACACTTCGATTCCCAAAGCTTTATTCAGTATTCGGGAGATAGTAGGTTCGAACCCCACTGTCGGCAGCCCTGAAAATGGTTTTCCATGGTTTCCCATTTTCACACCAGGCAAATGCTGGGGCTGTACCTCAATTAAGGCCACGGCCGCTTCCTTCCCATTCCCAGCCCTTCCCTGTCCCCTCGTCGCCATAAGAGCTATCTGTGTCGGTGCGACGTAAAGCAACTAGCAAAAAAATAGGCTTTATTCACAACACGTTAAAACATTCAAACAATCATATACCATGCCAAATCTAGTGTACATACAATTTGCTTACACCACACATGTTATACCATGTCCTTTACCTTGTTCACATTTTATGTTCTTCCTTACTTAATTAGTATTTTCTCCTTAGAATTTTCCCAAGATACTTATAGTTTCGCTCATATCCTTATAGTTATCTCTTTCGAGTATTTAGCAGGTTTTTGAGTCATATAAAAATTCAAGTGACAGTAAATTAAACTTGGTGAACTACTGAGAATCACAGTTGAATGTCAGTGCTACTTATGTGTAAGATATACAGTATATGACAACCGTGTGATACTGAACTGTTGAACATTTCATGACTTGCAACTTCTAAATGGCTAGTACTCTAAGTTTCCGGGTCCATGGCTAAATAGCGTGCTGGCATTTGGTCACAAGGGTCCCGGGTTCAATTCCCGGCAGGGTCAGAAATTTTAACCACCATTAGTTAATTTCACTGGCACGGGGGCTGGGTGTATACATCGTCTTCTTCATCATCATCATCACGACGCGTAGGTCGTCTACGGCCGTCAAATCAAAAGACGAGCACCTGGCAAGCCGAACATGTCCTCGGACACTCTCGGCTCAAAAAGGCAGACGCCATTTCATTTTCTTTAATTACTCGAAGTTAGTAACTATTGTATCCTATTGTTTGTGTTATAATGATAAAATAATGTAATCGAAGTATGCATTCATTCCATCAAATCCATCGTCAGTTAAGCATACTCTACTTGTATAATATGCTATACCCACTGCATAAAGCTGATATGAGTTATGTGATTGCTTATAACGCCACTACAGCTTTCAGAAAAAGGTTGAAATAACGTTTGACCTATAGAATGGTTAAGTACCTAAATCCAAGTAACCAATAAGTACCATTATGGAACATGCAATTATTATTATTATTATTATTATTATTATTATTATTATTATTATTATTATTATTATTATTATTATTATTATTATTATTATTTCGTTTCGGTCAACGAAGGACCATGTCATTTCAACTGTTTTCTTTGAGCTTAAATGTTGGTCCAGTATTCCTTCATTCGTAGAGGATGTTGCTCCTTTCGCTCTTTTCGTGCATGCCTTTTCAGTTTTCAGCTTCGGCTTTGGTTGGAAACTCTGATGTTCTTTGAGTTTTTTCTCGAGTGGTTTACGCTCCTGGATATCTCCAAATGAGATCCCAATCTCCTGCAGATCTTTCTGTACCTCACTGAACCATGCCCCCTGTGCCTTTTTCTCTTGGAGGAAAGAGAAAATGCGGTTGGTTAACCGTGTTGACTTCATTCGGGCCATGTGTCCATAAAAAGTAATCTTTTTCCGCATCACGTCTGTTATTTTCTTCACACGCAAGTACAAATCCTGGTTTGCCGTCTCCTATTTTCTTTGACTGGACCTAAGATTTACCTCAAAACTTCCTTTCCTTAGCCTCAAATTTCTCCATCATGCCATTTTTGTTCATGGCGAGACATTCCGCTGCATATAGAGCTTCTGGCCGGATAACAGAGCAATAGTGTTTGAGTTTTGCATTCAGAGATATAGGTCTTTTATTATAGACATTTTCAGTCAGATGGTAAGCCATTTCAATTTTATTCATGCATGATGAAAAGGCTTCAATTCAGCCATGTTAGGTTGTACCCATTCACCAGGATACTTTTAATTTTCAACCCGCTTGACTTTTCCTTGAGTCCCTTCTAGCTCATTTGGCGCCAGTTTGATGTTTGTAATGAATTTCGTTTTCTCAAAGGAGATCTGGAGACCCACTTTGCAGATTTTGTTTGTAGCTGGTTGATCTGCTTCGTGGCCACATCCAAGGAATCAGTGAAAACCGCAAGATCGTCTGCAAGTGCTAGACAGTTAATTGAAAGATTCTTGTTCTTGTGACCTAGTCTGGCTCCGCTTTCGACTCCTTCATAACTCATTTATCTGCGCCACTTACGGATCACTTTCTTAAGAACGCAGTTGAACAACAGAGGTGAGAAGTGAGAGACCACCTCCCTGCGTAACCCCCGTCCGTATTTCAAAGGCATCTGAAGTCTCCTCTCTGAACTTCACTTTTGAGATGCTGTTAGTGAGAGTCTGTTGGACGATCGCTCATGTTTTACCATCCAATACAAATTCCTTTAAGATCTGAATTAAGGTAGTTCTGTCAATTTAATCATAGGCCTTCTTAAAGTCGACGAACGTTACTACGAAAGGCTTGCTCCTTAGTTTAAGATATGAAAGGACAGATTTCAGATTCATAATCTGCTCCACACACGACCGTCCTTTCCAGAAACCTCCCAGGTAATCACCTAGCTCTGGATCTAGTTGTTCTTCTGGCCTGATTTGAAGAGATTTCGAGGGCATTTTCTAGGTTATGAGTAGGAGGGAGTTGCCGCAATTGTTATTAACATCCGACTTGTCGCCTTCCTTTTGAAGTGGGTAGATTAGGGCAGATGTCCAGTCTCTTGGAAGTATTTCGGTATTCCAGATTTCAAGTATGACGTCCGTTAATTTCTCCACTGCAATCTCGCTAGCAAACTTCCACAATTCATCTATTATCGAACCTTCACCCGGAGCTTTATTGTTCTTCAATAATTGGATAATCTGTCTGATTTCCTCTTTCGAGGGTGGAACTGAATCTGGGTGGAATTGTATTTTATATTCAAATGTAAATCTGGATATTGGGGTCTCGCAGTTAAGAAGGGATTCAACTTGTGTTGCAAGGACCCGGCAGTTTTCCTTGTCGTTATGGGCGAGTTTTCCATTGGAATCTCTGAACTTTAGGCTCGGTGGGTCATATTACCTCAAGATGCTTTTGAAAGTTTTATAAAAATTCGCGTGTATTTTTCTTGAAATCCTGCTCAATTTGTGCCAGCTGGTGTTTATCCAAAGCGCGTTTAAGGCTGCGGATGGTTTTTGCTGCACACTTTCTCTCATTCAAGAAGTTTGTCCAGCTGACTTGGTTCTTTAGCGAGTTCCATTTCTGCCAGGCCAACTGTGCATCGCATTCACTGTTCCACCAAGCATGCTTCGTGGACTTTGTAAGCTGAACTGTCTCTTTAGCTGTTTCGACCAGATCCTCACGCGGCTGTTCCATGTTCTCTGCATCCTCGGATTGTAGTTTCTGCGTGAACTCATGGTTAGATCCTACATTTTCTCTATCAAATCTTGCAATCTTTTGGCTCGAACTCTTCTTGTGCTTCTCGGGAGCAGCTTGATTTTTATCTTGGATAGATAGTGATCTTAGTCGAGTTTTGCATTTCTTAGAAATTTCACATTCTGAATTTCTCTCTGAGCTTTCCGTGCGATCGCTACACGATCAATCTGGAATTCACCAAAGTGGGGATATGCGGATTTCCAGGTCTTCTGTTTCTTGGTCACGTGTTTGAAAGCAGTAGACTTCCTTACGAGGTTAAATGCCTTACACAGCTTTATTAGCCTTTGTCCATTACGATTTGTTCTCTGGTGAGCAGGATAGTTTCCATCGATGTTTAGGAACTTTCTCTTTTTGCCTACCTGGGCATTGAAATCACCAAGCAAGATGATGGTATGTTTGTCTGTAATCTTGGATAAAATATCCTCAAGTTCTCCCCAGAATCTATCAGTTCCCTCCGGGTCTCTCTTGTTCGCTTCCTTGGTCGGCGCATGAACGTTCACAATAGTATACATTTTGTTTGTGGTTCGAAAGGACAGAGTCGAGACTCTGTTATTCACAGAGGTGAAATTTGTGATTGAGTCCAGAAACGTTTTGTTGACTAAAAATCCTGTGCCGAGGTGGGGCACAGTTTGTATGACACGTTTGTCAGGTTTACCCTTGAAGATCATGTAACTTTCAGATTCAAAGCCCTGCTCATCTGTAAATCTCGTTTCCTGAATTGCTGCAATCAAAATTTGCTGTTCAGGTAGGATATCTGTCAGCTGTTTCAGTTTTCCAAACTTCTGGAGAGATTTGGAGTTGGAGGTCGCAAAGAAATTCTTGGCTCTACTGTATGTTTGACCTTTCGTGGAGTGTCCGATACCTCCGAGCATGTCGGTGAAGGCTCCTCAGAATCCGAAGGGCTACTAGTGTCGTACAAAACGACGGTGGATTGGTTACCGTCTGGGGTAGTGGATTTAGCTGAAATTTCCTCTATGCTTTTCACAGTTGCAAAACTGTAGACTGGAGTCGGTGATATTTCGCACCGACAAAGGTACTACCAACGTTGTGAGCCATGGAGCCCCCAGCACTGATCGGTTCACCGGCCCAGTTTCCCACTGGGATTGGTTACCCAACCTTCCATTGCGTTGCTCGGCTTAAGAGGGGTACCTCTTGCGGGTTACGTGCTGGAGTTGGAGGCAAGTTAGATCCTCTTGCCGTATCCAATAGTTTATTGTTGCAGATGGTCGCAACGATGCATTTCACTCCCATTTGCCAGGGCCGTAAAAAATTATTATAAAAATGATTATAATTAATAAAAATAAAAATTATTATTATTATTATTATTATTATTATTATTATTATTATTATTATTATTATTATTATTATTATTATTATTATTATTATTATTACTATTATTATTATTATTATTTGTGTCGTGCATTTGAACAACCATATTAACACCGGCCCTTTGTGGGAAAACACTATTATACATAGAAGGCAGGCGACTGTTTGGAAATTCCTGCGCAAATCGTCTGCAAGCTTCGGCTAAATTCCGACCAGATTCTCCGTAGATTAAAATTATGCTTGTGCATTTCTCGTTCCTGAACACACCAGCCATTGCCGTTACTGTATGTTGACAACAACTGTATGCTACTGTACCAAATACCAGACTAATGCCGAGCATTCGTAAACGAGGCGTACTAACGATAGGAAGCGCATTTGAGGGACAGCGCCGAGGCGCACGCATGTTTGGTTATCTCTTCATATGCTGACGTAACCTGCCTGCAGGCAGTAATAACCACATGAAAATCAGTTATTACACACCCCATTCATCATTAGTGCATGCGGGACACTTCTAGGTAGCAAGTACGGCACTGGCGGGCCACCTGGTGTCCACCCGTCAGTCCCGTTTCTCCTTTTCAAGTTTACGTAATTGTGTGTAAAGTAGAGGTAAGTTCATATCGCTCATTAAGTACAATAACGTCATAACTCAAAAACCGTTCGTTTTCAGGACAAACATTTGAAATATTAAAGGGCTGCCACTTCAAGACAAATAATTATACACTCTACAACAACAAAAACGACGCATCGGGAAGGGGTTATCCGATTGTAAGGAAATTACGTATGCAAAGACATTCGGACCGAACATGCAAATGATTAAAGTTCCGCATCCGAACTGGGCATGCATCAGGTGTATATAAGGTGCGATTATGACGCGATTGCTCAAAGTAGCTGTTGCATTCGACTGCGCTATCTTAACGTCGGCTGTAAGAATGTCACGCCGAAGGATTCGTGCTCATTATGAGCAGATGTCAGAGTTTGAAAGAGGTCGTGCGATCGGATTGAAAGAAGCTGGTTGGTCGAATCGAGCTGTCGCTGGACATTTGGGTCGAAGTCATGCGGCGACCAGACGATGCTTGCAAGCGTGGATCAGCAATGGCAGGCATCAGCGTCAGGACGGCAGTGGTCGACCGAGGGCCACAACAGCGCGGGCAGACAGAGCGATTGTCAGAACAGCTGGCGCAGCACCGGAGTCGTCGTAATCAACGACCCAGCATGTGACCCGCACACATGTGCCCACCATAACCATCAACAGACGCCTGAGAGAGCGGAATTTGCGCTCGCGCCGCCCGTTACGCCGCTTACCACTCACGCCTGTTCACCGTCAAGCCAGATTACAGTGGTGCCAGGCTCGAGCAACGTGGAACTGCGCTGACTGGGGACGTATAGTCTTTAGCGGCGAGTCCCGTTTCCAACGGTGCACTGACGACAACAGCAGACGTGTTTGGAGACGTCCAGGCCAGCGCGGGGATCCTCCCTTGACTATCACACACCACACAGCCCCACAACAGAGGGTGATGGTCTGGGGTGCCATCTCCTTTGATAGCCGGGCCCCTCTGGTAGTCATTCCTGGTACACTGACAGCACCAGCGGTATGTTGATGACATTCTGCGGCCGGTTGTGTTACCGTTCTTTTTTTTTAGTTGCTTTACTTCGCAACGACACAGATAGGTCTTATGGCGACGATGGGTTAGGAAAGGCCTGGGAAATGGAAGGAAGCGGCCGTGGCCTTAATTAAGGTACAGCACCGGCATTTGCCTGGTGTGAAAATCGGAAACCACGGAAAACCATCTTCAGGGCTGCTGACAGTGGGGATCGAACCCACTATCTCCCGATTACTGGATACTAGCCGCACTTAAGCGACTGCAGCTATCCAGCTCGGTGTTACCGTTCTTTCAGCGACATCCAGGCCTCACTTTCCAACAGGATAACACCCGGCCGCACACGGCCCGTGTTGCTATGAACTGTCTTCAAGCTTGCCCTATCCTTCCTTGGCCAGCTCGGTCGCCGGATCTCTCTCCCATAGAGCACATTTGGGACGTCATGGGAAGATGATTGCGAACATCCCGGAATGTCGCCGAGTTAGTCCAACAGTCGGAGACCATTTGGCATGAAATTCCACAGGACACCATACGGGAACTTTATCAATCTATGCCACGTCGAGTGACAGCTTGCATCCAGGCTAGGGGTGTACCAACACCTTATCGACGTCCTCAATTTGTAACGCTCTAACTCTGCAATAAATCATTCGATTGTTCTGCACCTTTTATTGTTGGCTTTTCTATGTCTGTTCTTCACATGCACAGATTTTTATCGCCATCGGACAATTCCTTCCTGGTCCGTCGTTTTTTTGTTATAGAGTGTATTTACAAACATCATGTTTGATTATATGACAAAATAAATTATTGCAGTAATTTTGAGTGTATCTAATTTATTTTAGCTGTTCCCACGAAGACAATATGAGACTCATAGTAGACACCATATGCACTTACCTCATTGTTGCTACAAATATTAAGCTTAAAGTAAGACATAAACCAAAATGTGACTTCCTTGACATAAATTGGAATCATACTGACGATAGTTATATCACCGGTGTCCATATCTCCTAACATACTGAAATGGTATCATGCAATACAACAAAATATAGTCATCTGCTGAGGGTGATCAGAAGTGAACTAAAGATGATGTCAGTGCTTTTGTGTTATCACTCAGATTACAAAGACATATAAAAGAATGCGTAAGCCTTTGGGATGAAATTCTTTGCCAGTAAATATTGAAGGTCTACTTTCTTGTTAGGAGCTAGGCCTGTCTTGCAAAGAAATGCTGGTTTATCTTCTTTTTCTTAATTATACGTACTTCTTGAAAATCCTCACTGTAGGACTTCTTCACAAATATATAATATGGAGAATCACTCTTAAAGTCCAGAGCTTTCACATTTGTCAGTTTCACTGCGGTCAGATTAAGAAGACCGACCATAGAAGCAATGTTTTAACATCAGAAAATTCCTCATGGCATAATTCGTGCATATGAAAAGGTTCACCAAGTTTCCTTGCAGCCAGAATAGCATAGAACAGAATAGAATAAACACTTCAGTGGTATAGATAGATCCACCTCTCAATTGGCGTTTGACCTGTCTCTCAATCAGAGAATGTGCCGAGTCCCCCTCATTCCCACTGTATAATTTTATGAGGTATTTGTGGGTTATGGACTTTATTCCAAGAGAACAAACAGCATAAGAATACAGTCCCAACATAAATTTATTTTTTTGTTGGCCGGCACAGTTATCAGAGTAGAAGATAACTTCACCATCAGTTATGTTAGCTTTGTGCTTGAAATACATTAACACGCATGAACCTAATTCATTCACTCCCCCGATTACCGTTTGACTTATCCCATACATAGCAATCACATGATTTTTTCTTGAGGTCATAAATAGTAAAGTTTAAGACATTCAGTTTTGATTTATAATAAAATGCTGAAACATCACCCCTCGGCAACTGCACATCACATTGTCGGTCATATAAGTTACTGCTACTACACCGTCGACAAAGTCTTTCTCATATTTCTTTTCTGGACTGGACAAATTTTTCTCAACCAAATGTTCGTCATATTTAGCTTCCCCATGTTCCTTTTCTTGATCATCAAAGTTTTCGTAGGCAACGTATGTTGTACATAAATTCCTGTTAGGCACAAAGAAGATAAATTGTACTCTTGCGTGAACACACGATGAAACACTGCATAGCTCACATGAGGTTCTTTGTTTGCTTCGCAGACGGCAACGTAATCTCTGTGAATATCAGGAAGTGACCTGCTTCCATCTATAAATTGCTTTGAAGTGTAAGCCCGGGTGTGATGGCTTTCAATTTTAGGTATACCTTCAATATCTTATCTCCTTATCTTAATCTGTTTACCTCCAGGGTTGGCTTTTCCCTCGGACTCAGCGAGGGATGTCACCTCTACCGCCTCAAGGGCAGTGTCCTGGAGTTTCAGACTCTTGGTCGGGGGATACAACTGGGGAGAATGACCAGTACCTCGCCCAGGCGGCCTCACCTGCTATGCTGAACAGGGGCTTGTAGAGGGATGGGGAGATTGGATGGGACAGGCAAGGAAGAGGGAAGGAAGCGGCCGTGGCCTTAAGTGAGGTACCATCCCGGCATTTGCCTGGAGGAGAAGTGGGAAACCACGGAAAACCACTTCCAGGATGGCTGAGGTGGGAATCGAACCCACCTCTACTCAGTTGACCTCCCGAGGCTGAGTGGACCCCGTTCCAGCCCTCGTACCACTTTTCAAATTTCGTGGCAGAGCCGGGAATCGAACCCGGACCTCCGGGGGTGGCAGCTAATCACGCTAACCACTACACCACAGAGGCGACTACCTTCAATATGCTGCCGAATACCGGCACGTATACATTGATGCAGTGTTTTCTGTTTGCCATGTTTACCTCTTTTATGTGCCTCAAGTATAGTCTCCGCAAATTTATGACCTCTCTCCAGAACTGTTCTGATTGGTCGATCATCAATATCTACGGTATTATTAAAAATGTATTACAAACGCGAATTTCTTCACCATTCATGCAAAAATAAATGCATTATTACTATGTTGCTGTGGAGGTCTACTTCCTCCAGCACGAGTATAGCGATACATAGGAACAATAGGGTTCACTGAACTGGGAAGGGATTGCTGCTGCAGATCTATATCACCTAATGACGAGTAAGACGAAAACAGTTGCAGTCGACGCTCATTACTGAACTTTAATGAGCATTGCAGCTTGCAGTTTTCTTTACTTCGTGCATTCATCTACGGACTGCCTGGCCGAGGCGGTAAAGGCGTGCTCGGTTCACCCGGAAGGACGTGGGTTCGATTCCCCGTCAGGAAGTCGAAAAATTTAAGAAACGAAATTTCCACTTCTGGAGGTGCATATGGTCCTGAGGTTCACTCACCCTACACCAAAAAACAGTATCAGGTTAATTCCTATTAGCAAAGGCGGCCGGGCGTAGAGCTAACTACTTTAACCCATCAAGTGTCGAGGTTACGGATAGTGGAAGCTTTTCCTTCCACCTCTCCAAGGGCCTTCATGGCCTGTACGGAGATGACTTTGCTTTGCTTTCGCTGCTTTCATCTGCCTCTGGGATATTACATTTTTACCTTTTGTATGGGTTTCATATGCCTGTCCAGTATTTATTGCTCTTTTCAAAAGGTTCCACTTTGCAACATTTCTCTGCCGTTTCACACCTTCCTTTGAAAGACTCACTAATATGGTGGTCGATGTGTCCTGCATGCCGGCTATTGAACCATTGTTATTGTCAGTGAAAGATGACGTAGTGTTTGTTACTGGAGATATTTTAGCTGGAATACTGGTTCTTCCAGGGGTTTCACTCACACCAGAAATGTCAATATCCTAACTGTCCTCACAAGCATGTCCACCATCATCCTAGGGAGATTATGTTTTGTCATTAAACACGTCATCGCAATCTTCAGAATATGTGATACTTGAGTATGTATTTGATGACGAAGTACAGGAAGATGAAGTTCTGGTAGGAGAGATACTAGAGATACGAGAATTTGGATACCTTGTCGAAGATTCACATGGCGGAATCGGGCAATTCGAAGTCCTGGATCAAAACAGAGAAAGGAATAACTGTACTAACAATTACTTTTAAAAGTTTACTAATTAATAACTCTACATTGTGAACGCTGCACTATAACTACAAAGATGATGATTATTAAGAGCAATGTGTACCCGGTTACTCTAAGGACGTCGAAACGTCAGGCTCATTTTTCATAAATCACTGCTTTGTCCCATTCCGTCCCTTCGCAATTCCCTCCTTTGTTTCAATATTTTCCATATCGGTGAGGACTAGCTGAACGAGCACTTTACCGCGAGAAATCATGGTCTACAGAGACGGAGAAATGAAGTGTTTCAGTGGAAAAAATAAAAAATAACCTTTACCTATCGCAGCACTGGGTACAACTTATTCTAACGATAACATCATAACGGCATAATCGGATTTCGTTTCTTAAAAATGATACATTCTTTGTAGCAAGAACAACATAATAGCATTTAGTACTTTTATTTCTACCTGAAAAGATGTGTTTGATTTGCAGCAATAATGTCCGAATGTGAAATAGTACAAATAAAATAACTATTTCTCGGAACAAGAATGTCATATTTCCTTATAATACACACATAACCTGGGTTGATTTGCAGTGCATACTGCATTAAGTCTAAATAATACATTATGCATGGGAGATTATATAACGCAATATACTAACCTTCCCCACAGCAAGGGTATCGCAACTCCAGATATGTCACTCTTGCACAACAACAAACGCATGCCTTCCACATAGTGCCAAGGTCGCAACTCAAATGGTACGGTGTTGATGAGCGCTCAATGACCAAAGCAAGAAGGGGAAAGAACGACGCATTTGCTCTCTCTGGCCGCGTCATTGAATTTCAGATTATGACGTTGAAAGTGCATGCGATAATACCTACACCTAAGAACAGCTTGTTTTGAGTTATGACGTTGTTGTATTTAATGAGTGATATGAAGTAGGAAACGACTAATGTAATACACTCACTCTGTAAAGTAGCAAATCTGTATAAACACTCGTAATGTAAACATTGGTGCAATGAGTTGTGGATTTAAAAATGAAGAGGAAAGCGATCAAGTAATAAAAAATAAAAAACCCTATGGCTCAACAGCCCCGAAGGGCCATGGCCTACCAAGAGACCGCTGCTCAGCCCGAAGGCCTGCAGATTACGACGTGTCGTGTGGTCAGCACGGCGGATCCTCTCGGCCGTTATTCTTGACTTTCAAGATCGGGGCCGCCATCTCATCGTCAAATATCTCTTCAATTGTAATCACGTAGGCTGAGTGGACCTCGAACCAGCCCTGAGATGCAGGTAAAAATCCCTGATCAGGCCGGGAACTGAACCCGGGGCCTCCAAGTAAGAGGCAGGCACGCTAACCCTACACCGCAGAGCTGGCAAAAAAAAAAATTAAAAATATATAAATTTGGAAAAGCCTTGTCCGCTAGCATATTCCCAATATAGCTATTCTTGGGTATATAACTGTTTGCAGAGCAGAGGCGTTGTTAGACATAACTGCAACTTTATCAATCAATCAACCTTATAGAAACTCCTAATGTTAATATAGATGCAAAGTTCTTTGTAAAACGGAAAGTACATATATTTGCAGACTTATGTATAGAATCAATTAGTTGTTCATATACAGGGTTATTTGTCTAAGATGTTACTCGGATATAACGTCTAAACCATTAAAGATGTCGGCATTCCGTGTTCATATTCGTAAATGGTACCCAGGGGCTTGTAAAATAACGTGCTACTTATTCTCATGGGGTGATTAATAGCCGAGATATCAATAATAACTCCACATTTTTAAATGGAACGCACGAATACATACAGCTGGCCTAAAAGTTCAACTGCATACAAGCACATATACGTAAGTACTTTCAAAATCGGAGAGTTACCTTTTGAGATATCAATAAAAACCGCACTTGGGCTTTTGAGTGCCGCATCACACAGAGTACGTTCGGCCAAGGACGTATTGGCACGCAAGCTGTTTTCTGGCATTGATTCCAGCCACAGAACGGATACCAGTCATGTACTGTAAACCATCGTACACCCTATGTGATGTACCTTAACCTACCCTGGGTGTGCAACGTTATTGTATGACTAGCGAACACACAACGGGGAAGGAAGAATAAGGTTGTTGTTGTTGTTTGTTTTGTTTTGTTTTGTTTTGAAATCCATGTGTAACAGGTTGCGCTCATTTTGGCGTCTTTCCCCACGGATGAGAATGGGAAGGATTTGGAAAGGACGTCGGCCGTGGCCTATCTCATAGGTACTAAGTCAATGTAATTATTTTCTTCCTTTTAGAAACATTAACCCTCCTTGTCTTGCCATGAGTTCGCCTGTCATACACACTTTGTAACCCATCACATGTGTACGATATTCTTACATGCCTGGTATCCATTCTGTGGCTGCAATCACATCCAGGAAACTACTTGCGTGTCAATATGTCCTTGCTCGACTGCACGTCGTCTAATGTGGCATGCAAAACCGCGTATGCTGTTCTTATTGATATCTCAGAAAGTAACTGTCCTATTTTTAAAATACTAATATATTTGAACTTGTACGCAGTTGAGCTTTTAGACCAGCTGCAGGAATTTGTGCTGTTCCATTTTAAAATATGGAGTTAGTAATAATATCTCGATTATTAATCACCCTATGAGAATACGTAGCACATTATTTTACAAGTCGCTGGTTATCATTTACGAATATGGCAACAAAATACCGATATCTTTAATGGTTTAGACGTTATTTCCATATAACACTTTAGGTGAATAGCCCTGTATATCTAGGTCCTAATGTAGAACTATCTAGAGAATAGCAGTGTGTCTGTCTGCGTCCGTCCTGTAAAATACTAAACTGAGGTTCTTACACATTTCTGTTAAAATAAAATAAATCACACTTAGCTAAAGGCCCTATTCCCTCCCCTCTCCAATCCCTGAAACTTCCACCTAACCACCTCCCTTCATCCCACACATCTCCTCCATCCCGCCTAATCTCCTGGCCAGAGAGAAGGCATAATCTTGTAAGTGGCCCGTCCCACTCCTTAAGCGTATAGAATGAAAACATGCTCCCACGCACGCACGCACGCACACTGTTAAGGGCGCTGACGTGAACAGTAGCGAATTGCCGTCACAAACTGAACAAATACGGCATGTATTTTTGGAGGAAATTAATTTTTCAATTCTAGCCAATAATGAAGGAGTAATTTACTGGAAATAAGTACGTTATTATGTTATTTATACGTCTGAATAAGGAACGTAGAATTGGAAATCATTCCAAACATTAAATCCTCTTGTATTGCAGAGTTTACCACTGTTTTTTTTTTTTTTTTTTTTCAAGTTTGGTGTTAACTGGAATGATCTATTTATATAGTTTTTAAATGACCTGTTTTGTCAGTTGCCGTTTCTCTTTATCATGCAGATGAGTAAAACCTACACATCATACTGTGAATAGTCGACACTAGCAAACTACAATAAATATTACAAGGCCAATATCATAATGCATATTGTGTGTGTCTGTTGACATTTTTAGTCTGGAATTCTGATAGCTGTCTGCAATACGGCGAAATTGAGACAATATTTTCACAAGTGTTGATGTGATCATAAACAGATTTGCGTTAGACTGTATTGATAACAAACGTTATTTGCCCGATAATTATGCTGCTGGGAGAGATAACACTTACTTATTTGTAATGTATAGTGAATGCAATATGTTTCATTGCGACCAACCTTGGGGCTACTTTTCGGTGGTACACGAGATTTATACCCCAGGGCCAAGTGTTGACGAACACTACTAATGATATTTCAAGCATAGAAACTGCGCACACACAATATTGAATATTCTCACGAAGTGCTCAGTAAATTCCTTGATATTTCCTACATAGAGCACGAAGTGTATTCCCAATAGTTCATATTTAGAGTATTAATTTTTCGTTATACAACGTTTCAAATTTTGTACACTCTTTGTAAATAGTAAACAATACTTCTCTAGAAATTTACTCCGTAGGGAACCTCTTGTTGATTAACTAACCGCGGATCACTAACATTGCTCAAAAAACAACCATTCAAATGTTCGTATAGGAGCCTCGAAAATCTTGTATCTATGAATATTATGAATGATAATACGTGAATACTAGCTACAATGATTAAGATAATTCACAATACTCTGCAATGGAAGCAAAACTAAGATGTGAACTTCGAATATTACACTGGTACAACTATTGTAGGTAATTTCCGTTAACAATTTTGATTATATTTTGGGACAAAGGTACATCTTGTACGCGTGTGCTAACCATTCTGATGGCGGAGGTTTTGATGTTGAAGTTTGTGTTAGAGTTGTTTTAAGGGATTTGTAAAGTACTGCACATAATGAGAATTACCATTGGCGAATAAATGGTAAAAGGAGGTTTGTGGAAATTTAATTCTATGTTGTGCTCAGTTTGGAATTTCAAGCCAATCAGGCGATCATTTCGGATGCTTAGTGTAATCAGTTCAAGACATCACTGCAAAATATTCAGTATATTAGTAAAAAACTAAAGAGTAGATAGGGTGTTGTATTCTAGCAAAAGATTGAAACTCTTTATGTTCCCGCATTTACTATGCCCGTGCAATATTGTACATAGTTACTAAATCGTGATTCATTCATCATCCTAGCTTCCGTAGTGGAAGGTGGGGGGAATACATACTTTTAAACGATCAAAATCTGATGTATGACAAATTTTAAAGTTCCGTACTGGGTAACATCGTCCTATGGTGAGGCGGTACAGCTACAACAAAATGTGATGAAAATCGCGTATTGTTAAACGACACGTTTCTGACGAAATGCGACTGTCTGTACACAATGCAATTGTCCACATATCGGAATGCCATAAAAAATAAAATGAAATGGACAAGAAACTGTCATAACTATTAAATAAATAAATATAAGAATGAGGTACACGCCTGGCAAGTGAACCTCGATGTGAAAGACTTCGCTTCGTGTAAGTGCCAGTGTAGAAGAAAGGCGTTGGTTATCAAAGAGGAGATCCGGTTTCGAAAATTGGTATCGGTATTCTTATTTTCTTATTTTTATTGAACCCCCTTACTCTCTTGTGTAACTGCACCATACTAACAGCCTTTGCATTTCCAGTTCGAATGTTTGCAATGAGTGCCCCTCAACGGACCCTTAAGGAGGTGAAAGTATACTGCATGCCACGCACAGCGGGAGGTAACTTTACAGTATTAAGCATGCTCAGGCGAGTGCCAGTTAGTTTCGAGGAAGGTGAAAAGCTAGGATTTAAATCCTACTGTACGTATTATATTTGTCTTACATTTAGAGTGTTGCGTTAACTAATTGCGTGTGTATTTTTCTTTATTACGAAATGTGAAATTGTGATTTTAATTATGTTAGTCTTGAAAAGGACTATTTTAGACATGTCTTAATACCTCGTCCAGTATCCATCGGCTTCAACAACTTCCCGGAGCCGAAGTGGAATTGACTCGAAGAGCCTTCTAAAGTACTCCTCTTCGAGGGCGATCTTCTCCTATGCGTCCAACTTAATTCCGCACAAAGGATGAGGCCAGCTTACTCTTTATACGACGTTTCAAGCTTAACCAGGCTGAAACAACGTGGGTTCAAATCTGGAGCTCGAAAGGCCCAATTGAGCAGCTCATTGGAGTCCTGCTCTGATAGAACACAGCGCTTCTGTGGAATGCACGAAGTGTATTACCTTGTCTGGATAGCGCCCTCTCACACTTGGAACTATAATAATCTGCAGAGGGTCCAAATACTGGTCCCACGGGAGACGGTCATTTATTCCTTAAATCGTCGCCATAAGACCTATCTGTGTCGGTGCGACGTAAGGCCCCTAGCAAAAAAAAATATTCCTTAATCACTCCAACCCCATCAGATGACATCCACCCCCAACACGACACAGATATGCGGCCACTGCGTGATCACTACGCATATCTTTCGTCGTATCGAGCTCGCCGTAGCCTGTAAATATGAACCGGTCTGATCTCCGGCGAACTGAAAGTTGTCTCGTCAGATAAGTTCACATGATCCCAATTACTATTTAACTCCATCTCGGCAAACGCTCACCGATGGACCATCTGTTCATCGAAATGAGAATCCTTGGCGACAGCTTTTCTACAGTGGAGTCCGGCATCACGTAATCGTTTACGGACCGTGTATGGATATCCAGAAAAAAATGATCGTCTGCATGAGCTCCACCTATTTTAAGAACGTGTTCTCCTCTAAAGTTTCAATTACGCTCTTTCCTTCTTCCCTAGTAGAAACCCGCCTTAAACCAGTGCCCGGTAGACCTTCAATGTCCCCTGACAGCCGCCACTGCTGTATCCACCTCTGAGGAACTCTAGGTGAAACGCTGCACCAGATCGCTACCTCACGAACGCATAAGTTAACGTATTGGACGAAAGCCAGTAGTTGCGTGTGAGAATGGAGTGAAGAATTCAGCATCGAAGTTAAGTATGCAAAACTCGGCATGTCCCTTGCCTGAATTCATCACGAAGTGTCCAGCTCCATGGCTAAATGGTTGGCGTGCTGGCCTTTGGTCACAGAGATCACGAGTCGGGAATTTTAACCATCATTGGTTAATTTCGCTGGCACAGAGACTGAATGTACGTGTCGTCTTCATTATCATTTCATCCTCATCAAAAGACCTGCACCTGGCAAGCCGAACATGTCCTCGGACACTCCCTGCATTAAAAGCCATACGCCTTTCATTTTATTATCACAATTTATCCACTCTGGAACAAAACAAATCGTTCACACCGGGATTCGAACTTTAACTGTTATGGTAGGCACGAATTTTGTAGCCCACAGCTGACCCAATATGCTTATAGTTTCATAGTGCGGTATGCAAGTGCATGTCACGAGGGAGAGAATTGAGTGAGCGCAACTGACACAGTGAGTGAGGACTACGGGGCGTGTTTCAAAACGCATCTACCTGCCTGTACAAAGCCGGACGTAGCTTAAGTGGACCTTCCTATATTTCACCTTTCCAGGCATGCAACAATTCTTTATTGATCATCTGTTCGCTTTCGAATATAAACATTCAGAAATTATTATTCAGCCTCTGTCTTGGAAAGAAGTCATTTCTAAATCACATATTAATGGATTAGATGGCTGGTCTGTGTCTAATGCTTGTTATTCATCCATTAACCAATTTCGTACGCCAAGCGTCGTAAAAATTACGACTGTGTTTTTTAAACACTATGAGATAATTGATACACTGATACGCCCCTCCCACTGCCATGTATCTTAAGTGTAACACGGGGACAATAATTGCATCTCGGGGTTTAATGTAAATCTCAAATGCCAACTGATAGATCCAGAATTCGATCCCACAACCTTGAGCAAGGAAGTCATGCACTTTCCTAGCCAGACAGATCACGAAGGAGGCTCAGATCCTCCCTTTCAAAAGTTGGTCCAAAATTAGCTTACTTAATTATGTTAGTTCATTCTCTATTCATACTTGTGCTTTTGATGACACATGACTTAGATTATTTTAGTATTGTAGAACTAAATTTGACAGTATTCAGGATACTGCTTTAAAAACCGAATCGATCTTACATTAGATGGGTCAAAATTGCCAACCGAATGCGTTATTCTCTTAATACTTAAGTCTCAACTCACGTAGAAGTCAGAACAACTAAATCGGCTTTTGAAAAATATGATTTCTCTTAATTAAGTAGTGAACCTCAAGTAACTTAAGTTTTCCTGTAAATCTCAGGAGCAAGATTACTTAAATTAAGCAATGGAAATTGTTTTGATGTGGTTCTTTTTACAATAATTGGTTGAGTAACATCGGTAACAAATGAAAGTAAAGCAAAGTCGCCTCCGTACAGGCCATGAAGGCCCCTGGAGGAGTGGAAGGTAAAGGCTTCCACCATTGTTAACTCGGCACGTGATGGGATAGAGTGGTTAGCTCTACGCCCGGCCGCATTTGCCCCCAGCAATTAACCTGTTACTCATTTTTGGTGTAGGCTGAGTGAACCTCAGGGCCATATGCACCTCCGGAAGTGGAAATCTCGTTTCTTAAATTTTACAACTTCCTGACGGGGGATACGAACCCACGTCCTTCCGGGCGAACCGGGCACGCCTATACCGCCTCGGCCAGGCAGCCCCTAACAAATGAAAGTAAGCCATCATGAACAATGATGGGCAAATGTACAAGAGAAAGTAATAGGACTGAATTGCACTTACCTGGAAATATTTTATTCTATTACAATTAGAAACGACTTTTTCAACAATCAGTAAAATTACAATTACAGTTAAAACTACATCGTAGAACGATAGCCTTAATGAAATCAAAAATATTTTCATTTAAGTTTCCATGCAAGTTTGCACGTGTTTATCATAGAGATATTAAGTGGCCATCATCACTAAGTGAGACCAAACACAATATTTAGGAAATTTGAAAACGATTGTTCCCATATTTTTTTCTTTTTTCTGGTAGTGACTTTCAGAATTTTAAATAATTTTCCTTTTAGCCCCACTTAACAAAATAATTGGTTCTTAATATTATCATCGCTAAGCCTCGATATACTGGGGAAATTGCATCTTTGCTTCTGCTGAAAAGACGTTCTATAGGGGCACTTGAAGGAATAACCCTGTTTAATTTGAAAACATCCCCAACAGTGATGGATATTGTAGCATACGTTTGATGTCTTGGGAAGTACTGGAGAGATAAGAAAGTAGCCTGGTGAAGCTGCTGTAGTAGAACAGAAAGAGTTATCTTCATCACCATTTGTCTCCTTTTTTCATTTCTGATTCCATTGCTGGAATTACCAGAATCTAACGATTACTATTTTATTTCAAAAAGTAAATTAGCAGTAAATAATGCATTTTATAAAAATGACGATTACGAGTAAAAATTACTAAAGAAGTGTTCAATTACTTTTTACTCCAATACTTCCCAACTCAGATCATGAATAATACCGCAGCGCAACAACGAAACATAAATAGCTGGACTTCTATGGCATGCGTTACATTTATTAAGATTACTGTAATAATAATGATAGTGTTTTTACATTCCTCTAACTGATTTGGACGTTTTTGGGAGACGCCGCGGCGCAGGAAATTTGTCCCGCAGGAATGCTTTTACGTGCTGATAAATCTGCCGACACAAGGCTGACGTATTTGAGCACCTTTAAATATCACAGGACTGAGTAGCATTAACATTACTTCTGCCATAAGTAACCAATGAAATATCTTACCCGCATGGTTTGCTGATGTAGAATCCTTAAAGACGTTAGTCGTTAATCACATATTTAACACTTGCAGCAGCAGCTGCATCGATAATGAGATGGGTAAATGATGAGTGATTGTACGGAGGGTTAACGGATTATGAGGGTTTGTTGTATACTGTATATCTTCGCCTGTCTTCTGTAGGAATATCCTGTGACAATATTTATAATGGACGGAGGAATCTAGAAATAGGAAGGATGAATATCTGTGATTTAGACTAAGATTTCAAGATGGTGGAATGAGAAATGTGTAAAAAGCCCTGCATCAATGGTCTGAAAATGTAGGTCTAATGCCTCATTGGCTGCTGCTCCGGGATGAATTATTACAAGGCACGATGGTAGGGAAAGTGGTGATAGTGATGATATTCTCCAGGGTGGGGTAGGTGGGTAGAGCCATCTGAAGGTGTCTATGTTACGAACTTGAGTGATGAGGTCCGGTTTGTTTTCCAGAGGGGCAGGGCAGGAGTAAGTGGCGCAAGTTGTTTGGTATAGAGGTGGGGCCTTGTGTTAGGAGAGCGTTGTGTGTGATCTGACTGATTACGGTGACAACAGTTTGGGCGGTCGCTCGGCGATTCTGGGACTGTTATACTGCAAAGAACGCTCGCACTGAATGGCTTGTGGTGGGGGTGCTTTAAAGGGTTATCCTGCAACGCTGTCTGAAGTTATGCACCCTACGATAGCAGATGGTTCACATCTTCCGTAGTTGGTGAAAGGAGCCTGAACATGAAACTCGGTCCTGACTGATTTTTTAATGCGAAAGATTTCCGTACTGGAATGCCATCTGCGTTGAGCTCAGCGATGATAGTTTCCTCTGTAACGTCGAGGTCAACACCATGGATTAAACGCTTAGAATATGAGGTGTCTTTGTGGTTTTGTGGTGTCAGAAACAGATCGTGATGAATTTTTACAGGAAGAACCAGGGGGGGGGGTTGTAGAGAAGACATTGGTGCAGTCTTTTCGGCAGAGTCAAAGAGGTCTAGGAAATGGACTCAAGGGAACCAGCGCACTATTACTTTCTTCTTTCTTGCTTAAGGATGCCCAAAATCGAACAAAAAGCAGCTCCCTTTATCCTAGCAAAGGACTTTCCCAGGGAATGTGAGGTTGCTCATAGGGATCGAAGTATTCTAATTTCAGACAACCAAGTGGATGTAGGGAGGACACTGGACGCCGAGGACGAGCCCAATACGTTTGAAGATACGCCTGTTGAAGAGGACAGTCTGGGTGAAGCAAGAAGCTCTGAGTCAAAATATGCGTCGTCGCCACCGAAGAAATCAAAGCAGAGGTATGATGAGGATTATCCTCAAAGGGCACACGAGTATTGAAAAGGTAAAATATTAGGGAAACTACCGTTGTGGAAAACCATGAAAAACCGATTTAGGAAATTTTTCGACGTCAGAATCCCATGTATATGAGGAAAACTACAGGAAAATGCAGAATATTCGGGAAACACCTATTGCGAATACCATCAACAAACGGACCTTCAAAATTTCTGAGGGATGGTTACAGCAAACAGGATCATTCATGATAGATAGCTCTCAGATTGAAGAGTGAAGTTGCACCTGCCATCAGTTGCAATTTTTTAAGCAGAGAAACGGGATTGCGTCTCGTGCGATTTCGCATCGTGTGAGACAAGATTACCTGACATAAAATATCGATTTATAAAAATTATCAGATGACGTTGCTCGCAGAATCAGGAAACTGATCGTCAAAGGCAAAATTCCGCCTTCAGTGGTGCTGAACTGTGAACAAGGACGCTTCGATAAAGAGACCCATAGCGAAAGGATATTTAGACCGGCTGGTAGAAAAAGGTCTTTGCCGCTAGTGGTTCGAATGCAAAAGCCACACACTCCGTTATGGTCACGCCTGTGATTACCATTCTACCATTATATGCCTTTGTTCAAAAGGCAGGTGGGATAATTCTTAATTCCTTTACTGTACCTGAAAATATTCCTAACATCATACCTTTTTCTGCGAGTGTAAATATGAGCAAAGACGAGTTGAAGGACTTCCTGAAGGAAGTATTCTTCTCCAATGTCGCAGGTAAAGACATTCTGGTGATCGTTTTTTCAAGGAGTGCATACAAAGGTTAGCAACTAATCCAACAGTGTAATCATGCCGATGTATATTTGAAAATGTACATATCAGTGGAAGGTGCACAGGTCTCATACAACCATTGGACGTGTACTTCTTCCGCCCTTATAAACATCTCATAAAATGTATCATAGACTGTTCATTAGCTATTGCTACACAGTATGTGATATGGAAACAAACAGATTGCTTGAAACATCAAGAGCTTGTGCCCTTCCAGTTTTCGCCATCCAGATTCAAGCCGTTAATTTTGTGTGCATTTTATGAAGCTGAATATTTTGGTCAGGCACTGGGATCATTAAAAACACCCATTAGTTGTGTATGGACGCAAACACTAATGATGAATGTATCACATTTAAAAAGAGTACCTTAATTCAATGTGTACACTGCTGCAGAAGATTCCGTTTTACGCATGCTTTCGTAGAACTGCGCAGATGCGCATGATGCTCCAGGTATCCGCAAACAATCGCACAGGTTGTGTTTCTTTGGTACGTTTAACAAGTTATGTCTGATAAGCCAATTGCGCTCTGGCAGTCATACTTCTCCTGAATATCTATTCTGTCATGTATTTTCAGTGTGTTACGTTCGGCCAGAATCGGTGTCTGACACAAATGTATGACACTTTATATTGAAACGTATGAGGGTCACGAGGAACTTCTGTGTAGAATGAAATTCAGAAGAGGGTTTGACAAGAAGTAGAGAGGGTGAGGCTTGGAGGGCGGGATTGGAAGGACCAAACACATGTGATGGGACGATGAACGGATGGAGGCGGTGGGAACTGTGAGTCGTCAGAGATGCATGTTACCTGGCTGGTTTGTGCCGGTGACCTGTTGTCAATCCCAATGCTACGTGGGCAAGTTCTGTCTCCGGTGGTGAGAGAGGCGCTGTCCGTTTATACTGGATCATGGAAGGTTCTCATTGAGAAGCTGGAGCCACTGGAAGAAGGTGGGTGTACGGAGAATGGGATGTCTGAGTAGAAATTATGGCCGAGTGATAAGGCAGGACGATGGCTTCAGCTGATACCTGTGCGGAATTGGTGCTGGTGGTAGTGATAGTTGTGGCGGTGGTGGTGGTGGTGGTGGTGGTGGTGACAGTGGCAGCCTAAAAATGGTAGGCTAGTATGATATGTTAAGAGAACTGGTTTCGAACACTGGGACTTACCCTAACTGTGACTTGGAGATCGATCCTGTTTGGAGAGACCGCCTGTTATTGTATCCCACCCACCCATCCACCCACCCAACCACTTCTCCCATACCTCGAAGAAGATGCGGGTTGGGTTCAGCGAAGATACTGGTCCCGTGATCCCAGCCTCCACAGATCTTTCGGGGAACTCTCACCACAGGGAACCATTAAACCCAGGCCTTAGGAAGAGATGAAGGTCAACCCTGGACAATAGGAGAAGTCCTCGAGTGAAACTCCCTGCCGGTCGCTCAGTCTACCTAGCAGGACAGCAGATTAAGTCAAATAACTGCGGTGGCCTGTTTGTGGTGTAAGGATCCCCTTGGGCATAACAAGGTAAGGAAAAGGTCGCTACAAATTATATATTGTCAGATATCTTAATTTTAAGCACTGCAGGGCGAGAGACGCTAAAGTCATATATTTTATATCTTGTTTTAACTATCATTTTTTACCCTGGAAGGTTACGGGGGACATCTTAGAGGATGACGCTCTCTCTCAGCCTGGGAGTTGTGTAGCGGTGATGTGAGCTGAGATGAAGGTGAGAGGGGATCGGCCGTGGTACATAAAAGACACTGTTCCGTCATTTTCCTTAATAAGGGAAACGGGAAACCATCGAAAACTATTCTCAGGAGAGTTGACGGTGTGACGAGTCCACCACCTCCCCAATGCAAAGGTCTCCCTCAAGCTGAAACTGCACTATGCCAGAATCAATTATAATGAATTTATATAGACTATTTACTGCTGTCTCTTTTAAGACATTTACGAATCACAGTAATCACCCCACCCCCAACTCATGGCGCAACAGCCCCGAACGGCCATGGATTACCGAGCGACCGTTGCTTAGTCCGAAGTGCTGCAGATTACGAGGTGTCTTGTGGTCAGCACAACGTATCCTCCCAGCCGTTATTATTGGCTTTTCAGACCGGGGCACAGTGGGTAATTTATAGCATCCAACCAGCCAAAAATAATATTTTCAACCCTTGTCTTTGGTGCGCATTTTCTGTAAGTCGTGTCTATAAGACTCTTGGGTACAGTAATTAAGTATTGAAAAGTCGCGGTGTCTGATTACCTAATCTCACCGAAGGTCTAAAGTGGCTCTCCTTTGTTAGGGCATCATATTCTGGCGAGACGAGCGCGCAGTTATTATTATGTGAGGACTCAGTAAAGATGTCAGAACTAAATATTTCTTTAGTTTGCAATGTGATTATATTAGATTAAGGTATGTACTTTTATATAGTATGTAGCATTTTCTGAAAATAACTATAATGTTGTACGAAATATGCACTTAAAATTCAGGTGCACGACATCCAAGCGCTATCTAATTATACAAATTTGAGCTGACTTTCAAAATGGATTGCCTTTGATTTCCGCAATGAAAGTCTTTTGGATGATTATGTATACTTTAATGAATAGAAAACTGTGACTTTTTCCTGCGACCAGGCGCGACCATGAGAGCAATTAATTTTTTTCAGAAGCCATGTACTCTGTAACCCAGAGGTCGGTTTTCGAGCTGTTGAGGAACAGCAGGGAATATAAGCGGAACGATGATATTGCGAATGTTGTAATTGAACATTTAGGCTTTGAGGATTGTTCGGAGGATATATCCAAGTCAATAAAGAAATCTGTCAGTATTGTGTGTGCTGAAATTCGATCACGCTGGACAAAATATAGTAGGAAAAGGGACACATTGCTGAAGTAGGCCTACAATAAAAGTTGGTTCGAGCAGAGAATGAGCCTTGCTGAAGGACTTGCATCACAATAATGTCAGGATGAGCCTGCCAGTACTATAGCTCATTCCATGTTTAAGAAAACGGTATTGCTCTTATGAAAACAGGGTTGCCATATCGAACGGCTCCGCTCAACGCCATCACGAGAAAACGGCGGCACATTAATTTGTGAAATTCAGTATGTAAGTTCAAGACAAAAGGTTGAAGAAACTAAGCTGCAAAGTACTTTTATGAACTGAAGGGGACGTGGGGTTTACAGGGGCCACGGGCCACCTCAGCAGTGAAATATAAGGCAAACTGCGGGAGAAAATAGACAATATTGTGGGCTTGAGGGACAGGGGATGTATTTAATTGCATTTAATAAATTTATCCAGACATTAAAAGCTAGAAAACAGTCGCAATAAATAAATACTGCAGATGACTACAAAAGATCACAGTATTAATGTCAAAGAAATAAATCATACACGTAGGCTAATCGCATAACTCTCATTCAACACAATACATTTACGCACTGATTTAAAGTCTAAAATACACACACAATAAATAAATACTGTAGATGACTTCACTACAGAAGTTCAGTGAGAAAACGCGTCTATTGGTTGATATCCGAAGCAAAGTGCTGGCAATACCAATGATGGAAACCGCTAGAAGATTCTTCAGAGAGGCTTCCACTTCTGCGGATATTACTGGAGTAGATATAAATTTCATAAACCATCTACGTGCCATCGTAGAAACTATTTCGTGTGGGTGTGCCATTGATAAAGTGACATTTGGCATGTACGCAAAGGAAACTATACAATTGTACTTTCAAAAATACAATACCCCTGTATTACCAGCTTAGGGAAATCAAGGAGGAGGAAGTTGATTCCGCTTTCACGAGAAGTGCTCAACTTACTTCCTGTGGCTCCTGTATCTGGTTCTGCCGAAGGAGATAAAAATGACAGTGACGATAGCGATTCTGATTTAATTGCATCTAATGAATAAATTGTTTGGCAAGTACATGTATTCCTGTATCTATTTTTAAACATTCTAAACCGCATGTCCCACTATCAACATCTTTTTAATAACGAAAAATTATTAAAATTTCAAAGATTACTAATTCTATTCCTGGCTTAGTAATTTGTTCTTTGTACTTGATTGACCACACACTTAATTATCTCCAATAATAGCAGTTACATACTAAGTTTTATGTATATCGGTCCATTAGTTTCCGAGATACGATTTTTGGCCGGCTAGATTCCTGAAATTACGCAGTGTGCGGGGCCGCTATCTCACCGTCAATTGTAATAACGAAGACTGAGTGGATCTCGAATCAGCCCTCATATACAGATGAATATCTCAGCCCTGGCCGGGAATCGAAACTGAGGCCTCTGGGTAAAATGCAGGCACGCTACCACTACGTTGCGGTCCGGCTCACAATAATTACAACTTAGCTCTGTTTGGACAAATAGTACATTAGGGTCACTTTAAAAAAAATAAACATTTTTCAACAATAATTTACACTTTAGTCTTTATCGCTTACGTCCTCTTCTTATTGAGAGGCCTTTAAAGAAACAATTTTATCCTGTGAAAAATTGATATTTCGGCTGATGCTTCATTCTCGTGGATAAATACACATAATCATTTAAAATATAATTCGTACTGGTATCATCCAAGTGTTTGACAGTAGGCAATACTGAGCAAGTATGACCAGTGCCATACATTCTAAAACTATTGTATCGATTAGATAAAAGTTGTGGCTAGTGAGGTATAATATTAAAGTGATCAATAGTACTTCCAAAATTCCTCGGCTGACTTTTCGAAATCCATTACCTTACTGCGTAACATCTAAAATATTTGCAACTTTTTGGTGTACATTAATTTTGTAACTGCATTTTTGAACGCTTTTTGTGAAGTAATTAACGCGAAATACCAAAGAACGCTATGAACCCTCCAGCTATTCTTTCAAAGTGTGAATGGCAGTACGTAGCCTGAAGGTGTGTAAATATCTTCCACTCCCATCCAAGTAAGACTAATGTAACCGAAATTACGGGGGTTGTTGCCCTCCGGTATTCACTGCAGAACCTGCTTCTGCACTTAGTGTCGAGGAATGAGGGAACGAGAACAGAATAGGTTTGTGTGAAGAACAGCATGTGTGAGGATTCTTAACCATCAATCAGAAACCAGCTTTAGAGGGCTCTCTCTTCTCAGAGCCGGGAAATGTCGAGTTCAATGATCCTTTTACTTTTTGTATGTTATGCATGCGTTATCTGAAGACTATATTTGTTTTTGCTTGTAAAATATATAATATGCTGTGATAGTCTGCGTGAATACTGCTTATTTAACAGTCACTAGTTTATATTATTTGTTTAAAACTATTACCGTTGCATCTATTCCGTGATCTCGACTCCTCATCCCATAACACTTTGTGACGAAGATTGTCCTACAGTGTTTACCGGTGGGATAGAATTCTTGTAAATTCGGTTCCTTTAGTTTTACTTGGAAAAATTTTAAAAGTAAATTGTCGCAAATTTCTTTGTGATGCAGGAGATTACACGCCACGCGCTTTTACCTCAGTTTTAGGGATATAATGCTGTCATCGTTGATACATACGGACATCCGCTTCACAAATACCAAGCAAATATCACCTGTCCACCTCACTTGCGAGCGCAGTCTGTACCCCAATTACGAGGGCAGATCAGAAAATAAGTTGCACTTCCCAGTTATGGCCATTTATTACACCACGTATACAACAGCAACACGACTATAACGACATACACTGTAACGTCACTTTTCCACATAGTTTCCAAGAGACTCCAAACATTTCTGGGAACGCACAACCAACTTGTCGATGCCGGATGCATAGACATTTCCTCCAGCGTTCTGCAACCACTCGGAGACAGCGGCCTTCACCTCCTCATCGGTCTGGAAACGTCGACCACCGAGCTCCGTTTTGAGCTTACCGAACAGATGAAAGTCACATGGCGCTAGGTCGGGACTGTAGGGTGGATGTTGCCAGACCTCTCACTCGAAACGCTGCAACAGTTCTCTCGTTTGGCGGGTCTTGTGAGGTGTTGCGTTATCGTGCAACAAAATCACACCGGCGCTCAATTTCCCCCGGCGCTTCTCTTTAATCGCTTTACGCAACTGGTGCAACGTTTGACAATACGACGCCGCGTTGATCGTCGTTCCTTTCGGCATGAATTCCACGTGCAGCAAACCCTCCATGTCAAAAAACACTGTCGCCATAACCTTACTGGCTGAAGGTTGAACCTTGGCCTTCTTTCGTTGTTGTGATGAGGGGTGCACCCATTCCATTGATGTTCGCTTCGTTTCGGGGGTGAAGGTGTGGACCCACATTTCGTCGCCTGTGAGGATTCGCCGCTGAAACCCGTTGCCGTCTGCTGCATAGCGTTGCAAAAATGCCAGGGAGGATTGGAAACGTCCCTTGTGCTCATCGGTGAGAAGACGTAGGACCCATCTTTCACACAGCTTACGATATCCAAGGTCCTCGTGAACGATGGCGAACACACTGCCATACGACATGTTCAGCTGCGTCGCGATTTCTCTCAGTTTAATGCACCTGTTCTGTCTAATGATCGCATTCACACTGTTGACCTTTGCACGGGTCCTGGACGTTGTTGGCCTGGCTTCGCGATGGTTGTCCGTGATATCCGTGAGTTTAGCTTCGACTTGCTGACACCACTTTACGATACCTTGCCGGGAAATGGCCCGCTCCCCATACACAGCACTAATTTCACGATGAATGTTCGTGCAATTCTTCCTTTTGGCCCATAGGAATCGGATTGTCGCATGCACCTCATATTTGGAGTGAACGTCCAGTCGACGCGCCATTGCATTTGGTCGCTATTCACACAATACTAGACGAGACACCACAGCGACCTGCCTAACAGACGTGTGGGCAGTGTCTGTCCCTTTCTCCGCTGTGCCCACGTTTGCGACACACAGCGCGCTGCTGCGGCGCGTTAGTGCAACTAACGTTTTGATCCACCTACGTACATGCAACTGTGGGTTCATTTATATTCTAATACTGAATATAAAATAGATTAAGATACATTCTTTTCGCACTGAAATGTACGCAGTACGAATAAACTTAAGCTTAAAATAAAACTGTTTCTAAATACTGGATTAAAGGTGTTCAAAACATTATGTCCTATGCGGTTATGATACTGATATGCTGCGTGAAACCGTAATTTGTTGTTCTTATTGCGATGTCCCAAACAATACCTCAATACACATCTTCTTTATACGAACTATTCTACCATAATATAAAAATGCAGATAAAGGAGAAGAAATACCATACAGCCTAGCTCAACTGTTCTGAGAAGTCTCCGAAGGCAAGTGGAAAGTCAGAAGCAGAGCATCGTATGCAAACCAAACAGGCCAATATGCGATACGTTCGAATTCATGGATAAATAGTTAGCGTGCTGGCCTTTGGTCACAGGGGTCCCGGGTTCGATTCCCGGCAGGGTTGGGAATTTTAACCATAATTGGTTAATTTCGCTGGAATGGGGGCTGGGTGTATGTGTCGTCTTCACCATCATTTCATCCTCATCACGACGCGCATGTCGCCTAAGGGTGTCAAATCAAAAGATCTGCAACTGGCGAGCCGAACTTGTCCTCGGACACTCCCGGCACTAAAAGCCATACGCCATTTCATTTCGTTTGATGGAGTATTACACTCACCATCAAAACATCTACTCCTTTGCTATTGCTATTGATTTTACGTCGTCGGACAACTCAGAGAGGTCTTGTGGTGACAATGGGATAGATCACGCTAGGACTGGGAAAGAAGTGACCTTGTCTGAATTAAGATACCGTACAGCCCAGCATTTGCCTCGTGTGAATATGAGAAATCACGGAAAACCATCACCAGGGCTCCCGACGGTGGGGTTCGACCCACTATCTCCCGAGTTCTAGCTCACAGCTACGTGACCGTCTATTCCTAACTCCGAGACTTGCTTTATTGGCGTTGCTAAATAAGATGGAACAATGTTTATTATTCCATATAATAAGTATTCCAAATGAGTCCTAACTTAAAGAGCGGATTATTGATATTACGTGTCTAACCTTTCCATTTCGAAATCTGAATATTCACAAATCATTGAGTCAATGTTATTAGTTTTACGTCCTATATGGTTTTCGGAGATGCCTAGGTGCAGTAATTTTTTTCGCGCTGGTGATCTTTAACGTGTCAGTAAATGTACTGACATGAGGCGGACGTATTTGAACACTTTCAAATGCCTTTGGATTTAGCCAATGGCTAAGCCAGTGTTTCTACAGTGTGAACCACTCAACCACGCACCATGAGATACTCGCCTACGCTAAAGACGTAAATTAGGCAAAGCACTCATGACTGTAGTCAAACTATGTAATGTATAGTTAATAATGATAATCGTAATGCAATATAGTTCTCAAGAATGGCAGATAGTGTGTGAGCGGCGATAGTCATTCAAACAGCCTGGCGGTACGTTCGTGCTTCATTGCTGTAAAAGTCCAAGACGACTTCATTTTTTCCTTTCCGCCAGACTTTTCATTACCATGGCAATGAATGTGTCTCTTGAGGTCTAATGTGGCTGATAACGTTTCGAAGTGACCAGCTGACCTCTGGCAGTTCTGCGGCACGCGATGTACTTTTCATTGTCTCGTATGTGCCAGACCACGTCGACCAAACAGGTAAAACTGGTAATAACTTGCACTCTTCAGCTGATCTCAAGATCATCTCCTGCTCTTATACCACTTCTGAGTGTTCTGTTTCTTCATAAACCGAGCTTGATAGCAGCAGTCGCTTAAGTGTGGCCAGTATCCAGTATTTGGAAGACAGCGGGTTCAAACCCCACTGTCAGCAGCCCTGAAAATGGTTTTCTGTGGTTTCCTATTTTCACACCAGGCAAATGCTGGGGCTGAACCTTAATTAAGGCCACGGGTGCTTCCTTCCCACTCCTAGCCCTTTCCTGTCCTATCGTCGCCATAAGCCCTACAGTATCTGTGTCAGTGTGACGTAAAGTAACTTGTAAAAATGTTTCTTCATAAAGTTCCAACATTGTAATATAATAGCAAAGAATTAAAATCTGCTCTGTGTGTAATAATTTTGGATAAATTCTTCTGGCGTGGTCTGTCTAGGCGTTGTTGATTTTGGATAAATTCTTCTGGCGTGGTCTGTCTAGGCGTTGTTGATAATATCGCATTAAAGGACGGTTCAAACTCCTGACATTTTAAACTATGTTTATAACATGCACACGGTCTGGATATAGCTGACACCGGTCGCGTAGAATTACAAATGAAAGTGCTATGAACACAGTTGAACCAAATGGTGAGCTCCTTTGAAGAATGTCATGGTACTGACGCATTTAGGTCTGTCATCGCTTCGCTATCAAAAACTGATGGTAGACGTCACTGATTTGCTGTAATGAACGTGTCAAATAGGCTCCTGACATAACAAATAGGATACACATGATTGAGGATTACTGGGTCGATCAATTATAAAATCGGTACTCATTCAATGAATTAAACTATCACACAATATGTTTTCTATGTTCAATGATTCATGTTAATGGAATGCATGGATTTCTGAATTAAACGTCTGTTGACACACAGACATTATCGAGTTCATTAACATATACGGGTACTCGCTTATAAAATGATAATTCTTGTCGATTGAAAGGTTCCCTACTAATGTTGGTATAATTTCGGAAAGAAATAACGTGCCTGTAGGCAGATTGTGTCTCTAAAAATCTATCACCAGAGGAAAATGGCTAGAGAATGGCCCAAAGACTTCAAGCAATTTTTTTGCTAGTTGCTTTACGTCACACCGACACAGATAGGTCTTATGGCGACGATGGCATAGGAAAGGCCTAGGAGTTGGAAGGAAGCAGCCGTGGCCTTAATTAAGATACAGCCCCAACATTTGCCTGGCGTGAAAATGGGAAACCACGGAAAACCATCTACAGGGCTGCCGACAGTGGGATTAGAACCCACTATCTCCCGAATGCAAGCTCACAGCCGCGTGTCCCTGACGCCACGGCCTACTCGCCCGGTAAATCAATTATTAAAAGTCGAAATATACAAGGGAAAATTGAGTTAGTCCTACTACTACGTTCTCGCTGCAGCTGTATGCAGCAGTGGTTGAGCAGGGAATGAGCGCACTAGGACTATAATCTGTATACAACTAATATTTATTCTCCTCTAACCCGTAAGTGATCCTACAGCCTGGCACTATATGTATCAATCGAGACACCAGTTATGAGCTTATAAGTTAAGTGGAGAATAATAACAAACCGACCGAGCTCGATAGCTGCAGTCGCTTAAGTGCGGCCAGTACCCAGTAATCGGGAGATAGTGGGTTCGAACCCCACTGTCGGCAGCCCTGAAGATGGTTTCCCATGTTCACACCAGGCAAATCCTGGGGCTGTACCTTAATTAAGGCCACGACCGCTTCCTTCCCATTCCTAGGCATTTCGTATCCCACTATCGCCACAAAACCTATCTGTGTCGGTGCGACGTAAAGCAAATAGCAAAATAACAAACCGAAGTCAGTATGAAGTTTCAAACTGCCTCCATTGGATAATACGGTACTTAAAATGTTCTGCTATTTAACGTCACGTCGTGGAGCTTTTATAATGGTTCTTTGGTTCTGCACCGTTTCTGAAACTGAATTGAATGTAACATTAACGTTCTCTGTACCTTCCTTTCAAGATATGGTCGACGTACTGCTGAATTATTCAGATTATGGGACCTTTCCACAGTACAGTATACACCTCACTCGTGCAACACCCCCTTCCCTACCGATGACGTGAGACGTAAAATGATACGCACGTAGGGGAAAAATGAGGCGTGGACCACGACTAGGAAAGGCCAGGAGAACACAGCCTTGAGCTGAAAACGTCCCTCATTATTGATGAATAAGGATATCAATCTAATTCTACAGCAATAAAATCCGAATAAAACTTAAATGGGGGTTTATTGATAAAGTACATTTGAAACAGATAAGCAAAATAGTGATGTCAATAACTTAAAAAAGGAAAGGGATTTTAACATAAGCATACCTCGTTTAATGGATGTCAAAACATTATAACGTGAGCGCGGCGTTATTACACTCTAAGATACAGATAACTATTATCACAAGCTCGCCGCCTCAAATATAACCTCGTTACATCATGTGCAAGTATTAATACAGCTCACACGGCCCAGTTAGGTCGTTCTTTTAACGAGATTGACTTCTTTCAAGCATATATATATTCTTTTTGCTCATTATTCACACATCAACAATAGCCATATCTTGACGAAAAAACTCCTCCGCATCATGGAGAAGAAAAGGCAGGGAAAACAAATATGAAAGACAATATCACGCCAGAGAGAGGAATGTCTCTGGACCAAAGAAGTGTATTGAAATCAAAAGAGAAAACACAGGCACGAGCATCGCCCACAAGAATGAAAGTAAACAAACATGGCTGCCTCACGGGCTAGCAAGCGCCCGAGACAGAGACCAAGACAAAAATAAGTGATACTGTACCGGGAACAAAAATAAGGTACAGAAACTAAGTTAAAAAAGACAAAAAGAACTGACCAGTATATCATCTTTCCACTCCCCTCACTCACGCACACACTCCCGAACTCACACACATTTGCCAGCACGGCAGGCAATACGAGCGGTTGCTCCAATTAATAAAGTCCAACACCAATCCATATAGGGTGACTCACCTGGTCACGAACTGCAGGTCTCTCGTACACCAGACAGCAGTGTGCATAACTCAAACAATATTACAACGAGATCGGAAGAATCCCGTACTCAAAGCCACCATGTCACGTGCCCCGTACGACGAGAATGGAGCTTCCAGTCACACGGGGAGCACAGATATATTTGATGGCGAAATACCATACGATGCAGTGCACATAAATGGAATCAATTAGAGACTCAGTTATCGTCATGTCATAGTCACAAACATACTAACAAATACACATCCCATTCATGCTGTTTGGGGCGGAAGACTCATAACGATCAGCCATAATCAATAGGGCCAATAGTAATACTAAAGAACTGCAGAACCAAATTTAAACAAGAATTAACGTACCTGCGATATGAATAAGCAAAATAATAAGATGCATGTTACTATGAACAAGGTTTGAATATATTAAACACCCATTTATAAGATAGGAATGCAGCTCTGCTCTGTGTGGGCTCCATTGTTAATTTATCTCCCATAAACAAAGCAAAGATACCCTTTAGGGAGATAATACATCTCGTCTCGCAAAAAGGAACGATCTTCCGTGTTTATATCACACAGTGCTTCCCTCTCCAGTACATTGTCAGAAACACATAAGCTATTCGAATTGAGGCCATAGGAAGCCATTTACATATTGAAAAAACTTCACATTTATGAACATGCCATTAGGCATGGCTCACTAGAGAACTCCGAAAACAAAAATAAATTCGTGATTTCAATAACACATGACTCTCTGTAAGTGCAGGTTAGCGGAGATGCTAACCAACAGAAAGTCATGGACTTGGTCCTTTGCGAGAGAATCGAGACATTCCGAAATGACACTTCCATTATGGTCCTGGCATTCACTCAGCTTGCAACAGAAATGAGTAAAATCTTAATACTCGGAGAGAAATATGCCTGGGAATTTTTTAACAGTGGTGGAATCCCTTTTCCAGGGGCCTTCATCGTCTGTACGGCAATGAACTCGTTTTCTATGACTCTGTGATTTTACTGAATTTATTTTCTTCCATTGCCAGAATGGTGTTTAATTTCAAACCCAAGGCCAGAAACCCCAGTTCTAGGTTCAAAAACTACACATGATAACACGTGTCTTTAGAAACACAATTCCGTAGGGATAGCAGCTCAAATTACGTTGAATAGAATCATCCGGCTGAGTGGTTCAGATATTAGACTACTGACGTTCCGTGTCCAAGTTGGGAGATTTGATATCAACTCACTCCGACGTTATGTCAGAGTACGCCAGCCTCGTTTCGAGCGATTTACCGACCCGTAAAATAACTCCTGCGCTGAAAAATTACGACGCCTCTGGGTCTCCGAAGTCAATGAAAGTACGGGAAACCAATAACACTGTTACAATTATAAGTTCCTCTAACTTCAGGTCTTTACATTTAAATTTTCTTTGCTTTCATGCCATCTGAGATCTGAAAATTCTCGCTATGTACCACCGTGTATGAGCGGTAATTAAAATTTGAGTTTTATTTTTATTCTGAATATGGCAGCTTGTGGAGGCAGTAATGCATGGAACTGGATGGCAGCTTCTCGTAACGGGAATGACTGACCCTGTGGTGACATGAATGTCTGGGATGTCTCCTTGCTATCGACCGCACTAATTAAGTCAGGGAGCCCAGGCTTCTTGACATCGTCTCAAGTCTCTCACACGGTCAGCATTGTGTGAGAAGACGCATGCCACATTACTGTAGTGCCGAAGACAGAGTAAGATTTCGACATCGCACAGCTACTGTTTATAACTGATTTATGTTCTAAGGAGTCACGTATTTGCTGTGTAGATAAATGTATTTGAGATACTCTTCATATACTTGCTATATTTGTAGAAGTTTCTTCTTATAACTGCGGATAGGGTTGCCTTACACAATATTGCATATAATTTTTCACTGATGGACAGTTGGTAAATGGCCTGGACTCGGTAGGTAGGGTTCTTAAACTTTACTAAGGTAAAGCTCGCCATTTGGCCGAGTGAGTTGGGTGAGCGGTTTGGTTGTGTAGCTATAAATATGTATTCTCGATATGGTGGGTTCGAACCTCACTGTCACCAACTCTGAAGATGATTTTCCGTTGTTTCCCATTTTCACACCAGTTGAATGCTAGGCCTGTATCTTAGAGAAGGCCACGGTCGCTTTCTTCCAGGTCATATCCCTGCCCTATCCTATCGTCACCATAAGACCTATCTGAGTCGGTGCGGCATAAAACTAATTGACAAAAAAGAGCCCAGCATTCGTCTGGTGTAAATAACTAAACCACGGAAAACGATCTTCATAACTGTTGATGATGCGCACCGAAACCACCGTCTCATGAATACATGTCTTGTACTGCGTAGCTGACTTGCTCTGTGATAGGCAATGCACAATATCATCATTTTCGTTGGTCGTCTGATTCAGAAAACAAGTAATAATCTCAATGCTTATGATAAAATTCAAAAGTGGATGACTCAGGATCAAATGATTCACACTCTGATTCCAAGTCCTTAGATAGATTGCTCTGGCTAATCTGGAAATTGGGAGTTAGATATACTAACTTAATTTAAAAGATGATATATTAAACAACATCTTAAGTGGACAATATTTTCCTGAAACCTTCACCCATTCAACTTGCGCGTCTAGTGTACTAAAACTCGCTTGCCGATAACGTTGGGAAACCACATTTGAGTAACCGGATCCAAAAAGGATGACGACAACTAGCTAGCGTTACAAGGGACGAACATGATCTTCTCAGAAAAGGATGTTGATAAATTACAGGCAGAGTATATAGGAGACATTGGTGCAGTCTTTCTTCTAGAGTCAAAGAGGACTAGGGAATACACGTGCTGGAAGGAGAGCACAAGTACATTTATTCTTTCTTGTTTACCGATGCAGGAAATCGACCCCAAAGCAGTTCTCTTTATCATGGCAAAGTACTTTCCCTTTGAAAACAATGGAGATACGAATAGGGAGGAATGTGAGATAGTTCAGACGGTTCAAGATATGCTAATCCCAGACCACGTAGTGGACGAACAGAGGATACTAGACGTCGAGGATTGTTTACATCCATAGAGAGGGGCAAATCCAATGTGTTTGGAGATTCGCCTGTTGAAGAGGGCATTTCTGGTTAACGAACAAGCTCTCAATCGGAATACGGCACCGAAAAGATCAACGCAGAGGTATAATGAGGATCATCTTCAGGGGGCGCACGAGTATTCAAAAGGTAACGGAAACTATGGTCGTGGAAAACCGTGAAAAATTAACTTAGGAAACTTTCCCACATCAAAATCCTATATCGATGTGAGAAAACATGCAAGAGCATGCAGAACACTCTGGCATCACCTATCATGAGCACATGGAAAATATCAACAAACAGACATTCGAAGACTTCTTCAGGATGGTTACAGTAATCCACACAATCCATGATAGACAGGTAGCGGTCCGACACAATTTTAAAGTTATGCCTGAAATCAATTTTACAGTATCCTGCCGATATATGCAATTATTTATACAAAGAAACGGAAGTCTGTCTCGCGCGAATGCAATCTATTTGCAACTATTATCAAGTAGCTTTGTTCACAGAATCAGGGATCTGATCTTCTGCGACAGCATTCTGCCTTAACAGGTACTGAATTGTGATCAAGGTCGCTTCGGTAAAGAGGATGATAGTGGAAGGACGTTAAGACTGGCTGGTAGCAAACTGGTATTTGCCGTTAGTAATTCACACTCGCGCATTGTCATGCCTGTGATTTCCATGGATGACACTCTACGCACAACAATGCATGTCTTGGCTGTAGAGGCAGGTACGAAATTTCTTAATTACCGTACTTTACTGTACGTAAGGATATTTCCAATTGCACACCTTTTGCGTCTATGAGTGCTAAAATGAACAAAGACTGGCTGAAGGATTCTCTGAAGGAAGAATTATTTCCCACTTGATTCAGGGAGTGCATACAAAAAGCTAATCCAGCTGCGCACGTCTGCCGATATAAGATTGAAAATAGTACAGATCGCTGAAAAGTGCGAAAGTCTCATACAACCATTGGATCTGTACTCCTTTCAATAAGTTTTTTATGGTTTTGTTTACAATTTTGCTTTACGTCGCACTGACACAAATAGGTCTTATGGTGAAAATGGGAGAGGAAAGGCCCAGGAGTGGAAAGGAAGCGAGCGTGGAAGTAATTAAAGTACAGTAATCGGCAGATAGTGGGTTCGAGCCCCACCGTCTGCAGCCCTAATGATGGTTTTCCATGGTTTCCCATTTTCACACCAGGCAAATGCCGGGTTGTACCTTAATTAAGGCCACGGCCGCTTCCTTCCAACTCCTAGGCCTTTCCTATCCCATCGTCGGTCTAAGACTTATCTGTGTCGGTGCGACGTAAAGCAAACAGCAAAAAAAATTAAAGTACAGCCCCAGTATTCGCCTGGTGTGAAGGTAGGAAACCACGGAAAATCGTCTTCATGGCTGCCGTCAGTGGAGTTCGAAACCACTATCTCCTGGACACAATGTACTTCTTACGTCCTTCATAAAATATATCACAGACTCTGCACTAGCTATTGCTCCACTGTATGAAATATGCAAACGGACAATTGTCTTGAAACTTTAAGTACTGGCGCACGTCCAATTCTTGGCACCCAGATTCAAACCATTAATTCTGTATGCATTTCATGAAGCCGGGATCATTCAAAACACCCATTCAGTTCTGTTTCGACGTAAACACGAATGATGAATATATCAGATGTGAACAGATCACATTCATGCAATGTGCACACTTCTGCAGAACATTCTGTTTTACGCATGCTATGTACTTTCAGACCTCTTGTATTTCCCATATTTGTGTTGTTTCAATCTGAGTTTTACTTTCATCATTCTGAGATAAGATCTTTAATTTTAATTTTTTACAGAAACTTCCTATCACATTTCTCCCATCACTCATCACGTCGGTAACCACTCCGAAATTTTGGCTGCTTTCGAAAATACTGAAAGGTGTTGTCAAGTGCTTCAGCTATACAATAACCGTACTGATAATTAGGAGGTTACAGAAATCACGTGATCAATAATGTGTCTGTTGCTTCACCATTTCTTAATACTGTGTTACCGGGCGAGTTGGTCGTGCGGTCAGGGGCGCCCAGCCGCGAGCTTGCATCCGGGAGATAGTGGGTTCAAACCCTCGGCAGCCCTGAAGATGGTTTTCCGTTGTTTCCCATTTTCACACCACGGCCGCTTCCTCCCCACTCCTAGGTCTTTCCTATACAAATAGCAGAAAACAAAAAATTATGTGTTATTATTATTATTATTATTATTATTATTATTATTATTATTATTATTATTATTATTGTTTTTGTGGCCAAACGTCTAGATTATATGCTCCAAGACGACCAAGATACATTTAATTAAGTGAAGAGTTTTTATAGAGGAAAATTTTCAGAGCTAGGTTGTTGGACATTTATTTTTCTGTCAGTCAACAAGCCGTAAATTTCTAAACTGATTTCAGTCGGCGATCAATCAAACAATAGCTAAAAAATAAAACAAAGAAATTATTTATGTGATTGTTTGAATAACCGAGAAGAGACTAAAATGAAAGACACAAGAATGATCGGATAGGATGTGACGGGAAAGTTGTAAGCATCTGGAAGGGAAAGATAATTATGTACTAAAATATATACGCTATAATCCCTTCTAATTCCACCTTAATATCAGATTGTAGTCAATTGCAGTTTTTATTGTCGTTTAAGGAGTCACCGGGCAGAATGGCTCAAACGGTTAAGGCGCTGGCCTTCTGACCCGAACTTGGCAGGTTTGATCCAGGCTCAGCCCGGTGGTACGTCAGATACGTCAGACGCGTGTCGGTAGATTTACTGGCACGTAAAAGAACTCCTGCGGGACTAAATTGCGGCACCTCGGAGTATCTGAAAACAATTAAATAGTAGTTAGTGGGGTGTAAAGCCAATAACCTTATTTATTATTATTTTAAAGTGCCGACAAAAATATATACTCTTGTTACACTACAATCTCATCTTATCCCACATAATATAGTATACGTCACTGCCGGGAAGAAACCTCCTATGTGTAAAATATAAAATTTTACTGGAGAGACAAAAACACTTTCACTTTTAATAGATGTAGTTAAAGACCAAAGTTATGAAAAATTCTTGCTTATCATTACATCTTAGCTTCTATTTGATGTTTAAATATCTGCAGAATGTTGATATTTACTTCTTCCTTAATCTGTTTACCCTCCAGGGTTGGTTCTTCCCTCGGACTCAGCGAGGGATCCCACCTCTACCGCCTCAAGGGCAGTGTCCTGGAGCGTGAGACGTTGGGTCAGGGGATATAACTGGGGAGTATTACCAGTACCTAAGCGCCCGTGGCCTTAAGTTAGGTACCATCCTGGCATCTGCCTAGAGGAGAAGTGGAAAACCACGGAAAACCACTTCGAGGATGGCTGGGGTGGGAATCGAACCCTCCTCTACTCAGTTGAACCCACGAGGCTGAGTGGACCCCGTTCCATCCCTCGTATCACTTTTCAAATTTCGTGGGAGAGCCGGGAATCGAACCCGGGCCTCTGGAAGTGGCAGCTAATCACCCTAACCACTACACCACAGAGGCGGGCTATGTTGATATTTACTACAAAATCAATATAATTTTGTTAAATGTTACACAGCGGAGACTTCGTCTTTAGCAAAATGACACGTAAGGGATTTGCTTCATTAGATTACAGTTTATGATCTTAACAAGGGTGCCTGGCCGAGGCGGTAAAGGCGTGCTCGGTTCGACCGGTAGGATGTGGGTTCGAAACCCCGTCAGGAAGTCGTAAAATTTAAGAAACGAGATTTCCACTTCTGGAGGTGCATATGGCCCTGTGGTTCACTCAGCCTACACCAAAAATGAGTACCAGGTTAACTCCTGTGGCCAAAGGCGGCCGGGCGTAGAGCTAACCACTCTACCGCATCAAGTGCCGAGGTTACTAATAATGAAGGCCTTTACCTACCACCCCTCCAAGGGCCTTCAGGGCCTGTACGGACATAATTTTAAAATATTTGCCAAATCAATAGTTCAGGTTGCAATAATAGGAGGAATAATAGTACAGTATATAAATACGTGATCTCTCTCACACACACACAAGCGACTTGCAGATTTGTGCATGTAAACTCACTCAGCATGTTACTTGTACAATGCAATGTTTCGCTTCTTTTGTGTTAGCATGAATTAATGTAATAATCTGTCAGGTAGGAGGTAGAATATCTTCTGGAGTAGCAGCTAAAACTTTGAAATGTCACGTAGGATTTCTTGGTCAAATTGTAGAGCGCGGTATGGGCTTTTCAGTAGTACCAGAATCACATTTTCACCTAATGCTGCATATAGATTTTCCCGGCAGCGATGATGTATTAATTCGATTATATTAATGATTGCCTTTTAGGGACCAACAGAGAATATATAGTTACTCTAAAATTTCATCATATTCCACATCAACGTACGCTTCTGATTAAGAACAACTCCATGTCTAAATAAAGGATGAATCAATGGCTGCAGAATATTTTTTTTCTAGGGCTTTACGTCGCACCGACACAGATAGGTCTTACGGCGACGATGGGATAGGAAAGGCCTAGGAGTCGGAAGGAAGCGGCCGTGGCCTTAATTAAGGTACAGCCCCAGCATTTGCCTGGTGTGAAAAATGGGAAACCACGGAAAACCATCTTCAGGGCTGCCGATAGTGGGATTCGAACCTACTATCTCCCGGATGCAAGCTCACAGCCGTGCGCCTCCTGCAGAATATTATAATTTATCATATTTTTAAAAATTGAAATATCATCTGAAACCTATTCCTAATAGTTCTTAAAGGGAACAATTACACATTTAAACTCTCAGAAAGTGGCCATGGTTTAGTTTCACCTATTGCGAACATTATCAATGTATTCGCACGCTCCCGGCTTTATAATTCTTGAAATTACCGGTGTTTCGCCCCAGTGTGGCATCAGGTTCGTGAGTTGGATTGCCACACCCCTCCAAGCCGCTGTTGGCTACTTCACTCATGAGATATAACTGCAAACACCCTCAGCGCCACAATGTGGCGAAACGCGGATAATTTCACGATTTAAAATCCTAAAGAGTTTGAATATTTTTACAAAAGTACAACTTGTGGCCCCGTAGCGTGAATGTCCTTGCAGAAGTGTAGAAGTACGAGTATTTCTTGGGAAGGAAAATGTTAAGAATCGTATTGTGTTTCTCATTCATTAAATATTTTAGTCAGTGAAATAATTGTAAGACGATATCTGGTCTGTTTAATAGAAAATCTCTTCAGTCATTACCTGACATATATGTCTGTATATGTTCCAAGAAAGTGGCAGAAATTTTGTTCGGTTCCGTCCTATCGTTGAGCACTCCTAGTTAGCACTAGTTCTTAAACTTCTCATTTAAACATCAAGGGGCCTATTTGACTGCTGATCATAGTTAATCTGTCACTGTGGGTACTGTAGCATGTCACAACGACCCTACCAGGCCGTTAAAAGACAGTTTCGTGGCTCCTTGCTCAAGCGCTTCTTCTTGTTGCACAGCGAAGTGAAACTATATAAAACTACTATGACTACGTAAACTCTACGGAGACTTCTTCACACACACACTAAACATATTATATCTAGATGTTTGACCTACAGATGTTCATGTTTCCTTAGCTTATGAAATAGCTGAATGAACACATACCTCGTTAATGATAATGTTATTGATTTTACATCCCACTAACTACTTCTGTGGTTTTCAGAGACGCCGAGGTGCCGGAATTTAGTCACACAGGTGTTATTTTACATGCTAGTAAATCTACCGACACGAGACTGACGTATTTGAGCACCTTCAAATGCAACCTTCTCAATAGAACACTGTGGCATTTCGAGTTGTTGATAATGGATTACGTATTATTTATTCATGTCTTTATTCTAATGTATTTGATGTTACTATAGGTTCCTTAGGAAGAAAAATCAAATCATTCAAAGTAACATTTCATCTGGCATTACCATTTGGACACCTTCCATGGTATAATAATACCGTGGAGATCAGTATAAAGTTACCTACATCATGTCTCAGTTAAATCACAAACGACGGTCTTAAAATGATTGTGCGTTCTTCTCTCATGTCTACTAACAAGCTTCTGCTGTAAGAAAATACGGCGAACTTCATTAACAACCACCAAACTGAAAAGTTGGCTAAGGTAGTAATTATTCACCGCAGTGGAGCCTCAGATTACCTCATAACTTTCTTTTTAGCCTGGAACACAGAGTTCTCTGATGTCAGTGGCTAGAGGAACGTTCACTTCTCGTTTATCCAAAGGGTCTTCACTTCTGCGATATTGCAACGAAGAGAGGGTGGGGACGGGGGGAGAGGGGGCAGTGTAACGTCAAGCTAAACGAAAAGACGACAAACTTCAGAACCCAGTGATGTGTAGACGATTGCAACTTATGTATTTTATATATCATTTGCATATTTTAATGGTCAATTGAATGCACGTTAGCATACAATATAATTACGGCTAGTAATGGCCAGTCTGACCGTTAATTATCTCAAGTCCATGATCCCGCAAAAGAGAATAACGGCTACATATTTAAAAATTGATACAAGGAGATATGACAGGGCATTAGTTAAAAACTTCTTGTGGAGAAAATATATTCCATCCAGAACTACATTCTATGTATGGCATTCGTACATTTAGATTTGCATTGCACCGATCAGCGTTTTCTCATTATTACGGGTATTCGTCAACAATTCATGTAGCTTTGTCAATGATGAAATGCTTATTTAAAGACTGTTCAGCTCCATTCAATGTATACCGAGCTCGATAGCTGCAGTCGCTTAAGTGCGGCCAGTATCCAGTATTCGGGAGATAGTAGGTTCGAACCCCACAGTCGGCAGCCCTGGTTTTCCGTGGTTTCCCATTTTCACACCAGGCAAATGCTTTACCTTAACTAAGGCCACGGCCGCTTCCTTCCCACTCCTAGCCCTTTTCTGTCCCATCGTCGCTATAAGACCTATCTGTGTCGGTGCGACGTACAGCAACTAGCTTTCAATGTACACTATACATCAGTGTTTAGCTATGTAAAAGTTTCCTTTCTACAAGGAATTAAAATGATAATTTTAAATTATTTTTTACAGTTGCCTATTTTAGACTCACTTTCGATCCCGCCCGTTCTATACGCGGCAGATAATTTAGACAACAAGATATGACGAGTTCATGGCATACCGGTAGTCAGTAATTTCCAGGCTGTTTTCAAAATTCGAACCTGTATTACTGTACACACATAAAACATCTGCAACAGTTGAATGATGCTTTCATAAATTAGTTTTTTGTAATATACCCCACTAAAAAGTTGTAGAGAAACTTTCATGTTGTCCTCATGACATTTGCCTTTCATATGTAATTCACTTGCAAATTTGGCAATATTATCACTAAGTCATAAAATGTAACTGACTGATGTTGAACAGTATGTGAAATCTATCGCTTTTAGAGCACATGCTACTTCAAACTAAAATGTCATGGATTAGTTTATTTGGCTCATTATCCATCTAGTAAAGAGACGAGTTACCTCACTCTGCCTGATATGTATTAAACTGTGTTCGTCTGATCTTCTCTTGCGATTATTCCTTCCACTTCTCTATACTGAAAATATTCAAGGCTGAAATGTTAAAGAGATGTTGCTTCAAAAATGCGTAGTGAATATTGACTGAGAACTACGAATGTCAGCTCATTCAGGTCATCTCGAACAAACATTTCTTCTCAGAACTACCACGTGCTCTTACAAGGTCATTCACTTGAATGGACTGTAGTGATGTAAAATATGAAACGACGAGTTCACGACATAGTCATCAACTTCCAAGTTATTTAAGATTCCTGAAATTACTTAAATTAAAAATCACTTGCCCGTGATTTGGAGGCCCCGTTGTTATGATTATGATATCAACAGTCACGTTAAACTACAACCTTCCTTGATTATGATCAGGAGAAGAAAAAAATCTTAGAATAAACGTGCAGGTAAGTCACCAAAGTTCAGTCTGAAGTGTGCAAAATGTTCTATCCAACGTCTCTGCCTTTCATTATTTGTACCCTGGATCAGGATAAGGGAATTGTATCAGTCCCACCTTATTCAAAGCCACAATATGATACTTCTACAAAATACTGATGCATAGGTTATTTCCTTCTTACGAATGCCTCCTTTCTTCCTTTTCTTATTCAGAATATCATCTACGAAGAATTAATAATTGGATTATTTTCAAATATCTTATGACCATCGTGGAACTGAGATAAGTTAATTTCAGTTTTATTTTGAGACATGTACACGTGTGATGAATGTGCCATCCCACCTCAAAATCTTCCCAGTAAATTGCAGGTGTCTGAGCGTCAAAATCAGCAAGTAATGGTTGTGGAAGTGTCTTTTATCACTATAATGACTCGTTGGCAACTACCGTATACCTGATTCACATCCTAAATATACGATCTTCGCCACCGATCAGCAGCTTCATGGGAATATGACCTTTCATAAGTTCACCCAAGTACAAATCATTTCAACCATTGATGTCAGTAATTCAACTGTAATAAGTGCAAATTAAAATAATAACTACTATTCCAGTACACATTGGACCACGAACTAATTACGTACAAGCTAAACTATCTTGTCTCTGAAGTTCAGGAATTCTCAATAAGGAGACCACAGTCACCTCTTCGTTAAGAGTGGTTTCTACAAAGTAAGTGGTTTGTAGTTTCACGTGAGTGTTTTTATCGTGATCATGGCCGCAGGACCTCCATTCTTACTTAAAATCGGACGTGACTTTCCATTTCAAGACTCCTACATATACTGACCGTGGTTCGAACCACCATGGCCGCCTTGCTGAGAGAACAGTGACGATGACACTCAGTTATCGCGCTTCTTGTCTACAGTCAAAAGTCAAATATTTTTATCATCATCATCTGTTTACCCTCCAGGGTCGGCTTTTCCCTCGGACTTAGCGAGGGATCCCACCTCTACCGCATCAAGGGCAGTGTCCTGGAGCTTCAGACTCTTGGTCGGGGATACAACTGGGGAGAATGACCAGTATCTCGCCCAGGTGGCCTCACCTGCTATGCTGAACAGGGGCCTTGTGGAGGGATGGGAAGATTGGAAAGGATAGGCAAGGAAGAGGGAAGGAAGCGGCCGTGGCCTTATGTTAGGTACCATCCCGGCATTCGCCTGGAGGAGAAATGGAAAACCACGGAAAACCACTTCCAGGATGGCTGAGGTGGGAATCGAACCCACCTCTACTCAGTTGACCTCCCGAGGCTGAGTGGACCCCGTTCCAGCCCTCATACCACTTTTCAAATTTCGTGGCAGAGTCGGGAATCAAACCCGGGCCTCCGGGGGTGGCAGCTAATCACGCTAACCACTACACCACAGAGGTGGACCAAATATTTTTATATCAGTTTAAATTCCACAGGACCTCATTGACGCCACTACTTTCCCATTCCTAGCCCTTTGCCGTCCTTGTATCGTCTGAAACCTTCGATGTGTTAGTATGACGTATACCTGGTTATTCAGCTAAGTTGTCCACCACAAATATCTTCTGATCATTTTAAGATATAGTCATTTTGACTCCAAATCCTTAAATTGTATTTAGAAGTTTATAAAACACTGTCAAATTCGTCCCTGTCACATATGTACTTATCGAGAAACCGTAGCAACTATTTTTTTTTTTATAGGACTCAACTAATTTCATTCAACACAATAACTAAGAATCGAGCGACAAATTCAGTCGTGTGCTTATTTTGTAAGTCCGACGAGTACGTTTGGAGATATTAAAGGGTTTCATGTGTTAGACTTCGTAAATCCGAAATGCCATACATCATATCGTTGTTTCCGCGGGCTCGCTCAAGATAAGGGCGAGGTACTTGTGTTTGTTAACAAGGCGTGTATAACGTAGGGGAATCATCCACCCGACATCACAGTGAGTGGCGCGTCGCTTTCTAATGCCCACACATATGGAATCCTGTAATATCTCCAAATGTACTCGTCGAATTTACAAAAGAGGAACATCACTAAAATTGTCGCTTGATTCCTAGTTGTTCTGGAGGGTGAAATGAGTATAATCCCATTTTTTTTAAGTTGCTATAGGTTTCTCGATAGTTCCATATGTGATGGAAAGGAATTGGATGGTGTCTTATAAGCTCCTTAATACGATTTAAGAATTTGTAAACAGGATGTCTTTATCCTTAATTAATCAGAAGATATTTGAGGCGAGCTGAATAATCTTGTATATATAAATATACCGTTCAAAGAAAGTGTTGTTTCTTGTTTGTAGTCAGAATTTTAACCTCCTCAGAATAGTGGTCCAAATTCCCTTCAACATTTCTAATTTGCGGTAAATGTACTTCAATCCGACGCTGAAATACTACAAGTATGTTAAATCCAGATTCAAGAATCCACAGGACCTTAGGTCATAAAGCCTGATGAGCATGTGGCTATTTAACTGTCTTCAGTTGAAGTGTCTAAATAAAATAATGTTGCTTAGAGTGAGTTTATATTGGATTTTCTACATACATCCAATAGACAAGAACTGTGCAATACGGCAGTTAAGGACCCTTTTTACTATGAATTTATTTTCGCACATTATTGTCAGTTCAGGAGCCTCCATGGCTCAGACGGCGTCCCACCACTGGGTTACGTGGTTCAAATATCGGTCACCTTATGTGAGATTTGTGTTGAAAAAAGCGGAGGCGGGGCAAGTTTTCCTCCGGGTACTCCGGTTTTCCCTGTCATCTTCCATTCCAGCAACACTCTCCAATATCCCTTCATTTCACCTGTCAGTCGTTAATCATTGCCCCAGAAGAGTGCAACAGGCTTCGACAGCAGGCAGAATTCCCTCCCTCGCCACTAGAGGGGACTTAATTAATTCCATTCCTGACCCGACAAAATGACTGGAAACAGGCCGAGGATTTCTTCACTGTCAGCACTGTGAACACCTCAATGATTATAACCATCACTTTTGAAATACTTGGTATTAGCTACAACAAGATTTATTAGTTTATGAAGTATCTGAAACTAATTGCGAGTACAAACTCTCCTGTTCGTTCGTGAACTTTAAAAATTCAAAAGGGCACACAGGCATCGGGGTTAAGTAAATTGGCTTTAACGTCGACACAAAGCATGTCAGAAACAGAAGCTGATCGATAAGCATATATGTGGGGTTAGAATTTCAGCCGAACAGAGCGGCAAAAGGGACCATCTGAGTACATAGGAAAGTGATTTTCAAAGCTTGCAGAATTTCATGCATTCTCACTTCGTTTCGGGTTTCATGTTTGTTTAACATTGTACAAGAACAGGTGAGGTCAACATAAATCTTTACAGTCTGTGGAAATACCTCTTGACCAGGTTATCTTTTCTTATGAAATCGAATTACAATTATACGTTTTGAAAATAATACTACTAATATTGACATCACTCAGAGTGGAATGCTTTCATCTTCACTTTCCTTACTGATATTCAAGAAAAGTGCATACTTCAGCTAAACTTCTCTACAGCATAATCTCTAGTTAGTAGCGCACTTACAGCTTCGATGAATATCAGTAACATGTCAGAGCATGTGGTGAGAATAGGACATGATTCCGGAAAGTCAGTTCGTGTCCTCGCCCCGAGGTGGCGCAGTTCTTTTGAGTTAAGCTACATGTAACATTTTAGCGACAAACCAGCTCTCCTGCCATTATCAAATCTCTGTTAGTACCGGGAGTCGAACCAAGGTCACCGAGGACGGCAGCTAATAGTGCTTCGGAAAGGGACATACAGTGAACCCTACAGGGGACTCACTATTATCTGGTTCGTTACTGAGTGCAGTAATAGTGAAAGACCGAATTTGACTATAAGGAAAGCTTATAAGTGATAACGAGTTGCAGATCAATAGCCTTGGAGCAGTGATTCACAGAATATGGTGGACACAACCAACAAATGTAATCCACTGTCGACATGTAGATTCAAGTGTACCTGAGGAGACATACGTTTACTTTCCATTATAGTAATCTGCTTTGCTGCTATCGGAAACAGTACGTCAGGATGTTTGTGGGAATATAATAACACTTCAGTGATGTACAAGCGTTAGTAAATATTTCTTATTTTATTATTTTACAGTTTTTGTCACTTATTTTAATTAAATTAGAACTGAATCGAAAGATGCGAAAAGGTCACAAAAGAACAAGTTTTAGGAGGTATTAACACCTTTCCCGTTCCTGTAAAACTATGTTCTGCATGAAAATCATCATCATTATCATCTGTTTACCCTCCAGGGTCGGCTTTTCCCTCGGACACAGCGAGGGATCCCACCTCTACCGCCTCAAGGGCAGTGTCCTGGAGCTTCAGACTCTTGGTCGGGGATACAACTGGGGAGAATGACCAGTATCTCGCCCAGGTGGCCTCACCTGCTATGCTAAACAGGGGCCTTGTGGAGGGATGGGAAGATTGGAAGGGATAGGCAAGGAAGAGGGAAGGAAGCGGCCGTGGCCTTATGTTAGGTACCATCCCGGCATTCGCCTGGAGGAGAAGTGGGGAAACCACGGAAAACCACTTCCAGGATGGCTGAGGTGGGAATAGAACCCACCTCTACTCAGTTGACCTCCCGAGGCTGAGTGGACCCCGTTCCTGCCCTCATACCACTTTTCAAATTTTCGTGGCAGAGCCGGGAATCAAACCCGGGCCTCCGTGGTTGGCAGCTAATCACGCTAACCACTACGCCACAGAGGCGGACCTCTGCATGAAAATACAAATTAAAATACAAATTCTGGTTTATGTAGGCCTACAATAATCTACAAAATCTGAAATAAGTGTGTTCTCGGATTAAGAAATATAAAAAGTATTATTATAATAATATGATTCACATACAACCTTTCTGTAAATTATAACCTTCTTGGGGATCGGTTAGACATTTTTCTAGTCAGAATTATTAAATAAGTACAATTTTCAACTGAATTGTAGTATGTTACAATATAGTGCAGTTATGCTTTTCATTTACATGTGTTAGAGCATTCTTCATCACTATGTATGTTTGTCACTAACTTGCACCCTCTCTCCCTTTTTGATGTTACAGGACTCCGCAAAAGTTCACTGAAATGTCATATCCCTCAGGAACATTGTTTAACACCTACTTAACATCACACATTTTGTTCTCATCAATTGGAATGTTCCTACTGAATGCGTATTCATGAGGAAGACTGTTGACTTGAGCACTGGACTTGGAAGCGTGAATGTATACTTGTTCACTAATTTGAAAAGCTATTTTTCGTTTTTTTGAAACATGTCTTCCATAAGACTCATCTGAAGGACAGTTTCTTCTGTAGCGTGCTCCCCGCAAACGCTCAACATTAAGGATACCTTCATAGTTCAGTTATAATACAGTGAATCTGTCAGAAATTGATGACTTTAGCAATAGTTCGCCACACTGGTCAATCGTGTGCCCGACTCCTTGGCTGGATGGTCAGCGTACTGGCTTCAGTTCAGATGGGTTTAGGTTCAATTTTTCTGGCCGGGCCGGGGATTTTAATCAAACGTGGTTAATTCTTCTGCTTCGGGGACTGGACGTTTGTTTGTTTGTCTTAATACTCATTCACATGCAACACATCACGCTAACAACACACAATACATTCCTCCACATATGGCTGGCGTCGTGAACAGCATCCACCCGTAAAACTGGACTTATTCTACATTAGTGCAACCCCAAATAATTTGGTTAACGCCAGGAAGAAGCAGAAGAAAACAAACACTCTTCAACCATCTATGTACGTTCAGCACACCTAACAAGTCGTATTACTCGGCCAAAGTCTCCATCGCAGAATAAATATGAAGGCCCAAGGAGAGTGGAAAAGTATATGATGGTTCTAAATATATCTTGATTAGTGAGGGTAATTGTGGAGTCAACATCTTTCATAATTCAGATAAAGGTGATACGTGCAGCACATGTCTTGTTTTCGCATTTTGCTAAGAATTCCTGGCTGCTGATTCGTTCGCATGGTGTGCCACTATGTTACCTTTCTGCTTAGCAGTGTGTGTCTGCCTCTGCAGAACTTTGCATCCAGAAGAGATAAGGAACGAACTCCTTGTATTTCGCCAGGCGGAGCGATACTCGTCACTCCGAACTTGCTCAAAACATTCCGATACAGACTCAACTCGTCCTGTACGCCAGATGTAGACTGGCACTGGTGTGCTGAACACGCCCTTAAATACGTGAAAAGGAGGAGGACAAGAGTTGGCACAGACTCAACTCGTCCTGTACGCCAGATGTAGACTGGTACTTGTGTGCTGAACACGCCCTTACATACGTGAAAAGGAGGAGGACAAGAGTTAGCAAGTGTACTCGTAGACTGTATGAATACGTAAACATGGTCCAACTGACGATCTCCGTTTGCCATTGAGATCTAGAAATAAATACAATAAGTTAGCCCTTGACTATTATTACTTTCTACATTTACTCTTTTTCTTTATTTATCTTGTTACACAAGAATATGTAAATATTTCTGACATATATAATATTCTTTACTTTAATTTCTATTGTGTTGTATATGTTTTAAATTGTTTAAAATAACTGAGTAAGATTCGCTACCAAAATCTGCGTTGAAAATAAACTAAAATGCTGGTATAAACACGTGCTGTTGTATTCTATAGCTTATTATACTTTACAAATTCCGACAATAATGTTTAATATACCAAAGAAAGCTTTCGTATTACCGTGGTCAGTACACTTGATTACATTGAGGGAGGTTTTGGTTCAAATCCTGGTGAATCTTATAAGATAAGATATTAATTACGAATATTCAGATGTAGAAATAGAGCCGTAAGATGATGAATGTAGGTAGGTACATAACAATGCCAATTGTTTCATAAAATGGTTTTCTATGTTGAATATCATGCGATCTAGGATTATCGAGGTATTTCACGGTAAAAGTCCACTACCATTTTAATCATTTCCGAACTCATAAAGCTGTGTTCTTTTACATCTAGAAAAGTTTATATGCTTCCCATATTTAAAACTGAACATAGCCTATATTATCGCTTAATATGCACGTCAAACTATCCGCAGTATCAGCTTTATTCTCACCTTAATGGTCTCCCATGTTATTACATTTTAAGATTACACAAGGCACTGTGATACACACTCAGTCATAATCATAACTGGAAACACGGCCGCACTGCTGCTTGCTGGACACGCCTCAAGAATACAGCACGAGCAAGGAATATCAGGGCACTCATGGAACTATTGCATTAGTTGGAAACAAATGTTTTCTTATCTTTAAAGTGTTTACAAGCAAACGATTGAGTTCATTGAAGGTCGTGACTTTCCAAGACAGAGTGAGATGCCCTGCAGATACTGGAGTACCTCATGGTTGCTTCGCTTTAACGATCGGCTCTCTGTCTCTCGTATCAGATAGTTTCTCAGTGACGCCCAGTTTCCAACCCCCAGTCCAGGCACACTATATCTTCACCGCGGGACTAGTTATATTAGATGTTCTGAAAAGTAATAAATACACTGGAAATTCAGCTTGACCGAATAAGTGTCTCTGGCTACACTTGGACTCAAACATTTGGCCTTTCCATCGAACATTAGCCTTTGATATTTAATTTATTCACGTTATCTCATCCATGATTAGAATAAATTTCAGCACGTCAGGGCTGGTACGCAGTTTGTTACACAAATAGGAATGTTACTTCATGAGTACTGTAGCTTGAAATCTCCAAGTTTTCCTTCAAACAATGAACGTATTACACATATGACCCGTTGCGCTCAAGGGAATTAAAGTCGGATTTTTCATTTTTTGGGATATTTGTGGTTCTGAAATTGACATAAGATAGTGAGCATTTAAGAAAAGAGTTCATAATTCTACGAGCAATACATTAGAACATAAGAGTTCATAATTCTACGAGCAATACTTCAGAACATATATATATATATATATATATATATATTACAGTTTGCTCTACGTCGCACCGACACAGATAGGTTTCGTGGCGACGATGTGATTGGAAAGGCCTAGGACTGGGAAGGAATCGGCCTTGGCCTTAATTACGTTACATCCCTAGCAATTGCCTCGTGTGAAAATGGAAAACCACGGAAAACCATCTTCAGGGCTGCCGCCCGGATTGAAGTTTACAGCTGCGCGCCCGTAACCGCACGGCCAACTCGGTCGGTAGAAGATATTAATTATTTACTATTGCTATTAAGAAAACCGTATGTTGAGAAGAACGCATCATTCTTTTTTACAATTGGCTTTACGTCGCACCGTTACAGGTATGTCTATTTGGCGACGATGGTACAGGAAAGGGCTAGGAGTGGGAAGGAAGCGGCCGAGGCCTTATATACGTACAGCCCCAACAATTGCCTGGTGTGAAAATGGGAAACCACAGAATACTATATTCAGGGCTGCTGACAGTGGAGATCGATCCCCACTATCTCCCGCATGCAAGCTCTCACCTGCGCGCTCCGAACCGCACGCCCAACTCGCCCGCTCAAGTACGCAATTACAGCTTTAAATAATGTTCTTACCAATTGTACAAAGTTTTCATGACATCGAGTGGCGAAGACTCGAACTGCGTGCAACTTAGCTTGTTAAGAGACCCACAAGTAGTGCAATAAAACATGAGGTGAAAATGCAATATTCACACCCCCAGACACTTTAGTTCATCTCTCCTGTAAAATTTCCATCGCCGACTTTGGGTCCCTTTGCACGCAACAGGTCACAATAATGTTTGCTTCGAAATGCAGTGATACGCGAATACTGAGGGAAGGAACAATAGACTACATTATGATTCACACTGCAGTTATTTAGTTACGTGAGAAACAGCTAACAGTATGCAACATGGGCAGTGGTGTTTCGTATAACACGTGAAGTTAGTAAGTGCCACACACGAGTCAGCTATAATGTGATTACTGATTCTAATCTAGCACGCATGACTCCAACACGCAGGAACACACCAACTAGTGTCTACGTCCAAAGCGCAATTCATTCCATTATCTTAACTTCAAATGAAATATTTAAATGTTTTTCACTTATTATTATTATTATTATTATTATTATTATTATTATTATTATTATTATTATTATTATTATTATTATTATTATTATTATTATTATACTATTTGTAATCTTACAATTGAAATAACACCATAAGGAATTTAATGGTGCAGATTTGATTCACGCGGTTGTATTTCATTCTGTACTGTTCCAAGTTCATTCTCACACAGTTAGCAGAAGTTTTAGACGAGGAGGTCGTAAAATGATTACTTACAGCGCACGAATAATGTAAAATGTTCTGCAAGACTTTTGTTTCTCTTCCTGTTCGAATTCCCTGCTCCTCCTATTTCTAGTAACATCCCAGTGAGGATCTTCTTTCCACCGATGGAAGAATCCTGTTGGGATACATCGTATGGCAGTTTCATGTTGGAGGTTGGGATAAGATCGTCTTCACCTTCCTGTAATGGTCTGTGTTAATCTGTGACAGTATAGAGTCTCTACCAATGAGGGTTGTTTTTTTTGCTAGCTGATTTACGTCGCACTGACACAGATAGGTCTTATGGCGACTTTGGGACAGGAAAGGCCTAGGAATGAGAAGGAAGAGGCCGTGGCCTTAATTAAGGTACAGACCCAGCATTTGCCTGGTGTGAAAATGAGAAACCACGGAAAATCATCTTCAGGGCTGCCGACTGTGGGGTTCGAACCCACTATCTCCCGCATGCGAGCTCACAGCCGAGCGCTCCTAACCGCACGGCCAACTCACCCGGTTTGAAAGATTTAAAGGGCTGCCATTTCAAGACAAATATATTTACAAACATCATGTTTGAATATATGACAAAATAAATGATTGCAGTAATTATGAGTGTATCAAATATATCTTAGTTGTTACCACAAGGACAATGTGAGCCTCACATTAGACCCCATGCGCACTTATGTCATTGTTGCTACAAACATTAAGCTTAAAGTACGACGTGAATTAAAATGTGACATTCTTGACAGAAATTGGAATCGTATTGGCGATAGTTATGTCACCGGTGTCCATATCTCCCAACATAGCGAAACAGTAACATGCAGTACAACAAAACATAGGCATCTGCTGAGGGTCATCAAAAGTGAACTAAACATGATGTCAGTGCTTTTGTATTATCACTCAGATTACAAAACATATACAAGTGTGTGAAAGCCTTTGGGATGAAATTCTTTGCCAGTAAATCTTGAAGGCCTTCTTTCATCTTAGGATTAAGGCCTGGCTTGCAAAGAAATGCTGGTTTCAGGGGAAAGTCTGCAATTATCTTCCTTTTCTTAATTATACGTACTTCTTGAAAATCCTCACAATAGGACTTCTTCACAAATATATAATATGGAGAATCACTCTTAACGTTGACAACTTTCATATCTGTCAGTTTCACTGCGGTCAGATTAAGAAGATCGACCGTACAAGCAATGTGTTTCGAAAAATCCCCATGGCATAATTCGTGCACATGAAATCGTTCACCATGTTCCTTTGCAGCTAGAATAGCAGCTATAAACCCTTCAGTGGCATAGATAGATCCACCTCCAACTGGCGTTTAATCTGTTTCTCAGTCAGGAAATGAGCCCGGTCTTCTTCAGTCTGAGTGTGTCCTTTTATGAGGTATTTGTGGGTTATGGACTTTATTCCAAGAGAACGAACTGCATAAAAATATACGCCCAACATAAACTTATTTTTTTGGTTGTCCGGCACAGTTATCAGAGTAGAAGATAACTTCACCATCAGTTGAGTTACTCTTCTGCTTTAAACAGATTGACACGCATGAACATAATTCATTCACTCCCCTATTACCATTTGACTCATCCCACACATAGCAATCACATGAATCCCTCTTGAGGTCAGAAATAGTAAAGTTTACGACATTGAGTTTTGATTTATAGCGAAATGCGGAAACATCACAATTTGGCAACTGCACAACAGCCTGAAGGTCATATACTGCTACTACACCGTCGACGTAGTTATTGCCATAATTCTTTTCCGCACTGGACAATTTTTTCTCAAGCAAATATTCATAATGCTTCGCCTTCAGACGTTCTTTTCCTTGATCATCAGAGTCTTCGTAGGCAAAGTATGTTGCACACAAATCCTTCTTAGGCACAAAGAGGATAAATTGTACTCTTGCGTGAACACACGATGAAACACTGCATAACTCACATGAGGTTCCTTTTTTGCTTCGCAGACGGCAACGTAATCTCTGTGAATATCAGCAAGTGACCTGCTTCCATCTATAAATTGCCTTGAAGTGTAAGCCCGGGTGTAATGGTTTTCAATTTTAGGTATACCTTCAAAATGCTGCCGAATACCTGCACGTAGACAGTACATAGATCCAGTGTTTTCTGTTTGCCATGTTTTCCTCCTTTATCTGCCTCAAGTAGAGTCTCCGCGATTTTATAACCTTTCGCCGTAACTGTTCTGACTGGCCGATCATTAATACAGTATCTAGGGTGTTCTTAAAAATTGTTTTACAAACGCGAACTTCTTCACCGCTCAGGCAAAAATAAAATGCAATATTATATTGCACGAGTATAGTGATGCTTAGGAACAATAGGCTTCATTGAACTGGCAAGGAATCGCTGATTTTAGATATATATCACCTAATGACCAGTAAGACGAAAACAGTTAGAGTCGACGCTCATTCCTGAACTTTAATGATCACTTTCCTTACTTCCTGCCTTCATCTGCATCTGGGATCGTACCGTTTTACTCTTTGTATGGGTTCCATACGCCTGTCCAGTATTTCTTGCTTTATTCAAAAGGTTTCTCTTCCACTTTGCAACATTTCTCTGCCGCTTCACATCTTTCCTTGACAGACTTACTAATATGATGGTCGATGTGTCCTGCATACCGTCTATTGAACCATTGTTATTGTCAGTGGAAGAGGACGTAGTGTCTGTTACCGGATATATTTTAGCTCGAATACTGGTTCTTCCAGGGGTTTCACTCACACCAGAAATGTCCATATCATAACTGTCCTCACAATCATGTCCACCATCATCCTAGGGAGATTACGTTTTGTCATTAAACACGTCATCGCAGTCTTCAGAAGATGTGCTACTTGAGTATGTATTTGATGACGAAGTACAGGAAGATGAAGATCTGGTAGGAAAGACACTAGAGGTACGAGAACTTGAATACCTTGTAGAAGCTTCAGATGCAAGAATCAGGCAACTCGAAGTTCCTGGATCAAAACAGAGAACGAAATATCTGTACTACTAATTACTTTTAAAAGTTTACTAATTAATAACTCTACATTGTGAACTCTGCGCTATAACTACAGGGATGATGCTTATTAAGAGCAATGCGTATCCGGTTCCTCTAAGGACGTCGAAACGTCAGGCTCATTTTCCATTAAACACTGCTTTGTCCCATCCAGTCCCTTCGCCATTCCCTCCTTTGTTGCAATCTTTTGCATATCAGCGAGGGCTAGCTGAACTAGTACTTTACCGCGAGAAATGATGGTCTACAGAGACGGGGAAAAAAGTGTTTCAGTGGAGGAAATAATGAATAACCTTGACCCATCTCAGCACTGGGTACAACTTATTCTAACAGTAACGGCATAACTGAAAATAATCGGATGTTGTTTCTTAAAAAAGAAACATCATTTGTAGCAGGAACGACATAATAGCATTTAGTACCTTTACTTCTACCTGAAATAATGTGTTTGATTTGTATCAATAATGTCAGAATGTGAAATAGTACAAATAAAACAACTATTTCTCGGAGCAAGAATGTCATATTTCCTTATAATACACACATAACCTGGGTTGATTTGCAGTGCATACTGCATTAAGTCTAAATAATACGTTATGCATGGGAGATTATATAACGTAATATACTAACCTTCCCCACAGCAAGGGTGTTGCAACTCCAAATATGCCAAAGTCGCAAGTCAAATGTCACTGTGTTGTGCGCGCTGAAAGACCAAAGCAAGAATGGGAATGAACGACACATTTGCTCTCTCTGGCCGCGTCATTGAATTTTAGATTATGACGATAAAATTGCATGCGAAAACATTTACACCGGTATGCAAAACTCAAAACAAGCTGTTCGTGATTTATGACGTTGTATTTAATGAGCGATATGGAGTTTTTCAACCATTATAATTTATAGAATTTTCGCAACGAATTCTGTTGTCAGGACTTGAATCTATCGCACAGAGCTGGCCATATAATGCTCGGCAATTATCAGTAGGCAGTAAATCTGATAAACTGTGAAAAGCAATACCGTAATCGTATTATGATAAAATTAAGGAAACAGCATTTTAAATATTGTTGAGTAAAACATATTGCAGATTTGTGCGCTTATTATGAATTTTCTTAATTTTCTTAATATATTTTTTTACATTTACATTTAAACAATAGTGAAAATATGTTTTTTATGTGAAATAGGATTAGGGGATACACAATATTAATAATAAACTTTGTAAATTGTGTTAAAATATACGCAAAAATATGTAATTTCATAATATTCCGCTCACTAGAGAATCATATGAAAGTATTCTTATCTGTTTCCCAACTTGAACACCGTGTACAGTAGCAAGTAGAAGACTCCAAGTTTCGTTACTTGCTTTACGTTCCACTAACTACTTTTACGGTTTTCGGACCAAGTTTAGTAATTATGTCATCAAATGCGATGGCATTACTTAACTATTGGAGTTGGTAGACACACTGTTACAGCCTGCGACATAAAGAAAATAGTTAAGTTGGGAAACGACCACAGTAAGTGCTATTGTGCCTTTAAAGCGTGACTAGTGTCTTACAACACAGCATGAAACAACATCTGGCCCCAGCTGTGTACGTTTGACTCAACAGTGATAATAATGTTTCTCGTGGGTATATTAAGACCTATAACATAATTAGAATACAGTGTTAGTCTGCCAAATGCTTTGAATGTTATACTCAAGAATAACGTTATTCTAAGAAGCATTCTTCAAATTTGGTATCGTTAAGATTATTATGCTTATGTTACAGGACATAAATCCTCGTTCACCCAGCGAATTGGCTATGCGATTTGGGTCACGTATCTATGAGCTTGCATTCGGGAGATAGTGGGTTCGTACCCTATTATCGGCAACATTTAAGACGGTTTTCCGTGATATCCCATTTACACTCCAGACAAACACCGAGTCTGTACCTCACTTAAGGTCACGATCGCTTCCTTCACAGTACTAGGGGCCGATGACCTTCGATGTTAGGTCCCTTAAAACAACAAGCATCATCATCATCATCACAGTACTAGCCTTGTCCTATCCCACTGTCGACATAAGAAGTGCATGTCTTCGTGCAATTATAAAAACATCAAACATTCTCGTTAAATACTGTCATCTTTTAACGCACGTTAAACTGAGTAAAATATTGCATAAACCATTACCACGTGTCATTAAATCAGGTTTCATAATCACGTTAAGTAAACTTCGCGCGTAGCATGGCTCCAATATTGTTTTGGACAGACAAATGCATTATGGCTTCAATTAAAATATATCAAAATGAAGTTGGCATATCAAAGAACTAGTGGTTAGCGTGATTAGCTGCCACCCCCGGAAGCCCGGATTCGATTCCCGGCTCTGCCACGAAATTTGAAAAGTGGTATGAGGGCTGGAACGTGGTCCACTCAGCCTCGGGAGGTCAACTGAGTAGAGGTGGGTTCGATTCCCACCTCAGCCATCCTCGAAGTGGTTTTCCGTGGTTTCCCACTTCTCCTCCAGGCGAATGCCGGGATGGTACCTAACTTAAGGCCACGGCCGCTTCCTTCCCTCTTCCTTGCCTATCCCTTCCAATCTTCCCATCCCTCCACAAGGCCCCTGTTCAGCATAGCAGGTGAGGCCGCCTGGGCGAGGTACTGGTCATACTCCCCAGTTGTATCCCCGACCAAGAGTCTGAAGCTCCAGGACACTGCCCTTGAGGCGGTAGAGGTGGGATCCCTCGCTAAGTCCGAGGGAAAAACCGAACCTGGATGGTAAACAGATGATGATGATGATGATGATGATATCAAAGAACTATTTTATGACGTATTCTTATCTCGTTAGTGGCTTCCAATTTTGAACACATCAATTGAACTATTTGTAAATAGTAAATAAACTTCTTGGAAGCGAAACAAGGTCCAAGAACGCGTTAGTCAGAAAGCTTTGTCATCCTGCCATACTATTTGGAAGTTAGGCTATACCGACTACGCCAGTGTTATGGTTGTGTCCGCGTAGTGATTTCACGTCACGGGGGACTGTCAATCAGGAAAACTGTGCTAATGTAAATTAAAGTGTATTTGATTTGGAGATGAATATATACCAGGGGAATCAGCTGTCCCTACCAATTTTTGTTCTGCAGCCCGACAAATATGTGAGGTCATCGTGAGGTCAATATTTCTCTGCTAACATCCTGTATGGTACTAATGAACTGTAAGCACATCCTGCAAACGTTTCTGAACACGTATGTGAGTCTTCCACGCAGCTATGTGAAGACGTCGCGACAAGTGGCTGGGTATAGCAACATGCGAAGTTAACATTTAATGCTATGTTACAGTGACTTGGAGAGCATACGAAACTTGGAGCAGCAGCATACACTAAGACATTCTCACTTACAGCTGTGGTCAATTAACAAAACATGGCATTGATAATTCGAATCCTACAACGCACAAAATGTTTACATCGATATGAAATTTCAGAGCTTAAAGACAGGCCAGGGTGTGCCACGAGCCGCTGCACACACTACACCGCTATTCAGTCCGCCACGTCAGCTCATTCAACGCCATTAGACTTCTTCCTGTTGGGGCATTTGAAACAAACAGTTTGCACCCAGGAGCCAGAAAATACCAAACTCCTTCGACAAGGAACACCGCACTAGAATACCCATTCAGTGGCATGCCCAGATGTGCATGAACCAAGCAGGTCATCACTTCGAGCCAGTGATTTAGTTGGAACAAAATATTTACAGGAACTCACCTTATTAATTCAGCAATTTCCAAATGGACTCGTATTGGGTGTCAACATCAGCGGCCTCATGTTCCCGACAAGTTGTTTCATCAGCCGAACGTCTCCCCACATATGGTTGTGGGTTAAATATATGCACAGGAGGTCCAACGCTCTTTATGAAAATAAGTCCGCTTGATCTTGCAACCAGGAGCCTATTTCTCTTTTCGGTGTGGATCTCATTCACGGTACTGAAAGCTATTTCAGCTTCTGCTGAAGAGATGGAAATAGACTGTACAGTCTTGCTTAAAGGCATCAGCACCACTGGAATTGCCTTTCTAAATGCATTAATGTACCTCCTCTTGTATGACATGTGGAAAAAGTCACAAAGGTTGCCAACACTCTCATCACCATAGCAGATATCCAAAGCAGAAGTAGAGGGCCAGTTATTTTTGTATAGTACCTTTGAATCACTGATAACTTTTGTCATTCTCTCATGTCTCTGCTGACTAGAGCTGGAACGAAGATGAGATGATGTGGACACATTTTTCCATAAGCCTGTTATTTAAACTGTCCACAAGACTTCTAAAAAACTGCTTTCTGTTAATTTTTACAACTTTTTTAGAATCATATAATCCTATGTTTCTAAACTTTTTTGTTTTCTGCTGCACCCATGACGTTTCAGCGCTATGTATAGATTATCAGATTTTCTTACTGAATTTTAAAATGTTACGTCATTCTAAAACGGGTAAATATTTTCCGGAACGGTGTTCCGGTCCGTTCCGGTCCAACTAAACCACTGCTTCGAGCACTTGCTAACATAACTAACCATCGCTAGTGCAATTGGGTTTCTCCCCACTACCTACATCATATTCCTTCGACCCTAACCCTTCTTAGGGCAACATGCACTTACATTCACAGTAAATGTGCATAACAGGGGATATTTCACACACATTAATAAAGGATCAATCTAAATAAATGAATAAATCAAAAATAAGAAACTATCTCTGCCCCGGAATCAGACCTGCCACACGTAAGACCAGCGCGCTGCAGCGTTCGGCTACGATATACTGCACCGCGGCACTATACCCGTACATTACAGCTCATGTGGTAGTTTTAACACGATCGCAATGTACACTCCGTGTTTCACAGACGTTTCATTTACGTATCAGAGGGCGCACTCGTGGCTTCTATTGCCTAATAATATTATGGCATAACAGTCTCCTAATTGTGTGTATGCCATAAATACGAAGGCATCCGTTCTTCTGTGTTTATTGTGAGTACCGGAAGGGGAGATGTTTTCAGGACGTATATAAAACTGCAGTTTGACTAACACAATATTGGTACGGGCGGTTGATACACCTGGTAGGCCTGCATAGCTTTGAGGACATGTCCGTACTAATGGTCCGCGGGCTATATTTGCAGCAATTAATGATGGCTACGTACGATTTTCTGCTCGAAAGAACACCGAAGTCCGCCTCTGTGTTTTAGGAGTTAGTGCGGTTAGTCGCCATTCCACGATGTCGGGTTTCGATTCCCAGCTCTGCCACGAAGTTTGAAAAGTGGTACGAGGACTGGAACGTGGTGCACTCAGCCTCAGGAGGTCAACTGAGTAGATGTGGGGTTCGATTCCAATTAAGCCATCCTCGAAGTGGTTTGCCGTGGTTTCCCCACTCATTCCCCAGGCAAATGCCGGGATGGTAGCTAACTTAAGACCACGGCCTCTGCCTTGCCTATCTCTTCCCATCAACATCCAGGACCTTGTTCAGCATAGCAGGTGAGGCCTCTTCGGCAAGGTACTGGTACTTCTCCCCAGTTGTATACCCAACTAAATGTCACACGCTCCAGGACACTGCCCTTGAGGCGGTAGAGGTTGGATCCCTCGCTGAGTCCGAGGGAAAAACCAACCCTGGAGTTTAGACGGATTAAATAAATATAATATTAATCAATGAACATCGAGGTTAATTTTACTATGTTCAAGAATCCTCCTGGTTGGCCATAGGGCATAGTGTTTCTAAACAGACTGTGTTAATAAGATATGTGATTCCGGCGGTGATGTTACATCCCAGCGCTTACATCTGGACTATGACCATGATTTTTTAAGGAGCCAAATATCGAGATCATCGACCCATGTCAGACCTAGACACGTTGTAGGACACGTAACACGTGAGTACATCATATTGTTCAGCATTGGTACGAAGCTTTGCTTATCAGTCTTCGCTGAATGGTCAGCGTTGAGGGTCCCGGACTCGATTACCGGCCGTGTCGACAATTTTAACTGCGTCTGGTTTATTCTTCCGACTGCGGGACTAGGCGTTTGTGTTGGGCTGAATACACTTCTCTTCATATAAACACCACACTGCCAACCACCACAGAAACAGGCAATAAGTGAAACCTCCCTCCATAAAAACTTCGTGTCATGAAAGGTATCCGGCCGTAAAACAGGGCCTTGTCCACATGTGTGACAGCGTTTAAACCCGCGACCCCACAAGAACGTGCGAAAAGTGGTAGAGAAGGTCACTGTGTGCCTCCTGTGCAGCAAGGAGTCTGGGAGTGAACATGCAACTCTTCTCGCCACTCAGGGCAACTTAACGATTCTTTAGTATCGGAGAAAATCGTCCAACGTATTGTGGAATCGTATATAAATGTATGTTCAGTCCTCAGTCCTAAGACTGGTTGGAGAACCGTTTGACCATTATTTCAGAAAAGAATCGCTCCTCGTGAATGAAGACTCTCTTGTCCGTGGTAGAGGCAGTGCCGATATCAAGCGCCTAAGGTGCCTTTCAAGACATAATACCTGCAGAGTACGTCTACGAGCGAATGAAACGAGATCACTTTGGATGTCCTCGCTTACCATGAAATGTCCATGATCTCACCATTGAAAAGTGGGACGTACTGGACAAGAGGATGGTATTTTAGGAAGGATACAAGCATAATTACTGCTGGGTTACAAATAACCAGATGTTAAATGTGTTAATATAACGCAATGCTGTCTTCTTGAACAAATATCCGTTCATTTGGCTGTTCGTGAACAATAGATCAAGCGGAAATATGACACCTACGTATGCAACGCCTACTCATGTGTTAAATGCCATGCATAGGTGATGCATTACTTTTCCTAAGAATGTGTTCTGTGGCATATTTCCCTTAGTTGGTACCACTAATGTCAGGATCCTAACACATTACAATATTTATTATAGTTCTTGCGATAATTATTAACCTTTATTTAAAAAATGCTATTTGTTCGGGGCGTCGACCTATCTGGATCTTTTGCTCCTATTGGCACCATATTGTATGAACCTGCTTGTAATTGGAATGGGGGTAGTGTGTAATGTTGTGTGTGAGGAAATGAAGATTAAGGGCGACACAAACACCCAGTCCCCAGGCCAGGAATATTAATCATTGCAATCAAATAACCCTGACCCGGCCGGTAATCGAATCTGGGGCCGCCGGGTGACAGGCGGACGCGTTGCCCCCTACACCGCGGGGCTGGACTAATGATTAACTTAGTACTTCGCGAAATATGTATTTTAAAGGAACTTATGAAATTGTAAAGGAGTAATGTTCAGAATGACTGCATTTATCACTACTAAGTATGAGGAAACCATTCCGAGTTAAATGCTCGGCAATAGGCTTAAGTTATGCGTTTATCCAATGAATAATTTTGAAGTACTGTATTCATGGTACTATTGGAATTCGGAAAGTAATGAAGACAAGTGAAATTCGTGTAAGGGCAAGCTGCATGTAATTCGGTTTAAATATCTACAGACATTCAGAAATTATTAGCAAAATACCCACAAATTCAATTACAAGCACAAGAGAATTAACTCGTTAATTCATAAAATGGAAGTAGACTAAAATATGTACTAATTCTTATTACAATCCGTCAACTAAGTGATAAGCACTAGCACTGACATGTGTATGTGACTAGCAATGGCTTAGTTGTTTGTATTATACTATAGAATGAAACAACGGGAAATATTGATGTTATTTCTAGTGGACAAGGAGAAACACGCTGTACGCGAGTAAAAATAGAAGGAAACTCTAAGACCGCTCAGGACTGACGTGGGTGTTCACACCATCTGAACTGTACTGGAGATTTCTTGACTGATAATTCTTAAGACGACTACTATAGACGTCCATGTTATGTCAACGATTCGAGTACACTCAACAGCACAGAAATTGGCCGGCAAAGAAATATTTAATTTTATACGTTATAGAAACGCGAGGATATTCATAAACTGTGGGTAATCGGTGGCCGAAGAGATGATACTTCGAATTCTACCACCTGCAGAATATATTCATCCTGTATTAATCAGGAGGATTTGGAAAGAATGCCATCTTCTTGAAGGCCAATTGTTGTGCGGTTGAGTGCACAGACCTCACAATATTGGCAATATGATGTTCGGCTTGGCTGTAGGTGAGGAAGAAATTTTATTGAAACCACTCATCGGCTGTAGCGCTACAGTATGGTTAGAGCTCGCTATTTCAGCGGGACCGAATTATGATATCAAACCAGGTGGCTTAATAAAGTGCCCTGAACCTAACTTCAAGTAGTAAGCAAACATTTTGCATAGTATTTTACATTTACTTTTCATCCCTTCCTTTGGTTGTTTCTAAAAGTGGAAACATCAGATAATGATTCTTAATGGTCATCAAACAGGTAATTATTTTACGGGCTTCAGAATATTAAAGGTAGGTTGGAATATCACGGGTGTCAAAGTCTTCATTTGAATTTCAATGAGGGAAGTGCTCATCCCAAGTTTATCCCCCAACCCCAACCCGATCCACCACACATATGCTAACGTAATTCAATTTTGTCAATCGGGGTAACATAAACTGTTTATCACTATTTACACACACACAGAGAGAGCGTAAATCACCAAAAACTATAACCGAAAGGAGATGTGCAAATGAGGCTCGAAAAGTGCTTTTCGAGCACTAAGTTAATGCTTTTTAAAATGGAACGATGCCTATATACAAAGGGAAACTGAAAATACAGACGATTGTAATAACAATGGCTTCTGCTGCAGGGTCCTCATGCAAGTAGTTCACTAAATATCGTCATTTCCATCAGAGAGCTGAGAGAATTGGCCGGCCAATTGTAAGGTACGTATGCCACCTATCCCGCATGTGTTCGTTTACCAGTTATGTTCAAAATGATGGCCATTAGCCACAATACATGCTTCCAGCCCTTCACGCAACCATCACTCACAAGACGTAGCATTTCAGGAGAAATGTCAGTACAGGTCACTCCTATACGACGTTTACTCTCGTCCGGTAGTCGGCATGCCTTTAGAGACAACCTCCATTAGACTTTTCCTCATAAAATGTCTAGAGGTGTCATATAGGTGGAACGGGCCGGCGAGGTTACAGGTCCTCTTCGGCTAAAAGTGCAATCAGCAAATATTTATTAAAGATCAACTGTTGTACATCTTGCACTATGAGCTGGGCACCCATCATGCTGATAACACATGCTCCTCTTCGTCTGCAACGGAACGTTCTCTAACATCGGTGGAAGATCCTGTGCTGTTGGTATTCAATGACCTGTTCATCAACACTGGTTCTATGAGATGATAGCCCATTATTCCTCAACTACGCGTTATGTTTACACTCGATGGACGTTGACGTTCTACATGGTGAAGCCATTGGAGATTGTTTACTGATCAGCAGTGCAAGTTTCTAAGGTTGATTTGGCCATGATTTGAAAACTTCGCTTACTCCTAAGCAAGGTACTTAGCAAGTTCGGTGGTCTTAATACCTATTCACAAAAATTGACACGATTCTGAACATATAACTCCCACGTTGCTCCGTAACGAGAGAAATATAATGAGGAGGAATTTATGTTGATATTCCAGAATATGTAAGACATTTGCCTGAATAATTCCACTTCCCCTCGCGATAGTCCTGGAGCTAATTTCGGGATCTACAGCAAAAGTTGCTGGAACATTAATTTCACCATCTTCTCTTGCCACTCGTCCGTTTCGGAAAGGTTTTCGAGGTGTTGCAGTTCCAGTTCCACGTAACTGATTAAAGAACTTCGCAAACAGGCGTCGAGTTTGGGGTGACGTATATCAGGATACACATTGCACGGCAGTCACCATACACTAGGACCATGCTGGAGTTTTCCATATTTGAAGTTACAATCACCTCTAGCCCATCCCGTATGACTTTCTCCTGTACAATACCACAAATTACTGACTAGGTAGTCGCAATATACTATAACGTGTTTTACAGGACACAAAACGTAAGCATTAACATATACAGCTGTAGGGCCGAGAGAGGCATACATAACCTAGTACTAGAAAATCAACTGGAGCATATAGCACTCACAGATGGAAATTATGATATTCTTCGAACTGTTTTCACTAGGATCCTGCAACATGAGCCATTGTGTTTCTAGACTTAATCACCTAATCGTTAACATTTATTTGCATTTTGCTCATGGGCATCGTTCCATTTGCAATATTATCCTTATTTCCTGGACGAACGTCCGGAAATGTATTTATTTATATGTATATTATTTGTTTTCTTTCCTCGTTTTCAGGTTTCTAGAAGTTCTCTCTTATCCCATCGCGCACAATTTAAGGCCGGATGCCCTTCTTGACGCACGTGATTCTTTAGATGAAAATCTCAACCCAGGATCGATCAGGATTCAAGCCTCATCGTGATTATGGTAGCAGAGAGATGGCTTAATATACAGTCTTACAGCATCCGTTAATGATTTAAGGGGATACGGAATGAGATTTTGGACCTTGTATCAAGTTTGCCTTTTCAATTAAATTAGCCCTCATGTTTTAGCTAGCTAGGAAGCTAGATCAAAAAAAATGGGATGTCAGAAGATAATTTCTGAACCAGTCTAAAAAGGAGGATGATGAACTAATTTTTGCATTCTAACTTCGGAGGCAGTTTTCCGTATTTATTTATGTATTTACCGGTACATAATGTACCTATTCTCGACTCCTATTTCGTGTAGGATCCTTAAATGTTCATGTTCTATTCATAGATATGTTACACATGTACTCAATGTCTCTCAATGTTAAGAAGGGAGCCATACGTTCCAGTTTTGACTCGGTTAAATCTAACTTAAAAGCTTTTCAGTCTGTTGAACACAAGTTGGTAAGTTACCATTTTCTGGTTACCTTAGTTAAAAAGTAGGATTTATTGGATTGCCGCAGCCTTTTGCTGATGCAATTAAGTTATTTTCTAAAGAGGGAACATATCCTGTAACATCAAATTATTTGATATATTCACGTTGTAAAATGCAATCAAAATTTAGTAAAGCAAAAGAAAATATTGATATTAAACCTGAAGCTCAATTTTAATTAAACAAACTTAATTTGATAGCCAAGGTATGCATCTACAGTATATAAAAACAACATGGGTCTGTCGTCGAGAGTTCTTGAGAAAAAGTACATTATACATTAATGATTTAATATTATACGCCTAGGGCGTTGCGCACCCCCTTACAAGGGAGCTTTCGAATTTATCTGGTAAGGTCTTCTAATATTCGTAACCTTGGCACTAATTGGTACACAACGGTTGTCTCTATATGCGGCCACCTTTGCCCCAGCTAATAACCTGGTCCTCATCTTCTGTGTAGGTTTTGTGCCTCTCCAAACGCGATGACCCCTTTTCTACACTTTTTGACTTCAAGAATCCGGATGAATTGAGTACAACCTTATGGCTTCGGCTAGCCAGTCGCTCCTAGTTTACACAGCCATTCCGAATGACACAGTCTACATTCATGTTTCACAATTTATTGTGTTATTTCAATATTTGTTAAGGATATGGGAAAATCAAGTTTAATTAGATTTTTCACGTAATTTCACATCACTGATTTTATCACTTAAATCAATATTAAGTTACTCCTGCTAAAGCCAAACATTGGCCATAACCGTTACATTACGAGTCGATATTCTTTAATTTTCATGTATCCAGTGACAGAAACAGCGATTATCAAACTTAGATGAAGGTAGGGTTACATATACTGTACGCAATTTACTAATTCGATAAAATTCAGAATGTATTTCAAATAGTATTGCCAGATTGTATTTCCACCAAAACAGAAAACTGGCCTCAATTCACAAAACATTACTCTCATATTAGGTTATCTGGAATGTTCAGAATCACTTCTTTGGTGAAATTGGTTACGGGTGGAAGTGTGAAAGATAAATTACGTCGTTACTTGAGGAGTGTCTGTTCAAAAAGCGCTATTTCACCATAAGAAAGTTGTGGATAACAGCAAGGAAACGCATAATGAAAGGCATATGTAGCGTAACCATGATCGGATAAGGTACTACTGTACATACACGGGTAGTTTTTAATTTCGTGTGGCTATTTCTAGCCGAGTGCAGCCCTTGTAAGGCAGACCCTCCGATGAGGGTTGGCGGCATCTGCCATGTGTAGGTAACTGCGTGTTATTGTGGTGGAGGATAGTGTTATGTGTTATGTGTGGCCCCTGGGCCATTGGAATTAACCTATTAAGGTTAAAATCCTCGACCCGGCCGGGAATCGAACCCGGGACCCTCTGAACCGAAGGCCAGTACGCTGACCATTCAGCCAACGAGTCGTACATACGGGTAGTAGTATATGATGTGTGTGTGTATATATATATATATATATATATATATATACACATCAACACTGGTTAACAACTACCTTCTGTGAATGGAATATGTATTCACTAGACGTTCATTTTCACAAAATCGCACGGTAGAATCTGAAGCAAATGGAAAACGTCAGTCTGCGACGTAACTTTAGAGTCTAGGTGTGTAGAATCATTAACACATGGCATTATTTCAACTACAAGTAAGGGCTTGAGTGACTGACAACGTACGTGCAATACTGATTCATATTATGATGCACATCTGAAGATGCTGTTACTGTTCCTCAACTAAGGCGAGTGAGCTTGATAATATTTTTCAGGGAAATTACAAGGAAAATAATTTCCTTCAGTGAGTATACAAATTACTTACCAAAAACGAGTTTTAAGACTCATAGACTGATTTTTTTCAATGAATTATCAATTTAATGCTTTTACAATCTAACAGAAACAACAGGCAAACGTCTATCACTTTCAACTTATGTAAATCCGTCGTGCTACACACTCCAAGTGTTAATGCTCCTTCGTGAGTACGGATAGCATTAAACGAAATCCATGTAGAACAATTCTTTAAAGCGAGATTTCTTTGATAGACTAACAAGCTTTATTGAAATGGCAAAAGTTGTCCATTTTTTCCAACTAGCCATTTTGAAACAAATCACTTCAGACAGCCATTTGTGGTTTGAATTATAATCCAACAAGGTTAGTTAAACAGGTCTGCAGTGATCTGCAAATCCGTGATTGATCTTAGGTCCTAAATGTTTCTACCTATCTCTTAGTCATTTTGACTGTAATTTGACAGGTATGAACCATTCATATTCGACTTTTCGGAAAAGAACAAAGCCGTATCCCGTAAGATTTCCGTGATCATTTCTTGTTTGGATGACACTTTGATGAATGCCGGGTCCTGGAAGACCACAGTTATTAACGTAGATATCGTCCAAGCAGGAAACGAAGAATAAAGGAGGTTCTGCTCTAAATGTATCGGTTTATTTTTCACCACCTCATAATCTAACGTCAGATGTTACTTTCTCAGCGAATCTGGCATTCAGCCCAAAACATAGAAGACAGCAATTTGTTTCGTCATTAACTATACCTCATGATTCCTTCACTCTGACATCTCCTCTATAACCGTAACTTTTAGGGGAGGTTTAACAAGCGAGACTTTCCATCATGTTAAACGGGCGGTGCTGCAGCTAACGGTGACTACAATTAAGGTGCGCTCTGTTCTTCCAATGAAAGTTCCTCAGTATTTCAATACAACAGCGTAGATTATATAATAATAATAATAATAATAATAATAATAATAATAATAATAATAATAATAATAATAATAATAATAAAGTTTTACCGTTTTCGGAGGCGCCAGGCGAGATTTGAATGTTGGGATGATAATTCTAAATTGTAAGGTTACTAAGTTTACTAAGGTTACTAAGCCTACATCTCTGTAAGTACAGTATAGCTACAAAACCAAGCATACAACAAAAGCAACCGAGTACATCAATCGGTCGGCTCGTCCGGTCCGTTTGCCTTGGTGACTCTGAATAACTTTGGGCTGATCGCACGGTCCTCGTACCGGCGACGCATCTTTCAAATGTCTGCCTTATCAACTGTCGATGGTAGGTTCTGCGCCTACCATGGTTGTAACGGGTAACGGGGAATCAGGGTTCGATTCCGGAGAGGGAGCCTGAGAAACGGCTACCACATCCAAGGAAGGCAGCAGGCGCGCAAATTACCCACTCCCGGCACGGGGAGGTAGTGACGAAAAATAACGATACGGGACTCATCCGAGGCCCCGTAATCGGAATGAGTACACTTTAAATCCTTTAACGAGTATCCATTGGAGGGCAAGTCTGGTGCCAGCAGCCGCGGTAATTCCAGCTCCAATAGCGTATGTTAAAGTTGTTGCGGTTAAAAAGCTCGTAGTTGGATTTGTGTCCCACGCTGTCGGTTCATCGCTCATCGGTGTCTAACTGGCATGGTTCGTGGGACGTCCTGCCGGTCGAAAGCGCGCGGCCGCCGTGGTTATCCGCGTGCGGTTCCTGCGCGCCGTAGGCGGACCCCGATGAAATCTTACCGCGGTGCTCTTCATTGAGTGTCGAGGAGGGCCGGCACGTTAACTTTGAACAAATTAGAGTGCTTAAAGCAGGCCGGCTGCGCCTGAATACTGTGTGAATGGAATAATGGAATAGGACCTTGGTTCTATTTTGTTGGTTTTCGGAACCCGAGGTAATGATTAATAGGGACAGGCGGGGGCATTCGTATTGCGACGTTAGAGGTGAAATTCTTGGATCGTCGCAAGACGGACCGAAGCGAAAGCATTTGCCAAGTAAGTTTTCATTAATCAAGAACGAAATTTAGAGGTTCGAAGGCGATCAGATACCGCCCTAGTTCTAACCATAAACGATGCCAGCTAGCGATCCGCCGAAGTTCCTCCGATGACTCGGCGGGCAGCTCCCGGGAAACCAAATCTTAAACAGTACGTCTATAAAAAAAGTTGGAATTCAAGAGGAGAAATTGGGGCAAATATTCGTTTATAGGAAGGGGAGTTAGAGATTGGTATAACTTACCAAGGGAGATGTTCAATAATTTTCCAATTTCTTTGCGATCATTTAAGAAAAGGTCAGAAAAACAACAGATAGGGAATCAGCCACCTGGGCGACTGCCCTAAATGCAGATCAGTAGTGACTGATTGAAGAATATGCATCCAAATGTAGGAGTTAATTATTAATTGTCATACTATACAGTGCCGATTGTATGAATATTATTTCGTTTTTTCAGTTCAAATATTGTCAGACATAACTTTCCTGTGTTGTGTTGCTGAAGGATATTGCAGTACGGTATGTAAAATGCTATTTTAGGACGAAATGGATGGTCATTATAGATTATTTAGTCTTCATTCTCAATAACGTTTCATACATGCCAACTAAACAATGTGATGTAACAGTTACCCATGTTCTCTAGCAGATTAACTAGAAAACCAGAGACATGCGGTTCTTAACAAACCTAGATTAGATCAAAATATTTTGTTATGGAGTTGACGGCAACTTCCAATCATTGAATGACATGAACTTCGATGTATCTTCTTTTGAATTTGAAAGTAATCCAATTATATAGCACACGCACCTAAAAGTCGGGTGATCTACAGTGACAACTGTATACAGTATTTCGGTCAAACACCATTTAATAGGGACGCAATCGGAAAACTTGGTCACAGTGATGTAAAGTAGGCATTAGGCCTATATAAAGAAATAAGTTGTCATAAATTCTTATTAGTGACTCGTCCTCAGCCGCGTGTATTTGTGATTCATTGTGAGATTCTCGTAGCGTGTGATACTGTAAAGACAGATTTACGAATTACTGAAGTAATTGGTTAGTGTGAATGCTGGAAGAAAAAACTTACGATTGTCGCCCATAGAGAAGTGAAAGTGTCCTTCGTGTAGTTTTATAATCCGTTGGGGAGTGGACTTCATCCTTCGACTAGGAAGCTGAATAACATTGCGTTGACCAAGCGAGTGGCTCTGTAGTATGGGTCACGCAGCCTTCAACTGAGTCATAATCATCAAAAATTAAAATCTTTGTAACAGTGTTGATGGCTTAATGTACTTATTAAAATTAAAACAGTCCATATGAGTACACATTAAAATAATTTAATGTAGAACTGGTTTTCGGAATTCTCATTCCATCATCAGTGGATCATTAAAATATTAAAATTCACATAATTGTTTCGTCTTGATTTAAAAATATAGAGGACAGTTGTGCTGCAATAAAGATAGAAAAACGAATAAGACAACCTAACATAACAGAATTTAAATCTAATGAATGTGATTTAAAATGTACGTAATAATGACAGGAACGACCGAACATGCCGTCTCAGCAGTTAAATGAGTACTGAGCAACTTTCACGGCGCTAGAGTATGAGTGGCATGTACGTTGAGTCACCAAATACACTACAGAAAATACTGACACTTCCATATATTCCTGTACTAAACTGAGGGACAAGTTGATAGTGGCGCACCTGGTGGGAAGGTCTTGTAGAACTCAGTTGTGATTTTTCTTTTATGAATTGTTATTTTATTCTTTTCTTCATCAAATAACAATATATTAACACACTATTCTTTTCAATCAAGAGATCTCTAACAATATTTATTGTACCCTTTGAATACTTCCTTCGCATGAGAAATGCTGGTTCTTGGTTCTTGCCTTGGTCCTCGTACAAATATTTACATAGGTCGTGTTCTCCCAGGGCACAGACTGTCCGCACGTCAGAATAGGTACATGGAAGTCTCTAACTACCGCTAAACCACGTAATGAAACAAGCTGATCTGATTTAAAGATGTACTAAAGGAAACCAATGAAATTAATAAAAAATAACAGAAACAGGATTGACGAAAGTTTAAGACAGTTACAAATTAATGATATGGAAACGGCAATTGCGAGAGTTTACAACAATACTAACAGTTGGAAATAAACATATAAGTGAAATTATATTTACTTTGATTGTCATTAAATTGAATTAATTGAAAAATTTATTGAAATTAACTGAATATTCATTCGAACTGAAAAATGACCTTGGATACAAATAATTGGCTAAATCTACATTAAATTAACTTGAAACATTGTTTAATTAGTTATAAAATCGTACAACTGATGGTAAATTAACACATAAATATAAAAATTAGTTAATAAATAAATTACTTAATCAATAGTAAACTAGACTGAAACTGGAATAGATTTATTATCTGAAACTTCATTAATCAATTAGTACATTTCGGAAATGACAGTAAATTACTGTCATAATAAAATATAAACGTACTTAATTGATTAATTGACAATTGATACCAGTTCATAAAATGTGAGATGCCTATTTACTTCATCGTCATTTTGATATCACTTAATATGTTTCCAGTGCATAAGACTTGTCACATGTTTTGACATGAACCTTGGACTATCGACTATTTCATTTTTCATTATCTCGTGGCTCTGAATCTATCACAAATCATGATTTAAATGTCTACAATCCCCTCAATAGTTATTGAGATAGCCATGTGTTTACAAGATATCTGATGTTAAATATTTCATCCCTAATGTCGGTTGAATCCTCAGTATTAAGTTCACGTTATAACAATTGCTCGCGACACTGCTAGTTTATATTAGGCCATATGCCTTGTGTCTAAATCTTATTTAAACGCGTTTCAGATCTCGAATTATTACATTTCTCTTAACAGTACTTAATTAACCACGTTTCAGGGACTTACAGCTCGACCATGGGGTGGGGGGGGGGGGGGGGTAAGAGGAGAAAAGAATGAATGCTGCAGGGTACAAGGGTCATTAACGACAGAGTATGTCTTCAATTTTAAATACATTACATGTATTACAGAACGATCTGTACTTATCCACTGAAGCCCGTTATTACTTACACTCCCCATTTCGAGCTGGAGACGATAAGCAATTATTTCACGTAAATCTACACACATTCTTTTTACAAACTATTCACCCAGTCTCACAGAAAATTTGGCTCCGTACGCTTACCAAACTATCAACCTTGCGCGGAGAAATACACAGGCGTCAAATATCGATAAACGGAGCTTGGTTGATCCATCGATTTATTTCTTAATTGAGAACATTTGAACTGTGTGAAAACGAGAGAAGTGTTGACCTTGTCGGAGCCTCGTGTTAGAAGGCGAAGTGACGCAATAAGACCGGCAGTTCTCGTCTGCTCGCCAGTGCGATGCCCTCGTCTTTATTACAACGCTAAGGCTCGGCAGAGAGCAATAAAGATGGTGTAAGTGTAATGGAAATGTCACACATTCTCAGCTGCTCAATGTGTGGAGTGAACTAGTCATTAGTAAATGCTCAGCTGGAGCAGGCGATATTATTAAAATATGATTTACTGCCGTGCTAAAAGAGCTCTTCGTAACTTTCCGTCCAAACTCAACCCTGGAGAAGAGGACGCCGGCCTCCGTACACAAAACGTGGTTACATGAATTAAAAGTCGGGGCGTTACCGGAAGGCAGCATGAAATGACAGAGTGTGCCACACGCATCGTGTTTAATTCAGTGCTTGGTGTTCGTTATTCCAGAGATCTTTGACATTACCAGCAGCTTCGAGTTCAAATACCTCTTGGGGAAAAGCGCCTGATCTCGTTAACTCAAATGAAGTTCATTCTAACAAAACCTGTACTGTAATTTAAGAGAATACCTCCTGACACGAAATAATGAATTAATAAGTATTGTATAGAATAATTCCAGTGTGGTAAGAAAAAGTAAATAAGTCATACACAAAAATGTTCAGGGGAGGGGAAAACTGTTTATTCCCACAAATATGATACAATAATAACTTCAAGCCACTCAGTTTCTCTGATATAATTTCTGTACCCATATTAGGAATGTATAAAAGCGAAACTTATTTTGTAAAAGATAATTACATGACTTAACTTGTTTCGACAAATCATGCAAGAGTGACTTGTTCGTTTCCTACCTGTGTAACTGGATTATACAGTTTTGACCATAGATGTATCGTGATTTATTTATTTGTGGATATTCAGTACAAATCTATACAAAGTGAAGAAAAATACATAGTTGCACCTTATGAATAGAATACCTTTCAGGGTATTACGCCACAGAATTAGTAGGATTTTCCTTTAAATTAAATATTATTTAGAATGAGAGCGTTGTGTTAGAGTTCATTACTACATTTTACAAACGAGGGCGAATCAAAAAGTAAGTTACACTTACAAGTTATGGCCCTTTATTAAACCACCTACACATATTCAACATGGCAATGGCAACATATAATGTAAGTTTACTTCTCCACATAGTACCCAAGAGACTGTAAACATTTCTCGAAACGGTCAACCATCTTTCCGATTTCGGATGCGTAGAAATCACCTCCAGCGCTATGTAACCCACTGAAGAGAGCTGCTTTCACCTCCTCATCGTTCCCGAATCATCGTCCACTGAGATCCTTTTACAGTTTACCGAACACATGATAAACGCATGGTGCTAGGTCTGTCTGTATGGAGGAAGTTGTCATACCTCCCACTTCAATCGCTGCAGCAGTTCGGACGTTTGATGGTCTTTGTGAGGTGTTGCATTATCGTACAACAAAATCACACCGGCGATCAATTTTCCCCGCCGCTTTCTTTAATTGCCTTATGCAATCGCTTCAACGTTTGACAGTACGAAACCGAGTTGACTGTCGTGCCTTTTGGTATACATTCCACATGCACCACACCTTCCATGTCAAAGAACACTGTCGCCATTACCTTTCCTGCCGAAGGTTGGATCTTGCCTTTCTCTCCTGGTGGCGATGTGGTGTGCACCCATTCCATCGATGTTCTCTTTGTTTCGGGGGTCAAGTGATGGACCCATGCTTCATCACCTGTGATGATTCGCCGCAGAAACTCGTTGCTCTCCACAGAATACCTTTGCAATAAAGCCAGTGACGATTGGAAACATTATCCCTTGTGAACATCGGTGAGCAGACGTGGGACCCATTTTTGGCATAGTTTACGAAAGCCGAGGTGCTGGTGAACAATGGAGAAGACACTGTCATGCGAAATTTTCAGCATGCTTGCAATTTCCTGCAATGTTATGCGCCAATTCTTTCTAATGATCCTATTCACACGGTCAACATTTGCAACGGTACTGGACGTTGCGGACCTGCTTTCGCGACAATCATCCGTGAAATCTGTGCATCCGGTGTCAAATTGCTTACACCACTTTACAATAAGTGGGCGAGGAATTGCACGCTCACCATATACAGCAGATTTCACTATGAATGTCCGTGCAATCAAGCCGTTAAGTTCATAGAAATCTGATCGTTCCACGCACCTCCAATTTGGAGTGAACATCCAGTTGAAGTACCATTGAGCCTAGCCTGCTCTGCACACACAATACGATGGGATACCACACCAACCTTCCTATCGGACGTGTTAGCAGTTACTGTACCTTGCTCCGCATTGGGCACGGTCACGATACACAGCGTGCTCTCGCGGTGAGCTAGTGTAACTTATTTTTTTTATTCGCCCTCGTAATTTTTCATTCATCTACGTTCTTGAACAGCATTTTGCACAGTAAATCTACTTGGCTTGATGCCAATTGAAAACTTTTCCATTATCTTATATTTTTCTGTTTGCGGTTTAACGTCGCACTAACAGAACGATAGATGTTAACGACGCAAACATGAGAAAGGGCTAGGATTCGGAAGGTAGTGGCCATCGACTTAATAAAGGTGTAGCTTCTGCATTTTTCTGGTGCGTAAATGGGAAGTTCTGGAAAACCGTATTTAGGGCTGCCGACAGTGGAAGTTATCCTTAATCCTTATCACTAAAGGTTATTTGAGATGAATGCAAAATACAGAAAGTCATGATGGCCCGCTTATTTCTAAACGCTTTATCTGTTCCTCAGTATGTCATGGTTTATATCGCATTCCAGAAAACTTGGTCTTTGAATTATGATCAACAGTCTCGAGATGTTGATTTTCCTTACATCGCATTAAATTGCAGCCTTAGTAATTCCCTGCTGTGGAAATGGGAAAACATATTTCGATTGCAAGCTAACTGCTACGCATCCTGTACTGTGCTGCCAAGTCATTTGGTGATTCAGAGAGACAAGGAGTTCGCAGACACTCTTGGAGGTCAAACATGTAGCACGTCGCAGACTCGCTATTAAAATTAATTGTAAGACTTCGTTCTCTTCCCAATGAGACAAGCGATTAGAATAATGTGTAACAGCTGTCTATCAGTTGTGTATTATAATAGATGTTGAGGCCATCATTTCACTTAAAGGGTTCAATATATCATCAACTGAATAACATTGAGAAGATGAGATTTAGAACACAGGTAGGTACAACGACGATCGAACTCCATGGAGTTAACTTGCTCTTTGTGAAGGAGAAGCTCGGTTGTCTGATCACTACCCCGAGACAGGTTTTGTGACTTGTCTCCTTAATATCAATTTGGAAATTTCTTGATATGGTCTCAAGCAGATAAGTTGACTTGTCTACTTATCCCCTATCGAAACGACGGCTGTTGACTTACCCGGCTTTAATCAAGTCTCATGTCGCCTTTTAAAATGAAGGTTGATTTGTTTTTGCCATAAGAAAGATTTTGTGGCCTTCAAATCCGAGATATACTTGACTCATTTTCATAATTTCTTGACTTATTGGCCTTTACCCTATCACTCTAAATTTTCATGTGTCAATTTTTGGCCTGTTTGCAGCCTTGTAAGGCAGAAACTCTGACGAGGGTGGGTGGCATCTGCCATATGTTGGAAACTGTATGTTATTGTGGTGATGGATAGTGTTATATGTTGCGTGTGAGTTGTATGAATGTTGTGGACAGCATGAATACCCAGTCCCCGAATCAAGGGAATTAACTGTTTACAATTAAAATAACTCAACCCATCCGGGTTTAAAACTCAGGACCCTGAGGACTGAAGACCAAGACATTGACCAAAATTTCATGCATAGGTTTAGCGTTGAAACGTTAGAAGTTTCTAACAGCATAACACATAATTCAGCATACAGTAGAACAAATTAATTAATATCACATTATCTGCAAATGAGGTGTCTACCTTGGTGGTAAATGGTACACAAAAATACATTATTTTCAAGCATTAAATTTTAAATTAACAAAAGAAGAAATATTCCTAAAATAAATTATTATACAATTTACATTAACCATTTTCCTATTAAACATATAGCTCATCTTTAATAAATTTAAATTGTTAGGAAATTCTACTCATATGTTCTGTACTTACAAACATAATCAACTCATATACAGTATGTGGAAATACGTAAAATAATTTCTTTTCAAAATATATTAATGGATAACTTTCGTACAAACGCGTGTGTATCCATGAATATGAGTCTGTAGAGAGTAAATTTAATTGGTCTTCAGATGGTAAGCAAGATCAACATTTTCTCTGCTTGAATTCTAGTTAATGTCTTCTGCACATTGGTTGAGAGGTGTAGTGGTGTAGAAGTAATAGAAGTAATGGGTGTAAGGTATTTCGAAAGAGAAGTTCTCAAGGCAAGGAACAGAATGTTATCTATCTCGGCTACAGTGAGTTCTCCTGTCATATAGCACCTGAGTCTGTAATGTTGCAACGTCATTCTTTCCAACATTCTTTGGCCCGGGTTTTTGTGTACGAGTTTGTTCAGTCTGTAAATGTGGAAGTGTCCATAGCCTCAGTGTATTCATATAACGTGTGTTATAATAAGACAAAGAAATGCGCGCAAAGGTAATAATAATAATAATAATAATAATAATAATAATAATAATAATAATAATAATAATAATAATAATAAAATAATAATAAAATAATAATAATTTTTTGTTTTACGTACCACTTTACTGTTTTCGAAGACGCCGAGGTGCCGCAAGTTAGTCCTGCAGGAGTTCTTTTTGGTGCCAGTAAATCTACCGACACAAGGCTGTCATATTTGAGCACCTTCAAATACCACCGGACTGAGCCAGGATTGAACCTGCCAAGCTGGGGTTAAAAGGCCAGCGCCTCAACCGTCTGAGCCACTCAGTCTGGCTGTGCATGCTTATTCTCACAGAATTTGGGCGTAATAAGTCTGCTAGCAACTGCTGAGGTAAAGTCCATTCCTAGGAACTTCTCGTCCATTGTCGCTGTTTGTTTGTTCATTTGTATTGAACCCTTTGGTCCATAAGTATAGGAACGTAATAAAAATTCTCTGCTCATTAAGTGTATTTGAGAATTATGTCAGTTTATATTCTAGATATAAATGTTGCATTGCGTTTTGCTGTAAATAGGTTAAGCTGTTATAAATTACTAATCGAACGTATGCCTGTACTGAGAGTCGTATTTCGAACAATGGACCTACTAGTTGAGAGAAATGATTACACACCAAATTGTTCACAAATATGAGTGTAGACTTGACAGGATTCAGAAAGTTACCACCCAATAAATTGAGAATTTAGTGCCCTTGGTAACTGAGCCAGATCCAGCTCAATGTGACCAAGTACTGTATTTAACACAAATATTCCAAAGTGTGAAAACCTGCTGTGCATACTGTAATTAACTCAAGTCTAATGCTGATCGCCGCTGTGGTACAGAATATATAGCGTAGCAGGAGCACTACACCCGCTGGGTTTAGTTTATAGAGAGCGAGTTGGACATGCGGTTAGGGTCGCATACCTGTGAGCTTGTATTCGGAAGACAGTGGACTTGAACTTGAAAATGGTTTTCTGTGGTTTCTCATTTTTTTACCGAGCTGTACCTTAATTAACATCACGGTCACTTTCTTCGTCCTCCTAGCCCTTACCTATCCCGTCGTCGCCATAAGACCTATCTGTGCCGTTGCCACTTAAAGCAATTTTCTTTTTCTCAAGTTCAGTTTTTATCTCTGCCACGAGTTATTTTGGGCTAGTTGAGTATCTGTAACAACCTGTGATCTTCCCGGTAAATAACGACATCCTAGAAATATTATTCGTTTACGCGTTACTTTACGTCGCACTGACACAGATAGGTCTTACCGCGACGATGGGATAGGAAAGGCCTAGGAGTGGGAAGGAAGTGGCCGTGGCCTTAATTAAGGTACAACCCCAGCATTTGCCTGGTGTGAAAATGGGGAACCACGAAAAACCATCTTCAGGGCTGCAGACAGTTGAGCTCGAACCCACTGATGCAAGAACATTATTCTCTGTTTACAACTTCATTTCCAGGTGAATGTGTGATGGTGCCTGGCATTCAGCCGCATGGTATAAGGGTACAGATTACGGGTTCGATTACTTGTCCGTCCACGGATTCCAATTCTGTACAAGGCTGGAATGAGAGCTCATTCATCCTCGTGAGACTAACTGTGATGCTGTCTGATACGAGAGGTAGCGGAAGTGGTGCGGGAATTCGGCTTCACATGATCAACCGTGTCCAGAGTGTATCGTGAATGTGGGTGTGACCGTCCACAACAGACGAACGACCGGCCGTCCAGCCACCCTCGATGACTGTGACCGGCGACATCTGAGACGAATTGTCAATAGTGACAGACGGACAACCGTGTAACAAATCACGGCTCAATTCAACACAGGCCGTGCTAGACACGTCTCCCAGTGGACAATCCGTAGGAACATGAGTTCTATGGGGTATGGGAACCGGCGCCGCACACGGGTGCCACTGTTAACCCAACGTCAACGTCATCGGGCACAAAGACGGGCATTTGTCGCCAGTCACCAGGGATGGACTCTGGAACAATGGCGTAACGTGATATGGTCGGACGAGTCACGATTTCCATTGCACCATGCCGATGGGAGGCACCGTGTATGGCGCAGACCACATGAAGCAATGGATCCCGCCTGCCTCTAAGGTGTGGTCCAGGGCGCTAGTGTCTGTGTTATGGTCTGGGGTGCATTTTCCTGGTATGGAATGGGCCCCCTAGTTGTTCTGGAAGAGACTTTGAATGGTATGCGGTATGTTGAGCTGCTCGGAGACCATCTCCACCCATTTTTGGCCTTCCAGCGCCCAGACGGTTCTGCGCCGCCACATCGCCCCCACGTTGCCCGGGAATGGTTCCAGAAACATGCAGCGGAGGTTCAACGACTGCCATGGCCACCCAGGAGCCCCAATATGAACCCTATCGAGCATATCTAGGATGTCCTGGAACGCAGGCTCCGTGTCATGGATCCTGCACCCTCGAACAGACCAGCATTGGTGGCCACTCTGCAAACGATTTGGTGTTAGCTGCGTCCAGAGGACTACCAGGGACTTGTCGACTCACTTCCACGGCGTCTCACTGCAGTTCGCAAGGCCAGAGGAGGCCCCACACGCTATTAGATGTCTATCCCATGTCATTTGCAAAGTCAATGTATGTTACTTCACATTATGTTGATTATATTTTCCTCCGAACGTTTTTATATTATGAATAATTGACTATAGGTTAGCCTAAGTGTGAATGCAGATGACTCATTGACACTACTTCACACAAAAGCTATCTATGGGAATTAGAAACTGACTGGTTTTAACGAGGTAGGTCTTAATTGCGAGGGGGTTGGTCTACCCGCACATTAGTGAAACATTCTTATAATTTACTTGATGTCATGGTGCTCTCGTTTCAGAAAGAAATGCCAGAATTTCGTGTTCTTTCAAACCAGTTTCCATCATTTTGTTCATCATTACCGATCACTAGATGCCGAAAAACGGGCTGAAGATATTTCATCTTCTTAGCTGGCCCGTGTACTTTTGGAGTGTGAACTCTTGCAGGTTATCGTTTGGAATAGAGAAAAAAAAACAATACAAATATATGACATTTTCTGCTAGCACATACCCAGCAATTGGGGTGAGCTTATTTGACAAACCGCATCTGGTGATTATACTCCACAACGACTGGTTCTCTCGTCATATTCATTAACATCATCTGCATCATCATGCTTTGCAACTACGACTTTTTCTATGAACACTTCGACATAATTGAATAATTTATTTTCTTCTGTTAAATGAAATGTAGTCACATTCGCTAATATATCATTAAAAGTACATGAGATATTTCAGTTTAAGTATAACATTTCTATATAAATGAATGCTACAAAATTGTGCGGTAGTGTTTGTGAAACTAGAATCTGAAAGCAACCCCACCGAGGCTTCTGGGGAATTTTAGTACAGAAATGAGATTGCTTTACTCCATCTTAATGCCATGTACACAAATGTATGTCCTTAATAAGAGTGAACAATAACACTGCAAAATTAATGAAATAATGTTATCATCTCTGGCCATTTCATATGCGGCGTGCACGCATAGCCTAGTACAAAGGTCGTCGGTGTCTGTGTAGACACGCCCTGCTACGTGGTGTTCTAAAACGTTGTCCTGGTTCCTGGGAATAATGATGTTTACAATAACTTCTATATCGTATAGACTGTTAAAATCTGTCTGATAATCCGTCTTACTGCTGTGTTCTTCTGCATCAACAGTCAACGAATACCATCACTTCTACTTCTACTACTAATGCTGCTACTACTACTGATACTACTACTACTAATACTTCTACTACTACTACTACTACTACTACTACTACTACTACTACTACTACAACTACTGAGAATAACGTAGCCGTTTCTTCGAGAAAAGTACAATCTCAGATATTTCCTTGAGTTAGGATAGAGAGAGAAAGTTTCAAGAAACGCTCCCGGTGAAATATAAGCCCTGAACCCATGGGTATTCACGATAGTGGTCAGTGCATTAATGGGTTGAGCCATTCTGATCTGACGAACTGTAATATCTTCTCACACTAAGTCATTAATTTAATATCGCCAGCTCAGGCTGTCACAGTCATAAGGTTCACTCCAGCACTCAGGGCTGTGTACAGGGGGGAGGGGGATGGAGGGGGACAGATGGTCACTAGACAGTCATCCTAAGTGGAGGTTTATTTTCGGTTCAATGGCCTGGCCATCCCTGTTTCCTTATCCCTTATATCATCAGGAAGGTGCCCCGAAATTTCCTCACAAGGAAGATTAACCCCAATAAGTCCATAAAACTACCTCAGCCCTCTTGATCTGTAAATCAATAGCTTCTCAGTGCTATCTCCACCAGACCAGTGAGGCGATCACTGATAAAATAAGTCTCTATTAATGACACTATTGATTTGTGTGTAAAATGAATCGTTCGGTGAACACCTGTGTTTAACGAAACCATATAGTACAGTTTATAGAGTAAAATTCATTGAATTATACCACTAGCAGCTTCATTAGACAAGGATAGTGCTTTGTATAACTGATCCAAGATTAGCGCTTCGAAGAGTGAGCGCTTCACGCAAAATGATAACCGTTCACGCCAACAAAATAGATCGGTAACTGATACTTGCTATGTGGGTTAACTAAAATAACTATGTCCTGTCTTATTGAAGTCTGACAGCACGGATGTTCAGCTGGTAGGTGTGAGCGCAACAGCAGATAATAGAATAAGCAAACTATGTAATATGAAACCATAAATATATTTAAAGTATAGGTTTGTTGTTATTTGAATTATATTTTACGGTATCCACTGTTTATTATGCTGTAGTACCGTTGATAGTGGTGCGAGGAACTTATTTTGTTCCACATAGAATAAATGTAGAAGTACAATCCAAACTCTTTGGGAAACGGCATATAATTTCTTACTATGGATACTGGAAAACACTATTGTACAACTACCTTACAGGTAATCCTCCATTTCCCCTGCAAGAAAGTTAGTATAATGGGCAGTTTTCATTCAGAAGCGAGCTTCCTAGAGAGTTTGTGACATCTATTTATATGCTTTAAAACAAAGTGCCATTTCTTGTACGCATTCCTTACTTTCCTTTTAAGGTTCCCAATCATCGTGATGTAGTGCTCCCCGTCTGTGTCTCTTCTAGTAATTTATAAGACACACACTCTTCAATAGTGTAACCGTCCAGGCTTCTCCAGCCCTACTAATTTAATATAATATCATTTTACGCGATATCATTTGATATCAAGTTTATCCGCCATCGGCAATTATTCGTAACAACATATTTATTCAACGTCAATCATTTGTAACCAAGGCCTTTTGGAATCATATTGTATACTAGCAAGGTACCCGTGCTTCGCTACGGTATTATACTGAAATTTATAATTGAATGCTTATTTTTTTAGATATATAATCCGCCGAAATTCACGATCTGACTCGTTTTCAGCGAGAATCCACCAAAATTCTCGATCTGACTCGTTTTCTATTAGATTACGGCACGTTTCCTCCCATTTTTCAATCTTCCTTTCCAGCAATAGATTTCGTACTTCCCGGGCTAGGCTCAGGTATTCTTCCCGGTCAGTTGGGTCCGTAAATCTTTGCCATACCGTATTTTCCTATAATCATTTTTAATCTGGATAAAATCCTTCGGGAGATCCGGCGTGGTGTCATATTGGGTGCCTTGGCGGCACTGAACCCGCGGTCGGACTGCATTCTTAGCCATTAACCGTCCAGGAGCCGTTTCCAGCGCTGTCCGCACATTTGACGACGGTGCGGAACATTATTATTATTATTATTATTATTATTATTATTATTATTATTATTATTATTATTATTATTATTATTATTAATATCCTTCTTCTTATTATTACTATTATGTGTTGCTGGGATGAATGATGACAGGGAAAACCGGAGTATCCGGAGAAAAACCTGTCCCGCCTCCGTTTTGTCCAGCACGAATGTCACATGGAGTGAGTGGGATTTGAACCACGGAACCCAGCTGTGAGAGGCTGGCGCGCTGCCGCCTGAGCAACGGAGGACCCTTATAACTACATTAAGAACAGTAAAATCAATTGGTCTCACCTCCTTTTACACCCCACCGCATTTACGTTTTTACTGCCAACTCCCCCCCCCCCCTCCGAAAAATTAAAAGAAGGCGTGTTTCTTTATGTTTAAGGGAGATTCCAAACACCAATGTTCACGTCTATTACCTTCAGTTTCGAGATATAAGTATCCCCATAAATATAATTTACTTTTGTCACTTCATTTCAAACTACTCCCCCCCCCCCCCAAGTGAATTTTCCAGCAAAATATACTTGTTTCTTTAATAGTAAAGGATCTTCTAAATACCAATTATCACGACTCTAACCTCTTCACTTTTTGATTTATGTGTCCTCATGAAAGGAATTCAACTCCTTTACACTCCCGCCCCACAAATTGGTTTCCCTCCCAAAACGCGTTTTTCTTTGTTTTTAAAGGAGATCCAAATACGAATTTTCACGTCTGTAACAACTTTAGTTTTTGTTAGATGTATATATTCTCATACAATTAAAGTCAATTAATTTTTCAATTCTTTCACCCGCCTCGCCCCCCCCCCTTCATTGGATTTTCCGAGAATACGTGTTTCTTTACTTTTAAAGCAGATTGCAAATATCAAATTTCACGTCTGTAACATCTTCATTTTTAAGATATCAGTAGCCTAATTAAAAGAATTCAACACCTTTTTCAGTCACTTTCACCCCCGCCCCCTCCGCCCAAGTGGTATTTCCAAAAACTAAAAATACACGTTTCTTTATGTTTAATAGAGATAAAAATACCATTTTTCACTTCTGTAACGTGTTGAGTTTTTTAGATATACTGTAAAAATTCTCATTTTAAAATTTCACCCCTTTTGGGTTCCCCTTAAGTGAAGTTTCCAAAAACAAATCACCTATGTTTCTTTACATTTACAGGAGATTACAAACACCCACTTTTTACTTCTGTAACATTTTACGTTTCCAAGATATTCTTTCAAAAAATTCACCCCTTTTTGCCACTTCTGTTTAACGGCTATTAATTGGAGTTTCCAAAAACTAAAAAATACGTGTTTCTTTATTTTTAAAGGAGATCCCATATACAAATTTTCAGTTCTGTAATATCTTCCGTTTCTGAGATATATGTATCCTCACTAAAGGCATTCAACCCATTTTGCACCCTTTTACATCCCTCCCATTGGGATTTACAGGAAACAAAAAATACGTGTTCCTTTATTTTTAGAGAAGATTCTAACTACCAATTTTTACATCTGTAAATTTTAAAGTTTTAAGATGTAGACACATTCATTTTTAAAAATTCACCCCCGTTTTCACCCCCCAATATTTGGATTTTCCAAAAACGAAAAAATACGTGTTTCCTTACATTTAAAGTAGATCCCAAATACCAATTTTCAGGTCTGTAATATCTTCAGGTTCTGAAATATAAGTAGCCTCATTAAAGGCATTCAACCCATTATTCACCCTTTTACACCCTTCCTATTGGGATTTTCCGGAAAAAAAGAATACTTGTTTCTTTATTTTTAAAGGAGATTCTAAATACCAATTTTTACATCTATAAACTTTAACAGTTTTGAGATATAGATACACTCATTTTAAAAAATCACCCCTTTTTCAACCCCCCCCCCATTAATTGGATTTTCCAAAAACAAAAAATACGTGTTTCTTTATTTTTAAAGGAGATCCCAAACACCAATTTTCAGGTCTGTAGTATCTTCAGGTTCTGAAATATAAGTAGACTCATTAAAGGCATTCGACAAATTTTTCAACCTTTTCCACCCTTCCTATTGGGATTTTCTGAAAGCAAAATATACGTGTTTCTTTATTTTTAAAGGAGATTGTAAATACCAATTTTCACATCTATAGGCTTCAAAAGTTTTGAGATATAGATACACTCATTTTAAAATATTACCCCCTTTTCACCCCCCCTTAATTGGATTTTCCACAAACAAAAAATACGTGTTTCTTTATTTTTAAAGGAGATCCCAAACACCAATTTTCAGGTCTGTAATATCTTCAGGTTCTGAAATATAAGTAGCCTCATTAAAGGCATTCAACCCCTTTTTCACCCCTTTTCACCCCTCCTATTGCGACTTTCCGTAAACAAAAAAATACGTGTTTCTTTATGTTTAATGACGATTCTAAATACCTATTTTTACATCTGCAAACTTTAAAAGTTTGGAGATATATATTCACTCATTTTAAAAATTCACCCCCTTTTCACCCTCCCATTAATTGGATTTTCCAAAAACAAAAAAATACGTGTTTCTTTATTTTTGAAAGAGATCAAAGGTACCAATTTTCAGGTCTGTAATATCATCAGTTTCTGAGATATAAGTACTGGTATCCTGATTAAGGGCATTCAACCCATTTTCCCCATTTTCACCCCTTTTCACCCCTCCTATTGGGATTTTCTGAAAACAAAAAAATACGTATTTCCTTATTTTTAAAGAAGATTCTAAATACCAATTTTTACATCTGTAAACTTTTAAAATTTCGAGATATAGACACACTCATTTTAAAATTTCACCCCTCTTTTCACCCCCTTAGCGAAGGAATATCCAAAAATCCTCTCTTAGCGAGCACCTACATCTTAATATGAATATATCCCCAAAATTTCATTTCTTTACGTCCAGTAGTTTTGGCTCTGCGATGATGAATCAGTCAGTCAGTCAGTCAGTCAGTCAGTCAGTCAGTCAGTCAGTCAGTCAGGACAAGTTATTTTATATATATAGATATGATAACATCGTTTTATTATTTAAATTATTATATTATGTAGGACAGGAATTCATTATGTTGTAAATACGGTCAATATGTTGAGACATACTTGTTTTCATTTCGTCTCATATTTGTGTATACGGAGGGTTATTCTTAAAGCTGGGATTTTGTGTGACTCATGGGTTTGGCGAAGGCAGTAAACAGCGACCCGTGCGCGAGGCTTGCATACCAGCAGAGTACATCATCGCCACGCCTACTGGACTCGACAAGGAAGAAGAGACGGGGAGATGATAATGCGATCTACGAATCAGATGTTTCGTTATATAGAGATCTGAGATTAAGCTGTTACCAAGAGCGAGGGAGCCCGGTGATATTATCAAGTGCGGAGCGAGATACTTTTTTTTTTTTTGCTAGGGGCTTTACGTCGCACCGACACAGATAGGTCTTATGGCGACGATGGAATAGGAAAGGTCTAGGAGTTGGAAGGAAGCGGCCGTGGCCTTAATTAAGGTACAGCCCCAGCATTTGCCTGGTGTGAAAATGGGAAACCACGGAAAACCATCTTCAGGGCTGCCGATAGTGGGATTCGAACCTACTATCTCCCGGATGCAAGCTCACTGCCGCGCGCCTCTACGCGCACGGCCAACTCGCCCGGTGCGAGATACTTACGGATACTCCATCACTACTACTTCTACCGTGAACATCTACTTTGAACGACGTTATTTGGTTTTTGAAACAGTGTGTGGTCGCTCCGCGACATAGTTATTTTTGTACAATGTGTTGTCGCTTCGATACAGTACTTAGGTGCGCTAATGTTATCGGATCTGCGTGAGACGAAACAAGCTTACAGCTTGTGTTATTTTCAGTATATATTCTGGACGAAGATCTATGTTTAGTTCAAGTCTACGGAATGTGGTACAAGTCTGTACGTATAAATTAGTATAGCTCAGCTGGATTGAGATTTCTACTAATATGGAAAAATTCATATCTCTGAATTTTCTCCTCATACGATCAACGCTGATCAGTTTTTACAAGTATAGGGCCAATGTCTAATTTAAAGACTAGGCAAGTAGGGAGTGTTAGTCCAGATAGCCCGTACCATATCAGAGAAGGAAGGAAGGATGTCCATGGAGCAAATTCAACATCGAGAAGAAGAGAACGAGTAACCACGGAAACCAGATGACTTCAACGGAAGCTTCAATTAGATAAAGCAAGCAATTAGTAAATTCAGTAAAATAAATTTTAAATTCCTCCACGCTTTAAGGAAACTTTCCGATTCATCTCATTTTTTGTATAATAAATTCATTTGTATATTATTTTGCATTTATTTTCTTTCTTAAGCGATACTTAATGGTTAATTATTTAAAATCTTACCCCTATGATTTAAATGTAAGTCTCTATGCTAGTAAATATAAATTTTGGTTTACAGTTTTGTTTAAAACTGTAACCCTGGCGCCCAAACATTACATAGAGAAATGGGAAACCATGGAATGTTAATTGTTTCTATTTGCGTGGCAATTTGCGGGCAAACCACAAATAGTTTATTTGATAGTCATGTGTCCCAAGACAATAACTTTCATCTCCCCAAGTGTTTTGATGAGGGGTTGAACAGTTACATTTGTCGCACCAACGTGGAGCTCGAAAACCATTAAATATTCGTGGAAGGAAAGCAGTAGAGTCTGTGTTTGTGGGGGTTAAGTGAGTGTCCATATAATTTGTATGTGTGATTTTGGGGGAATCATGGCTGCACAAGGTGAAAAGGACATGAAATTACGAAGCGGAAACTTCGTAAAGGGAGGCGAGACACTGAATTCTAGGAATGTTGTAGATGAAAGCATTGAAATAGATAAAACGGTAGAGAGTGTTGGAAGCATGGAAAATAGCACAGAATCTGATGTAGCTAGGATGGAGGGCGAGAAAGGTAATACGAATAGTGAAATGAATATTCAACAATTGTTTATGATGATGCAAGGGATATTACAGCAAACGGATGAAATTAGGAAGGAAACGAAAGTGATAGATGAAATTAGGAAGGAAACGAAAGGGATAGATGAAATTAGGAAGGAAACGAATGAAATTAAGAAGGAAGTAGAGAGAACGAAAACCGAAATTAGCAGAGAAATAGAACAGACGAAAACCGAAATTAGCAGAGAAGTTAATGCTAAGATGGATGCTTTAAACCATAGATTAGATGAAGCACTAGAACAGCAGAAACTTTTTGAGAATCAGTTAGCGGAACAGGAGATGAGACGCAGCCAACATGAGAAAGTGGTAGAAAGAAAGTTAACTGAACATAAAACCGAAGTCATAGAGTTGGTAGAGAAAGAAAATAGTAAAGTTAAAGAACGAGTACAACAACAATACGATGATCTGTGTGGTAAGGTAGAGAGTAATGCCAAAATATGTAAAGAAAAGTTTAAGAAAGCAGAGGAAAATGCGGTTGAAATTAAAGCCACTAAGGAAAGACAGGAACACATTGCGAATGACGTGAAAAGAGTAAATGAACGTATTGATAGGTCGGAGGCACAAATACGTAAAGAAATTAGAGAAAAGCAAGGTAATATAGGAAGTCAGTGCCATGGTACAAATTTCATATGTGAAACAGAACTACCTAAATTTAATGGGAGTCAGACAAACCCTTTAGATTTTTTAAACACTGTTAAGAAACGGTTCGAAAAGCGAATAGAAGAAGGAATCATTGAATGGGAAGAAGCGTTAGAAATAATTGGTAAAGCTTTTATTGGGGAAACGAAATCATGGTTTGCGGTGTATAAGAGCAGCATGACCAGTATGGTGGAATTCCAGAAATATTTCACGGAAAAATTTTGGAGTGAAGCTTTACAAAGCAGGGAAAGAGAACGCATTGTCTTTGGGAAATTTAGGCCACACGAGGGAGTTTCTATGACAGAGTATTTTCTGGCCTACTTTATGATTTGTAAAAACGTAGATGGGATGTCAGTGGAGAGAGATATTGTGAAGTTATTACTCAGACATTTTCCCAACAAAATCCGCGAAGCTAGCTGTATGCAACAGATAGAGTCTATACAGGGAATGGAAAGATTGCTAGCAAGTTTCGATGCGTTAGGAAATAGTAATAGTACACGAGAGCACACAAACTCTCAGACACCACCCTGAAGACAAGAACACAATCACCGTGGTCCGTTTCAACCGAGACAACAACCTGTAGGTAATCAGTCACACCAGCAAAATAGGAATGTTCAGAGGGAACGCAATGTAGAGGAAGGTACAAGCCGAAATCAGGATACAAGGAGACACAGTAATTTAAACTGATAGTAGACGGTAATGAGAGATCAGATTATCAGTCTTCAGTACATGTTGCGAGAAATTGTGTAATGACGCACATGGATTATGATCTCGATGTTAGAGATGAGTTATTAAGAGAGGTGGAAGTGAATCAAGTCGAAGATGGTAGTAAAAGTGATAACCCCGTTGTTACGATCGTTATATGGAGGGCGCAGTATCAGGCTTTATTGGATTCAGGCAGTCAAAGATCATGTGTAAGTTTGAAGTGGTATGAGGACAGAAAGAAGGAGAATATTGAGATTGAAGAAACGCCTGTGAAATCCACATATATCATCACTGCTGTAGGTAAACGATCCAAGCAAATATGTAAACAAGTTGCCATACGTATTTGTATTAACGGGAAGTCGAAAATTCAGATCTGTCTTGTTATTCCGAATTTTATATTTGATGTTATCTTGGGATCTGACTGGCTAAGTTTATACTCAGCTCGGTTAAATTACAATGAGGCGATAGTATATTTAAGGTGGGATAATGAGGATGTTAAAGTCACGTGGGATGCCGAAGTTCAGACGAAAGTGGAGGTTTGTAACATGTGGTGTGTTAATGAGGTTTCAAAAGATGAAGAAGAAGAGAGAGAGGATTTTAAGTTGTGTGAAGTGTGGTTAGAGGAGAACCACGATGATGCTTTGAGAGAAGCGGTAGATAGTAGCAATTTGGAAGAAGGTCAGAGGGACCGATTGTTGCATGTGTTGAGAGAACACAAGGAAGTATTTTCATCGAAACCTGGCAAAACACATGTGTATAAACACTCATTTTCAGTGCTGGATCAAAGTATATTCGTTGGACCGAGATATCCGATACCACATAAGTATGCTAAAGCAGTAGACAGTCAAATTGAAGCTATGTTAGAGGATGGTATTATTGAAGCATCGAGTAGTGAAGGTGTCAATCTTTTATTGAGTAAAGCGACAGGTCTTAGTTATAGTAAGATTATCAGTGACAAGTATGTTCAGGAATTAGGTACGCCTAGTAGGTTATTATCTGATAGCGGATCTCAATTTACATCGAAGAAGTGGAAGGCTGTGATGACAGAGTTAGGTATCACACATGTTTTTTCCTCAATTAGGAATCCGCAAGGGAATATGTGTGAACGCACGATGAAGGAATTAGGTAGGATGTTTCGATCTTTAGTTCATGACAAGCACACTGCGTGGTTTGGTTCTTTAGCGTTGATTGAGAAATGGATTAACATGGTTCAGCATGATAGTACGAAATTCACCCCATTAGAGGTTCATTTTGGCAGCAATCCAAGGAATGAGCTGACAAAAGTACTAGGTATTACACAGGAACCTCAGCGGAACTCTCAGATATATGTCAGATTAGCGAGAGAGAATTTGATTAAAGCGGCTGAGAAGCATAGCAGACAGCAGAAACGTCAGGTGTTAGACGAATTTCATGTAGGAGATTCTGTTCTGTTACGTGTTCCCATGCTCTCGTCCAGTGAAGAGAAGGTGACGAAGAAATTCTTTTTGTTGTATCAGGGTCCATTCCAGATTCATTGTCGGGTTGGTCCTTGTGCATACAGATTGAAAGATGGTAATCGTGTCGTGTTGGGCACTTATAATATTCGCTCTCTGAGACGATATATTTCTGCAAATTAAGTGTAATGTCTCCCCGATGTTGTTTTGACAACATTAAATGTACTTGAGTTAGAAAACGTGAATTCATGTATAGGTTGTGAACCTAGAGCTGACACCATTGTAGAAGCCATGAGTAACTTGGGATTTTTTTTGAAACTGCAGAAGGAAATTAATGCAATAATTTTCTAAGTAGTAATATTTTTTGCAATGCAAACAAGAAATTATTTGCGGCCATCTAAGGGAGGTAAGCCACGTGTGATTACGTGTGTGTGTGGTGTATATATTATGATAACCTGGAACTGCCGAACACTTTGGTGGTGACGTGCAAAGATAGAGTTATTTACCTGTTGTTATGTTGTAAATATTATGAGTGTTGCTGACAAACTTTCGCAAGAAAATTGGCAGGATTTATTACTAATGTTATCTGGTATCGTTGAAACAGACACTCTATAGTGAGATACAAGATTTGATTATGTATGTTTTTATTAAGTGTTTGTCAGATGTAATGATGTATATATCAGCCGTTTTGGTGTAGTGTGTTATTTTCATATATGTTATATCTGTAAATAACAGGAGGGCGTATGTAACCGTCCAGACTTCTCCAGCCCTACTAATTTAATATAATATCATTTTACGCGATATCATTTGATAACAAGTTTATCCGCCATCGACAATTATTCGTAATAACATATTTATTCAACGTCAATCATTTGTAATCAAGGCCTTTTGGAATCATATTGTATATATGATAACATCGTTTTATTATTTAAATTATTATATTATGTAGGATAGGAATTCATTATGTTGTAAATACGGTCAATATGTTGAGACATACTTGTTTTCATTTCATCTCATATTTGTGTATACGGAGGGTTATTCTTAAAGCTGGGATTTTGCGTGACTCATGGGTTTGGCGAAGGCAGTAAACAGCGACCCGTGCGCGAGGCTTGCATACCAGCAGAGTACATCATCGCCACGCCTACTGGACTCGACAAGGAAGAAGAGAAGGCTAGATGATAATGCGATCTACGAATCAGATGTTTCGTTATATAGAGATCTGAGATTGAGCTGTTACCAAGAGTGGGGGAGCCCGGTGATATTATCAAGTGCGGAGCGAGATACTTACGGATACTCCATCACCACTACTTCTACTGTGAACATCTACTTTGAACGGCGTTATTTGATTTTTGAAACAGTGTGTGGTCGCTCCGCGACATAGTTATTTTTGTACAATGTGTTGTCGTTTCGATACAGTACTTAGGTGCGGTAATGTTATCGGATCTGCGTGAGACGAAATAAGCTTACGGCTTGTGTTATTTTCAGTATATATTCTGGACGAAGATCTATGTTTAGTTCAAGTCTACGGAATGTGGTACAAGTCTGTACCGTATAAATTAGTATAGCTCAGTTGGATTGAGATTTCTACTAATATGGAAAAATTCATATCTCTGAATTTTCTCCTCATACGATCTACGCTGATCAGTTTTTACAAGTATAGGGCCAATGTCTAATTTAAAGACTAGGCAAGTAGGGAGTGTTAGTCCAGATAGCCCGTACCATGTCAGAGAAGGAAGGAAGGATGTCCATGGAGCAAATTCAACATCGAGAAGAAGAGAACGAGTAACCACGGAAACCAGATGACTTCAACGGAAGCTGCAATTGGTGAGCTTCAATTAGATAAAACAAGCAATTAGTAAATTCAGTAAAGTAAATTCTAAATTCCTCCACGCTTTAAGGAAACTTTTCCGATTCATCTCATTTGTTTGTATAATAAATTCATTTGTATTTTATATTGCGTTAACTTTCTTTCTTAAGCGATACTTAATGGTTAATTATATAAAATCCTACCCCTGTGATTTAAGTGTAAGTCTCTATGCTAGTAAATATAAATTTTGGTTTACAGTTTTGTTTAAAACTGTAACCCTGGCCCCCAAACATTACATAGAGAAATGGGAAAACATGGAATGTTAATTGTTTCTATTTGCGTGGCAATTTGCGGGCAAGCCACAAATAGTTTATTTGATATTCATGTGTCCCAAGATAATAACTTTCATCTCCCCAAGTGTTTTGATGAGGGGTAGAACAGTTACAATAGCACTGTTCAGAACATTTACGAAACCATCCCACATCACAATTAAGTGCCCACTTTCTGATGCTCAACCAAGAAATATTTGCCCTAAGAAATCTTGAAATTTAACGTGGTATGCCACTCTGCGGGTACTCTTTTACTTTTTTCCTCATTGCCTTCTTTAATATTTAAGGGATATTAACACTTAAATCTGCTGCTTAGTTGTACCTAATGTCTGGTATTCCCATACAGCTAATGTGTAAGTCATTGGGTCATACGGGATCAACATCTAATATTGAACCGTTCGAGTCCCCTTGCTCGGCATGGGAGGGCGTGTCATGGGTTCTTGGTTCTGACTCGGCACTGCTCGATTACCTACCGTTACCTTCTCTTACCTCAGGACGCAGATCGTCCGTTGATTCGTCTTCTTTAGGGTACATAACAGATCATATTCTAAAGCTAAGCTATTCAAATAAATAAGTCCAGACTGAATTAAATAATTAATTTGTTAACATAAAAACGAAATCAATTGAACTGAATAAAAATGAAATAGCAAAAGCTGATAAATGAAATATATTAAAGTATTAAAAGGATTAAAATACAAATGATCTGGGCTCGAAAATAAACCTTTAAAAACCAAATTAAAGTAAATGTAATAAAGGACAAATTATGAAACTGCAATAACAAATATCATTGTGTCTCTTTATTGGCCTGTCTTCCTACACTATTGTCCGTTGTAAAATTCTTAATTCATTCACAATTGCTCTTGAACAAATCACTGGATTACTTTAGGATAAACAAATTGTAGTCACCACGCTGATTTAAAAATCCAGTGTAAATTAATGGGACGGAAAGCACCTATAGCTAAGAGATACATTCGTTATTAAATTTCAAACTCTATGGTGTCTCTATGGACATCTAAAGGCAAACTTCAACATAAATCGGTCTCTTTGACGCCTCATGGCTCCATCGGAGTTGAAATGAAATGAAATGGCGTATGGCTTTTAGTGCCGGGAGTGTCCGAAGACAAGTTCAGCTCGCCAGATGCAGGTCTTTTGATTTAACTCCCGTAGGCGACCTGCGCGTCGTGATGAGGATGAAGTGATGATGAAGACGAAACGTACACCCAGCCCCCGTGCCAGCAAAATTAAACAATTATGGTTAAAATTCCCGACCCTGCCGGTAATCTAACCCGGGACCCCTGTGAGCAAAGGCCAGTACGCTAACCATTTAGCCATGGAGCCGGACTCCATCGGAGACATTATTTATGCTTGTGATATTTGCATTCAATTAGCAATAACTGAACAATATAAGTCATACACTACGGGACCCTCATACGTGAGTGTGGTCCAACTCGTTGGCTGAATGGTCAGCGTACTGGTCATCGGTTCAGAGGGTCCTGGGTTAGATTCCAGGGCGGATCGGGGATTTTAATCTTCTAATTCCAATGGATCGGGGGCTGGGTGTTTGTGCTGTCCCAAACATCCCTGCAAATCACACACCACACATAACACTATTCTCCACCACAATAACATGCAGTTACCTACACATGCCAGACGCCGCCCACCCTCATTGGCGGGTCTGACTTACAAGGGCTGCACTCGGCTGGAAATAGCCACACGAAATTATTATCATTATTATTATTATTATTATTATTATTATTATTATTATTATTATTATTATTATTATTATTATACATGAGTGAAGGTCGTTCTCATTATCTGACCAAAAATGCTATCGACGGAACAGACGCTACAGACACTATAAGATAAACACCTCAGAATTGAACGTTTACCATATATATAATATTCATGGCCACCTACGGGAGTCAAATAGAAAGACCTGCACCTGGCGAGCCGAACCCGTCCTGGGATATCCCGGCACTAAAAACCATACGACATTTAATTTTCATAATATTCAAATCGATTATTCACCACTTTTAAACATCTGGAATTTCAACTGTTAACAATTATATCAATCCAAATTTTACAATCAGATTTATAATTAAATATCCGTCTGATCAGCAATTTTTACGTTGTATTAACACTAAGACTTTAGGGATGTTGTTTTTACTGTTTCCATCCTACCCTAACCTAACATGGTACAAGTTTATGACCGCGGGGTGGTTATATAAAATAGTTACAACGATGAATTCCTATAAGGACAAGAATAAATCACACTCGACCTGATATAGTCAACAATTTGTAAAAGCCATTCATACAACCCTTAGAACTGCATGCAAAACGCCTAACGACCATTAACGAATACCATATAAAAATACATTGCTATACTATTTGCAAAAAATGAGATTTCACGTATTTGTTTACCGTATACTATATTTCAGTAGATGACTGCACTGATTATTATTGTAGCTTATCTCTCCCTCGGGGATAACATGCAAACGAAATTCTACTGGCTGAAAAGGACGACCAATATGCCTCAGTGACTATCAGAAAGGTATTCTCACTGAGACGGATATTGACCATGTCTCACTATCATTATCATGGTCAGCTCACATGGAATAACAAAATCTGCTGTTATTCTCTGACAAACATGACAAGAATCTCCCTACATTACTCATTAAGGTTTTCCAAATCGAATATCCAACTGGCAAATTTAATCTCGTTAGTGATTAATTAACAAACTTTCTGGGATAGTTTAATACCTCACTCATGATTCACAACAAGCAACATAGTACCAAAATTATATTTTTAATTTTCATATTAATTTCCCGTTAATCACAATTGGGTATCGTCTACGACGATATTGGAGCACTCGAGGCCAAGGGGGCCTCACATTTCCACGCCCTCCGTGCCCTTGATTTTTTTATCAATACCTTCATTTTTTGAAATGTCGGATCCCTTCCACGTTTTCCCCCTGATTAGTGTTAATATAGTATGGTTGACTAATTGTACTTCCTATTAAAACAATAATCACCACCGCCACCACCAGTCATTGTCCCATTGTCGATTATAGCAAATTGGGTACATTTTCCTCGCTTCTTTAACCTGCTCTGGCCTTGGGCAGGTAGACCTCTCACATTCCTCACACCGATCGGGTAGCATCAGATTGCTGAAGCCTACAAAAAAGTCATTAGAATCCTCGCGATTCCATGTGGTACAATGTCGGCATGTTAAAGATCTCCGGTTGTACATTTAGCGTCTACCCAACAACATACGCTTGCTATCTGGCGGAGTTAACGGGACGTAGAAATTGACACTCTGGTTGCCTAAATGGCGTCACCTCAATATGTCGTCCTCTGGTAGCACGGGCCTTCATATTATTATTTTACGTGAAATTTTTGTCACTAAGTTTAAGGGCTCTATTCGAAAATGAAGCATATTGACTGACACAGTAGCTGATTTAATTCCTTGTGTCTAGAAGCGCTTTCAAACGCTTTCAAAGTGTAAGGATAATTATATTTTTGGATCACTCCGAACCCCTCCTCCTGCCAAATGTTCATACCCACCGGGGCTGACGACCTAAGTCCCTTCACCCTCCCCCCTCTAAAATTGCTCCCTGAATCATCCCCTGCTTCAACCCGAGCCTCCAAGGAAGAAACCAGGCTGTATGAGATATGGAGGGAGTTGTAAATGGATTTCGAAACATTTTAATTTTCAAATTCTTTGGAAAACATGAATTGACACATTACCCTTGCTCTCTACAATTTGAAGCTAGGGAAGACCACGAAACTATATATTTTCAGTTCATTCAAGAGGTCAGTGAAAATGCTAACACACGATTTAAGGAAGCAGAAACTCTGGAAAGCAGTGTACAGCGTTGATATAATCGAGGAACAAGAACCACAACTGCAACTTGAATTATGCGATCTACAGTATAAGCAGATACGTTCCTACACACCAGGCAAGAATAGGGAACACATTTTAAAAATGCTATACAGCGAAAAATACCTAAACTTAAGACCATTTGGACTAATAACTTCAATATTTTTGAGCACGTATATAAGTGAAAGTGTTCTTTATTCAATCAAATTCATTAAAAATCAGTACAAATGTCGACTTGCAGATTCTTCCGTGCTGAATCTCATGAGATTAGCAACAACAGAGCTGGGACTGGACATGCATTAAGTGTTAGATGCAGCTGATCGATCACAGTACTCTCACTAATTTGTCTTCTTAAAGTTTTGATTGGCAAATACTGGGGCTGTACCTTAACTAAGGCCACGGCCGCTTCTTTCCCATTCCTAGGCCTTTCCTGTCTCATCGTAGCCATAATTCTTATCTGTGTCGGTGCGACGTAAAGCAACTAGCAAAAAAAGTTTTGATTTTAGTACATTATTAATTCCTTCGCTTTAGGTTATCTCTTTTCTTTCCTTGTTTCCATTCGCCAAATATTAATTCAAATAAACTGACATCGTTGAGTAATTTTCTTCAAAATTCAATTGTGCTTGGCATGTTGTTTGTTTTTAATTTCACTCTTTTATGGAATAGGTCAATAGTATTTTACCGAGCTCGATAGCTGCAGTGGCTTAAGTGCGGCCAGTGTCCAGTATTCGGGAGATAGTAGGTTCGAACCCTACTGCCGGCAGCCCTGAAAATGGTTTTCCGTGGTTTCCCATTTTCACACCAGGCAAATGCTGGGGCTGTACCTTAATTAAGGCCACGGCCGCTTCCTTCCCACTCCTAGCCCTTTCCTGTCCCATCGTCGCCATAAGACCTATCTGTGTCGGTGCGACGTAAAGCAACTAGCGAAAAAAATAGTATTTTAAGCAATTAAATAATTAAACATTCGGTGTTCAATTGAACTATGCATACTAGTTCATACTGGTACCTCTGTTCTACTTGCAGAATTTTACGAAAATTTGTCTATTATAAAAGTGCGACCGCGGGATCAAACTTAAGATTCCCTTCCCAATGTGGCGCTCGAGCCTTTGCAAGTTAGCAACCCCTGGTATAATACACAAGTCGTATTAATAACGCTAATGGCGCACTAGTTTATATGTGATAATAGTGCCAAATATATTACTTCAAGAGCTTATATGGATATTGCGAAAGAAGAGCGATCGTGATTCAGAAAGAAATAAGTTCCGATAAAAATGAATTGAGAAGAGTGAGTAAATGAGTAACCTTCGACTGGTAGCGCTTTATTTCCATGATCGGCTCAATCATTACAGAAGTTAAGGTAAAATATTTGTAACTATTCAAATGTTTCGAAAACAGAACCGCCTAAGACAAGTTGTCTAGTATTTGTGTTAGTATTGACGGCTTTACCTAAAAGATGAAAGGTGAAACGGCGGAATTCGCAAATTAGGTTATTTTCACTCATATAATATTTTATGCAATTTATAACTATAGTTCAAACATTATGATTGGATTATTAAGACATACCGTTTACAATTGACAGTATTTATCTTCCTCGAAAACTAAAGTTTTGGAATATATTATAATAAAAATATTTTATAATTAAAATAATAATTAGAAATTCATGACAACGGATCTGTAAAATTAATATTACGGATAATATGCTTTGGATTCTTACCAAAGAAACAAGGGAAAATAGCTGGCTTTCGTAATATGATGATATTCCATTGTGTAAAGTTTGGCTGAAATCACCCTATTATCTTCTGACGTGCTGTAAAAAATCGTAAAGAGTTCGCAGATCTCATTCCAGAGAAAATATAATAAGAAGCAAACCTCTCAAAAGTTCATATGGGAACTGAATTCAAAGTAGTCATTCTAGGGAAGTGCCATACAATAATTCTCGTACAATCACAAAATCCAAATCATAACATGTTGAGTTGTCGTCCAATTATATATTTTGCAGACTTCAAAAGATGAGAAGATTGCGCACTTTGTGACTCGTCTCGTCACGTCTCTTTCATGTCTGATAATATCTCCTATTTGATTAACAAAGTACAGCCATCCTCACTTTCTGCTTTACTACGTTCTTGCTTAGGAAGTAAGAAAGTATATTTTGCCATTTACCTCTTTTATACAATATCCCATGATTACTGTTACTCGTGTCTTTATTATTTGAAGTCCCTCTGAAATAACGTTAGAAAGCAACGTTAATCATCAATACAGAAATTTACTGGTTTTTCTTCCAAATACTCATTGCATAAAAGATTTATAGAACTCTGCAGCTGCGCATATTAGTTCAGTACCACACATATTGAATATTACGAAAATTATTTCATAATTGAACTAAATTATTTTACATGTGTATTTCAATCCCTTATTAAAGAAATTCGAAACTGCAAATACTATTCAAAGTGCATGCACACATTAATCAGAAACCTTTAATTGCTAACCGCTGACTGACTTCCTAGAATAGTGCAAAATTTCTCTCAGTGCTATTCTCCAGTGGTAGACACAAATTGTCATCCTGTTATTCAAGAACGAATGTTGTAAAAATATATAAAATGAACATTATTGTTTTAATGCAATGTTCAGGATGTTTTCACACGTAGCTCAAATTGCCAGATAAACTTATATCGAGCGAGGTTCTATAATGATTTACACTTTATCCTCCATGCATGGTTCACCATTGGACATGTGAAAACAGTCACGGGCAACCAGTACATTGTTCCACCACTTGGTAGCATCAGTGGCAAATAGAACGACAATTGCGCACAATACAGTCCATTACATCCACCACTATCAGTGTACGAACGGTTACCATGGAGAGCGTCCATCAAGGACAGTGCTGGACGACCTGGTTCCTCTACAATGAGGGCGTGACTACTCCAGGTGATGGGTGACAATGTGTGGAGAAGGTGCACCGTCACGGAAAATAGTCTAAAACTGGGTGAAAAGATAGAAAACAGGGCGCACATTGACGGAAAAGTGGGCCATTTCGAGAAGGAAAGTGGCATTGTCAACGCATGCAGTATCGCCCGGAGAGAAATGGCCACGCAAGAGAACTAAGGCGTCACATTCTCAGAAATGAAGGCAGCCACAGGACTTTCCAGAAACACCCTGCAGCGCATCGTGCGCCACTACCATCAGTTACTGCCAGATGGGGTCTAAAACTCTTGTCTGCAGAGCAAAAGCAACGGCGTGTGGAGTGTGGAGCGAGATGGTGTGTAACGCCATGATCAGTATCCAGCAGCCAGGAAATGGTCGAAAGGTGTACATCTGCAGCATGACAAGGCACATCCCTACACCAGAGCTGCCATTGAACAGATGGGATTTACGGTGCTGCCGCACCTACTATACTCTCCATATTTTGCACCTAGTGACTATAACTTGCTCGGGGTCATTTATAAACCTCTGCTTGGTCGCCATTTTGCAGAATTTTGAAGAAATGGAAACAGCTGTCCAGGCATGAGTACGCGGCACTCCGAAATAATCGTTCCAGAAAGTTTGGAGGGGCCGACAAGTCGATGACAAAAGTCTATACAGTTAAAGGGAGATTATGTTGAAATGGTGAACCATTCAACTGTTGTGTACCCTGTCTTAATAAGCTAGAAAAAATAAACATGAAAATTAATACTGTTCGGCACTCATATACAGAGAGCAGCAAAGATTTCCTTTTTGTAGACACAAATTATGAATTTTAAAATGGCATGTACCATTATGTTAGATTCGTGATGGAACTTTTCCGAAACTCATTTATTCATCGTCATTCGAATACTCTGTCCTTGTCGGTTAGCATAAAGTGCACAGATAGCTTCTTATACAACTCAATATGCTGCAATTCACAACCAGGCTTTTCTACCATCCTCTACATCAAGCCTCTCAAAGTTTACTCAAGTTAATGTTCTTGAATGCGACCCAGTAGAATCGTTTTATATACCACAATTCAAATAACAGTATTCTTCTTCCAGTTCATTTAGAATGTCCTTTGACTTATCCACAAAGAAACTAGCAATGTCTTACGCTTATGTATTTCTAAACTCCGTCTGAAATCAAAAGTATTTAGATGAAATGATGGAAAATAAGCAACTTCACAGTTCACTATTAAGGTGACTGTGCGATATGAATAATACTACCTCCACTGTTGGGTGCCAAATCATATACGATGAATACCGTTAATTAATTTAGCATACACCATTACTTCTAATGTAGTTCATTAATTTGGATAGAATTCTTTATCAAACTTCCATTGAGGAATATTTATCTGAAGTCAAAAAGGAATGATATATTGGGCACCAATATAACTATGTTACACAAATGAATATTGTACTTTGTCACTAGAGCTCTCCTTTCTAAGGTCGCTGATCATTTGCTGAGCGATTTTCAAGTTTACATTGAGACTTCCCACTGGAATAACTTATATCATGTGGAAAGGTCAAGCCAAGTTTTGACTCTACTTACGAATTACCAAGAGTTGAAATCATTGAAATGTTTAACACAATTAATGAAATATTACATATACACCTGTTGTACTCTTGGTAATCCCAACTGGATCCAGCAACACAGAATTGCACTCACAGAAATTATTATGCTCTACTTCATGAGGTCCGGAACGACGTCCTGCCTTCTGGAATGAACTACACCAATTTACTTAGTTTGTTTTCTTAGTCTGCAAAATCATACTCTTCCACTATTAATGAATTGTTGACACAAGCTTGCACCTCTACTGGACTATACTCTGTTCACTTTCCGTTCATAGTGGTTACAAGGAAATTTACCCATAAATGCAATTATGTAACAATATTTGCACACGTTAACATCATAATGTTGAATTATTAGATCTCTGAAGAATGCCAACTAATTTTCAACACCATATAATATTATACTGTGACCATATATAACGCATAACCATTGAGACTTAACTCAAACACTGCACTTTAGTAAAATGACGTAGTAACTACCCGCGTACTGACGTCAGTAGACGCTTCTAATATCGCACATAATATTCAGAATAGTCTGAAATCGAATACCTTTTCAATTAGCGCTGCACGTAGATATTGGTATGAGAATTATAAACTCAGGGAGAATCTCAGACAATGAAAGAATGATCTTAGACAAATGATCGAGAAGGTCGTATTAAATCACAGGATGATCCAAGTATCACAGAAAAAAGTGACTACATGTTCAACTGACGAGGCACGTATGACCTTTACCAATTGTAACGAGAAAATCGCAATGAGAATGAGAATGAGTTTTACCCAAGCCATGTACCCTTACGCGCCTACCTGACAATTTCGCGGGCTTTTTACAAAGTCGCGCGACCATACGCGCACACTGACTTCTCTAAAAGCTTGTATCACACTATGGAGGTTTGTTTCAATTTACAAAATTATCTCTGCTCTAATTGGTCATAATAAGGAGTTAAAGTTATTTACTGGCAACGTTCTTTAAATGCTCACATAACAAAGACAAAGACATCTCCGTAGAGTCCATGAAGGCCCTTGAAGGAGTGGAAGGTAAAGGCTTCCACCATTCTTAACCGCGGCACGTGATGGGGTAGAGTGGTTGGCTCTACGCCCGGCCGCCTTTGCCCCCAGGAATTAACCTGGTACTCATTTTTGGTGTAGGCTGAGTGAACCTCAGGGCCATATGCACCTCCGGAAGTGGAATTCTCGTTTCTTAAATTTTACGACTTCCTCAGCCTCGGGAGGTCAACTGAGTAGCGGTGGGTTCGATTCCCACCTCAGCCATCCTCGAAGTGGTTTTCCGTGGTTTCCCACTTCTCCTCCAGGCGAATGCCGGGATGGTACCTAACTTAAGGCCACGGCCGCTTCCTTCCCCCTTCCTTGTCTATCCCGTCCAATCTTCCCATCCCTCCACAAAGCCCCTGTTCAGCATAGCAGGTGAGGCCGCCTGGGCGAGGTACTGGTCATTCTCCCCAGTTGTATCCCCCGACCAAAAGTCTGAAGGCGGTAGAGGTGGGATCCCTCGCTGAGTCCGAGGGAAAAGCCGAACCTGGAGGGTAAACAGATGATGATGATGATATAAATTATTCACATTGTATTTATAATAACTTTATATATTTATTCACTTATTCACGAAGCACAAGATACAGCTACACTGAGCAAATTTCACTTAAACTGTCAACAGACTAATTAACGAATGTAAACTTTCGGAATAAAATATAACAAACATATCAAAAGCTAATAACATCAGGTATACAGCCTACTAATAACAACTATCCGAATCGAAAACCATGAAAATATCCATGTTCATAGCGAAGTCGTCGTGGGTCAAAATGGCGGTATAACCTCTTCACAATCAACTTATCCTTAGGAGACTGTTTACACTTCTCCCGAATACACTTTTACGTGATGCTGTATCAAGCTCTTGTCTCCTATTAAAATTGTTAAAGAGAGTTGGGAGGCACATTAGGAAAGATCGTTGAAGTATTGAGTGCTGAGTGTGAGGACTGTGAAGGAGGTCTTTGGTTCTGGTGGAGCGGGAAGGAACACGGAGAGAGAAGAGTGAGACAGGATGTTCCGAGAGGTAATGCTCATTTATGATACCATGGAGGAAACTCAAGACACCTGTCTGTCGCCTGATGTTCAGCGGTGACACATTTATTGCACATAATACCTGCTGCGTAGACAGATTTCTGAGCTTAGAGTTTCTTTTCCTAACAATTGCAGCAAAGAAGGATACTGCTCTTTCCAACTGGTTAATATTGGAGGGGGAGGCTGTTGTCCAAATTGAAGAGCAATAGTTCAAAAGAGGTTGAATTATCGTGAGGAAGAAGTGACGAAGAGCAGTGGGATCAGAAACTTTTGGGAAGTGGTGGAGAATGCCTAGTAATGTCATATGTCCCTTAGATTCTGGATTCGACTTCAGTATGGTCACAACTGTTTCGCTTGCATTTCGTCCACTTGAGCAATGTTGAATGGCTTTTACATGAAGACAAGCAATTGATTGTCTTCTGATACAGCTACACCACACAAATGATAAAAGTTAACTGAACTTTACGATCAGGTGATACGTTCCGTAGTTCATAAAAAACATTATATTAAATATCTAAATTATGTCCTCTCTTTATAAATGCATGTCTCGTAACTTCGGCTAACATCGAAATTCCCAGTATAAATTTTGACATTTAATTGTGCATCTCAATCCACAAAATGGGCATAGTTATAACCAGAATCATGATTGTCACTTTCACCGCTTTACAGACTATGCAATATCTATCTTTTAAAAGAATTCACCACATCAAGAAAGATTGTATATACGTGATCCCCCCTTCAGAATGGAGCATCACACTGGCCATCCTGAGGAGGTTAACGTCGAAAAGAGGAACTTCTACTCACCTACCATCGAATTGTACAGGGGAAAGAGCTGGAATGATTGAATTTAATGGTAGCGGCAAGTGGCACTATAAGTAGGGTTTTACGAATTTCTGGAACAGATACATCTTAGAGAAGTCCGGAATCAATCTTTTAATAATCGCCACTGCACTAGGATCATTATCACTTTTAAAATCGCATCCATATTCACAGTATTTCCTTTCATATTTCCGATAATATCCTAATAATCAATGTATTGTTGTTTAATATTTATTTGTATTTCCGAATGTTAATGCTGTAGCCTATACACTGTGTTATTAATTGTTCAGACTTAATTTTGATAACTTTTTTATATAGTAAACTTTGTCCTTGTGGCAATCCAGAATGTCTTCAAAAACGTTCAGTTTTTTCAAAAATATATAGGATTAGATTGAGATTAGTTTAGATTAGATTTAATTAAATTAAGCTAGGTAATTGTAAGTAATAATTATTTGTAATTTCACTGTATATCACAACGAATGGTGCTGTAATTGGGATGAAAAACCTATAGCAAGCAATACATTAAATTAAATTACGTTATCTTTCTCGCTCATTTACTGCACTTCGATATGTTTCAAGTACTGGCGCATTCTAAATTATTTAATCACTGCCCAAATTCCAACCTCCTTATTTAATTTAATTGCGTAAATCTGTGATGTGCTTGATAAATGAATCCCCAATAACTGGCAAGGAACATTAGGGAAGTGCCTGACTGATAAGGTATAAAATCCGGTGCAATGGGAAGTTCAGCTGTAATAAATGCTTATTGTACCAGTTTTAGCAGCCCATAGCGGTAATGTATACATGTTTGTGAACCTAGATAGATATCGGTATATAATAATTTCGTGTGGATATTTCTAGCCGAGTGCAGCCCTTGTAAGGCAGACCCTCCGATGAGGGTGGGCGGCACCTGCCATGTGTAGGTAACTGCGTGTTATTGTGGTGGAGGATAGTGTTATGTGTGGTGTGTGAGTTGCAGGGATGTTGAGGACAGCACAAACACCCAGCCCCAGGGCCATTGAAATTAACCAATTAAGGTTAAAATCCCCGACCCGGCCGGGAATCGAACCCGGGACCCTCTGAACCGAAGGCCAGTACGCTGACCATTCAGCCAACGAATCGGACGATATCGGTATAATAATACATAATTATTATTTTACTACTTTTACCTCCCCGTGCATATGCATAAACATATATGTGGGTATTCTTGTACAAATCTGTTGAGCACAAACGTAAACGACAATAAGCACATTGGATGAGGCGCATTTTTGCAGATGCGACTTGAACAACTCGATCTTCAGCGCCCCAGAGAGCATTTTCAGGAGCATTAAATGTACCACAGTCAATTTCAAACATATTTTTCTTCCAGGCATGCTTAATCATGTTATTGAATATAGGGGTACTGAACTGGTTATGGATAAGCGCATGCAGGTTGATGACGGTGTTACGGCTCCGGAGGTCAATATCACTGTTGTCGACTAAAACTCGTAAGCAAAAAAATTGGTGAACTTCTTCCATTGTCGAAAAAGGTATGCATCCAAAGGTTGAACAAGGGAGGTTGCACCAGGTAAAATCGTTTTTACTTGCATACGTTTAACCGGAATTACGAACAGATTTTGTTAATGGCGTGAAAATGAATCTAGAACCAGACAACATTTTGTACCAATACCGCTGTTGTTCAAGAATACTGTTGTCCACTTTGCCCGATTTTGAACACGTAAAGAGGCTGGATCACGTTGCGTTGCATAAGGAGATCAAATGTGCCACTTGGATTACGTAAGACAATAAGAATTGTGGAGAAAAGTTTAACTGCCATAGATACAAAGGGCTGAAGTGTACACGAATGTGTTATCCCAGATGATGTTTTCACTCCGGTAATCGTGTCTCTTTCGCCGATGCTGGATTTTGGGCGTTCTCTGTGAATTTCATAATTAAATGCATGTTGGTCGGTATTCAGAATTTCAGCTGATGATTTATTAGGAAAGATCTGCTCAGTGAATTCCAAACCAAATGCAACCGCAGAATACTCAATCCCTTCTTGCGATTGAGCATGTTTGTAAGTTGTAAAGTGCGTAACTTCGCTACTAGCAATCATGTTAATTGCTTTGAAATTCCAGATCCAGATCGATCCAGCTTTTAAGTCAGTCAGCCCTACCGCTTTAACTTTCCTGCATGCCCACTGCCTTACGTCAACTTCATTCACAGTTGTTTTATTAGCCCTTGCCTTTTGAAAATCAGAACGCACGTACTCCGATATGACCTAGAGCGTCCCCCTCTTTCTTGTTGATAATATCCCTTACAACGATGTATATGGCTGATGTCCTTGACGCTCCTGAATCATGGTTATTTTCAATGACCATTGTTTGTTTTTAGCTTCAATTATCTTCTTGACATAATCGAAAGGAACATAGTCTTTAGCTACATCATCTTCTAAAGGTTCATAAAGAGGATCGATATCAGTAGTTTCCTCCGAAGTTATTTGCACGAGTTTTTCACCCTCCAGTATTTCAGTGATTAGCGGCGCCTTCAGGTTCCTTGATCAATATGAAAATAGTGCTTACAAATTATCTTTATTGTTCATGTACTTCGCGTGCTGAAAATAGTAATTCAGTCTAGTGTAAAACCTCTAACACTTTATTTGCGTCAATTCTCATTGTACAAGGTACACACGCAAAATGCACAATCTCAAATCATTAACAATTACAGATCACGGTACTCACTCACAAACGGATTACATATCTTATACGGATTACCTATAACTACTTGTCTGTAGCCAACAAATCAGTAAGGGCAGATGAAACTTGTGTTACTGACATCTAGTGGACCATTTAAGCCTATTTACAAAAGTTGAGGTAAATGCCCTCCAGGTACCAAAACAAAGCAAGGTCACCTCCGTACAGGCCATGAAGGCCCTTGGAGGAGTGGAAGGTAAAGGCTTCCACCATTGTTAACCTCGGCACGTGATAGAGTAGAGTGGTTAGCTCTACGCCCGGCCGCATTTGCCCCCAGGAATTAACCTAGTACTCATTTTTGGTGTAGGCTGAGTGAACCTCAGGGCCATACGCACCTCCGGAAGTGGAAATCTCGTTTCTTAAATTTTACGACTTCCTGGCGGGGATTCGAACCCACGTCCTTCCGGGCGAACCGAGCACGCCTTTACCGACTCGGCCAGGCAGCCCTTGCCCTCTACGTACCTCGTGAATTTTAGTTTGACATTTTGCTATCTCAAAACAACATTTATCTTGGCCACGTTTGTCTAAAGATATACACATTTTAACTTAGAAACGTGAACATGATGTTCTTTTATTAACAGTGGGAGTATGTAAAATTATCAACATTCAGAATAAAGTGATAAACGGCTGGAGATGTGCATTACACTGAAAGTCGCTCTATGTCCATATTTGGATGGTTGAAGAATGATGATACTTGAAATTTTTTTGCTATTGGTTTTACGTCGCACCGACACAGATAGGTCTTATGACGACGATGAGATAGGAAAGGGCTAGGAGGTGGAAGAAAGCGTCCGTGGCCTTAATTAAGGTACAGATCCAGCATTTGCCTGGTGTGAAAGTGGGAAACGATGGAAAACCATCTTCAAGGCTGCCGACAGTGGGGCTCGAACCCACTATCCCCCGGATGCAAGCTCACAGCTGCATGCCCCTAACCGCATGACCAACTCGCCCGGTGATACTTGAATTTTAGCTCGAGACTGGTAATATAAAGCGAAAGTTCACTATGTGTTTAGAAATGCACTTTCCATGACTATGGCTAACATCTTAATTCCCAGCGCTTAGATAGAACAAGTAACGTTACTGACCGATCTTGAAAAATAACAACAAGTTTGCTCTTCGCTCGTTACTTGCAGAATGTCCCTTCCGAGAAGAAAAACGTGGCAAGAGTAGATGACTACAAAGCGTCATGACTTGGAGCGGATATCGTGTTTCATGTAATTTCGCTTGCATGTCCGCCTTTGATACAAACAGTTTTTCATGCAATTGTCCAAGTTCAAAGTTATTCAAAGTTACCTAATTTTATTCCTGTGACAGATGTTCGTTCTTTCTTTCATCAACTTATCGATTCGAAAAATCTGTAAAAAACTCTAAGAAGTGAAGTGAATAATGACGTGAGAAATAGATGCGAATATTTCAAAAAATGCTACTGGAGATGGGGACTGGGACTATAGAGAAATGTTTTTTATTTTGTTTTCACATGTTCACAACGCACCTGACATGCCAGTATCGAATTAACTTCCGTAGATTGTGAAAGAAAATAATTTATGAGAACAGAGTAAAATTGAGAGCTGTGGTGTTAACTACGGTGACATGATTGGTGATGATCATGATTCTGGTACGGGCTTAAGTGGTTCCTTAGCTACTCACTGTAAAATTACCCTACAGCACCAGATATGTACACTCATGTTCACAAAAAAACAGAACACCTTGAAAGACTGGAGAGAGGAAGTTCATATTCACAGGACAGTGTGTTGTGAAGAAACGATTAGCATTTGAACCATGTCGGCCCTTAGGTTCAAGGCCCACATTGATATCTCGGCGCACCACCACCGACTGGTAAGATGTGCCTGCGGCTCTCGCTGTCGCTATAAACCGAAGGTAATGGATCAGAATGACTTGAGCAGACGTGCAGGATGCCTCGCAGATGTATGCAAGAGCCGTACCGTCAAATGACTGTGTTTGAAAGAGGGCGCACTATTGGCATGAGAGAACGTGTTGCATCCATCCGGGAAATTGCTGCTCGTATGCGACCAAGTGTGTCGGTAGTGCAAAGGGTGTGCACAGAATGGTTCACAGAAGGCCATGGAACACTAGGAGATAGGTTACCAGCAGACCAGCCCCCGAGAAGATCGACACCTTATTCGAATGGAATCGCAGGACAGATCTGCGTCCCTCTCGGCTTTGGCGCAACAGTGGAACAGTGTAACACATAGTACTCCATCAGGAGTGACAGTCCGTCGCCTTTATTATTATTATCGTCTGGATTACCGGCGCGTCGTCCACTTCTCCGCCAACATTTGACTAATGTGCATAATCGTGCTAGACTGCAATGGTGAATGGAGCGACGTCATTGGGGCAGGAATGGCAGCAGATAGTGTTTTAGGACGAATCCAGGATCTGTTTGTTTGAAAATGATGGCCGCATTTTGGTTTGCCGCAGGCAGGAGAAGAGGCATCGGATTGACTGCAATCGCACAAGACATAGAGCGCCAACTGAATGCCTTATGGTGTGCGGTGCTATTGTGTGCATCCACAAATCACAGTCGGTACGTGTCCAGGGCACTGTGACCAGTTTGGCCTACGTCAATGCCATCCTGTGATCTGTAGCCATACCATTTTTGCACGACACCCTAGACATCATATTACAGCAGAACAATGCACGAACACGTGTTGCTGCACGAACACGTGCCTTCTTGTTGTCACAGGATGTCAGAATTTTGCCCTGGCCCGCCTGATCACCGGACTTGTCGCTAATCTAAAATGTGCGGAATATGGTGAAATGACGGGTGCCGTGCTGTGACCCAATGCCAACCACCAAAGATGAACTGTGGAGCCAGGTGAGTGCAGTATGGATGACTATACCCAGGACGCCATTCACGCCTTATACGCGTCGATTCCATCGCTCATGGAACATGTTATCAGTTCCCACGGAGGACCAAGTGCCTATTAGGCAACAGGACACATGCTAAACCTAGGTGACTGAAATCCTAATCGTGTCTGCAGAACATACTAATGAACATGTCCTGTGAATATGAACTTCCTATCTCTAGTCTTTCAATGCGTTCTCTTTTTATGAACATGAGTGTAATATCTCCACATAAACTATTAATAATGTCTACTTAAACAATACAAAATATGTTGCCACAAAGCTCGGAGTTCTGGGCAAGTGATGGCAAAGTTCGTAACTAACGGAAATAGTAAACATAATTATACTTAGTTTCGTTGGGAAGGTAAGTAAGCGAGGCGACGCCATTCTGATCTACCACGAGAGATTTGTTAGAACTATGTGGCATCTGTATAATACGAGGGCTGTAAATAAATTAGTATGAATATTGATAGATTGCAATATTAACTTTTAAATTTTGCTAGTTGCTTTACGTCGCACCGACAAAGTTAGGTTTTATGGCGACGATGGGACAGGGAAGGGCTGGGAGCGGGAAGAAAGCGGCCGTGGCCTTCATTAAGGTACAGCCCCAGAGTTTGCCTGGTGTGAAAATAGAGAAACCACGGAAAACCATCTTCAGCGCTGCCGACAGTGGGGTTCGAACCTACTATCTCCCGAATACTGGATACTGGCCGCACTTAAGCGACTGCAGCTATCGAGCACGGTGAACGCAATATTAAATGAACTAACATGTAAAATTGCATTATATTCCTACAATTTAGTCACCCGCAAAGTATAATAGGATTTGCCGAGTGTCGGGAAGCCGTTGGAGATCGTTGGCAAACGTTCTCCGTGCAGCGACACAGAGCCCTACCGAGTGGAGTACTGATGCCATGTCAGGAAATCGGAGGCCTCGGAGGGTTTCCTTCAACTTCGGAAACATGTAATTGTTTGCTTTACGTCGCTCCGACACAGATAGGTCTTATGGCAACGAGGGGATGGAAAAGGGCTAGGAATGGGAAGTGACCGTGGCCTTAATTAAGGTACAGTCCCAGCATTTTCCTAGTGTGAAAATGGGTAACCACGGAAAACTACCTTAAGGGCAGCAGACAGTGGGGCTCGAACCCACTGTCTCCCGGATACAAGCTCACAGCTGCTCGCACTTAACCGCGCGGCCAACTCGCCTGATCGGAAACAGGTCGAAGTCAGACGTTCTCATGTCTGGTGAGTACGGAGGGCGTTCCAATACCTCCCAATGCCCCAGTTGCAATAAGAGCTTACCGGGAAAGTTGGCCGTGCGGTTAAGTGCGTGCAGCTGTGAGCTGGCATCCGGGAGACAGTGGGTTCGAACCTCATTGTCGGCAGCCCTAAATATGGTTTTCCATGTTTTCCCATTTTCACACCAGTCAAATTCTGGGGCTGTACCTTCATTAAGGCCACGGCCGCCCCTTCCTACTCCTAGCACTTTCCTATCCAATCGTCGCCATAAGACCTATCTTTGTCTTTGCAACGTAAAGCAAATTGTAAAAAGGATAAGAGCTTGACATTGTTTGTGACGTGACAACACGATAGGGCGATCGCCGTTCATTCGATTGATGCTTTAGTTGAAGCTCATAGGCTCGTGTGCACGTCTCATCAATGACGACACTACGCTGCAGAAATGCGTCACCTTCGTTGCGTTAACTGTCCACGTCGATGCCAGCCAGTGCATACCGGTGCCATTTTTGTACGTCGGTTAGTTTATGTGGAACCCAACGGGACCCAGTTGTCCTCATTTCTTCAGTATGTGTCACAGCGTTTGATGACCGAGACCAACATCTACGAATAATTCCCGGACAGTCTATCGATAGCCTACGGAAAGAAGACCACTGAAGATATCAATTTGATCTTGAAGAATAGATGGCCGACCTGTGTGGTGCAAATCCGCAGTCTCAGTCTGAACCGCACGAAACGCCTTACCCATCGTGCAAACGTCCTATACGGTGATGCATTCTCGTCGCAGGCTTCACGTAATCATTGATAACGTTCTGATGCAATTTTTGCCACTGGGAACCTCAATTTCAATCCACGAATGCTGATCACCTATTGGAATCCTGCTTTAGAGCAGTGAACTAGCCACTCTTCACTTCAACGCCACACTGCAACAACACTCCCAACTGGATGTCCGTCAAATGCACACTACATCGACAACAGTACCACCTGACCGCTCACATATCCTATTTGCGCTTACCCGATCTCCTAGATTGCATTACCCTATTTTATTTACAGCCCTCGTATGTGACTAAGAAATGCTGTAGCAGTACTGTTGTTTTAAGTAATATATTGTTCTAATATTTTCCCATTATTCATTGCTATTAATTCTGTTTAATGAAATAGTTTTCTCAGCTTTACATTTCGTATCTTTTACATAGCATTATCATATTGAAGTTTCCGGAGTCTCCTATATTTTTCTTCCTTTGTCCATCACCTCAAACAGTGTAGGATGAAGGTGGCCATCGCAAATAACTCCTCGTACTGATCTCGTGCTGAAGGAAGGTGTCTATGTCCATTGTGAGCATTAACATTCAACTTCCTGACCACAATTCACAGAAGAAAACTATTATGAAATATACCAGGTGGATCAGCTGCCCCTTCCAATATATTGTTCTGCAGTCCAATAAACGCGAGATATCGTCATGAAGTCGATATTTCTCTGGTAGCTTCCCGTATGATACTAAAGTACTATAAGCACATCCTGAAAATGTTTCTGAACACTGATATCGTTCCCGCCATATGAATATAGACCGTTCGAAAATTAAGACATCCTGTCAGTCATTTATCGCAAGTCAGTCTACCCTGTAACTATTTTAATATGTCGTGCCTTGTGACCGGTTGTAGCGAAATTAACGATTAAAACTACTATGCAGCGACATGGAGTGCGTGCAAAACAGCGAACTGGAGAATAATATTCTGGCACTTTTAATACAAGTCTCACCCATAGGTGTGGCGCAGTAAATGTTCCCAAACGCTAATCTACTAAATAACGGAATTTAATATTGATATTCCGAATAAAATTTCGATTTGAAGCTTAAGTGCATAAACACAAACCAGTGCGTGCCACACGCAAGCAGTAATACGCCGCTATTTATTTTTTGTGCGCTAGGCACACTGCACTCCTATGCGTTCGGAATGATATAAAAATAGTCATTGCCATGTATTCTACGGGCGAATAGGTTGACGTGCTCCTTATCTTCAAGTAAACAAGAGAGGATTCGTTGCAGGCAAAATGTCTGAATCAGAAAAGTATCCGGACAGTCGGCATGCGACTACAAAGACTTTCCGAGGAGTTAAAAGACGTTTATGAACAAGGGTACTTCTGTCCGAGAGAAGACCGGTAAGACCGAGGAGGCTGTTCTGAACACAGTCCACACACGAGTATACGGGCAATTGCACAACAGGTAAACATCAGTCAGGCTTCCGTACTACGAATGTTGCTATATCTCCCCTACCATCTACAGCTAAACGAGAACCTCCGTGGACGTTACTTCGAAGCTGGAATGAGTTTCTGTCAATGGCTGTTAAGGAATCTGAAGAATGACGTAACATTTCTGTCTAAAATCCTGTTCTCGGCCGAATCACGAATTCACAATAATGGTATCGTCAACAGCCACAATATGCACTATGCGGTGCTGACAATCCCAACTGGGTTCAACAGGTTGACTATCAAGTGCAATGGGAGTGAATGCATGGTGTGGAATCTTCATTGGACCGTATTTATTTGAGGGCTATTTAACAGGCGCACGCTACTTGCATTATCTACGTCATGAACTTCCACTTCTGCTGGAGGATGTGCCACTTGGAGTAGATGTAACCATGTGTTTTCAACACCTTGAAGCTCCATCACATTAAACTTTAGCAGCCGTAACCATCTGAATGAGAAAAATCCCGGAAAATTGGTAGAAAGTGGAGGACCTGCCTATTGGCCCACCAGATCACTGAATTTATCGCCATTACACGTCTTCCTGTAGGGACATTTGAAACAAACAATTTACATCCAGAAGCCAGAAAATCCCCAGCACCTTCGACAACTCATCGCCGAAACTTGCATATCAAAAACACCGGCTATGCTACGGTGTAATACAATATAAATTTAGTGGCTTGCCCAGACGCGCATAAGCAAACTAGGTCATCACTTCAAGCACTTGTAAAAGTAACTAGCCATTGCAAGTGCAGTTTTGCTTCTCCGCCGCCCAGGACCGGCATATTCCCTATCAATTGTTTACCTAGCTTTTCCTTAAACATGTTAAAAGAACTTGAAAATTTATCGAACATTTCCCTTGATAATTTATTCCAATCCCTTACTCCTCGCACGAATATTTGACTGAATTTGTCCTCTTTAATTCCAACTTTATCTTCACATTACGATATTTCCTACTTTTCAAAGCTCTGCTCAAGCTTATTCGTCTACTTATGTTATTCCACGCCAACTCTCCACTCACAGCTCGACACATACAACATAGTCGAGCATCTGGTCTTCTTATTCCCAATTCCCTCAGCCCAAAATTTGTAACATTTTCGTAACATTACTCCTTTGTCAGAAATCACTCAGAACAAATCGTGCTGCTTTCCTTTGAACGTTTTCCAGTTCTCGTATCAGATGGTCCTGTTGAGGGTCCCATACACTGGACCATACTCTCCTTTACATCCTTACTACAACCCCTAAATACTCTCATAACCATGTGAAGAGATTTGTAGCCTTTCTTAACGACCTCATTAATATGATTACCATAATGAAGATCATTACATATCCTTGGCTAACTTTAAAACCTCGTATGTTCCGATGCTCTTCTTACTCATTATATTCCTTAAGGTTAGTCACGCTCCCCAGCCACATATGCATATGCAGTCCATCAGAACAGTATTCACTGTGTTCCTTTTCGTATGCTAATGTGTAACGGAAAATAGACCTTACTGCACCATACAGTAGATGTTGTTTGCATGACGTATTTACGCACTCCTACAGTATAATGTATTTAAGGTTCATTTTCCTTTACACTTCAGCATAGGAAAATGACCACAACGAAAATTGTTCTGAATTTCTGCATATCAATATGAGGCTGGAATGGGTGACCAGTCTTAAGGAAAATAATGGATAGAAATAGCATTGCGAGATACGAGGTTTTAGAAGTAAGCTGTCGATATATTATCGCCTTGGTTCTTACAGTGTTCTCCATGATGTACTAGCATCCCATCAACACTATAATTAAAACTGAGGGGACTTTTCCTCTTGGTGAACCGCAAAACTTGACTTTTCATCCCATTTACATTCATACCATTGCCTACTGTCCATCTCACAACACTGTCGAGGTCTTGCAGTTGCTCACAATCTTGTAACTTATTTATTACTCTATACAGAATAACATCATCCGCAAAACGCCGAACATCTCATTCTAGTTCTTTACGCATACCATTTATGCATAAACGAAACATAAAGGTTCAATAATACCGCCCTACAGGTCCCCCTCTCAATCATTACAGGACCGGATAACGCTTCGCCTACTCTAATTATCTGAGGTCTGTTTTCTAGGAATGTAGCCACCCATTCAACCAGTCTTTTGTCTGGCCCAATAGCCCTCAATATCGTCAGTAATCTCCCATGATCTACCCTATCAGAAGTCTTGGATAGGTCAATAGCGATACAGAAAATTTGACCTCCTGAATCTAAAATATATTCTGTATTTAGCTGAAATCCTACAAGTTGAGCTTCTCTAGAAAATCCTTTCCTAAACCCGAACTGACTTGTATAAAACCAGTGAGTAATTTCGCAGATTGTCTAATATAATCAGAAAGAATGCTTCCCAGAGTTTACAAACAACACGTGCAACTATCCTTCAGTTTGGAATCGATCCTTCATGCAAACAGTAATCAGATCATATAAGTATTTCAGATTTGGCACTATATCCCAACCCATACCCTTTAATAATCGTATATCCCTTACCAATCTTGTCAACCCCAACTGCCTTTCCAGTTTTCAACTTTAGTGTCTTTTCATAAATGTCTTTATTATCATAGGTAAAATTCAATATTTCTTGCTTTTTTTTGCTAGGGGCTTTACGTCGCACCGACACAGATAGGTCTTATGGTGACGATGGGATAGGAAAGGCCTAGGAGTTGGAAGGAAGCGGCCGTGGTGTGAAAATGGGAAATCACGGAAAACCATTTTCAGGGCTGCCGATAGTGGGATTCGAACCTACTATCTCCCGGATGCAAGCTCACAGCCGCGCGCCTCTACGCGCACGGCCAACTCGCCCGGTCAATATTTCGGCTGTCCCGTTTTTGCCCGACCAGGACGACGTATCGGCCCTTTGTAGGGACACATACACTGGAAGTATGCATAAAAGAGGATTTCAGGGGCATAAATCGTATCATAATCAAATTATAACCATATATATAGAATGTTGTTGGCATACATGTTACCAATTTACGGCTAAGTGTCTGTATTAGTGTTGGAAATCTTTCTTTCTCAATCACTTTACCATTCAGGGCAGGTTTTCCCCCGGACTCAGCGATAGATCCCACCTCTACCACTTCAAGGGCAGTGTGTTTGAGCGTGAGGCATTGGGTAGGAAGGATACAACTGTGGTGGAGGACCAGTACCTTACCCAGGCGACCTTATCTGCTATGCTGAACCGGGGCCTTGTGTGGGGATGGAAAGTTCGGAGGGGATACACATAAAGAGGAAATGAAGCTGCCGCGGCCTGAAATCAGGTACCATCCTGACATTTGCCTGGAGGAGAAGTGGGAAACCAAGGAAAACCACTTCGTGGATAGCTGATGTGTGAATCAAACCCCCCTCTACTCATTGACCTCCAGGGGCTGGGTTGACCCCATTCCAGCCCTCGTACCAGTTTTCAAATTTCCTGGCAAAGCCGGGAATCAAACGCGGGCCTTCGGGTTTGGCAGCTAATTACACTAACCACTACACCACAGAGGTGGACTTATTATTTAACTTGACAGTAATGATAATGTTATAGTTTTTTACTATCCACTAACAATTTTTCATATGGTTTTCGGAGACGCCGATGTGCCGGGATTTAGTCCCGCAGGAGATCTTGTACGTGACCGTAAATCTATGGATATGACACTGGTTCATCTGAGCACATTCAAATACCACTGAAATGAGCCAGGATCGAACCCGACAACTTGGAGTCAGAAGGTCACCGCTCTACCCCCTGAGCTGCTCAGCCTGGCTATAATTTTATTTCTTGTCACTTAGGCCAACTGCATCGAATGATATCGTAGTTACAGGGATCAAACACTTTAAATATATGATATCAAACAGAACTTTCAGGAATTAGGTCAATTTTAGGTAACTTGATGCTATCCAATATTCGTATTCTAACGGGTGTTCAGCAACTTTTCATTAAATATAATTTTTAACTTCAAATCATTTTTCTCATCTTACTCTTAAGTGAAATCTTGAAAAAAAGTAAACTGGCGCTAATAATCAAGTCATGTCTTTGAACAAGTGAGTATTCAATTCGTGCATGAGCAAATAGCCCATTGCAAATTTGCTGTACTGATTGGGTAAATAATGAAAGATCTAGACAGCTTTATCTGTAAGAGTTGCGTTTTGAGCCTCAGTGTACAATATCTTTTTCAGATATAAGTTTAAATACAAAACAAACCCGTGGCGTACAACCCATTAGGGGCTTGGCATTTCTTATTCTTATTCTTATTCTTATTCTTATTCTTATTCTTATTCTTATTCTTCTCGTACCGTTTTGCCCACACCTTGTGCGGTCGCGGGTGCGAACTGTGTCGCTCATATGTATTTGTCCCTTTTTACGACCGTATGCCCTTCCTGACGCAAAGCCTATGTGGAGGGATGTAATCACTATTGCGTGTTTCTGTGGTGGTTGGTAGTGTAGTGTGTTGTGTGAATATGAAGAGGAAGGTGTTGGGACAAACGCAAACAACGAGTCCCCGAGGCCGAAGTATTAACCACACGCGATTAAAATCCCCGACCCAGCCAGGAATCGAACACGGGACCCTCTAAACTGAAGACCTCAACGCTGGCCATTCGACCAAGGAGTCGGACCCATTAGGGCCTTGGTCTGTCCGTATAAATTATGTAAATATATTCACTTGTATTTATTATGCCATTCACGGCTCGTGTTTTTGACATTTATTTATTTATTTATTTATTTATTTATTTATTTATTTATTTATTTATTTATTTATTTATTTATTTATTTATTTATTTTCGGTTGTTTGATTTTAGGAAGTTTACAATATAGCCTACTCATACGTCACGGAACTGATTCTACAGCACAGAAATTTCCCTGGGGAACAATGCGTGACACTCAACGAGCACAGTTATATTCAAGCTAATCAGTGCTTCATCTTGAAGATCATTAAAGAAATGTCTCTAACCAAGTGTTGTATGTGATGCTGTCTTCTTCGTTCCTTTAATTCCTTTTATACCTAAACGTTCCGTACGATCCCCCTTCAGACTCTGCAGCCATCTAGGTCAGACGTGACCGGACGGTAAACTCAGAATCAACAATGGAATGCCAGACAAAGATTCATTGCCTCGCATATGTTGCGCAGATGATGAAAACGGACAAATCGAAACCCATTTATATAAACAGGATATTCATATAACCTGAGTCCCTAGACACGTGTATTTTATAGGCCTTTGTGTCTTGTATTGATCAGGAATAAGTTATTACGCCACATCCGACAGCTCGTTCCATACCAAGCCTCTATGTTCCTGCTTCCGTTCATCATAAATTTTTCGAAGTGAACACTACACCAAGTAGCTGGGAGGGTGCGAAAGCGACTTCATCATATCCTGGTAGTTTCTAAGTGAAGCATTATTCAGTGAAACGCTAATGAACTTTTCAACAGCGGTAAAGGATTGTTTTAAAATATTTTATTTAATTTTACTCATAAACGTTCATTTTATATAAGTTTTATTGTGATCAGCCGGAACGGACCATATTCCAAAATGATCATTTACTGATGTTGAGATGAAAAATAATGTGACTTTCGGTTTCAATTTAAGCCACGTTGCATTAATAAGGTCCAATTCGAAGACTGTAGAATTAATTTTTAAATGATCTGAAACGTCGACGTGGGCGTGGCTCTATGTAACTTTGGTGCTCCAAGGCATGAGATTTTGTCCAGAACTGAACACTGTGCAAGCAATTAGGTCAATCAGATGTGAAAGGAAAATTGGTGCAGAAAAGAGCTGTAAAGAGGAGGAAAATGAAGAATCTGACACTGATGAGCCTTCGTATGGTACAGAAATGGTTTGATTAAATTTAGAACTCATTTTCTCCAAGTTAAAATGTCTGTGTAAAAGTAATGTTTCCTCAGAACTTACTAAGCTATTCAAAGGAAAGTAATAATGAATTGCTGTGCAAAAGTTAACATGGAATATTTTAAATATTTTCACGCCTTTATGTTCTGTATGATAAGTTATGTGCAGGTTATGCACAAAAAGGATGGCATATATTTGAAAAGATACAGTTCAAGCACAAAATAAAACGAATAACAACTTGCTACCTTGTACATGGAAAGGTAACAGAAATAATCCGCAAACATTTCAATCGTCTATCTTTAACAGGTTCAGAGAAAACGTTCCTTAAATTTGACCAAAATTAACACTACGAAAGTATCCCTATGCGACCCCTCTTAACATTTCCCTCTAAGAATACTATGACTTCAAAGATGTGCCAACTAATGAGGTTTGGCGTGTGTTTATTTGCTATAGCCACCCAAACATGTGCAATTTAGCGAGTTTTGGCGTAATTTTTACGTTGTTATAACCACCCATAGGCCTACTTATATTCAGTAGTGCATCATCTTACCCAGAAAGTGCATCGGCCTGTTGCGAATAACTTGAGAATATACAGCAGCGTCCTTTACTCAAGTACAAGTTTAGTATCGACTTTCTATACTTTTTGAAGCTTTAATAATTCACAATCATGGAATTATCCAGGACTGCATCAAAAATTTCTACGGTCAGAGACACATTCTAACTCAATTTATTCTTAAGCCTGAAGCCCTTTCTCACCCCAAGCTTAGCTGAGAAGCTAATGAAACGAATTGAACCGTGGTAAACGAAACTGTGGTCTGTGAATAGAAACTCTCCCAATTTTCCCTGGAAGTGAAAATGGGAAACCACAGAAAACCATTCTCAGGAACCGACGGTGGAGCTGGAACCCACTGGTCTTCCCAATACAGAGCTTGGCTCCAAAGTCGTAGCACTTTAAGAAACGCGGTCACTCCGTTCGGTCACTTCGCTCGGTCACATCGCGCGGTCACTCCACTTGGTCACTCCGCTCGGTCACTTCGCTCGGTCACTCCGCGCGGTCACTCCACTTGGTCACTTCGCTAGGTCACTCCGCGCGGTCACTCCACTTGGTCACTTCGCTCGGTCACTTCGCGCGGTCACTCCACTTGGTCACTTCGCTCGGTCACTCCACTTGGTCACTCCGCTCGGTCACTTCGCTCGGTCACTCCGCTCGGTCACTTCGCGCGGTCACTCCACTTGGTCACTCCACTTGGTCACTTCGCTCGGTCACTCCACTTGGTCACTCCGCTCGGTCCCGTAAGCACCATCCAGTAACCGAGATGATATTGGCAAATTGCTATGTCATCGATTAAAAGTTGGTGTGATGGCACATGCACATACTGTATATCAGCACCCTTCATGGAGATTGCATGAACAGTGCATGTGATGTGACATACACTGTACTTACCTGAATTGATCCATAAAGCACCTAGAAGATGACCGAGACGTACGAAATATCGGTATGAACAACTGGCAGAGTTTGAGAGCGAAACCACAATCACACTGCGAGAAGCCTCCCATTATTGTGGCCTGTCGGATTCTACAGATCGTATCGGGTAGTAAAATAATTAACGATAGCAAAAGTAGGGCAGACATAAAATGCAGTCTAGCACTAACAAGGAAGGCCTTTCCTAAGAAAAGAAATTTGCTCACTTCGAACATTGATATGGGAATTAGAAAGATATTAGAAAGATATTTTAGAAAATTTTCTTATGGAGCGTGGCACTGTATGGAAGTGAAACATGCATGAAAACTAGCTCAGAAAGAAAGACAATAGAAGCTTCTGAAATGTGGTGTTACAGAAGAATGCTGAAGGGGAAATGGATAGATCGCTTTTTCTTTCGCTAGTTGCTTTATGTCGCACAGACACAGATAGGTCTTATGGCGACGATGGGACAGGAAAGGGCTAGGAGTGGGAAGGAAGCGGCCGTGGCCTTAATTAAGGTAAAGCCCCAGCATTTGCCTGGTGTGAAAATGGGAAACCACGGAAATCCATCTTCAGGGCTGCCAACAGTGGGGTTCGAACCTAGTATCTTCCGAATACTGGATACTGGCCGCACTTAAGCGACTGCAGCTATCGAGCTCGGTTGGATAGATCGATCGTTGAACGTGGTGCTCTTGCAGGAATCTCCGGACGATCTTGGCATCATGTGCTATAGCATTATTATGCACTAATACTGAGTTTTCTACAAGCTGCCTCACGTGAGGAATCACTTGCGAATATCTCATCAATGCACCATCAACCAGTTAAGGATCCATTGCGAATGATAAGGAGATCGGTTTTCTGTCAACCCACACTACGTATAACAGATCCACCTCCATAAACATCGGTAGATTCTACAGCTATCGGATGAAATCCCTCCCCACTTCTTCTCCGGACTCGAAAACGATCATCTAAATGATACAACGCGAAACGGGATACGTCCAAGAACAGTGTGTCTGATGCCAGTGCGGTTGATCTCTAGTAAAATGAAGTCTCCTGCCACGATGTCGTCTTTCCAGTGCAGGTACTCGAATCATAAATCGTCCTCTCAAAGCCTATTTCTGACTGTATGATCACTAACCCGTGCTCCAAAACTGCAGTAAGTGATTATGCTGCAACATTAAATGCGGTTTTGGAGAGCTTGTAAACGCACAAAACGATCCTGCCCTGGAATTGTTTTCCTTTCGTGGCCCGTGCCACTCTCCTGAAAACACATCTACAGATACCAAATCATATTCTGAGCAACCCTTAGTATTCTGGCGACGTACCTCTACGAGTAGGCTTCTTGAAGGAGTGTAAATGGATGAGTGACTTCATAGGACGACAACTTCTTGCCCCGTTGCCTACTTCTTTCTATACAATCAACCATGACTTGTAAACACTACACTCCACACATACCAACATTATTACACACTTTGATTTGAGGTGCTCATAAATTTCAACTGGCACTGACACCTCTCAGAGGGGTCGATGACCTTCGATGTTAGGCCCATTAAAACAACAAGCATCATCATCACGATACCCTCCAGACATCCGAATGACAGTGGAGCCCTCTATTATGTAAACAGTGCTATAATAGTCCAATCCCCATCCCACTATGCATTCGTACAAAGTAGCTTGGAACATCTAGAAATGTGACCAAATTTCTTTTCTGAGCACGGTATATGTGTTATTTCCCTTCAAATGCTATGGATATTTAGAAACATAGTAGCCCCGGAATTTTGTCACAGTAGGATTTATTTCAGCGTGTTTGTACCGAACGTCACGAGTCACAGAAATGTATGTTTGCAATAGTGTGACCAAAGAGAAAAGTTGACTTTCTACCTGACCTTGTTTTAGGAAACTAGTGTCACATAAACAATTGATTTCTGGAAATATCATCACTTCCTTGGAAATAGTGTCTGCATAGTTCAGTTATTGAAAATACTTATCCTCGTGGAAAATCCCGCGTTTCTACCTACCCTTTTCAAAGCAAATATTGTTCAGAAATAATAGTTCCACAACTCTCCATTTCGTAGCTAGTATTGATTGTCGTCGTAACTTATATAAGCGATGACGACAAACCGATGTAATATTCCTTCTAGAATCAGCTACACGTGCATTGTCTCTCTTATATTTGTTTTAACTGTTAGTATTTGTAAATCAGAGATGCAGGTACTGATATTGACGTATAAAATAAGTGAAAGAATAGAATAACACTTCGTCGTTCTCTATCCAGACAAGCCTTTTAACTTCAATGTGATAAATCACTCACTTGCTTTTCATTGATCAAGCCTATGGACAGCTGCCCACAAGAAGTGAAGAGGTCATTAAACAAACGCTGTTCAACTTCCATGTGAAGTCAGAAGGACAAAAACGTATAATTATAAAATATAGGGTGGTGAATTATGTCCACAGTGCCGCTCCCTATATCTTCTCTTGATTACACTTCGTGTTGTAGAACTTCTCCAGGCAGACGGCCATTAACAGTCATTATAGTCATGTCCCGGCAATTAGTCCGCAGGCTATTAATCAATGAACTGTCCAACGGCACGATGGCGGATTTTCCAGTTCCCGATTTCTGTATGAGAGAAGGCCGTACTTCTTGCCGCTGGGGACCGATATGTTTTCCTCAACTTCTTAGTACATAAGTGTCAGCTAGTAAATTAGGTCACTATCTCCACTCATTTTTAACAATTGTCAATTAATGCTGAAGTACTTCAACGGAAGTGCTTACAAAACCTGCAGAGTGCATTTGTGTGGTTTGGTTGAAATGCGATAGGTTGATCTGAACATGAATTGAAAGAAAGTGATCTTTTTTCGATTTTACGAGGAATTCTACCTAAAGATAAAATATGTACATTGAACAGACTGTAAGATCCCATTGGAATAATGCGTACAACAGACAAGTTTACAGGTACTGGGATGTTCTCTCACTTCCTTTGTTCGTTATCAAGCCTTCAAATGGTTGAGGTACCAGGTTTTAATATTATTTAACACCGCTTTAATTGCTGTAGATTTTATGTGACGTTGGGACTAAGTAGTTACAAGTAAACTTTCTTAAATGCCACCACCTTCAGACGGATTTGAACCAGCAGACTAGGAAACAGAAGAAAAGTTACTAATTAATGCACCATTGAGATCGGCCGTGTCAAGTTAAATTTGCTACTGAATTCCGAATATTCTTATCTCAACACTGACAGGATCCCCCAAGTCTGCTACCCTGCTATATGTTTTCTGAGTGGGGAAACTGTCCGATAAAAATACTGCACAGGTGTCAATTTTCGAACTATTACTAAGTAAATTATTCCTGCGTTGAATTTTCCCAGGCATTATCTTAAACTATATATGAGTGTCCTGTAATCGAAATAAACTGCTCGCAAATCTTGACATTCGCAAAGACGTTAGCTGAGCTTCCGGAGAAGAAATCGTAAATACTCTAATAATACACAAAATATTATTATAATAATGACTAGAAGGTATATAAACTATTTTAGAACAGTCGTGGTTACCTTTAAGGACGAGAAATATATCCATATATTTAAGAATTATCTCTTTCCGTCTCTCTCTCTCTCTCTCACACACACACACACACACACACACACTTTTATTATGTGAGACCAAGCGATAGTACGGCATGCATTAATGGACTATATAAAATGTTTTATTTGCCCATAACTGTATTAATAAGAACCAAATTTATTCATTTATTTATTTATTTATTTATTTATTTATTTATTTATTTATTTATTTACCTCTAACTCATATCAATATTTGGATAGACAGCGTAGATGAGCAAAGGACTACCACTGAAAATGGATTCCCGAATCACCAGACACGTTCAGATTTTCTCAACATTAATTGAACCACTGATTGAAAGAAGGGAATAACTCTACTGTTTCGGTAAAATAAACTGAAATAGTCATTTTGTTTCTTAAATGTAAGTGCATCTACTGAGCGGAAAAAAGAAGTATATCTGTACTTCCATACCGGTTAAAGTCACATGTTTGTAGCCAATTTTGTTTATAACAGTGTGCAGTGTTCTTCAGCTTGTGAGCGTTAATGTATAAGTTTGATCGCTTTTTTTCAGAGTAGTTGTTTTAAATCAAGGTTTGCAGTAATACAGTGGTACTGGTGATTAAAACTGAAGTCATTGTGAGAAGTTTAGCAAGAAACTAACCTATATTCATTTGTGGTGGTAGTGAAACTGAATATTGAACTTTGGGATTTAGGTTAGGTATAGACCTTGTAACCCCTACAATGAACGCTGCAGAAGATGAAATACCTCAGCCTAAGACGAGGAAACGTGTTTTAAATACATCCGAGCATAAAAGGGAAAATGAAGATAGCCAGAAGAGAGGGTAAGGAATATGTGAACGGGAAATTTAGTCCCAGCCAAGGCTACTGGACTGAACTGTTAGTGCCGAGATATATGTACATCTAAATTAATGCTGAAGAGAAGAATGATAATATAATTAGTTTATATTCCCGAAGTTCAAAAAATGAACAAGATACATTTTAATGGGTTTAATAGAACGCTTTGATATCAAAAATAAATGTGCAAAAGATGATAGCGTAAAAAAGAAAGCCTCTTCATCCGCTTACTTTGCAATGAAGAACACAGAAAGGGTAAAAATATGCCGCAAAGCATTTCTTAGCCTACACAGTGTTTCGAATAAGGCTGTTTTTCGATTGTCAACATTAGTTGCTCTAAGGAAATCTCCTGTTGATAATAGGGGCAAACATAACAATCGGGGTTAAAGATCAACATATTGTTGCCAAAATTGATTCTCACATCAATGAATACCCAGTGAATGTTTCTCACTATAAGGCAGTACCCATTACTTACCTTGAAAGTGATTTAAATGTAAAGAAAATGCACGAACGTTTTCTGGAGAAACATCCCGATTTGATATGATGACGTCAACTATGAATACTACTTAAAACATTTTCGACAAAACTATGTATTTAGGTTTGGCCGGCCCCAAATTGACGTTTCTGGTACATGTGAAGAGCTGAATGCTGAGATTAAGTCCCTTTTCTTAATGACAATGCCAAAAGGGTAGCTGTGGCTGACCTATTAGTGCATAACAAAAGAGCAAAAAAAAAAAGTTCTACAAGAGGCTACAAGAGGTCAAAAATTTGTGCAAAGAAGAAAAAAAAAAAAAGTACCGGGCGAGTTGGCCGTGCGCGTAGAGGCGTGCGGCTGGGAGCTTGCATCCGGGAGATAGTAGGTTCGAATCCCACTATCGGCAGCCCTGAAGATGGTTTTCCGTGGTTTCCCATTTTCACACCAGGCAAATGCTGGGGCTGTACCTTAATTAAGGCCACGGCCGCTTCCTTCCAACTCCTAGACCATTCCTCTCCCATCGTCGCCATAAGACCTATCTGTGTCGGTGCGACGTAAAGCCCCTAGCAAAAAAAAGAAGAAAAGAAAATCGCAGGATTGGTGTTTGACTACACGCAGAATCTATCACTTCCATTCCTCCCTGTTCAAGAGATGTTCTATCTCCGCAAGCTATGGATGTATGTATTCTGCATACATAATGTATCAGACAACACTTCAGTCTTCTATACTTATCACGAGGGTGTAGGAAACACTGGGCCTGATGAGGTATGGTGTTTCTAAAGTCACTATATAACCACTTGTCTGCCAAAGTCCGTTAGTGAGCTTCATTTGTTTAGTGATGCTTCCGACGGACAGAATCAAAACCACACCTTAATAAGACTACTTTCAAGATTAACGGTAACAGATAAATTTACCAACATCTATCAGTACTTCCCAGTACGTGGTCATAGCTTTTTGGCATGTGATCGGAACTTTGCATGTGTAAAACGTGTCATAAGGAAATATGACCGAGTTTACTCTCCTTCTCAGTATAGTGATATGATAGCTAGACTCTCCCTCTGTTGTGGACGGGGTTTCAAATGATGAAATACTGAACTTTAAAGACTGGTGGCCTATTTTCTTTCAAAAAATCAAGCAACTCACTACAAGACAAGAAAACCCAATTTTCAATAAGCTGATACAAGCAGTTTATGTACAGCTCAGAGTCAAAAGGATACATAAGTACATCAGGGTTTACTGGGGGGCAAGAAGATGTATTTAAACTTTTGAACGTCAAACCAATGGACTTACATTTTCCATCCAACAAAGCATATGATGGTTCTGTGGGGATCAATGTAAAAATGATTAATGATGTCAAGGAAATAATAAAATACATTCCTGAATAGCACAAGGAATTTTACAACAACATTGTATCATGGAAAACTAAAAATAACTGCACAGATAATTATTATGAACAATAAAGACTGATGTTAGTTAGGTGTAGGCTTACATTCCATAAAACTTGTACTTTATGTAATAAATAATTTTTGAGTAATTTACTAATAATTTCAAATTTACGAAGTGTCACAATGCCAAGATTCCATTCAATACGGGAGAAATAAAAATTTTAATGATCATCATCATCATCATCTGTTTACCCTCCAGGTTCGGTTTTTCCCTCGGACTTAGCGAGGGATCCCACCTCTACCGCCTCAAGGGCAGTGTCCTGGAGCTTCAGACATCGGATCGGGGGATACAACTGGGGAGAATGATCAGTACCTCGCCCAGGCGGCCTCACCTGCTATACTGAACAGGGGCCTTGGTGGGGGATGGGAAGATTGGAAGGGATAGACAAGGAAGAGGGAAGGAAGCGGTTGTGGCCTTAAGTTAGGTACCATCCCGGCATTTGCCTGGAGGAGAATTGGGAAACCACGGAAAACCACTTCCAGGATGGCTGAGGTGGGAATCGAACCCACCTCTACTAAGTTGACCTCCCGAGGCTGACTGGACCCGTTCCAGCCCTCGTACCACTTTTCAAATTTCGTGGCAGAGCCGGGAATCGAACCCGGGCCTCCGAGGGTGGCAGCTAATCACACTAACCACAACACCACAGAGGCGGACTACATGCATTTTATTGTATGTAATTGTACGATTGGGTTAAAATGTGTATGAGAGTCGTGTATTTTCAAGCAGTAATATACATTTTTAGTACAGAAATACAGAATTCAAGAACGTTTTTAAAACGCAAACCTCAGAATCCAATGGTTAAACCAACTATGTACACTTAACCTTAAATATAATTTATGCGAGTTGTCACGTGCAGTGAGGTGCAAAGCGGACTAACCGACTTCAACAGCTACAGCTCGTGAACAATTCACAACATAGCTCTTAATAAATACTACTTTAACATAGCCAAAACCGCTTTATGTTTAATAAAAATATGCAGTGTGTCATTAATCTCCCTATCAGGGGCGAATTCAATGGGAAGTACTCACTTGTAAATTCACTTCGTTTATAAAATAGGAAAACGCATGAAAACTACTTTACAAACAGAAAAACGAGGCCCTTTCATGAGCTTCGCAATATATCTATGAAATGTTACGTATCATTATACCGGGTGGTCCACTAGCCCCTTGCGATCCAGTTTTATGCATCCCTTCACATTTACTACCATTCTTATAGACATAGGTCCCTCTCCCTAAACCTGGGTAATATAACGAGATGTGTGTGTTACGGGCTAGAAAACAGCAGGAATCGTGAGTGCCACTATTAGTTCAGTAAGGTTACCTGGAATAAATCCGTAAAACGAGTGCAGATACGCAGAACACAAACTTTACAACAAGAGGTGGACGCACAGACCGGGAGCACGGTACTGTATACGCTGGGAAGTAGGCGCCTTAGGTCAAGTGTCGAAGTAGCTCACATGGCAAGTGGGCGGGGAGATTTGTGATCGTGGACAGTGCTCAAGGTAGGATGTTCGAATTCCAGATAAGATTTTTTTACAGCCAGTTGCCTGGGATGGTAAGGTTGCATACTTGATAGCTTTCAAGGACTGATTGGTTTATTTGACCCTGTAAAAGACCGTATGTATCACTGCATTGGGTATGTCGCTGGGTTGGACGAGGATAAAGAAATGATGGTCTGTTGCCAGTTAGCTACGTCGTACATGTTCCAAGCTTCATAGACCACCGGTAGGGCAAATTATGCCCATTGGAACAGTAACAACCTGCGATAGCAGGTAAGTATGTAGCAGCGCGAGCTCCCCTCCTTCGAAGCAATTCACAACACAAAGTTTATTCACTGTCTCGAGATGTATTCTAGCGACGAGTATGTGGATATGTTACTTATCTATGGAGAAGTTAGACAGAATGCATACTAGGCACAACGGCTTTACCAAGAAAGCTATCCGGATAGACGACAACCGACGGGCATGATATTTCGGAGTGTGGAGAGACGCCTGCGGGATACTGGCATCCCTGGGATGACACGGCCTGTTCGAGATCATCCCATGACGTCTGCTGACAATGAAAAGGTCGTGTTTGACGCTATCCGGCGTAACCCTCATACTAGCACACGAGCCATTGCACAGGAGACGAACATCAGCCGAGCGTCTATTATGCGGATATTGCATACCCACCGGTTTCACCGGTACCATTTGCACTTACACCAGGAGCTCCATGTTCATGATTCCGATACCCGGTTGGCGTTCTGTCAATGGATCCTACAGTATGTGGACACTGATCCTGCTTTTCTAGAGACTCTTTTACTTACGGACGAAGCACGATTCAACAACAATGGAACCGTTAACCGCCATAATGTGCATTACTGGTGTGTGGATAATTCCCACTGGGTGCGACAGATCGCACGTGGCGGTGGTCGTCCGAAACCATCTCTATGCGATGTACCTGATAAGTGGATAGGAAGGGGAGGACCTGTCACCTGGCCCACCAGATCGCCCGATCATCAGCCTACCGCGCGAGTTGACCATGTAGCTAGGGCCGCGAAGCTGTGAGCTTGCATCCGGGAGATAATGGGTTCGAACCCCACTGTCGGCAGCCCTGAAGATGGTTTTTCGTGGTTTCCCATTTTCACACCAGGCAAATGCTGGGGCTATAACTCAATTAAGGCCACTGCTGTTTCCTTCCCACTCCTAGACCTTTCCTATTCCATAGTTACCATAAGACCTATCGGTGGCGGTGCAATTGTCATTGTCACTGTCGATCTTAAGCCCCAGGTTTTTTTCTGTGGGGCCATGTAAAACAATTGGCGTATGCACAGTAGCCGGACAGTCCTTGTCACATTAGACAGCTCACCACCGAGGCATGCCGATCCGTTTCGTCAGAGATGTTGCAACGGGCCAGAGGGTCCTTAGAACATCGCGCGCAGCTCGGTATCGACCACGGAGGTCATCAGTTCGAGCAGGTGATGCGTTAAATGACGTGGATAACTGAAATTCTCTCACATGTTCCCTAGCCTCCATCAACCCAGCTCCATAAGAGCGGCCCTTTTCAGGGCCAAATAAACAAATCAGTCCGTAAAAAAATGCCGGTAATAAATATACAACCTTTCCACGTCCCAGGCAAGTGGCTTAACTAATTTCTTGCACGGGACTTGAACCTTCTAACACGTGAGCACTGTCAACTACCACACACCCTACCACGCGCTAGCCATGTGAGCTACTGCGACATTTGCCGTACGGCGCGCCCTTCCCAGCCTATACTTGTCACAGTCCATCATCTCCACATGCGCGTCCAACCCAGCACCATACCCAATGCAACGATACATACGGTCTTTTACAGGGTCAAATAAACAAATCAGTCCTTGAAAGCTGTCAAGTATGCAACCTTACCACATCCGAGGCAACTGGCTGTTAAAAAAAGTTCTAATGTGGCATTCGAACCTCCTACCTAGATCACTGTCCACTGTTACATATGTCACCGCCCGCTTGCCGTGTGAGCCACTGGGACACTGCACGTCCAGCGCCCACTTCCCAGCCTATACACTACCGTGCTCCTGGTCTGTGCTTCCACCTCCTCCTTTAAAGTACGTGTTCTGCGTATCTGTACTCGTTTTACGGTTTCATTCAAGGTGCCCATGATGAATTAATAGTCACACTCACGATTCCTGCTGTCTTCTAGCCCGTAAACACACATCTTGTTATATTATCCCGGTTTAGGGAGAGGGACCGATGTATTTCAGAATTGTAGTAAATGTGAATTGATGCATAAAACTGGATCGCAAGGGGCTGGTGGACCATTAGATATAACGTTAACATTTCTCGCAAAGTATAACTCTTCCACGAACTCTATCGAATTAGTAACGTTGGCTATTATAGCAGACAATAGGTATATGGGCCCATCCCCACACTTTTTATGTGTTCAATCATCATCATCATCATCTGTTTACCCTCCAGGTTCGGCTTTTCTCTCGGACTGAGCGAGAGATCCCACCTCTACCGCCTCAAGGGCAGTGTCCTGGAGCTTCAGACTCTTGGTCGGGGGATACAACTGGGGAGTATGACCAGTACCTCGCCCAGGCGGCCTCACCTGCTATAGTGAACAGGGGCCTAGTAGGGGGATGGGAAGATTGGAAGGGATAGGCAAGGATGAGGGAAGGAAGCGGCCGTGGCCTTAAGTTAGGTACCATCCCGGCATTTGCCTGGAGGTGAAGTGGGAAACCACGGAAAACCACTTCGAGGATGGCTGAGGTGGGAATCGAACCCGCCTCTACTCAGTTGACCTCCCGAGGCTGAGTGGACCCCGTTCCAGCCCTCGTACAACTTTTCAAATTTCGTGGCAGAGCCGGGAATCGAACCCGGACCTCCGGGGGTGGCAGCTAATCACGCTAACCACTACACCACAGAGGCGGCTGTGTTCAATCAACTCATTACAAATATGAAAAGGACCCTCTGTATGCAAAATATTTTGTGAATGAGTAACTTAATGTATCTCGTGGGTGCAGTTCGTATTGTTGGAAGTGAAATGCTATGACGGACGCAATGTTATTCATTCAATACTGTAGAATTTATATCTCAGTAATGGTGTACTGAAATAACCATTGAGAAGCATGCGTCAGAGTATTCTCAAGGAGAATTGTAATGTTTATGTTCCTATCTCGACATCTTACTTCATCTCAGTTGTTTACAATAATCTGTTTGTCAGTTGATTTCACGTCAGATCTATTAGCGATTTTCGCTCAAGCAACTTTAAAACTGTGATACCCATACTAATGAAAATACAGTTTTAAAACGTGCTCTATTTAATTAATTATTTCCCGTGACCTCGGTTTATTCTCATAACATTAATTGATGTACTTTGAATAGTTTAACTCTTTCATTTTTGGTGGAACATACTTGCAACCACAGGTGATGAATAGTATCGGACGTGGAACACCCCTTCGAGATTAATGTAGGAATACCTCATGTTTCTCATGAAAGTGCTTTTCCTGTATGATAATAAAGATGCACGAGATAATAAGACAAGGATGCTAACTGAAAATCTTAGCCCCTCGACTTACGCGCAGCGCCAAAAGAGAACCTCTTTAAAAAATCATGTTGGTAACAGAACAGCATGACATCTCAATCTGGAAAACTCCTGTTGAAATAGAAGGGATTTGCACGCATTGCGATGAAAGACTCCGTAAGTAAAAGCATCCTTTCGCTTATCTCAGTTATTTCTAGGTCACTGAAACCACCTGGTTCATTTTCATCTTGGTCGGAGATTTAATGCCGGATGCACTTTCTGACACAACGTGAACATTTCGGAGAAAATTCCAACCCAGGATCGACCGGGGATCGAACCTCAACTCTCCAGGTGAAATGCCACTGCGCTAATCACTCCCCCAGTGATAACTGATAGATGAAAATACAATATTGCACCCTTGCCCACCGATTGTCAACATATAACTCTGACTCTTGTAAATGTAGACTCTGCCTCTCCCATTCTCAGGGGTTCCGGGTTCTTCAGTCACTTTTTGACATGAATCGGTGGGTGGCATAAGGAAATCTACTTGAAATAACATTCAAGAAGTGGGCTAAAATAGATTTCTTATAAGGAAAAGTTAATACCAAGTTCAACAGATGTGAGACAAAGCAAATTAAAAAATTACATTAATGAAACAGCTGACAGAAATTTCACCTAAATGTGGGTGAAGTGAAGACCGATGAAAAATTGGTTGCATTGTTATTGAGTGAAGTTAGCGTAAATTCCCAGAATAGAATTCCATAAGAAATGAAAAGAAAAACCTGAGAAATAATATCGGATTACAAGTAATGCCATTGGTCGATACACTTGGTCCCCGAAGATTCAGTTTCCGTAACCAGACTACGAATTTTTCTTTGACTAAGGTTATTCGCCGATTAAAAAATACCACGTAGGATGTAATCATCCATCGAATGGACCTTTAATCGAACCGAAACAACCTCCGGTTATATTTGAACCGATTAACTATACAAAAAAAGGAATTTACTTCACAGGTTAACTTGCTCCTTGGCAAGGCATGGTGCTCCAAAATTCAGTATTATGAATCCTTGATCTCTCTGTAAAAATGCATGATCGCACCATGTTGTGTCACGACCAGACAAGCATAAATGACTTTAATAATTAATTATTTTAAATATATATAGAATACCGTTCCACTGAACTGCAATATTTATAAAATAAAATATACTAGAGTTTACATTTAAGTTAACACACAAGTGACTTTCAGGTTATGTTGGATTATAATAGAATAATTCAAAATGAATAAATCAGTAAGCACGGATATCCGAAAATTAGCCTTATCACTTCAATAGATAATAATTCAATTACCAAATACGATCGTTTATGAAGGGTACCAACATAGAAAATGGACTGTGTCATAATAAACATCACCAGGTTAACAATAGCAACTAATGCGAACTTACTGGTATATTAAACAAATGGTCTTCACCAAAATGTGGAAAACATAGATATTTACAATACTCACTACTACTACAATGGTAGGAATCACTCTCACTCGTATTAAAGGAAGATTTGTTGTTCGGTTCAGTAATCACCATCATCATCATCATCATGACCATTGGGCAAATGTAGTACTCAAAAACTATGATGTCCGCCTCTGTGGTGTAGTGGTTAGTGTGATTAGCTGCCACCCCCCGGAGGCCCGGGTTCGATTCCCTGCTCTGTCGCGAAATTTGAAAAGTGGTACGAGGGCTGGAACAGGGTCCACTCAGCCTCCGGAGGTCAAATGAGTAGTGGTGGGTTCGATTCCCACCCTGGAGGGTAAACAGATTAAAAAAGAAAGAAAGAAAGAAGGAAAAACTATGATCAGTACTATCATAAAAAATTAAATTTTATCTTGATCAATTAACTTCAGTGATCAACACAAATTAAATCAGCTAACGCACTATCATTGTAGACTAAACTGATCGTGTAATGATCATCCAGAAAATCTTAACTATCACTGGGATAAACTAACCACTGGTCCTTGCAGAATGTGCTAACCACTTAATTGAACTCATGAATGTAGCTAAAACAACTAGGCACCGATCATTGCAGACTGAACCGGATGTCTAATTTGACTAACCAAAATCCCTGAAAGCAAACTAACTACTGATCATTCTGGACTGAGTTAACTATCTGACTTGGATAATGATTAACACTGAAAATAAACTGAGCACTGATCATTGCAGTCTGAGCCGGATATCTAATTTTGGTAACAACTATCATCAAAAATAAACTATCTTTATAAACTACTGACCTCTCCAATGCTAGATGTTAATTCATTGCTATTCACAATACATAGAATAATGACATGATAAATCATTCTTGCGTCGTTATGATCCTTAACCCTACATTATTCTAATACTATTGACAACAAATTATCCCGTGTGGTCGGCTATCACCTAACCATCTTCAATAAACACATGTGAGTCTAGGCCACACTCACTGTCACACGTAATGACACGAACACCAGCAAAATTATCCAAATTAAATCTCACAACGAATATAACGAATCCACGAAACCAAATGAGAACCGGACCTATTCGATAACTAACGAAGTCCAAATATTTATTCCAATTATCAAAAAAAAATCTTCATCTCTTGTCCTCAATAAATGTCGCAGCTCGAACATCCTGTAATCTTATTTAAATCTCAAAATGAAAGCGCCACATCCACAGAATGCTAAAATGTAATAATAAACTATCGTGTCTATCTCCAACAAGCTTACGGAATAATATTTTATTTCAAAATCCCAGACTGTTGTCTTCTCGATCCCCCTTGCTAAGTGAACCTCTGACCTGAACACCTGTTCATACTTGCCTGTCTGCGGTGACATTAACAACAACAAAAATACCCTTGCAACAGGCTATATTCTTCTCGTCCACCTGATGATGGAATCATTCTCCCGATAAATTTCGTGACATCTAAATATCTGAGATTGCACATTATTAGTTTCAATTCTCTTACGAGCAAAGAAACCATTTTCACTCGGAATCCGATCCACAGGTATCATAAATGACGCCTCTGGCATCCCACTATATATTTTCACGGGGCATTACTTCCCGGACTTCAAAATCACACCAGGGGGCATTCTTATCCGCGTTGCCTATTTAATTAACACATAAATTCCACACTGCCTTTTTTCTCGTATATATAGCAGCGATTCGCATTCTTCAATTTCGACTCCATTGTCTTCAAACATAACTGCTCGACCTCAGATAGTTTCTCAAAAGACCTTACATGACCTGTGTTAATTTCACATATTACATTTAACATCATTGCTTATTTCAGTTTCCTCGAACGTCTCACTACTCCATAGAAAATACGGCACGGCGCTAATCCCTACTAAAATTTTGACATGATGAAAAGTTTAACTGATATTAATAAAAATTAAAAATTTTCCAAGTCTAGAAATACCTTTATATTATTTATTTTACCCACAAAAGTTTCAAAACACAAATTTTCTTACAACCAAATCCACGGACTGTAGTAGACCTTTACCCGATTCCTCCACGAATAATATTTACAAACCTTAACTGAAAAACTGAGAATTGGACATCGGACCTCGAACACAATATTTCTACCAAACAACATCTTGCCTCACAAAGCGCTCAATTATTTACGCAAACAAACAAAAATCAAGGTATCGGCCTGAATTTTCGACCTGTTTTTATGAAATATAACGACGTAGAATACACATAAATAACACACTTCATATCACTAACCTTGTTTGTTGAACGGTGGACACCATCAGGCGAAGCAGTTCGCCTGTGCTTATGACAGTTACCCTGTTATATCACTGCACATGGACAACATATCACAAATTTCTTCCTCTTAATTTAAATCACACAAATAATTCACACTTGTATATTTCATGAAATATTAGGATATGAAAATAATTCAGTGAGAGAATATTATCCCCAAACGTGAGTGAAGCTACACAAACTGTTTACAATGACACGTTTAATGATGTTATATCCAAAGATGAAATACAGCTTGCAACAAGTAAAACTGCAGTGGACACTTCACCTGGACCTGATTACGTCATCGTTAGAGCTATCAAAAGTGACATCGCTTCCGAGATAATTGCCACAATAGCCACTCGTATGCTTCAAACAGGACAGGTACCACCGTGTTTTAGAAAGGCAAGAACCGTTCTTATACACAAGGGAGGTGCCCCTGATGACATTGCAAACTGGAGACCAATCACAATATTTTCTGTTGTTAGAAGAGTAATTGAGCGAGCTCTTGATAAACGCCTGAGAGAATACGTTGCTTTTAATCCACAACAACGGGGATTTATATCTTCAGCCGGTACACATATCAATACTTCTACACTCGATTCGGTTTTAAATTCCGCGAAACTGAACAAAACTGACCTAACAGTGATTTTTCTAGACGTCAGAAAGGCGTTTGACAACATTGGGCACCTTCATTTGCATGAGACCTTGGGGACATTAGGAATACCTGAGAAATTAAAGGAACTAATAGTTAATCTCCAGACAGGAAATACTACAAAAGTAGAAACTGTAACTGGAAAGACAGTCACCTTAAGCCTAAAAAGGGGTGTTATGCAGGGCTCACCTCTTTCTCCCTGTCTCTACAATTTAGCGACAGATCATATTTTAAACGAACTAACTGCTCTCTCACAATCCACTATGGATTATCTTTAGTACCACATCTTCCACCTTTAACGATCATGGGTTTCGCTGATGACTTGGTTGTCATAGGAAATAGTCGAACAGCAGCACTTGAGCTCTCGAAAATAGTCACAAGGAGATTTCATGAAATAGGGCTTTATATCAACCCAGTGAAATCTACGGCAATCTGTATCGAACGCGGAAAGTTAATCGAAGACCCAGCTGAATTTAAGAGCTATAATATATCGAGTTTGCAACGTGGGGAAACAATCCGCTATCTGGGAGTTAACTTTTCAAATGAAATAATTTTTCAACCTACACAGGAGCTTAAAAAATTACAGAATAAAATGGATAAATTGGTTTCTTTTCCACTATTACAGGCTGACCAGAAATTTAAAGTTATAAACACAGTTATATGCCCATCTCTCATATACCCATTCCAAACTATCAAGCCAGAGAAGATACCGAAAGAGTTCCTTGCTGATACAGACATACTAATTCGAAGTGCTCTTAAGGAAATTCTTAAAATACCTGCAGACATTCCTAATGGAATGGTCTACACTGAGAAAAAATATAAGGGGTTGGGACTCTTCTGAGCCACTTGGGAAGCTCATCTTCAGCACATTAACATCTGTAAGGTACTATTAAGTTCAGGTGACGAATACATACGTGCTACAAGAAATCTGAAAGAAGAAATAACTCTCTCACTACAATCCCTCAATGTCCCTCCATCCGACAATTTACTACATCCACGTCTAGAGATAACGGATGCCAGGAAAGTGAGAAGAGTACTGAGAGAAAGGGCATTCAGTGAGTGGTGCAACTTACAGCAGAAAGGAAGAGGTGTATGTTTGTACAATGAATACACTCCTGCCAACTCCTGGATTCGAGACCATCAAGGCTTATCATGTAGTGAATGGCGTGAAGCAATTAAGATGGCAGCAAACATTTCAGCAGTTAGATCGGTACCAGGAAGATCTCAGAACGATTCCCTTTGTAGGCGCTGCCTCAAGGAGATTGAAACTCTTGCGCATGTTCTGGGATCTTGTCCTCATGGTGAACTTTTAAGGAATACGCGTCATCATAACATCCGCTCGTTAATTGCGGCGACGCTAAAAGAGCATGGTTTCCAGGTATTTGAAGAGGGTTCATGGCTTAGCGAACAACGGAAGCCACAGAAGGATTGACATCATTGCTTTCAATAAGAAGAGAGGTTACATCATCGACCCCACAATTCGCTTTGAAAGCCGTAAGTCACAGCCCTCAGAAGTTAACGTAGAGAAGAGGAATATATACTTTCCAACAATTCCTTACTACAGGGAAAAATACCATTTAGAGGCAATCGACATTGTAGGTCTGATGATTGGAGCAAGGGGAACGATTCCCGCTTTTGCCGCTAATTTCTGGAAACAGATGTCTCTGCCAGTTACAACGTTACGGGAGATTGCCATCATAGCCTTAAGGGACTCACTGATAATTCTAAGGAATCACTGTTACAATTAGGTTAACTTCAACATTTCTCAAATACATAATATCTATTTCTCTTCTAAATATAAATGTAAAAGTATACTTTGTTGCAAGGCAGCCTCTTCATGAGAGGAAGTATTTCATAAAATAAAATAAATATATATATTGTTTTATCGCAATTGAAACAAAATATTTTCTTCTGTGACGCAATTTTATATGTCTATAACTGTTCTTGTTTTACTTGGCACTTCGCAATATATAATTAATTTTACACTTCTTATGGTTGACACGTGATGACTTAGAATTATCATAAAAACCAGACAAGTTAGCACTTTTAATATTCTTCTCTGTTACTTGAAAGCAGACTGGGCTCTTAGCCTTCACCCACTTTCACCAGCACTCGATAAGAATTTTCTCACTTCCGCACAATTATTATGGATCATAGGCGAACGCAGATCGTAACTAGTGAACTACTGGAAGTAGAATGGCTGCTGATCTGCCGTTCTTTATATACAGCCAGTTTTTGGCGCTAGGAGTGGCGAAATGTATTGCGTAACATTTCCAACGTTGTCGTCCTGTGGCTCTCATCTCTGTTACAAGTATCCATAATGATGAGAAAAATTCAAGAATTACGTATTTACTTATTTCATAATTTTAATTTGCTTATAAAGGGTATAAAATGCTGTAGCGTGGGTCGGATTAATAATTTTCTCCCACCATGACGGCGTACGCGTAGCTTTTGGTGTGTCAGAATCTTCCCACGCCTAACGCAATCTTTCCAACTTTGACCTAAATAGAATTGATAACATGATAATTCCTTCCAATTTACTGGGCGTTCCACTGTGCCAATCCAAGTTTTAATTTACATCTAGATAATCATTGAATTTTATAAATTAGCCACTGGTATACTCGAATTCATCCGAAATTCTCCCCTAGGATTTTATAAAGCTGGATTCATTTACTGCCCAAAGTGATTAAAATCCAACTTCAAAGCTCTTGTCTCGTGTATACGAAAAGTGAAGAAGACACAGGGTGCTCCTCAAGTAATATTGCAAAAATGGATGCTCCTTTCCCAACAAAGTATCTCGCGGCTATGGTAGCTAGCAAGTTAAGGTGTCCCTTTTGATTACTGTGAATGATGGGTTGAATATAATACTAGTGAAAAACTGTTCCGATACTTTGTTTTTCCTTTTAAATTGTTCGAAACGAAAGCGCAAACTTCTTCCCAAGGGAATGAACAATTATCTTTGAACGGAAGAAATGTTTAATGAATAGCCGCTTTTGCAAAAGGAAGTAATGCAGTACTGTATAATCACAACAAAAATAGATGGTCACAATAATTTTTACCAGATTTAGGAAAACACTCCTACTTCTTTCTAGAAATGGACTTAACACTCACAATACACAGGTCAAAGTCAATCATGTAAAATACAGAGAGTTTCTAAAAGTAACAACTCGCGTGAATGGGCAATTACTGATTATTGAAATCTGCAAGTTTATGTCCGAGCGTCGCACCCAAAACCTCCAAGTTTGAATACGCTTTAAAATGCACTTAAGAATACAACACGACACACTATTTCATTAACCCCCCTGATTACCGTAGACTACAATTCAGGAAACGTGCACGGCTTCATTGAATCGATATGTATGCAATATTCATTGGTGTAAGAATAGATCTGTTTCCGGAAATAGAAATAGGATTTGCAATAAGTACTCAAAATAAACTCTACCTCCGATACCATTCATGTTTAATACGAACCTTGAAGCGCACTGTTTGTTTTCCCATCAGACGGCTTATCCCGCCTTCAGATTTAAAAATCGTTCTCCGAGGAATCATGTCACTAAGAACCGATGCCATATGTAATCACATAATATGAAATTATGAATTCGTCATATCATGTTTATTCCAATTTAGTCTCAAATAAAGTTTTCTAGTGAACGAAGTGCTTTCAGTTATACTTGTTTCGAACTTTTATCCATGAAATTCTAGAGAGATGTTAGAACGATCCATCGAAGGGATGCTGCAGTATTTAACAGATTCATTCAATATTACGAGGATATATCATCTCTAGGTATGAAGAGTGATATCAATGAACGATTTTATCTTCTGGAATCAAATTCAGAAAATTGGTGGACACTTTATGAAGTGATCACATAAACCTGAAGACCATACTCTAGGGATATATTTTGTCTACACTTTAGTCATCAACCATGCATGCTTACATACTTTTACTATTCAATGCCCAAAAAAACGTTATTTTTTATCAGAGGGTTCAACTAACCCTCATGGCAAAACATTCCACAGTTCCTACAAACCATCGAGAGCCATTGAAAAGATTAATTAAGGTAATTTTCTTGAAATTAATTGTGAACATTGTGCTCTGGGAACATTTCTTAAAGCGTGAAGTTAAAAGCATTATTGGAAATAAACATTTCCATCCTTCCTACATTCCTTCCACTCTTCCTTCTTTCCTTCCTTCCTTCCTTCCTTCCTTCCTTCCTTCCTTCCTTCTTTCCGTGAGCATTTTCTTCGATTCTTGAAAAAGGAACAAGGAATGGAAGTATCCACTTTAAAGTTTTCTTCTTCCCCACATCACAACATATTTTAAATGTGTTACACATCCGTAAATAATTGTATTGCTAAGGCACTCACTTACACTGTCAACCGAGCAAGTGGCTGTGTGGCTTGGGTCACATAGCTATCAACTTGTATTCGGGAGATGGTGGGTTTGAACCCCACTGTCGACAGCGATGAAGATGATTTTACATGGTTTCCTATTTTCACACCAAGCAACTTTAAGGCCACGGTCACTTCCTTCCCACTCATATCCCTTTCTTAATCCATCGTCGCCGTAAGACCTATCTGTGTCCGCGTGACGTAAAGCAAACAGTAAAAAGATGGAAAAGAAAGCACCGTCAACGCAAGTGGCTTGGGTCACTTCGCTGACCACGAATTTTTCGTTATGATGTTAACGTAGTGGATTCAACGTCAGTAGTACCTACGTGAATAAGATGTAGATAGTCGGCTAACGCAGGCGTCAATATGGAATTTAAAATTAGTTGATTTCCTTAAACTGTCCGTTAAGGCACACATGCTGCATAAGCAGTTAATGTGATTCTTAGTCTCAAGTTAACGACAAAATAATTTTGAATGGAAATTCTAAATTCCCATGGAGGGAATTAGACATTTTTCCATGAATAGAGCATATCAGAAACAGATCAAATGTAAGGCCCTTCAGGCGCTTGCTCCATCAACCAGCGCTTCGTCTTAGGTCGGACACCATCTGTTTTTGATATGCTCTATTGGTGGAAAAATATCTAATTCCCTCCATGGGAATTTAGAATATCCATTCGGAATTGATAGGCGGGCAATAATTCCATTGTGGAGATTTATCTCCCGTATGCATTTATCAGACTGTGCCTATTATAATGGGCTTCTGATAGGTTCACCTGCATACACCCCAGCGTCAGTGGGTGGGGTCTGACACATCCCACTCTGATGAGTCTGGTGTCAGACCTAAGACGAAGCGCTGGTTGATGGAGCGAGCGCCTGAAGGGCCTTACATTTGATCTGTTTTTAAAATTATTTAGTCCTGCAGTTTTCACACCTGGGAAATTCACATATTTGAGAATGAATAATGAATTTAAGACGATTCAGTAACTTGTAAATAATATATCGTACTTCTCAATTTTGTCAAAATTATTTTCTAACGTCGAATATGCTTCTTTGCACTCGAAAGAAAATTATATTTCATCGATATAATACGATTAGATATTTTCTGAGTGAGTTCATTGTATAACAACGGCTGACAGGTCATTTTTATAGAGTTAAATTCAGTTAAATTGATATTCTCTTCCATAACTCAAACGTTGTATGTGCTCTGGAATAAGAACCGAAGATTCAAATTCCGAAATTGACAGCAGCTGCCCCCATAGGATTCCACGCTGAACGGAAGATTAATATTGCGATATGGTCTACGAAATATACGTAATTAGTGGAGACAACCTTGCATGTATTTCCAAAATATTGTTATTGTTTAAACGAATTCGATACTTTCTTCAGCACTGGACATTCGAGCATGTGTGGCACAAAATCGAATATAAATCGTATAACGCAAGTGGATTAATTGCTTTCGGGCACATTTACGTTAATGTCTCACAATCAATCTCCATACGGACATATTCGACATTAATAAACACTAATAAATCAACGTAATGTCAAATGCAGACGCCTATTTGATAGATCCTGAGAGATAGCAACAGAATTTGTTACTCATAGCCACGTTCTAATAATATATCCCGGGTCAAGTGATCAATATCAGCCATAGAATCGAGCTGGAATTTCTCTTAGTTTACATTAAAAATGTTCATCTTCTCCATATTTTAAAGACTCTGATATACAAAAACATCTTCAAGCCTACATATTTAAATTTTTACGAAAGAATAATTTCAAACACAAAACTTTTGAAACAATGTCTGTAGACATAAGAAGAGCATCACCGAATATCGTATTAGGTCCATCGACAATCTATTCTGTATAAGCAGATGTCATATGGTGATTAATACTGCCAAATCGAATGGTATCCATTCACTGTAAAAATAGATAAATATTCCTGTTTAGAATATACTGTGACCTCTCTGAAGTGTCTTTTACAATCTGTATGATTTTAAAAAGTTCATTTTCAATTTTGACTTTAATAAAATGCTATTTATCTTCTTATGCAGTGTACTGTGATAGTACAACTTAAGAGTAAACGTCCAGTGCAATACATCAGGAAAAACACACAAAAGACACTCATGACAATGATCAAATGGGAAGATTAGGATAAAATTATGTAAAGGTAATAACAAGCGAGGAATTGAATTCCCTACAACTCATACGTTTAATACCATAGATGAAATGAAATGGCGTGTGGCTTTTAGTGCCAGGAGTGTCCGAGGACAAGTTAGGCTCGCCAGATGCAGGTCTTTGGATTAGACTCCCATAGGCGACCTGCACGTCGTGATGAGAATAAAGTGATGATGAAGACGACACATACAACCAGCCCCCGTGGCAGCGAAATTAACCAATGACGGTTAAAATTCCCGACTCTGCCGGGAATCGAACACGGAACCCCTGTGACCAAAGGCCAGCACGCTAACCATTTATCTACGGAGCCTGACAACACCATAGATGTCAGAGGAGAACAAGTTTCAGTAATACTATGTGGTCAAAACAGAATACACAGCACAGAAAATTGAAATACATGAGACTCAGTAATGGTCATACACATTTCAACTTACGACGAATCCAAGTGTGGGACATGCCGAGTGTTTTAACACTTCATAACCTTCACAGTGTGATAATTTGGAACCTTCTCGATGATACAACTTAATGGAAGATGTTTATTGCGTTGTTGAAGAGATCAAAACAAAACAGTGTTCGAAAAGTTGTTCAGACAAGTATAGAATAGTTTCTTTGTTCGAATGAAACATTCGACTAAATGTTTTCTAAGAAGGTTCTTTCCAGTTTCTGGATATGTCAGTAACATTTCGATTACTTTTTAAAAATCTCACGTTTGTTACTGTTGAGGATGGTTGTCCATTTGTATTTCCCTTAAAAGAATAACCACATCATCAACGCTGCGGACAGTTCTTGCAAACTAACGTCTTTGCTTCTAAAGAAAATTCTATTTTATCGATATAATACGATTTCATATAACACTCCATATAATACATATGTTAAGGGCTGTCTGGCCAATGCAATAAAGGCGTGATCGGTTAACAAGGTAGCTTTAAGGTTCGATTTGTCGCCATGTAGTCGAGAAATTTATCCCGTGCCTGGAATGAGTTGCAGGTGGCCAGATACAAGGCTAAGCACAATATTCGATTTTATTCAAAATTTACGAATAGTGGAATACTCAAACTTCCACCCCTTGAGGGGTTTTCCGGGTCTATACAGTGAGGATTTGCTTTTCTTCAGTAGAAGCAATGGATTACCTCACGTTTCTGAATAACATCCAAAGTTTGAGAACTTCAGTAGGTTGCCGTTGAGACTGCAAATTTCGAAGTATGTTACTCTAAATACACTGACTGACAGAGCAAATGCAACACCAAGGAGGAGTGGTTCGAAAGGGATGAAAGTTGGGGAAAAAACAGAGACGGCACGGACGAATAATTGATGTTTATTTCAAACCGACATGCAGGTTACACAATGCGCACGGCATCGACTCAGTAGGATGTAGGACCACCGCGAGCGGCGATGCACGCAGAAACACGTCGAGGTACAGAGTCAATAAGAGTGCGGATGGTGTCCTGAGGGATGGTTCTCCATTCTCTGTCAACCATTTGCCACAGTTGGTCGTCCGTACGAGGTTGGGGCAGAGTTTGCAAACGGCGTCCAATGCGATCCCACACGTGTTCGATTGGTGAGAGATCCGGAGAGTACGCTGGCCACGGAATCATCTGTACACCTCGTAGAGCCTGTTGGGAGATGCGAGCAGTGTGTGGGCGGGCATTATCCTGCTGAAACAGAGCATTGGGCAGCCCCTGAAGGTACGGGAGTGCCACCGGCCGCAGCACATGCTGCACGTAGCGGTGGGCATTTAACGAGCCTTGAATACGCACTAGAGGTGACGTGGAATCATACGCAATAGCGCCCCAAACCATGATGCCGCGTTGTCTAGCGGTAGGGCGCTCCACAGTTACTGCCGGATTTGACCTTTCTCCACGCCGACGCCACACTCGTCTGCGGTGACTATCACTGACAGAACAGAAGCGTGACTCATCGGAGAACACGACGTTCCGCCATTCCCTCATCCAAGTCGCTCTAGCCCGGCATCATGCCAGGCGTGCACGTCTATGCTGTGGAGTCAATGGTAGTCTTCTGAGCGGACGCCGGGAGTACAGGCCTCCTTCAACCAATCGACGGGAAATTGTTCTGGTCGATATTGGAACAGCCAGGGTGTTTTGCACATGCTGAAGAATGGCGGTTGACGTGGCGTGCGGGGCTGCCACCGCTTGGCGGCGGATGCGCCGATCCTCGCGTGCTGACGTCACTCGGGCTGCGCCTGGACCCCTCGCACGTGCCACATGTCCCTGCGCCAACCATCTTCGCCACAGGCGCTGCACCGTGGACACATCCCTATGGGTATCGGCTGCGATTTGACGAAGCGACCAACCTGCCCTTCTCAGCCCGATCACCATACCCCTCGTAAAGTCGTCTGTCTGCTGGAAATGCCTCCGTTGACAGCGGCCTGGCATTCTTAGCTATACACGTGTCCTGTGGCACACGACAACACCTTCTACAATGACTGTCGGCTGAGAAATCACTGTACGAAGTGGGTCATTCGCCAACGCCGTGTCCCATTTATCGTTGGCTACGTGCGCAGCACAGCGGCGCATTTCACATCATGAGCATACCTCAGTGACTTCAGTCTACCCTGCAATTGGCATAAAGTTCTGACCACTCCTTCTTGGTGTTGCATTTGCTCTGTCAGTCAGTGTATTTCTGTCAATATCACGGTTCAGGTTTTTAAAAGAAAAGGTTACTATAAGAGTTAAAGATCAAATTCATAACTGATTTTCTTTCAAGCATAGACATGTTTAAAATGAAATGCAGCAAAATGATCTAACTGAATCTTCCTTTTGGCCAAACGTTTTTCACTTTCTAGACATATGCATCACAATTCCTCTAATTTTGTACAATTTTACACTTTGGACAGTTGGGAATGGTTTCCTGATTGCGCTTCTCTTAAAAAAATATCTCATTAGATTGAACTAGCAAGAAGTGAAGTTATACTCTCGCAATATGGAATGTACACTACATGAATGTTCCCATGTTATTATCCGGTTAGACAACGTTTGCTGCCATCTTATGTATGATATCTGGATGAGTGGCATCTATAGTATATACTCTGTTCTATTGTTCGTCCATTCAGGCAAATTATGAAGCCAAAAGCTCAAATAACTTAAAATCAAATCGTGAACATTGACAAATCCATTGCATTTAATAAAAAGTAGCTATAATTAAAGGTCATTACCAAATACGTTCCCACAAAAACAAAACCAGCCACATAAGATAAAACCTCAACACCTCAATCACATTTGTTTCGGATAAAAAGGGAAAAAAAATTTACATTTATAAAGGAGCAAGATATGAGCCAACAACTTTTACACATTCATATAATTCTTAGCAACGTTTGCCACCTTATTCGACGGGTATCCTAAGCTGATTTTCTATGCAATTACGGTAAAATGGATGAAATCAAAAACAAACGACCATTGACAAAAATTCAGTAACCTAAGCAATAAGCAAACTAAGCAAGGAAACAACAACCACGATAAACTCATTGCTTCTCACCCCAGAGCACTCAACAGAACAAGCACAGCCTTTTCAAATGAGGACATAAGTATGCTAGACAAAGGATTCAAGCTCAACAGCTATGAACGTCGTATGGAAAACAACATAAAACAATTGAGTCGGTTAGTTCAGAACTCAATATGTCCATGTTAAAATGAATCGAGAAAAACGCAAGAAAACTGTTATCAGTGTTAATATCTGGATTAAACCGATGAGAATGTGTATTATGATAAACGCAATTGTTATGACTGAAATAAGAACAATGACAATAATGTAGGATTAAAGTAGAGTTAAATATTTATGAATGTTTGTTCGACATGTGGAGTTTTGGAAAGTACAAGTGATCATGTTCAGTAATGGAACAAACAACAATGAGCACAATGTGGTTTGGAGCAGATTCTGAGGGACGTTACAATCTTAATACAATCCTGCATTCCTATTTAAGTTCGAGATAACTCTTATTTGATGACAATGCTATATTTTACAATGGTAAAAATGATAAAATTTTCACCTTCAATAATTACTTCAAGATTGAGAGTAAATTAATGTTGACTTCTTGGAGAACACTTTCAAATAGAATCACTGTCAATCAATGGGTCAACTTCCTCCTCCTATTGTTCTTCCTGCTATTGGAAGTACAGTTGTCTCGAATTTGCCAGTTCTTGCAGAAGCCAGGATCTGTATTAGATTCCCATTCACTACCATAATGCCTGCCCGACTCGTTGGCTGAATGGTCAGCGTACTGGCCTTTGGTTCAGAGGGTCCCGGGTTCTATTCCCGGCCGGATCGGGGATTTTAATCTTCATCGGTTAATTCCAATGGCCCGTGGGCTGGGTGTTTGTGCTGCCCCAACATCCCTGCAACTCACAAACCACACATAACATTATCCTGCACCACAATAACACGCAGTTACCTACACATGGCAGATGCCGCCCACCCTCATCGGAGGGTCTGCCTTACAAGGGCTGCACTCGGCTGGAAATAGCCACACGAAATTATTATTATACCATAATGCCTTTTGAGTGGACGTATAACGTCATTGAAGTTTGTAACTTTAGGTAAAATATTACGTAAAACCCTAGATTAAATGTTCCAAATTTCTGAAAAATGTTTCTATAATCCCCTGGCTTTAGATTTTGGATTTCTTTTTGAATGCGACCAAATAGTCTGTCTCGTGGTATGAAAGGATGTTTTGGTACTGGAAAAGCTGCAAGTACTGTTTTTATATGACTTGGAGCGTCACTTTTCAACTACTTACTTAAGATACCCAGCATCATTTGATTTTTGTTTTGCCTCCCGCAACCATCGACGGAAAGGCGAGTAGTGTGCACAGTCGCAGGGAAGACCGTGTTATTTAATCTGTTATGAACACAAAAAGGTATTTGGTTGGAGATTTTAAAACCGTCACTTTCTGTCCAGCAAAAAGTAAAATGTGTTTTCTTTCGACTGTGCTGTCGTGCATGTGCTTTCACATATTGTAAAATTATACATGAAAAGCTGACGACTTGGTCATAAAACTTTTGCATCACAGCGTTTTTCTGACAGTCAAATGAGTAAGTAATTTCAGCATCATTCTGTGTTCGCAAGTGTTTGTAAAATGCCATTGGACGTAGTTTTTAATAACCAAGTTAGGGTAGCAACTTATCTTTCACTGACTTCCCTACAATGAAAGAAGTCACCGCCGGCACATTGAACTGCGCATTATTAACAGCAAAACTTTCTTACAACAATAATCTTCCTTCTGTTTCCAGGTTACTTTGGACATGTCAAGATATGGAACAGAACATAGTGTAGACATACTCAGGTTTGGGATAGAACTGAAAATTTAAGGTTTAATACATAAGGAATAAGAAGAGTTATGGAACAAAACATTATCACATATTAAATAGGAGCTCCAAAATTTATGAAATCTAAAATATCTCACTTTTTAATTTTTGAGGACATGTTGAGTTTCTGAGCTAATCGACTCAGTTGATCACTGCCGTAGAAATTCCATGCGGAAACAGAAACTTGTTTTCTTTTTTGCTCGGAGCTTTACGTCGCACCGACACAAATAGGTCTTATGTCGACGATGGGATAGGAAACTACGGAAAACCAAGTTCAAGGCTGCCGACAGTGGGATTCGAACCCACTATCTCCTGGATACAAGCTCACAGCCGAGCGCCTCAACCCGCATGGCCAACTCGCCCGATGGAAACATAACCAAACCACAAAGAAATGTAATATGTAATATAAAATTTAGTCACCAACGAAGCGCTAAAATTAATTACATGTGAAAATTCCGTTAACAGCCCAATTTCGAAACAGAATAATCGGCATTAAAACCGTTAAGCGCAAAATAAAACACGAGGTCCTAATCGTCACAAAACCACAAAAGGGAACACAACAGTCATAAATAAAGAAGACAAGTACGTAGGAAAACCAAAATAATTAATTAAAAATAACGAAATACTAGAGATCCGCGCGACCCATCAAATACATTCACAAAGCGTGAAAAAAGAAAGGCTTATCATCAAAAATCAAAACTCCCGACGGTAAGAGCTCGCCCCAAAATACACAAAGACTCATGTCCCATCAGACAAATAGTAAATTCTAAAGGCGCCAAGTTACAATGTAAACAAATTACTGAATCGAAACCTAAAAGAAATCTTTATCGAAGAAGACAGGTCGATTAAAAACACCCTAGAAATGTAAGTAAAGAAGTAAGCGAATTTTTAAAAAATGAAGTCTATCGAACACTAATTATAACACCAACAATACTGTAACATATCTGTAAATAGTTTAATAGGGTGTTTATATGTACGTTATTTTCTTATAGGTGTTTTAATTAGGGCTCGACAGACTGAAAAACAATGAAGGTACATTAAATAAGGTCAACATAACAAAAGGTAACTTTACCAATATGTACACTAACGTACCAATATAAGAACGAAATAAATATAGAATATCGCCTGAAAGATAAAAATTCACTTCAAGAAACATATAAAATAATTGACCTGCTAAGAACAAATTTAAACCAAACTAGTTTTGCAATTTATGACAAAATATTTAGTCAAAGAAAGGGGTTAACAATGGGATCACCATAGGATCACCATTGTCAGGAATAATAGCGGACATTTTCATGAATAGGATCGAAAACAATTTCTTAACCAACCACCTACCTGAAAGGATCTTACACTGGAGAAGTTACGTAGATGACGTAATATGAATACCTCACAATGACGTCACATACGCGTGGCACTTATTAATCACAGTAAATTCCTTACAAAGGACAATAAAATTCACAACTGAACCAGAAAAGAACATGAAGATCAATGTTTTAGACATCACAATCAGTAGAAAAATGACAACTTGTCATAAAAAATATATGAGAAACCCACTCGGACATCACACAGAACAGGCAATGAATCCTGCCACCCGAACATACCCACAAAAAGCAGGACTGACTATCCTTACTAATGAGCGTAAAGGTTTTCAAAAATGAAATACAGACAATAAAATAAATCGTGAAAGAAAACAACCACCCAGCTGACACAGTAGATTGATTATTAAGTATAAAAACATACACCAGAAAACCATAAAAAAATTTCAAAAGTCAGGGTTTAGAAAAGGGCCTTCAGAAAGGAAACACACTGCAAACACGCATCAGCAAATGCAACCTCAAGAAAAAAGACCTCTTCTTCAAATCAGGTGTTTATGCATTCAAATGTCAAAAACCAAACTGCAATGCCATATTTATAGGCCATACAAAACGCAAGTTTCGCACCATATACCAGATACAAAGAGGATAAAAATATGTTCATACAATCACCATTCTGCCTTCGAAGAACGTGTCTATGATAGCTCTCACCATTTCACAGATATCAACAAAGATCTAAACATTTTGCACATCTAAAATAGAAAAATGAATTAAACATGAAGGAAGCAGTAGAAATACTCAGCGCAAAAATCCTAACCAAACCAACCTCAACGATCACACACATCTGAAAAATTCTCCCATTTTCGTGATGCTAAATTAATTCAAATTTTGTTTAAATAACACTTCACACGATTTTTCATTAGCTCATAATCAATCCCACTGGAGTTTACTCTGACGTAAATTAAGTCTGGAATCTTGGTGAGATTGTACCTATCTGTATTAAACGCTACGAATTTAGGGAGAGGCTTGCAACTCAAGACCGTGTGTAGACTAATATTTTATTCCTGCACATTCATTTATTCCCAAAATTCATTATCAGGCATTCATTTTCTTATACGTAGAGACTAATAGACCATAGAAACGTAGCACTTCGTTATCTCCGCTGAACAGAGTTGTCCCTTTTCTGCCTTCCTCTACGTCCCCTACAGACATGTTTGTGCCAGCAAGCCACAGGCGAGACCTATGATTGGAGACACTCTAGCTGGTGCACTGGTGGTAATGGACGTGAAGCCAGAACCAGAGCTGGTATTAAGATCAGTACAAACAATTTTTCAAATTTATTAAAGTGTCAATAACGGACTTCTATTTCCATCATAATTTGTCACACTTGCTCATATCATCAGTTCACAATCATCGAAGAGCGTACGTAATTTAAACAATACTGTACATATTTACGCATGGTTAAAAGTGATTTTACAGTCTAAGAATGTTCTTGTTGAGCGATACATATCACTCGGTTACTAGTACATGTTTAGAGGTATGTTATGGTGTTCTAAGTGTTATATTTCGTGCTTCGACATATTGAGGAAGTTAAATGTTATACTATAATATGTTTCGTTAATAATAACAATAATAATAATAATAATAACTAGAGGAATAATTAACTCAGTCACAGAGGGTAAGAAAAGTAGAGAGGGAGAATGTGACGATGACTAGACAATTCTCTTTCTTTCTTCATTCTTTTCTTTCTTTTTTTATCTTTTCATTTTGATAGTGACTTGACGTCGCACTAACACATCGAAGGTTTTCGGTGGCGTAAGGATGTGAAAATGTTAGAATCCACAAGGAAGTGGCCGTGGCTTTAATTAAAGTACAGCCCAATCATTTTCCTGGTGTCAAAATGAGGAAGCGGCGGAAATCCATCATTAGGGCTGCCGAAGGTTGGATTCGATGATGATGATGATAATGATGATGATGATGATGATGATGATGCTTGTTGTTAAAAGGGGCCTAGCATCATCGCCCCTAATGGTTGGATTCGAACCCACCATCTTCCGAAATCAAGCTCACAGCTACGTGACCCTAAACACGCGGCCAACACACTGGGTCAATTTGCAACTATTTAAAGACAAGAGTTATGGAAATATACGACACCACACAGCTAGTTGCAAATTGAGGATTGTGCAGGTATTTGGATAATTCACAGAGGCTGGGAGACGGAACGCTGAAAGCCATAACAGTTTATAGGTAAGATGTGTGTATTGTTAGCCTGGCGAAACTCTTGCATTACAAGGCCTCCGATGAGGATGTGTGGCATCTGCCGCGTATAATAAACTGCATGTTAGTGTGGTGGAGTGCAGTGTCGTGTGTTGTGTATGATTTTCAGAAATGTTAGGGACAGCACAAACACTCCGTCCCCGATTTAAGACATGTAACTACTCACGACTAAAATCACACGACCAGACTTGAAGACGTCTCTGGAGCGTTTTCTTAATCTTCTGCATTTGTGTAAAGTTAGGAGAGCCTGATGAACTTATCTTCCATTTCCTAAATTCTTTAGCAGTATCCGGATACATCTGTCTTATTGGCAGGTACCGGGTGTTTCAGGTACATATTCCACAGTGCCTTGAGTTGCAGCACCTGGCAGACGCATACTCCGTAGTATGTTGGGTTGCCGCAACAGGTGGGTGCATTTCTATGGAAAGGAATGTGGAAGAAAAATTACAATCGTTTTGAATATATTTGTACGTTTAATGAAAACAAATTTTCGAAATAGCCCATCCCTATTCCACAAACACAAAGTTACTCTTACCATTATACTCTTTCGTACTCTTGTTATCCTTGCCGGTGTGGTAGTTTCTGTTCTGCACGAAGTTTACACACTAGGCCACATCCGACTGCAAAAACTTATGGTCGCTCAAATAGCTCCACCAAAATTCAATGGATGTTAAGTTAGGTGATATAGGAGGCGTAACTTTATAAACTAAAACAAATCAAGACATCATGTAGATAATTAGGCCATTTAACTACCGTAATAATCTATTTTACACTATGGTGTGAACTCACTTGTTCAGAGATCCACTAGTGGCGGGCATGATGAGTCGTGTGCAGTTTAAAGGTTTCAGTGTATATTATATAATTCTATAAAAGTTCAAGTGAAATATTCCCAATGTGAGTGCCGCAGCTCTAGTACTTGTATGGGCTTCTTACATCATATTTCAACTAATTTCAGTCACGACTGATCTGCATTTAGGGCAGTCGTCCAGATGGCAGATTCTCTATCAGTTGATTACCTAGCATTTTCTTAAACAATTCAAAGAATTTAGTAATTTATCGAACTTCTTCCTCTGTAAATTAATCCAATCCTTAACTCCTCTTCCTATAGAAGAATATTTTTCTCCTGCTTTGTCTTCATATTGTGATCTTTCCTACATTAAAAAACTATCACTCAAATTTATTCGTATATTCATGTCATTCCACGCCAACTCTCAACTGACAGCTCGGAACATCCCGCTTAGTTCAGCAGCTCGTCTCCTTTCTCCAAAGTCTTCCCAGCCTAAAGTTTGCAACATTTTTGTATGGCTACTCTTTTGTCGGAATCACCCAGAACAAATCAAGCTGCTTTTCTTTGGATTTTTTCCAGCTCTCAAATCAAGTAATCCTGATGAGATTCCCGTGCACTGGAAAAACATTCTAATTATGATCTTACAAGAGAGCTTTATGCCCCCCTCCTTTACATCCCTACTACAACCCCTAAATACCCTCCTAACCATATGAAGATATAGCCTATGTATATTGACTTAGTCTGGATCCCTCTGCCGTGTCCTCAGTGAACGTGTTGCCATGTGTACCATGCTGGCGTAGTCTGTACTCTACACTCCAGAACATACTGCGATCTGGACGTCGTCTGTCCGGATATTGCTGTGCATAAATCGCAGCTGTTTGTCCTTAATTGTGATGGCACTTTCCACATATAAACTCCATATCCGCAAGGCCGTCATAGGTATAACGTAGCCGTTCCATTGCTATGCGTTTCTCTAGACTAAATGCTCAGAACACTCACACAGTGTTTCAGCAAATTGATTTTCTGGTTAGTCTGCAGCCCTTGCCACGGCAGCTTCTCCAACTTTACGTTGTGGCGTATAACCTTTTCATGCCTGACAATGAAAGCTCCTTTAGCGGACCACGTAGACCATCTATTCAACTGCGGAGTATGTAGCTGAAGCACCCGGTACACGAGATGAGAGTTCACCTCAAGTATACCTTCAGGGAAATAATAGTCCTTCCATTTGGTTTATATTGTCTCTCTGGGTCCTGTTCACTTCTCAATTACGTATAGCCTATATTTCCATAGAGATCTTCCAAGTTACAAGGTTCAATCCCAATTATGATATTCGAGAAATGCCAAGAACTAGACCCATCATACAACGTTTCTCTTCCCTCAGGGAACACACTGCTCCAATCAATGACCGAGGACCACACAACAGATTCTTCTGCAAATATATTTCTTAGCTTCTTAGCTAATGACGTATATTGCAGATTATTTCTACTACTGCTGTACTAAAATTTGTTATTCAGCCTTCAAAATCCCTCGGTGAAATATTTTCAGCCGTATCTTCTTAATATTGCAATAATGTAATTCGATTGTTAGTTGACTGGACATGTTTTTGCTGGCGAGACGTAGTACTCACAGTGCACTATGTCTTCTAGTGTGGACTAGAACAAATTTGTTTCTTTCATTGACCTGTCCCAGTCTTATCCTTGGCTTTAACAATATGAAAGTGACCGACGCATGAGCGATTCTAGTAATTCCATTTCTTGTTAAGTCAATGTCTGTTTTGAATGATTTGAAAAATGTTGCTCATAGGATCAGTTGATGTGTACATTTCAGTGAGCTTGGGAGACTGGTTTATAACAGCAACTTCTGGCTCGGTGAGGAAACTTACGGGAAACCAATTCACTCCTCATTTCCCTAGTAGAACTCTGCAGTGATGTCTGGGCAATTTACGACAGATGACTGCGGAACTGTTGAGCTTCCAACCAGACTTACTTACTTACTTACTTACTTACTTACTTACTTACTTACTTACTCACTCACTCACTCACTCACTCACTCACTTACTGATCTGCACTACAGTCCATGTAGGTCCTTGGCCTCCTTAATCAGCTGCCTCCATTTCCTTCTCCAGCATTTAACTCCCATCTTTCTAATGTCGTCCTCAACATCATCAATCCATCTCTTCCTGGGCCTTCCTCTCCTCCTTCTTCCTTCTGGTTTTCCTATAAATACATTTTTGACAGTACTGGTTTCTGCCATACCCTAAACATGACCAGCCCACCTTATTTTTCCCTGCTTATTTGTAACAACAATACCTGGCTGGCCAAACAATCCTTGCACCTCTGCATTTGTCCTCATTCTCCACCCATCCTGATCTCTAACTGCTCCAAATATCTTTCCCACAGCTTTTCTAGTAGTCATCACCCAGCATTCCTAGCCATACATCACTATAGGTCTTAGTAGTGTTGTGTATATTTTTATTTTCGTATTGCTACTGACATTCGTGGATTTAAACACATTTTGCATGGCGCAAAAGCATCGGCTCCCACTTGTTATCCTTTCCTGTATTTCCACAGAGGTGTTATTGTCTACAGTTATTATTGAGCCTAGATATTTGAAAGTTGTAACTCTTTGATACTCCTTCCCATGTATTCTCACTGTGGCTTTTCCTCTTGCTACCTCTGTATTTCCCATCTTCATATACATTGTTTTATTTATATTCACTTCTAGCCCTAAGTCCCGTGCTTTCCCTTCTAGCAAAGCATACTTCTCATCAAGAGGTATTTCGTTTCATGCAATAATTGCCACATCATCAGCATATGCTATCACTTGTACTAATCTGTTCAGGATGGTTCTCCCTGGGTCGATGGGTAGTTGGCGTATTACTTTTTCAAGTGCTGAATTGAATAGGAGTGTGGAGAGAACGTCTCCCTGTCTCAGCCCCTTTTCAACTAAAGACGCCTCTGACAGATCCTGTTCCACTCTCACGTTGCATACTGTTGTTTTCAAGGTAATTTCTGTCAACCTACCCAATTTCCTCGGGATTCCGAACTCTCTCATAATTTTATAAATTTTGCGTCTATCTAGACTGCCGTATGCGTGTTTAAAATCAACACACAGTTGGTGCAGCTGCTTGTCATACTCATAAAACTTCTTCAGTAATTGTCGCAATAAAAAAATCTGATCCAGTGCAGAGCGATTTTTTTCCTAAAACCTGCTTGGCAATCCCCTAGTATCCTTTCCTTCCATAGTTCCATTCTTGAGGCTAATATCTTACTGAAAACCTTGTAAGTTCCATCCAGCAAAGTAATTCTTCGGTAATTTCCACATACTGCCTTATCTCCTTTCTTATGTATTGGACATATTATGCCCACTGTCCAATCCTTGGGCATTTCCTCCTTCATCCAAACCTCCTTTATCAACTCGTCAACATCCTTCTCTACTCCTTCACACCCATATCTCAACAGTTCTGTTTCCATCCAATCTTCACCTTGGGCTTTATTATTCTTTAATGCTTTAATTGCTACCCTGACTTCTTCTAAATCTGGCTGCTCTATTAACTCTTCATTCGATTCTCTTTCCTCCCCATCATCACTGATGTTTTCCTCTTCCACGCCATCTTCATTATTCCCATTGATTACCTTGTAAAAATACTCCTGCCATCTTTCGAGCACTTTGCTTTTGTCGCCGATGAGTTTTCCATCCTCGTCCTTAAAAAAAACAGCTCTTGATTGAAATCCTCTCTTAAGATCTTTTGTTCTCTCATAAAACTTTCGTACCTGTTTTCTATCCTCCATTTCATCCAGTTCGTTGATTCTCTTTCTCTCAAAAGCTCTTTTCTTGGATTGGACCTACACATCTTATCGGCTCTTCTCCTCTTCTCTCTGTACTCTTCCACTGTTTGCCTTGTCCTCGTTTCAAGCATCCCTTTCCTAGCTTCAATTCTCTCTTGAATTAGTGCTAACCATTCTTCATCAAACCATTCTGCTTTCTTTACATGTTCCTTCTTTCCCAAAGTATCATCGGCAACTTTACTGATAGTTGTTCTCAGTATCTCCCACTTACTTTTCACTTCTCTTATCTCCCATAAATTCTTTCTTATTTCCAAAGATTCTGATATTTTCTTGTTGTTTTTCTCTTGCAATTCCTCACTTTTAATGCTCTCTAAATTATGCTATGTCTTTCATCTTTCTTTTTCCGTCCTCGCCAAGTCTATTTTTGTTCTTATTTTATTCTTACAAGATAATGGTCTGAATCAGCATCAGCACCACTACAACTTCTAACATACGTACATGATGCCACCTGCCTATGATGACATGGTCTATTTTACTTCTTGTTACTCCATCTGGTGACACCCATGTCTCCCTCTTTATGTTTTTCCGTGGGCGCCAAGTACTTTTGATTTTCATCTCCTTCCCACTCGCAAAGTCAATGTTTCAAACCATTGTCAGTACGGACTTCGTGCAACGTTTCTTTCCCTACTATGTGTTTATACACCTCCTCTCCTCCAATCTTTACATTTAAATCTCCAAGGTTCATTTTCACGTCATGTCTTTGACTTTGTCAATTTCTTCCTCCAATTTGGTATAAGATGCATCTTTCTCCTCCACTTCTGCCTCCTCTGTAGCGGCATACACACAAAACATTGTAACATTGAAGAATTTTTCCCGAAGTCTCAAACAGCTCATCCTATCGTTGATTGCAGTAAAGCTGATCACGCTTTACTTTACAGACGTTTGTATGAAGAATCCTGTCCCATTACTGCCTTCTTCTCCTCCACTGTACATCAGGATATGTTGACCAGACATTATCATCCCTTGCCGCTTCCATCTTAGCTCCGCCAATGCTGCTATTTTCACTCCATACTTACCCAGTTAATTCCTTAATTCCTTCAATTTATCAGGTCTCTTTAATGTCCTTATATTCCACGTTACCACTACGATACCATTTTCCCTTCTCTTAAGCCGTTTTTCTCGCCGGGTCGTCACCAAGTTATCCGAATTTCCTGTAATATGTCTTAAGGTATCCGTAACATTTGCCTTTTTACTGGGTAGGGTAGTTAACCCTACTCCCAACCCTCAACCTGGAGGACCAGGGTAGCACTCTTAGTCTGGATCATCATCTTAGACCTGTCCGGCTTGGGTGAATATACCAGGAGCATGTGCTCCCGCTGGCATATCTCTCAGGATAATTTGAACATACAAGCCTCCAAACACCCGGCAAAATATATTTTGCCTGCGTCAAGGTGGTTGGGTTGAGTATTTAAAATGCATACATGCATGCATACATACATGCATACAGTTGACTGAACAGCAATTAACACTGCTATGAACTGTTATATTAACCGATAACTGGCATTGCAATTAGAATTCACTAGGAAAACGTAATAATAAACCGTAAGTATACTGAAAGCATTGCGTCAGACTTCATAATATAGCGTAGTTTATATGTCTCAAAGAATTAATACATTCTCTACACGTTTTTAAGAAATGTATTTGACCATAGTAGCCTTCCTTCCTTCCTTTCTTCATAAATATATTTGTTAACACTTAATCGATCGCTCTCCTCTGACTTATATTCCTTGGGCACGTATGAATCTCCACAGCATTAAATCAAAACGTAAACGTTTCTAGGTAGCTAACGTTGCCTATCGAGTCAAAATATTTTGTCACAGATATCCAGGGTAAAAAACAGAATATATTTAGGTGCTCGATGTAGCTTACCTCTTCATGTCAGAAGTTGCGAATTTTTTGTCGAACAACATCGTTAACCAAGACTGCTATAAATGTTACAGGTGCCCCCTAGGTGTTCCGAAAGGTAACCTTTCTGCAAGTAAATGAAGTTCCCAGAATCAAGCCTCTCGGCGCTTTATGAGCCTTGTGACATTTCAAACTCAAGCGTTGTCTCCTTCTTTATGTTGATTAATCGTTATTCGACGTTTGTGAGATAGGATATAAACACCAATATTTAATCTTAGCCCGGAACAAGTGAACAACAAAAACTACAAAATTTTAGCGCAAGGAACAATACTTATTTTATATCCGACATGTCCTCTTCATATCAGATCGAGAGGGTAAAATGTTCTGGATTGAGAGATCTCGAAATATTAGAAATCGTCTCTGTCTCTCATGGTTAAAATAGAAATTGTACAAGATGAAATATTATATAAGAAAGCCAAGTATGAAATGAAAAGCGATTAAAGATAAAATACCGATCAAGTAGCTGCGCGGTTTGGGTCACGTAGCTATCGGCATGCATTCGGGAGATAGTTCGTTCGAACCCAAACATCGGCAGCCCTAAAGATGGTTTTCCGTGGCTTCCCATTTTCGCACCATGCAAGGGCTGTACCGTAATTAAGGCCACGGTCGCTTCCTTCCCACTCCTAGTTCTTTCCTATGCTAACGTCACCGTAAAACCTATCCGTGTTGGTGCGACGTAAAACAAATTGTAAAAACAAAAGATAAAACAATGGAAGTTGTCAATTAGTAGAATTGACTTAGTTAATTATGACAATTAGTTTATAGATCCTTTGTCACTCAGTCAATAAAGGATTAAATATTAACTTCCCAACTATTACAGACTTCATCTGTTTGTTAGGTCATCAGCCCGAAAGCTGGTTGGATCCACAAATAGTACCACCAAAGGCTAGGCTGTTATTAAGGAACCAGACAAACCTATGGCAGCGCCAAAATGATGTTTGCTATGCAGGGTGAAGAATTTGGTAGTTTGATATTGCTTTCCTCGCTAGACCAGAACGTGCTATTGTAACATGACTGACTCTATGAGTAACAGTTTTCATAACACTCACAGCACAAGACGTGCTTTGAATGTAATACCTCAGCATCAGTGATACCTCAACAACTTCCATATTATCACAGCCATAAATGGGACTGAGACTTCAATGGAAGCTACATTTTATTCTGGCCTGATATCACCGTAAAATACTACAGTAATTTAATTAACTTTATTCCATATTCATATGAATATTGATGTGCCTTTGCTGGCAGGACCTAGTGTTTACAGTGCACTATGTCTTCTGGTATGGGCTAGAGCAATTTTGTTACTTTCATTGATCTGTCTCAGCTTTATCCTTAGCTTTGACAAAATGAAAGTGACTGAGGTATGAGTAATGCGAGTAATGCCATTCCTTCTGCAGCCAGTCCCTGCTATGAATGGTGTGAAAATATTGCTCATAGGGTCAGTTGGTGCATGCATTTCAGTGGGCTTGGCAGACTGATGTGTAATAGCAACTTCTGGCTCGGTGAGGAAAGCAACGGGAAACTACCTCACTCCTCATTTCCCTAGTACGCCTCTTCAGTGATGCCTAGGCCATCTATGACAGCTGATGGCGGAACTGTTGAGGATCCAACCAGCCTTCGGGCTGAGGACTAAACATACATACATACATACATGAATATTGATACTGTAAAGTGGATGTTTAACATTTTCCATAAGTAAAGGACATAGAGAGTCTCTAGTCTTTACAGAATAGATGTGTAGAAATCACTGATGTTACTATTCTCTTTTTCGTTATTTTTAATGAAAGATGTAGGATGAGAATGCAACTGCTGTAGCGCAGGAAGTTATTTTTTAGTTTGAATTCCACATCATTTCCAATAACGATTCACCAAGACATAATGAGAGTCCTCATTGAGCATTCACATACAGACATTATAACTTAGTTTAGGAAACATACAGTATATCATATGAGACAATACCTAACTGGCTCCATTTAGGGACATAATGATTTTCAGTGAGTTGCTTTCACAGATCTTCCCATATTCACAACTGGAAAGTTCAGCTATAATATCTGACTGAATTCATGAGGGATATTTTTTTAGTTATATCTATATTTAGCTAAGTTTCCGATACTACCGAATCGTGTTTCCAGCCAGGTTACATACACACACACATTCACAAGCTATAACAACTGGTTTCGACGTGCTTACCTATAACAGACGAACTGACGATCACAAAGAAATGATATGAAATACTGTATCGTCAATTAATGAATAAGTTGCAGTGGTCTCATCCGCGTCATTAGGCAAACCGAGCTCCTACGGAGTTGGAGTGTGGCAGTTACTCTAGAAGAAGGAACCCAACACCCTATGCAAGAGATACTGGCCAGCAATATAGGTATTTTCGTTAAAATTACTGAACACAAAACGATAGTTTTAACCTGAAAGAACCAAGTCACTGGTCAGTGTTTGTCTACAATGTAAGCAATTAATATGCTCTGATTTACATTATGTATAAATCTTACACGCATACACAAATTGCACCTTGCCTGGTTATTGATCATGTTTTGAATTCCGTTGATTCGATGCGTGTACCTTGATATGAGAGCACTTTAAAAGCTACGAATGTATTGATAATTTTACAATGTTCCACAAGATGTACTTGTATCTCACTAATTGTGTACAAAATACTTCGCATTTACATCAACATTCCTGGTGAATCTGCAACCAGGTAATATATTTCACCTGTCCGTCCCGAAGCAAGACCCAGACTTCCCCCATGAGATGATATGATGTAAATGCGAGGTATTATTTATTCTTTACCGTTGAAGTATACAAAAGAACATCGATGGATTCGCGTTCATTTTCAGAATGCAAACGGAAATGTCCAAATAGGGGCGAAAACAAAGTGAGAACAGTCCGCTAGGGTAGAATTTTTATCACAATTGGAGAGCTTCTGTATGGTGTATGCCCTCCATGAGCATTTATCACAGCTTGGCACCTACGTAGCATGCTCCGTATAAGTCGACGGAGGTCACGTTGCGGTACCAGGTCCCATTCTCCAATGAGAGCCTGTTCGAGGTCTTGGAGAGTCCGTGGAGGAACAGGACGCCCACGAACACTTCCTTCAAGCCTATCCTACACATGCTCGATGGGATTTAGGTCGAAAACCACTGCTGGCCATTCCATCTCTTAAATGTCCAGTTCTCGCAAGACAGCTCTGGTGATGCGCGCTACATGAGCCCTGGCATTGTCGTGCATGAGTAAGAATTCAGGGCCAACGCCGTATGCAGCAACTAACACATGCTGTAGCAATATCTGCTCGATGAACAACGCAGCGGTAAGATTACCACGGACGACGGCAATATCAGTATGGAAACTAATACTGATGCCACCCCATACCATCACAGAACCTTGTCCGAATCGGTTGCCTTCCTGGACAACATTGGCATGTACTGCTCAATACGGCGTCTCCATACACGTTGATGTCCATCAGGCTATGTCAGGGGAAATCTGTACTCATCTGTGAACAACACAGGACTCCATTGGTGAAGTTGCCAGTTGACGTGGGTACGGGCAAACAGAAGGCGAGCTGCGCGATGTTGCTGCGTTAAACGGGGTACTCGAACAGGACGTCTGGGTCGTAAGGACACTTCTCTTAACCTGTTCCTTACTGTCTGGTCAGACACCGTGACTCCAGTGACCCTCCTGATGTCTTGTTGCAGTTCTCTGGCAGTTGCTGAACGACACCGCAACGCACAGATAGTCAGATATCGGTCATCCTGTGGGGTTGTCAAGCTTCCACGATCTTGTATAACCCTCCTTGTGAACTGGCCTGTCTCATTGTAGCGATTCCACAAGCGTTGAATAACTGATGGAGAGACATTGAGATCCACAGCAACACGACGAAAAGTCGATCCTTCCTGGATCAGTGTGACGGCCCTTACGACTTGAACCTCGTTAAGATGCCTCATGGGTTTTCTGGTTTACGTACATTCTCAAATGACCGCAGTAGTCTGTACACCTCACAACGACACACGGACGTACCGCTATTCAGTTTGTTTTCAGGGGTCACCGGACAGTTTAATGCATAGCTACGCCTATAGGTGGACTATAATTTCGATTTGACATACCATGAGTAGCTAAGGTCTCAAGGTATGCAGTACGACCATTGGAACCCCACCTACCAAATTATCGTTCACATACCAGATGTTACAAAGCATGTTCCCCTAATTTTTTGAATTGTGTATATATAAAATCCCCATTCTGTCTGTCATTCACAATACCGGGTGAGTCAGACGCGCCTGACGGTTTATGCTGTTAGGCATCCCACCGAACGTCACTGGCGTCGATATGGTCTATTCTCCTTTGCCATTTACCAAGCAATAATCGTCTTTAATTGCTCACTGCAGTCCACCTCTGTGTTGTAGTTATTAGTGTGATTAGCTGCCACCCCCAGAGGTCCGGGTTCGATTCCCGGCTCTGTCACGAAATTTGAAAAGTGGTATGAGGGATGGAACGGGGTCCACTCAGCCTCGGGAGGTCAACTGAGTAGAGGAGGGTTCGATTCCCTCCTCAACCATCCTGAAAGTGGTTTTCCGTGGTTTCCTACTTCTCCTCCAGGCAAATGCCGGGATGGCACCTAACTTAAGGCCACGGCCACTTCCTTCCCTCTTCCTTGTCTATCCCTTCCAAACTTCCCATCCCCCCACAAGGCCCCTGTTCAGCATAGCAGGTGAGGCCACCTGGGCGAGGTACTGGTCATCCTCCCCAGTTGTATCCCCCGACCCAGAGTCTGAATCTCCTGCCCTTGAGGCGGTAGAGGTGGGATCCCTCGCTGAGTCTGATGGAAAAACCGACCCTGGAGTGTAAACAGATTACGAACGAACGAACGAATTACTCACTGGACCATTACCTTTGCAATAACATATACCGTAAGCGACAGGCATTTACACAATGCATCAAACAGTCATACGGTTATGTAAAAAGTACGTGCCCATTATGAGCTTTCAGTAGAGTATGAAATGAACGCTAAAAGCGATGGCATGCTGATAGAAAACGTGCGTGTATTCGTGAAGCGGAAGTAGTAGTCCCTCTAGCATGCTTTCTGGAAACGTACAGGCTGGAATCGCCGTGGTGTCATATCTTAAGTGCGGTTCTATCAATACAGCTGCGTGTGGTAGGTGGGTTCAAATCCCACTCGAGCCTATAAATTATATTCGCATTTTGTACTTCGAGAATCATCCACAGCACCAATGTATCGGAACGCCCTCACGTCGTGGGTTATTTAATTTATTTATTATAACGTCCGCCTCTGTGGTGTAGTGGTTAGCATGATTAGCTGCCACCCTCAGAGGCCCGGGTTCGTTTCCCGGCTCTGCCACGAAATTTGAAAAGTGGTACGACGGCTGGAACGGGGTCTTCTCAACCTCGTGAGGTCAACTGAATACAGGGGTTCGATTTCCACATTAGCCATCCTCAAAGTGGTTCTCCGTGGTTTCCCACATCTCCTCCAGGCAAGTGCCGGGATGGTTCCTAACTTAAGGCAACGGCCACTTCCTTCCGTCTTCCTTGTCTATTCCTCCTCAACAGTTGTATCCCCCGACACAATGTCTCACGCTCCAGGACACTGTCCTTGAGGCGGTAGAGGTGGGATCCCACGTTGAGTCCGCCGGAAAACCAACCCAGAATGTAAACAGATTAAGAAAGAATTTATTTATTTATTTATTTATTTATTTATTTATTTATTTATTTATTTACTTATTTATTTATTTATTTGTCCGCCTGTGTGGTGTAGTGGTTAGCGTGATTAGCTGCCAACCCCGGAGGCCCGGGTTCGATTCCCGGCTCTGCCACGAAATTTGAAAAGTGGTACGAGGGCTGGAACGGGGTCCACTCTCAACCTCGAGAGGTCAACTGAGTAGAGGTGGGTTCGATTCCCACCTCAGCCATCCTGGAAGTGGTTTTCCGTGGTTTCCAACTTCTCCTCCAGGCGAATCCCGGGATGGTACCTAACTTAAGGCCACGGCCGCTTCCTTCCCTCTTCCTTGCCTATCCCTTCCACTCTTCCCATCCCTCCACAAGGCCCCTGTTCAGCATAGCAGGTGAGGCCGCCTGGGCGAGGTACTGGTCATACTCCCCAGTTGTATCCCCCGACCAAGAGTCTGAAGCCCCTTGAGGCGGTAGAGGTGGGATCCCTCGCTAAGTCCGAGGGAAAAACCGAACCTGGAGGGTAAACAGATTAATAAGTAGAAGAAGAAGAAGTATCCTTACCGCGAGGATTCCGTTCAAAGTATTGCATTACGTTCCACAACGTCAGTATTGCCGCAGACGTATCTGTCCCCGCTCATATCTCCCTTGCACGACTTATTACCTCTCAATTGCAGCTCTGTTCGGCGAAATACATGTATAGAAGACAGACATCTGTTTCAAATCTCCTGTGCATACCGTCTGCGAGCTTCGGCTGCATTCCGACCAGATTCTCTATAGATTAAAATGATGTCGGTGTATTAGTCGTTGCTAAACACACTAGCCAATGCCAGTATGCGGACAGCAAATGTAGTGTTGCTGTACCGTATACCAGCGCTTATTAGTGCAAGAGGTTGCATTAGATGGATAGCGCTGAGGAACATGCTGCGAGCGACCGTCCGGTTGTTATCTCCTCATATTCTGACGTAACCTGCCTGCTGGCAGTAGCGCCCCTGTGAAAATCAATTAGTAGATATCCCATTCATTATTATTGCATGCGGGACATTTATAAGCAGAAAGTACGGCGTTGGCGGGCCGCCTGGTATATCTACCGCTTAATTCACTGAACATTCAGCCGTCATAATACTTTATTGTAACGTGTTCCAGTTTATACTTTATACTTTAGTTATATTTTACTTACTTAAGTTAGTTTAGTTAGTGATACTTTAGTTACTTTAGTTTATACCTTAGGTTGTAAAAATTTAATATGTTCAAATTAGATAATTTCAACTTTTATACTGTCATCAAATAGTGTATTAAATTGAAAATTGTAGAAATTCTCACATTGAAAAGCTGTAAAAATTATATTGTAAATCAGTACTCATTTATATACATGAAGTGGTTAGGTGTAAGGAAGGGCCAGGAACCCTAGTTTCGCCACATTAAAGACGCTTTAATAATAATAATAATAATAATAATAATAATAATAATAATAATAATAATAATAATAATGTCCACCTCCGTGGTGTAGTGGTTAGTGTGATTAGCTGCCACCCCCGGATGCCCGAGTTCGATTCCCGGCTCTGCCACGAAATTTGAAAAAGTGCTAAGAGGGCTGGAACGGGGTCCACTCAGCCTCGGGAGGTCAACTGAAGAGAGGTGGGTTCATTTCCCACCTCAGCCACCTTGGATGTGGTTTCCCGTGGTTTCCCACTTCCCCTCCAGGCAAATGCCAGGATAGTACCTAACTTAAGGCCACCGCCGCTTCCTTCCCTCTTCCTTGTCTATCCATTCCAACCTTCCCATCCCCCCGCGAGGCCCCTGTTCAGCATAGCAGGTGAGGCCACCTGGGCGAGGTATAGGTCATCCTCCCCAGTTGTTTCCCCCGACCCAATGTCTCATGCTCCAGGACACTGCCCTTGATGTGGTAGAGGTGGGATCCCTCGCTCAGTCCGAGGGAAAAACCAACCCTGGAGGGTAAACAGATTAAGAAAGAATAATAATAATAATAATAATAATAATAATAATAATAATAATAATAATAATAATAATAATAATAATAATAATAATAATAAACACTGCCCGTACTTTCCATGCTCGCTTAGCACCATGAAATACTGAAATAAAGAAAGCAGCTGAAGAGAATTACAGAATAACTTGCTTCAAGCTCGTATCTAAAACTGTCGCGAATGACCACTTTTAGGGGTCGAGGATGCTCCTTTTATCCACCTAATACTGGAGGTGACACGAATTCTCAGGTCAAGTTTCATTTGTTATCATCCCTCACACTCCACCATTGTAATTTAACAGACAAAATCGCAGCGCTGCATTAATTTAAATGTACATTTCTCATGAACGAATATCTCTTCCACAGTCTACAAAATATGCTTAGCAAGACTTTTATTCATTGCATTTTATTTTTGTTTTACTTACTTTTTACTACTATTAGACTGTAAATATTCCAGGTAGTATGTTTACAGTTTTTCCGAGGAGAGGCAATACGGATATGCTGCGTGCCTGTCTGCAGAAACAATGTCCGAATAACACATACAGCAAGAAGATACAAGGAGATATTTAATACATTCTTCTGTATATCTCTTTAATGATGTATAAAAGACTTACTGTAAGGTCATAAAACTAATTAACAGATTTTATTTTAAAAATCAATATTTTGGATGGATTGAAGTACACCAAGTACTTCTATATTGTGTTAAACCATACTGTGTCCGCATCATAACCTAATTGAAACTGGATCATGCGGCGGCTTTTTGGGATGCAATAGTATTGGTGATTCACTCACATCAACTCAATTAATCTAGTCTTTTACATTTGATACCAAAGAGGCTCAGTTCACGGCATCAGTCTTAATCATAACCATTTCGTAGATAATGCTTTGTAAGTTCTAGTTTCGAAAACGATCGTTCAGTGGAAGAAACAATAACACAAAGGGCTAGAAACATGCAAACCCTTTGTATAAGTCGACATACTTACATCTATGATTGAGTTATATGCAATAAAACAGCCTATGAGCATTGTTAAGTCAGCTACAAAGGTCGTCAAGGTGATTTCATTTTTCAAAGTGTTCTTTGAGAGAGCGTGCCGTTCGTGTTACGAGGGATCGCTTTGCTAGATGTAAAATAAGAAAAAGAAGAAGAAGAATTGCAGTCTGATGCAACCTCCTAAGAATTTCACTACCTGCAAATTGTAAAATGTTTCTTTTACACACCCATTCTACAAAATCATCCTGATGTATTCTCACTCCCGCGCAGAATTTATTTATTTTATTTATTTATTTATTTATTTATTTATTTATTTATTTATTTATTTATTTATTTATTTATTTATTTATGTGGGGAAAGTCTGTGGGCCCCGTTAAGCCCTAGGCCTGCTTGCATTGCAGGCCTTGCTGGCCCCGACGTTACGCCACTGTTTCTGAGGTTTCTGACGCTGAACATCCATGAATGAAAGGCGTAAGATACTAATTTCCGAATACCCTGAAGAAAAAGTAGGGAAACAATTGTTGATTACCGAGTTAGTTCGCTACGCGTCTTGTGGCGTGTAGCTGTTAGCTAGCATTCGAACCCTACTGTAGGCACCACTGAAAGTTTTTCCGCTCTTTCACAAGTTCATACCCTTGAAATGCTTGGGCTGTACCTTAGTTAAGACCACGGTCGCTTCCTTCCCAATCCTACGTCTGTCCAGTCCCATCGTCACCATAAGTCCTCCCTAGCTGGTGTGATGTAAAACAAATCGCAACTGTCTGTTCCTGTTTATCACCACATATTTTTTATTATTTCACTTGTGAGTCTTACTACTCACAATAATTGAACGATGGCCAACTGATTGGTACCACGAAGGGTCATTGGACAGGTAACTTAACCTGAGCCAGAGTTACGAATTGTAAGGGTTCAGTATCAAGAGAACTAAATCAATGATGGAGCTTGGTATTTAACCGAGACCTCCTGATCAAAAGCCTATCCCTGCAACCTCTTGACCGAGAAATATACAGGTACAAATTATATCTGCCAAATATGTATGCACTTGTAAACACTTCGAATTACGCTGTACCATTATGTACATATGTCTACCCCCCTCTTTTCTTACATGCTATTTGTTCGAGGCGTCGACCTATAGAGATCTTTTGCCCCTACTTGTACCATGTGATATGAACCTGCGTGTAATTGGAATTAAGGAAGTGTATAGTCTTGAATGTTAGGAAAGGAACGTTAAGGAAGACACAAACACCCAGTCCCCAGGCCGGGGATATCAATCATTTACAATTAAAAACACATGACCCAGTCGGGAATCGAACCCGGGGCCGTCGGGCGACAGGCGGACGCGTTGCCCCCTACACCGTGGGGCCGGACTGTCTACCCCCTTAGTCCCATTTCTTAAACTGGGTTTCGGGGTGAGGTGAGATGAAATTATATGATGTATGTCATTACGCTATAATTTAAAAACTTGAACATGGTAATGCGAATGCCACGAGAGTAAAGAAGCTCAGTTTCATCGTCAAGTCAGATCAGCTAGTCCTCAAGACTAATATAATTTAATATGTGAATTGTTTAAAGTATCAAAGAATCATAAATCAAAGCCGACAAAACGTACAATAATGCAGAACTAAACTAGCAGCCTAAATTTATTTCACAATCGTGATCAGTAAATACACAAACACACATACACAATACACAACAATCTACAAGCACACAATAACTATAAGAAGAAATGATCTCCACATCTCGACAGACAGGCTGGCAAATTGAACGATCGATCACGTTTATGGAAAGACGACCACTCGCTGTTTATAGAACATACGCAGCTCGAAATATTTGCTCTCAAACAAAAACACAAGTTATCACTGGGTACAATCGCTGTGCAAATTTAATTATAACGTTTTACTAAAGAAGTTATATTTCTCATTGTAAAGGTAAATGTTGGATCATTGCCGAGTTTTGCACTCCGAAATGAGCAAAGGATGAACACTGTCATAAGGAACATCAAGCGTTTCAAATTTTTCATGCATGTACACATATCAGCCAGAACATTATGACCACCTACCTAACTATCGACACAAACCCGTCCAGGCGATAGCAACGTCACCTGACGAGGAATGACTGCTAGTCAGACACACGCACGTTGCGTGTAGTATCAGTGAGCGTGCTGTTCGTGTGTACACCTAGAATGAGTAAGGCGTGCGATCTATCTTAGTTTGACCGAGAGCAGATTGTGATGGCCGGAGGTTCGGCACGAGCATTTCAGAAACTGCAAGACTTGTCGGGTGTTCGAGGAGTGCTGTGGTGAGTGTCTTCAACAAGTGGTGGAACCAAGGTGAAACCATGTCCAAACGTCGAGGGGTTGGGCGGCCACCCCTCATTACATATGTCGGATGTTGTAGGCTGGGCAGGCTGGTAAAACAGGACAGGCGGCGAACTGTGGCGGAACTAACATCAGACTTCAATGTTGGGCAGAGTAAAAGTGTGTCTGAATACACAGTGCACCGAACACTCCTAAGAATGAACCTCCGCAGCCGACGACTCATGCATGAACTAATGTTAACACCACGTCATCTGCAACTACGAGTGAAATGGGCACGTGACCATCGTCACTGGACGTTGGCGCAGTGGCAGAGCGTTGTATGGTCTGATGAATCCAGATACCTTCTTCATCGTGCCGATAGGAGTGTGCGAATCCGTCGTCATCGAGGGGAACAGCTCCTTGACACCCGTACTGGGGCTCAGTTACGCTCTGGGGAACATTCACGTGGGCATCCATGGGTCCAGTGGAGTTCGTGCAAGGCACCATGACGGCCGAGAAGTATCGAACACTGGTTGCAGACCACGTACACCCCTTCATGACGATCATATTTCCCAACGGCAGTTGCACTTTTCAACTAGATGATGCGCCATGTTACAAGATCAGGAGTGTGATTGAGTGGTTCGAGGAACACAGTGGCGAGTTGCAATCGATGTGCTGGCGCCCCAAATTGCAAGATCTCAACCCAGTCGAACACATCTGGATGTGATTGAAAGTGGCGTCAGAGCTCATCGCCCCCCTCACCCGAATTTACGGGAATTAGGTGACTTGTGTGTGCAGATGTGGTGCCAACTTCCTCCAGTGACCTAGCAAGGCCTCATTGCTTCTAATGCCAAGACGCGTCGCCGCTCTTATCCGTGCCAAAGGTGGACATACCGGCTATTAGGTAGGTGGTCATAATGTTCTGGCTGATCTGTATATGTGACCCATTCAGTCTAAAGAAAGTTTATATTTTATCTGGATATAACGACCAGAACAAGATGTCTCACACAGAGGGTGAATTCTAGATCTCCATTTATGAACAGTCATCCTTACACGACTATAGCAACAATAAAAGTTAACGAGTAGTACGAACTACAACAATTATTACTCAACGAAAAGAATAACAGCTACCACCAACGGATTTCAAACAAGAACGCTAGCACATGAGTAAACGTTCACGACAGAACAGACGGAATTTCCCTCCTACATAGGCAAGAAGTACACAGGGTGTTCCAAAATATGTGGGAAGTATTCGGGGAAGGGGGTGGCTGGCGATGGATAGTACACCCCAAACCAACACAAAAATCCCCTATGAACAGATTATGTCCTACGTGCGATCGTTTATGACTTTTCAGCTTCGTTCGGAGAGTATTGGTTGTTGACCATGTGCCGGTGTGCACGACTGATCACGCCACGTCACTGATTGTCGGATACGTTCAAACACTCCAGGCTTTGCACGTATTTGATAACAACCTTGTTCCACATGCTGGCGAAGTACTGCAATGTTCGTAACGGCATGACTGACTCTAAATTTATCACCCCATTCCAGCTAACAGGTAAATCATGCTTCGCTCGTAAACGATGTACAGTGAGGCATACGTTCATGGAGGCTTTTCGTGTTGTTTTCGGAAATACTATCCATTCTCCGATCGCTTCTCAAATGTTTCGGAACACTCTGGATATTTAGTACTTGAAGAATGATAATACTGTGAGTATGAAATGGCCATAGGATTCTAGCAGTACGCACTGAAAACTGGGTCACCTAACAGCCAGTAAAACACAAGTAAGCAGCCATTTTAATCCTTGTTCCAAAAATCAGACTTCAGTGGATCTTCTGACAGAAACATGGAATATCGCGGTCTTCCTCACGGTGTAATTGCCGTGTTTGTGTGTGCGTGTACTTCAAGCTCACAAGAAAAATTTATATTAGTCTGTCTGGTGGTGGTAATTGTTGCTTTGCTGGCCTTCTGACCCCAACTTGACAGGTTCGATCCTGGCTCAGTCCGGTGTTATTTGAAGGTGCTCAAATACGACAGCCCCGTGTCGGTAGATTTACTGGCACGTAAAAGAACTCCTGCGGGACCAAATTCCGGCACCTCGGCGTCTCCGAAGACCTTAAAAAGTAGTTAGTGGGAGGTAAAGCAAATAACATTATTATTATAATTGTTGCTTTAAGGAACAAAATAGTGTGATTATCATCCCCTTTCAGACGGGAGACTACAGCGGAAGTGCCAGGTGTCCTCTACCAAACAATATTAAAAGCAAGGCTATGGATTAGGTATATGTAACTTTCTGTCCCGTAACTATTCGAAAATACTGGTACACTCTTGAGTGATATAGAGTTGTATATGCCATACATCCCATGTAAAACAACCGTCAGGTTGTCAACATCAATTCTGCATAGATATGTATAGCCTATTACACAGCTGTCTAGAGTATTCCTCACTAGACAGTAATAATTTTCAGCAAAAAAAAAAATTCATTTCCAATGTAGTTCAGAGCAAAATACCCAGTTGATGGAACATTCCATAACCCGGGATTGAAATGTCCATAGCGGACATGAGAATTATCATTCAATTAAGGTTGTTCCTCAAGAACAGAGGATGTTGTAGACATGATATGGGCTTCTTTTGGGCTTATGCCGTGTCCAGAAAACAAGGTGAAATTCTTTACGTTTCGCAGAGAACTTTGCTCAGCGTCATCAGAAGAAAATCTCGATTGTTGACGAGGAAGACTTCTACAGGCCATGTCATGTCTACAAGTACGGGCCGTGAAAGGACAGAGGAGGCTGCTCCCGTGTACTTTGTTCCATGATGACACGAACAGCATGATAAGTGTCCGGCATTCTCGCAATAGCCCACACTCAAATATAAAGTTCAGCATGTACTCACACTTCACTACAGTGATACGAATAAAATAGAATTGTCCCTTATTGCTTATTGATGAGATTACCTTATTACCTCCCAGGGAAATAAGTATTCCATGTGAGTACTGCGGAGATAAGGACTCGTCTGAATTACTCGATTCTAATTATTCATCTCTTTCTGCAAGCCCTAGACATGTCATTCTCATTCAAGTTCACAACATTGTCAACTATGTCTAAATAATGTTTCTTTAACAAAATCAGAATGTTCTTCCTATAATTTAATAATTCGAGCCATACTGAAATTATGTGAAGATTTAAAATCTCCAAGCGTAGGATTAACTGTATCAATTTTCTCCTGCATTATTCAATAGCCTGTATAGTTTTTGTCTCGCCCTTTGCTTTGACCTCTAAATGAATGTCAATATCTGGTGTTGCTTTATGACAATCGGAGAGTAAAATACTCTTAAACTCATCTCACTATTCTTGATCGTTATGTATACCAGTTATACGTTAGTTTCATATATGAATACTGTATATACCGGTAAGGACTGGGTATCAATATAAAAGGAATGAGACCTCTAGGACTTAATTAAAACATATATCCAGGAACATTATAAATTCCACTTTTTCATATTATTTCATCCTAATTTGACGCATTCCCATTATCTGATAATTAGAATTCGGTGATTTAACCGGGTGAATGTGTTAGCAACTGGCGACACAGCCGTGGCCGTTCTGTGGCTTTTAAAAATAATATCATTTCAAAGCTAAACCAGTACATATGCGAGATTTGATGGAGAACGAAATCCCGTCAGCATGAAAAATTAATTGAAATACGCAGAGTGTCGAAAATGATGGTGTCACGCGCTGCTGCGCTTTGTTCACCTGGTCCCGGAGTGGAGACGAAACGAGAATGCACTCGTCATTCTGCTTGTTACATCTGGCTACTGGCAGTGAACGGAAATTCAATATTAAACCAATATCATACAATAAAATAGACTTCGGAATATAAAATCATCATTTACGTGGTTCTGCTTCTTTATCACAGATCTCAAAATTCGAGCTCCAACATTCAAAAAATGTGTTGTCCACACACAAAGAATAGTAATGTAGTGTTTTCGAAACAGCCTAACGGAATCTGCTTACTATAACATTTTATTCACCTATTGACAGTTAAATCATGGATTACAGGCTCTAACATACGGAAGTATGATAGAAGAGACGCAAATACTTTCATGTTTAGAATAGTCAATTCAGGCGAGATGTATATATAAATGGCATTTAGTGTTGTGTTAGTGGCAGAAATGTAATATATTTTATACTCTAGTTATAGAATACATTCAAGTAAATTCATTATCAATGTGTGTTCTCATAAAAGGTGAGGCTATTTCATGAAACAGCAATAAAACACGTTAGAGACGATCCTTTGAGTGGCTCCACGCCAGAACATTGCAGGTTATATCAACTTTCACTATCTGCTTCTGGAGTGTGGAGGATGTAACACATTACAACTGGTGATAGAGCTCCCTTCCACGCTAATATGCCACTAGGAAATGTACATATTTCCTGTTGGTTCTCCCCTCAGTCCAATATTGATTATAGTAACGTAGTGGATGCTCCATGTAAAGCTCTTGATCCTATCTATGCAAGATGGAATTTCTAAATATTAAAATCTACCCATGTACACAAATCTCTCCAAGTTTTGTGAAGTTTTACAACAATTAAACTACCAAGTATTAGTGTAATTGCACAGAAGTTCGCTTCAAACATTACGTTGTTGCCCCCATTGTTTTACCACTTAAATTACTAGGAGAAATGTGACAATGAATAATATCTAAATTATAATTCGGCACATGGATAAAATGCGAATAAACTAACGCAAGGAAAATAGTGCATGTACAGAAGGGACTGTCCTAGCGTCAATACCAGTTTGTTATAATTCTAAAGAACACCGCGGTCCCGAGCTAGATAACTGCAGTCGCTTAAGTGCGGTCAGTATCCAGTATTCGGGAGATAGTTGGTTCGAACCCCACTGGGGTTTCCCATTTTCACACCAGGCAAATGCTGGGGCTGTACCTTAATTGTTCCCATTTTCACACCAGGCAAATGCTGGGGCTGTACCTTAATTAAGGCCACGGCTGCTTCCTTCCCACAGCTAGCCCTTTCCTGTCCTATAGTCACTGTAAGACCGGTGCGACGTAAAGCAACTTGTAAAAAAAAAAAATATCGCACATAATTATTTTATTTCAAAGTATCCTTTTGTTAAGTTCGCATCTGTGGTGCAGTGGTTAGTGTTATTAGCTGCCACCCCGGAGGCCCGGGTTCGATTCCCGGCTCTGCCACGAAATTTGAAAAGTGGTACGAGGGCTGGAACGGTGTCCACTCAGCCTCGGGAGGTCAAATGAGTAGAGGTGGGTTTGATTCCCACCTCAGCCATCCTGGAAGTGGTTTTCCGTGGTTTCTCACTTCTCCTCCAGGCAAATGCCGGGATGGTACCTAACTTAAGGCCACGGCCGCTTCCTTCCCTCTTCCTTGTCTATCCCTTCCAATCTTCCCATCCCCCAACAAGGCCCCCGTTCAGCATAGCAGGTGAGGCCGCCTGGGTGAGGTACTGGTCATCATCCCCAGTTGTATCCTCCGACCCAATGTCTCACCCTCCAGGACACTGCCCTTGAGGCGGTAGAGGTGGGATCCCTCGCCGAGTCCGGGGAAAAACCAACCCTGGATGGTAAACAGATTAAGAAGTAGAAGAAGAAGAAGAAGTATCCTTTTGTTTCAATCTAGGACGGAGATAATCTTGTTATTTTGTCCCTGGAATCACTATGTCTTCAAACGTCGTTCGTAAAATGATAGGCTGTCAGTTCAGACACCAAGACGCCAGTTGACATAAACATTTCTATTACCTAGGACGCTGTATGGGAGACATAATTTCGATGTTCCTTTTTTTTTTTTTGCTAGGGGCTTTACGTCGTACCGACACAGATAGGTCTTACGGCGACGATGGGATAGGAAAGACCTAGGAGTTGGAAGGAATCGGCCGTGGCCTTAATTAAGGTACAGCCCCAGCATTTGCCTGGTGTGAAAATGGGAAACCACGGAAAACCATCTTCAGGGCTGCCGATAGTGGGATTCGAACCTACTATCTCCCGGATGCAAGCTCACAGCCGTGCGCCTCTACGCGCACGGCCAACTCGCCCGGTCGATGTTCCTTGACCTAATGCGTACTCTGAGTTCTTCAAAGAAGCAAAGGGGATCCGACAAGGCTGTATTTTAAACCCCATGTTATTCCAAATCTACGGGCTGTGGATGATGAGGACAGGGCTGGTTGGATCCTCACCAGATCCACAATCAACTGCCATAGGTGGCCTAGGTGTCACTGAAGATGCGTACCAGAGAAGTGAGGACCGAGGTAATTTCCCATTGCTTTACTAATTAAAGAAAATGGCAAAGAAATCCTGAATGTCACCACAAATCGAGTCAGAAACCTCTAACTTTAACTTCAGGGATTTGTTATTGAACATGAAATACTCCACAATGGCTTGACGGGAAAAGTCCTACCCCTTTTATCATTTTATTAGACTGAAAAACAGAACGCACACTCTTTCATTTGTTTAAACCATAGGTGGGCAATGAGAGAGCCCCGTTCCTTGAGCTAACAGCATGAGAGTAGGAAGAACCGAGAACATAGTTTGTGCTGTAAAGACTAGATGGTGCAAGCAAAGACACAGCGATGTACCTGGCTGTTTATGCAATATGGTTCATTGTTTATGATGTTTTCCTAAACAAGCTTTTATGTTGGCTTACAGTATTTCTATGAGCACAGGTAGCAGTCAAAGGAGTATTTAGTTATCACATGTAGAAATAATTTTTCTTTCCTACGCATTACCTAAGGAAGTGAATGTAATTAAACGAATTTATTGGCACAAGGCGTTTGTATACAATTTATTTTGTTTCTAATGCACTGAATACAACGACACCTTAAGCACGATAAAACTGTTTTTTTTTTTTTTTTTTTTTTTTTTTGCTAGGGGCTTTACGTCGCACCGACACAGATAGGTCTTATGGCGACGATGGGATGGGAAAGGCCTAGGAGTTGGAAGGAAGCGGCCGTGGCCTTAATTAAGGTACAGCCCCAGCATTTGCCTGGTGTGAAAATGGGAAAACCGAGCTCGATAGCTGCAGTCGCTTAAGTGCGGTCAGTATCCAGTATTCGGGAGATAGTGAGTTCGAACCCCACTGTCGGCAGCCCTGAAAATGGTTTTCCGTGGTTTCCCATTTTCACACCAGGCAAATGCTGGGGCTGTACCTTAATTAAGGCCACGGCCGCTTCCTTCCCACTCCTAGCCCTTTCCCGTCCCATCGTCGCCGTAAGACCTATCTGTGTCGGTGCGACGTAAAACAACTAGCAAGAAGAAGAAAATGGGAAACCACGGAAAAGCATTTTCAGGGCTGCCGATAGTGGGATTCGAACCTACTATCTCCCGGATGCAAGCTCACAGCCGCGCGCCTCTACGCGCACGGCCAACTCGCCCGGTGATAAAACTGTTAAAAGTTTAAATCTGTTTAGATTCGCGCCCATTCACTAGTAGTAACTGAGAGCCGTGCAAGCAGCTGCTAGGAGCGCATACTCTGCTCCTTTACCTCCCTGAGATGGAGCGCTGCTCATCGAGACGAATTGTGCCCGACGTTGGTTTAAACACTGCTCTTTCTATACACCGCCAACGGCCGTAGCCGTGTTGAAACACCGGATCCCGTGAGATCTCCGAAGTTAAGCAACATTGGGCGTGGTCAGGAGTTGGATGGGTTGCCACGCGCTCTTGGTGGGGAGTAAGGGAATGGAGGAGCGGAAAGGAACTGGCCACTCTACCGCACGTAAACTCCGGCTCAGGAGCACCTCTGCGGAGGTTCGGACCTGCCTTCGGGCAGAATAACCTTTACCTTACCTTTCTATACACCGGGCTTTCTGATTATGTGTTCTTTAAAACATTATTCGTGTAGTTCCACGTATTTATGGCTAATCTGATTCTTCTGAGTCCCATTCGCTCACACTCCTTCCCTGTAACTAATTAAATAGGACTCTGTGAGACGCTACAGGCGTCTTCACTCAGCAAATTTGTTTCGTGAGTCACAACGAAGTTTAGTTGCCTGAAGGTCCGATGCTTGCATCTGACAGATAGGAACGTCCTCACAATAAAAATATTCTCCAAGTTTCAATTTGAGCAAAGGTTCGCTACTACAGAGGAGGTATTTTGTAAGCAGTTTCCCTCTCCCTCTCTACACCACTCCTCTTGCAAGTCATTCCAGCCTGAGAAAAGCAGGTAATACCCCGCACTTTTTATAGCCAAAGAATTCCGAGAAATTCGTTAAAAATACTGATATTCATGAACACCCTATGTCCACCACTGAGAATATATTGTACTGAAGTAATTAAACTACCAAACAGTATAAGAACATATAAATTCTATTAGAGCGGTTGTGATTCTAAATGGAAAGAACTGAGCCAGTGACTGCCCTCGGAACCCGATTTCGAATCTTCCGATCTCCAGATGGATGCGTTAATCGGTTGCGTAGGAGAGAAACACTCAGCTCTTATGATACTGAAATGATGGTAATGTATAGATCTGCCAGACAATGACTGAAGTGTAATGAGACCATTTGACAGTACCAATAATAATAATAATAATGCTATTTGCTTTACGTCCCACTAACTACTTTTACGGTTTTCTGAGACACCGAGGTGCCGGAATTTTTTTCCCGCAGGAGTTCTTTTACGTGCCAGTAAATCTACTGACACGAGGCTGATGTATTTGAGCACCTTCAAATACCACCGGACTGAGCCAGGATAGAACCTGCCAAGTTGGGGCCAGAAGGCCAGCGCCTCAACCGTCTGAGCCACTCAGCCCGGCATTTGACAGTACCAAGTGCGTTCTCGGTCAACCGATGCTAAAAACCGACTATATTTTTTAACTTGATAATAGCTTTAGAGAATATTTCATTTTAAGGCGATCGTGCTTGTAAGACGAAAGGGCTTGTTCTGAATCTTAATCTCAGAGTTTAATTGCAACCCATAAATAGAAAATAAATTATATAACCCATTTAAAATATCCTACGTAGTTATTTGTACACTAAATTTGATTCTAATCGATATCAATGATCGTGTAACTATTTCCAATGTTTTTCACTTCTGTACTTCCAGTTACGCAAATTCTTGACTCAGCCACTTCAGGCTCTAGGTACTGTACCCAAATGCGCACCTCTACTTCTTAATTATTTGGTCGATGGCTGACTGAGTCTGGAAAATTGTGTGTATCTGCGAATCTGTGAGTTCATGAAATCTGCACCAGTTGTAATTTACACCACAGAAAGACCAAGCTGGACAGAAATATTCAGTACATGTATAATATCAAGTGGTGAAGTGATACCAGATGCTTTCCAGATAGGTTGTATTTTAGTCCTGTTTGTTTTTAATGTTCTTCAAATAAATTTTACTTGCTTTATGCACTCGTTACAGAGATGTTCCAATAGTACATCTACTACTGTAATTCATTGTAAGAATTGGGGTACAGAATTGTGCAACATCAGTCACAACGATCCAATGAAACTAACAGTTCATTATTGCTAAATCAGACTGATTAAGACCGTTATGTGTTAAGAAAGAAACTAAATGAATATTTGATTCACTTCGTCTAGTCTTCTGTTTGAATATTCTGGCCCAAAAAGGGTAAAGTAATTTTAATGGGACACATAACAAACTATGAGCCTTTTATTTAGTTCACCTGCACTCGTACTCACCAGGGTCCGACGTATTGCGATACATGGATTATGTTACATTTCGAATGTGTTTGAACTGACGAAATTTAGGCTATCCTGTACACTACTTCTATTTAATATTACCAGACATTTGTGTAATTAGTAAAAAGAAATAAGGGTACTAGTGAAAGTAGAATAGTTGAGCTATCCAATTTTACACATTTAAGTAAAATGAAGATATAAATGAGTCTAGAAGCGGAATTGGAAGGCACTGTGTTACTATTCCTGTCTACCTAGATTTGAATTGATAACTTAACAGTAACAACGATGTTATCTGTAATTTAACAACGACGCAGCATATCCTCGTATTAAATACACTTAAACTACGCTGTTTACATGCTCTAAATGCGATGTTCTTTGCATCGGAAAGGGCAGATATACACCCTCCATAAAATGCTTCAGTTACATGCTGTTTTCATGTAAGCAGCCTGAACACTTTCTTAGTGGAGTGTCCTCCTTTGTTGCTCTGAAGGGGACCTAGTCGTGTACGTACTGAAATGTATATAGTGATTCCTGAGCATGTAAGTTTGGTTCTATAGCATCTAGTGATCTTGTAACTTGTATTGTCCACTAATGTGGAAGAATTCATGCCTATACCTGTTGATTGTGGTGTATTACACAATAGGCTTCCGAAACAATTGTATGTAGTATATGATATTTAGGTACACTTTTCTCATGACCTAATTGTGATTTTAAGATGAAACTCACTGAGATTATTCAATACACCCATACCTATATCCCTTAGAAATATTATAATTTCAGTGAGTAATTACCATTAAGAACGAGCTGTATATTGTTTGGACTTAAAGAAGAAAAAATGTTTCAAAATAATATGCAATATTAATTGAGTAGCTTTTTCCTATTGTCATAAATTGACCATATGAGCATGTTAGGAACACGATAAGTGCGTTTTCAAGGTAGTCGTCTAATAAGCTAGTGAATGTTTGATTTATCTTGTAAAGGTTTCACCTTCTTTACAACTTAAGATTTTATTTATGGTTGGCAAAGGACTTATCACCTAATTTTTACATTACATATATAGCTTTCATAGGCTTATATTACTATAAATTCTTAAATCAAAATGATAGTTTATAATTGTGATACGGAAAATGAAAAGGGACCATTTAAATTGACGTTTTGTAACATTCTTATAAAGCACAAAATTCCTAACAATTCGATACCAAGTTTGTTTTCCAACAAATGGTCCCTTTTCACTTTCAGCTTCCCAATTACCAGTATGTTAATGGAGAATTCTAATTCGACGTCCTAAATAGAAGATTGTTGATTTAATAATAGAAATATGTAAGGTATAAAGAAATTCTGGTGTAAATGTACAAATTTGAGGATCCAAACAAGTTGAAATGGAATGAAATCTAGAGAATATGTTTACTCGTAAATTATTAGCGATAACTCAGACAGCTTCGTTTTTAAGGCTGATTTTGCAACTTCAGTTTAACCCAGATCTAACTACGTGTTTTTGCCTTGCGTACCACGGACAGGGCTTGCGTGCTTCTCTTCCCTCCACTGATCAATGCAAGATAAAAGATTCCGCATTTTAATGATCGTGCTGGCAGACCACAGTGAAGGGAAAAAGAAGCAGCTGCAGTTCTTGCAGTATAAACACAGTGAGGCCATCACAACACAAGAATCAATATTGACAAGCGTAACTTTGGCTGGGTCACGGCCAACCAGAACAAACTCATTACATCGGGTCTAACCAGATAGTGTACAGACCGCAGGCGGCCATGCTTCACATTTTATGTGCCTCAACACTAACTCTGTCATCTTGTGGCGAACATTTGTACTGCTACGGACTCCGCGTGATGCAGCTCTATACAGTTCAGGAACTCTGAGGCAATAACATAAGGATTTGTATAATTCTGTGGTATCCTTAACTAGATCCTCGTGCATTTCTCAGTCGATTTTGAGCAAACAACTTCCTCGTCATTCTTTACACAGTCATCTTTAAGTAGAGGAGATTTTATCATTCCCGTTGCCCTGGAATATATTTATGACAGAAAATTCACCATTTTACCTTTCGTTGGTTCTACTTAAGAGTTTCCAGGCTCCTAATCTCTATTGACGATGTAGACGGCAGAGTCTGGTTTAGTTTATTTTTGCAGTAAATATAAGTTTATGCCTCCAACAAAAGAGTTGTCATTCTGGACATCATATGCGTCTCGGTCTTGTACGTGTACCCAAGTAACAAACATATCAACTCCAAGAGTAGGCTATTATAAAGACGTTAATTTCTGTCGGCAGTGGTAAGGAGTTCAAAGAGCATTGCTTTCTAATAATAATAGATAAGGTAAGGGTGTATTCTGCCCGAAGGCAGGTCCGAACCTCCTCAGAGGTGTGCCTGAGCCGGAGTTTACGTACGGTAGGGTGACCAGTTCCTTTCCGCTCCTCCATTCCCTTACCCCCACCAACAGCGCGTGGCAACCATCCAAGTTTTGACCATGCCCAATGATGCTTCACTTCGGAGATCTCACGGGATCCGGTGTGTCAACACGGCTACGGCCGTTGGCCTAATAATAATAATAATAATAATAATAATAATAATAATAATAATAATAATAATAATAATAATAATAATAATAATAATTAAAGAAGACAAGTATACAGACTATTATTATTATTATTATTATTATTATTATTATTATTATTATTATTATTATTATTATTATTATTATTATTATTATTATTATTATTCCTTAAAGCTCAAGAGAAACCACTGCACATTAAGAGATTGCCTGACCGATAAATAATATCGTACAATATTATAGGCTTACTTAAAGTCATATTTGATTTCGTGCCACTGCATAATAAGGAGGTAAAGGCTAAAGCTAGGCAAATGAAGCTGTTCCTGCAGTCAGATAATGTCACGTGAGTGGAGAATGATATGTCTTCCACAAGAGGAAGAGGAATACGAAATTGATACTCAGAACACAAATCGTCTGTCCTTCAGAAGGTAAGACAGTCAAAGAAAGACGCAGGAGGTAATGACTAAATTGTACAGAAATAGAAGAGTACTATATGCAGCACATTTCCTTCCGTAGCGTCTGTGGCTATGATTGACTAGACAGTTTTATACCTGGTGTTCCATAGATATATACCAAATATACAGCGTTCTGATGATGATGATGCTTGTTGTTTAAAGGGGCCTAACATCGAGGTTATCGGCACCTAATGGTACGAAATGAGACGAAATGGAATGAGAAATTAAAAGCCCAAAATTCTCCACTGACCAGAATTCAAAGCATGAGGACGAAGAATGAATGGAGAGATATGAATTTAAAACAATCAGTGGATGCCACCCGCAATACTTTACATTCATAGAAACTGACGGAAAAAACAATAGGATTACTGACCAAGGGACTGCTGCTAGAGCATAATACTGAATCGAGGATGCTTGCAGTCTAAAGGGGGTCCAAAATCCAAGTTATCGGCCCCTCATAACGGTACTTATCGCTAGGAAAGTAGAACCATGGTATTTCGTCATGTTGCGGTACTAATCAAACGTAGCAGAGACTCGCGGTATTCCACACATTATGGTACTACTCATAGGTTATGAAATTCGACATATAATACAGACCTATGGTTCTTCTCACATTGCGGCGCCATTTACAGGCAACGCAACCCTATGGTGTTCATCACATAAGAGTACTAATCACAGGGACCTTCCGCTATCCCGTGGTGTTCCTCATAAAATGGGTACTAATCATAGGCAAGGCAGAACCATGGTAGCTATCATCCCATGGTCCTGCTCATATGGTGGTACTAGTCACAGGTACTGCAAAAGCCGACCGCACGGTGCTCCTATGTGCTACTAATCACAAACCTATTTCGTACCTAATATAGTGGTACTACGCGCAAGTAAAAGCGATTCTTGGTGTTCTCCGCGTGGTGGTACTGATCACAAGTAGTTTCTTAGTTCTAATACTATCATCCCTTGGTCACCCCTTTTAGTCGCCTCTCACGACAGGCAGGGGATACCGTCGGTGTATTATTCGTCTGCCTCCCCCACCCACAGGGGGTAGTGTGTTTGGTCCGCGAGAGGTATTTTATTTCCCTCAAGTCCGCCGGCAAGCCGGTTAGGACCCCCCTATCCGCCACCTGGGACGCGCCACGTGGGAGTATCACCTCTCCCCCTGCTACGCCTGCGTAGCATGTTCGTGGATACAGCGTTCTAAGACGTGAGTCATCGACTGAATCTCATTACATTACGTACTGTGATTATAATCAACTTTTGACTTGCCTAAAACAGCTTATAAAATATAGTTAAGGATAACATTTAGTCTCGTTTTAGGGTGTACTTTCATTCAACGCTAGAATGATAGTGGTACTGATGATAAAAACATGCACGGAACCAAGAGCTTGGGAGGAAACGAAGGTAAAGAAGGCGGAGAAGGGAGGTAACTAGCGTTGTGTTGCAGTTACGAGAAGCCGACGTGGACACTTCCGTAGGAACTAGCGAAGTGAACGTTCCTCCACTCTCACTCACCCACATACGAAACTCATTTTGTGCGCAGCCAAGGTTTTGTGCCATCAAATAGTAATCTACCTTTATCAGATGACAAGTTGTTTTCCAGTCATTTTCAACACAAGTAGAAGGTGCATTGAATATATCTTCACTGATATTCCACCATTCTATTTACGCAATATAGACTTTATTGCTTTATAAAATGTGTATTCTTATTAGGAAGTTCAAATGTCTCTCTCAACGCTAGAAAATTGACCGTCAGCTTCTCACTTCGCACCTTCAACTACAAAAATATCCGTTATAAAGTACCATTCTTCCAGCAGCGCATGAGCAAGTGCAGTTAGTAATGCGAGTGGTTGGAGCCTGTAGTGAGGTCTTGGTTCTAGATCTTCATACAGGTATTTCGATATGTTCAATTTGGAACCCTGGACTGGCCAATCCATTTCCGTAAGCTTATTGTCCACAAACCACTTGTGAAAATACCTCGCTTCATGGCAGAGAATGATCATCCTAGAACACGCAGTGATCATCACAGAACTGGTCTTCTACAAAAAAAAAAAAAAAAAAAAAAAAAAAAAAAAAAACACGCAGGTGGTTACAGTGTTATTATACGAATTTAAATTGAGTGCAATATCCTTCCGCCTTAAAAGTGTTGTTTAGTGTAACGAAGTGACCAAGTCCTGTCCACACTGTCAAACCAGCTCCACTAAATTTCACTGCAGGCACTGCTCAGAAATGTATCGTATGCCTGGCATTCGCAGCACTAAAACAATTCCATCAGATTGCCAAGTGATATTCCATGATTTACCGCTCAAAATTAAGGACTCCAGCCATGCACAAACCAGTGGCTGCGCTTTTTACGCAACGACATATGCGGTTTATGAGCGGGTGCCTAAACTTTGAACCCTAGTCCTTATGTCTCCTGTGGAGTTAGTGCATTGCGAGATTCACGGATAATTGTGATTCATGATGTCATGTGTCCTTCCTCAATGATCGATTATCCTATCGGTCGACATACGTAGCCCACCCGGCTGTGGTTTTGTTACGAGAAGTATTGCCTATTTCAACTCCAAAATCACGTTCCCGAAAGTCGACTTGGGCAACTTCAGAATGGTGGAGATAACCCTTATTAAGAGTTTACTAACGTAGCAGCCTATAACCATCCCACTTTCGAAGTCACTAAGCTCCCTTACACCACCCATTCTGCAGGCATCTCGTAGCAATGAACAACACCGAACACTCAGCCGCACTTTATCGCAGCAGTGGCGGTCGTAGTGATATCCAAGCTCTGGTTTACGTGCACAGAGCAGTCCTTTCCATCTGACAGTGCAGTTATTTGAACAACCCTGGCAAAACGCGGTCATGTAAATAGGGATCTAACCAATGACGGAACTAGTCTTATAAGGGAAACCTAGACAACGCTGTTCATCTTTCCTAGAAGAACTGCTGGACTAGTATATTTCCCATATGTGTGAAAAAATATATATCAAGTTTACTTCGAATAGAGTAAATGAATTATACCAAATATTATTCGTATCTGTGACGAAGTCCGCCTCTGTGGTGTAGTGGTTAGCGTGATTAGCTGCCACCCCCGGAGGCCCGGGTTCGATTCCCGGCTCTGCCACGAAATTTGAAAAGTGGTATGAGGGCTGGAACGGGGTCCACTCAGCCTCCGGAGGTCAACTGAGTAGAGGTGGGTTCGATTCCCACCTCAGCCATCCTGGAAGTGGTTTTCCGTGGTTTCCCACTTCTCCTCCAGGCGAATGCCGGGATGGTACCTACCATAAGGCCACGGCCGCTTCCTTCCCTCTTCCTTGCCTATCCCTTCCAATCTTCCCATCCCTCCACAAGGCCCCTGTTCAGCATAGCAGGTGAGGCCGCCTGGGCGAGGTACTGGTCATTCTCCCCAGTTGTATCCCCGACCAAGAGTCTGAAGCTCCAGGACACTGCCCTTGAGGCGGTAGAGGTGGGATCCCTCGCTGTGTCCGAGGGAAAAGCCGACCCTGGAGGGTAAACAGATGATGATGATGATGATGGTGATGATGATGATGATGATGATGATGATGATGATGATGATGATCTGTGACGAATATCTAGCACTCTCTGGCCTCCGCCTATCTCTTCTTCTACCTTAGCAATCCAACATTAAAATTACCATCTAGCAGCCAAGTGCACACCTACGGTAACCATCACACGATAGATCAAGCACCTGAGACTTCGAAAGTTAAAGTTCAGTCATTATTCAGCATCTCCTCGCAAGTACAAATGAAAGTGAACGACCCTTTCAAGTTAAAAGTTCGAGTTCTACCCAATGATATCCAAATATTTGACCCCAAGGACAGTGACATACTTGACTGAAAACTTGTAGAGCTCAACTTTCCGATCTACTAGGTAACAGGAAGAAAGCAACGCATAATTGATGTCCTCTGAATTCTTCTACCTAGAGCTCTGTTGAACGCCGTTATCTGGATCACGCCCTCCCTTTCCTCCTACGTATGGAAAATATTTCGTACCAAATAGTGGTTCAACTATTATTCACTTATGTTACTAGTTTTCAACTAGTTTTCAAAGGGGTCGACTATGATTTTCCCGTTCATAATATAGGTTAGGTATGAAAATGAAATAATACAATGTTTACTCAAATTAATGCACTGGGGAGAAATGTGCTAGTTCATACCACAAAAATGTTTCATGTTTTGTAATGTGTTCCAATCGAAATCAATACAAGCGTTTATTATAAAGTATAATAATTTCGTGTGACTATTTCTAGCCGAGTGTAGCTCTTGTAAGACAGACCCTCCGATCTGCCATGTGTAGGTAACTGCGTGTTATTGTGGTCGAGGATAGTGTTATGTGTGGTGTGTGAATTGCAGCGATGTTGGGGACAGCACAAACACCCAGTCCCCGAGCCAGGGGAATTAACCATTTAAGGTTAAAGTCTCTGACCCGGCCGGGAATCGAACCCGGCACCCTCTGGACCAAAGGCCAGTACGCTAACCATTTAGCCATGGAGCCACCGAGCTCGATAGCTGCAGTCGCTTAAGTGCGGCCAGTATCCAGTATTCGGGAGATAGTAGGTTCGAACCCCACTGTCGGCAGCCCTGAAAATGGTTTTCCGTGGTTTCCCATTTTCACACCAGGCAAATGCTGGGGCTGTACCTTAATTAAGGCCAAGGCCGCTTCTTTCCAACCCCTAGCCCTTTCCTGTCCCATCGTCGCCATAAGACCTATCTGTGTCGGTGCGACGTAAAGCAACTAGCCAAAAGAAAGCCATGGAGCCGGACTATTATAAACTTGAGTTAGGGAAAATTAATGATAAATATGAGGACTGAGTTCGTTAACGACCAGTCTGAAAACAGAAGTACAGAAAATAATGTCTACACATAGGAGGTTTCTAGTTGATATGCTAGTTTCTTTTGACTGTAAAGCCTGACTACACTTAGCCAGTTCATTCAAACACTATTCGCACAGTTACACAAATATTAAATTAATCATGACAGAGCAATACAAAATGACTAATTTTAATATTCCATTTGACTTTTTTAAAGTTTTTTACGTCGCACCGACACAGATAGGCTTTTTTTTGTGACGATGGGGCAGGAAAGGGATAGGAGTGGAAAGGAAGCGACAGTGGCCTTAATTAAGATACAGCCCCAGCATTTGCCTGGTGTGAAAATGGAAAAGTACGGAAAACCATCTCCAGAGCTGCCGACAACGGGGGTTCGAACCCACTATCTCCCTAATACTGAATACTGTCTGCGTTTAAGCGACTGCAGCTATCGAGCTCGGTTCGTTTGATTCATTGAATATATTCAATACCAGTTATATCGAACCACTCATTGCTTTGTTCAGTATTAGTCTACCGTCCCTTAAAATGTATTTATGTTACCCGTACTTTATAGATAACCTAAAATTGTCGAATCCTGTTCGTATACAGGACTAGTAAAACAATATGTTTGAGCTGAAGCACAACAATACAGATGGAATCGTTAGTGGCAATGATAATTCAATGAATGAAACACTAATGAATTCATAAAATAATCACAACTGTGTATAACACTCGGAAGTACAAGAAGTAATGACTAGACTGAAGCAGTTTCCAAGATATTCGTCAATATGTTACGAAAGTTACTTTTAGAAATACTGGTGTTAGTGAATTCCCGTCCCGCGGTCTAGGGGTAGAATTCCCGCCTCTGACTCGGAGGCCCCTGGTTCGATTACAGGTGAGGTCAGGGATTTTTACTTGGACTGAGAGCTGTTTCGAGATCCAATCAACCTACCGGTACGTGATTGTAATTGATGAGCTGTCTGGCGGTAAAGTGACGACTCCGGTCTAGAAAACCAAGAATAACGGCCGAGAGGATTCGTCACACTGACCATGCGTCACCTCGTAATCTGCAGTCCTTAGGACTGAGCAGCAGTCGCTTGGTAGGCCAAGGCTCGTTAGGGCTGCAGTGCCATGGGATGTGGGATCTTTGTTTTGGTGTCAGTGAATTGGGACAGCAAGTTTACATTGGGATAGGAATCGCACATTAAGCCTATGGACGGACACCATACACTTATACATTCCGAACTAATTCCCGAGAGGCTTCGCACTAGCTAAGGCGGCTAAAGCGCACACCGTTGGGACTGCACACGCAGGCCGTGCAGATATCCCAGGCTTTCATTTTTTCTTCCTTGTAATTTCTATTACTGCGGATCTTATACAGGCACATTCTTACTCATTTCCAAAGAATGAAGTTTCATTTGGAGGTCCGTTTGTATCGGACTTTACTCAGCGCTGTTTTTGTGAAATTGTGATTCAGCCGAAAAAGGACTGTCGATTAAAAAGGCTATATTTCTGGCCACATTGTATAATGTATAATGAGAAGAATGATCTCGGAACGACGAAGTCATATCGTGGATCTCTTGTAGTAATTGCTGATAGCATGAATAAAATGAAGTTTCATAATAGACCTACTTGAGTAAATGATGACCCACTGATGTTAGTCGGTTGGACAAATGCTTCTGTACCAATATGACGGTCAGTCCAGACAGCGTCTAAGAAAACTTCTTCATTTTCATTAGACATTATAGGAGCATCCCTAATGGAATATTTCTTATCGAAGTGCCCCAGTTGTACAAATATTTTTCAAGACGCCAGAACGCATTGGCGTGTCTTTTCTTCTCTCAAGAAATCGCTTATCATGCATGCATTACGACAGTGATGGCCTCTTTCAAGTTTCTCCATAGATTGATAAAATATCAGCGTATTCACAACTTGAATACACCATGAATGTAGATTAACAGACGAGTGAATGAACAAGCTTCCTTTACACACATCCGGAGTTCGGGCAGAATACGTGTTTAAAAAACATTGTCTTGCCGTTCCAAAGGGATAATATGTTGTTCATAGGCAAAATGAAGCTGTTACTAACTTCAAAAATATCTGTACGGAGAGGAATTCGAACTTTGGACTCATTTTCAATTCTCATTTTTTTTTTTTTTTTTTTTTTTACAATTTGCTTTATATCGCATCGACACAGAGAGGTATCATGGAAACGATGGGAGAGGAAAGGGTTAGGAGCAGGAATTACTGTAAATTCATTAAGGTACAGCCTCAGCCTTGTGTAAAAATGGGAAATCACGTGATAACATCTTCAGGGCTGCCAACAGTGAGGTTCGATCCCACCATCTCTAGAGTATAAGCTGACAGCTATGTGACCCAAACCACGCAGCAACTCACTTAGTCACAGTTGTAATCCAACCGTCTTGGTGAACGGACGTGAACTGCTGATAGTGAGTTAAGAATGGGAGTATCTATCGAGCAATACCAGTGCGCTATAGGGACGTGACAATGCAGGATTAAAAAATCCACGATGTCTATAGTCCGCTTTATATAGCGCAAGTGGGGTTAACGTGATTGGTGGTTATGACTCTTTTAGTGATTGGGGGCGTTGAAATGAACCCCAGTCCTGGACTATCTTCACAGGGCATTGAAAAGGTAAAGGAGGTAATAAAGGATGTGTGTGAAGTAGACAAGACCAGGGAAATAATATTATACCAGTGCTATGAGGTTAAGGATATGAAAAGCTACCTACAACTGGAGTTGAACGACATACAGGTGAGCTTGATTAAAAATAAGTCCGACCTAGAGGAAATTAAGAAGTGAGTACAGGACTTAAAAGAAAGGTTAAGAGACTTGAATAGAAGGATCTAAAAGTAGATATATATCAGCTGGAAGACTCCATCAAGGAGAATATTAATGAGATGATAAACAAAATGATATCGTTCATTAAGGAAAAATAAAAGAAATATGTAGTTAGAGTGATGTTGATATGGTTTTTAGAATAGGAAAGAATACGGTAAGGATACCTGTAAATGAATGTATGGTATCGATTCTAAAGGCGCGCATATTTTTTGGAAAATGTGAAGGATTGGAAAGGGACCAAGATATGGATCAGTAAAGAACTGGACTCGGGAGAAGTGGAAGGCATAAGAAATCTACGTTTTCACTTAGGCAAAGCACCTAATTCAGGTCTCAACGCCTTTATTCGTGGTAATAGCCTAATGGGAGGAGATTCGTGGTCCGCCAGACAGCTAAAGGATATAGAAGGGCGTTCTGATGTGTCAGCAGTGAGTGACGAGGTCAACTCCAGTACGAGGAAACCATCGGGTGACGACCTAGCAGAAAGAGTTCAACAACCAGGAAGTAGCAGCGTTGACAGCCCTGAAGAGTCGTCCTCGTCCATCAGCAGTGCAGAGCTGTAGAAACGAAAGAGGAAGTATTGTGTCAAATGGATGACAGCAAAGCAAGGAAGGAAGAAGGCAAACTTAAGGTACCATTAGACATGTGGGTTAGAAAGGGGATGGAGAGTGAAAGTAAAGGCACGGATACAGATGACAACGTAATTAGTTCCCCAAGTGGAAGTATTATACAACAAAAAAGCACAAGTCATTCGCAGCAGTTCCTTCAGTATTATGGACATTCCGACAAGTAAATAACTAGTATGGAACATAGGCTGTGTAAATAAAGAAGGTTGTATTGAATAAACTAAGAAATGATAAGATGAGGTAGTTAATGTCTGAAGATGAGATTACGGGAATGACAGAAACGTGGCTCCCAGCAGGATGTAAACTACAAATACCGTGTTGTAACATCTGGAGTAAAACAAAACTGAGGGGAGGTTGTAAACTATGTTTGTAAAGGAAGCGCTATTGAAACGGGTACAGCCCTTGATGAAGTAGTGTGGGTTAGGATAATTAGGAGGGAAGAAGGAGAGAGAGAGAGACAGAGAGAGAGAGAGAGAGAGAGAGAGGAAATTAATTATAGGATTCCAATACAACCATCCGGAGGGATCGCCCTTTGCAAATAAATCAGATAAATCGAGACAATGAAGAACCACTCTGTGCGAATCAGGGTCTTACGTTCGTGATCGTGGGAAAATACGGCGTCAGCGAAGGATGTAAGTGAAGATAGTTCCCGGTTCTCTTGCGAAATAATCGGGAATAAGTGTGGTGTAAACAAGAAGCGAGTGAAGAATGGTATCCAGTGTGAAATGTGTTTAATTTGGTACCATTTTGAGTGTATGTGTAGTGCTGGTTTTGCTAAAAATGAAGATACTTGGACCTGTGTGAGCTGTGGCGAGAGCAATTTGAATAGCGGTAATAAACCTAAGCCTACAACGGTCAACGAATCGCTGGCGTCTCATTCCCTGGAGGATGGAGGTAATGATAATATACTTATAATTCTCTCTTTATTGCAACAGGATTTACAAGCATTAAAAGCGGAGAATGAGATTTTAAAGGAGAAGGTACGTTTACTGGAATCGAAAGTACCGGTACCAGTAATCACTCAGAACGCAGGTGGCTCCGTGAATTCTAGCGCGTGGTGTCAAGTTGCTTCAGATTCTAGGAGGAAAAGTGTACAGTTAAATAAGGACAACTTTGTAATTGACACCAAAAATAGATTTTCAGCCCTGAGGGAAGTAAGCGATACGCAAGGACTTATCCGTATGGGAAGCAGTCAAACGTATAGCGCAAAATCCGTTACGAGAAGCGGCAAAGTTAGGCCTAAAATCGCACACAGTGCACCGGCGAAGTGTCGAACATTCTTATATTTGGTGATAGCCAGGCGAGGGGAATTGCTGAGAAAATGAACAATGAAGATATTGCAGCATCGGCCTTCATCTATCCTGGGGTCCCAATCACGAAGGTATTGGAAAACACGGAACAGGCAGCAAGAAATCTCGGAAGTCGTGATGCAGTAGTGATCATCGGCGGGATGAACGACGTAGCTCACAACAACGACGCTAAGAATGTCATTTCTAAACTTAAATGTACACTATGTAAGCTGACTCACACTAATATCTTTGTAGTGAACGTGCCCCACAGGCACGATTTGATTAGAGACTCGTGTGTGAACATTGAAGTGAACAAAGTTAATACAGAGATGGTTAAAATTTGTAAACATTTTCGTAATACACAGGTAATTGATAGCAGCAGTTTCGAGAGACACTGTTACACAAAGCATGGCCTTCATCTAAACAATTTACCGGGCGAGTTAGCCGTGCGCGTAGAGGCGGGCGGCTGTGAGCTTGCATCCGGGAGATCGTGGGTCCGAGCCCCACTGTCGGCAGCCCTGAAGATGGTTTTCCTTGGTTTCCCATTTTCACACCAGGCAAATGCTGGGGCTGTACCTTAATTAAGGCCATGGCCGATTCCTTCCAATTCCTAGGCCTTTCCCATCCCATCGTCGCCATAAAACCTATCTGTGTCGGTGCGACGTAAAGCAACTAGCAAAAAAAAAAAAAAGCATCTAAACAATACAGGTAAACAAAAGATAGCAAATATTGTTCTAGATTTTAGTAATCTTAAGATATGTACTGTAAAAAAGGCAACTCCCTTGAATTATAATACTGACCAGGAAAACTAGTAAAAAGAGCCAGCTGTACCTCAAGCTGGCTCAGTCAACTAGAAAATGAAACTCAGGAAAGTAAGGAATTCCAAGTTACCCAATTGCAACAGTCAAGTTTTAGGGAGGAAGGGGGTCTGAGATTGCTCTCGTTAAACTGTCAGAGTGTAGTAAATAAACAATTAAAATTCGGTACATTGATGGAAACTTATGAGACTGATGTGGTGATAGGAGAGGAATCGTGGTTGAGAGAAGGGGTGGGTAATAGAGAAGTATTTCCAGAAGGGTACACAGTCTATCGTAGAGACCGAGTAGATAAAAAGGGGAGGGGGTGTTTATTCTGGTGAAGGAAACTTATTTCTCACTTGAATGGTTTACTGATGAAAGGGATGAAATTTTAGGGATAAAATTAGTTTGTGATAATATGAAGGAGGTGGGAATTACAGGAACATACAAGCCTGGAAGAGAGGAAAGTGACATGGAAATATTTGAGAAAATAATAGATTATACTCATAAAAACAATAATAATGATATGGTAATAATTGGGGGAGATCTAAACTTGCCTGAAATTGAATGGAATGGAGCTGCAAGTGAAGCCCATGAACAGAAACTGGCAAATAAGTTAATTTGGGAGGGAGGATTTACACAAGTAGTACAAGAACCGACTCGTCTCAATAACTTACTAGATGTATTCTTGGTTAAACCATGGGAAATTGTTGATAAAAGTGAGGTAATTGAAGGAATAGGTGATCATAAGGCTGTAATAATGGATGTAAGACTGGTACCAAAAAGGCTTAATAAGAGGGTCACACAAGACAAGAAATTGTACAGAAAAACTAAAGTTGATGAATTTGGGACTTACCTTAAATCACAATTCAGTTGTAGGATAAGTGGATACACTTTGGGCTAAATTTAAAGGAATCACTTGGGAAGGAGAGAAGAGATTTGTACCTGTTAAGAAGGGTAAAATGACCTCAGACCCTGTTTATTATACGAGGGAAATAAGAAAATTAAAAAGAAAATGTAGAATAGTAAACAGGAAAATCAAAGAGGGTAGGGAGAGTAGAGAAACTAGAAAACAGCTAATGAGGGAACTGAATAGAATGAAAAAGGAAGCAAAAGAGAATTATATGAATGGCATACTTCAAGAGGGTAATAACCACAAAGGGAAATGGAAAAAAAACTGTATTCATATATCAGGAATCAAAAAGGAAAAGGAATACAAATTCCTACAATGGTGGGAGAAGGGGGTGAACACTTTTTAACAGATACTGAGAAAGCAAACCTATTTAGTAGGGAATTCAGAGATTCAGTAGATGATTGTCAGGAGTTGGAAACCGAAACAGAAGATACAGAGGGAAACAAGAAGCTTCTCATTCACAAATGAAGATATGTTCAGAGAAATCCAACTGATTCAGCAAGGAAAAGCAGCAGGAAGTGATCAAATTACTGGGGAGGTGTTAAAGACAATGGGGTGGTACATAGTGCCTTATTTAAAATTTATCTTTGACTATGTCATAAATAATAGTGTAATACCAAAGGAATGGAAGGAATCTATAATAATACCAAATTATAAAGGAAAGGGTGATAAAAGGAAACCAGAGACCAATCAGCCTGACTAGTATAGTTTATAAAATACTGGAGAGTTTAATATCAAAGCACATCAGAGGGATATGTGATGATAAAAATTGGTTCATGAGGAGCCAGTATGGATTTAGAAAGAAATTTTCTTGTGAGGCACAACTGGTGGGATTTCAGTAGGACATAGCAGATCAATTGGATTCAGAAGGCCAGTTAGATTGCATAGCCATAGATCTTTCCAAAGCCTTTGATAGAGTGGAACATGGAATATTATTAAAAAATTGGAGGGAATTGGATTGGACGTAAGGGTTACACATTGGATAAAAACATTTCTAAATTCAAGGGTTAAGAAAGTCAAAGTAGGAAATAATGTATCACAGGAAGAGAAAGATTGGAAGGGAATTGCACAGGGTAGTATAATCGGTCCATTACTTTTCTTAGTATACGTAAAATTTAGGGAACGATATAACATCAAAAATAAGATTGTACGCAGATGACATAATTGTTTATAGGGCAATAAATAATACTGAGGATTGTTCAGAATTACAAAGGGACCTTGAGAGTATCCAGCAATGGGTTGAAGAGAATAATATGAAGGTTAATGGAGGCAAATCAACTGTTACAACATTTACAAACAGGAGTTTTAAAACTGAATTTGAGTATACTTTGGATGAGGTAGTTATCCCAAAAGATGGCAAGTGCAAATACTTAGGTGTGAGATTTGAAAGTAATTTGCACTGCAAGGGTCATGTGGATGACATTGTTGGGAAAGCATACAGATTGTTACATATCATAATGAGGCTACTTGAAGGATGCAACAAAGAATTAAAAGAGAAAAGTTACTTAAGTATAATTCGTCCATTATTGGAATATGCAAACAGTGTTTGGGATCCTCACCAAGAATACCTAATAAAAGCAATAGATAGTGTGCAGAGGAAAGCATCAAGATTTGTAACAGGGGATTTCAGGAGAAAGAGTAGTGTATCAGAAATGTTAAAGGAACTTGGGTGGGAAACTTTAAGTAAGAGAAGGGAGAAAACTAGACTTATAGGATTATATAGAGCCTATACAGGAAAAGAAGCATGGGGAGATATCCGTGAGAGGCTTCAGTTGGAAAATAATTATATTGGCAGGACTGACCACAAATATAAAATTAGAAGGAATTTTTGCAGAAGCGATTGGGGTAAATTTTCATTCATTGGGAAGGGTGTGAAGGAGTGGAACAGTTTATCAGGGGTAGTGTTTGATCCTTTTCCAAAATCTGCACAGATATTCAAGAAGAGAATAAACAGCAACAGAGAAAATAAATGAAATGTTAGAGGGCATTCGACCAGTGCAGGTTAATGTAAATAAAAAATGTGTGTGAATAAATTAATTCCATCCCCTGGCCTAAGGAGTTTGGACAGCCAAAGTAGGGGACTGCCTGTAGGGGTGAAGTACAGTGGGGACTTTGAGGGCCCTGGGACCGCTACGGTAGCTGTGAAGGCCCTTCAGGAACTCTGAAAAGTGGTGACAAAAGGGGCTCTGGTTAAGATGCAGCAGGTCGTTATGCTACTTAGGTTTCAGAATGGGTAAAAAATAAATAAGTAAACAAATGCAATGTAAATTTTAATCTTATACCAGTTGTATAGTATAATTTGAAGTAATTCCACATACTGTAAATCAGTTGACTATATTTGTAAGTAGTACAGGAGATATTATTAATAGAATTTTGTAAACAATATAAATTTATTAAGAAAGAGCTGTGTGTTTAATAGAAAAAATTGTTAGCATAAATATTGTATAATATTGTATTTTGGAAAAATATTCTTCTCTTGTTAATTTAATATCTAGTGCTTGACAATAATGAATTTTAGTGTACCATTTGCCACCGAGGTAGACACCTCATTTGCAAATAAAGAGATTTTGATTTGATTTTGATTATCATGGGAGATTTTAATGCAAGTGTTGGTGGAAAAAGTCCGGTGCACGATAGAGAAATAAATGAGATACTAATAGGGGGAAGGAGAAGTCAAGAAAAAGAATATAATAAGAATGGAGAAAAGTTACTACAAGTGTGTGCACGAGATGAACTATACGTACTAAATGGTTTGTGGCCGGGGCGATGAAACAGGAAATGTAGCCTATATTATTGACTCAGGAGGGAGCACAATAGATTTAGCTACAGCTTCTAGGAAGGCACTTAATTACACAAAAGACATTAAGGTAAAGAACTGGGAAGCATCTCATCATTTTCCATTTCTTTTTAAGTTGCAGGGAATTGAATGAAATCCAAATGAGAGGGTACTATTGTACAGAAAGAGTTGATAGGGTGTAGATGGAGAGATCATTATAGAGACGAATTTAAGGATTATTTCAGAGGGAATGCCTTCGAAATCTTAAAGACAAGTATTTAAAATATGATAAAGCATAATAACGTTAATGAAGCAATAAAAAAGGTGGAAAGAGCAATAGTAATTGATGGTAGCAGAATGGTTGTAAGAAAGAGAAGGGTAAATAACACACATTTTTGGTAAAACGATTAATGTAGAAAAAAGAAATCTTAAATGATAAGGGTCCTAAAAATGTACAGAAATGAGGGATCACAGGGAATAAGGGTAGAATTCTGTAAGTAACGAACGTAGTACAAAGATATACTAAGTGAAAATGAAGGAAGTTGGCAGTCCAAAGAAGTACAGTTATTGAATAGGTATTGTAAACAAAATGAAACCAAAAATATGGAACAGACTAACGAAAATTTGTAAAGATTGTAAGAATGATAAACCAAATAAGTATAAGCAATATGAATGGATGGAGTATTTCAAGGGATTATCAGGGGGTCAGGATAAATGGAAATCTAAGGAAAATGAGATTGGCATACTTAAAAATATAGAGAACACACTGCCCTCATTAGATGGTTCAATAACCACGGAGGAAGAATTAGGGAAAATGAAAACAGGGAAGAGAGGAAAACCATGTGCTATATTTAGAACAACTTACGAATTTTGAAAAGGACTACGTAACAACAGATATATGCTGGGAATAACAACAAAATATTTAACACAATATATACTAATGATGCCAAAACTGTGGGTGAGACGATGTTTTGAGTATCATTTTCGAATTAGGAGGCAGAAATACATACGGAATACATACATTTGCAAAAAACATTTTTTCACTGTTGCATTGTGTTATCAGGTAGATGATCCTACAGTTAGGCTGGTGGTGGCTTATACATGACTATTCAGAACCCCGGTTCTGTCAACATGCTATTTAACTCTTCCACAATTATGGCATACTGGTGTTCAAACAAAGTCTCTATTATGTTGGACATGAACGCGGCATATGCGGTATCTTATCCCGTTGTGTGCGTATTTACGTGTCAAAAATACATATATCGTCGCCATAAGACCTATCTGTGTCGGTGCGACGTAAAGCCACTAACAAAAATAATACATATAGCGTAACACCGGACTCGAATGAGGAGCATCAGACATTCAGGCTTAGAATAAGATACTCCATAAACTCTAGGGCATATAACATTATAATTCACTTATTAAATGAACCTACTTAGCGTTCAAATATAATCTACACCTTTGGTATGTCTCTAATAATTCGCTGATACCAACATAAAAATAACAGTCGTTTCCATCAATACTCATTAGCACATTACGGCGTCCAATACATCATTCAAACGAAGACTAATAAATATGCATGCGTGTACACACCAAATTTTTTTTTTTTGCTAAGGGCTTTACGTCGCGCCGACACAGATAGGTCTTATGGCGACGATGGGATAGGAAAGGCCTAGGAGTTGGAAGGAAGCGGCCGTGGCCTTAATTAAGGTACAGCCCCAGCATTTGCCTACACCAAATATAAATCTAACATTTAGCATATACGGTAGCTTCTCCAGACCGCATATTCTCAACGCAGCTTTCATTGTTCCAATCTTATTGGAAGACATTTCCCCATGAAGTATTCGACGCAGTTATAACATACCTGATCATAACCTGAATTATACTAAAATGACATGTTCCAGATTCCGTTCCTCTAATATCAGCCTGAGCTAACACGAAGGATCTAATATGCCAACCTGCTGTTCCCATATTACTACTACATCCCAACAACGATATAATATTCCGTCGCAAATTATGTCTACGTGAATAGTAAGTAAAATAATTCACACTGCACACGAAAATCACCACACGTCTCGCCAGTAACTCATGAAATTCAGTTACACAACACCATAAATGCATGCCATTACCTGTTATTCAAACTACCATTTAAATTCCGCCACAACATAATCGCACACACGCCGATTGACGTAACAAATTTAGAAGACCGAACTCGGAGAAATACACACCATAACAACGCCCATTACGCCTTGCAATAATTCGTTACGTGTTTCTTTCTTTCCATCGTTCGATAACCTTAGGGTAATCTAGACATGATATACTGTAGCCTACATCATGCACTTAATAAAGCTGAAAACAAAACAAAAATAACGTTATTTTCCTGCATGATTATAATCTAAGTCACTGACTTGGTTACCAGGGTCTAGGTTGTGCATAGTTTACATTCCCTCTTTGTGGTTGCCGGATATAGGGCGCTTGGGGTTCACCGTCTCGTTAGGAACGCATCTCTTCGGAATTTAGGCGTAGTTATGACTCAATACATTAAATTTCGTCCTTGACAAACCTGAAACTTTTCACAATCCAGTTAACATTTATAATATATAAATTTACATTCAAGAGTATATTTAATTGAAAATGTATCCCATATTTGTATTACAAACTGGTGTAACCAACTCATCTTTCTCTAGGTTTTACTTCTCGTAGAATTACGTTTTATTGCGACTAGTTATCACCAATCCTTCTGACCAATTCCAACTTAGATTGTCAGTACCGAAAACTTGGACTTTTAACGACAACTGGTTGTTCTTCTACTATTACAACACAGCATGTTAATGGAATAAAGGAATCTCTACTAAATACGCCTTCTGTAAAATCTTCAGAGTGTAGTTCTAATAATTTCGACTGTTGCGACATAAATATTTTCCTCCTACATGGCCTCATTATTTACGTTCGTTGGTTTCATTTATTGTAATATCCTAATTATAACTTCCTGAATACTTAAATTAGCACTAAATAACTGCTATATACATGATTAAACCACTCTAACGACTCTGGAGTCGAATTCTCACTGTAGATGTTGTTTCTGTCAAGTTCCGTAGTATTTATATTGCTGGCATCGCGTATAACTTTTTTCTTTTTGCTAATTGCTTTACGTCGCACCGACACAGATAGGTCTTATGGCGATGATCGCGTATAACTGCACCAGACACAGGGCTTCTTAAATCTAAGCGATTTGTTTGACGGATTTCGCTGTGCTCGATTCCTCGCGCATGCATCCTCGCTGATTCAATTGATATTTTTAATTAGCGCCATGAGAAAACGGCACATACGTTACCAAACCTCTTCCTCATTTATCAGTTTCAAGTGAATATATCGATCCGTTTACCATTGTTCCAGTATGATGATAAAACTAATTTTAAATCAAGAGCCGTTACATAGGATACGAGAACAAAGATGTTCTCATGGATGTTATATTATTCACCTCTGTTTAACATCCAGTCCTCGACAAACCAAACTGAAGAACGGAGCCGGATATTTTATATATACAACAAAGATTTCTGAACCGTTTCTGGGGATGTTAATCTGCCGCTGTTTCTTCTATAAAATACGTTGCACAGTATATTTAGTGAATGTGTTAAACCTTAACAATTATTAATACCATTCCCGCAATTTTTCGGTAAGCTGACGTCATTTTGAGGCTATTGCAGGTAGTTTCTCTCAGAAATTCAACCTTTCTTCGTATTTGTAGCCAAAATTCGGATAAGACAAAATATTAGAAAACAATACGTGGGTAATGTACTTACACGTACGGTTTTATTTTGCTGACGAACTTAGACAACGTTACACACAGGTATTTCACAAGCAATTCAAGGACTTCTTCCATATAGGCGGGTGAGTGAAAGAATATCATTACCCCAGGAAGCAAATATTGCCTTCTGAATTCTACTATGAAGATTTCCACGACCACTACTGGTCATTCAACTTGTGAATACCTACAAGTCAGGAAAGAGAGTGTGTACAGAATACTGCAATTTTCTTCTGATGACGTGGAATTCAGGGAATAGTAGTGAACGGAAGAAAATGTCCAGGTCATGAAGGCCAAGCAATACAGTACAGCTGACCACTTGGCGCTCCGTGGGCATGTCATAAATGTCAATAAGAATGATAGTCAAAATTTCTCTGTAATTCTGTGTCAGACCAGAAGACTGCAACCTAATTGTATTCTTTTAAATATTGGTGGGTGGGGGAGAAATCTAGTCTGAAAGAGTCAAATTAAATTTTCAACAACGGTTAGGTTATAGCCTACTGAAAAGTGGCATTCTTTACCTCTTCACGATATACACGAGGCTCGAAGTGAGGTATAAGGGTTGAAATTCATTCTGGTGTGTAGGTTAATTTGTTTATTACATTTTCACCAGTTGTCAGGGTGATCAGGGTCTGTGAATGGCATTGCTGATCTGATTACGACATATGAATGTCCGACTCGTTGGCTGAGTGGTCAGCGTGCTGGCCTTCGGTTCAGAGGGTTTCGGATTCGGTTCCCGTGCGGGTCGGGGATTTTAACCTTCCTTGGTTAATTCCAATGGCTCGGGGCCTGGGTATTTGTGCTGTTCCCAACATCCCTGCAACTCACACACCACACACAACACCATCCTCCACCACAATAACAAGTAGTTACCTACACATGGCAGATGCCGCCCACCCTCATCGGAGGATCTGCCTTACAAGGGCTGCGCTCGCCTAGAAATAGCCACACGAAATTATTGTAACATATGAATGGATCGAAATGATGCATAACATCGTTCAATTAGGTGTATGCGTGTATTTACAGTGTGAAACGGAATACTGTACAGCAAATATACGACATAGCAGAGACAGATATTTGCAAGACATTCAAAACCATTATTTTAATTTTCCAACGTACTGAAGGTACTGTGGAGGTTCGTTGTAAAACACGACACTTTTATGTAAATTAATATAATAGGTAAAGGCACGCGCCGCAGTACAGTGGCTTCATTCTGTATGCTATGAGTCGCGCCAGTCGCAACGGCAAGCGACCTGTTGTGGCAAACGCAACACATAGCCCATAGCGCACGAACTGGTTATGTAACTTGTTTACAAACACGCGCTATGTGTCACAGATACAGACACCAGCGCCATGGTTGTTTGTCTGAGGGTGCAATGCGTAAGTATGCGTTTACAAACTTTTTATCAATTTGATTTAAGCCGCACCGACACATACAGGTCTCATGGCGACGACGGGATAGAAAAGGCCTAGAAGTAGGAAGGAATATTTTTTATTACAAATTGCTTTACATCGCACCGACACAGATAGGTCTTATGGCGACGATGGTACAGGAAGGGGCTAGGAATGTGAAGGAATCAGCCGTGGCCTTAATTAAGGTACTGCCCCAGCAATTGCCTGGTGTGAATCTAGGAAACCATGGAAAACCATATTCAGGTCTGCCGACAGGGGGTTCGAACCCACAATCTCCCGAATACTGGATGCTGGCCGCACTTAAGCGACTGCAGCTATCGAGCTCGGTGGGAAGGAATCTACCGTGGGCTTAATTAAGATGCAGCCCCAACGTTTGCCTGGTATGAAAATGAGAATCTACGGAAAACCATCCTCAGGGCTGCCGACAGTGGGGTTCGAGCCCGCTACCTCCCAGATACAAGTTCACAGCTGCGTTTACAAACACTTTCCATGCGTGTGAAGTAAAGCGAAACGGAAACCACTCACTTTTGTTCTTCTGGACAATAACACGACGTTGACAGTTGTACCATATTGTAGCAAATGCACTTTCTATGCAACTCTCATATTTTCGATAAAACATTCCCTTGTGTATATGTGTGTGTATTCAATTTTCACCATAGGTTTTCATCGGATGGTTAGAGTTATGGTGATTGACATTATTGGCTTGATTTCGATGTGTATGCGGATCGGAGCAAGGCATAAAGTGTAAGACTACGCTGAGGTGTGTCAGGAATTGTTATATATTTGTAAGAGTTAACGGCGTCATGTTATCTCCAATGACACTCATCCATCTGGAGCTCTACTGATATTTTCTTTTATTTTGCCTGTTTTACACAAATAAACGACAATAAGTGTGTTTAAGTAACACCACACAATAATGTATTTTATAGTGTGTCGTTCCAAATTTACCTTGCGACAAATTATCCCTCGTCACAAACTCAACCAAAACAGTCAGCTATTGAATGTTAACCTGACATGTTGAAAGAAATAAGACGGTGCTCTTGAAGACGTGGTCCTACGTTAGTCGTCTGGACGAAGTCCCGCCAGCTTTTAGGCGAGCGGGACGCGATCGACCGGAAATCCAATAGCAGTCAGGGTCTGTTTGAGAAAGGTCAAACCTGTAATTCTCCGGAACACGATGTGACTTTTTCAGTAGCATAGAGAGAATTGGATTTATTAATATCATAAAGTGTCTCCTGCAACGATATCCAAGTTGCTTCCGCTTCAAACACAACTTCTATGTGGCTGGAACAACTGATTGGGATAGGTAAGTATACCTTGACATCATGGTAAATATCGTGGTACCGTGAATCAATGTGAAGGTAAATTAATTATGAGAAGCATGTTGCTCTGCATTCCACCCGCATAGGCGCATGCGTTTATTAATGGCACACGACAACGATTTACACATTAAGGAATACGTAACACAGCGAGTTACATAAAGCAAGTTAAAGAAGCCGTACGTGCTCAGCATTTTGTAGTTGAGCGTATGATGTCTAGTGGAAGCAGGCCCAGAGAACGCCTAACCTAATGCAAATGAGGAAACAGAACTGATTGGGATCCAAAGTAAATCGAGCAATGGCAGAAGAACTATCGTATTGTTCAAATATGTACCACAAACATACCAGTGATCAACAACTATGCTAGAACCCTGATGAACCTGCTTCTCCCTCACTATCTCCTTGATACAATCAAGCAGTTAATCAATCAATCAATAAATCAATCAACCAATCAATCAATCAATCAATCAATCAATCAATCAATCATATAAAGAAATCTGAATGCGGCAGCTTTCAACCGAAGCCGTCACAACTTCGCTGACTTCATACTTCTCTGCAAATTGCTATGAAATCATGGTATCACCATATGCAGCTGATATCATCCTGATGCGTCTGAATTAGCAGAAGTAGGGTCACGACATCGTGAAAGAATTATTCAGCGATTTAAGTGATACTTGAGCAGAGCAAGCTTGTAGATTTACATGACTTAATATCGTGATCACCGCCGAGGAATCTCCAGTTAAACATGGAATACTAACCACAGGGTTCCAAAAATCGCACATGCCTTAGCCGTAATTCGGAGACTATGCAACTGATGCTTGTATCCCTATGTGAGCGTTGCTGTGGTGGTATTGATGGCCTCAGGGGAAGAAATAACAAGTCTATCAGTCGTTCTTAATATTAATCCTACGATTAAGAGGAAGAGGCTTCATAATTAAAAGAATGAAGGTATCGGCTAGGACAGGGAAGGGCCAAGCAAGATGTCAAAATGTATGACTCCTTAGGCCTCGTAGACTTAACATTCTGGAGACCGAGCCCAAGCAGCTATCTGGGTGGAGATGAAAAAAATGAAATGTCGTATGGCTTTTAGTGCCGGGATATCCCAGGACGGGTTCGGCTCGCCAGGTGCAGGTCTTCCTATTTGACTCCCGTAGGCGACCTGCGCGTCGTGATGAGGATGAAATGATGATGAAGACAACACATACACCCAGCCCCCGTGCCATTGGAATTAACCAATTAAGGTTAAAATCCCCGACCCGGCCGGGAATCGAACCCGGAACCCGGGACCCTCTGAACCGAAGGCCAGTACGCTGACCGTTCAGCCAACGAGTGAAGGTATGTTACTTCTGTTCTATCACTATACTATCATGATTTGACATTCCATTTCATAGTTTGGTCACCTTAAGTAATATTTCGTTACCTTTATATTATTCGTAAGCCGGGTTGAGTGGCTCAGACGGTTGAGGTGCTGGCCTTCTGACTCCAACTTGGCAGGTTCGATCCAGGCTCAGTCCGGTGGTATTTGAAGGTGCTCAAATACGTCAGCCTCGTTTGGGTAGATTTACTGGCACGCAAGAACTCCGGCGGGAGTAAATTGTGGCACCTCGGCGTCTCCGAAAACCGTAAAAGTAGTTAGTGGGACGTAAAGCAAATAGCATTATTTATTATTCGTAAAATAGCACGTGCAAGATGAAGTTGCTCATTTTGGTCTTTTTTATTTTTCTCCAGTCCGACTCGTTGGCAGAATGGTCAGCGTACTGGCCTTCGGTTCAGAGGGTCCCGGGTTCGACTCCCGGCCGGGTCGGGAATTTTAACCTTCATTGGTTAATTCCAATGGCTCGGGGGCTGGGTGTGTGTGCTGTCCCCAACTTCCCTGCAACTCACACACCACACCTAACACTATCCTTCACCACAATAACACGCAGTTACCTACACATGGCAGATGCCGCCCACCCTCATCGGAGGGTCTGCCTTACAAGGGCTGCACCCGGCTAGAAATAGCCACACGAAATTAAAAATTAATTCATTTTTCTCCAGAACCAGTGATTACTTCTGAACTTCGCATACTCCTGCTAATAATATAGAAGAATTTATGTCGTTTGCCTTTCTTATGATTTTGCAATATGCACTAACCATAACCACACAGCACTACAGCCCTGAAGGGCCTTGGCCTACCAAGAGACAGCTGCTCAGCCCGAAGGCCTGCAGATTACGAGGTGTCGTGTGGTCAGCACGACGAATCCTCTCGGCCGTTATTCTTGGCTTTCTAGACCGGGGCCGCTATCTCACCGTCAGGTAGCTCCTCAATTGTAATCACGTAGGCTGAGTGGACCTCGAACCAGCCTTCAGATCCAGGTAAAAATCCTTGACCTGGCCGGTAATCGAACCCGGGGCGTCCGGGTAAGAGGCAGGCACGTTACCCCTACGCCAGGGGGCCGGCTTACAATATATACTGTTGTTTGAAAATGCTTATAACGTACGATGGTTCCATAGAAACTATTTTTGCCCCTCACATTTGCTCGGTGCTACGATACAATGGTCATATGTCCTGGAAACCATGACACTCAATAGTACTGTAGATGGACACAGCACGAGATGGCGGTGCGTTAGACAGGTACCACGCACAATGTGAAGTGAGTCACACTCCGTGCAAAATGGATGTGACAAATTAATTTTGGGCCATACCTCACACCCAGTCTGCAGAATAGCGAAATGCAACATCACCACGAAGACAGGAATTCCGGTAAAATTAGTCCCCCGTGAAGCTGATGGTGATTGTGGCTTACGACGTCAGGGGCGTAACTGAGTGCCACTTCATTCCACATGGCACAACGGTGACAAAAATACTAAAAAACCTTTCTGCAGAGACCGTTATGTCGTGTCATTAGGAACAAAAGCCCAGATCTTCTCAGTAATGTAATCCTTCTCTATGGCAACGCCAGATCACATGAAGCAGGGGCTGCATGGAGGCAACTTCAGCACTTGGGATGAGAAGTAATGAAAGACTCGCCATACTCACTGCACCTGTCTCCGTGCGATTTTGATCCCATCCCCAAAGTGGGAGTCTGTTTGGGATACGAGATGACATTGACCATGCTCTGAAACATGAGCTTGCAAAATTCACACATGGTGAGGCGACTGGTATTCGACGTCTCGCACGTCGTTGGCAACGTCTTGTTGATGATCTAGGGGAATACTCTGAGAGTTTACCGTAAAGTTTACTGCTACTTACAGATAATAAACATTATGTACAGAGAACAATTGACAACTTACTGGCTGACAGATTCCTCGCTCTATATCCTACACCTGGTGAATCTACTCGGCTTTATCCCTACATTCCAAAGCGCCTTACACTCCCCTCTCCCATCTGTATATTTCCATTTTTCTAGCGGATCTCGCATTCGTACGAAAAAAATTGTTGTAATGACTATCGTACATTTTTCATACTCTTCATTTTCCTGTAAGATAATAAAGTTGCTTAATAATGTAATTGTCTTACAATTACATCCAACCTACTGATTTTTATAATATCTTGAAAACGAGCCGAACATGCCGGTCTGTTAGTTCCAATGGCATCCTGAATGTACGGTTCCAAAAGTGGGGTTCGGAAGAGAACAAACGTTGGCCCAGAAGGTGAGATAAGAAAATTGAAAGCCTGGTCCAAGGGAGTTTCCATGCACCATTTATACGATAAAAGAGATGTTTTTTCTGGTCTTCTGTTTAATAAAGAATCGAACTGATCGTACAGATGGCTACAAGGGGTGAATATAAACAGTAGTTGAAATTACGGTCGTTCCATGGCAAATATCTATTAGTGTCGTATTTTTATTCATAAAATGTATTATATCGGTAAATATATTCGATAATTTTCTTAGGTTGTCCACATGAAAGTGGTTCTCCGATAGTTATGGTTTTCATTGTTTTATCAATCTTTAAAATTGCTGTTGGCGTCTTTTAGGACACTCACTAATTTATATGAGCAACATAAACTACGTAGCAAGTAAATAAATGATATCGCCCGTACGTCTGAAAGATGCGTTTCTGTTATGAGTATTAAAACCTTACGCCAAGCTTCCCACGAACTACACATTCGGAGTGAACATAGACTGAAGTAGCCGTGCTTCGCTACCAGAGCAATAACGAGCAATAGAATGACCGCACCACTTGCATATTTCAAGAGTACTGGACACACGGAATCCGACTGATGAGCATCTTTACATCAATTTTTTTAGTCGATAGCGTGTACGACAGAACAGAAAGTAAACAGGCTATAAATGCGTAATATTCATAGTTATGCATAAGCAACTCCACGATTCTCCAGTCTTCACCACTGAGTTGAAGACGAAACATTAATGTATATTTGAGTGTCATTTACATTAGCTATTGCATAACTGACTTGCCATAAGTTATGGCTTATAGATTGTTGTGCTCTATGAGAGCTCAAATTCGTTTCACATACAGTAAAAGTAAAACAACTCTTTTCTTAAGTGTATCCCCCCCCCCACCGCCTCAATCCTATGGCGTTTTAGTCTCAATGGGCCTTAACTTACCAAGCGACTACTGCTCACTCCGAAGGTTTGAAGATTACTAGGTGAGGCATGGTCAGCGGAACGAATTTTCTTGGCCGTTATAGACCGAGGCTGCTATCTCGACGTCGGGTAGCTTCTCAATTATTCTCGCGATGTGAGTGAATCGTGAACCAGCCCTCATAACCAGGTTAAAAACTCCCTGACATGGCCGAGAACTAAATACAGACCCTCCCGGTAACAGGCATGCTTGAGGGTATGTATACAATATCACAATATTTCTGAGAGGGAGGGAGAGATGTACACATTTAGAATTCAAAATCAGAAGTCAACCAAAGGCGAAATTATTCTGTGACAGCTTCCTACACAGGAATTCCGTACGAAAACTGCCATAATCAGGAACATTTTAGACTTAAAGTAGATTTAATATATCCATACTTAATTAGTGTGCAATAATGAAGTCAGGCGTGGTATTCAATGTGCCATAAATGTTCACTTATAAATAGCAAGTTTATCCACATTAACAACTTCTCACAAGTGGATGAAGTTAGTTCTGTCATGAGAATTGCATTAGTAATGTATCGGGCAATCCCTAAAAGTTTAATTTTATGATCTCATTTCTAAGTCCCATTTTTTAATTATCGACTATAGTAATTTATTCTAGCCTCAGTGGCTCAGGCGGGAGTATGCCTACATCTCACCGCTGGGTTCCGTGGTTCAAATCCCGGTCACTCGATGTCGGATTTGTGCTGGACAAAGCCGAGGCGGGACATGTTTTTCTCCGGGTATTCCGGTTTTCTCAGACATCTTTCATTCCAGCAACACACTCCAATATCATTTCATTTCATATGTCAGTCACTAATCATTGCCCCAGAGGAGTGCGACAGACTTCAGCTGCAGGCACAATTCGTATCCTCGCCGCTAGATGGGGGCTTGATTCATTCCATTCCATGACTGGAAACAGGTTATGGATTTTCAGTAAACTCGTATCCTCATACTGAGGTAGTGCAATTCTTTTCAGGCACACCTCAATGGAGGTGAGCTTCATGTACCATTTTAACCACATCCCAGCACCCCTACCATTCTTAAATTTCTGACAGTACCGGGAATCGAACCTGGGCCTCCAAGAACGGCAGCTAATAGCACTAACCGTTACGCTACGGAGGCTGGATTTTCAGTCATTTATTACGATGACCTCTGTTTCAAAAAACGTAGGTTACTCCCTAATCACTGCTATAGTAGGTTCTTTCACCCAATCGCTTCTGAAGCAGCGCAGTCGAGATTGGTCGAAGTCGAAGTCCGGATCGGAAAGCAATATGTTTTGTAACAACTTCTGTGTTTCACTGTGTTCACGCTCGTCTCCTTTTAAACTTTAAGGAGCAATGCTCCACGGAGGTTATTTTTGTTTATGATTTATGGTACGCTGACGTTCTTGATCACTAGTTCCACGTAGAACCTATATGACAATCTATACAGTGTCAGGTTTGAAGTAGTGTATGGTATTTTAAATGAAGGGACATGTGGAGAGTGCCTTGAAATATGAAACAGTAATATTTTCTATTTAAATTAATCAATCGCCACTGTTCTACGTCCATGGCTGTCTCTCAGATGACAGATTCTCTATCACTTTCTACTTAGTTGTTTTCTTAAATGATTTGAAAGAAGTTGGAACTGTATCGAATATCTCCCAAGGTAAATTATTCCAGTCCCTAATTTATTTTACTATGAACGAGTTTGCTATAATTTGTCATATTGAATTTCAACTACGTATTACGCGAGTTCCTACTTTTAAAATCTCCATTCAAGCTTATTCTTCTACTAATGTCATTCCACGCCATCTCTCCAATGAAGCTAGGAACATACCGCTTAGTCGAAGAGCTCGTCTCCTTATTCCCAAGTCTTTCCAGCCCAAAATTTGCAACAGTTTCGTAACACTACTCTCTTGTCGGAATTTTTCAGTGGAGTGAGTGTGATAGACCTGAGGGGAAACGCACACTCAACACAGCTGTTGAAGTTGCTGGAGGTCGTAGGGAATCTTAACGTTCGACTGTGATAATTGCTGGTGTGCGAAAGGTTCATTTTTAACCCGAAAACGTACATCTGTCTAAGGACATTTGTGCTGAATAATTTTGTCGAAAAGACCAAAGGCAAAGGAGTAGCCGTGTTCAATTACTGAGCCTAAGTGATCTACATTTTTGTGGGATAAGTACTTAAATTAGTGGTCGTCTAGATGACTGTGTTCGTTGACGTTGTTCGAAGTCAATGTCAAACCTATGTGGCTTAACACCGTGAAGAAACTCGAAAAGTATTTGGCTGCTAACATTCACGAGTTTCTACAAACACCTCATAAGAATAACTGCAGGACACTTTAGGTTCAGGCTCCTTGATCGAATGGTAAGCGAAATGGCCCTCGGTTCAGATGATCCTAAGTTCGATTTACGGCCAAGTCGGGGATCCTTTAAGCCGTGTTTGGTTAATTACTCTACCTCAGAGACTCCAGATGCATGCATGTTTACTCATTTAAACCACACTATAAACTATCACAGAAACATGTGACAGTAAAATAAGTTACTGTCCTTCACATTAGATTGGTGTCAGAAAGGGCATCCGGCCGCAAAGCTTGGCGTGGAGAGGTGGCAGAGAAATGGTTGATTAGAAATTCATGAAAATCGGTATGGAAAGTCGGATAATAAGGCACTACACTCCACGTTATAAATTATTTTATTCACGCCGGGTAAAATGGTAGTTTGTTGTTGTTGTTGTTGTTTAAAGGGGCCTAACATCGGGTCATCGGCCCAAATGGTAGTTTAGGGGAAAGCCTGAAACGCAATTGTCAAAGAGATATATATCAGTCCGTTGCCCAAGTTCTCCTAACCAATTATTTCAAGTTAAGATCTCAAGTTGATTATAGAGAGCATCAACGCCGACTCCGAGACCATCATCCAACATCACATTTACGTGAAGAAATAATTTAGAAATATACACTGCCTGACAAAAAAGTTAAGCACCCAGAAGGATTGGTCCAATAATATCCCACTTCGGTATACATTCATACCATTGATGTGTGAGTAAATAATTAGATTTACAAGGATCTCTAATGTATAGAACGCCCACCAGAGTGCATTCGTGATGGCACAGTCCTGTTGTTGATTGCTCAACTGCTGTGAGTCAGACAGTCAAGCGAGACGTGCAGAGAGGACTACATACAGTACGAAGCACCCGCGATGCCTCGCAGTCGTGTTAGACAGCCTATCGACCTATTGACAGCATTTGACAGAGGCTGGTTGGTCTTATCGTGCAACTGACAGGCACGTGAGCCATTCAGATGTCACAGTGGCCCGATGTTGGACTAAATGGGTACACTAAGGCACCCAATCACGTCGTACAGTTTCGGCAACACACCACCCCGAGGGGGACCGTCGTATGGTGCGCCAAGCATTGCAGGATCCCAAAACTTCAGGACCCGCCATCCGTGAACATGTACTGGAGACTGTACAACATCCTGTGAGATCCCGCACAGTGTCTCGACGACTCGCATCCGCCGGATTGGAGTCCTACCACCCCATGCGTCGGTTGCCTTCGACACCAGAACACCAACACCTACGTTTTGAGTGGTGCCTTGCTCGAAAGGCATGGACAGAGGACGACTGGCGTCGCATTATGTTCAGTGATGAGTCCCGCGTATTCATAACCTCCGATGACCACCATGTGCGGGTTTGGCGGCGTCGAAGGCAAGACACACTGGCGTAATCCCTGGCATCATGGTGTGGGAAGCCATAGGATATGAGTTCAGGTCATCTCTAATACCGCTTCGCAGACTTGAATGGCACAACGATACGTCACAGACATTCTGCATTCACACGTCTTACCCTTCATGGAAAAGCACCCTGGGACAGTGTTCTAACAAGATAATTCACGTCCACACACAGCACATGTGTCTATGGACTGGCTAGAGCATGTTCGGGTCCCCCCGTGGCCAGCAAGATCCCCGGACCTCTCCATCATTGAGCACGTGTGGGATGACATTGGAATGGGACTCCGTCCCAGTACCAACATGCGGAATCTGGAGGGACGGCTGCAACAACTGTGGAAGAACTTGCCTCAGGAAAGGATCCAAAGGCTGTTTGACACCGTTCCGAACGGCATAAGAGAGGCCAGGGGCGAAGGGGGGTGGGTGCGACACGACACCCTACTGACCTGGCACCAAAATTCCACCTGTAACTGCCTACGGCCTTAACTCTTTCATTCCATATTGTAATCAATTCAATAAAGGCATATGGTCTTTCAGCAAATTTAGTTTCATTCACTTTCAACCACTCCTTCTGAGTGGTTAACTTTTTCTGTCAGACAGTGTAAACGAAAATGTGTTCACAACAGATGTCCGTGTACTGTGCTTGTGGCAACTGGATGAATATCTAGCAGTACATTTGCAAATAAATATTTTCTCCCTGTCCTCTCTCTGATCCTATTGATAAATACGGCCTAATACGAACTACATGTGTTCTACAGTTACCCCGTGCCGGGTATGATATCAGAGATCGGTATTCATGAATTTAGACTTTTGTTGCTTAGTGCACATGAAGGACGAGCATCGCTAACATGGAAATACTATTCAATCTTGTTTACTGGCGATGTGGTGGTTTTTGTCAGGATTATCCCATGGCGAAAAACCGCGTGCTCATCTACATAAGATGTTTAAGATGATAATCTAAATGAGAAAAAATAACGAACACTTGAAGTACAAAACAAGAGGGTGTCATTATAGGAGGAAGAAGGACTACCTTTACACTGGATGCCCCAATATCACAGAGTCAGAAGAAAATATTGTTCTTTTAAATCCGACGCGACACTGCGTAGCAATGCGCGCTTACATGCACTTCGCAGTTTTGTCAGCCCCACGCTGTCCTGCTCTGCTCTGTCCTGTTCTGCTGCCCACTGCCTCTCATTGTGCTCCCGGCCTTCCTGCGGAAGATCCTTTTTCACGTGGACCGTGAGCTAATTGATGGTATGTGGAGAGTTACTCTGGAAATAAAATTGGCACAATCCAAACATTCTTTTTTTTATGGTTCTGCATTCTATTAACTACTTTTACGGCTTTCGTAGAACTTGTGTGCCAGAATTTTGTCTCTTATCAGTCCGATGTGTCCGAACATATTCAAATATCACCGGAATGAGCCTAAATCGAACCGCCAACTTGGGCTCGGAGAGCCAGCGCTTTACAGTCTAAACAAATGAGAGTTTGTTTTGAAGCCGTCATTTTCAATGTCCCATAGATACAGCTAAATAATATCGTGTTGGTCACATTTGATGAAATTCTAAACTAATTTCAATGGATGGTAAACTAAATAGTATTCGTTACTATATAAATAAAAAGCAAAGTACAAAAACGATGGCCAAACCGACTGAACAAGAAACTAAGGCTACGGTAAGATTATAATAATCGTCCAAGGTGTTTGTCACTTTTGTATGATTTATTCTATTTCTCACTTGAAACTAGTCTCTTGATAAATACTTACTTGGATAATCAATTTTCTTTCTCTTTCATTTCTTTCTAATTAGACTCTCCATACCGCCACCCACGGTGTGCAGCCCTGACGGACAATAGCCTACTAAGCGGCCTCTATTCAACCCAAAGACCTGCAGATTGCGGGATGACGCGTGTTCAGCTCGATGTATCATCACGGCTTTTATACCTGGCTTTCTGTACCGGGATCGCTATCCCCACTTCAGACAGCCCCTCAATTTTCCTAACATAGGCTGAGTCGACCTCGAACCAGCCCGCAGATCCAAGCAAGAAGTCCTTGACCTGGCCGGGATTACAACCCGGAGTCTCCGGTGAAGGGTAGGCTAGGGGAAGCACGCTATCGCTAGACAGTGGGGCCGGCGAACGAGTCTATTTACTACGTACTCTTTTATTTGATCACCCACCCAAATCAACCCGTAACCACCGAAGAATTCACAGACGCGATACAAGTCATTTTGCAATAAGCTTCCATTCTTATGGTGGTGGGTACAAAACCCTCCGCTCGCAGCCTTGAAGACGGTTTTCCGTTGTTTCTTGTTCCTACACAAGGTTGTAGGTTGATGAGGACCACGTCGGTTACTTTTCATCCCCAGGGGTCGCTGAAGATCTGTGTTTGTTGGTTGCGACGTTAGGTAGATAGCAAAATAATTTTTCAATTCACCTCATATTGACCAAACAAAATTTCATGTTAATGTTTTTAAATTATTCCGGGTATGTTCACTAAAAAGAAACAGGAACAGGCTCTCCACGAGAAACAGACCAAAATGCTGCGATGATCTCTTGGTTTGACACGCTACGAACATGCAACAAATGACAAAGTGCGTCAAAGGCTTGGTGTAACCCCAATTGTGGAGAAAGCAAGAGAGGCCCGACTCCAGTGGTACGGTCATATCATGGATTATGTGGCCAGAACAGGATTCCAACTCGATCCTGGTGGATGTTGACCCAGTCGAAGACCGCCAAAGGCGGGGATGGGTAAGAACAAGGATGACATAAGCGATGGGGATCACAAACCCGAAGATGTCCTCAACAGAGGCCTGTGGAAGAGATGTAGCAGAAAAGTAGACCCAGTATAATGGGATAAATGCTAGAAGAAGCAGAAGATGAAGAAGAACAAGAAGGTATGATCAAGAGCGTGGAACGTCTCTAAAATGGAATATGCCTCAAGATAAAAGCAATCAACTTCAAATAGAAGAACATGCGCGATTATACAGATTAGCGCATACTGAAACCAATGTACGCACCCGTTACCTGCGCTCTTTATACCATACAATACTCACTCTCACTCAACTCACATTCCTTAGTTCCGCAAAATTTTAATTTAGTTTGCAGTTATCTTAAAGGAGTGTTAAGCATAGCGCGTAATATGTTTCTACCGTAGTCCCTCTGAGGGGATGTGCAGAAGTCAACAGAACAGCAGCGGTCTCATTTCACTCAGCACCAAGTTATATTCTCCATAACAGTCGACAGTAGTGTATATTCCGTTTCTTCCGTACTGAGACGAGGTTCGTCTATCTTCTTCTTTTCCTACCGATTTTCCCACACCTGTGGGGTCGCGGGTGCGAACTGTGTCGCACATATAGATTCGGCCCTGTTTTTTGGCCGGATGCCCTTCCTGACGCCAACCCTACAGTATATGGAGGGATGTAATCACTATTGCGTGCTTCTGCGGGGGTTGGTAGTGTAGTGGGTTGTCGTAAGATGAAGAGGAAAGTGTTGGGACAAACACAAACACCCGGTCCCCGGGCCAGAATAATTTTTCGGACGCGATTAAAATCCCCGTCCCGGCCGGGAATCGAACCCAAGAACCTCTGAACCAAAAACCTCAACGCTGACCATTCAGCCAATGAGTCGGGCAGACAAAGTTCGTCTATATACTTTGGTAATACTGTGAAAGACCAATAATACGCGTCAACTTAATACGCTATCACACATAGCATACGTTTCTCTCAGTTCCCTGCAGACCTCACTATATGAAGCCTTCAAAAATTACCTATACAGTTCAAACAAATTAGGGGAACATGGTTTGTTACGTCTGGTATGTGAACGATAATTTGGTAGATGGGATTCTAATGGTCGTACAGCATACCTTAAGACCTTAACTAATCAGGGTATGTCAAATTGAAGTTATACTCCATCTGTAGGCGTAGCCAACTGTCAGGTGACCCCCCAAACAAAGTGAATAGCGGTGCGTCCGTGTGTCGTTGTGAGGTACACAGACTACCGCGGTCATTTGAGCATGTTGTACGTAAATCAGCACATCGCATGAGACATCTTAACGAGGTTCAAGTCACAAGGGCCGTCTCTTTGATCCAGGAAGTATGGACTTTTCGTCGTGTTGCTGTGGATCTCAATGTCTCTCCGTAAGTAATTCAACGCTTGTAGAATCGCTGCAGTGAGATAGCCCAGTTCACAAGTAGGGTTGGACAAGGTCGTGGACGCATGACAACCCCACAGGATGACTGATATTTGACTATCTGTGCGTTGCGGTGTTGTTCAGCAACTGCCAGAGAACTGCAACAAGACATCAGGAGGGTCACTGGAGTCACGGTGTCTGACCAGACACTAAGGAACAAGTTAAGAGAAGAGTCCTTACGACCCAGACGTCCTGCTCGAGTGCCCCATTTAACGCAGCAACATCTGTTTGCCCATACCCACGTCAACTGGCAACTTCGCCAATGGAGACCTGTGTTTTTCACAGACGAGTCCAGATTTCCCCTAATACAGCGTGATGGACGTCAACGGGTATGGAGACGCCGTGGTGAGCAGTACATGCCAAATGTTGTCCAGGGATATGACCGATTCGGACAAGGCTCTGTGATGCTGTGGTTTACCGAGCTCGATAGCTGCAGTCGCTTAAGTGCGGCCAGTATCCAGTATTCGGGACATAGTAGGTTCGAACCCCACTGTCGGCAGCCCTGAAAATGGTTTTCCGTAGTTTCCCATTTTCACACCAGGCAAATGCTGGGGCTATACCTTCATTAAGGCCACGGCCGCTTCCTTCCCACTCCTAGCCCTTTCCTGTCCCATCGTCGCCATAAGACCTATCTGAGTCGGTGCGACGTAAAGCAACTTGCAGTGATGCTGTGGGGTGGCATCAGTATTATTGGCCGTACGGATCTTATCGTCGTCCATGGTAATCTTACCGCTGCGGGTTACATCGAGCATATACTGCTACAGTATGTGTTGGTTGCTGCATACGGTGTTGGGCCTGAATTCGTACCCATGCACGACAATGCCAGGGCTCATGTAGCGCGCATCATCAGAACTGTCTTGCGAGAACTGGACATTCAAGCGATGGAATGGCCAGCAGCAAGTCCCGACCTTAATCCCATCGAGCATGTGTGGGATAGGCTTGACAGAAGTGTTCGTGGGCTTACTGTTCCACCACTGACTCTCCAAGACCTCGAACAGGCTATCAATGAAGATTGGGACCTGATACCGCAACGTCACCTCCGTCTACTTATACGGAGCATGCCACGTAGGTGCCAAGCTGTGATAAATGCTTGTGGAAGACATACACCATACTGAAGCTCTCCAACTGTGATAAAAATCTACCCTGAAGGACTGTTCTCACTTTGTTTTCGCCCCTATTTGGACATTTGCATTTGTATTCTGAAAATGAACGCGAATCCATCGATGTCCGTTTTTATACTTCAACGGCAGAGGATAAAGGTTTATTTGGTAATATACCTGGGTGTGAGATATTGTTTTGTGGAGCATGGCATACGTTCAAAACATGTTACCCTAATTTTCTCTAACTGTGTAGTATGTTGCGCACGAATCCCACCTACTACACCTTATTTGTGGAATATGTTTCAATTCATTTTCAGCAATAATCAGAAGAAAAGTTAAATTTTCGTTCCTTGTTCTCGCTATGACCAATCATCTATAAAGTATACTAGTTTCGCAAAGTAGTGCTCCAGTTACTTGCCCTCTTAAAGCCGGTCGTTATACGAGACCATGACCGCTGTTTTGTTATCACTTGCCACTCACTCACAATCCTTAGTTCCGAAAAATTTACAGGATATAGAATACAGTATACAGTAGGTGTAAAAGAGTAGTGATGGGCTGCGAATGGACTCGCGAAGACTCGAGTCTGGGATCGTAAAACTCGAGGTACTCGAGTACGGACTCGAGGCCGAGGACGCTGGCAGCGTTATCTGCGAGCCGTGTATGGAAACAACACGATGCTTAATATTTTAGGTAGGCCAAGGACAAGTATTGGGTGCGTTTCCAAATAGTGCACAGTGATATAATGTACAAACTGATGTACATCATCATCATCATCATCTGTTTACCCTCCAGGTTCGGTTTTTCCCTCGGACTGAGCGAGGGATCCCACCTCTACCGCCTCAAGGGCAGTGTCCTGGAGCTTCAGACTCTTGGTCGGGTGATACAACTGGGGAGTATGCCCAGTACCTCGCCCAGGCGGCCTCACCTGCTATAGTGAACAGGGGCCTAGTAGGGGGATGGGAAGATTGGAAGGGATAGGCAAGGATGAGAGAAGGAAGCTGCCGTGGCCTTGAAGTTAGGTACCATCCCGGCATTTGCCTGGAGGTGAAGTGGGAAACCACGGAAAACCACTTCGAGGATGGCCGAGGTGGGAATCGAACCCGCCTCTACTCAGTTGACCTCCCGAGGCTGAGTGGACCCCGTTCCAGCCCTCGTACCACTTTTCAAATTTCGCGGCAGAGCCGGGAATCGAACCCGGACCTCCGGGGGTGGCAGCTAATCACGCTAACCACTACACCACAGAGGCGGCCTGATGTACATTATGCCGTATTTACATGAATGTATAGGCCTACACAACAAAACCATATTGTAACGTAAACTAAGGAATGTGTGGACACAGGTGCTTATAAGCTACAGTCCGGCTCTATGGCTAAATGACTAGCGTGCTGGACTTTGGTCACAGCGGTCGCGGGTTCGATACGCGGCAGGGTCACGGATTTTAACCATCATTGGTTAATTTTGCCGACACGGAGGGTGGGTGTGCGTGTTGTCTTCATCATCATTTCATCCTCATTATGACGAGCAGGGCGCCTACCGGTGTCAAATCGAAAGACCTGAATCTGGGGAGCCGAACATGTCATCGGACACTCCCGGCACTAAAAGCCATACGCCATTTCATTTTACCGGCGCACAGTGTGAAATTGTAGAGATCAGGCAGGACAAACGTACATTTTCGACTAATCTATTTGTATTATAAAGGGCATTATTGTACGCTCGTGACTATACAAAGATTACCTGAGCGCAAAACTTTTAAAGCTGTGTGTGGTATATCTGATCTCTACAATTGTGTGAACATTGCGCCCCTTACCGAACCTTGCGTCTCGCACTGTCAATTGTCTGCAGTGTGTTCAGATGAATCTACGTAACTAGCGACTGTGTTAAGATATTTTTAATGTGAAATAGGGATGGTCCGCCTCTGTGGTGTAGTTGTTAGCATGATTAGCTGCCACCCTCGGAGGTCCGGGTTCGATTCCCGGCTCTGCCACGAAATTTGAAAAGTGGTACGAGGGCTGGAACGGGGTCCACTCAGCCTCGGGAGGTCAACTGAGTAGAAGTGGTTTCGATTCCCACCTCAGCCATCCTGGAAGTGGTTTTCCGTGGTTTCCCCACTTCTCCTCCAGTCAAATGCCTCGATGGTACCTAACTTAAGGTCACGACCGATTCCTTCCCTCTTCCTTGCCTATCCCTTTCAATCTTCCCATCTCCCCGCCAAGGCCCCTGTTCAGCATAGCAGGTGAGGCCGCCTGGCCGAGGTACTGGTCATCCTCCCCAGTTGTATCCCCCGACCCAGAGTCTGAAGCTCCAGGACACTGCCCTTGAGGCGGTAGAGGTGGGATCCCTCGCTGAGTCCGAGGGAAAAACCGAACCTGGAGGGTAAGCAGATTAAGAAGACGAAAAAAGAAGAAGAAATAGGGATACAGCTAGATTGGTATCTTTCTTTCTTAATCTGCTTACCCTCCAGGGTTGGTTTTACCCCTCGGATTCAGCCAGGGATCCCACCTCTACAGCCTCAAGGGCAGTGTCCTGGAGCGTGAGACAATTGGTCGGGGATTACAACTGGGGAGAATGACCATTACCTTGCCCAGGCGGCCTCACCTGCTATGCTGAACAAGGGCCTTGGTGGGGGATGGGAAGATTGGGAGAGATGGACAAGGAAGAGGGAAGGAAGCCTACAATGAATAGTTAAATCTTGTTCCTAATCTTTACTCCGTATCTCAAGTTACCAAAGGCTAACCTACTGGGCGAAATAATGCAAATATGCAAACTTATATCCTCATCCCGAGGTGGTGCAGCTCCTTTCGGTGAAACCCTCATTGCAGGTGAGCTGCATGTAACATTTCAATCACATATCAGCCTTCCGGACATTCTAAAGATTCTGGCGGTACCGGAAATCGAACCCAGGCTTCCAAGGATGGGAGTTAATAACACTATTCGTTACGCTACAGAGGTGCTGTAATGAACGTGCCCAACTAAATATAGACGAAGGAGAAAAGGAAGAACATTGTGTGACAAACGAAACGAATGGCATTTCGAAACAAATAAGTTACGGTCATACACTCGCGTGTTTCACGTTATGGTCATCATTTACGTAGCTGTTGTAATAGTACTTAATGATTGGGGCATTTCTTCCGACTGCTCGGCAAGTCGCAGTTATGGGTCGTGACGTCACAGTGGAGACTCGAGTACTTCGCACGGGTTACTCGGCGAGGCTTGGACTCGCCAGACTCGATTCTCGCGAGTCCAAGCGTCACTCGAGCACATCACTATAAAAGAGGGATAGGAAGGAAGGGGCGGGGGGGATTGTAGAAAACAGGTGGTCTAATGTTTTAAGTGGAAGGACATTGCGGGCTAAGGGCTCTATTCAGGATCATAATTCAAGACAGGCGTGTGTGAGAAATCTGTACGAGTCACTGCAGATAGTACAACAGAGGAAAGATGAGGAACAGGGAACTGTTGCTGAGAAGTGTGTAAGTAGGAGGAAAGGAGAAGGTATGAAAGGGAAATGTAGAGTAGGGATAGGAAAATACAGATGGAACAGGGTCATGGGACGGAGAAAGGGGAGGAGGAAGTAGCTTCTGCAGCCGTCAGAAAAAATAGGGCCGACCAGGAGGGGGCGGGATCAAAAGAGGTGGGTAGGGTTGAGGCTCTGGTCATTGAGAATCCCATTGTTAAACATGTGTGGAAACTGTAGAGGAAAGGGAACCAGGGTAGAGTGTTCTCCAGGAATTAGATTAAGGCAGATGTTGAGGAAAGGAGAAGGGAAAGGGGAAGGTTGTAGTGTTTCAGGTTAGTACAAACAACGTAAGGCAAACAGGTATAAGTACCAACATAGTTAGGGATGTGCGGGACCTGATTAATGTAGCCCGGGTACAGTTTAAGGAAGCGGAGATTGTTATCAGTGGAATACCGTGTGGGAGGGATACTGACTGGAATGTGATTGGGGAATTAAATTAGACTATGGAGTAGGTGTCTGGTAAACTGGGAGTGAGATTTCTAGTTCCTAATGAGAGGGTAGGTGGTAGGGCTCTGTGCTCAGATGAACTGGAGTTAAACAGCAGTGGTACGTATAAGTTAGGAAATTTGTTTAGAAGGGTTATAGGGAAATGGGGGTGGTCTAGGGAGCGATGATAAGGGCACAGGGATCTGGAAGTCAAGTAGGGGTGACATAAAAATGTTAGTGTGAAACTGTATAAGTATTGTAAAGATAGGAATAGAATTAAGTATTTTAACTTACCACATATTGTAATAGGAGTTGAATCATTGCTGAGAAATGATATAATGGATGCAGAAATTTTCTCACGGAACGGGAGTATGTATCGTAGATATAGGATAGGAATGTTAGGAGGGGGAGTATTCATTCTGGTGAAAGAAGAACTTTTAAGCTACGAAAATGTTAAAGATGACAAAAATGAAATTCTATGTATAAGTCTCATCTCTAGGAAACTTGATGCCATTGGAGTGTACAGACCGAGAAAGGGTAGCGCAGACGCTGATTCGGAATTATTTTATAAGATAATCAGCTATGTGGGAAATGACATGGAAATGAACGTTATTGTAACGGGTGATCTCAATTTACAAAATGTCAATTGGAAAGGTAATGCGAACGGCAGGAAGCATGACCGACAAACGGCAAATAAGTTAATAATGGAAGAACAGCTGATTCCGAAATTGATGTAACAAACTAGGGGAAAGAATATTCTGGACGTGGTGCTGGTAAAACCATATGAGCTCTATAGAGAAGCCGTAGCAATAGATGGTATTAGTAATCACGAAGCCGTGTTTGTCGGAGTTAAAAACAAATGTGATAGAAAGGAAGGTCTTAAAAGTAGGACTATTAGACAGTACCATATGGCTGATAAAACATGCACGAGGGAGTTTTTAAAATGTAAATATGATCGGTGGGAAATAGTAAATAAAAATTTAATATTACTCTGGGATTGGTTCAAAGCAGTTGTTGAGGAATGTGAAAGCAGGTTTGTACCTTTAAAGGTAGTAAGGAATGTTGAAGACCCATAGTATTATAACAGATCAGTAAAGAGATTAAGAAGAGGTGCAGGTTGGAAAGGAATAGTGTGACGAGGAATTGAAGGATATATATCAAAGATTAACTTAAAACTTTAAAAATTATTGTTATATTTATTTTCAAATCGCAAATTTAACAACAAGCTTCTTCACTAGGTGAAGAAAAGAAAGGTCAGGTACAATAACAATCTTGATACAAGAATTGGAAAACCCAACGAATAGGGAATTTAACAGTTTCGGGCTTTAAGCCCCCAAATTTCCAACTTTACAATATCGCCAATTAGCATTTACATGGAAAAGGAGAGAAATCTCCCAAAACAGAGAACCTTGCTCCAACCGATACAAATTTTACAGCCTCCCAGAGGCACCTATCAATGTTACAGAAAATTTAGCACTTTCAGAAAAGAGCTCTCCAACTTTAACCGAGGAGACTGCGCTCTCAATTTCTTACAGCCTGCTCAAGGCAACATTACACAAAATCTAATACTTTCCGGCCTCTCTAGGCCCAACCCTACAAGTTACAATTGTTACAGAGGGCTATCTATTACCCAAACTACTGGGCCTTCGTGTAAAGAAGAACAGGTTAAATTACTGGCCCGAACACAAAATGACTGGAGGCGTACACTTGCGCTCCTAGAAAATTAAGTGTAAAACCCTAATTGGGCTCACGGCCCGATGATACAGAGGCTAATCCCAAACTACTGAGCTGACTAGAATGAACAAGTTACTTGGAAATTTACAGAAGAAAAACGGTTGCAAAATCGTAGTGACCACAAGATAAATTGAAGGGGAACTCGAGAGGGTAAAGCACTCTCTATCCCCGATTTACAATTAAGGTCTTTATGAAATGTTTACACCAGCCGAAATAAGGTTTACATTTTAGAAAACAGGAGGTTACACAGTTAAAAATTAGAACCTTCCCCTCGTGTAAGTCTGCGGAGATATCTACAGAGAGATATGACTGGTGGCCATTACTTTGGCTGTTGAACTGCCTGGCGAAGAATGAGGCACCCGCCTCCTGTCTTAACATACACACTCTCAGAAATACGGCGATCAAAAGACAAAGTAGCCTGAAAAAGCCGCAGTTTATATACCCGAGGGGACGGTTTGAGAGGGTTCTGGGCTAAATCCGGACACACACTCTCATTTTTATTGGCCGAATTCACAAGTTACAAGAAACCTATTATTGGCTGAAAAATGATTATAGAAAATGCATGACTGGCCAGATTCAACAACTGGCGGAATGAGAAAGAAATGTTGCAAACCTTGAAATAACAAAATTAATGAAGGTTAATTTAGTTGAGAAAATATAATAGCACAAAACTTCCTTAAATCATTAATTCTTTTACCTTGCACCAGAGTGCATTACCTCATTTTTTGTAACGACATCTATGGAAAAAAGTGCTAACTTCTTGTCGTAAACCACAACAAAACCAATAAATACAGACAGTTTAGGCAACTTCACAATAACACAATTACTCCATAAGTCAATGGTGACTTTTCTGGTCAATGTCCCAACTTCATGCCGTAGCTGTTTCAAGATTTGTATGAGAGATAGAGTTCTTTAAGGCGCTTCTTTTAAATGCGCGGGGCTGAGGTGTACCTCCCGGTAATAATAATAATAATAATAATAATAATAATAATAATAATAATAATAATAATACAGGGGCATACAACCACTGTAAACGATACAGCATGGCACAGCATTGGAGATATATGCTATAAATCCACAGCGGAAATTTATAAAGATATGGATTAGATAGTAAATGTGTCACTAGAATATCGTATTATGTTTGCTGCATGCATAATAAGAGAGGGCTAGGTGTGGGAAGGAAGCTCCCGTGGCCTTCATTAGGGTACACCCCAGCATTTGCCTGGTGTGAAAATGAGAAACCACGGAAAGCCATCATCAGGGCTGCTGACAGTGGGGTTCGAACTCACTATCTCCCGAATGCAAGCTGATAGCTACGTGACCCAAACCGCACAAAAAATGCTCCGTTGGATTGATTGATTCCTTCGTGTTCGTATATAACTATCCCTGACTATGACTGATATATACCCCTACTTTCCTTGATAATCGCTGTAAATTCTAGTTTGAAGAAGTTTCGCTGCAGTAGAAGGAAGAAAAGTAGGATCAAAAGTAGAAATAAATATTTATGGTCATTTAAACCTACTGAGGACCACGGGGCTCGTTTTCACTCTTTAATAGGGCCCTCTTCTTCTACTTGGCCCAGAACGCTTTCTTTTTCTGACTGTATACCACAGTATAGCCTACCATTTCTCTTGGAATACTTTTTTACATCGTACGGTCATCGTGGAGATTCTTTCTTTCATTCATGACAGTTCTGATCACGTATAAATCCTGCTGTGACGAATATGAGTCAAACTTCTTTCTTAATCGTGATTCCGAAAGCTGGATATGAGAGCACAGGAAGCACTAACCACCAAGCCATGGTGGTGGTCGAAGTCCCCGAATTTCCAACATCTTTGAAATTATTTAAGAAAAACAGGTAGGCGACATCTCGCAGTGTTATGGCACATATTATCTGTATCTAAGGAAAACTTACATACATACATACATACATACATACATACATACATACATACATACATATATTTATTATAGACTGTTATGCCTTTCATCGTTCAGTCTGCAAGCCTCTGTGAATTTACTAAACGTCGCTACAATCCTCGATTTGTAACTAGTGTTGTGGCCTCATTTAGTTCTGTACCTCTTATCTTTAAATCATTAGAAACCGAGTCTAACCATCGTCGTCTTGGTCTTTCTCTCCTTCTCTTACCCTCCATATCAGAGTCCATTATTCTCCTAGGTAACCTATCCTCCTCCATTCGCCTCACATGACCCCATCACCGAAGCCGGTTTATGCGTACAGCTTCATCCATCGAGTTCATTCCTAAATTAGCCTTTATCTCCTCATTTCGAGTACCCTCCTGCCACTGTCCCCACCTGTTTGTACCAGCAATCATTCTTGCTACTTTCATGTCTGTTACTTCTAACTTATGAATAAGATATCCTGAGTCCACCCAGCTCACGCTCCCGTAAGGCAAAGTTAGTCTGAAAACAGACCGATGTAAAGATAGTTTCGTCTGGGAACTGACTTCCTTCTTACAGAATACTGTTGATCGCAACTGCGAGCTCACTGCATTAGCTTCACTACATCTTGATTCAATCTCACTCACTATATTACCATCCTGGGAGAACACACAACCTAAATACTTGAAATTATCGACCTGTTCTAGCTTTATATCACCAATCTGACATTCATTTCTGTTGAATTTCTTACGTACTGACATCAATTTAGTCTTCGAGAGGCTAATTTTCATACCATACTCATTGCACCTGTTTTCAAGTTCCAAGATATTAGACTGCAGGCTTTCGGCACAGTCTGCCATTAAGACCAAGTCGTCAGCATAGGCCAAACTGCTTACTACATGTCCACCTAACTGAATCCCTCCCTGCCATTTTATACCTTTCAGCAGATGATCCATGTAAACTACGAACAGCAAAGTTGAAAGATTACAGCCTTGTCTAACCCCTATAAGTACCCTGAACTAAGAACTCATTCTACCATCAATTCTCACTAAAGCCCAATTGTCAACATAAATACCTTTGATTGATTTTAATAATCTACCTTTAATTCCATAGTCCCCCAGTATAGTGAACATCTTTTCCCTCGGTACCCTGTCATATGCTTTCTCTAGATCTACAAAACATAAACACAACTGCCTATTCCCCTCGTAGCATTTTTCAATTACCTGGCGCATACTGAAAATCTGATCCTGACAGCCTCTCTGTGGTCTCAAACCACACTGGTTTTCATCCAACTTCCTCTCAACGACTGATCGCACTCTCCCTTCCAAGATGCCAGTGAATACTTTGTCTGGTATACTAATCAATGGGATACCTCGATAGTTGTTGCAATCCTTCCTGTTCCCTTGAACCCCAGTTAAATCTCAATTTTCTAATGTAATAATAATAATGGTACTTGCTTTACGTCCCACTAACTACTTTTACGGTTTCCGGAGACGCCGAAGTGCCGGAATTTTGTCCCGCATGAGTTCTTTTACGTGCCAATAAATCTACGGACACGAGGCTGACATATTTGAGCACCTTCAGATATCACCGGACTGAGCCAGGATCGAACCTGCCAAGTTGGGGTCTGAAGGCCAGCGCCTCAATCTTCTAATATCGACACGTCCCCGTTTGTATTCATTTAGCCGAAAATTACTGTGCATGTGTTATCTCATGCAGTAAGATCAGCAGTACTCTCCTATTTTGAATTACCACTCTCAAAAGAAAATTACAATCGTGTTATTTCTTTTACAACTCACTAACTACTTTCAGGTTTTCGGAGACACCGAGGTGCCGGAATTAGTTTCCGTGAAAGTTCTTTTACGTGCCAGTAAATGTGCCGACATGAGGCTGCCGTTTCTGAACACCTTAAAATACCACCGGACTGAGTTGGAATCGAATCCGTTAACATGGTCTCAGAAGGCCAGCTTTTCTACCGTCTGACCGAATCAGACCGGCCATAAAATAAAGAAGAATGTTCGTCAAATACTTCGCTTGTACCCACAAGGCATTACGTGTTTTATCTGATTATAAACACAAACCATTTTTTCCAACCGAAGAAGTTGTTAAGTTAAATGAAACACAGCGACATTTTATGGAATTCCATTGTGGATCTGATAGGCAATCAGCGTGCGTACAGTCGCAAATGGGCCTACTTATATTTTATTTAATTTTTTAAAGTGCATACTTTGCATACCGACATTAGAGGCTTTCTGATGATATCGACAGCTTCCGTGGCTCAGGCGGCAGCCCGTCGGCACTTAAACGCTGGTCTCCGTGATTCAAATCCTGGCCACCCCATGTGAGATTTATGCTGGACAAAGTGGAGGCGGGACAGGCTTTTATCCGGGTACTCCACTTTTCCTTGTCATATTTCATTCAAGTAGCACTCTCCAATATCATTTCATCTGTCAGTCATTAATCATTGCCCCATGGAGTGCGACAGGCCTCGGCAGCTAACACAATTCCTATTCTCGTCGCTAGATGGGGCTTCATTCATTCCATTCCTCACCCAGTCGAATGACTGGAAACAGGCTGGAGATTTTCATTTCTCTAGTAATTTTGCCGGTATAATGTGAGAGTTTCGTTAAGATCTAATCTAAGTTCATTGAAATAGAATGTGTTTAAGCCAGGATTCATTTATATAGTTTATTGTAGGAAAAATGTATCTTTTTAACAATAGCATCCCTCTTGTGTAAAATTGATGGTCCCTAACCATCAGGAGGCTTGAAACCCATCACGGTGGTTTTCTATTTAAATGTGCTTCAACAATACAGTTGCAAATTAATTTGTCTGCTATGTATTAATACTCCATTCATGGAAATCAACTCATCTGATTTGTTTCCATACGTGAGCCTTAATTGTCAAAACATATCAGTTATAAAACAACGTAGCCTATACCTCTAGCATAAGAATACTTAACAAGGCATCTTTTAGTATACAGATTGTTTGAGAGAGAAGTACAAATAGCTTTTCTGCCGGTTATTGATAGGGCGCTGAATGCAAATTTAAAAAATGAAGTTGAAATTTGATGTTTATAGCTCAAGTAATATTTAATTATGAACGGGCTTTGGACTTAGCTGATATGCATTACAATATTTTCCAGTCTGGAAACGTTCGACAAATGAATACGTCCTGAATCCGCAGTAAATCGAGGTGTACAGCTGCAGTACAGTGATATACTTAGAATTGCATCTTACAAATTACGCATGCATACTGCCTGAAGCATGGTACGGCGGTTGGTATAAACCGAGCGGCAAATGACGCTACTACCTACATCACAAAGGTCGAACACTGCTTCAAACTCCTCCCTCAGACAAACAATTTGCTAAATTTAAAAGAAATATATTTTACGAACCTTTCATTTTTTTGCTATTTGTTTTACGTCGCACCGACACAGATAGGTCTTATGGCGACGATGGGACAGGAAAGGCCTAGGAATAGGAAGGAAGCGGCCGTGGCGTTAATTAAGGTACAGCCCCAGCAGTTGCCTGGTGTGAAAATGGGAAAACACGCAAAACCATCTTCAGGGCTGCTGACAGTGGGGTTCGAACCCACTATCTCCCGGATGTGAGCACACAGCTGCGCGCCCCTAACCGCGCAGCCAACTCGTCCAGTACGAACCTTCCATAAGGTTATTCGTGCTTATCACCCAAACACCGTGTATAAAGTATGTTCTGTAATAAATTGTTACTGTGGCCGATGACCTAGATGTTAGGCCCCTTTAAGCAACCAGTATCATCATTATCATAAATAATTACTCGTAATTTTTCAGCGAATAACGTAATGCAGACCTGTAATCATTATTTGACTGAAGAGAGCTTCAAAAATAGGCTGCTAAGCCTCAGTGGTCTACTCCAGAGTGTTATTACCTGGGTAATATCTGTGTTCATCCACTCATCTCTAGATTACGTGTGTCACTTTTACTTGAATTTCCCGTACAAATGCACATTACACCTCGGTATGGAAAAAGTTTACGTTGTTCCAGCCTATCATCGGAAAATAGCATTGTGTTTATATTTGAAGATTCGTGAGTTCATATTACTGCTCTACAGTAAATGACATCATTCATAATAATTATATATGGTAAACAGGATAGTGTAGATATAACAACTTCATGATAATTCAATCAATTTGCAGATCTTCCAGTTTTGATGAAGGGGAACAAATTAATTTGTTTATATGTACTTAAAGGCTGAAATTATTTTAGTGCGTGATCTTCTTTGTCAGTTCCAACTATTCATAGTTTAACGGCAATCAAATTACTCCATTTTATTCTGTAAGGAAATAAAGATTACTATTCTAGCCACCGTACGAACCACCATCCATAAAGTCGTGTATCTTCCCAACGTATGATTGTTGAGAAAGGTTACATTACAAATGAATTCAGGAATTTAATATACTATTTATTAAAATGAATGGTTGTGTTCCAATCTCATCGTTACTCCACTGATAAATTTCTGAATTTTAACATGTTTGTCTTACAGCGGCTACTGAATTGACAGTTGCAATATGAGAATCGCAACTCTTGAACATTTTTTTTTTTTTTTTTTTTTTTTTTGCTAGTTGCTTTACGTCGCACCGACACAGATAGGTCTTATGGCGACGATGGGACAGGAACGGGCTAGGAGTGGGAAGGAAGCGGCCGTGGCCTTAATTAAGGTACAGCCCCAGCATTTGCCTGGTGTGAAAATGGGAAACCACGGAAAACCGTTTTCAGGGCTGCCGACAGTGGGGTTCTAACCTACTATCTCCCGAATACTGGATACTGGCCGCACTTGCAGCTATCGAGCTCGGTGCAACTTGAAAAATGTGTGAAATGTATTCATATTTGAACTCATAATGTATATTATCAATCTACTAGGAATATATAATGGAAGGCACTACCTTGCAAGGGGTAAAATAAAATGTAAAATTAAAGTAGTAAACTTTTCTCTCCCGAACTGAGTAAAATTATTTATATTCCCAGTGAATTTGTGCAGAAGTGTTCAATGGAATCGAAAAGTAATACTACCTTCGCACACCAATTTTAGCTAGAGGCCTCCACGCAGGATACCTGGGAAAATAACTTCAATTAAACTTTCATTGTTTCTAGCTTAATGCAAATGCAGGTGTACTCAGTAATATTACAAGTTTCGGTTCAAACTGAAGGAGAAAATATGGTTATATTTGAATGCACTCGAACGTTTTGTAGTGACGAGGATAGACGAACGTACGGTGAACGTGGGATTATGAAAAAGAAACGCATTAGTCATTGTGTCGTGAGGATATCGATTTCATAACAATCGATAGGAGGAAGGAAAGAACGTCCTGAAGGAATTTTGTCATTATAGCATATCCATGAAATGTATTGTAATGTTGAAACTGTTTGTAATCAAGCTCACTATTCAGGTTGCGGAGGAAAGTGTATCCCGTGTACCCAAAGAAAACCAGAACGCTTTATAACATTCAGGTAAAATTTAATCAAAACCGTATGCCATCACTCTACAGTACTTTTCTTATTGTTAAATTTCGTATTATTATTCTTCCTTGACATTTCCCCTTCAAGATGCAGGGTCCGCCATAAGCCTACATAGGGACTTCCACTTAATTCTGTCAACGGTAGTATTCATTTAAAAAAATAGTGAATCAAACTATCTATTTACATGCTATATTCGCAACTTCAATGGCAATGAAAACTTTGAAATCTCTAAATCTCTTCTGATGTATAAATTCCAACAAGTGGTCTATGCATATACGCAATAGTAAGGAAGAACGAGCACAGCCTCCTCTTTAGCAAATCCCCACGATAATCCAGTATTTGTCAAGCTGTAAAGAATTCAACGGGTACATAAGGTGCACAATTGAATAATATGTTATTTCTACCATTGTTTCATTTGTGGACATCATCAACACTGTCACACATGTAGATTACTTGTGTTATTTATCGTACAAATAAGGAAATGATCATGTGCGTTTTCTGAGAAACTCGGAAGGCAACGTGTACGATAGCTCCTGTCTCAGGTAGACACAGTGACATATTTCTGTCAAGTAGAAAATACAGTTTATTTAAGTGATGTCCCTTCCTGCGTACGTTTGACCAAACAGTCGCTAGTTGACTGTTGAAGCGAGCAGACGTGTTTGTGCAGCGATGGGTATTTCCTTATCAGCTTGGTGAGCAGCAATCGGGACATGGGCATGAAGGCAGGAGCTGCGGAGTGCGTGCTGGAATGCGGACCTGCAGCAGGCAGTTACCCGGGAAGTGTTGACAATCATTACCACAGTACTTGTTATAGGAGGCTTGCAGTTAAACCCGGGCCCTGTTCAACCAGCTTCAGAAGAGGTACTGGACGTGAAGTGTATGGGGTGAAAGGGGAAGTTAAGACCTGGTGCTAAGTGTGATACGTGTGGAATGTGGTTTCATTTCAAGTGTGGTAAGCTACAGGCCCTGGACAGTGATAAGGAAAGGATGGCATGTAGCAAGTGTTTCATGAATGGGAATGTGACTAGCGTCAAAGTAAACATTGACGAACTACGGGTATTAAATGAAGCAAATCTCTTGAATGCGGATATATAAAAGAAGTTACGGTAAGTGTATATGAGAAATGTAGGCACTCATTCACCTGTGGAGAATATAAAACCTGTAAATTGTGTGGTAATATGCGATTCTGTCGTGCGACATATAGGACAGGAAAATAGGCCAGTGAAAGTGATGTGCATGCCGGGAATTCGAGCGGAACAGTTGAACAGGAAAATAGAGGACGAATGCGAACGGAATGAGGAAGCAGTAATTCTCCACGTAGGAACTAATGGTTCAAAAAGGCAACGGACTGAATATATAATGGGTGACATTTATGATCTAGTGAACTCGACTAAGAAAATATTCCAAAGGCAAATGTTGTAATTAGTGGTATACTAAGGAGACCAGATGTATCATGGAAGAAGATTGGCCGACTGAACGAAAAACTTCAGTGGGTGACTGAAAGTTTCATATCACTCTTTGTAGACGGCAACAGTTGGATCGACGGCAGGGTCTTCAGCAGGGATGGACTTCATCTGAACCAGAGAGGAGTGGCGAGACTAGGTGAACTCTTTTCGAGGGTTACCGAGTCGTTTCCACCCAACGGATGACGGCGAAGAACGGACAGCCGAATGACGATGCACGACGGGAGCAGATTCGATGCAGCTACAATGACAACGAGGATATTGTGAGAGGCAGTGATACCAGATCAGGTAAGTTTCTTCGGTTGTTGCAGGTAAACTGCGGAAGTATTGGTAATAAAATCGCAAAATTCGAAAACTTAATTGATGCGAGTGACCGTGATATAATTGTGGGAACGGAAAGTTGGTTATCGGATAATATATTGAACCCTTGGTGGTCCAAAGTCATGGGTTCAATATATATAATTCAGATATATTCAGGTCAAAATTTCTGACGTTTAGACGGGATGGAGGGTCGAAAAAAGGAGGAATTTTCATTTGTGTTAGGTCAGAGCTAAGCAGTGCGTTAAAATGTGTTCTCGATGACTGCGAAATAATTGGGATGGAGGTAAATAATGCACCCAATAAACAAAACATAGTCATTATTGGAGATTATCGCCCGCCGAAATCAGGTTTAAACACGATCACTCGTCGTTCAGAATTTATATGTGCAATTATAAGCTACAGAAAAAGAACTATAATTGCAGGAGATCTAAACCTATAGACAGTAAACTGGGCTGGGTGAACTACAAGGGCCTATCGCAGGAAGCAGTTAACTTATTAGTGTGGAATAATGGCTTTTCCCAAGTCGTTACAAAGAACAGACGTAAACGAGCACTTTTGAATGTTTTTCTAGTCAGACCGGATGTCAAACATATATCAACTATTAGAAAAGACTTAAACTGGTTAGAGCAAGTGGAAAATGTAGTTAAGGTATCCTGGAGATCGTTACATTGTATTATGCGGAATCTCAAGAAAGCTAATTCTGGTGCCAAAAGTAAAGCTTATAACTGCTTGGTAAGACCGATTCTCGATTATGGATCTGCGAGCTGGGATCCGTACAGGGTGGGTTTAATAAATTCCCTAGAAAAATTTCAAAGAAGAGCTATGCGTTTCGTAACCGGGAATAGAACATTAATTGGGAAAGTCTTGAATCTAGAAGAACGAGAGCTCGCCTGTGTGGTTCTTATAAGATCTCTACAGGAAGGGCTGCCGGGGGTAATATTAGGAATAGGTTGAAACCTCGCTCGTACTTATCGAGAAATAATCATAAGCATACAATTAGGGCCAGAAACTAGCATACGGACGTGGGAAAGTTTTCCTTCGTTAACAGGGATTGGAATAAATTACCTGCAGCAGTCTTTGATATATTCCCTTCCGGTATCAAGTCATTTAAGAAGATCATTTGTGTTGGTGTAAAGTGAAAAGTAAAAGTTGTAAATTACGGACACTGAATTTGTGATTATCTGCTTGGTTTAGATTGTGAAACTAGGAGTTTTTCTTGTGGTAATCACTTTCTAGGCAATTGCTTGTTTTACTCATGTTCTTGTTGTTGTTGAGTAATTACCTATATTTTAACTTCACATTATTATGACTTGTAATGTTAAGCTGGTAGTAAGCTCAACCTATAGTTTTGTAAGCCATAGTGTTAAGTACTGGAAATAATTAAGTTGTGTATGAAACTGTATATGATGATGCTGGATTTAGAATGAATGTTAAACTAGTAGTATTTCTTGTAATATTTTTTCCATGCAATTGCCTTTTGTACTCGTGTTGTTTAGTTGTTGGGTAGTTATGTCTTTAACTTTACCTTATTATCACTCGTAATGCTAGTAGAAAATTCAACCTATAGTATTGTAAGCCGTAGTGGAAATACTTCAGTTGTGCGTGAATTCGTATATAATGACGCTGGATTTAGAAAGTTAAACTAAGAGTATTTCTTGTAATATTTTATTTTCATGGAGTTGCTTTTTGTACTCTTCTCGTTGTTGTTGTTGTTGTTGATGATGTTGTTGTATGATAATTATGGTTTAAGTTCACATTATTATCACTTATTATGTTAAGCACTGGAAATACTAGAGTTGTGTGTGAAATTGTGTTAAACTATTATGTTAAACTATTACGTTAAATTATTACGTTAAACTAGTACTGTTTTTGTAATACTTCCTTTCCATGGAATTGCTTGTTGTACTCTTGTTTGTTTGTTTGTTTGTTTGTTTGTTTGTTTGTTTGTTTGTTTGTTTGTTTGTTTGTTTGTTTGTTTGTTTGTTTGTTTGTTTGTTTGTTTGTTTGTTTGTTGGGTAATTATGTTAACATTACTTTATTATTACATTACTGTAGGTGAACATTGCCACCGGGATATTTCCCATTTGCGATGTATTTGTTAATAATAATAATAAGAAGAAGAAGAAGAAGAAGAATATAAACACTTGGCGGTACAGGGGAATGGGTCATCGGATTAAGCAAGGTATATCTTTAATTGTATTGTAGCATGGTAAGTTAAAAACACTTTCAGAAAACACCATTTATGGGGACCACCTCTATCCATGAAGCCAGGACTACTGCTATTGAACGCATGTGATGGCAGAAGCCCCAGTCTTAGGTGCCCTCCGTCCCCTGAACAAATGCGGTAGAGTGCGACATAGTAAAGAGGACAATGAAGAGATCTAGTGACTTTCACGAGCCTAGAATGGTGTTCCCTAACTCTACAGTTTCTCCGACGTTAGTCATAAACATTCAAACACACACACAAACAGCCACATTGCCTGACAACAACGTCCGAAGGACTTCGGCACCCAAAGAAGAAGTTTTCTGCTAACGACACTTCACGCAGAATAATCTCTCTCAAATTCTGTTCACGGTTCACCGGAAAAAAAAATTATGCAAAAGAAATTTCAAAACTAGTGTTATCGACTATTCATTAGGTGACTGGGAAGATTTCCCTACAATATTCACTTTTGATTTTAGTTTTCATCTGAATATATACAACTGGCGTAAATTGTTCCGAATTTTTACCATCAGAGCTCAACGTTTTTCTGTAAAGAAGGTAGCCTTGATGATGGTGATGACGATGATTATGATTATAATAATGATGGTGGTGATGGCACTTTAAGGAACTAACAGCGAGGTCGTGTTTTATTAGCCGACCTGGTCTACGTAAGAGTTCCCTTGAGGATAAAATCTCACGCTATTTCGACAGTAACGAGGCAAATACCGTCCATCGCAACTCAACACGGCAGGGTGGTCAAACGTAGGAGTCAGCACTATTCGAAATTCGAATGTTCAAAGGTACCTATCCTGAAAACGGCTTCATTTTCGCAATCACTCTCGTAAAATACCATGACGGCAATTATTAATCTCATTTCAAGTTTTTTATGTTGTATTTTGCTTCACGTCGCACCGACACAGATAGGTCTTATGGCGACGATGGGACAGGAAAGGCCTAGGAATGGGAAGGAAGCGGTCGTGGCCTTAATTAAGGTACAGCCCCAGAATTTGCTTGGTGTTGTAACTGTTCCACCTCGTCAAAACACATGGGGAGATGAAAGTTATTATCTTGGGACACATGAATATTAAATAAACTATTTGTGGCTTGCCCGCAAATTGCCACGCAAATAGAAACAATAAACATTCCATGGTTCCCCATTTCTATATGTTATGTTTGGGCGCCATGGTTACAGTTTTAAATAAAACTGTAAACCAAAATTTATATTTACTAGCATAGAGACTTATATTTAGATCACAGGGGTAGGATTTTAAATAATTAACCATTAAGTATCGCTTAAGAAAGAAAATTAACGCAATATAAAATACAAATGAATTTATTATACAAAAAAATGAGATGAATCGGAAAAGTTTCCTTAAAGCTTGGAGGAATTTATAATTTACTGAATTTAATAATTGCTTGCTTTATCTAATTGAAGCTCACCAATTGCAGCTTCCGTTGAAGTCATCTGGTTTCCGTGGTTACTCGTTCTCTTCTTCTCGATGTTGAATTTGCTCCATGGACATCCTTCCTTCCTTCTCTGATATGGTACGGGCTACCTGGACTAACACTCCCTACTTGCCTAGTCTTTAAATTAGACATTGGCCCTATACTTGTAATAACTGATCAGCGTTGATCGTATGAGGAGAAAATTCAGAGATATGAATTTTTCCATATTAGTAGAAATCTCAAACCAACTGAGCTATACTATTTATACGGTACAGATTTGTACCAAAATTCCGTAGACTTGAACTAAACATAGTTCTTCGTCCACAATATTTACTGAATATCACACAAGCCGTAAGCTTGTTTCGTCTCACGCAGATCCGATAACATTACCGAAGCGACAACACATTGTACAAAAGTAACTATGTCGCGGAGCGACCAAACACTGTTTCAAAAATCAAATCACGTCGTTCAAAGTAGATGTTCACAGTAGAAGTACTAGTGATGGAGTATCCGTAGTTAGGTTGTAAGGTTGTAAGGTTGGAAGGTCGTAAGGCTGTACGGCTGTAAGGTCCCATTCTCGTGTTGAGAATCAGTATATATCCGGGCTCACCCCCACTCTTGGTAACAGTTCAATCTCAAAACTCATATACAACGAAGTATCTGATTCGATAGATCGAAGCATCAACTCCCCTTCTCTTCTTCCTGGACAAGTCCAGAAGGCGTGGCGATGATATAACTGACCAGCTTGCAAGCCTCGCGCACGGGTCGCTGTTTACTAGCCTTGGTCATAAAATAAACCCATGACTGACGCAAAATCTCAAGCTTCAAGAATAACCCTCCGTATACACAAACATGAGATGAAATGAAAACAACTATGTCTCAACATATTGACCGTATTTACAACATAATGAATTCCTATCCTACTTAATATAATAATTTAAATAATAAAACGATGTTATCATATATACAATATGATTCCAAAATGCCTTGATTACAAATGATTGACGTTGAATAAATATGTTATTACAAATAATTGCCGATGGCGGATAAACTTGATATCAAATGATATCGCGTAACATTATATTATATTAAATTAGTAGGGCTGGAGAAGCCTGGACGGTTACATACGCCCTCCTGTTATTTACAGATATAACATATATGAAAATAACACACTACACCAAAATGGCTGATATATACTTCATTACATCTTACAAACACTTAATAAAAAACATACATAATCAAATCTTGTATCTCACTGTAGAGTGTCTGTTTCAACGATATCAGATAACATTAGTAATAATTCCTTCCAATTTTCTTGCGAAAGTTTGTCAGCGACACTCATAATATTTACAACAGGTAAATAACACTATCTTTGCACTTCACCATCAAAGTGTTCGGCAGTTCCAGGTTATAATAATATATACACCACACACACACGTAATCACACGTGGATTACCTCTCTTAGATGGCCGCAAGCAATTTCTTGTTTTCATTGCAAAAAAATATATATATTACTTAGAAAATTATTGCATTAATTTCCTTCTGCAGTTTCAAAAAAATCCCAAGTTACTCATGGCTTCTACAATGGTGTCAGCTCTAGGTTCACAACCTATACATGAATTCACGTTTTCTAACTCAAGTACATTTAATGTTGTCAAAACAACATCGGGGAGACATTACACTTAATTCGCAGAAATATATCGTCTCAGAGAGCGAATATTACAAGTGCCCAACATGACACGATTACCATCTTTCAATCTGTATGCACAAGGACCAACCCGACAATGAATCTGGAATGGACCCTGATACAACAAAAAGAATTTCTTCGTCACCTTCTCTTCACTGGACGAAAGCATGGCAACACGTAATAGAACAGAATCTCCTACCTGAAATTCGTCTAACACATGGCGTTTCTGCTGTCTGCTACGCTTCTCAGCCGCTTTAATCAAATTCTCTCTCGCTAATCTGACATATATCTGAGAGTCCCGCTGGGGTTCCTGTGTAATACCTAGTACTTTTGTCAGCTCATTCCTTGGATTGCTGCCAAAATGAACCTCTAATGGGGTGAATTTCGTACTATCATGCTGAACCATGTTAATCCATTTCTCAATCATCGCTAAAGAACCAACCCACGCAGTGTGCTTGTCATGAACTAAAGATCGAAACATCCTACCTAATTCCTTCATCGTGCGTTCACACATATTCCCTTGCGGATTCCTAATTGAGGAAAAAACATGTGTGATACCTAACTCTGTCATCACAGCCTTCCACTTCTTCGATGTAAATTGAGATCCGCTATCAGATAATAACCTCCTAGGCGTACCTAATTCCTGAACATACTTGTCACTAACAATCTTACTGCAACTAAGACCTGTCGCTTTTCTCAATAAAAGATTGACACACTCACTACTCGAAACTTCAATAATACCATCCTCTAACATAGCTTCAATTTGATTGTCTACCGCTTTAGCATATTTATGTGGCATCGGATATCTCAGTCCAGCGAATATACTTTTATCCAGCACTGAAAGTGAGTGTTCATACACATGTGTTTTGCCGGGCTTCGATGAAAATACTTCCTTGTGTTCTCTCAACACATACAACAATCGGTCCCTCTGACCTTCTTCCAAATTGCTGCTATCTACCGCTTCTCTCAAAGCATCATCGTGGTTCTCCTCTAACCACACTTCACACAACTTAAAATCCGCTCTCTCTTCTTCATCTTTTGAAACCTCTTTAACACACCACATGTTACAAACCTCCACTTTCGTCTGAACTTCGGCATCCCACGTGACTTTAACATCCTCATTATCCCACCTTAAATATACTATCGCATCATTGTAATCTACCCGAGCTGAGTATAAACTTAGCCAGTCAGATCCCAAGATAACATCAAATATAAGATTCGGAATAACAAGACAGATCTGAATTTTCGACTTCCCGTTAATACAAATAGGTATGGCAACTTGTTTACATATTTGCTTGGATCTTTTACCTACAGCAGTGACGATATATGTGGATTTCACAGGCATTTCTTCAATCTCAATATTCTCCTTCTTTCTGTCCTCATACCACTTCGAACTTACACATGATCTTTGACTGCCTGAATCCAATAAAGCCTGATACTGCGCCCTCCATACAACGATCGTAACAACATCGACTTGATTCACTTCCACATCCCGTAATAACTCATCTCTAACATCGAGATCATAATCCATGTGCGCCATTACACAATTTCTCGCAACATGTACTGAAGACTGATAATCTGATCTCTCATTACCGTCTACTATCAGTTTAAATTACTGTGACTCCTTGTATCCTGATTTTGGCTTGTACCTTCCTCTGCATTGCGTTCTCTCTGAACATTCCTATTTTGCTGGTGTGACTGATTACCTACAGGTTGTTGTCTCGGTTGAAACTGACCACGGTGATTGTGTTCTTGTCTTCTGGGTGGTGTCTGATAGTTTGTGTGCTCTCGTGTACTATTACTATTTCCTAACGCATCGAAACTTGCTAGCAATCTTTCCATTCCCTGAATAGACTCTATCTGTTGCATACAGCTAGCTTCGCGGATTTTGTTGGGAAAATGTCTGAGTAATAACTTCACAATATCTCTCTCCGCTGACATCCCATCTACGTTTTTACAAATCATAACGTGGGCCAGAAAATATTCGGTTATAGAAACTCCCTCGTGTGGCCTAAATTTCCCAAAGACAATGCGTTCTCTTTCCCTGCTTTGTATAGCTTCACTCCAAAAATTTTCCGTGAAATATTTCTTATACACCGCAAACCATGATTTCGTTTCCCCAATAAAAGCTTTACCAATTATCTCTAACGCTTCTTCCCATTCAATGATTCCTTCTTCGATTCGCTTTTCAAACCGTTTCTTAACAGTGTTTAAAAAATCTAAAGGGTTTTTCTGCCTCCCATTAAATTTAAGTAGTTCAGCTTCATATATGAAATTTGTACCATGGCACTGACTTCCTATATTACCTTGCTTTTCTCTGATATTTTTACGTATTTGTGCCTCCGACCTAGCAATACGTTCATTAATTCATTTCTCTCTAGTTTCTACGTCACTCGCAAACTTTTCATTACATATTTTGGCATTAATCTCTACCTTACCACACAGGTCATCGTATTGTTGTTGTACTTGTTCTCTAACTTTACTAACTTCTCCTACTTGTTCCTGAATTTTACAATTAATACCTGTGATCTGCTGGTCTACTTCGCTCCTAACTTTACAATTTTCTTTCTCTATCAGTTCCAAGACTTCGCTTCTATGTTCAGTTAACTTTCTTTCTACCTCTTTCTCATGTTGGCTACGTCTCATCTCCTGTTCCGCTAACTGATTCTCAAAAAGTTTCTGCTGCTCTAGTGCTTCATCTAATCTATGATCTAAAGCATCCATCCTAGCATTCACTTCCCTGCTAATTTCCGTTTTCGTTTGTTCTATCTCCTTTCTATTTTCTTTAATCTCTGTCTGTGTTTTCTCTACTTCTTTGCTAATTTCGGTTTTAGTCTGTTCTATTTCTCTGCTAATTTCGGTTTTCGTTCTCTCTACTTCCTTCTTAATTTCATCTATCCCTTTCGTTTGCTCTAATATCCCTTGCATCATCACAAACAGTTGTTGAATATTTTTATCACTATTCGTACCACTTTCTTTCTCGCCCTCCATCCTAGCTACATCAGATTCTGTGCTATTTTCCATGCTCCCACCACTCTCTACCGATTTATCTACTTCAATGCTTTCATCTACAACATTCCTAGAATTCAGCGTCTCGCCTCCCTTTACTAAGTTTCCGCTACGTAATTTCATGTCCTTTTCACCTTGTGCAGCCATGATTCCCCCAAAATCACACATACAAATTATATGGACACTCACTTAACCCCCACAAACACAGACTCTACTTTACTGCTTTCCTTCCACGAATACTTAATGGTTTTCGAGCTCCACGTTGGTGCGACAAATGTAACTGTTCCACCTCGTCAAAACACATGGGGAGATGAAAGTTATTATCTTGGGACACATGAATATTAAATAAACTATTTGTGGCTTGCCCGCAAATTGCCACGCAAATAGAAACAATAAACATTCCATGGTTCCCCATTTCTATATGTTATGTTTGGGCGCCATGGTTACAGTTTTAAATAAAACTGTAAACCAAAATTTATATTTACTAGCATAGAGACTTATATTTAGATCACAGGGGTAGGATTTTAAATAATTAACCATTAAGTATCGCTTAAGAAAGAAAATTAACGCAATATAAAATACAAATGAATTTATTATACAAAAAAATGAGATGAATCGGAAAAGTTTCCTTAAAGCTTGGAGGAATTTATAATTTACTGAATTTAATAATTGCTTGCTTTATCTAATTGAAGCTCACCAAATTGCAGCTTCCGTTGAAGTCATCTGGTTTCCGTGGTTACTCGTTCTCTTCTTCTCGATGTTGAATTTGCTCCATGGACATCCTTCCTTCCTTCTCTGATATGGTACGGGCTATCTGGACTAACACTCCCTACTTGCCTAGTCTTTAAATTAGACATTGGCCCTATACTTGTAATAACTGATCAGCGTTGATCGTATGAGGAGAAAATTCAGAGATATGAATTTTTCCATATTAGTAGAAATCTCAAACCAGCTGAGCTATACTATTTATACGGTACAGATTTGTACCAAAATTTCGTAGACTTGAACTAAACATAGTTCTTCGTCCACAATATTTACTGAATATCACACAAGCCGTAAGCTTGTTTCGTCTCACGCAGATTCGATAACATTACCGAAGCGACAACACATTGTACAAAAGTAACTATGTCGCGGAGCGACCACACACTGTTTCAAAAATCAAATCACGTCGTTCAAAGTAGATGTTCACAGTAGAAGTACTAGTGATGGAGTATCCGTAGTTAGGTTGTAAGGTTGTAAGGTTGGAAGGTCGTAAGGCTGTACGGCTGTAAGGTCCCATTCTCGTGTTGAGAATCAGTATATATCCGGGCTCACCCCCACTCTTGGTAACAGTTCAATCTCAAAACTCATATACAACGAAGTATCTGATTCGATAGATCGAAGCATCAACTCCCCTTCTCTTCTTCCTGGACAAGTCCAGAAGGCGTGGCGATGATATAACTGATCAGCTTGCAAGCCTCGCGCACGGGTCGCTGTTTACTAGCCTTGGTCATAAAATAAACCCATGACTGACGCAAAATCTCAAGCTTCAAGAATAACCCTCCGTATACACAAACATGAGATGAAATGAAAACAACTATGTCTCAACATATTGACCGTATTTACAACATAATGAATTCCTATCCTACTTAATATAATAATTTAAATAATAAAACGATGTTATCATATATACAATATGATTCCAAAATGCCTTGATTACAAATGATTGACGTTGAATAAATATGTTATTACAAATAATTGCCGATGGCGGATAAACTTGATATCAAATGATATCGCGTAACATTATATTATATTAAATTAGTAGGGCTGGAGAAGCCTGGACGGTTACGGTGTGAAAATGGGAAACCACAGAAAACCATATCCAGGGCTGCCGACAGTGAGATTCGAATCCACTACCTCCCGAATGCAAGTTCACAGCTACGCGACCCAATCCAAGCGGCCACTTGCTCGGTGAAGTATTATACAGTGGCTCAAGAAATATTGGTCTGTCCATAGTCGTAGTATGAACGGAACAGTATAGAACAAATAATGGTACATATAATGGAATTACAAGTATGTAGATATGTAGTACAGTCATGTACATCAGTAGGATGAGTTTGGATCCAAGTAGATTAACGCTGTTTGCAAACAGACCAGTAATACAACAACTTGCGTAATTACTTGCCAAGGAATTAGTAAACAATATCACCGTGACATCGTGCTGTCTCCCGCAACTCCAGCTCATTGTGTTTGCTAGTTGTTTTACGTCGCACCGACACGGATAGGTCTTACGGCGACGATTGGACAGGAAAGGGCGAGGAGTGGGGAGGAAGCGGCCGTGGCCTTAATTAAGGTACAACCCCAGCATTTGCCTGGTGTGAAAATGGGAAACCACGGAAAACCATTTTCTGGGCTGCCGACAGTGGGGTTCAAACCTGCTATCTACCGAATACTGGATACTGGCCGCACTTAAGCGACTGCAGCTATCGAGCTCGGGCATTGTGTTTGTGCTGATACGTTGGAAGGTCATATTCAGCATTGTTTCCGCGTCCTGCTAGCAATGGAAAGAAAATTTAAAGAAACAGCCCGGGAAGAAAAGAGGATTACAGTGCGACTATTTCAAAAAGGTAAATCTTTCAAGGACAAGAGTTAAATTAATGGAAGAGCTGTTACAATTGTTAAAAATAGTGTGTACACGTACAAAAGAACAAAGACAATCGAAAATAGACCAAGAAGTGGCCGCTCCTCGCAGTTATCAGTACAAGACAAACGGCAAATTTTGCGTGAAGTGGCCCAAAATCCTCTACGAAGTGCGCCGAAGATAGCAACTGCGTTACAGCAAGATGTGGAAGTGCAATCGTCATCCGCAACCATCCGAAATGTACTACGCGAAAGAGAATATGTGGGCAGAACAGCCCGTAGAAAACCGTACAGCAGTAAGGCTAACAGAAATAAGAGGTTTGCATACGTTAAAGAGCACAAAAATTACAGTGGCTAAAAAAAGTACTGGTCTGTCCATAGCCGTGTTATGAACGGAACAATATAGTACAAATAATGGTACATATAATGGAAGACATCCGTTTTTACTGATGAGAGTAAATTTACCCTCTTCAGGTCAGACAGACGAGTGACTGTGAGGAAAGAAACGAATTCTGAACTTGAAGAGAAGAATCTGACAGCTACTGTGAAACATGGAGGTGGTTCCCTTGATGGTGTGGGGTTGCATGAGTGCGAATGGTGTAGGTGAATTAGCTTTTATTGAAGGGTCTATGGATCACAAAGCGTACACGAAAATCCTCAAGACACATCTTCCATCAAGTGTACTAAAAATTAGACTCTCAGCAAAGTGTACGTTTACGCAAGATAACGACCCCAAACACACAGCGCTAAACACGAACCTATGGCTGTTATATAATACACCGCGTTGGATAGAAACTCCACCACAATCTCCCAACATCAACCCCGTCGAGAATTTGTGGCACTATTTGCAGCAAAACGTGAGAAAGCATGCAATATCACACAAAACTGACCTGAAAGAAGCCTTACTCACCGAATGGAACAACATACCAAAGGAAACTACGGAGACCTTGGTACGATTGATGCCAAATAGGCTAGATGATATTGTAAAGAGGAAAGGAGGACCTACGAAGTACTGAAACGTTCACGAAGGATCAAGAAGCTACGTTATGTTAATTCAGACCAATTCCATTTCGGTGGCAAGTGAAAATGAGTTTTTAAGTTATGGTTTTTTAGTTATATGGACATGGAAAAATTATGTTTTTTACAATGCACATGTTTCACAAGATGATAAATAATCAAGGATTCTGGTGCATGTCAATTTTTATCATCATTCCATTCGATTCCTCGTCCTCACATGTAGCATATCTCGACAGATTAATGCTGTTTTTAGCCACTGTATATACTATAGTAACGAGCTCGAAGTACTCGTATTCACTGTTTGTTTCTCAGACCTGAGAAAATACAACCTTTCTACTATCCTCGGAGAACTGAAGTATAGACTTATGTTTCCACCCACATAATTGTTTCTTGTTAATTGTTCTCGTTACTTCTCACGGGAATATGGGTAGGCGCATGAGTTTCGTACATTATTCACACACTCGTTGGAAGACAATTTCAACCAGAAATGAATACACATAACACTGAGAACTCCACCTGTATTATACTGTATATTCTGAATGCAAGCTCCATTTCAACAATCAACTACTGACGTTTTCGTTATATGGTTAGTACTACATCGTAAGATTCGAAAGCATGTATTCTAATAATGTGATCATCTGAGGATTATAATTTTACAAACTGTGAGAGTTAGTTAATTGAATATATTTATATTCCTAAAACATTTTAATCGAATTTTTAAAACGCATGTGATATGAATGATCTTCTAGGAATAACTCATCCTATTTTACTCCTGATGCTTAGCATGATGAAATAGACCTAGATACATCTGGCGAAAGCCTTAAAGGAGTGTTGTGTAGAGAGACGATCATTAAATTAAATTGCCTCATCCTAATATACATTTTAGTAAGTTAGGAGTTAACTTTCCCAATGAAGGAATTCTGTGATATTCCTGCTTTAAATTTTAACAAGACTTTTACACAACTAATTGAATGGTAGAAAACTCCCGTATTCTGCTTTTAACGTTTCACAAATACACTGACTGACAGAGCAAATGCAACACCAAGGAGGAGTGGTTCGAAAGGGATGAAAGTTAGGGAAAAAACAGAGACGGCACGGACGAATAATTGATGTTTATTTCAAACCGATATGCAGGTTACACAATGCGCACGTCATCGACTCAGTAGGATGTAGGACCACCGCGAGCGGCGATGCACGCAGAAACACGTCGAGGTACAGAGTCAATAAGAGTGCGGATGGTGTCCTGAGGGATGGTTCTCCATTCTCTGTCAACCATTTGCCACAGCTGGTCGTCCGTACGAGGCTGGGGCAGAGTTTGCAAACGGCGTCCAATGAGATCCCACACGTGTTCGATTGGTGAGAGATCCGGAGAGTACGCTGGCCACGGAAGCATCTGTACACCTCGTAGAACCTGTTGGGAGATGCGAGCAGTGTGTGGGCGGGCATTATCCTGCTGAAACAGAGCATTGGGCAGCCCCTGAAGGTACGGGAGTGCCACCGGCCGCAGCACATGCTGCACGTAGCGGTGGGCATTTAACGTGCCTTGAATACGCACTAGAGGTGACGTGGAATCATACGCAATAGCGCCCCAAACCATGATGCCGCGTTGTCTAGCGGTAGAGCGCTCCACAGGTACTGCCGGATTTGACCTTTCTCCACGCCGACGCCACACTCGTCTGCGGTGACTATCACTGACTGAACAGAAGCGTGACTCATCGGAGAACACGACGTTCCGCCATTCCCTCATCCAAGTCGCTCTAGCCCGGCACCATGCCAGGCGTGCACGTCTATGCTGTGGAGTCAATGGTAGTCTTCTGAGCGGACGCCGGGAGTGCAGGACTCCTTCAACCAATCGACGGGAAATTGTTCTGGTCGATATTGGAACAGCCAGGGTGTCTTGCACATGCTGAAGAATGGCGGTTGACGTGGCGTGCGGGGCTGCCACCGCTTGGCGGCGGATGCGCCGATCCTCGCGTGCTGACGTCACTCGGGCTGCGCCTGGACCCCTCGCACGTGCCACATGTCCCTGCGCCAACCATCTTCGCCACAGGCGCTGCACCGTGGACACATCTCTATGGGTATCGGCTGCGATTTGACAAAGCGACCAACCTGCCCTTCTCAGCCCGATCACCATACCCCTCGTAAAGTCATCTGTCTGCTGGAAATGCCTCCGTTGACGGCGGCCTGGCATTCTTAGCTATACACGTGTCCTGTGGCACACGACAACACGTTCTACAATGACTATCGGCTGAGAAATCACGGTACGAAGTGGGCCATTCGCCAAAGCCGTGTCCCATTTATCGTTCGCTACGTGCGCAGCACAGCGGCGCATTTCACATCATGAGCATACCTCAGTGACGTCAGTCTACCCTGCAATTGGCTTAAAGTTCTGACCACTCCTTCTTGGTGTTGCATTTGCTCTGTCAGTCAGTGTACTTAAAACACCTTGTTATTTGTCCAGAATAGCACAACATTGGTAGCGCCTGCCATGTATGTAACCCGTGAATATTATGCTTTGTTCCACCACACAGCCATGCTCACAATCACTTAACCGTTCAATTGGTGCTTGTCATCGTCTTCCAAACATTGCAAGCACACTTTGTGATACATAGGCAGTGGAATCGCACAGCCAATTCCACTTGTGTTTTCAGATGGCCTGCGAAAATGCATTTGGTCTAATGCTGTAGACCTGTGCAGGCGAGTGTGGTCCTTCCACGCACGAACATACGAACAGATTGTGTCGTGAAACCCGTTTGGATTGGACGATGTTTACTAGATGAGTAGTATAATTGGATGGTTCGGCGGCCTCCTCCTCCTCCGGCTCTCGGGAGAGGCCTCCTCCTCAGCCAGTGGCCTCCTCCTCCTCCTCAGCCAGTGGCCTCCCAGTGGCCACCTCCTCCTCCTCCTCAGCCAGTGGCCTCCCAGTGGCCTCCTCCACCTCAGCCAGAGGCCTCTTCCAGTGCTGCCAACTTAACCTAACTAGCGCGAGATAAACAAAGCCACGTGCTTTTTGACAGACAACAACGCACCGCTAACCTCAGTACTGCCATCTTGACGGGCCTAAACCTCAGTAGTGCCAACTTAACCTCACAAGCGCGAGGTAAACAAAGCCACGTGCTTTTTGACAGCCACGTGCTTTTTGACAGATTTGTAAACAAAGCCACGTGCTTTTTGACAGCTGTCATCGACAACAACGCATCGCAAACCTCAGTACTACCATCTTGACGGGCCTAAACCCCAGTAGTGCTAACTTAACCTAACTAGCATGAGGTAAACAAAGCCACGTGTTTTTTGACAGCCACGTGCTTTTTGACAGATTTGTAAACAAAGCCACGTGCTTTTTGACAGACAACAACGCATCGCTAACCTCAGTACTGCCATCTTGACGGGAATAAACCTCGGTGGTACCAACTTAACCTAACTAGCTCGAGATAAACAAAGCCACGTGCTTTTTGACAGCCACGTGCTTTTTGACAGCTGTCATCCGCCATCTTTAAACTACAGAGCGCTGTGCTGCCCTCCTTCGTCACCTGTCATCGGCAGTGCTGCCATCTTGGCGGGCCTAAACCTTAGTGCTACCAACTTAACCTCACTAGCTCGAGATAAACAAATCCACGTGCTTTTTGACAGCCACGTGCTTTTTTGACAGCTGTCATCCGCCATCTTTAATCCATAGAGCACAGTGCTGCCCTCTTTAGCTACTTACCTTTGAAATGTGGTGGCGGATAATTTGAAAAATGCTTTTTGACAGCAGCCATCTTGCATCGCAAACCTCAGTGCTGCCCTCTTTAGCTAGATACCTGTGGTAGCAGACAATTCCACGTGACAGCAGCCATCTTTAATCAAGAGAGCACCGTGCTGCCCTCTATGTGGTGGCGGCAAATTCCACGTGCTCTTGTTTGGAAACAAACTCACGTGCTTTTTTGACAGCTACCATCCACCATCTTTAATCAACAGAGCACAGTGCTGTACTCTTTAGCTAGATACCTTTGAAATGTGGTGGCGGCAATTTGAAAAATTCTATGTGCTCTTGTTGGGAAACAAAGCCACGTGCTTTTTTGACAGCTGTCATCCGCCATCTTTAATCAATAGAGCACCGTGCTGCTATCATGCGGGCAATTTCATCACCTATCACCCGCCATCTTTAATCTACAGAACACCGTGCTGCCCTCTTTATGGCTACTACCTTAAGCATGTAGTAGCGGGCAATTTGAAAAGTTCTGTTAGCTATCATCCGCCATCTTTAATCAAGAGAGCACCGTGCTGCCATCTTTAGCTAGATACCTTTGAAATGTGGTGGCGGCAAATTGAAAAATTCCACATGCTCTTGTTTGGAAACAAACTCACGTGCTTTTTGACAGCTACCATCCGCCATCTTTAATCAACAGAGCATAGTGCTGCCCTCTTTAGTTTGAAATGTGGTGGCGGCGAATTCTACATGCTCTTGTTTGGTAAACATAGCCACGTGCAGCTATCATCCGCCATCTTTGAGCACCGTGCTGCCCTCTTTATCGCAGTAGATGTAAATTCGTCACCTGTCATACGCAGTGCTGCTATCTTTAGCTAGATACCTTTGAAATGTGGTGGTGGATAATTTAAAAAGAAAAATTCTACAGCAGTCCTCTCTCGACGCTAATTGCATAAGATGGCGGCTATACATGACTCCTTAAGGGTGCTTACGCAAGACGGCTGCTATACAAAGGTTCTTATGAGACGCCCTTGGGATGCTTGCGCAAGATGGTGGTTATACAAGGCTCCTTATGAGACACCCTAGTGATGCTTGCGCAAGATGGCGGTTGCTCTTATGAGGCGGCTTAAGGGTCCTTGCACAAGATGGCTAGAGACTCCCTAAGGATGCTTGCGCAAGATGGCGGACACAAGATGGCGGCTATACACGTCTCCTTATGAGACGCCTTAAGGGCGTGGCGGTTGCTCTTATGAGGCGGCTTAAGGGTCCTTGCACAAGATGACTAGAGACGCCCTAAGGATGCTTGCGCAAGATGGCGGACACAAGATGGCGGCTATACACATCTCCTTATGAGACGCCTTAAGGGTGCTTGCGCAAGATGGCTGCTGCTCTTAGCTTAGAGGCTAACGTGTCGTGCTAGTTCGATTCATTAAATTTAGGGCTTAAATGCAAAATGTTAAATATCTCGAAAGCAGTGCACCGTAGAGCAAAACGGACAAAATTTTTCTGCCTAATACCTAGGTTCGCAGTATGAGGAACAAGAAAATCATAGTCTAATGATGGGATCAACGGTTCGGTTCCTACTTAGGCCCTTTGGCATTTGCTCTGTTTTAGCTTGTATTGAAGCGAGTCTTCGTAACATGATCAGGTTTAGCTATGGTAGAGAGTATAACGTGCCGTGCAGGTTCGATTCATTAAATTTGGAGGCTTAAATGCAAAATGTTAAATATCTCGAAAACGGACAAAATTTTTCCGCCTAATACGTAGGTTCGTAGTATCAGGAACAAGAAAAAACATAGTCTATTGATGAGATCAACGGTTCGATTCCTACTTAAGCCCTTTGGCATTGGCAGCTATCTATTTCTACAAGATGGTGGCTGCTCTTATGAGACACAAGATGGCTTGAGACGTCCTAGGGATGCTTACGCAAGATGGCGGACACAAAATGGTGACTATACATAGCTCCTTATGAGACGGCCTAGGGGTGCTCGCACAAGATGGCGGCTACTCTGATGAAGAAAGCTAGCTTAGAGGCTACTGCGCAAGATAACAGCTGCTGTTATGCATGCGGTGGAGGGCAATTTGAAATTCTATGTGCTTAATCAACAGAGCACCCTGCTGCCCTCTTTAGCTGAAATGTGGTGGTGGATAATTTGAAAAATTCTTTTGACAGCTATCATCTTTAAAAACAACGGCGACTATACATAGGCTGTTAAGGCCTTATCATTCTCCTCCTCCTCCTCCTCCTCCTCCACCTCCTTCTCTACCTCCTCCTCCGCCTCTTATGTCAAGGCATAGCTTTATATCGAACAAGTTTAAACCTGCATCGCGAAGGCAAGCGTGTGCAGCGATAACATTATTGTGCATGTTTAGACTTTCGAAACATAAGAAGAGTAGAATCAAACGCTGTACTCGATACGACATGTGATCAGAACATTGATTGATGCGTTCAGAAAAACAAAATAAGTGATCAAGACTAGAATCGAACAATGTACTCAATACATCATGTGTTTAGAATATGTCAGGGGATACGCTTGTTCTAAGAAGATCAGATTGAAACATAACAAGACTAGAATAGAACACTGTAATCGATGTTGTTAACTTCAACATGTGATCAGAACATTGATTGATGTGTTCAGAACACAAAATAAGTGATCATGACTAGAATCGAACACTGTACTCCATACAACATGTGATCAGAACATTGATCGATGTGTTCAGAACACGAAATAAGTGATCAAGACTAGAATCGAACACTGTACTCAATACAACATGTGTTTAGAACATGTTAGGGGGTACCCTTGTTCTAAGAAGATCAGAATGAAACATAACAAGACTAGAATCGAACACTGTAATCGATGTTGTTAACCTCAACATATGATCAGAACATTGTTTGATGTGTTCAGAGCAAAAGTACAATTTTGATGATTTGCGCAGCTAACTCGCTCGGTAAACGATATAGCCAAAGTATAACTTCAAATTATTTACCTTCCATCATTCGTCTTGTGTGTAAAAATCAGTCGAACAAGTTATCGCATAAACATGGCTGAAAAAAAAAATCGTGATAGGGTATGGAACCTAGGGGTTACATCTTGTCAGAAGAGCAAAAAGGATGAAAGGACTCTTCCTCCTCCTTACCGCACATTCCTTGGCTAAAGGGCTAATGGGCTAAAGGGCTAATGGGCTAAAGGGCTAATGGGCTAAAGGGCTAAAGGTGCAACAACCTCATCGATCGCTATCAGCAAGAACGCTTGTACTTTGTAGAAAATTAATCTTTATTTGTAAATGGTTTCATGTTCAGAACAAGGAATGGAACCTAGGGGTTACGTCTTACGTAATAAAATCCCCGAGGTGCGATGAATTACGTTTTTCGAACTAGTGTTTGGAACACTGAACTTTTCAAGATGATAGCAGAGAGTTTAGCAATGTTCTGTTGTTGGATTTTAAATTCCGCGCTACAACATGCATAAGGTGGCAGCCTTGAGGTTTACTGTCGTAAAGATGGCAAGAGTGAGGTTAACAATGTTCTGTTGTTGGATTTTAAATTCCGCGCTATAACATGCATAAGGTGGCAGCCTTGAGGTTTACCGCCGTAAAGATGGCAGCAGTGAGGTTAGCGACGCTCTATTGTCCTTCAAAGTGAGGTTAGGGTTCGTCAAGAAGACAGCTGTCAAAAAAGCACGTGGCTATGTTTACCAAGCAAGAGCACGTGGTCGTGACGTCACGGTCACGTAGTATGCCGCCTCAGCATGCAAAGTTTAATGTCTACAACTACGTAGTAAACATTCTGCTATGTTCACAAGATTTTTTACACATAACTATTCTTTATGCTTTAAGTTCATTCACATAGGCTATGCTAAGATAGCAGCACAAACACATGCGAACTTTGTACATTCTAGTGGAATAAGTTTAGTACTATGTGCATCATGGATACATGATGTGTGCACGCATTTAAACTTGACTATACGTAATGCTGCTGCTTTGTTTACAAGATTTTTATACATTGCTATTCTTTATGCTTTAATTTCGTGCACACACAAGCGATAGTCGTACGCTCTGGCAGGAGAAGTTTAGTACGACAGTCGATGCATACATTATCGATAGGTGATGTGTACACGCTTTAGAACATAGCTCATCTTTATGCTTTAAGTTCGTGCACATGGGTTTGGGATACACAAAAGCGATTGCTACATGCTCTAGCGGAAGAAGTCTAGTACGATAGTCGATGCATGTAAAATCGATAGGTTATGCTAAGATAGCAGCACACTTACATGATTTTAGCACAATCTAGTGGAAAAAGTTTAGTATGATAGTCGTTTCGTGCAAAATCATTAGGTAATGTGTAAACGCTTTGAAACAAGGCTATTCTTTGTACTTTAAGTTCATGCGTACAGGTTATGCTAAGATAGCAGCACAATCTAGCGCAAGAAGTTTAGTATGAGACATGAAAAATCGATAGGTGACGTGTACACGCTTTGAAGCATGGCTATTCTTCGTACTTTAAGTTCATGGGTATAAGTTATGCTAAGATACCAGCACAATCTAGCGGAAGAAGTTTAGTACGAGATTCGATGCATGCAAAATCGATAGGTGATGTGTACACACTTTGAAACATAGCTATTCTTTGTACTTTAAGTTCATGTGTATGAGTTATGCTAAGATAGCAGCACAACCTAGCGGAAGAAGTTTTGTACGAGAGTCAATACATGTAAAGTCGATAGGTAATGTGTACACGCTTTGAAACATGGCTATTCTTTGTACCTTAAAGTCATGCGTATAGGTTATGCTAAGATAGCAGCACAATCTAGCGGAAGAAGTTTAGTATGATATTTGTTGCATACATTATCGATAGGTAATGTGTACACGCTTTGAAACAAGGCTATTCTTTGTACTTTAAGTTCATGCATCTTAGTTATGCTAAGATAGCAGCACAATCTACCTGAAGAAGTTTTGCACGAGAGTCGATACATGCAAAATCGATAGTTGATGCGTACACGCTTTGAAACATGACTATTCATTGTACTTTAAGTTCATGCTAAGATAGCAGCACAATCTAGCAGAAGCAATTTAGTACAAGATTCGATGAATGCAAAATCAATAAGTAATGTGTACACGCTTTGAAACATGGCTATTCTTTTCACTTTAAGTTCATGTGTCTTAGTTATGCTAAGATTGCAGCACAACCTAGCGGAAGGAGTTTAGTACGATATTTGTTGCATGCAAAGTCGATAGGTAATGTGTACATGCTTTGAAACATGGCTATTCTTTGTACCTTAAGGTCATGCGTATAGGTTACGCTAAGATAGCAGCACAATCTAGCGGAAGAAGTTTAGTACGAGAGTCGATGCTTGCAAAATCGATAGGTAATGTGTACACGTTTTGAGACATAGCTATTCTTTGTTCTTTAAGTTCATGCGTCTTATTTATGCTGAGATAGCAGCACAATCTACCTGCAGAAGTTTAGTACGAGAGTCGATACATGCAAATTCGATAGTTGATGTGTACACGCTTTGAAACATGACTAATCATTGTACTTTAAGTTCATTGGTATAGGTTATGCTAAGATAGCAGCACAATCTAGCGGAATAAATTTAGTACGAGATTTGATGCATGCAAAATCAATAAGTATTGTGTACACGCTTTGAAACATGGCTATTCTTTCTACTTTTAAGTTCATGCGTATAAGTTATGCTAAGATAGCAGCACAATCTACCTGCAGAAGTTTAGTACGAGAGTCGATACATGCAAAGTCGATAGGTAATGTGTACACGCTTTAAAACATGGTTATTCTTCGTACTTTCAGTTCATGCATCTTAGTCATGCTAAGATAGCAGCACAATCTAGCGGGAGAAGTTTAGTACGAGAGTCGATGCATGCAAAATCGATAGGTAATGTGTACACGCTTTGAAACATGGCTATTCATTGTACTTTAAAGTCATGCTAAGATAGCAGCACGATCTAGCGGATGAAGTTTAGTTCGATGGTCGATGTATGTAAAATCGATAGGTGATGTGCACACGCTTTGAAACATAGCAATTCATACTGCTGCTCTGTTCCCAAGACTTTTAAGAATAGCTAATCCTAATGCTGCTCTTAGCGACGTCGAGCTAAGGATTGATTCCGTGACCGTGACGTCACGACCACGTGCTCTTGCTTGGTAAACATAGCCACGTGCTTTTTTGACAGCTGTCTTCTTGACGAACCCTAACCTCACTTTGAAGGACAATAGAGCGTCGCTAACCTCACTGCTGCCATCTTTACGGCGGTAAACCTCAAGGCTGCCACCTTATGCATGTTATAGCGCGGAATTTAAAATCCAACAACAGAACATTGTTAACCTCACTCTTGCCATCTTTACGACAGTAAACCTCAAGGCTGCCACCTTATGCATGTTGTAGCGCGGAATTTAAAATCCAACAACAGAACATTGCTAAACTCTCTGCTATCATCTTGAAAAGTTCAGTGTTCCAAACACTAGTTCGAAAAACGTAATTCATCGCACCTCGGGGATTTTATTACGTAAGACGTAACCCCTAGGTTCCATTCCTTGTTCTGAACATGAAACCATTTACAAATAAAGATTAATTTTCTACAAAGTACAAGCGTTCTTGCTGATAGCGATCGATGAGGTTGTTGCACCTTTAGCCCTTTAGCCCATTAGCCCTTTAGCCCATTAGCCCTTTAGCCAAGGAATGTGCGGTAAGGAGGAGGAAGAGTCCTTTCATCCTTTTTGCTCTTCTGACAAGATGTAACCCCTAGGTTCCATACCCTATCACGATTTTTTTTTCAGCCATGTTTATGCGATAACTTGTTCGACTGATTTTTACACACAAGACGAATGATGGAAGGTAAATAATTTGAAGTTATACTTTGGCTATATCGTTTACCGAGCGAGTTAGCTGCGCAAATCATCAAAATTGTACTTTTGCTCTGAACACATCAAACAATGTTCTGATCATATGTTGAGGTTAACAACATCGATTACAGTGTTCGATTCTAGTCTTGTTATGTTTCATTCTGATCTTCTTAGAACAAGGGTACCCCCTAACATGTTCTAAACACATGTTGTATTGAGTACAGTGTTCGATTCTAGTCTTGATCACTTATTTCGTGTTCTGAACACATCGATCAATGTTCTGATCACATGTTGTATGGAGTACAGTGTTCGATTCTAGTCATGATCACTTATTTTGTGTTCTGAACACATCAATCAATGTTCTGATCACATGTTGAAGTTAACAACATCGATTACAGTGTTCTATTCTAGTCTTGTTATGTTTCAATCTGATCTTCTTAGAACAAGCGTATCCCCTGACATATTCTAAACACATGATGTATTGAGTACATTGTTCGATTCTAGTCTTGATCACTTATTTTGTTTTTCTGAACGCATCAATCAATGTTCTGATCACATGTCGTATCGAGTACAGCGTTTGATTCTACTCTTCTTATGTTTCGAAAGTCTAAACATGCACAATAATGTTATCGCTGCACACGCTTGCCTTCGCGATGCAGGTTTAAACTTGTTCGATATAAAGCTATGCCTTGACATAAGAGGCGGAGGAGGAGGTAGAGAAGGAGGTGGAGGAGGAGGAGGAGGAGGAGGAGAATGATAAGGCCTTAACAGCCTATGTATAGTCGCCGTTGTTTTTAAAGATGATAGCTGTCAAAAGAATTTTTCAAATTATCCACCACCACATTTCAGCTAAAGAGGGCAGCAGGGTGCTCTGTTGATTAAGCACATAGAATTTCAAATTGCCCTCCACCGCATGCATAACAGCAGCTGTTATCTTGCGCAGTAGCCTCTAAGCTAGCTTTCTTCATCAGAGTAGCCGCCATCTTGTGCGAGCACCCCTAGGCCGTCTCATAAGGAGCTATGTATAGTCACCATTTTGTGTCCGCCATCTTGCGTAAGCATCCCTAGGACGTCTCAAGCCATCTTGTGTCTCATAAGAGCAGCCACCATCTTGTAGAAATAGATAGCTGCCAATGCCAAAGGGCTTAAGTAGGAATCGAACCGTTGATCTCATCAATAGACTATGTTTTTTCTTGTTCCTGATACTACGAACCTACGTATTAGGCGGAAAAATTTTGTCCGTTTTCGAGATATTTAACATTTTGCATTTAAGCCTCCAAATTTAATGAATCGAACCTGCACGGCACGTTATACTCTCTACCATAGCTAAACCTGATCATGTTACGAAGACTCGCTTCAATACAAGCTAAAACAGAGCAAATGCCAAAGGGCCTAAGTAGGAACCGAACCGTTGATCCCATCATTAGACTATGATTTTCTTGTTCCTCATACTGCGAACCTAGGTATTAGGCAGAAAAATTTTGTCCGTTTTGCTCTACGGTGCACTGCTTTCGAGATATTTAACATTTTGCATTTAAGCCCTAAATTTAATGAATCGAACTAGCACGACACGTTAGCCTCTAAGCTAAGAGCAGCAGCCATCTTGCGCAAGCACCCTTAAGGCGTCTCATAAGGAGATGTGTGTAGCCGCCATCTTGTGTCCGCCATCTTGCGCAAGCATCCTTAGGGCGTCTCTAGCCATCTTGTGCAAGGACCCTTAAGCCGCCTCATAAGAGCAACCGCCACGCCCTTAAGGCGTCTCATAAGGAGACGTGTATAGCCGCCATCTTGTGTCCGCCATCTTGCGCAAGCATCCTTAGGGAGTCTCTAGCCATCTTGTGCAAGGACCCTTAAGCCGCCTCATAAGAGCAACCGCCATCTTGCGCAAGCATCACTAGGGTGTCTCATAAGGAGCCTTGTATAACCACCATCTTGCGCAAGCATCCCAAGGGCGTCTCATAAGAACCTTTGTATAGCAGCCGTCTTGCGTAAGCACCCTTAAGGAGTCATGTATAGCCGCCATCTTATGCAATTAGCGTCGAGAGAGGACTGCTGTAGAATTTTTCTTTTTAAATTATCCACCACCACATTTCAAAGGTATCTAGCTAAAGATAGCAGCACTGCGTATGACAGGTGACGAATTTACATCTACTGCGATAAAGAGGGCAGCACGGTGCTCAAAGATGGCGGATGATAGCTGCACGTGGCTATGTTTACCAAACAAGAGCATGTAGAATTTGCCGCCACCACATTTCAAACTAAAGAGGGCAGCACTATGCTCTGTTGATTAAAGATGGCGGATGGTAGCTGTCAAAAAGCACGTGAGTTTGTTTCCAAACAAGAGCATGTGGAATTTTTCAATTTGCCGCCACCACATTTCAAAGGTATCTAGCTAAAGATGGCAGCACGGTGCTCTCTTGATTAAAGATGGCGGATGATAGCTAACAGAACTTTTCAAATTGCCCGCTACTACATGCTTAAGGTAGTAGCCATAAAGAGGGCAGCACGGTGTTCTGTAGATTAAAGATGGCGGGTGATAGGTTATGAAATTGCCCGCATGATAGCAGCACGGTGCTCTATTGATTAAAGATGGCGGATGACAGCTGTCAAAAAAGCACGTGGCTTTGTTTCCCAACAAGAGCACATAGAATTTTTCAAATTGCCGCCACCACATTTCAAAGGTATCTAGCTAAAGAGTACAGCACTGTGCTCTGTTGATTAAAGATGGTGGATGGTAGCTGTCAAAAAAGCACGTGAGTTTGTTTCCAAACAAGAGCACGTGGAATTTGCCGCCACCACATAGAGGGCAGCACGGTGCTCTCTTGATTAAAGATGGCTGCTGTCACGTGGAATTGTCTGCTACCACAGGTATCTAGCTAAAGAGGGCAGCACTGAGGTTTGCGATGCAAGATGGCTGCTGTCAAAAAGCATTTTTCAAATTATCCGCCACCACATTTCAAAGGTAAGTAGCTAAAGAGGGCAGCACTGTGCTCTATGGATTAAAGATGGCGGATGACAGCTGTCAAAAAAGCACGTGGCTGTCAAAAAGCACGTGGATTTGTTTATCTCGAGCTAGTGAGGTTAAGTTGGTAGCACTAAGGTTTAGGCCCGCCAAGATGGCAGCACTGCCGATGACAGGTGACGAAGGAGGGCAGCACAGCGCTCTGTAGTTTAAAGATGGCGGATGACAGCTGTCAAAAAGCACGTGGCTGTCAAAAAGCACGTGGCTTTGTTTATCTCGAGCTAGTTAGGTTAAGTTGGTACCACCGAGGTTTATTCCCGTCAAGATGGCAGTACTGAGGTTAGCGATGCGTTGTTGTCTGTCAAAAAGCACGTGGCTTTGTTTACAAATCTGTCAAAAAGCACGTGGCTGTCAAAAAACACGTGGCTTTGTTTACCTCATGCTAGTTAGGTTAAGTTAGCACTACTGGGGTTTAGGCCCGTCAAGATGGTAGTACTGAGGTTTGCGATGCGTTGTTGTCGATGACAGCTGTCAAAAAGCACGTGGCTTTGTTTACAAATCTGTCAAAAAGCACGTGGCTGTCAAAAAGCACGTGGCTTTGTTTACCTCGCGCTTGTGAGGTTAAGTTGGCACTACTGAGGTTTAGGCCCGTCAAGATGGCAGTACTGAGGTTAGCGGTGCGTTGTTGTCTGTCAAAAAGCACGTGGCTTTGTTTATCTCGCGCTAGTTAGGTTAAGTTGGCAGCACTGGAAGAGGCCTCTGGCTGAGGTGGAGGAGGCCACTGGGAGGCCACTGGCTGAGGAGGAGGAGGAGGTGGCCACTGGGAGGCCACTGGCTGAGGAGGAGGAGGAGGCCACTGGCTGAGGAGGAGGCCTCTCCCGAGAGCCGGAGGAGGAGGAGGCCGCCGAACCATCCAATTATACTACTTAGATGTCCTTCAAAGCATTTCCGCTAGTGTATCAACTATAACTAACCTTAAGAATGCCTTACTGTAAAGTGAACTTAAACGAGAGAAGAAAATAACTTTTCCTGTTTATTCGTGGTCGGGTCACATTTACACACGTCACCATGAAGGGGCTTTACTAAATATGTAAGATGTAATCCAGTTATTCAACCAAAATACACATTACAGACAGTTTCTGCACGTCTATGTCGGAAGAAAGGGAAAGGCGCTTCAAAATGCAAGGTAAAAAAGAAGTGTTACGGATGAAATATTCCTCCTCGTGTTTGAATTTTCCGCCAGGGCCGAAGCAGCCGTTAGATGGCGATGAGGCACATGTTGTGTCAGACCCTCACAATGTCAGTTGGAAGATCGCTGCGTGCAGGGAAACATGGTCAAACATAGAAGTGCATAGCGTGATAGAATATATATTATTTTTATTTTATTTTATTTACTTTTTGCGTGTGAAGGGCACCTCGTCAGCGTTCTGGAATTATCTCAACGGACGTCGTGTTGCTACATGATAACGCCAATCCACACGAAGCCGAAAGCACGTGTGGTAGGTGTAGGTACTGGACCATCATCCCTTTAGCCCAGAGGTCGCACCCAGTAATCTCCATCTCCTCGGACCGTTCAAGAAGCACTTGGGTTGACGCAAGTGTGATAACAGGTATAACTTGAAAACAATGTTCTCTTACTCATGGGTAACTAATGCAAATATTGAGCTCGAATTATTATTATTATTATTATTATTATTATTATTATTATTATTATTATTATTATTATTATTATTATTATTATTATTATTATTATTATTTGTATGCGTTGCTGTGAAGTGATGTGCATCCATTTAGTATTAGTATTATTATTATTATTATTTACGTACTTGAATGATTGTATTGTGTGTGAGGTTATGTCATGAAACGTGCACTGTATATAGACATCCATATCAATTCAGTTAATGTAAATACCTGTAAATTAAAATTATAATTTATATTTACCTGTATACAATTTGTAATCCATTATTGTAAAACACACTGTAACTTCCAGAATGTTATAGGCACGAGAACGACTGAGAATAGTTTGTACAGTGTGTATTAGACACTCTAGAATTTTCATGAAGATATTTTTTGTAATATAACTTTCTAGAAGCCTGGCCAGGCACCTATATAAAGAGACGATCTTGACGGTGAAGTTAGTTACTGCTGAGTTATTGACAGAGAGTTGGAAGAGAGTTGTTGGTTGACGAGTTGTGGTGTAGCAAGAATATACTTGTGACCACGTGTTAGCTGACATGCCGAAGTAGGCAGTCGGTAGTCATCTGTTTTCAACTGTGTTTCAAAGTTCTAATCTCCATGTGCAGCGATTGGTAGTTGTTTTTAATAATGGCGCCTTTGTTGATATTCTCGAAGTGAAGTGTTTTGTTGTGATACTGTAATTAAGGTTATGTGTGTGTTAATTTGTGAATATATGTGAATAGAATTCATTGTACCAACTGACAGCATCTCGTGTGCGTTTCTGTGGCTGCGTTAGGGTGGTAAGCAATTTAGCGACGAAAAGACCCTTCAGTATGCCATCATGACGTGTCTTCAGGGACTGGACACAATACTTTTTCAGTTCGGTTATCGATGACTTGGTGTACCATTGAAACTAGTGTTTGGACAAGATTGGTGACTACGTTGAATAGTAATGTGCATCAATGCCCTACTACGGTGTTTCCTTATATCAGCCCGTAAAATAAAGTTTCTCCGTGCCAGCTCTTGCTATCTTATTTTTTGAAACTACTTTGCACTCTAGGTGTGAAGTGCGGACAACAAAGTTTCTTACGAGGACAATCATTCTAAAAATACATAGTATTATTTTCAATCAGTCGAGCTCCACTTAACATTATCTCACCCCCCTACATTATACGTGGCAACGTTGTCATAGGTGACCAAAATGCTATTCCATAATACTGCAGATATGCACCAATCATAATATATTTTAGTTACGAGATTACATTTCTAACGAAGGAATACTGCAATATTCCTGCTTCAAATCTTAACAAGACTTCTATTAACAGTTTTTCAAGACCTTTCCACATGTATCTAGGCCCATTTCATCACGTAGAGAATCAGGGTAAAATCAGGGAACTTTCTATCAAAAAATATGAGATATTCCTTGATAATCAAGAAGTCTTGATATACGTGGCTACGTTAAATATTTACGCTTTACTCATGCGTTCATGGACTTACACTAGTAGATAACCTACAGGTAGAATATATTTTTCATGTTCCAAGGTTTCGTGCTGCGACAAAAGTATATATGCACGGTGGATGGTAACTGATGCACCAAATCAACACAAGCAAGAGGACTTAGGATGAGAATCACAATGGTGCAAGTTTCAGGTCTGTAGCTTGTACCGTTACACTATAATATCACAGTTAAATCAGTGATGTAAAGGGTTAATTGCTCGAAACGCAAGACGGTGGAGTGTACAAACATCTGGGAACAAATATCAGAACAAATTCGTATTAGTTATTTATCCTATATCTTGATCCGTTCAGCGGTAAGAAAAAGATAAAGTGCATGATTTGAATGATATCAAGGAGCAAGTGGCATCACAGTTACGATAAGCGAACGGTGCACAAGGCCGGCAGCCTCGTAGAGAGGGAAAGAGCAATATGTGACGTAATGTTTATAACACAGACATGACTGGTGTGTAGCGGGTGAACACACACCGCTTAGCCATGACACAACTGACCTCGAGGTAATATATGAACAGGATTTTAATTTACGGCAAAGTAGGACAGAACGTTCGTCCAGCTGCGGAAATGTACGCTGAATGATTTCCGCAAAGAAGGGATCCATATCGGAATACGATCAATCAGTCGCCATCGACCTGTATTTAGAGCCGTCGCCCTGGTGGCAGATTCCCTACCAGTTGTTACCTAGTCTTTTCATAAAGGATTTCAAAAGTTTTAAATTTATCAAACATATCCCTTGATAAATTATTCCAGTCCCTAATTCCTCTTCCTATAAACGAGTATTTTCCCCAATTTGTCCTCTGAATTTCAACTTTATCTTCATTTTATTATCACATTGATTGACATCAATCATTCAATCAATTTTCACAGATCTATATTTCTTAATTAAGAAACTCCATTCAAGCTTCTTTGTTTATTAATCTCATTCCATCAAATCTCTCTCTACTAACAGCTCGGGACAAACCACTTAGTAGAGCAGCTTGTCCCCTCACTCCCAAGTCTTCCAAGCCCAAGTATGTAACATATTCGTAAAAAATGTGTATTCTCTTCGCGATGTGGCTCAGCCCTTTTCAGGCACTCCCCCATTGGAAGTGAGCTACATATAGATAACAGCCTTCCTGCCAATCCATAACGGTAAAGGAAGTGTAGGTAGGACACAAAGGACAGACGACTAGTTCACGTCAACCTACGATCGCTCGGGCTGAATGTTTTCGCCTCTCACATCCAGTTTAGTTTTAAGGAATATAGAAAGATGAAATAAACTGGTATAGTGGAGAACCGCGCCTACCTACGTTTTATCAGCACTTCATTTCGTCCCTTCCAATAGGAAGTTGTCGATCTTAGACCTCTCTAGGTCAGTTGCTTCATTCTCGTCTCTTCCTATGAGAGGTCGTCTGACCTCTCTACGTCAATAGATTAACTTCAATCTCGTCTCTTCTTGTGATAAGTTGTCTATCCTAGTACACAATCTGATCTCTCTAGGCCAACAAATACACTTCATTCTCGCCTCTTCTAGTAAGAGGTTGTACTGTAGCAGCTATACAAAGAGAACAGCCAAACCAAACCACATGGCACTACAGCTCTTGAAGGGCCTTGGCCCACCAAGCGACCGCTGCTCAGCCCGAAGGCCTGCAGATTACGAGGTGTCGTGTGGTCAGCACGACGAATCCTCTCGGCCGTTATTCTTGGCTTTCTAGACCGGGGCCGCCATCTCACCATCAGATAGCTCCTCTATTCTAATCACATAGGCTGACTGGACCTCGAACCAGCCCTCAGGTCCAGGTAAAAATCCCTAACCTGGCCGGGAATCGAACCCGGGGCCTCCGAGTAAGAGGCACGCACGCTACCCCTACACCACGGGGCCGGCCCAAAGAGAATAGCTCGCACTGGAAACGCCGTGCCCAGGCTTGAAGCTGGCGGTCATAGACGTGATCCTCGTGCAGAGGACCGCATATTATAACTTAATGTATAGTACCCCTACAGGCGTACTGTGCAAATCGTGTCGTAGTAGTATCCCATTGGACCGTGCTACAAAACATTACGGGAAGACCGGCAACATCCTCACCATCTGCAGAGTGTTCAGCACCTATCGGAAAGGAATTGTTATGTGGACCACAAATGGATTTCTGTGAATGGGTCCTTTGTCAATTCGAAGACCGTGAATCATATTTTGTTCACAGACAAGTCTTCGTTTACAAAACACTCATGTCTGCTCGGAGAAAAATCCAGATGCTATGAGACTCTCCTACCACCAGATTCAGGTTTCCATTAATGTTTGGACAGGGATGTTTGGAGTCAATTTCATAGGAGCTGTGGTATTATCGCATAGACTGACTGGCATATCTTACCTACTGTTTCTCGAATACACTTTACCTCTATTATTAGAAGATGTTCCACTCCAAACCCGACGGTACATGTGGTTCCAACATGATGGAGCACTCGCGCACGTTACCAACGCAGTGCGATCCAACCTGGACGCCACCTATCCGCAACGATAGATTGGGCTGGCCGGCAAGAAGCCCCGATCTAAAACGCTTATTTCATTCTTTTTACGGTAAATTATATCTAAGGAATATAGCAGAAAAGTGAAAACCCTGCTAGAGCTTCGGGAACGTGTCTTGGAAGCTGTTCAGGACATCAGCAAAACTACGGTGTACTAAAGCGGATTCAAGAGAATTTTCTCTGAAGGTGAAGAGCATGTATTACTGCAAGGGGTGGACATTTCAAGTACCTGCTGTAACGATGTGCACCACTTCCCACGACCAATCCGGTCTCTGTAATGTACACAAACGATTTTTCTTTGTGTTCTCATGTTTTCTATTAAAAAGGCAAACTATATGACCTTTACTTTCTATCATAAGCCACGGGACCTCGATTTTTATGTGTAATCCGGCCCATAGGATGCGGTACTTCGTTTCGTAAATACCACATTCATTGGCCGGGAATTAAACCCGCACTGCCTTGGTGAAAAGCGAGGCGCAATGCCACAGGGATTGTTTCTATCACTGCATTTTCCCGTTTTCTCTGCGGGGTCAGGGGTCGTTAAGTTCATTACCTTTGTTAAATTTAAAGCATGAAGTTATGCCCTGCACTGTCACAAAACTCGGCCAATGCCAGTCGTTCCTCTCGAAAGAGTTTCTTGTTGTTGTTAATAGTTTTGTTCACAGTGGACGCTCGAACTTGAAGATAAAACAGCAACCGGTTTAAACACTTGTTCACGTACCTCCGCAGCCTCATCAGAAGCTACCTCCATCCATTGCGTTGCAATTCCCAAAACACGACTTTCCTCGAGAACGGTGCAAGCTACAGACCTGAAACTTGCGACATTACTATTACTTGTGTCAGTTTGGTGCATCAGTTACCTTCCGCCCTGTATATTATGGTATTAGTATTAGAATAAAGATTATTATGTCATTGTGTTAATGCAATAAATAAGTAAATGTCAATGAATTTCTCTTACGGTCTGTATAGTAGGGGGTATATTCTGTCCGAAGGCAGGTCCGTACCTCCGCAGAGGTGTGCCTGAGCCGGAGTTTACTTACAGTAGGGTGGCCAGTTCCTTTCCGCTCCTCCATTCCCTTACCCCCACCAACAGCGCGTGGCAACCCATCCAAATCTTCACCACGCCCAGTGTTGCTTAACTTCGGATCTATATAGTAATACAGTTAATATATCTCATCCTATGTAATGCTCCATTGTAAGGTAAATGTATACTTTGTAGTAATTAGAACTTGACCATAGACATTCAGCTTTCGTGTAAATACATTATGATGTGGATTCAGAGCAGTCCTTGCCTAGCAAACTAACACCTACGTAGCTTATCAACACCAGGAAGATTAACTAGGACAGGGGAGATGACATCGATTCCTGAAAGTTTTAAACCTTTATTTACTTCGTCTTGGACAGCAATCTATTAAAAAGGGGTTACCCTCGTATTCCATCGGTTTGGTTGATGATGATGATGATGATGACATTTGTTGTTTAAAGGGGCATAACATCTAAGGTCATCGGCCCCTCCCCATCGGTGTGGAAAGAGTTGAAATGAAACGTTGAATAATATACTGCCGAAGTAAGTATGTGTGACTGATTTATTGAAAATCGGTACTTCAACGGTTTGACCGGTTAAAAGAAACCTCCAGAACTTCATGAAGTGGTGTGGTCTGCACAGTTTTTGGAAAGTTACGGAATAAAATTTGAATACTGCGTGTATGAATCAGTAGCTGAATTTGGCTATATTCGTAGATAGAGTGCCAAACAGGAAGTCTTTATTAAGTTTGTGTGCGTGTGGACGCACTTTTACCTAGCGGTTTAAGGTTGCACTGACACATCGAAGGATTTCGGTGACGAAAGTGTGGGGAAGAGCTGGGATTGGAAAAGTACCGGCTGTGATCTTAATTACGGCTCAAGCCCAGTATTTGAAAATGGGAAACCACGGAAGACCATCTTCAGTGCTGCGGAAAGAGGAACTCGAACCCCCTTCTCCCGAATACAAGCTCACAGCTACGTGACCTGAACCGTGCGAGCAACTTGCTCGGTGGTGTGTGTTGGGTGAGGGGAATGCTTTCATATGGTAGAAGCAACTATAGCATATATCATTACAACGTTCTGTTCACCTAAGTCGAAGTGTGAAACGACGGAAAAACACATCTAGGATTAACAGTAGAATTTTAACCCACTTATCAGTAAGTACAGTTCTTAAAGATTAGTGGATGCTAATCAGTACCCTTAAATCGGTCTTTAAATCGTGACAGAGGCTAGAATGGAACACGGGCTAATCAGGTAAGAATCTATCATTCAGGCACATAGAACAATGTGACAGAAACAAAATGGTCACTCCAAATCTAATGCACCATATTCTATTACAAAGCAATTTATTCTGCTGTAAAACCGTGCTATGTTTGGAGTACTCACCTTTGTACTCGAATTTAGTTTTACTAGTTCTCAATCGTGGTGTGGCCGTAGCAACCGTATAAGGTGATCGCTCTACTTGATAACCGTCAAAAGCGACATGCTGTTGCAGAATTCCTACATTGTGAGAATGATACTTTGGAAACATTCACAAAGATTGCAACAAGTGCATTGAGAGGAGGCACTAGACCACAGTACAGTAAGTTACTAGGTATGGAGATCATCGACCAACAGTAGGCACGTCAAAATTCAATGTTCCTGTCACTGTGGACACCACACAGCGCAGTGTGCAGCGCGTAAACAACATGGTTATGGACAGGAAGTGTGTAACAGTGAGCAAAATATCATATCAGCTGGGTCTTGGAGAAGCAAGTGTGTGTGCGTGTGCAGAATACTGAAACACCTGGGGTTGAAGATTCCCTCCGAGTGGGTTCCGAGTGTGTCGACAGCTGCCCACAAAGAAAAAAGAAGACTGGACATGACTTCCGTTCAAAAACTGTGACAGGAGATGAAACATTTCAATGAGACGAAGAGCCAATCAATGTAGTAGCATCATGCAAATGCCCCACTTCCAAAAAAGCATTGAAGAAGAAAAATAATTACGAATTGGCACCTTCAGCAAGAAAGGTGGTGGCTGTCATGTTCCAGGATGTGGAGGGGCTCCTGCTTGTAGCTATCTAGGCTCAATGAACCAGTGTTGGTTCCGAAATACCGAGCGAGTTGGCAGTGCGCTCAGCATCGCGTATCTGTGAGCTTACATTCGGGAGATGGTGGGTTCGAATCCAAGTGTCGTCAGCCTTGACGATGGTTCTCCATGGTTTCCCATTCTCATACTTAATTAAGGCCACGGTCACAATCTTCCCAATCCTAGCCCTTTCTTATCCTTCCGTCGCCGAAAACCTTCAATGTGTTAGTGCGACGTCAAACCATTAGCAAAATAGTCTGAAGAAATTTCACGAACGACTGTACTGGGTTCAACCACATCGACGTCGCCAAGAAGTTTCACTGTTGCACGACCACGCTCAACCACATGTCAGTCATAAAACCAAGTACCCTAGGATGAACAGCAGTGTCATATGCACCTTACAGCGCTGATTTGGCACCCACTCTTTGGTATACCGGTACTAAAGGACTTACTTCACGGAACGAGGTTTGAAGATAATGACTCACTCCTACACAGTGGCTTAAAGCATCCAGGCCAGATTTTCACTGTGCAGGCATACAAGTGCTCGTTCTAAGGTGGCCTGAAGCAGTTAATGGGACGGACATTATGTAGAGAATTAACGTGATGTGCCCAAAAGGCGCAGCAATATACTGTAAACACAACAAATGTGTAGATTAAAAATGTCCACTTCCTGACAAGTGTAGAAGCTTGCAAAAGTAAAAGATAAGTAAAAACAACGTGTTTCATTAGTCTTTGGAGTGACCTTCGTATATAAATTATTGTTACGTGAATTTTTCCGCACTAAACTAAAATAACGAATGCTTCCTGTGCCCGTTAGCAGACAGTGTTATGACGTGATTCTTTGTGGTGGGCACAGCGATCTGTAACGGCCTTCGTTGTATTCCTGTCCTTCGATCATGAATCCTGTGGCGGTGAATTAATAACCTGAGACAGTACGCAGGAATACCCAGACTCCTTATTTTAACAGAGCGATCGATTACTTTATGTCTCTTGTGTTATTGGTGTTACCATCGCAACTAAGTAATATTTACAACTCATCACGCTCAATATTAGCAGTCCGCTTTTCAATATTACCAGAAGCATCATTAACGACCATTTTAAAACTACAAAATGTAAAATGTGCTTCTGACAGAGATGGGTATGATTTTTGCTCTCAGAGTTCTGTGTGCTCATTAGCCATCCGCGTTGCACATTTGGTTAACCGTTGCATGTATATCGAATAACTGATATAGAAATAAGCGTATGCATATAATTTTCGCGACCTGCTCTTATTATTTAGTAGTAATAGTATGCTTGATTCAACTGAAAAGTCGAGAATTATATAAATGCAATTTTCACTTCTGCAAAGGCACATGAACCTGGAGATCACACATTCTACAACAGATGTGAGTAACAAATTTATTCCTGGGAGGAAAGTCGGCCAGGCATAAAATCAACAGTATGAAGGAACCATCCGAGGGGTACGTAAATGGGTACAGCCATAGGACAGAGTAGTATAAAGAAAACATCACAACATTGTACCTCACCAAGCGTTTATTACAGGGTAACAAACACTTGCAGGACGTACTTAGTTCGGTGTTGGACCAACCGCAGTACGGACACAGATGGCGATAGAGTCGGGCTTGGAGTCATACAGACGTTGGACGTTCTCCTGAGTAAAATCCTGCCACAGCTTGTGCGTATGACGCTCCAAATTTGCCATAGTTGCCGCAGGTTGAATTTGCCGTCCAATCAGGCCCCAAACGTTTTCCGATGGGCGAGAGCTCTGGTGACCTCGTTGGCCAAGGAAGCACGTTGACATTACAAAGGCAGGTCAGAGATACCCGTGCTGGATAAGGACGGTTACTATCCGGCTGGGAAAAGGGGTTGTTGAGTTGCACCAGGAAGGGAAGCACACACGGTCCCAAAATTTCCTGGACTCTCAGCAGTGGCGTCGGGATTCATTCAACCACCACCAGAAGGGAGCTGGAACCGTAGATAGTATCCCACAACATGACACCTTCGTTAGGGCGGAGTGGCGCTCTACATTAAACTGTGAATCACTGCGCTGGCCAGAACGTCTCCAGATTCGAATTCGGTGGTCCTCTATATCCAGACACAACCGTGATTCACCGCTGAACACCATCCGTCACCAGTCCGCAAGTTGCCATGCTGTGCATTCCAGTCGGAATTCTCAGCGATTCTCAGGTCGTATTGGTAAACGTCATAAAGGACGCCACGATGATAGATCGTGCTCTATTAGTCACCTGGGTATAGTACTGGTGGACACATCTAGCTGATCAAAGGCGTGTCGAATGTGCTCTCTCTTCGCTCAAATTAGCTCTGTGGCTCACGCTACTCGCACTGCTACTAAGGGCTTATTCTGTGTCTTATATCTATGAATGATGGAGTGACGCTCCCCAGTTGCGCTTCCGCGCAAACAGTCAGCATTAACCGCAAATGGAACACATGTCAGACTATGACGGCACTGTGGGGCACCCTTCACCTTACCCATACGATTCCTTCACGGTGCCCAGTTTCTTTTGCAAATGAGTGTATTAATTCAGGGCGAATTGGTTGCATGATTCGAGTCACGTCGTTGTTCAAATAACGCTGACCCGAGTCGAACCGACCCCCTAGGTTTCAGGGAGCCTGCATTCCTCTCACTGAGCCACGGAGCCCATCATATTTAAACCATTTCCCCTCCGTCTCTCCGCAGATAATTCAGTGTTCCGTCAAGGTCCTCGCCAGAATAGAAGCTACTAGAGCTGTAAATAATTTACTCTATGAATAAATCCAATAGTAATAACATCTGCAATATGTGAAATGGTATTCAACATCCAGAGGCTTTTAGGAACCTACAGCAGTCACCAGCCACAGTGAAGCGACTCCATTCATTCTGCACCACTTTATGAGCCATGACACACATGATTCTGTTAGCAGGATTAATTCAGCCACACAGTAAAAGAAGTACTTTCTTTCACTTGAGGTAAGTTTGTAATTAAATGTGTTAACTTTTCAGATTCACATGCTTACTTGAATTATATTTTCAGTTATTACGTCATGCACTGCACTTTGATTACTTGACATACAGTACATGTTTAGTACAAGACTAATATGGGTCAGTACGACCGTGCATCAAACCAGTAACCACCTTATTTCCTAGAAATTGCTCTGAACTTTGAACTACACTGTTCATGACATCCTGACTTGTTATTTAACTGACGAACTACACTTCATAGTCATCGAGTTCCATAACAGAATTCATATATGCACATACCAATTTAAATGGGATAAGTTAACTGTCATGTTATTATCTCATTCCACTAATTCAATTTATTATTACTGATGTCATTCAGGGCTAACAGAGGAAAAGATCCTCAGCTACGTTTTATAATTGTTTATAATGCTATAGTCTATTATTTACCCATATTTGAACCTGTGTGTAAATCTGTGTTATTGTGAAAGGTACTCTTGAAATTATGAATAACCACAGCACATTCCTACAAAGCGTGAGGAATTCTTGGATAAGGAACTTTCAGATTAACTAATGAAAGTTACCGCAGTAAATCTAATCTCATCTAATAAAATATAATCTGATATATATTCACTTCATAGTCCTATTGGCCTCCCAATCCCTTAGTGTACGTGAATGAACAGTCTATGACTGCACCAACAAGGTCTTTCGATATCGATGGAACGAAAGTAACATCCTTAAGGCCTGGTAACTTAAGTATATTTACTGAGGCAATGCAATAGTAATAATAATAATAATAATAATAATAATAATAATAATAATAATAATAATAATAATAATAATGTTATTTGTTTTACGTATGCAAATATGTTTCGCTCAAGAAAATTTATCCACCCCCTGAAAATAGTTTTCCGTGGTTTCCAATTTTCACACCAGGCAAATGCTGGGGCTGTACCTTAATTAAGGCCACGGCCGCTTCCCTCCCACTCCTAGCCTTTCCCTGTCCCATCGTCGCCATAAGACCTATCTGTGTCGGTACGACGTAAAGCAATTAGCAAAAAAAAATATATCCACCAACCACTTGGGTCAACATTAAACTGTCAGTATTGGTACAGCATGCATATGATGATGTCGCAGGAAGGTCGCCACTCAAAATTGGTAAAGAAGATAGAGACGATGGTGACGATATTGAGGAATAGCTAGGAATAGGTATGGTGCCATTAAAAGTAGAATAAACTTAAAGTTCTAATAATATTAATTTATTTGCCTATAAGAAGCATAAATTCCTGAAATTAAGTTACAGCGACGCTTGTTTTGTAGCTGGAGAACACAGCAATCTAACGGTTGATACATCAGACTTTTAACTATGAGAATCACAAACGTGATATTGATAATTGAGAAGCATTTTAACATGTACCACTCATTCCATGAAGTTCCTGGTTGATTGACCTACTGCCAATAACAGAAACTACATACAATGACATGCCACCCATGAAGGTTACGGCTTGACTAGAGCACATCATTCTCAACCGAGAGTCAAAGAGTTAAAGACTGATACATTATCTTTTGCGTCAGGCTAAAAGAGCATTTGACGTATTTCACCCCGACTCAAGGCACTTGGGCTATTTTCTTGAGTACTTGGAATGAATCCTCTACTCATTATAGAACTAAGAAATTTCGCAGAGTCTAAAGTACAAGAGGAAGAAAGGTTTCCAGCACGCAACTTCCGGTCGCGTGACACTATCATCGTGAAGGCAAGTAACAGCCCTGTTGCTACTCCGTTACTCCAGAACACGCCATCGGGAAGATATATCTGACATGAAGCTGTAATGTCCCCTTTTCTTTCAGTTTACAACCCTGCGACGTGAAATGTGCGTCATGCAAACGAATAAACTGGAGGATGTTAGTTCTGGTCGTGTACGACTTGCGTCCAATTTATTTTATAAATTACTACCTGAGATAAAGCTAAACTATAGCTGGGATGTGGCACATGATGGAGCGAAACACGGAAAATGTGGATGAACATTTGTGGAATGACTGCAAACTCGCTTGTTGATCAATGAAGAAGTGATATGTTCTTGCTCAACAGACCTAAAAATAGTCATGACAATGTAGACTTGGGTGCGCAAGGACATCCAAAACCAACCTGACTCTTGAGAATTGCAAATATTCTGGAGACACAGTGATGGGAATATGGTGGTGGTGGTGGTAACGATCACTTTGAGTAAAATTTAATGCGGAATGTTCAGCTTGCACTTTAGTAATATTTAGAAATAGTACAGATAACTTTTACTTTCACGAATTGTTCACAGTTATGAACTTAAATGATTGCAACCACACACTTTAGTACTGACATAACTGCGCAACAACTATGGAGGTACAGTGAAGCGTGATCTCCTTTCCCTTATTTTACAAAATCCCAACTAATATCGCCGTTCAACCTTAAGGATTCTCCATATGTGGACAATATCCTTCGTGAAATCGTATTTCCAGAATGAATCATCATTAACAACGTGTGCGTCCATCAGATTTTTTAACCGTAAGTCAAGGTCAGTGAATCCCTTTCATGCCAGAATGACCCCTTCTTGGGCAAGAAAAAAAGACACGACAAATTTACATTATAATATAGTTCCCAATAATTTCAGTGCCATTGAAAATGCCATGTTTCGCCTAATAATGGCCATGCATGCATTCACGGTAGCATTACGATACCGAAGGTCATCTCGTCGTTTCATATTCAGGGTTGAATTATCACAACACTTTTATGTCGATTCATCATGCTTAACATTCAGTATTCCGAGCCAGGGTGAGCCTGACTTAAACTTCACTATTTAGCACAATATAGGTATTAAGTGAACTGATTCAATCTCAATCTCTTTGTTCAGTGCTGTGAGTTACTAAAACTCTCTCTCTCTCTCTCTCTCTCTATGTGTGTGTGTGTGTGTGTGTGTGTGTGTGTGTGTGTGTGTAATGTCCTTCAGTATGACCTGCATGTTCTGAGGAGAGGATATAATGATGCTCTTAATTTGCATTTACATGACATCTAGTTCACAGCATAAAACTATACTACAATATCAAATCTCCTTCAGTTCACTTGATTGGCCTGAGCTAGAACGAAACTCATGGCCCTGAATTAGGAAGGCGCGAGTTTTTACTGGCTTTGTTAAACAGACAGTTCATGATTCCAAAAGTTCAGAGCAAGGTATTGTTACTTAGTTTTCAGGAATTGCTACGTCCTGAGAATTTTCATATGAACAGAATTTTAAGAAAGAAGATAGTTTCAGTGTTTCTCGAACAGGTTTCAAATGAATTAGACATTTGGCACTCGAAACTAAGCACCCCAACCCTTCATATCATGGCGATAAGAAAAGCGAAATTAACATAAGTTCCGGCAAGCAGAACCTGGTCATATTTTAAGAATCTCCTACCTTAGCAGAGCGAAAAATTTAGGACAATAATTACGTAATCTTGAGGGTATGTCGTAGCCTAATAGTAGTTCAGAAAATGAAAATCCACAGCGTGTTTCCAGTCATTCGACCGGGTCAGGAATGGAGTGAAGTCCCCATCTAGCGGCGGTGATAGGAATTGTACCGGCTGCCGAAGCCTGTCCCACTCCTCGTAGATGAAATGAAATGATATTGGAGAATGTTTCTGAAATGAAATGTGATAGGGAAAACCGGAATACCCGGAGAAAAATCTGTGGCGCCTCCGCTTTTTTCAGCACAAATCTCACTTGGAGTGACGGGGATTTGAACCACGGGACCCAGTGGTGAAGGGCCGGCGCGCTGCCGCCTGAGTCACGGAGGCTTGCAATAGTATTTCTGATGATGCTTGGTGTTTACAGGGGCATAACTTCTAGGTCATCGCCCCCTAATGGTACGACATGAGACGAAATGTAATTAAAAATTAAAAGTCCAAAGTCCTCCACGGATCAGAATTCAAAACGTGAGGACGAAGAATAAATGGATGGAAATGAATTTAAAACAATCAGTGAATCCCACCCGCAATGCCTCACAATCACAGAAACTGACGTAAAACAAGAGTATTATTGACCAAGGGACTGACGTAAATATAGTATACATTATATCAGTATATCGATATTTCGAAATGTTGTGGACCGTAGTTATCGACGAGAATGGGTCTTGACAATGTTGTAGTGAAATATTCGTGACGGAATTCGAGGATAGCTTTGCTCTTTTATACTCATTGGCTCTATGACCTCGTTTTCGGAGGATTTCTTTCTTAGCTGTCTGTACCCGCTCGGGAAGATAGAATTGGTGTGAAATGGTCGTCTCAACATTCCAGAAAATATTCCTTGGAACTCCTCGCAAAAAATAAACAGTGGTGTAGTATGGAAATTTAACCAAATTGGATATGTTCCTCCTCTTCTATCGAAATAATGCTCTAGACAAAGATCTTTGTAAACGTAGACCACACTCATCCTCAGGTAATGAGTAAGCTGAGACACTGTTGATGAAGTTTAAAGATCACGAAGAGGAAATGATGATATCAGAATATCCCGGAATATATAGTGATACTGGTCGTGTCTAAGTCTTCTATCTTCTACACTAGCTCACTTAAACAGACTATGAACGGGTACAGTATTTCACGTTTAATAACCGAGCACGACTGGGATTGGTTTACTCCATTAAAACTTCCACGTGAGTCTGCCCCCTTGTTCTAACTCCACAGATTTGTATGTATGTCGTTTTATTTACTGACTGATCTAGTAATTTAACGGTTACATGAAGCTCCTTTATAGCAGGGCTTTCCACCTGATTAAAGCGGTGCACGTGTTAATCTAGTTATTTAGTTAATTATGCCGTAGAGTGCACAAGTTTGCAGGCGTAGTAATTAGGTTTCAGACGAGCGATATGCGTATACCATGTGAAACGTGAGGTAAATTTTAGCACCACAAGTATTAGGAACTGATAAACACGAGTAAACTCAAAGGAGCAAAGAGAAATAACAGAGGTTACAAATCAGCATCATCTCTTGCGTCGATCTCACCTTCTTGTACATGAACAGCTGGCTTTAGAAAACAAATCATAAACTACGAGATAACCAATTATACTACAAACTAAATTTTTCTTACTAATAAATAGCAGGAATTGGTTTTGTACACTTACGTGAATATTATAATTGCCTTAATATCTTATGCTTCTTCCTTCATAGATTGTGTCAATTTATTCACACCGTCAGATATTTCACCTACGCCATGATATGCCATTTTCAACAACAATGATAGAACTCATTATGTAATGACACCGTCCGTGTATATCTACCTTTGAGAGCGCAATCAAGCAAATGGTTAAATGCCCACTCTTTAAAGACAATAAAATTCGCATTGCTATCTCTGTTCATGTTTACCCTGTATTTTTGTTGATAATAAATGTAAATGGGCATAACATTTACAACCTGTAGTACATCTTTCATAAACAGGAGTGTGCCGATAACATTTAACCTTCAAATCTGAGAAATTTCTGGTACAAAAATACAGATAGGTTTGCAATTAAAACTATTGACACCGAGCTCGATAGCTGCAGTCACTTAAATGCGGCCAGTATCCAGTATTCGGAAGATAGTAGGTTCGAACCCCACTGTCGGCAGCCCTGAAAATGGTTTTCCGTGGTTTCCCATTTTCACACCAGGCAAATGCTGGGGCTGTACCTTAATTAAGGCCACGGCCGCTTCCTTCCCACTTCTAGCCCTTTCCTGTCCCATCGTCGCCATAAGACCTATCCGTGTTGGTGCGACATAAAGCAACTAGCAAAAAAAACACTATTGACAAATAAAAATCCACAGCCTGTTTCCAGTCATTCGAACGAGTAAGGAATGGAATGATTGAAGCCCCCATCTAGCGACGAGGATAGGATTTGTGCCAGCTGCCGAACCCTCTCGCACTCCTCTGGGACAATGATTAATGACTGACAGACGAAATGAAATTATATTGGAGAGTGTTGCTGGAATGAAAGATGACAGGGAAAACCGGAGTGCCCGGAGAAAAACCTGCCCCGTCTCCGCTTTGCCTAGCGAAAATCTTACATGGCGTGGTCGGGTTTTGAACCACGGAACCCAACGGTGAGAGGCCAGCGCGCTACCGCCTGAGCCACGGAGGCTTAATTAAAACTATTAGAGTCAAAAATATAGTGAACCTACTCATTCTTCATATGGCTAGCAGGCTGTAGTAAATATGAAATGCGGCCAAATAATTAATATCTCTTCCTCTTGTGATTTCAATAACAAATGGGAAGCAACTCACTACCTTCTGTGATGAATATTTCAACATATATAGGGTGTTAGGGGTATACGTGCAGATATTTTGCTAGTCGGTCAAGAAAAGTACTTCTCCGAACATATGCTGTACACTTTCTAATTTTTCTGTTATTTTCCCCATAAATGAGTAAAATATTTCAGGACCTAATGTGTTTTGAACGGCCGTGGTAGGAAATGCCGCTTATTTCATACTGACCTCGTGTAGTAAAGTACAGTAGGAGAGTATATGGGTTGCTGAACCTGTTTGTTTCCGAAGGCCAACACATGTCGCTGTGCCTTCCCGTAGCCGCTGGGCTAGTTGGGGTGGTAGAAGCACATGCCAGACCACTTCGTGTACTCGAAAACCGGTCTAGGGTACTCTGTGAAAAGTACATGTAATTCTTGCGTACGTATCCACTCTTGTACCTTCTCATGTTGCCGCCGAGTGCTATTTTGTACTCGTACAAACCGTTCTCTATAAATGTAATTATTGTGCCAATTGGATTTGTATGGACATATTTGTTGGTTGAAATAGAACTGAGCTTTTAAGGTCATTCATAAACAATGCCTAAGGTTAATTAGTTTTAAAATGATCAAGCTTCAGGACTATGTTCGGAAGAAATTCAGTCCTGACTCCGGGCTACGACAATTAAAACAGTATATGACGCGGAACATCCGTACCAGAGCATACATGCGAATAAAGTGTTGTGCAGTAGTGTGTGATTGATAAGTCTTCAGTGAAATTACTCAGTGATCAAGCTGACAAAAATGAAGAGAAATAGTTACTGAGTTAATGAACAGTGGGTGCACGATTTCAGTGCTGTTACTGTGTCAGAGTATGTTGAATTTTGATAACAGGCAATGCGAGTTATCTATACTATTTTCATCATATTTTCAGGTCAACGAAGGAACGGTGGACATTGAGAAAACGCTATCCGTAGGTTCAATGAAATTTTTATTCATGCCACATATTTCAAAGATCGTAGTTTCATCCATGCTTTTGAAAATTGCTAGAAGGATAAAGAGCTCATAGTAAAGTGCCGCGCCGGGCTGTGTGGCTCATATGGTTGAGGCGTTGGCCTTCTGAACCCGACTTGGCAGTTTCGATCCTGTCTCAAAGGTGCTCAAATACGTCAGCCTCGTGTCTTTAGATTTGATGAGGAAGATGATGATGATGATGATGATGATGATTGTAGTTTAAAAGGGTCTAACAGCTAGATCATCGGCCCCTAATGGTACGAAGTACAACGAAATGAAACGACAAGTAAAACTTCAAAATGTATCCACTGACTAAAATATAAAACGAATGATGATGAAAAAATGACCATGAATCCAAACCAATCAGAGGATCTTATTCAAAATGCCTTATTTTCTGAGATGATGCTTGTTGTCAACAGGGGTCCAAAATTTAGGTCACCGTCATCCTCGTAATTGTACTAATCACTGGTAAAGCAGAACCATGGTTTCCCTCGCTTTGTAGTACTAATCACAGGTAACGTAGACTCATGGTATTCCTCGCATGGTGGTATTAATCACAGGTAACGTAGACTCATGGTGTTCCTCGTATGGTGGTACAAATCACAGGTAATGTAGACCCATGGTACGTCACACACAATTGCTCCACTCACAGTTAACACAGACCCATGGTGTTCCTCGCATAAGGGTACCACTCACGAGCAACGCAGACTAATGGTGTTCCTCGCATAGCGGGACTAATCATGGGACCCGGTATTCCCGTGGTGTTTCTCACATAGTTGAACTAATCACACGCCACGTACACTCATGGTGTTGCTCACATGATGGTACTAATAACTGGCAACGTAGACCGACGGTATAGCGCAAATTGTGGTACCACCCACAGGTAACACAGACCCATTGTGTTGATTACATAACAGCTAATTCTTTCAATTATTTTCTTTAATTATTAACACAATTATTAGCGGAAATACGCTTAAAATCATCGTTCGTCCCAGCTAACCGATTTGTATAGCGCCACAGCAAGTAGTGAAAACTTTGCATGTACTGTGAAGAAGAGTAGCAGGTGTATATTTCTTTTGCCGAGGTCATAGACACTGAGGTATGATTCACCCGCTTACCGCGCGCATTCGTCAGTCTGGCAGTCTCTTTAGTGCCCGTTAGTTTTTTAGGGTGCAGTCAAATACGAAATGATTTTAATTCTATAATCACTTCGTACTTCTTTTTAATTGTAATAAATGCGTAATGTTTTCCTTTAATGAAAGTTCTATTGTAGAATAAAGCAAAGCCATGAAGGCCCTTGGAGGAGTGGAAGGAAAAGGCTTCCGCTATTGTTAACCTCGGCACGTGATGGGGTAGAGTGGTTAGCTCTACGTCCGGCCGCCTTTGCCCCCCGGAATTAACCTGGTACTCATTTTTGGTGTAGGCTGATTGAACCTCAGGGCCATATGCACCTCCGGAAGTGGAAATCTCGTTTCTTAAATTTTACGACTTCCTGACGGGGTTGCGAACCCGCTTCCTTCCGGGCGAACCGAGCACACCTTTACTGCCTCGGCCAGGCAGCCCCTTCTATTGTATAGTATTGAATCAAAATCTCAAAAACTATTATTATTGGAATTACATTGGTAAACTGTGGGCCTCCACTTCTCTGTCGAAATGTGCTTAGAGAGCATAAAAACCTTACCCTTTTGTAACTTTTCTTTTTCAGTTTTGATGTATATCCCCCCCCCCCCCGATATATCCCACAAACCCAGGTACTGTTTGTTGCCTCTATTTTTTTGCCCTCGCACTTTTAATTCCCAATCGCCGCTACTGATCGTACGCTCAAATATCAGACTGACTAGCACAAAGGGAATAGGACCAATTATAAAAATGAATCAAATAAAAATATATATTAATGTTGCTGGGAACATCTACCATCAAATCTTCTCTTGCGTTGTTGATATTAAGTAACAATGTCCTTAACATAATATCATTCCAAAATGTCAGTCTTCTGGCGGCTCTGAAGTGATATACAGCTTAATTAAAAGACGCTAACGTGGAGTGAGGGTGTGGAAATAATCGATTTGATACGTTTGGTAAATGACCCTAAGTATGAATAAAGTCGACCTGGAAGTAGGAAAGGAGGAAGGGCTGAATGAGAAAGACGGACCAATATAATGAGAGTAGAACTTCATTATTCCATTATTTTAACAAAAAAACCCATGGCACTACAACCCTTGAAGGGTATTGGCCTACCAAGCGACCGCTGCTCAGCCCGAAAGCCTGCAGATTACGAGGTGTCGTGTGGTCAGCACGACGAATCCTCTCGGCCGTTATTCTTGGCTTTCTAGACCGGGGCCGCTATCTCACCGTCAGATAGCTCCTCAATTCTAATCACGTAGGCTGAGTGGACCTTGAACCAGCCCTCAGGTCCAGGTAAAGATCCCTGACCTGGCCGGGAATCGAACCCGGGACCTCCTGGTAAAAGGCAAGCACGCTACCCCTACACCACGTGGCCGATCCATTATTTTAACAGCTGTAGCGGAAATTTCCTCTGCGTGTAAACTGGGATTCATTTTGAGGTACTATTCGGTACGTTTGATTTTCCCTTACACGTCGTTATGAACTGAGTTCCCTTTTTTATTATATTTCATTTCTGCCCTTCAAATTATCATTCAAAGCCATATGACACTTAGATTTAACGTGTTGGCCGAATGAAAAAGAACAGATATTTTAGAATTTCTTCAAGGAAGGAGTAGAAAATGTTGTCTTGAAACGAGCCTTGGATTGGATAAATGTTCTGCTCCAGGGTGAGCGAAGGTATTTCCCCTCAAAATGTGGGGCAATATGTTTGTCTTGCCTTAAATAACAAACATAAACAAGAGTAACTTCCATGAAACCACTTTTTACGCCATACTGTCGTGGTGAGTAGCTCAGACGGTTAAACACTGGGTTTCTGAGCCCCAAGGTGGTGGATTCGATCCTGCCTCAGTGTGATGGAATTTGAAGGTGCTCATATACTCCACCCTCGTATCGGTAAATTTAACGGCACGTGAAAGAATTTATTTCTGTGGGACAGAATTCAGGTACTTCGTCGTCTACGAAAACCGTAGAAGTTGTTAGTACAACGTATTTGTTATTATTATTATTATTATTATTATTATTATTATTATTATTATTATTATTATTATTATTATTATTATTATCAAACTGAGCTTTAAATGTCAAAATCTAGAAATAGTTGGGAGATTGTTTTCGTTGTATCGCAAGAGCGAACACAGCGTCTGTTCTACGTACTGACATGTGCTTCATTGTACCTGAGCCATTGCTGCGATCGATTGTGGGACGCCTTCCTGAATAATTTGTAGCCTATGCTCTCTTCATTTAACTACTATCCAAGCAAATCCTCATATAACTAGAGCAAGGATTACAATATATTTTCAGTGAAGTTCATGAGCTCACCTTTTAAAGTAGCGTTGATGTTAACTCACAATCGATATACTACCATTTAATGACAATAATACGTTAGAAAGGTAAAGCTGATTCTCCACAGACAATAAAAGTTACTGGAAAGGAAAAAAGATAGTTCGATTATCTCAGGATGGAATTTACCCAGCTATGGAAACTCCATCCTGAACTAGACAAACATGTAAATAAGTAACGGGAAGTATCAAAGAAGTGACAAAATAAAGTCATGCGTAGGATGATGGAAATATGAACAGGAGCATACAACAGCATAATTGTGTTTATGCTGTTATGGTTTCGTTCTATAAAATCCAAGTGCCTTATCCAAACCTGGACTTTGGCGTCCTAGCCATTGCCCCCAGCTAGATCCAGAGGCAAGTGATCAGACATCCTGAGCTGGAGTTTACTTGCTGTGGGGTAGTAAGCTCCTTTCCCCTCCCACTTTAGCCAACAGCACGTGGCAATCCATCCAAATGTTGACCACTCCCGATGTTGTTTCATTTCGGAGATCTCACGGAATCAGGTGTTTCAACGTGGCTACGGCGTTGACGTTATCTTTCTATACAGGACTGCAAATATTTGTAAAATATAATGTACTTCATTTGGCATCATTGAAAAGACAAAAGCCCTTGTGTTTCACATTCAGCTTGGCTATGGTCACAGTATCAACAGTCACGTAAAACTACAAGCCTTGGCGAGACATCTCTTTTTCTGGTGTCAAAGTAATTGATCCATGTTCAGATGTTTCTCCAAAATTATAGAATACGAAAAGTGATTCATTATATCAATAGGCTCAGATATCGTTCAGACATTTACCGAAAAGGAGACAATTTTTCTTCAAATGACAGTTTATTGAAAATCTTAAGTCAGCCTCTATGGTGCAGTGTTTAGTGTGATTAGCTGCCTCCCGCCCCCCTACCCCCTACGGACGTCCAGGTTCGATTCCTGACTCTGCCACAAAATTTTAAAAGTGGTACTCAGCCTCGGGAGGTAAACTGAGTAGAGGGGGTTCGATTCCCACCTCAGCCATACTCGAAGTGGTTTTCCTTGGTTTCCCACTTCTCCTCCAAGAAAATGCCGTGATGGTACCTAACCTCAAGGCCCCCGTTCAGCATAGCAAGTGAGGCCACTAGGGCGTGCTACTGGTCCTCCTTCCCAGTTGTATCCCCTAACCCAATATCTCATGTTCTAGGACACTGCCCTTGAGGCGGTAGAGGTGGGATCCCTCGCTGAGTCCGAGGGAAAAACGAACCCTGGAGGGAGAACGGGTTAAGAATGGAGAATAAAGAAGAAATCTCAAATAACTACCATGAGTTCTCCGGGAAATATTATTGACGTGAGAAATTTAATATCATGTTTTGCTCGGCAACGACGACTATAATCGTAATTATTTGATTATATTTCTATTCACATTTTTATAAAGCTCTACTATCGGATAGTTTCCTGAGTTGATTATTTTAAATACAGTAAATCACCGGGTGAGTTGGCCTTGCGGTTAGGGGCGCGCAGCTGTGAGCTTGCATCCGGGAGGTAGTGATTTCGAAGCCCACTGTCGGCAGCCCTGAAGATGGTTTTCCGTGGTTACCCATTTTCAGACTAGGCAAATGCTGGGGCTGCACCTTAATTAAGGCCACGGCCGCTTCCTTCCCACTCCTAGACCTTTCCTATCCCATTTTCGTCATACGATCTATGTGTATTTTCTTTTAAATCCCACTAACTACTTTTATGGTTTTTGGAGACGCAGAGGTGCCGGAATTTAGTCCCGCAGGAGTTCTTTTATGTGCCAATAAATCTACCGCCACGAGGCTGACGTATTTGATCACCTTCAAATACCACCGGACTGAGCCAGGATCGAACCTGCCGAGTTGGGGTCAGAAAGCCAGCGCCTCAACCGTCTGAGCCACTCAGCCAGGCAAATCATATTATTCGGCACATACGTTTTACAGTGGTCTTTCCTATCAAGACCTACTGATTATTGCGCAGTGCGTCTTCTGATGTGGCTAGAAGAAATGTTTTACTTGCATTGACCTGTCTCAGTCTCATCCTTGGCTTTGATAATGTGAAAATGACCGAGGTTTGAGCGATGCTAGTAATGCCATTCCTTATGCATCCCGTCCCTGTTACGAATAGTGTGAAAATATCACTGCACTCATTGGGTCCGTTGGTGCGGACATTCAAGTGGGCTTGGCAGACTGATATGTAATAGCAACTTATGGCTCAGTGAGGAAAGGAACGGGAAACAACCTCCCTCATTTCCTAATTAGGCATCTTCAGTGACGCCTGGGCCACCTATGACGGCTGATGGCGGAGCGGTTGAGGTTCGAACCAGCCTCCGGGCAGAGTATTCAACATACGTGTACGTTTTAGAGACAGTTTAACATATTCCTTTTCCAATGTCTCTAAACGATATTTTTTCTCCTAGTCGGCTTTAGTTTGCCTTGAGAATTAAATTACAAGTCTTTTCTCTAGTATATTTCTTACACTAGACCATTATTAAATTATTTGATTATAATACTACACAAATTAACAACTACTATATATGATAGTTGTTATTATTATTATTATTATTATTATTATTATTATTATGAAAACATTAATTCTGAACTATAATCTAGGTAGAGTAGAACAATATTTTACTATGAACTCACCCATTCATACCTTAGACATCTCACAAGTCAGTTTGACAAATTAAGCAAGTACATACGGCAATCCACCTTAAATGTATTTATGAAGATACTTTCGCAATGTTACCAGGAAGGGAGGCCCATGATGTAGCAGCAGAGATTGCGAAGTAATTATGTTTATGGTCAGCAGAACTTTGTAAGAGAGAGAAACCAGATCCTGTGCTGCAGTGATGGTTTGATGAGAATATATTAACTGTGTAGAAAGGTGAATTGGCTTATCTGAATGTATTTCCAGGGAAGGAGAGTTAATGAGTGATTCTTAGTTTCAAGTGAATCTGGAGAATCAAAAATATATAATAGTTTATTTAAAATTTTAAGTGTACTGAAGTTCATTAAATCCATAACCAGCTAGCAAACTGTTAAGGTTCTCATGTAGAACTTTGTCTAAGAAACCACATGAGCAAATTTTATCATTATTCTCCCAATGACAGCTTTGAAATAAAGAATAAAACCTGCTTTGTGAGAAAATCTACAACGATCCTTAAAAATACAATATAAAAGCATACAAACGATAACAAAATATCAGGTTACAAAAGTAAACAAACAAATAAAACAAAAACTACAAAGAAAAACACAGCTTGATCTTAATTCCTATTTATCACTCAATCAGTACAGAAGGTGTCTACTGCATGTAACCTTACTTACCTTTGAATTCTTCTTGACACGAGAATAAATAAACTAATAATAATCACAAATGTCTAACAATCTGGGGACCAGTGCTCACCTATGTGGATCACCCGAAATTAATTTTAATAAAGCATAACCATTCTCTCTTCTACCAGAGCTTGCACTTGATTCTATATTGTGAAACAATTTATTAACACCCTACCCAACGCTCTGAAAACGACTAAAAGGGTAGGAACTGCTCCTTGGTGTATACCTCAAATAACCGCTCCACACTGACTCGAAATCAGCTTAAGTATCTATATTCTATCACAACACGATTCATACGTGTTTCATCAACACACATATATATATAAAATAAACATACTAATTAACCCAACATAAATAAACGAATCCTCTTACCCGGAGGCCCCGGGTTCGATTCCCGGTCAGGTCAGGGATTTTTACCTGGACCTGAGGGCTGGTTCGAGGTCCACTCAGCCTACGTGATTAGAATTGAGGAGCTATCTGACGGTGAGATGGCGGCCCCGGTCTAGAAAGCCAAGAATAACGGCCGAGAGGGTTCGTCGTGCTGCCCACACGACACCTCGTAATCTGCAGGCCTTCGGGCTGAGCAGCGGTCGCTTGGTAGGCCAAGGCCCTTCAAGGGCTGTAGTGCCATGGGGTTTGGTTTGGTTTGGTTTTTAAATAAACGAATGGCTGGAAAGTTTTCTCCTTAACAGGTGAACCTACATCCCAAAGCGAAATGTGAAACAAAAGTGCACAGAAAGGCTTGGCTCCTCTTCTTTGACGACTCGGGATGATGGTGAGTTAAAACAATTTTTAGTAATCGGGAGACAGAGACGAGGAAGTTCAAAAGCAATACACTTCACTGAATTTGTGTAACCATGCACAAGTCTCAACGATGCACCATAAACACGCGGTATACGGCTCTGGATACCATTTCCAACACTGTACCTTTCCGTCACACACTGGTTTGAACACTGTTTTAGACAAGTTATTGTACACTTTGCAAAATGAATGGCTTGTTCTCCTCAGAACTCATCTACACCGTGAGAACAGACCATGGATTTTTGACAAGTATACCGTTGGCAACACAATCAAAATATTAAATAATCGGGAGCGGGTGAAGCAGTGATACTGTCGTTAACTCGCACTACACAACAGACACTAGAAAATGAACACTGGGCGATAGACACTACAAACCTGTGGTGGGTTGAAATAGCTAATCGATACATACTTAAAGGGCGTATACACGTATACACGGATGATAATAATAGTTATAACAATAACAACATTAATAATAATAATAATAATAATAATAATAATAATAATAATAATAATAATAATAATAATATATGAGTACGAATAGGGAAGAAGATAGACGACACAAAAGGACAAACAAAAATGCCAACATGGGATGAACAAACAGATGTATTCAGACACAAAGTACGACAAGTTATCAACAGTCAAGGACCAGATAAATAAAATATCACAGCTCATATCTTGGCAAATAACAGAAGAATTACCACAAAGATTCGTTGCAGGTAATGCGTGCCAGTTTTACATAACAGGGATTTCATCCAACATTATTGTGAAATACACACACGGAAGAAGACAGATTTTTCCCAACCAACGTACATACAATAGTAGGAAAATAATAGAGGAATACAGGTAAAAGTCGAGAACAAGGTAATGACTGATCCAGGTGAAAATTTACGAAGAAAGTCCAAAACATTCGTGAAAGGGAAAGGTATCAAAGTTAAAACGAAGTTCGTACAGAATGAAGCCATATCATAGGAATAAATCTGACTTGAACACACTGCTCTATACAATTTTTAAACTAAATTCTAGAAAAAATCGAAGTTCCGCAGTTACATATTACCCAATAAAATCACAGTTTAACAGTGCACAAGTTGAAAATACGACAATTTTACAACAATGAGATATAAACAGTGTTGATCTAACAAAGGTTCGAAGGTATTGACGGAAGAATGTTTATTTCTACATTAATTCAAGGGGGATTATAAGTCTAAAGTAATTAGAGATCCGCTCGCTCTGATATCGATAATATAATATAATATAATATAATATAATATAATATAATATAATATAATATAATATAATATAATATAATATAATATGTCGAGTACAAATACTCGATAAGAAGGAAACTCAATGAATTTGAAATGTACAAATATTAAGTTTTCAACACCTCATAGTGCAATCATAAAAGTCCCATGCTGGTGTGGAAAGGTCCAAGATATACAGTAAGTAGAAATTTATACTGGCGTAAAATAAAGATGGCCCTCTCTCTTCATCAGTCGAAGTACGTTTCAAAAAAGAAGGCTTACAGAGCCAATTTATATTAGAAAGTTGGAGAGAGGAGGGGCACACTTGCACTCTCACACGCCGAGAACATGCTGAAAGTATGAAGTCAGATGGTGATGATGTCGTCCGGCGCTGTGCAGTATGTGTAGAGTGGAGGCAAAATGTTGAGCAGAAGTGAACAGAATGTCACGGATCAGGCTTCGTTCCGCTACCCGCCAGCTGTCCACAGAAGAATCCAAAGGATTTTCTTTTTTGTATCTTCTTGTGCAGTCGAAGATTCCACAGAGGAAGACGAAAATGAATGATGATGAAAGAAGGCATCAGTCTTCACACATGTTGGATAGAGTGGTGTCCCATGCTACGACGTCAGAGCAGACTGGCGGTGAATGCGTCTAGAACATAAGTGCAGAGAAGTGTTTCCATAAAGAATATGGGGAATAGTACAAAATCTAGATTTAGAAATCGAAGAAAATGGGAAGATGAAGACTATATATAATACAAAGACGCGAAGGTAATGGGGAAGACGGACATCGAAATGGCAACAGGGTGGGTAGGGTAATAACATATGGTAATATTTAGAAAGATGGTTGGGAAATATTTACTCCCGTTACAGTAAGGCCCGAAGGCTTGGGAGGGAGGTCACCTTCAACTGCTGGAGAGAGAGGGGGGGGGGGAAATATAGGGCCAGCAGAATTTTTTGGTAACTGTGATATGCGAGTAATTGGACGGATACTTAATTCCGTGGAATATGACAATAGTGGAGTGGTTAGAAAGAAAAGATAAGGTTCCAAGCAAGGGAGACGCAATTCAGCACAAAAAATTCAGCATTAGGGTAATTTTTCGTGAATACGAAATTAGAAACCTTGAACTTCATTAGTTTGGACTGATAAAAAGCACAAATTTCCAAGTTTGGTAGTAAAATATGCAGAGCAATAGGGCATACGGAGAACAGATCCGAGGAAAAATATTACAAGAAGAAATTAGGTCAGCAGCAGGAAAGGAAAAAAAATGGAAATGAGGGACATCAACAGATAAGGTAGCACATCGGAAAGAAAGGGACAAGAAGAAAACAAGTAGGTCAACACTGAGTCGAAGTTTTAACGTTTTACACAACACTATTTTTTTACAATTTGTTTTACGTCGCACCGACACAGATACGTCTTGTGGTGACGATGGGATAGGAAAGGGCTAGAAGTGGGAAGGAAGCGGTCGTGGTCTCAATTAAGGTACAGCATTTTCCTGGTGTAAAATGGGAAACCACGGAAAACCATCTTCAGGGCTGCCGACAGTGGGGTTCGAATCCACTATCTCCCGAATACTGGATACTGGCCGCACTTAAACGACTGCAGCTATCGAGCTTGGTAAACACACTAAATATTAAAACTACACTAGTGTCCAAAAGTAAAGCATATGTTACGAGTAAGCAGGGAAGTGTGTGTTAATATTATGTTTTAAAATCTTAGAAAAACTGTAGGTTTGCATCACAAGTGATGGACTTAATTTCTGCGCAATCTAGAAATTTTGGTTAAATGAAGTTCTATGTACAAAGTGTTATTTTGGAATTTAAATCTATATAAGAGATCCTAGATGAACTGTAGGGTGTTTAAGATCTCGAAAAATTGGTATTCGTTTTGGTATACATTTTAACATCAAGTGGATATCTCAGAATATAACAGCGCATATATTTTATTTTTGCATTCTGGAGAGATTGATTGAAAATTGAATCTTGATTAATCAACCGCAGGGTGATTTTCGTGAAAATATCAATAAATATTGTCAAAAAAATTAGTTATCATCTATTATTCGCCCTGCGAAACTATCCTTCTCTGTACCTGCTCCAATAAGTAACCGCACACTACCTGAGATCCTTCCCATGCTCTGGCCCTATAATCTTTTCCTGGTACAGTATGTTGTTTTCTTTTAATCTCAGTTCATTCGTTAACAGTCCAACGCTTATCCGGAATCTTTTGGCCGGCCGTGTATAGAGACGCCAAACCCAGATCAGATTCGGTATTTTTCCGAAAGGAGACATTTGTCATGGTGGTCAGTTCAACAACATCGCTTGTAAGGTCGTTGGTATACAGACAACAACTCGCAGGGAGGAACAATATTTATTGCTTTCAGTACGTCATAGTCCCAGTGGTTCCGCCAGGACCTTCGGAGGAGCACCAGAGTGCATATTTCAGATCAGAGAGTAGGAAATCGGCTGCACGACGCAGAAATTATATCAAGGAGGTATATGCCGAAAGCTCCTCTTAAACCATACCATAGCGCATGGCATCTTGAACAGTGCAAACGTATGTTCTTTCCTGATCAAGTCACCATAATCTTGCACCCATACAACAGGATAATCAGAATCTGAAGACGAACCGCTGAAATATGAAGTGAGTCTTACATCCTAGAGCGCCATCAGCAGCAAGGACGGTGCGTCATATTTCGAGTTGGAGTAATGTTTGTTTGACGTACCGATACGTCTCTCATTTCTACCCTGGGTAACGTTACTTATCTTTAGTTATGGGATTTGCTCCCGCTGTGGATGAAAATTTTCTTACTCTTCGAGCCCGAGTGATCAGCCAGTACCTTGAGGCACGTAGCATACGGCGAATGGTGTGGTCAGAATTGCATTATCTGAGGAGATGTACTGTATTGAATTTGCTTGGAGTTTACTGAAGAGAGCCGTCCTAATCATCCTGCTTACATTCAGCAACTGACTGAAGCTGCTATACAAGACTAGGATAATCTTCCCCAAGATAAGTTGCATTCTTTGGTGCTGAGTATGCCTTATCATGTTCAAGCATTCCACATTGCCAGAGATACCAATGAATGTTAGTGATCTGCTGTACAATCACAGATAATGTTGTGTTCAACATCCCACATCGCCAACTCCGTGCTTTTGCTGCTTTCGTGTTGTTTTTGCACAACAGCCTGCATTATTGTTACGTTTGTATGTATCCTTCGTAATGTAGAATGTACATAACAAAACACAAAACATAACACATAACAAAAGAAGGGCAGTAAACAAAAGTATGCACATTTTAAAGCAATGTTCGAGAATTAAAATTTATGTATTTCTCGGGGCATCTAACAGGATGGTTCGTTGCGTTTAAGCGTAAATCACAATTGGAATGTATTATTATTATTATTAAATTAAGAATATATTATTCGTCATATACTTATTCATAAGTTACTTTACGTAGCACCGACACAGATAGGCGACGGTGAGATAGGAAATTGCTAAGAAAGGGAAGGGAGCGGCCGTGGCCTTAATTGAGGTACAGCTCCAGCATTTGCCTGGTGTGAAAATGAAAACGATTCATCATTTCTCTACCTGAAGTAAACTTGATATATTCTAGCAGAAACTATCGTATCACAACTCAAAGCTCCTCTTTCACTAGAAATATTTACTTTGTTTAATAACGTAATCTTCAGTAACATTTAGAAATAAAAATAACCACAAGATATTTGGGCAATGAAATGAGAGGTGTACGTTTCACTACTCATACATCTAAGCACGCAGCTTCTAGATTACTGCAGACTAAACTAAGAACGATAATGTATGTAGAATGTTGAAAATGAGGAATGTTAATATCTGTAGAATGTTGCATGCTAAGAATTCCCATTAAAATACTTTGTTATAGTAATTCTGGATGCATAGCTCCCTGATTGTACCTTTAAAGCACTATCCAATTTGTCTTTAAGCCGAGGGACGATAAAATTTCACGGACAGTCTACAATTCATGTGGTTTATTCTCGTCCATATCTTCCACATTGACCTTAACTCACAAAACGAATGGTACCATTTTCGTACACGATATCCAATATCTCTAGGATAAATAATGCTGTAGATATTCCAAAATGTTCTCTTAATAGAATCGTAAAGTAGTCAGGAGATGAGATTTCCCTCGTTTGAATTTTCAGAACTAACCCGCCCGCTACTTTTACCACACTTTCGTAAATACGGATATCAGCATTAGTGCGGCCAGCATGCTTGATGCGGAGCAGGATAAACTCGGCTGAAATACCGCGGCACCGAAATGCGGGGGTGTGAGCTATGCTAGCAGGGAAGACGAGGATAAACCAGTGTTGACAGAGAGATTAAATCAACACACTCGGCATTTTACAATGAAGTTTGGAACTGGACAGCTTGTTACGGACTGAACTCACACACCTCGGGGGACTGGTACGGACGACTTCATCCCATAGGCCGAAATGAAGCACGTGCAAAAGTACCACGATTTCGGGACGTTATATTTTCTCCATGTTTTCATTGTATTGGTTATTTTCACAGCGCCCGTGACATAGCTCTTTTTTAAGAAACTGGAATTACTGCCGTGTGCCATAACGTAAGCATGGCATCTGTATCTTTCTTCAAAGAATTACAGTAATAATAATTTCGTGAGGCTATTGTTAGTCTGGCGCAGCCCTTGTAAGGCAGACCCGCCGATAACGGTAGGTGGCGTCCACCATGCATGAGAAACTGCTTGCTATTCTGGCAGAGTATTGTGTTGTACGTTGTGTCGGAGTTGCAGGGATGTAAGTAACAGCACAAACACCTAGTCCCCGAGCGAAGAGAATTAGGTCGAGAATTGAGGGAGGGACCCTCAAAAACGACGGCGCTGGCCACTCAGCCATGCCGTCGTACAGGATTATGATGAATTTGTGTAAGGCTTAAGGGGTCAGAATTAATTATCGGTGAATGGCGCTACAGCCCTGATAGACTTAGACATACCAAACGACCGCTGTTCACTGCGAAGACCTATATATTAAAGATTGGCGAGTGATAAACGCGACTAAGCCTCTCAGCCGTTATTCTTGGCTTTCTCGACCGTCAGATAGCTTCTCAATTGTCCTCACTTGGGCTTAGTGGACCTCGAACCAGGCTTGAGATCTAGATAAAAATAGCTGATCTGGTCAGGTATCGTATTCATGTTCCACAGTCTCGCTACCCTAGACGCGGGACCGGGACGACTGTCTTGTTAGAAATGGGAAGACCTGAGCGCAGCGCCGTAATGCTTGGCCATCCTGACACAATTATACTATATTAGTCTCCTTTCCACCCAAGCGAAGCTAGCCTTGAGGGTTTGGGGTTCATGCAAGTGTGTGCGTAAACCATTGTAAGATTATTGGGGATTGGAATAAGTGCCTAGCGTTCGAAAATAATTGGACTCATTCTAAACATACCTCATGAGTCACCGAGATGCTCTTAATTATACATTCCTGATTTTTGTCACTGATCTTCACTGTTGGACAATAATCAACTATGTAACTGATTAGTAACCCGTTACCAAAATAATCAAGTACAATTTAGTTAAAATGGTAGTTACATAACTACAATTACAGGTTACTTTAGATTGCATTGTAATTATTAATTTGTTAATATATTTGTAAAGTAGTAACTGAAATCCCAGCGCACGTAGTCAAAATCACACGTGCATTTATTTGTATACATACATTTTTAAGGGTTCATTGTCCGTTATATGGTTGCTGTAATTGTTGCCCATTGGAGGTATAATCATGACCATGCAAGTGATGTTCAGTGGTCGGGGCGTTCGTGTATTTTACCATAACGGGAATATAGCTGGATAAATTGCTACTCAATCTCCTATGTAGATAGTACCAACCTTGGAACAGATCTTGGGGTACTATTGTCTAATGACTGGAAAGGTTACGGGAAGGGGACAACATTAATATTTCGAGGTACACTATCTTAATTCATACCAGAGTCACGGTCTCAACGAGCTGATCATGTTGTTTGGGTTTTTGTCGGTTTATCCTCTGAACGTGCGGTAAGAACAGTGATATGATGGAGAACACTCAGCACCCCAGTCCTATACCATGGAACACTCCCCTCTACCTCTTGCGGAAGGTTCTCCTACAAGAGGAAATACAACGTACTTACCTATTCTACACCGAAATCTTTTGTCCTTGAAATGGAAGTTGCATAAACTAGTAAGTGAGCCTTGGAAACATTGTTATCATTTAGCTGAAGTGTATTTCGAAAGCACAAAACGACGATTTGAAGATTATTTCGCACCTTCGAGCCCACAAGTAGAAGATGCTGCCATAGCAGTTCCGTCATACCCTCGAACCATAAGTTCAAATTGATATCGTCTTTTGACAAAATATAATATGTAAGGCTATTTGTAACTCCAGTACCGGTACCTAAAGAAATCATTCCTCAATTCGAGCTTTCAAATAAACCGGAGGAAGACGATTTGTTCTGTATTGACTTCAATATAGTCAAACCGGAGCAAAAGCTAAACTTCTAATTGCACACTTTCCAGAGTACCTCAAATTGTTACATATTTACCTGCAATGTAGTTAAATGCTGGTTTGCGTACGTCATGAGTTTTTCTTACATATCGTTGTGAAAGCAATTCGTTTCTAATTTCCTGAAGTTCTCTGCAGCTGAAGGAAACAAGGGTTTTACATTGTTAACAAACTTCTCAGAAATCAAGAGAATGTCTTTGCAATATATCACTCCACTACCTTCGTCCACTCCAGTTGAAGGAATGACCTGGTATGCTACGATCAACTGTCCAAAAGCAATCCACATTCCCGAAGAGATATTTCAGAAACGCGTAATTTTGGTTCGTGGTGTGGGTTGGTGTAGTCACGTCCTAGATCATGAACAGTGGGCAATGGCTGAGTGGCCCAGTAAGTGATGCTGATTAACATTCCATTATTTGTCACTCACAAAATATTGATTTAGAGAAATCGAGACTACCGTCGTATTGTCTCTGTCTTTCTCTCTCTCTCTCTCTCTCTCTCTCGCGCGCGCGCGCGTGCGCTTGTGTGTGTGTGTGTATGTGTGTGAGAGAGAGAGAGCCATTCATTTCCATCATCTAATCATTGTGGCAACTATTATTTTGCATTATTGATAATTATCAATTAGATGAATGTAATTTCAAAATAGTATGATGTCTATTTAGATTATTACCAAATTTGTTGCGCATGTTGTTGCATGTATGGAAAACATTTTAACTTAGTAAGGGATTAAACATTTTCAGTTTTCTTATTCGATGAGTCGTTTCTTATCAATCTAACGGAACGGTGAATTAAATTTTACAACGTGGCCTGCATGTAAATTTCTCCTCTCCTAATTAATTTCCCCTACATTTCTAACCTATGGTGAGTCTACAGCAGAGGTGCTCAGCTGGGCGCCAGTTAAGGCTAGCCCAGTGCGGCCGAGCTTGTTTGACGTAAATGCGGGCAGCTTACTTAGCAAGCACACGTCACATTGAAGCGAGAGAGCGAACGCATTTTTCAGGGAAGTTAAGAAGTGTCGTTCGATTGTAACTAAGAAGCTCTCCTCCACTACTCAGCGAAATGTTGAATCGGGTTCAGTGTTAAAAATAAAAAATAAAAACGCTGTAATCGCAATAAAACCGATATTTCCAACATATTCCGGTTTTATTTATACTACGCTCGTTAAACAGTTACTTTTTTAGTTTTTTCTTATATTTATACATTCAAAGAAAACTGATACGTTATAATGTTTGTGTTACAATTGACAAAGGTACGGAGTTTAATCGCACAAGCTGCGATTTATAATTCCTTGGATGACTGTGACGGTATTTCCATTAAAAAATTAAAATTCCTGTTATTCATTCAGCAAAAAGTAATATATTTATTTAATTCAACACGTTTACTGGTTGATTTTGCACAGTGTTCTGGTGTCATGTGACTTTGCTTGTTCGCTGAATTTCTGAAAATAGTATTGATAACTTATCTATCAGGCGTCCGATGATAATAGCTAGCCTCTAAATGGCGAGAGAGTTTCGTCACGAGTGACGGCATAGATATTTACTTCCCAGATTAAAGTACAACAGCAATGTAAATATATCAACAAGATAGATGAATAGTATGCCTTCAAATAAATAACCTAATCGATTTTATTCCGGTAAGCACACATCACAGCTTATCTACCTTAACTCCGTATTACAGTAGAAATATTTCTAAAGCACCTCTTAAAATATAATAGTGAGAATTGCAATTTATTACGTACATTATAAAAATATTTGAGATTGTACAGTAGGCCTAACACTTTATTGTATCCGGCCAAAATACATTAATTGCAATGAATAAGAATAACTTATTTCGTACAAAGCATTCCGAAAATGGCGTGGATTTCTGCCCTCTTTTTTTCATTACTTAATGCTTCCATTCCAAACACGGGTATCGCCGCAGTGATCGAGAGTGACTGCGAGAACTTCGTCCAACTTCACGGCCTATGACGTAGCCAAAACGTCACTGGGGTTGAATAGCATACTCTCATCGTCCGCCCGCCCACTTCCAGTGCTGGGCGCCCGTGGGACGAAATGCCCAGCGTGAGCACCTCCGGTCTACAGTAAACGGATTTAAGCTAATTCAGTGAGTTGTCAGTTTCGCTCACCGCTTGAATTTCACAATATAGACTCTCAGAATACTTTCATTGCCTCTATAAATTCTCCCACACACAATTATGATTTCAAGGACATCATTTCGTCTAGTTGTAGTTTCTCAGTGTTGGAGGACGTAAATTGCGTATGAGTAACTCAACTTCTTACATATTTCCCTCAATGTTGTTAAATGCTGGTCGCGTATGACAAGAGTTATTCTTATATATCGTTGTGAAAGCAATTCGTTTCTAATTTTCCGAAGTTCTCTGCAGCTTAAAAGCACCTAAATGGATGTACTGATGCTTAAAATTAAACAATAACGCTAAACTCTTCACATCCTTTTGTAACTCAGATTCCTCTTCCAGAAATTATTCCTTTGATCGTATCTTAACAATGAAATAAAAGTAAAATGTGTTTGTTACTCGCTCTATCCGAAACTGAAATGTGGTTTACTTGTCTTCGTAGGTGCAAACTGTTGTGTATCCCATGGACTGCAGCGAGGAAGGCCGAGGTTTTTGGCGGCAGGCTGAGAACTAGTATGTTGCTGCTGGCTGCCCTGCTATTGCTTCAGGGGGCCCGACTGGCTGGTATGTAGCAATCTAATATTGTGCAGTAACTGCCCTTAACGTGTGATATTGCTGTACTTCGTTAGTCCTAGAGAAAAATCTCCTTTTATCTCCAATTATACCCAGATGAGACAAGTTATTATAGCTACTATAGATCTTATAGCTACTAACATTATATGTGTTTGCTCCTCCATATGTTGGCGATGGAGAAATTGGGTTCCGATTATCTCCAAATTTCTCACCTTAAAATAACAAACATTTTTGTTCCCATCATCGTAGACATCGAGCCCATGAAATATACGAAGAGTGGCTGTAATCGTCCTGTCTTCCCATCAAAACAACAATCTGCACCGCTTCAATCACCACTAGAACCTACGAATTTTCCCAACGCTGTATATTACTAAGGTATCATCAATAGATTCCTTAACTTCTGTAAGTGTAGAGATGGATCTAGCTTGTTCTCAATCATTTCACAGACGCTAATAAATTTGGCTTTAATTTGTAAAACTTAGATATATCCCCGAAGAAAACATGGTGCATTATCCCTCTAAAAGTGAACCATCCGTTCATGGAATACCACTGCTGCGTATGCCGGGGAAATACTTCAATAGCCATGGAATTTGTGATACATATCAAAATGGCTCTCCACATTAATGCACCTTCCTAATGCAGTTCAGAACAACATACTTCCTCCGACAACTTGTTCTCTTCTGCAATGATCATGTTCCCAACTTTTCTACAAGAGAGTGACCCATGTATAACAGATCGTCAACATAACAGAAGAGAATTGTTTATATATTCGATCAGGAGAGCTCATTATATTCAATCAGGGAATCGTCACGATATTGGCAAACCCGATGGAATTGTGCTGAAATAGGCTGATATTATGGCTACACTGCGGACGAATACCCTGATATAATTATGTAAGCCACTTGTGGCTTATGCCACAATAGCCTTCGTTCCACAAGGGACGTTGTACATTCACGCCACGTCAACATCGAGATTTGTATATCGTTTTCCTTAAGGTCATCATTAGGTACCGTAGCAGACCACCAGCATCTACGAAGAATGTCAGCTTCAAAATGCTCTGACCTCATCATCTCTTAAATATATGGCCCATGCAAGCTTCAAAAAGGTCATTATAGCTGCTACCTTCAACTTGAGTCAGGAGAAACAGCTGCTTACCCTTTAAATGTTCCCTTCCGTTGTCCATACGTCATTCATCTCACATAGAGCTGGTCACAATATTTTGCCTCGTTCACATATTGGGCAGATCTCTACACCAGTTCTTGCAGTGAATTTATGACTTCGCACAATATTAGGTAGTTGGGGTGTGTAGGGAAATAGTTTGATCGGTGACGTCCATCACTCATCACATCTGTATACCTCTTAAGTGTCTAAGCGAAATAAGTTTGAAACCAATTACGGGTTTGCCTTGTATAGATATTCAGCTTTATAACTTCTCGAAAACATATGCAGAATTTACATTTTTATACAGTATAGAACATCCGAGTATTCATTCACATATTCTCCACTACGTCTTGGGTGGTTAACTTTACTTTCATACTCCAGATTCTGAAGTTCGATACACCGTATTTCATTTAAGGCACTTTTCATCGAATTAAATCTCCTATATCGGTTCAAATTATTTCTGGAAACTTCGTAGCAGATCATGAAACAAAGCTTTGGTTAAATTCATGACCGCTATCTCAACACGTCTACTAGGTAAAACTGGTACATATCTAAATTGTCTTTTATAAATAAATGATTAGTTATAACTACATCACTGAACCTTCACAAAATTATTATTGCCTTGAAATTTTCGACCTTCCATAATCCTCTCATTGGACTTATATTCTTTATTAAGGATTAAGGTTTATTTACTATTCGAAAATGTTTTCGTTTGGTCATACTTTGCCCAACTCTGCTTAAGAAATGTTCATTGTTTACTACCTACTGTAATGGCCATAACTGATGGAAATGTGAGAGATAGCTGTAATGTCTTCGATACCTATTCCAAGATCCTGGCATGCATTATCGTTCATGAAATATTTTGCTCTTCAGTCATCTCTAATGACGAAAGTGTTTTCGGCACCAACGACCCACAATTTCTTTTAAAAACTTTTTACAGTGTTACAACATCGATCTTCACATGCCTCAGAAAAAAGCTGGTAGTTCGGTTACCACACGTGCTGAAGTTTCTGTGACTCCTCTACCTCTAAACTTCGACTGAATTTGTTTTCCCATCGTTATTCTCCAGTACATTTGTCACACAGTTTCTTGATTTCCCTGTTTCGTTACAAGACCATCCGAAGAAAATCGTTGATTACCTCACACTTAGATACAAAACACGAAGGTTTTGTTGAACTGTGTTGGGCTAACAATGATGTGACGATATAACCTAAATAGACATCCATTGTCAAATATTGTCATTGTCAAACAAGTGGTAGGTTTAATCGCAATCTCTAAAGCATCATCAGGCAAGTTTCTGTTGGGGACGCCAAGCTGTGGTAAGTCCTGGATTTCTGTATTACTGTCAGATCCCAGACATCTGGTCGCAATTTGCTGCACCCTTATACAGTGCGTACTTAGTGAACTATTAATTATGTAGGACACTTTTCTGTCATAAATCAGTATAAAATTCCCAGTTTCAAATTAGTCCTTATTCATAAATATCCGTCTCGTATTTCAAATTTCTTTTATTATTATTATTAATTACAACTGCACGCTGTAGGCTTGTATCAGTGGATTTGCTAGGAAACTCACAGAGAGTTATTTTTCAGAATGAAATTTGATCAGTGGAACGAATATATAAAAATTGTGAACGAATTATTACATATACACAACAACACTGGTTATCAAATATATTTCACATACGTAAACACTCGAGATGATTGAGTCTAACGCCTGTTGTACCAGATGAGCTCAATGACAACTCAGTGACTGGATGAGTCCTGTAGGCGGAGGTAAACAAAATTTGCTATCGCTTTCATCTCCCATCGTCAACATAAGACCTTTCTCTGTCGGGGCGACTTAAAGCAACTAGTTAGTTTCATGTTGTGCAACCAGGAAAAATTCTAAAGAAATGTTTTGTACATTACAAAGGCCGTATAGGCTGCGTGTTGGAAAATGGAATGGCGTACGGCTTTTAGTGCCGGGAGTGTCCGAGGACAAGTTCGCTTGCCAGATGCAGGTCTTTTGATTTTACACCCGTAGGGGACCTGCCCGCCGTGATGAGGATGAAATTATGATGAAGACGACCCATACACCCAGCCCCCGTGCCAGCGAAATTAACCATTTATGGTTAAAATTTCCGACCCTGCCGGGAATCTAACTCGGGACCCCTGTGACCAAAGGCCAGCACTCTAACCATTTAGCCATGGAGAAATAATCACAGCACATACTGAAACCGTTCATGACACCGTCAGGAGCATGTCGTAATACCCTGTGAATAAAATATGGCGTTTTCCGCGCCGTTCTATTATAAATAGTGCCACAACCAGGATGTTTTGCCCAATACGGGGCACGAGTGGCTCTCTGCTGGTTGGCAGGACTAGGTTCTCATTACAAGCACTTAGCGAAACGAGGGTTTGCGCCAGCGACTACTTGAAAAACCCTCTCTTTCTGAGAGAGAGAGAAGGCAGGAGGCACGCTGCTCGTCATCGGAGATTTAGCTCAAAGGGAGGTGCTTATCCCGTCGTGTCAACGCGTGAAAGAATAACTCTCTGTGAGTTTCCGAGCAAATCCACTGATACAAGCCTACAGCGTGCAGTTGTAATTAATAATAATAATAATAAAATAAATTTGAAATACGAGACGGATATTTATGAATAAGGACTAATGTGAAACTGGGAATTTTATACTGATTTATGACAGAAAAGTGTCCTACATAATTAATAGTTCACTAAGTACGCATTGTATAAGGGTACAGCAAATTGCAACCAGATGTCTGGGGTCTGACAGTAATACAGAAATCCAGGACTTACCACAGCTTGGCGTCCCCAACAGAAACTTGCCTGATGATGCTTTAGAGATTGCGTTTAAACCTAGCACGCGTTCAGAATGAAATTTGATCAGTGGAACGAATAATATTTGAGCTTTCATTTGATACCTCAACCGACGTTGATAAGCAAGTATTAGCGGACCGATGTTCGAGAAGTAGGCGAGGCTTGCCCCTTCTACCAGCGCCAAGCTAGATCTTTTATAAAAGTTAGGAGATTTTTTCAGTCTTTACTCAGTCTTTATGCAGTTGTTGCTCAGTTTTATTCAGTCTTATACGCAGCCTTTATTCGGTGCAGACTTAGTGCAGTGTATTCATTATATTGTGCGGTGTGAAGATACCTTGTACCCAAGGATCTGTAAAGCACGGTGTTAATTATTGACCTCTGTATTCAAGTGTTACGAAGCTATGAATTATTCACTCATTGTGAGATTTTAATGTCACTGTGAAACCATATGGGCTCAGTAAAACGAGTGATATTCGCCTATATTGAACCGTGTGGCAGTCGGTGAGGTTTTATTAAGTACGGATTGCTACGTACTTAACGCAGTACTTGGGTTAGACAAATAAAGTTAAGTGCCGTAGGATAACTTGTAACATCACGATAGCCGATTTGGGAAGTAAGCTTGATGTGAAGGAATAGCGGCTTATGTGCGAAATTACAGAAGGGGCAGCGTCTGCTGATTACCATAAGAACACAGTGAGTAACATGTCCTACGTGTAGTAAGTGCCGTGAATTAGGCGAATAAAATTCCATTAACACGCACAGCTTAAAATTAAATTGATACTTTGTGTAGCCAGAAAGTGTGTGCAGGTGAACGTGCGATGTTTCAGTACGTAGCTGATTGTGATAATTGTGATATGCAAATGAAAGAAAGTAGGTAACGAGCTACAAGACAATATCGTTACAGGGCTAGTACACTCGAGTCTGTGAGTGATTCTAGTCACAACGAGTTATAGTGTGTGGCATAAAGTTAGCATAGCTGTAACAGAATAATTTCCTCATTTGCATATATGAACGAGCGAGATCGTCAGATCCAAGAGAAATCTACAAGCTGTTTGCCTGTGTCCCATCCCAGTGCGTCCGAGAACTTCTAGACCATCCGACGCCAGGTGAAGATCCAGACAGCATGAACGTGACCCAGAAGAAGTCGAATCCAGGATTCCACTCTACTGAAGATATCATGATGGCAGCTTAAGCTACTATGGGTGTGCCCGCCTGATGACGACTGATCACAATGCTGAAGCGAATAGTACATTTCCAATTTTTGACCTGAGAGTTATATCACCCCTTAACTGTAAATAGATAATTGTATGCATGTAAATAAATTATAGTAAGCTGTTTCAAAGGGATTGTAGTGTCAGAGTTTATTATTTTACAGGGAATTTTTCTTCTATGGTTGGGGAACCAGTCATTTTATTTGACCCCGGGAAAATTAATGCATGATATAGTCATAACATCCCAGAATTGGTATGTGTGAAGTATCGTAATGAAAATGGGTTAGTGTTCATTAGATTGTTTCCAGCCACCATCAATTTGTAAGTTAATATGAGTCGTCAGAAAACTCATAAATTATTCATTTTATACTTCACACGTAATGTAGAAAATTCCTCCAATCTATAGTTTTAAGACTGCTGATCAAGATGACAGAGACACGACAGTGGGGTGCGAACCATGAATGATTTAGGACGCGAATGTTAGAGTTCATTTAAATTCCCGAAGGATAGTCTTCTATATAAATATGCATGTGTTTGAGATATCGGAATGAGAGCGGAAGCCAACTCGCAGGTCATTGTCCGGAAGGCTAAATTGTGAATAGGATGCGAGTCTCCCAAATGATTACATGTTAAGTGCGAAGTATTATACCGCATCAGGGAGAGTAGTAATGAGGCTGAATAAAGCCAGATTGTGATATTCAAACTGATAGGAGCCGGATGATTGAAAAAGGAAGATATTCTTCTGTGAGAATAATAATAATAATAATAATTATTATTATTATTATTATTATTATTATTATTATTATTATTATTATTATTATTATTATTATTACAATCATGGAGACTGCCGTTAAGTTCGGGGGATGATAATGAATGTGGCCACCAGCTGGGAGCACCACGAGAGATTTATGGCCTCTTGTCTGAACGAAGAGACGACTGAGGAAGTCTCGCCTTACCTGCTTGGGACACTGGGCGGGCTGTTCTTTCTGCCTCACTAAGATGAAGAATTCACATGCAAAATCAAATATTACTACCGTCGTGTAGAATCAACATTTCACGAGATGAAAGAGTTCCTCCCAACTTTTTTATTTAAATCAAGATAGGGAATTTCAGGAAATGCACCCCGGATTCTGAGGAGCGTGGGTTCGATACCATGCGGGAGTGATGACTATGGTCACTGTCAGTGGTCATGGATTGATTCTACTTTCTCTACGCTTTTATATGTGTAGAATGTAGTATTCCTAGTGTCTCATTTTCAAATGATTGCATTTATTCATGTTGTATATTGTGTTCTGTTGGTTTGACGAATGTGTTGTCCCGCAGGAAACAACGTTGTTTGGAATTTGTCTTGTCGAATAGTTTTATTAACACATTGGAGACCGTGTCTTAAGGTGGCATATGGGCAGGCAGACCGCCATATTCTGAAGGTTTTTAAAAATTGTAGAAAATAGTATGTAGGTTGCAATTGTATTACGTATATATTATCAAAAAATTAAAAGTGTCTATACTACAGATTAAAAGATTGCATTAAGATCTATTGAATACTTTTCACATTACATATTTTCCAACGGTATGCCTTTTGTAACAACAAAAAAGTCTGACAAAAAGTCTTACATGTAATGATCTTGAGAGTGGAATATTTTGAATCATTCAGGGATACAAAGTGCTACATAACACATTGGATACCACCAGCATGTCACTTTTCTCGTTACTTTCCCATTTTCCGCTTTTCCTTTATCTGAACAGGCTTTGCAAGTGCATCCAAATCACCAAACTTACTCGGCGAATGTGAATCAGTCCCTGCCTTTGAATTATCATCGCTTGCGTCACTTCGTTCTAAATGAATCTCCAGTCATATGAAGATCATGAAACATTAGCTAAATAAACTACAAAGTGCAAAATCACACCTGGGTGGAACATGATAGAATACCTTCATCACTAACATGAGGTTCGAAATCAGGGTCTAGATCTGAATCATCTACCTCTTCTTCTGAACCACTGTCATCAAAAATCTCTATAATTCCACTTTCATTCAGTGATCCAATCATGATAGCAGAAACAAAACGCAGTCTAAACACTTCGCACAATGTAATCAAAACTCCGAAAGCGCGCGCTTTGAACAGCTGGAAGCATGGAGTGTAGAAGCGAACTCGATCAAAAATAAGCTGCTATAAGTTCAAGAAAACAATGACAGAGGACACGAACGCACGTATAGCTGTTATAAATCTTTCTTTTTTTTTAATTGGTAGGTATAGTTTCCGCCCGATTCTCGTCGTGGCTATGTTGACAATATAACAAATGCGAGGGCCCGAGTTAGCCTCCGGCGCGGTCAGTCTGCGCTGTTACCCCACCCCGACACACACTCGGGCTCGGTCTCCAATGTGTTAATATCCTGGTGAAACAAGCGTTATGCGACAGTTTAATAATTTATTAATATATTCAGATAGGGTTTGATAGGCTAATGTTGTGATATGAATTTCACGCATCTCGGAAATGTGCTTATTATTGCTTTATTTAACGCTTCAATCACAATGATATCATAAGATCATGAACTATAAATTTGAGAAATATGAAACCATGATTTAGGAATAATCAATACTTACAAGATGTGCCTTTCTATTATGTGTACTTGTTCATTAATCAGTGTGTAATTATATAATGAGTGTTAGCGAGTGTTAATTAATCAGAGCAGGGACGCCTCTTCGATATCGTAAGGTTATTAAGTGCAAAATGCAACTCAGACATAGACTGAAGGATATTCTAATCACCAACCTTAAATCTAATATATATTTTTCTGTATATCAATTTTATGTTATTTCTTCTCGTATAAATTTTATTATGTGTTGCCTCAGTTCATTAAAGATCGTATTTAAAAGTATGGAACACCATTCTTCTCACTTACCAGTGAAGTCGTATTCCTCTTGCATATAGATTCCCCTAATTATAGACATTTCATATAATGCCCATTTTTATGCCTATTTGCTCTCGAGTTTAGTCGTGGATACTACGAAGTAGGGGTAATGGGACTTCGATGCCGGGTTGTTTTCCGAAGGTCTGATCTAAGATATTCAATTCAGCCAACGCGTTTGTGAACTAGTATAATTCATTATGCACTGGAGCCCTGGACAGGTGCAATAAAGTAGATTCGTTTTAAGTACTGTGTGCGTAACCAGTTGTAAGAGCACAGTTCCATAACGCTAAAATTATAGCTGTATGTTTGTGGTGAAAGCGCTATTTAGAATGTCTACAATTACACTTCCTGAAATGCGAAGAAGATATAATTCTTGATAAGCTATTTGACGTTGCTTTTATAAGCGGAGTCATTGCAACTTGTAAAGCGCTTTCATCAGAATATTAAAATTTGCTATACGTCACACCGACACAGATAGGTCTTATGACGATGATGAGATAGGAAAGGGTTAGGAGTGGGAAGGAAGTGGCCGTGGCCTTAATTAAGGTACATCCCAGTACTTCCCTGGTGTGAAAATGGGAAACCACGGAATACCACCTTCAGGGGTTCGAACCCACTGTCTCCCAGATGCAAGCCCACAGCTGCGCGTTCCTAAACTCACGGCGAACTCACCCGGTTTTTATGAGAACAGTACAAAATTGAAATTGCCCATTGTTATATAGGCGTTCATACAAAAGGAATGGTGGTGTTCAAATCTTTACTTAGACCGTGACTTTCTTTTCAGTAAGTTACTTTTGAGCTGAGGTTCGACTAGTCAATGGCTTCCAATCCATGTACAGTGGCGCATTCAATGCACAGTTTTATTCTTCATAAAAAACCAAATATCTTTCACAATTTTGGAATCCAATCTCTCATTTCAGGTTTGTAAAAATATAATTTAACAATACTTCTTGCTGCTCTATTCCGAAAGAAATGAAAACAAGATCGTCGTTTACATAGACTGATATTTTGAGTCCTGATTGACAAAACATCTTGCTGTGATGTCCTGCATTTGAAATTCACTGGAACTCAAATGCGAGATTTCCCTCTAGGACGTGATGGCAAGTACTTATTTTACAGGAGCACGTGAGTAAGGAAATATGAAACTTACAAGTAAACCAATATATATACAGGGTGAAGCAAAATTCGCGCACTCGGGCGTCGCAGCGCGACTCCTCACATGCCAGCAATAAAAAAATGTCTCTCACAAAAGTTCGTCCTGCGAATATATCCGGCAGAGAAAGAACGTTGAAGAGTGGCAATCTGGCAACACTGTAACCACATGTAGGGTAACTACCTCTGTCAGCACATACTAGTCGTGCAGTGCAGTTGGAGCGGTGGATAGAGTTTTGTGTTAGCATGCAGGAGGGCGAAGGTTCGATCCTGTGTTGAGGCGCATTTTGTTTGCTAATTTCCAATACTGCAATACAGTAAGACACCGTTTCTTAGGTCACATGTATCCTACATTTACAACATTTAGTAACGCTGAACACGTTGTAACGCGTCTAGTAGATGAAGTGGTTCGAATAAATTCACGCCCACGAGGTGGAAATTGCGTCTTTCAAAGGTGACCAATGAAAACGAATGTTCGTGCATTTCTAGGATCGTAGTATGTAAAGTGCAAATGGTTTCTAGAGGACCGGCTGCAATCGCTGTTGATGATTAAGATGCCAGATCCCATACCACCTGGACTGCATTTCGTTCGTCCGTAATCTGTTTACCCTCCAGGGTCGGTTTTTCCCTCTGACTCAGCGAGGGATCCCACCTCTACCGCCTCAAGGGCAGTGTCCGGGAGATTCAGCCTTTGGGTCGGGGATACAACTGGGGAGAATGACCAGTACCTCGCCCAGGCGGCCTCACCTGCTATGCTGAACAGGGGCCTTGTGGAGGGATGGGAAGATTGGATGGGACAGGCAAGGAAGAGGGAAGGAAGCGACAATGGCCTTAAGTTAGGTACCATCCCGGCATTTGCCTGGAGGAGAAGCGGGAAACCACGAAAACCACTTGTAGGATGGCTGAGGTGGGAATCGAACCCACCTCTACTCAGTTAACCTCCCGAGGCTGAGTTGACCCCGTTCCAGCCCTCGTACCACTTTTCAAATTTCGTGGCAGAACCGCGAATCGAAACCGGACCTCCGGGGGTGGCAGCTAATCACGCTAACCACTACACCACAGAGGCGGACTGGACTACATTTACGAAATGAAAAACATACGCCTCAACCCAGGATCGACCCCTCGACCTCCTGAATGCTAACCCAAAACTCTATCCACTGCACCAAATGTACAGCACGACAAAAATGTGCTGACAGAGGTAGTTACCCTTCATGTGGTTACAGTGTTGCTAGATTGCCTCTCTTCAACATCTTTTTTCTCCCAGATATACCCGCAGGACGAACCTTTGTGAGAGACATCTTTTTATTGCTGGCATGCGAGGAGTCACGCTGTGACACCCGTGTGCGCGAATTTCGCTTCACTCTGTATACTGTATACTGTATACTGTGCCCTTTTAAAGGAATGTGTGGCGGTGATCTTCTTGTAGACTCTTGCCTCGGCTGCTGAAAGGAAAAATACTCACCACACACGTAGATTCTTACTTCAGGTTGGACCGTCCGTTGTTTCCTCGTACGGGGGCTGATGAGGGATAGAAATAGATAACTACGGGTCAAGCTAGCTACCAAATAACGTTACACAAGAATGATTTAAATCAAATGAATAAAGTTCATTAACAAAAAATGAAATTAAGCACAATTATAGAATTGTCTGAAATAAAATAAAAATGGACTAACTTTCTTATCGTTCAAAAGAGGCAAATGTAAATAGAATAAAATAACAATGTACCGAAACTAGGCTAGAATTATATACCAGAAGATCTAGCCATCAAACTGCGTTTATAAATGATTGAACATCAAGTAAATTTTAATGAATTAATTTACGTAAAACGAGAAAATGTTGATAAAATAACTCAACAGTTAGTGTACCTGACACCCTTAAATTCTGACCCCAACATGGTCAAATGAATGAAATGTTTATACTGATAAACATGTTAAATCAAATTTTCGCCCTGAACACACACACTCTTATCAAATGAACCATTATTTCTGTTGTTCTTCTTATTATTATTAACACACCATATTTTCAAGTAACTGAAAGTTGCCTATCATGGCAGTCTTTACTCTTAATACAATGAACCGTTACAGACTAATTTATCAGCCATAATAAAATATAAACGTATACACTGTGATAGTTACTGGACAAATTCTTCTTATCAAAAATACATTTGTTCTGCCATTGGTCAAGTGAACTCGCCTTCCTAAACACATTAAGTTATCACCGCTTGTTACCTTCAAGAACCCTATTTAATGTGCAACACATTGCGTTAATTACACTGGTGGCAGGTTACGCACTCTTTAACTATATTTTTCGGCATTATTTTACACTGGTTCACTTATCAAGGTCGGTTCACTGACATGACTTGAGTTTAACTTACCATATTCTCCTGTGACCTCTATTTGTTTATTTTCGGTTCCTTTCCTTATTGTAATGATAAATGTTGTAGTTTATTGACGGTGTCCACTGGGTTCTTCTTTCTTAATTATTATTAGCATATGTGCTATCGAAATGACCTTGAAATTATATTTACAAAATCTACACAACACTGACAACTTAGTGTTCATCAAAACATAACAAAACACAATAACCCGGAATTACACCTACATTGAATTGCAATAACATGATTTAATATTCACGTACCTCCTACACGACGTTAAGTTAATCAAGGTCAATTAATTAAATTATTACTTTTAAATAAACCCAAGTTACTACGATAAATCAAACACAGATTAGATCACAGTTATAAGGTAGCCTCACGCGGTTATAATTTTATCGTTATATTCATACAGATGCTGAGGTTCTATTAACGGTAATCACTCCAATAAATCATTATTATTTCACTCTTATCATATTACAAAATTCAATCTCGGAAATGAAACCGTTTCATAACAACAAATAACTCATATCTCATTGCTATCTTGCTCAGAGGCTTCGTATCTTTATCGATCCATTTTTCTTCTCTATAATATCTATGAGCACATTCTTGCATCTATTATCTTATCATCCCTGCTAATTTCTATCGTATTCAACACCTCCTTTCTCTCATATTTATCAACGTAGACTTGAGCTCCACTTCATTGAGCTATAAACATCATTATTCGTATATCGTCTTCTTTGCCTTAAAGACTAATTTCATTTATACGTCGCGATATGGCCATTTTAGACTCTATACTTCTATTTCACTTCTCATTTATATTTAGGGATACCCTTTTATGTTCGTGATCATCTTTTTTGTCCTTTATTTGGACCTTTTGATCATTTTCACATCAATTATTACTTTAATTTTCAACATTATTCCATACACGATTGATTTTTGGCTTTCCAACTCTCATTTGCATAACAATGACGAATCTAATCATTTAACTTCTAATATCGGTTTTTTATTATTATTCCTATAATTTTTCAACGATACCGTAATATGCATTATTATCTGACGATTATACGCTACCTCAGCTGAATTCATATACATTCCAAATAAATAAATGTATTATTATTATCTTAAGTCGATTGTTGATTATTTTGTACTTAAATTATCACTGTGACCAATTATTCATCAAGCACACGCTGATTATAAAGACGTGTATGATTTAACAAATTCAAACTGACGATTATTACTTCTCATTATTATTATTATTATCATTATTATACTTATTATATTTATTATTATTAATGTGGTAACTCTCCTCCGATCGAAATGGCATTTATGTTGGATCTAAATATACACTAGTGTCCAATAGTTAAGCATAATCACTAAACCAGGCCATGCCGCCTGACAGGAATGTCATCCCAATATTAAAATCTGAGTGCTCCAATCTCTCCCATGGAATATGATTATTATTACAAAATTGTATCATTATTATTATTAATAAGTTCGTGAAATCAACACTATAATTAAACTATTTTCATATAACCTGCACGGACAACGCGTTGTTCAACGTCATACTAATTTACAAAGATGATAAATTCAACGTTTCCTTGACTTTATTTGTTGACTATTAACTGCATTCTGCCAGTCCCCGCTTCACGATGGTTTACTCCATGATGGATCTCATAATTACGTTATGAAATACGTATCACACGCGATTGGGATACATTCTAATTTCACGGAGCACACGCATAAAGCTTCCCAGACCAGTTATTCAGGCTTATACTATGATACAACTTATACAAATAAAACAATTTAATAGGCTTAAATTATGATCCATGTTAGTATTCGGAATGAAATAATTACGTTACTCGACATGTATTCTCTATCAGCTGGTCAGACACCTGATTTCTGTTTCAGCTTCCTCGCCCTCGTAAATTGTTTGTAAACAAAGCTGATTGGTCACTACCTGTCTCCGTTGAAACTATGAATGTGTCCTTGACAATGGGCCTCCCGTTACCTGATGCTAACGGTCAACTAACCTTGTTATCTCATACAAATCGGTGTTAACTCACCTTATACGTTTTCTCTTCAAACTGCTACTGTCTTTATGAGATATTAGCGATCGCTGAATTATTGTGGCGGCTTTACTTACGATGCACTCCCCGCTAAGTTCAGCATTATCAGTTCGTTAATTTCCACCTGACTTCCCTTAAGATTTTAATCTTGCTGCGAAGCGACTGACATTACTTGACGGCCAAATCCCGTTGAAAACTACATCATATCTGAGTCCAAGTTTGTACAGTAAGATGTAAATATCAATGTTTCACCGTTTGCTAACACAACATTGCAAAGTTCAACTAAGTGCCGTAGACTATTCAAAAGACTAAGTGTAACATGGTGACCAAGCAACATTGACGATTCAAGCACACTGACTATTCAAAACACTCTCCTTGACAGTTCAATAACAACAGACGGTTGCTCAGCATCCACTGCTTATTTTGTATGATTCAGACAACACGCCCTCGCACAAAATTTTGAAGATGATATTGTTGTCTCACGTTGATTCTATTAGCGTCCATAGCTTAATTAATCACTTAATTATTTCCTGTGAATTCAAAAATTAGTGCGGTTTCACTGTTGAAAAAATTATAAAAATCGATCGTTCACTTTCAAATTAATTGACAAGCCCCACTGGCGTTATTTACCCTGGTGGGGTTTTGACGGCTTACCGCCATGCAGCTTCTTCCTGACGACGAACCCATGTTACACATTCCTATGACTTAGTCGCTGATAACCAATTAATTATGGTATAATTTAGTACTTACATCCTCAAAAAATATCTTCTTAATTGTATAAAGACGAGAGCACCGTATTTCTTCTTTAACTCACTTCTCAGTATCGAAAACGACGAACTAATATTTTTACTTCGGCGGGTAGGTTAAAATGTCCAATTTTGTGATTGGCCTACGGCCCTCATGATGTCATACAACAAGGGCTAAACCACTTTCTCAAGGGGTGTAAGGTGTCATTCTATCTCTTACTGTCATCTCCTTTCTCCGTCCTTCTTCTGGGTGCGGTTGCTATTGTTCCCAACATCCGCTTTCTCGTGAGAAAGTTCCAACAGGAATGTTACTCGGCGGCCCATTAGATTTTATTTCAGGCTTTTATGATTTTCGATTCTTAGCGGAACGTGATTTTAAGCAAGTTCTATGCCCGGTCTATAGAATGTATCTTTCTTGCAAAATCTGGGAAATATCTCCACTGAATATCTGTGTGCAGTTTCACATATTAAATACTGATCAATTAATTAATTTATTCATTGGGCTATTCGCATTATGGGTGCAATATATATATATGATTTCAGGATATTTATATTCAGCAGTAAAAATACAAAAGAAATACTGCAGTATCACCTTAGAAGTAACGGGATTGACAACAGAGTGCATTGGAGCAGCCGATGTCTAGTACTATATGTATGTATGTATGTATGTTCAGTCCGTCAGCGCTTCCGCTGGTGGGATCCTCAACAGCTCTGCCATCAGCTGTCATAGATGGCCTAGGCATCACTGAAGAGGTGTACTAGGGAAATGAGGAGTGAGGTAGTATCCCGTTGCTTTCCTCGCAGAGCCAGAGTTGCTATTACATACCAGTCTGCCAAGCCCACTGAAATGCATCATCCGACCCTATGAGCAACATTTTCCCACCATTCACAGCAGGGACTGGCTGCATAAGGATTTCGCATTACTAGCATCACTCATACCTCAGTCAATTTCATATTGTCAAAGCCAAGGATAAGACAGAGACAGATCTATGAAAGTAACAAAATTGCTCTAGTCTATACCAGAAGACGTAGTGCACTGTAAACACTCGGTCCTGCCAGCAAAGGCATTCTAGTACTGTAAGCGTCATTCATTCAGTATTGTGCGGCGCGTGCTATGTGTATTTGCAACAGTTCGTTTGTGATGATGAATTTGTTAAACACATCAGTATTACTAGTGTAATAATTTAAAGACACGGGATATAAAAAGAAACAGAAGAATGTGAACAGGACGTAATCATGTCAGGAAACATGCAGCATACCGAAAGAACGGGAATAAATAGAAAAAACTTTGATGTATATATCGAAGGCAGTGACGAACATTTCGGGATTGGTGCAGAAATTAACTTTGGTTTCGAGTCAGCTATTCAAACCAGCACTGAATCAGATACAGAAAGATCAGAAGAAACCTGATGAAGTTCATATACTAGTACAAAGCGGAAGTAGAAAGTGATATCACCTGGTGGAAGGGCATAAGGAATTCTCTACTGGGTTCTACCGGGAGTATCCATAACATGACAATATGAAATTCAATCACAGATCATGATTTTCTTTTAAACATAATTTCACCTGATTGACTGACGAACGACAGCTATATGGACGGAGAGCATAATTAGAAGAAACTCAAAAGCTATTCGAAAACATCAGGGAAATTAAACGACGACATAGGAATGGTTTCAAAGCATCTAGTTTTAGAGATCGTGACATTCAATGCATTGCCCTAGAGTTTGATGCACATATGGTTAAATAGACGTTTAAGGCAATTTAAAAAGGCAGTCTACGATCAAAAAATTGTCCTCCTTGTGGGACATCCAGAGGTTGCAGCAAATGTGGCCTTCAAAGAATAACTGAAGAATTACGTAAGCAAGCAAAGCCAGTTATGAATAGTTATTCGATTATGCTATATTCAGAGCAAATCAAACATGATTTTAAAAAGAGATGGCCAACATCGGTGCATCAAAGGTGTAGGGGAAAGTTTAATTTAAAAGTGCAACCTCACATTCATACACATTTATGAATGTTACTTCAAAATTAGGAAATTAATACCAAAACAATAGGCGTATCTTATTGTGATAAGCCAAATCCACCTAGCGTTGAAGTACATGGGACCTTCTTGCCATCAAACACCATTATCATGCTATACAGTACCTCAGGAAAGATGAAAAAATGCCCTTTGACGAATTTTTCAAAACTTCAGTAGAGAGCTTCAGGTCGCACTACTCTCTTATATACGGTTCTTTCGTCTTGAGATATTCGGGAATGTGCTTGTCACGGAAAATGCCGGTAACTTGCCTCCATTTGAACCATTTATCATTGACTTGACATCGTTTGCGGCGTCACTGTCAGGTGTTACCAGTGACCCAAGGTATTTTGACTGCATGGTATTCTTCAAGTCGTGGTTGTCAATGCTGATGCTGCCATCGGTTTGGAGGCCACGTTCCAGATACACGGCTTTTGGACGTTGAGCCTTAGTCCATTTTGAGCCAGTCTTCCATTCCAATTCTGCGTCTGGTGACCGAATGAGAAGTGGGTCTGCTACAAGAGCATCACATCATCCGCACATATCAAAGAACAGGAAGATTATACCTGTACGTCAGCAGTCAACGTATCCATACAGAGGATGAATAGTGCTGAAACTTGGTGGATGCCGACTGTGTTATTCAAAGGTGGTGAGATTCCGGTTGTACATCGCACCACGCTGGTGACTTGGTAGAGTAATTGGACCCATTTCACAAACACTATCGTACTCCGTGGTAACGGAGGGCACGTCAGATGAGTTGATGTGGAACTTATTAAAAGCCTTTTCCAGATCCAAAAATGCCAAATGCAACTTCTTCTATTCTTCTCTGTGCTTTCCATCATCACTCGCGTGGCATTGCTTGCATCTGTGGTACCACATCCATTAACAATACGACATTGGTTTGAAGATATGGTAACAATACTACTGTCCAACAATAGATCGAATATCTTTAGAGTATGGCATAAAAGTCGTATCGGCTGTTACTTGTTATAGTCGCAGACATCTCCCTTGCCTTTCCTAATTGGTATGGTCATGCCGGTTGTCCACACATGGGGAAGCTTGTTCTCATATATGACCTGGTTGAAAATAGGCCAAGGAACTCCACTCCAGCCTCACCAAGTATCTTAAAAATTTCAGCCGATATATCATCGGGGCCAGAGGCCTTCATATTCTTCATTTTCTTAATGGCTTTCGGCACCTCATCTGGCGTAATTAATGGCTCAGGTTCAGGAATGGACTCAGGACTCAGATTTGTGGGGTTGGGAAATTCCTTGTTGCAGGCGCCAGCATTGTAATTTTGACTATCGTTCAAGGATGGCTAGTGGCCTCCGTAGAATGATTTGCCATGTCCCTTGATATGCTTGGCATGGCCTTTGTACTGAGATGAACGATTACTGGAATGGGCGACGCGGTAGATATTGGTTACTTCCCCTAGCTCATCCAGCTGACTCTACGAGTCTCGGCAGCGGCGATCTTTTGCAACGACTACTGCTCTCTTAGCAGACTGTTTCAGTGAGCGGTAACGCTGAAGGCCCGCTCAGATGTGTGTGCTCCACTAGGTCTTGAAGGCTAGCTTTTCCTAACTGACTTCATGCTGTACTTCTTCATACCACCACTATGTTTGCTTATCGATGAAAATTTTGGATTCTGCCTGGTGTATCTAGTTGTGAGAATCTTTCCATCGATCTTCCACAGTTTAATTTGGCCTCACTGTGAAATTGGTCCATGCAGCTTTCAGTTCATTCTTGTGCACATTCATTTTCCACCATTCGATTCGCTCGGGTCCAGTTCTGGAAGATATGGCCTGTTTCTTCTGGCTCACTTGTAGGTCTAATACAAGCAAGTGAAGTTGGGGCGACAATATCATACTAGATCACTTTGGTATGAGTTACTATCTTCAGTTATCGACGAATGAATAAGGTTTCCCGTGTTCTCCCATTTTCACACCAGGCAAATGCTGTGGCTGTACCTTAATTAAGGCCATGGCCGCTTCCTTCCCACTCCTAGCCCTTTCCAGCCTCATCGTCGCCATAAGACCTATCTGTGTCGGTGTGACGTAAAACAACTTGTAAAAACAAACTTCTTTATGTGTTTAAATAGATTTGGTCTATTTTTAAGAATGTGTTGGCCACAGCCAGCTCATGGGACTCTGCTCAGTTTCGTGTGCGACATCATCATCTCTCACACCAAGCCCATGACCTCAGTGACATCGTACATATCCGTCTCTCTCTGAGGCTCAACGTGGCCATTCAAATCACCTCCAATGAAGATAGGCTCGTCTGCGGCAAATGGGCATCAAGAACTCCCCCAGAATTCCTCCGGCCTGTAATGCATAACAGGAGAAAATGCGGGCATTGATTGATTCTGTTTCAATCTTGATGGAAATCAGCCGGTCCGATAACCTGGTGACACTCGTGATATTGTTTGATAATCGGTGACGCACATCAACTGCCACACCATTTGTCGTTATAACCGTCACCTGATAGATGACCTTGTAGCCATTCCCCATTTCCTTACCTTTGAAGGCTTACAAGCACGCGATATCAATCCGTGTGTTCTTTAAGGTTTCGGCTAACTCTCGCTGGCGACGAGTAAACGTTCCAAAGTTAATTGTAGTAAACCGCAGTTGGACTAGCTTCTTTGGCCAGCCCAGTCCTTGAGCACGTAGACATTGCAAAAATCTCATGTCACTCGGACGAAAGCAGCGCACGTCGATTAGGGAGATCGCCCTAGCATGATAATTCCGATAAGAAATAGCCATTGATACGACGATAAATTACCTCAACCCACGTGTCGCTTCGCCTATCATTGAGGGGATTTTAGACGTCTTCCCAGGTTTCACTGACGCCGCCCCTAACCTGGAGAACAGACGTCTTTTGCAGCCGACCCTAACCCAGAGTAATGAACGAGTTGATCGTACGGTTAGGGGCACGCAGGTATGAGCTATAATATAATAATTTCGTGTGCTATTTCTAGCCGGGTGCAGCCCTTGTAAGGCAGACCCTCCGATGAGGGTGGGCGGCATCTGCCATGTGTAGATAACTGCGTGTTGTTGTGGTGGAGGATAGTGTTATGTGTGGTGTGTGAGTTGCAAGGATGTTGGGGACAGCACAAACACCCAGCCCCCGAGCCACTGGAATTAACCAATGAGGGTTAAAATCCCCGACCCGGCCGGGAATCGAACCCGGGACCCTCTGAACCGAAGGCCAGTACGCTGACCGTTCAGCCAACGAGTCGGACAGGTATGAGCTTGCATCCAGGAGATAGTGAGTTCGAACCCCACTATCGGCAGCCCTGAAGATGATTTTCCGTGGTTTTCCGTGGTTTTCCATGTTCACACCAGGCAAATGCTGGAGCTGTACCTTAACTAAGGCCACGGCCGTTTCCTTCCCACTCCCAACCCTTTCCCTATCCCATCATCGCCATAAGTCATATCTGCGTCGGTGCGGCGTAGAGCCAATTGTAAAAAGTAACCCGGAGTACAGAAGCTACGTGCTGGATTTTAATGTCATTTCCTTCATTGAAATGCCAGCACCAACTTGAAGGGGTCTCCTCCACCGAAAGCAGTTGGCCCCTCAGGGAGTCGGGTTGTTTACCACCGCCCAACAGTCGACGTTGATTCCCTGGCTGTACAATCCACTCCATTCCGTAGCAGGTAACCCCGGTTTTTTAGAGTAATGAAGTATGTTTATATTGCTAGAATTTTTCTCGTTATAAATAGGCATGAAATTTCTTAAACTTCACAGAGCAAGAGATAATTCCGATAAGACATAGCCATTGATACGACGACAAATTACTTCAACCGACGTGTCGCTTCGCCTATCATTGAAGGGATTTTATACTTCTTGATGTTCATCTGACCTTATGATCACCATAAACACAATAAGTAAAAGACAAATGTTTTTTCTTTCTAAGCCAAACCAGTTTTAATGAATTATTCCGTTTCGGGTGCATTGTAAATGTGAAAATCGTTTTCGGGTAGTAAACCAGCGTGCCGTTAAGAAGTTCTACTTAATTAGCTATGATCAAAGACAATCGATTAGCTGTGACCTCGAAAAGGCGAGCCTCTCTAAGTCAAAGTAGACAATCAATAACACGGTTTAGAAGTTCTTTTCACATTCAATCTTTCGTCTTGAGTGGGGTTATATTGATCGGCGTGTTTGTTCAATTTGAGGAGTTTCACTGAAAGTATAGAGAAGAGAATTAGGAATTTCATATAAAAGGTAAAGGAATTTACGACTGAAAGTGGCCTTCGAGGACAGCTACTACGTTAAATTAAAACGATATAACAACATCTTGCAGTGTTCTGCTTACGTAACAGTTTCTAAATACAACATGAATGGTTCCACAAACTTCTAGGACCACTCCAAAATGTGCTACACAAGATCAGTGGCTGCTGGTGAATATGCTATTGATGTGCGGGAAATTCAAAATATGTAGACGTATCTTTCAAAGTTGCAAGTACAGGCAGTGCATATTTACCTATTCTATAATTTACATGTGATCAGATTAATGAACTGTACTATCGTACAAGACTGTTCTTTTAATGGAGTACCAATTGAAAGGACTGTATAAAATTAAAATGAACTGCAATGTAAAAGCAGTCCGAAGCGTCCCCGGTAGAAGCCATGAAAACCGTTGCCGTGACTCCAGCAATATAGAAACCCTCCCTCATGTTCTTGGTTTCTGTTCGAAAAGGGAACTATTGAGAAATAACAGGCACCATAGGGTCAGGAGCAGTATTGAAGAACTTTTCATAAAATCTGGGTGATTAGAAGTCCTTGAAGACGTGCACTGTGTCTCTAGCGATGGATCCAGTAAACGTGCAGACATTGCCGCGATTGATTTATTGATCCAACAATAAGGTTTGTGAGTAACAAAGAAGTTGATTCAGAAAGGAAGAAACAATACGAACTCTGTTTTAAGTACTTTGAAGGAAAGTATCACATACCTGCCAGTTGCTGGAATGCGATTGGTTTACTCTTCGATGAGCTAGGATCTGTCACATAATTTTCTGTTCATTTCTTCCTCCGTTTTTCTATTCCAGTTTCGTTTATAAAAGACATTTGTTTAGATGTTTTATATAATTCATTGTAAATGGGAAATCACCATTTATACAGTATATGTAAAGGAAAAAGTTTTCCTGATCTGGGAAATTACAAATTTAAATTTTTTTAAATTAGTAAGTTCATTTTATCGTAAGATAAATAGTGCGAAAATTGCTATCTATTTGATTCTGTTACCGTGCAGTACCCCTTGTTCTAGGGCAGTTATACCTTGTGAATTTTCTCTCTCTATAAATATTTATTTAATCCACATGCATTTTTCTTAAAATTCTAGTTTTAAGAACATTGTGGAACAAATTTAAAAACTCTCAGAAATAAGTAAGTACGAATAAAACATAATATGTAGGACCTACTCACGAAAAGTATTTGGTCCGAAACCTCGGACGATCTCTGCAAATGAACTAATTATTTAGCTTACGGTACAAGTTAACCCGTGGACAAATTGAGTAAGAATAGCGCAATGAAAAATAATGAATAATTTACTTAACAGAATAAATTGAAAAATCCAAAGTAGCAATCGAGAGAAATACGTGTAATACAGAAAAACAGAAAGAAAAAATACAAAAATACAAAAGCACAGAAATGATGCAAAATATAAGTAAATACATAAATTATGAAATTAAAAAGTGTACTGGTCCAGGATGTCTACCTAGTTTTTGCAGCCACTGAATAGCCGTTGTTTAAACTGTCAGAAGGTCGTCTATAATATCAAGAACGGTGCTGAATGTAACTGGTGCTTGCCTCACATACGAATAAACGCCAACATACGCGTGCCGCCTAACACTTGGTTATGTCAATGTCAATTGCCACGAACTAAAATTTATAAAATGCCTTACCTTCAATTTCACGGCTACTTTACACACTTGTATAAATTACATTTATATTAGATTTTACATTTATATATACATCGTTTCAGAAGCATACATAAGTTTTAAATTAAAAATGAGGAATGAACATAAAATATAAAACATAATATAACTTATTCAGTGACGAAGAGCCACATTAAACTATGTGAGCCCAAAACCTTGCGACATCAAGTGCATTTGGCTTTGCTTTAACCAGGTCTTCTGCTGTGCATCTGAATGGGCATGAACTACATTGCAGCAAATGGGCTGTGCTCTGCTCTTCTCCACATACGCACAAGGTACTGTCCACGTCGAAACACATTTCTTCTGGTTGACCCTGCACCGCGTAACGCCAGAGCGCAGTTTATTCAGTGCCCTCCAATTCGTCTGTAACATGACCAGGAGGGAGTTCCTCTCTTGGGGTCATCCATCGACTGATACTCGTATGTTGACTCCTGGCGCTCTTCTTGAATTCTTGCTTGCTGCGCTGTTCCTGCAAGTGTTTCGATTACTCTCAGAAGCTTTTCCTGAACTTAAGGCGCTGGCGTGGTGGCTCATATCCAAACAAAGGGTGGGCTTCAGATGTCAACGTCTTTCTCTTTTCTTTCTTGGCTGCCACTTCACGGCGGATACCGGGAGGTGCTATCTCATGCAAGGCAATACACTCTTTCCAAAGGTGTAGGTCTCAAACATCCATTAATAATGCGGCAGGTCTCGTTGAGTGCTACATCAACTGCTTTGGCATGGCAAGATTTGTACCACACTGGGCATGCGTATTCAGCTGCGGAATAGCAGACTGAAAAAGCAGATGTCCGCACTGTGTCTGGTTGTGCTCCCCAAGATGTTTCAGTTAGCTTCGGCACAGTACTGTATCTAGCAGCCACTTTCTGCTTGATGTTCAAACAATGTTTTCTGTAGGTTAAGGCACGATCTGGAGTGACTCCGAGGTACTTCGGGGTAGGGCAGTGTTGTAATGCTATGCCTTGCCAAGTGACCTTCAGAGTTCGGGAAGCTTCTCTGTTGTTTAGATGGAAAACACCGGTTTGCGTCTTCGTTGGGTTTTATGTTAGTTGATTCTTCTTCTAATAGCCAGCAAGATTGTCGAGAGCTTTGGATAACGTTTGTTCAATCGTCTCAAAGTTATCCACCTGAGAAGTGATGACACAATCATAAGCATAGATGAAACTATTCGTCCCGGCGTGGAGAGGCTGATCATTGGTGTAAATATTGAAAAGCATTGGTGCCAACACGCTTCCCTGAGGTAGTCCGTTCTTCTGTATCCTCCTCCTGCTTCTTTTTCTTGTAACTCAACGAAGAATCTTCGATTCTGAAGTAGGTGTCTAATGGCACAAGTCAGATGAAAGTCCTTTGTCACGCTATATACCTTTTCTAGAAGAATTCGGTGACTAACAGTACCATATGCTGCCGAAAGATCTAAAAATGAAGCTCCTGTGATTTTCCGGATTTCAAAACCATCTCCTAAGTGTTGACTTAGTTTTAACACCTGCGATGTGCAGCTTTTCCCTCTCCTGAAACCAGCTTGCTGTGGAATCAGAAGTGGGTCGATTTTATCTGTCGACCTATTGAGGATAAGTCTCTCCAGAATCTTAAAAGGATGACACAATAAGGAGATTGGTCTGTAGCTTCTAGGGCCATTTTTATCTTTGCCTGGTTTTGGAATGGCTATGACCCTAGCCTTCCTCAATATTTTAGGTATCATGGAAGACTGATCGCAGTTGTTCATGAGTTCTACCAACCAGCACTTTGCATTATGACCAAAGTTCTTAATTTGTTCCATTCGAAGGTCATCAGGTCCTGCTGACTTCCCAATCTTACACTTACTGACAGCTAATTCCAGTTCAGTTAGTGTGAAATGCTTAGATAACTCATTGTTTTCGTCTGGTTGTCTGACTATAGGATCTTTCCTAATTTCATGAAAAGTTTTGATTTCCCATTAGGCAAAATTTGGTGTGCTATTTGATCTGCACTTACATTGGCATGTGTGTTAACTTGAGTAGGATCATTGCTCAAGCGTCTTAAGGAAACCGGGCAGTGTAAACGTTAGTTCCCAATGAATCTTGAATATCTCCGAAACTACCTGTGCTATATTTATGAGATTTTGAATAATTGTTACAATAACTTAAGGGTATACATCCGTTGCATTTCGTGATGATTGAAGAAACGATGAGCAGTGGCGTAAGGTTAAATTTTAAAAAGGGGCTGCTTACTTCTTGTGCCATTTTCTTGTGATCTAGGAGACTCAGAACCTTGAGTATTCGAGTATGTACTTGAAAATGTGTGTTTAATAGCCTGTAGCAGATTTATATTTTTGGTCTTGATAAATCGAGCAAGCTTTTTGAGCATTTTATAATGGAATTTTTGGTTATACTTCATAACTTATCTCCATAAGTACTAATGGTTTCAAAGCGATTTTGCTACAGGCCATGTACTGGTACTTACACAGTATGTGGTAGAAATTTCAGGATTGTACAGTTTTTAGTTCCCGAGAAAGAGGTACATAACCGATCAACAATTGTGGTTTGAGAAAAATGAGGTTGAAGTTTGAATACGAGCGCAATCACAATGTAAACATCAGGTTAATATAAACATTAGAAAGGCGGTAAAACGACTGACAATCATTAATGCGTGCTCAGGCTGGCCAATGTGATGAACAGAAGAATCTCCCAAGATAACAAACTTTCCCGATTTCAGTTACACGTTGTAGAACAAGAAATATCACACGTAATTGACGTATGCATGGTTACATTAAAATATCAATAATGACCTCAAATATGTAATCGGGAAAGAATGGAGAAATGTTTAACCTACTGTAAAAACAAAAAATTATACTTTTGGTCATTCCACACTACCCGGTTCCCTTAAAAGTCTCCAAGCTTCTTTACTGCTCCTACCCATATCAACTTCAGACATCAACTTCATCCACGACTCCTTCTATGCTTGGGATATAGAGGAAAGAGCGCTTTGTGCATCTAGAATAGTTTACTCACTAAATGGGTCTTCTCCGTGAAGCCTGTAGTAATCTTGCAGCAGAGCAGTTGTTTCACGTGTTATACCTTGAAGTTAGCGTGTCCTGCATTCTCTGGGAATTCATGCCCGTGAACAGAATTTCACGATATCAATGAATTTGTCATATTCTTCGAGTATAGGAGAGACAATTTTTATCCTCTCATCCAACATACTGGAAAAACCTATTCCAGTCAGCCTTTCGAATGTTATATCTCCGTCTGAACCGAACTTCGTGTGGTCTTTTAGGTAACATTTTCAACTCGACCTCACTAAAAGTGTCCAGTTTCTTCTTACACACAAAGTACTTTACAATTGCCTATTTATCTGGAGTATCTGCGTGTACAGTCAGAAGACATATTGAAACGGAAACGGAAACGGAGGGAGCAAGCATTAGAAGAATTAATCTATGACCAAAATACAGTGTGTTCGATGATTGGCTGCCTGTGGTGTTGGTGTTCCCTCTAGTTCATACTGTACTTACACAGGCAATTAAGAGATCCGCCGCTGAATACTGCTGTCGAAGAACTACGGTTAGCTAAATATTCCAGCTGCTGAGGGCTGCAATGTTGCTGTCGGATACGGTAATAAAGCGGGCAGGGAGGAAGACAACGAACTCTTCGAGTGGACACAGTAGGCTGGGTCCGTACCGTGTGTTGAGTTTTTGCAGTGAAGTAACTGGGAAAGGTTAATTGACTGGCCAGTCCCTCAACCGCTTGGTTTCCAACACTGCAGATTGACCAAGATTGTTCAGTTCTATGATAGGATCCATGATGCATATTAAAAAATGAAACCGATAGTTAAGGCTAGAAGATCCTATCGTGAGCAATCACTGTGTTAAGCATGCACAATAAATCAGCTGGCCTACATTCGAGGAGCGTCCATGTTAACCAGACGAGATCAGAGAGGAAACTGATAGTCTTGTGTGTGAGTGAGTGATATTTATATGAACATAGAACAACATGTTACTAAAGAGTGTTTACAATACATTAACAAATAATCATCATCCTATGGTCTCAGCTACCATGTGCAGGCTACCTCCAAGGTAATTTGAATGTTCTGTGTTTCTGAGTTTTAATTTCGTCGGATATACACCAAATGTATCCCGAGAGATATTTTACATGCCGACATCGTACGACATAGATTGTCGAATAGTTCCTTTTAAAATCAAACTAATTTTACCGGGTTTGAACTTACAATCTATGATAGGATCCATGATGCATATTAAAAAATGAAACCGATAGTTAAGGCTAGAAGATCCTCAACACTCAGTATCATACACACTAATATTTAAACCGGTAACATATTTGAAAGGCAATGAGAACGCTATTCAGTAGTTTTATCGATGGCTTTCTTTACATTCAGATACCGCTCGACAACAAGCGGATCTGCTACATAGCTGGCGAATTTCCTGTACTGCTACGGTCAGCTGTACTATCTTGTAGAGGTACCTGTAAGATGCTCCCGGGCATGCCATCCACCCAAACTGCCAAAGGCCTTCCTGACAACAACGGTACCAGTATTTTAAATCTAATAATTGTTGCAGTAAGTTGTTAAGGGGGAAGTACGCAGAAATGCAAGCTTTCCTTAAAAAACATATTATAACCATAGTTTTTTAGTTAAAGCCACGAAACTTTGTGTGTAGATAGATAAATAACTGTAATAAATGAAAAAATAATTAGAGACCTAGATGTAAGGCATATACATATATATTATAAGACATTTAACAGTTATGCCCTTTTTGCATGAAAGCCATAACAGGAATTCTAATGATACAATCACTCTGAAATATTTACTGTATGAAGCTATCACTACAATATCAATACTGAAGTAAAATAAATTACATATGCACATTAGTTTTTTTACTTAAAAATTTATCGTTGCAGAAATAAGACAATTTTTCATCACATGAAACCCTATAAATAGAAAACAAATTAGTAATGATTACAATTAAAGTTCCATATATTCCACAATGACTAATGAACAACTCCTGAAAAAATCATAGCTCAGCGACTTATAGTTTTGAGTAAAGGCTTCAGATTCTACAAAAATGTATATTAGAAAAAATGCATTTAAACATTTGGTTACCATACCCAAATATGAAAAATGCAATAATGAAATATGTTTTCAATGAACTTCCATGCTTCCGACAACTATAAAAATATACACAATGAAAAATTACACTATGTAGATTACAAATAACACGTTTCCAAAAAATTGATTTTTTGACACAAAATTCATTACATCCCCCCCCCCTTACAAACCCAACTTCTATTTCGGTAATGCTATGTAATAGTTCACTACCGAAACGTGACGCATGGCATACATTGCAAATATAGTTTGGTACGCGCGTTGTTTTTGCAATATAATATTTGGAAATTAGTTGGGTTTCATGTAATGCCTGTAACCAGACAGGCGGTATAGAAAATCTATACTCCGATGATGGTAAAATGCTTTTAAATATGTTTTCTTCAGTAAATAATATTGATATTGTTGTTGTTCCCTCTGGTACTTACACAGGCAATGAAGAGTTCCGCCGCTGAATACTGCTGTCGAAGAACTATGGTTAACTAGTCAATGGGCCGGTCTTATGCACAGGCTAGAAACCTTGTGTAACTATTTTACTATTACCTTACCTTGAGTGACCTCTGTTCACTATTCACTTTCCCTTGGCAACTTCCTACACAAAGACACCTTGTGTAACTATTTTACTGTTCACTTCATATTGGGTGACCCCCTTTAACAATTTACTTTCCCTTGACAACTTTCTGAACGAACTGAATAAAAGAGGACCTTACCGCCTATACAGGTATCAGTGATTGGTCATACTACGGTCTGTTCAATTCTCAAATATGATGGCGGAATTCAACACTGAAGCAACAACTTCGACTGAAAATGAAAAATATTCTTGCCATTATACAAAACGTTGAAGGTTTATAATGGAACCCGGAACCTGGTGAAGGGAAGGCTGCAGGAGCTGGATGCTATAATGCAACACTCATAACGTTTGTATTCGAATCCGGAATCTAGTGAACGGAAGGCTGCTCCGCTTAATATTCAGCGAAAGAACCACACTTTTATTCTGCTCTGTCTTCAGTACGAAACTACTGATTTCTGTGCTAAAACCGCACTCTGCATTAATGTTAAGAGTGAAGCAGATGTAATGTTACTGGAAAGTTTAATACCTACATTAAAAGTTCTGCAGTACTAGCAGAAAAATTGTCTATAATTATTGCTACATGCTTCACTATACATGATTCTTGCTGGTAATTGCTACATGCTTCACTGGACATAATCCTTGTACGACTGCTCTTTCTAATTATAATTGTTATCTTACACTAGACAGACTACAGGAATGCACTACTTATTTAATATTGTAAAACTTGTATACATCTTTGTATATTGCAAGATAAAACATGTAATAATATGCAAATAAACATGTAACATGACAAGGTTTTCTGTTATTATTACTACTTATTGTTTCCTACTAAGGGTGGTGTCTCATTTTGGCACTGCCTTTAGATTTTGCAGTTTCCTTACAACCGCATAACCTTTGGTGATGCTATTTGAGGATCTAACAATCTTCGGACTGATGACCTGCCTCACCTTCCTTGACCAGCAGTGGTTCTCTTCTCAGTACTCGAAAGAATGATAAATCTGGACACTACTCCCCTCCTACCGGTTAAAGGTAGGTGAAAATTCTGGACCCTCTTCACGGTTAGAGGTGGGGGCCCTCCTCCTTGCTTCCGTAGCAATTTCAAGATGGCTGCTATGTGCATTTAGGTCTTTTGGTCAAAGTTGACGCACGTGAGCGAGTAACGGTTCATTCGACTGGTAAAAGAAAGTAGAATTCAACTGACTACTATCTGATAGCCTTACACCCTACAATTAGGTCATTGTAGTGGATTTAGGCCCTTTGGTCAGTTTTGTCCTAGCAGTGCGACCGAGGACTCATTCTATTTGTAAGTGGGGAGGATTTCAGTGCTCTAATGTAAAGTTTGCTTCCATTAACGACGACCGAGGCCATTTGATCAGTTTTGTCCTAGCGGTGCGAGTGAGGGCTCATTCGATTTGTAAGAGGGAGAGGATTTCAATGCGTTAATGCAAATTTAGTGTAACGGGGTTGAAAACTGTGTTTAATCAAAAATGCACCTTAAACGTTAGAAATGTTGTATTTTAAACCTAGAACCTTATTTAGACTTTAAAAATGGGTGTTTGGAGTGGATAGTCAATTTTCAACCGCAAGCACAAACGTATATATAGCCATAGCTCATAAATGGTTCATCCTACAGTCATAGTTTTGCCTAAAATTAAGTCTTGAGATGCTCTTTCAGATAAAACGTAAGAAATGCTATTTCTTAACTCAGGAGTCATGTTTAGACGCCAAATTTAAAGATTCTAAGCTATTTTTCAACCATTAACACAAAAATGGCTATATTTCTTGAATGATTCATCCTAAAATAATGATTGCATTACCCAAAATTAAGTCTTGAGATACCATTTTCAGATGAGTGTGTGAGAGAGGGTGAAAGGGGGTTGAAAACAGTTGTTTCCAAAATTGACCTCAAAACGTAAGAAATAATGTTTTAACTCTAGAATCAGGTTTAGATGCTAAATTTAAAGTTTTTAAGCTATAGCCATCTTTCAACCCTTAACACAAAATAATTCATAGCTCCTAAACCGTTCATCCTAAAATCAAGACTCCTTTACCTAAAATTAAATCAAATCTTTTAAGTAAGGAAAGGAATTAGGCTCAGGACATAACAATCAAACAGACTTTCATGAGTTACATGACTTTATTTACAAATTCACCAATAAATTCATTCTTACACATTGTACAGTCTTGTATCATAGGATTTTGTCCACCACAAACACGTCCACCTTCACCTAGGTGCTTTTTGTGTCGATTACAGCGTCTGCATGCAGCGACATCTACTGATATCTTGTTGTGTGTAGGTAGTGGATCCCATGCTAGATCGTCTTCCTTAGCGGCGTACATTGATATAAGTCTAGGCGGTAAATAAATAATCAGATGCTTTGGCATAAGCAGTGACCTTCTATGTTTATACAAGCGGTAATAGCTTCACTCACTAGTGAGAGGTAAATAACACGTACCGTATCGGACTCGGCGCTAGGTGAGCAGGCTTCACACTTGCATTAATGTTTGTTAGCACTTTCTTATATCGGCATCGTCTGTTGATCCATGATCTTCTGATAGCAACCGTGTAGATACACTCTTATTTATAGTCTTGTAACGATATTCGATAGAGGATGGTACGTCACAACAGACTAGTGAATAACTGTTGTGTTGGCTGGAATATTTTCTACCGTTTCAAATTCTAAATGGATATCAGTGGGTGATTCATTTATGGCTTCCTCCTGTACGAACAGTCCATCACTACAATCGGTGCTGGATTTTTGAAGTCTTCAGGTAAAAATAGAGGACGACCTTCTTTCTGGTAAAAGGATGACTGAAATTTACAAAACGTGTCGTACAACAAGCCAAATTTATTTTTATCAAAATCAATGTCATGTTTTCGCATGGATAAGTAATTCCATTGAGATAAAGTCTAATGTTTTTAGTTTGCAGTGACCAAACTGGGAGGAATCCTTTGCATGTTTGGACTTACGATATATTTGAAATCCAAAATATAATATAGAGTTCTTTTTCTGTGAAGCGTGATGTTTTACAGCCCAGCTGTGTTCGTCTGTTGTCGGCAGCACAGAATACTTGTGCAGATCCCAACTTCGGAAGCGCATAGATAATGGCGTATCATTTTTTCCATTTTGAGCAATCCAAGTTTTTCTTGATCAGAAAAAGTCACTTGAGGAATCATCCACAAGATACGTTGAAGCATGATTTTTGGATTTACAGGCGCTGCCTCTGTCTTAAGAGCATTGTAATCACTGCGATCACGAATCATAATGAGTTCTTGTTTTGCATTGATGATGATGCGTCTATAGTCTTCAGCGAAACCTAAAATATGTTTTAATGGTAACATCCCTGTGAAAGTGCCATCCGCATTAATCATCCAGTCGTTGGAAGCATTGGGACACCATCCTGCCACGCGCAAGGGTTTACTTTCTTCACTGCCATACGAGGGGTAGAGTTTCATTGCAATTGTGATGCCTACATCCTTTGTACTATCAACCTCTACCACATTTACATCGTAGCGTGTCTCCGAAAAGAGAAAGGCAAGGGCATTATTATTCAGTTTTTATGTACTTACGCCGCTTCCATCCTCTTTCTCTATGCTACCTTAGATGTAGAGGTAACTTTCATGGGGTAGAGTGTATACATCTTGCTGGTTGATAACCATGCGAAATTCATCATTGTTATTTAGTCCAACCGTAAAGGGCTGATAAGAATGAAGCTCACTTCGTACTAAGCCTTTCTGTGTTTCTGCTGAGTTTATGATGTCTAGCATCTCTTCCATATGGTTTTTGTAGAGTATGGCCCCGGTCTAGGAGAATTTGTCTATGTACATGTTTTAACTTGGATGCTTCTGGCAAACAAGTGGTGCGCTTTATGGGTGCAGACCGTGTTTTGTAGATTTGTTTCATACTGGCTTGAGATGAAGTTTGTAAGCCACGTGTTTGCGAGGATCTAAATGAATGAGCTGATTGTGTTTATTCACAAGGCGAAGGTTAATGTCACTGATGCGTGTCACAGTCACAGGATGATATAGCACCACGGGTGGCTTCTCACGTATGCTGTAGCCAGCTTCTTCTCCGATAATAAAGTCGTACAAAGCGTGCGAAGGCCGTTGATTGCTGTACACATCGGTGAAAATTATACAGGTGATAGTCACGTGATGATTATCCAAGAGTGTTGTAGGTCGGTCAGACTCGTAGCGTACGTTGGATGGAGAAAATCCTAGCAAATGTCCAATCAAGTCGTGTTGTGATTTAAAGTCGTTCATGAAAGAAGATTCGATCTCACACTTGTGGGTGATGTTGCTTGCTATAAGAGAGAATTTGCCCTTCTTAGTAATAAAGCTCTCAAGACCAAACTGCTGAATAAAGAAATTTGCAATATGTTTATTTATATCGTCAACCGAGTAAATACCTGGAGGCAAGATTAGCACGTACTCGTCGTAATATAACCTGTCTGATCCTTCCCGTACGTTATAGATTTTATCATAACCTTAAAATGAAACTAGTCCAAGTCCGTGTGGCTGATGTCCGTGTTGAATGGGTGGGTTAAAGTAAAAGGTAGTTTCAGATCTTTCGCCACGTACGGTGAACGTCCTTGCAGCACCGGACATCATGAGTGCACTGATGATTCTTGTATGCCGTCTGCGTTTCATACAGGAACATTAGTCATAGTCGACCACACATGCGCGTATTCAATTTTTGTACACGTTTTTTGTTGTAAACATTGACTGCACTGCTTCCGAAGTAATCCATGAGATCTGTCGGAAGAGGTAGGTTTCCATAACTGTCAAAATACCACACCTTAGGTCCCCATTTGACATAATCCACGTAATTTGTCCCCGGGCCACGACCGTTGTCCAAATTGATCACAGCGCTCTCGTGGTTACGTGGGTGTGCTGGTAACTGATCTCGCATAAACACACCACGGAAATAGGGAAATCGTATTTTTGGCATACACAGCAAATTCCTCAGGAGACAGGGCTCGACGTGGAAGTGCATTCAGTATGCGTTTTTGTGTCATGTATATGCCCAACCCCTTTTTGTATGGGGCCAGATTCATGTGAACACCATTGCCACGCAATACAATCACCTCCATGGTTTTGTTATGGCGTTCACTCTACTTTAATTGCTGCTTTGCCTCTTCTACGGCCTTGACGGTTCTTGATACAGCACTAGCTCCACCAAGGAGAGAACCTAAAGCAGCTAGTGCAGCAAACAGTGTCTGTAAAACATCCTCCACGTTTTGGTACAGGAATTACTCGTGCACGCTCGTGAAACACAACTTTGCTCCTAGGGCTAACTTTAGCTCTCGCTGCTCGTAGAGCTTTAGTAATGGCAAACCGTGGATTTCTTTCTCCTCGATATACATGTCGCGCTACTTTTACAGCTGCTTGCCATCCTACTGCTTTCATTTTCCTCTTCGCGGTATTAGGATAACGATGTTTCACCATCCTGCACACACAACTGCTCTCGTTAACACTAATTTACCAACTGAGTGTGACCTCTTTATTTCACTAGTTTATCTATGGAATTACCACCGAGTACTCGAGCACAATATACAGGAGGAAATCATTCATTGTTTTTCCCTTGCTTTTCTCCTCATCCGATAGTAAGAGATGAAATGAGAACTTATCATTTTTACTGCACCGTCAATCCTTGAAAAAGGTTTACCATACAGTTGAATATCTAAATGTTTAATGTCTGGTATGTATTCAAGTATGCGAATAGAACCATCGTACCAACAACGAAATATAGTATGATCAGATGGTAACACGTGTAGTTGTGCTGTCGGGTCTGAGACTGAGTTGTTCGTTGAAAATTAAAAATCGTAGGAAGTGATATAATATCCAAAGACATCCTGTTATCTATGAATCGTTCTGTTGCCACATCGTGAGGGTTTACAGGATCAGCCACATATACTACTCTCCTTCGTTGTTTAATTTCAAGTACATTGTCCTCAATAGACCAAATCTTCCCGCTTTCGGCTGTCATGAACCGTTTTGTACATGCGTCGTCATCATCATTTACTGGATCCGCACGTTTTTTTATCCGTTGGTTAAGTGCATCATACCCATTTTTAGAGAGAGTAGGTAAAATATTCGTCAGACTACTCGCCTATTGACATACATCTTAGAGCATGCACCATTATCCTCGGTAGGAGGAACCAATCGTTTAGCTTGCCGTTCTTTCATGTCGTACACATTGTCTATCGTTGCTACTACGGCACGTGCTTCCAGGTAGGCTTTCGTACATGCGTACTGAGAATTTACAAGATCGGCCACGCTCATGATGCCTTTCTTTTGAGCATCACAATGTCCTTTGTATCGTCGTAAACGGTAATAGTCCACATATTCCTTTGAACACGCATGTGAAGGCTGTGTAGAAACTTGTATATTTGTTAAGCGTTTCCCTTTAAAATCGTAATCTAATTCCTTGGTACTGTAACGTGCTCCCCTACGTCAAGATTTCTACTTTACCTTCTGCTCAACTTCTCCGGCCTGCTACAGCGTGTGCTTCGACAGCTTACCCAGCCCGCTATGTACTCGACTACTGCTCGCCCTCCGTCCCCTCCATTCTGCCGCTCCTTGTGTACGTCACGTCTGATTCTCGTACTTTCTGGACTCTGCTCTTACGCTATAAATGCTCGCCCTGGCCTCGAACTGGCAGTCGGACATTCAGTGACGAACTGTGTGGAGGGAGGCGTTCATACTCGCATTACGGCTGGCCCGTATGCGATATCTTATCTTATGTGTAACTTAACATCTGAACATTCGACGGCTGGCTGGGTGAGCGAATATTAATCTTATTGTGTTTTCGATTTCTAATTCAGGAAACTATTATTATCTTCTAATATGCCCTTCTGAGTGAATAGGCAGTGTTTCATTTGGTGTGGCTACAAAATAAATTATCAACTAGTATGTTCATTTTGAACTTCTCACGAATATTTCCAAAATATTGTTTCCCAAAAAAAGAAGAAGAGAGACTAACTTCGTGAACAGACGCTTGAAGTGACAATCATACCTGTGATTTTCTGTGTTTTGCAACTGTGTTTACGCCTGGTTGTGTGCGTGACACTACTACTTTCTCAAAACTTATTTGCAGGCTGAAAGTTTCCCTTTCCCTTCGCTAGCCCTTGGATTTCATTTTCTCCCTTATTGTTCCTTTATTCTCCCTTTTAGCTGACCCTGGTGGTTTTCACATTGTACAGTGGCCTTCGTGATTTTAGAATTCTGTCTGGATATAGTTAATACATTTTTGATAGGGTACTAGTCAAACTGCATCCAGTCAATCGTTTGTTCATTATTTTGGCGTATAAACCAAGAATTAATATTTTTCTTCCCTTCCTGTTTGAATTTATATTATTTACAAAATTTCCCCGTTTCCTTGGTGTTACAAATTCTACTTCGTTTGGTTTCAATTGAATATCGTCCTCTGTCGTGTAATAATCAAAACATTGTCCATGTAATCACATTTTGTTGGTTTTATAATACATATTCACTGACTGACAGAGCAAATGCAACACCAAGAAGGAGTGGTCAGAACTTTATGCCAATTGCAGGGTAGACTGACGTCACTGAGGTATGCTCATGATGTGAAATGCGCCGCTGTGCTGCGCACGTAGCGAACGATAAATGGGACACGACGTTGGCGAATGGCCCACTTCGTACCGTGATTTCTCAGCCGACAGTCATTGTAGAACGTGTTGTCGTGTGCCACAGGACACGCGTATAGCTAAGAATGCCAGGCCGCCGTCAACGGAGGCATTTCCAGCAGACAGACGACTTTACGAGGGGTACGGTGATCGGGCTGAGAAGGGCAGGTTGGTCGCTTCGTCAAATCGCAGCCGATACCCATAGGGATGTGTCCACGGTGCAGCGCCTGTGGCGAAGATGGTTGGCGCAGGGACATGTGGCACGTGCGAGGGGTCCAGGCGCAGCCCGAGTGACGTCAGCACGCGAGGATCGGCGCATCCGCCGCCAAGCGGTGGCAGCCCCGCACGCCACGTCAACCGCCATTCTTCAGCATGTGCAAGACACCCTGGCTGTTCCAATATCGACCAGAACAATTTCCCGTCGATTGGTTGAAGGAGGCCTGCACTCCCGGCGTCCGCTCAGAAGACTACCATTGACTCCACAGCATAGACGTGCACGCCTGGCATGGTGCCGGGCTAGAGCGACTTGGATGAGGGAATGGCGGAACGTCGTGTTCTCCGATGAGTCACGCTTCTGTTCTGTCAGTGATCGTCACCGCAGACGAGTGTGGCGTCGGCGTGGGGAAAGGTCAAATCCGGCAGTAACTGTGGAGCGCCCTACCGCTAGACAACGCGGCATCATGGTTTGGGGCGCTATTGCGTATCATTCCACGTCACCTCTAGTGCGTATTCAAGGCACGTTAAATGCCCACCGCTACGTGCAGCATGTGCTTCGGCCGGTGGCACTCCCGTACCTTCAGGGGCTGCCCAATGCTCTGTTTCAGCAGGATAATGCCCGCCCACACACTGCTCGCATCTCCCAACAGGCTCTACGAGGTGTACAGATGCTTCCGTGGCCAGCGTACTCTCCGGATCTCTCACCAATCGAACACGTGTGGGATCTCATTGGACGCCGTTTGCAAACTCTGCCCCAGCCTCGTACGGACGACCAACTGTGGCAAATGGTTGACAGAGAATGGAGAACCATCCCTCAGGACACCATCTGCACTCTTATTGACTCTGTACCTCGACGTGTTTCTGCGTGCATCGCCGCTCGTGGTGGTCCTACATCCTACTGAGTCGATGCCGTGCGCATTGTGTAACGTGCATATAGGTTTGAAATAAACATCAATTATTCGTCCGTGCCGTCTCTGTTTTTTCCCCAACTTTCATCCCTTTCGAACCACTCCTCCTTGGTGTTGCATTTGCTCTGTCAGTCAGTGTATATTGTGCAAATCTAACAGGTTGTACCTTCCTGATTGCTGTGTCACCTATCCTTAATTTCTAGTCAACCTGTACCTACCATGTATGACTTCTGGAAAAGTCTCAGCATAACGCTTCGGGCCAGACTCTGCTCATTCGCTGCGATTGGATTCTAAATACTATTTGATGAAAAATTTTGTTAAATGCTGGGCACGCATTATCTGAAGGTGTGCATCGGTTTCACTGTTTACATTACCTAGCTTCTGTACTTCGCCTATGTGTGCTTGCGTCAACCACACTGGTCAGACTGGTGTCTTAATTTTTGAAGCATATTTCTATCCTATGCGTTATTTCGATTTTCGCTTATTTTGAGTACTCTATTCGTCTACGATAACTAAACACTTCCTTACTTTTAACCACATTTACGTGTCACAGTACGCTGTAATCCAACTGCATCTACGTAGCGTCTGTTCACTGGATCGGTGTCTTGCTTTGGATCATCAACGACCTGTGACACACGTCTTCTTTTTGCTAGCTGTGTTCCTCTAAACTCGTCCATAGTGTTACTAGTGAACTGACCCCTTGTGTTACGCTGTATATTCTTCACCTCATCCACATAGTCACTCAGTCAGTATGAAGATCATTAAGGAGTACGACACATTACCTGTAAGAAACGTAGTGCCTCATCTCCTGCCTAGTTCCGTTACAACCACGCTACGTCGTCACGGAACATTGTTTCCCTCTACTATTCGATGCATCATTGCTGGATCATACGGCTGCGGCAAGACTAATCTCCTACTCACACGCATTACCTCTCGTAAAAGCGTACGGTTTCAAAATATTTACATATTTCAAATTCGCTCTATCAGCCACTGTTTATATTTTATATCTTGTCATGCAAGAACTTGCCAAAGCAGTATGAGCTATTTTCCGTTCCATACACGTGAGCAAATTGTGTCCCCGGATGATGTGCTTCTCGATTCTCTTATGATCTTTGACGATATGTCTACTGAATAACAAGACCTCATTCGAGCCCACTTTAGTATGGGGCGGCAAGAATTTTTAGACTTTCTTATTTATGGCAAACCTATTCCCGTTTACCCAAGCAGTTGATATGTGACAACGCTAGTATTATTGTGCTTTTTCGCCAAGATGAACGTCACGTGAATAACGATCATGTCAACACAGATAAGACTTGTTAAGCTTTAGAACACCTGTGTGCCACGTGTTGGTCATCACGGCTTTTTAGTTGTGGATAAGGAAAGTGATGTTCATCACGGTCGATATCGCATAGGTCTTGACCATTTCATACGTATTTAAGCATCCAGGTTCAAAGGCCGCACTTGATCTGCATCCAACATCATGTCAACATTCAACAAAGCGTTTGCGCTACGTATCATCCGTGCACGAAACGTCATCCGACGTAAATTTAAGGAGCTTAAACGTGTTCGAGCAGACACAGTTTACTTTTTCAAAACACAACTCTGTACACCACTGCAAGAACTTTTAAAATCTACGTCTTCGTGTACTAAAAGTTCCGTCGCCACACAAACATCTCAACTCGAGGATAAGCAAGGTGAGGAATAAGAGGATGAAGTCTTTACACCACCAATGAAGCAAGTTATTGTCCACGGACAGCATTGCTGAAACACTTACAAAACATCGTCAGCTAACCTTGTCCGATGTCTTATCTAGACCCGAGTACCGTGCTCAGTTAAGGCAATTCCTTCAAAGCACCTACGGTCCACTCACCGCTATATACTTGGAAAAACTCTTTACAAGAAAATTCGATACGACCTACGGTACGGCATTTGCTATGAGGAAGATCGTTTCCGAATTGGTAATGCTGATATCAAGATTGATGACAACGGTATTGTCGCAAATAATGTGACCTACAAACCTACCCAGGGTCTTCTAGAACTCCTGTTTTTACTAATACCCGACACAGATATTTCTGACGTCGATCTTCAGAAATATAAATCTATTCTTCTTGTTACAGAAGCCTTTCGGCGTAATTAAGAGCGTTCAGAAGCTGTCAATGCTAATAAGAGCGTCACCAGTCTGCACGAGATCTCCGTTTCACCTACAAACCCCTGTTACCCCACGTGGACCTGACATATTGGAACGATACTAACAGACTTGTGAAACGTCTGTAGCTATTAAAAGCCTCTCAACATGCTGGCCATACAGGGATTGACGCGGAGATTCTAGAAATAGAAGAGGAATTACGTCAAGCTTGTATTATCGAGTAATGGCTCCTCGAAGCAAGACCACACCTGTGAAGATTAGCATCGCACATGAGTTACATAAACCAGCTCGTCGCATCTACCGCCGCAGACGTGTTATTACGCGCGGAAAAGATTATATATGACAAGCCGATCTCGTTGAAATGATTCCATACGCCCGCAGGAATAATGGCTACAAGTATCTGCTCACTGTCATCGATGTGTACTCCAAATTTTTCTTTGCACTCCCAAACACTCATGTGGAGAGAATTTGTCGCTAAAGGCTCATATCGTTGGATTGAAGTCTACCTAAACTTGTATCCCGCTACGACGATACACCTCATCACACCATTGGCACCAAGCCTCGTCTTGTCATCAAGAATATTCCCCGCTTAGATGCCATTCACTACGTGATCAAAACAGCCAGTCCCCAACGTCATCATTTTCACAAAGGTGATATTGTCCTCATCAGCAAGCAAAAGTCCGTCTTCACCGAAGGGTATACACCTAATTGGAGTACAGAAACTTTCCAAATCAACAAGGTTAACCTTCCTAACACCTTCCTTACTGCATGATCTTACAAGGCAGCCCATCGAGGGAGGATTCTATACCGAAGAGTTGCATAAAACCAAGTATCCTAATCATTATTTAGTAGAATGTGTTCTTCGTCGCCGTGGTAATAAACTGTACATCGAATGGCTCGGTTTCAATAACACCTTCAAATCCTGGATCAATAAAGAAGACGTACTTTCAACTGCTTAAGAAACAGTAATTTGGCGGGAATCGACAACCGACGCCCAACAAAGCGGGAACCGACAGCCAACGCCCTAGCAACAACCCCAGCATAGCGGGAACACCAAACCACGCCTCCATCCTCAGCATTCCTTGCTAAATCTTCCCGCGATTCCTTCCATTGGCCAAAACCGGTCACGTCACTAGCTGCAGGCTCTCTCATTGGTTGGGGATACCAGATGTCCTTGAATTAGGCTCTGAATTCTTGTTGTCCCACTACTTTTACTGAAGTATCTGCTCTGGTCTAATCTTATTATGCAGCCATAGTAAAAAATGGGTGTCAGGCAATCCACGTTTCGGCAATTCGACAGTGTAAACGTGGCAGAGAAGTGGCCAAATATTTTCTCTTTATTTATCAAGAACATTAAATCTTTAATTTTTAAATGAAATATTCTGTTCACCACGTCGTATCTGCTTTGTGAGAACGTATATTCGGGGAGATATTCTTTCATTTCAGTCCAGTTAGAATTGAACGTAAGCGTAATGAACAAATTAGGTTTGTCATACACTGACTGACAGAGCAAATGCAACACCAAGAAGGAGTGGTCAGAACTTTATGCCAATTGCAGGGTAGACTGACGTCACTGAGGTATGCTCATGATGTGAAATGCGCCGCTGTGCTGCGCACGTAGCGAACGATAAATGGGACACGGCGTTGGCGAATGGCCCACTTCGTACCGTGATTTCTCAGCCGACAGTCATTGTAGAACGTGTTGTCGTGTGCCACAGGACAAGTGTATAGCTAAGAATGCCAGGCCGCCGTCAACGGAGGCATTTCCAGCAGACAGACGACTTTACGAGGGGTATGGTGATCGGGCTGAGAAGGGCAGGTTGGTCGCTTCGTCAAATCGCAGCCGATACCCATAGGGATGTGTCCACGGTGCAGCGCCTATGGCGAAGATGGTTGGCGCAGGGACATGTGGCACGTGCGAGGGGTCCAGGCGCAGCCTGAGTGACGTCAGCACGCGAGGATCGGCGCATCCGCCGCCAAGCGGTGGCAGCCCCGCACGCCACGTCAACCGCCATTCTTCAGCATGTGCAAGACACCCTGGCTGTTCCAATATCGACCAGAACAATTTCCCGTCGATTGGTTGAAGGAGGCCTGCACGCCCGGCGTCCGCTCAGAAGACTACCATTGACTCCACAGCATAGACGTGCACGCCTGGCATGGTGCCGGGCTAGAGCGACTTGGATGAGGGAATGGCGGAACGTCGTGTTCTCCGATGAGTCACGCTTCTGTTCTGTCAGTGATAGTCACCGCAGACGAGTGTGGCGTCGGCGTGGAGAAAGGTCAAATCCGGCAGTAACTGTGGAGCGCCCTACCGTTAGACAACGCGGCATCATGGTTTGGGGCGCTATTGCGTATGATTCCACGTCACCTCTAGTGCGTATTCAAGGCACGTTAAATGCCCACCGCTACGTGCAGCATGTGCTGCGGCCGGTGGCACTCCCGTACCTTCAGGGGCTGCCCAATGCTCTGTTTCAGCAGGATAATGCCCGCCCACACACTGCTCGCATCTCCCAACAGGCTCTACGAGGTGTACAGATGCTTCAGTGGCCAGCGTACTCTCCGGATCTCTCACCAATCGAACACGTGTGGGATCTCATTGGTCGCCGTTTGCAAACTCTGCCCCAGCCTCGTACGGACGACCAACTGTGGCAAATGGTTGACAGAGAATGGAGAACCATCCCTCAGGACACCATCCGCACTCTTATTGACTCTGTACCTCGACGTGTTTCTGCGTGCATCGCCGCTCGCGGTGGTCCTACATCCTACTGAGTCGATGCCGTGCGCATTGTGTAACCTGCATATCGGTTTGAAATAAACATAAATTATTCGTCCGTGCCGTCTCTGTTTTTTCCCCAACTTTCATCCGTTTCGAACCAATCCTCCTTGGTGTTGCATTTGCTCTGTCAGTCAGTGTATTTCCTGACACAAGTAATCGCATCTTGTGATCTTTCAGGAAGCTATCTTGGACCTTCTGTAAATGATGATGGCAATATGGCCACCTGTCAGATATTTCCAATATGTTCATTTTCCCGCAAAGCGTTCTACAAATTCGTGCAATTTTTCGCTCGTAGTTTTGCCTGATTTTCTCGTATGTAGGATAAACGTTCGTATTGAATTTTAGCGTACTGAGCCACCAAATAGTGGTTTAGTAGCATTCGAAGTCTAAGTATTGTTTTGAAATCATTGAGTCTCCTCATTATTCGGCCACAGTAATAATTCATGAATGACATCGTTTTACGTAGCGGTTCCCTCGTGATTGGAACATTTTGAGTAATACTTATGGAATAACCGTTTTTGGCCCTACAAAGTATTAAGTGATATTGTAAGCTGTCGTAAAATCTGTGAATTTCAGGAATTTTCTGCAGATTTTTATCTCGACTACGTAATAGTATCTCCCTTCTGTTAAACTGTTGCCCAGCTATTACAACAGCTACTTCCCTAGTAGCGGAAGCAATAATCCGACCACGACGTTCACAAACAAGCAATTTATCGGCGTGGATAGCAATATTGAAATGGAATACGTTTGATGGGACACTGTCAATCGCCGTCTTGAAGGATTGGACGTACATATTTTGGCAGTGAAATATTTCTTTCAAAAACCTCACTAATGCATTTTAAGAGGTTGTCTAGTGATGCTATTTCGAGTAGTTGCTTGTGTTTCAGGATCCGCAATGAAATAAATCTGTAAGAATTCGTAATCATTAGTTTCTGAAGAGTACAGACTGCCGGTCAAGTGGGACGCTTGTCCTTGGACCTTAAATGTCGGCATGAGGTCACGTTGGATTAATTGTGGACGCATAAAAGAGGTAATTTGAAATGCATTATTATAATGACGTACGTACTTCATAAATCCTTTACAGTTTGGGGGGTCACCTGTAAGAAGCGAATGCAAAGGTGTGGTAAGGGGAAGGATTTCTTCCAGTTGTACTTTTCCCAGCAAACAACATACACCTTTTGATTCGTCATTCCGTTTTAGAGCGTAACAATATTGGCAGACAACAGACGTTGTACCTAAAGAAACTGAAACACCATTTTCATCACTTATGGAATACTCTTTATCGGATCATAAACCAAGAACATTTCTTCCCTCTCTCCGACGAAGTTGTCTGGTTCTGTCAGAATATTGGTGATTATTCCGATCAACGGAGGACTCTCTTTCTCTCTGCGAATAGTGCCAGTTTCTATCAACTGAGCAGATGATTCTGCATTTCTCTTTGAATTATGCTTACCTCGATCTAAAGACAGACAATCATTACGATTAAGAGATGGTTCCCTTTCTCTTTGCGAAGTCATTCTTTCTCGGTCCTCTTTGTTGATAATTTTCATTGTTACATGATAAATGCACTATTTTCGAGTGCAATGTATTACAACCTATATTCGCTTTCCGTTTCGGCATGATTAGTTATCAAGGATTTCATGTAGATAACAGAGAATCACTGGAAAACTATATATTTTATCGTAGTATGTGCAACTTTTTTGTTTTTTTGCTAGTTGCTTTACGTCGCACCGACACAGATAGGTCTTATGGCGACGATGGGATAGGAAATGGCTAGGAGTGGCAAGGAAGCCCCAGCATTTGCCTGGTGTGAAAATGGGAAACCAAGGAAAACCATTTTCAGGGCTGCCGACAGTGGGGTTCGAACCTACTATCTCCCTAATACTGGATACTGGCCGCACTTAAGCGACTACAGCTGTCGAGCTCGGAGTATGTGCAACAAAATGTTCAGAGTGCATGAAATTAGCAGTGAAACTCTAAACACATACCACGTCCCCCAAGTCTCAACTCAACTGTGTAGCTGCAAAACAAAATGTTCTTAGATTCAATGAAGAAAATCCGAGGTACATCGAATTACCGCGGAGACCAGAAACAGACTGTGGAACGAAATGTTCACAGACGGAATAAAGAAAAGCCGTCTGAATCGAATTAATAGTGGAACTCCCAACACATACACGTTTCTCTGAAGTCTTGACTCGACTGTGTTTTCCGATGGCCAAAGCCGTAGATGGCTTGGGTGAGAGGTTCTCCAGCTTGCTCGCAATCTATTCATTAGCGTTGAAACTATTCATTCATATTTCTTTATTTCAAAATAGAGATTGCTTGAAAAAATTAAAACAATGATACCTCCGAAAGTAAAGATTAACATTACATTCTGTAATTGACATTTTAATTTACATTAGTTACTAAAGGTGAATAAACAGTTTATTTTGATAAGGATTAACTAATTAATTTAAGAATTTGTTTTAATTTTGACGGGATTTTCTCCGCAAACTGTAACAGCTATAGTGGGCTATGTGTCAGACATATGTTGTCGCGGACATTTTTGTAGAACTCCTTATGCTGAAAAATTCTTACATTCGTTGTAGTATGGATGTATAGTTAAGAGTTTCGCCAGCCTAAGCTAAAAAGGCGAACGAGTGGCCGTTTATTTTTCTTCGACTTGCTTCACCGAAATCCTTATTGCTACGCTTCCTGTGATCATAGATCAATTTTTCTACACAAGAACCTTTTTCGAGAAATTCTTAATAGAACGGTGGAAACCGCTTTAAAATCTATCCAGTGGTTCTTGAAATTAGCCGTCACAAACAGACAGGATCGAGGACTTTATTTTATACCATTTATAGATATATTACTTGGCTTAAAATTGACACAGTTATAATGGAGTATCAAATAGACCGACCTTCATAGCCATTCGTACTATAGAATGTCTCAGAAGCCAAAATTCTATTTTTAGTCCTGTGCTACGGTGCCATGAATAATATTATGAAGACTCAGGTGATTAATGCAATGTGAAGGATAATATATTTTACCGTGACTCAGATACGCTATGGGGTATACACTCAAGGAATTAGGAAGCCACTTAGATTGGATGCCGTGTTATGCTCGAGGTAGCAATACACCAACAAATCGCAATATAACCTTGGAGTGTTATGTTCTAGAGAGGGGAAAACTACTCTTCAAAACTCATTCTGTAAAATTCCACAGTATTTCTTGAGATCTCTTTAATACAATAGGGGCCACTGAAGGTTTGCACCATAAGAATGAGGAAGACCTATTTCCGATTTATTACTCCAGCCAATATTATGACAGTAAATGTGTATTATCTACAGTGAAATAGTTGGAACGCAGAGATTTTAAAAAATGGGAGATTAAACTATGGCGTATGAAATGGTCAGGAATGATTTATCTTCTGGAAACGATTAATTAAATGAATTTTTAGGAAATAATATTTCCTTAGTGCAAGCAGTATAATTTAAGACTACGTAGCGGAGTACTTAGGTATAGGAGCGCACAGAAGAGGTGACAGCTAGCATAGTGTCCGCAATGGCGAGCGGACATGGTAGTCTCAAAGAAGCGGCATGATTACGTCGAAAGAAACTGAACTTATCAGCTATATACGGGCTCAGGACATACGGGATAAATAATTAATTAAATAAATAAATTACTAAATAAGAATGAACTCATTATTTACCATTATTTGAAGTTCATGGACAGTAATGGAACGCGCAGTGTTCCTAATTTCGATTTCTAATTCTTGTGCAGCTCGAGAATTATTCCCCTAATTTTTTCCTTTGAGATTTCTCCATAGATAAGAGCCGTATGTCCTTAAATCAGGCGAACGAGGGGCCATAGGTCTTTGCTGATGATCTGATCATCGAACACTTCCTGCAAACGTCGCATAGAGCTACACGCCCCATGGGCCATCTCACCATCTTGCTGGAAATAGCCGTACTTTAATTTCCTTCACCTGCTCACATGTTTGCAATGGAAATAGAGTGACAATGAATATAATAGCATTAACTTAAAATATTTAACAAAGGTTTCAAGATAAATCCAGAGCGTCTGGGCTAATTCCATCACCGAAACAGGCCAGAATATGAGTAAAGCTGACAGATAATAAAACGACATATTACAAGGAAATGGTCAAGTTTATGCTTGAGTCTGATAGATCTTTCTTTAAAATCCTCTTCAGGAGAGGCCAAAGAGAATGAAGAAAAGGCCAACGTAAATGGTGTAAGCACTTTTTGTTCTTAGTGTCATCTAATTACAGTGACGCATTTCTTTGTTATATTATAACTATAATCGTATTACTTTAAATTAACATACAGTAATTGAAAGCAAAACTATTCTTTGTTCAGCATTTCTTGAAGAATAGTTATCGCTACTCTTTAGTTCGTATACGTACAAATACTGGCAAATAAAGTCGTTATGTTCACTTCTTGTTTAATAACGAAATGTTGTTCTTAACATAATAATTCTGAAATGTTAGCAAAATCAATCCTGAAGGCAGAATTCTTAGTTTCACTCAGCTTCTAGAGGAGGATGTTACATTTTGATATTATTAATGCTGTATACTGTAAGTGTGCTCATGAATTTGTAATCTATCTATATATATAAAGTAGCTTGTCCTGACTGACTGACTGACTGACTGACTGATTCATCATCGCCGAGCCAAAACTATTGGACATAAAGAAGTGAAATATTGGGGATATATTCATATTATAATGTAGGTGCTCGCTAAGAGAGGATTTTTGGATATTCCGTCGCTAAGGGGGTGAAAAGGGGGGTGACATTTTAAAATGAGTGTGTCTATATCTCAAAACTTTAAAAGTTTACAGATGTGAAAATTGGTATTTAGAATCTTCTTTAAAAATAAGGAAACACGTATTTTTTTGTTTTCAGACAATCCCAATAGGAGGGGTGAAAAAGGGTGAAAAAGGGGTTGAATGCCTTTAATCAGGATACCGCTACTTATATCTCAGAAACTGAAGATATTACAGACCTCAAAATTGGTACTTTCGATCGCTGTCAAAAATAAAGAAACACGTATTTTTTTGTTTTTCGAAAATCCAATTAATGGGAGGGTGAAAAGGGGGTGAATTTTTAAAATGTGTGAATCTATATCTCCAAACTTTTAAAGTTCACAGATGTAAAAATTGGTATTTAGAATCTTCATTAAAAATAAAGAAACACGTATTTTTTTGTTTTCGGAAAATCGCAATAGGAGGAGTGAAAAGGGGGTGAGAAAGGGGTTGAATGCCTTTAATGAGGCTACTTATCTCTCAGAAACTGATGATACTATAGACCTGAAAATCGGTGTTTGGGATCTCCTTTAAAAATAAAGAAACACGTTGTTTTTTGTTTCTGGAAAACCCAATTAAGCGGGGGTGAAAAGGGGGTAATATTTTAAAATGAGTGTATCTATTTCACAAAACTTTTTAAGTTTATAGATGTAAAAATTGGTATTTACAATCTCCTTTAAAAATAAAGAAACATGTATTCTTTTGTTTTCGGAAAATCCCAATAGGAAGGGTGTAAAAGGGTGAATAATGGGTTGAATGCCTTTCATGGGGCTACTTATATTTCAGAACCTGAAGATATTACAGACCTGAAAATTGGTATTTCGGATCTACTTTAAAAGTAAAGAAACACGTACTTTTCGTTTTTGGAAAATCCAAATATTGGGGGGTGAACAGGGGGGGGTGAATTTTTTAAAATGAATGTGTCTACATCTTAAAACTTTAAAATTTACAGATGTAAAAATTGGTATTTAGAATCTCCTTTAAAAATGAAGAAACATGTATTCTTTTGTTTTCGGAAAATCCCAATAGGAGGGGTGTAAAAGGGTGAAAAATAGGTTGAATGCCTTTAATGAGGATACACATATCTCAGAAACGAAAGATATTACAGAACTGATAATTCGCATATGGGATCTCCTTTACAAATAAAGAAACACGTATTTTTTAGTTTTTGGAAAAGCCAATTAATGGCGGTTAAACAGGAGTGACAAATTGGGGTGAATTTTTGAAAGACTATATCTACAGAATATCTTGGAAACGTAAAATGTTACAGACGTAAAAAGTGGGTGTAAATCTCCTGTAAATGTAAAGAAATATAGGTGATTTGTTTTTGGAAACTCCACTTAAGGGGAACTCAAAAGGAGTGAAATTTTAAAATGAGAATTTTTACAGTATATCTAAAAAACTTAACATGTTACAGAAGTGAAAAATGGTATTTTTTATCTCTATTAAAGATAAAGAAAAGTGTATTTTTAGTTTTCGGCAATACCACTTGGGTGGAAGGGGGGTGGTAAAAGTGACTGAAAATGGTGATGAATTCTTTTAATTAGGCTACTGATATCTCAAAAAGGAAGATGTTACAGACGTGAAATTTGATATTTGCAATCTGTTTTAAAAGTAAAGAAACGCGTATTCTCGGAAAATCCATTGAAGGAGGGGGGGGTGAAAGAATTGAAAAATTAATTGTATGAGAATACATGCATCTATTAAAAACTAAAGTTGTTACAGACGTGAAAATTCGTATTTGGATCTCCTTTAAAAACAAAGAAAAACGCGTTTTGGTGGGGAAACCATCTTGGAGGGCGGGAGTGTAAAGGAGTTGAATTCCTTTCATGAGGACACATAAATCAAAGACTGAAGGAGTTAGAGTCGTGATAATTGGTATTTAGAAGATCCTTTACTATTAAAGAAACAAGTACCTTTTGCGGGAAAATTCACTTAGGGGAGGCGGGATTATTGAGAAATGAAGTGAAAAAAGGAAATTATTTTTATGGGGATACTTATATCTCAAAACTGAAGGTATTAGACGTGAACATTGGTGTTTGGAATCTTACTTAAACTTTTTTTGGGGGGGGGGGGGTAGCGGTAAATAAACTTAACGGCGGTGGGGTGTAGATGGAGGTGAGACCAATTGATTTTACTGTTATTAATGTACTTATACGGATCCTCCGTTGCTCAGGCGGCAGCGCGCCGGCCTCTCACAGCTGGGTTCCGTGGTTCAAATCCCGGTCACTCCATGTGACATTCGTGCTAGACAAAACGGAGGCGGGACAGGTTTTTCTCCGGATACTCCGGTTTTCCCTGTCATCAGCCATTCCAGCAACACATAATAGTAATAGTAATAGTAATAATAATAATAATGTTCCGGACCGTCGTCAAATGTGCGGACCACGCTGGTAACGGCTCCTGGACGGGTAATGACTAAGAATGCAGTCCGGCCGCGGGTTCAGTGCCACCGAGGCACCCAATATGACACCACGCCGGATCTCCTGAAGGATTTTATCCATATTAAAAATATTATAGGAAAAGATGGCAAAGATTTACGGACCCAACTCACCGGCAGGAATACCTGAGCCTAGCCCGGGAAGTACGAAATCGATTGCTGGAAAGGAAGATTGAAAAATGGGAGGAAACGTGCTGTAAAATAATAGAAAACGAGTCAGATCGGGAATTTTGGTGGATTCTCGCAGAAAACGAGTCAGATCGCGATTTTTGGCGGATTATATATCTAAAACAATAAGCATTCAATTATAAATTTCAGTATAATACCGTAGCGAAGCACGGGTATCTTGCTAGTATATATATAAAGTAGCTTGTCCTGACTGACTGACTGACTGATTCATCATCGCCGAGCTTAAACTACTGGACATAAAGAGATGAAATTTTGGGGATATATTCATATTATGACGTAGGTGCTCGCTAAGAGAGGATTTTTGGATATTCCTTCGCTAAGGGGGTGAAAACGGGGGTGAAATTTTAAAATGAGTTGCTCTATATCTCAAAACTTTAAAAGTTTACAGATGTAAAAATTGGTATTTAGAATCTTCTTTAAAAATAAGGAAACACGTATTTTTTTTGTTTTCAGAAAATCCCAATAGGAGGGGTGAAAAAGGGTGAAAATGGGGAAAAACGGGTTGAATGCCTTTAATCAGGATACCGGTACCTATATCTCAGAAACTGAAGATATTACAGACCTGAAAATTGGTACTTTTGATCTCTTTTAAAAATAAAGAAACACGTATTTTTTTGTTTTTTGAAAATCCAATTAATGGGAGGGTGAAAAGGGGGTGAATTTTTAAAATGAGTGAATCTATATCTCCAAACCTTTAAAGTTTGCAGATGTAAAAATTGGTATTTAGAACCTTCATTAAAAATAAAGGAACACGTATCTTTTTGTTTTCGGAAAATCGCAATAGGAGGAGTGAAAAGGGGCTAAAAATTGGTTGAATGCCTTTAATGAGGCTACTTATATATCAGAAACTGAAGATATTACAGACCTGAAAATTGGTGTTTGGGATCTCCGTTAAAAATAAAGAAACACGTATTTTTTTGTTTCTGTAAAATCCAATTTAGGGGGGGGGTGAAAAGGGAGTAATATTTTAAAATGAGTGTATCTATCTCAAAATGTTTAAAGGTTATATATGTGAAAATTGGTATTTAGAATCTCCTTTAAAAATAAATAAACACACGTATTTTTTCGTTTTTGGAAAATCCAAATATTGGGGGGTAAAAAGGGGGAGGGTATTTTTTTTAAAATGAGTGTGTATACATCTTAAAACTTTAAAATTTTCAGATGTAAAAATTGGTAGTTAGAATGTCCTCCAAAAATAAAGGAAAACGTATTTTTTGTTTCCTGTAAATCCCAATAGGAGGGGTGTAAAAGGGTGAAAAATGGGTTGAATGCCTTTAATGAGGATACATATATCTCAGAAACGAAAGATATTACAGAACTGAAAATTTGTATATGGGATCTCCTTTAAAAATAAAGAAACACGTATTTTTTAGTTTTGAAAAATCCAATTAATGGCGGTTAAACAGGAGTGACAAATTGGGTGAATTTTTGAAAGACTATATCTACAGAATATCTTGGAAACGTTAAATGTTACAGACGTAAAAAGTGGGTGTTTGTAATCTCCTGTAAATCTAAAGAAACATAGGTGATTTTTGTTTGGAATCTCCACTTAAGGGGATCTCAAAAGGGGTCAAATTTTAAAATGAGAATTTTTACAGTTTATCTCAAAAAACTTAACATGTTACAGAAGTGAAAAATGGTTTTTTATCTCTATTAAACATAAAGAAACGTGTATTTTTAGCTTTCGGAAATACCACTTGGGTGTAGGGGGGGGGGTAAATGACTGAAAACGGTGTTGAATTCTTTTAATTAGGCTACTGATATCTCAAAAATGAAGATGTTACAGACGTGAAATTTGATATTTGCAATCTGCTTAAAAAATAAAGAAACACGTATTCTCGGAAAATCCAATGAAGGGGGGGGGTGAAAGAATTCAAAAAATTAATTGAATTAATTGAATGAGAATACATACATCTAATAAAAACTAAAGTTGTTACAGACGTGAAAATTCGTAATTGGGTCTCCTTTAAAAACAAAGAAAAACGCGTTTTGGGGGGAAACCATCTTGGAGGGCGGGAGTGTAAAGGAGTTGAATTCCTTTCATGAGGACACATAAATCAAAAACTGAAGAAGTTAGAGTCGTGAAAATTGGTATTTAGAAGATCCTTTACTATTAAAGAAACAAGCATTTTTTGCGGGAAAATTCACTTAGGGGGGGGGGGAGTAGTGTGAAATGAAGTGAAAAAAGTAAATTATTTTTATGGGGATACTTATATCTCAAAACTGAAGGTAATAGACGTGAACATTGGTGTTTGAAATCTTCTTTAAACATAAGAAACAAGCCTTCTTTAAATTTTTTTTGGGGGGGGGGTGCCGGTAAATAAACTTAACGGCGGTGGGGTGTAGAAGGAGGTGAGACCAATTGATTTTACTGTTCTTAATGTACTTATAAGGATCCTCGGCAGCGCGCCGGCCTCTCACAGCTGGGTTCCGTGGTTCAAATCCCGTTCACTCCATGTGAAATTCGTGCTGGACAAAACGGAGGCGGGACAGGTTTTTCTCCGGATACTCCGGTTTTCCTGTCATCATCCATTCCAGCAACACATAATAATAATAATAATAATAATAATAATAATAATAATAATAATAATAATAATAATAATGTTCCGGACCGTCGTCAAATGTGCGGACCGCGCTGGAAACGGCTCCTGGACGGGTAATGACTAAGAATGCAGTCCGGCCGCGGGTTCAGTGCCTTCTAGGCACCCAATATGACACCACGCCGGATCTCCTGAAGGATTTTATCCATATTAAAAGTGATTATAGGAAAAGATGGCAAAGATTTACGGACCCAACTGACCGGGAGGAATACCGGAGCCTAGCCCGGGAAGTACGAAATCGATTGCTGGAAAAGAAGATTGAAAAATGGGAGGAAACATGCCGTAATCTAATAGAAAACGAGTCAGATCGGGAATTTTGGTGGGTTCTCGCAGAAAACGAGTCAGACCGCGAATTTCGGCGGATTATATATCTAAAACAATAAGCATTCAATTATAAATTTCAGTATAATACCGTAGCGAAGCACGGGTATCTTGCTAGTCTATATATATAAAGTAGCTTGTCCTGACTGACTGACTGACTGACTGACTGATTCATCATCGCCGAGCCAAAACTACTGGACATAAAGAAATGAAATTTTGGGCATAGATTCATATTGAGATGTAGGTGCTCGCTAAGAGAGGATTTTTGGATATTCCGTCGCTAAGGGGGTGAAAAGGGGGGTGAAATTTTAAAATGAGTGTGTCTATATCTCAAAACGTTAAACGTTTACAGATGTGAAAATTGGTATTTAGAATCTTCTTTAAAAATAAGGATACACGTATTTTTTTGTTTTCAGACAATCCCAATAGGAGGGGTGAAAAAGGGTGAAAAAGGGGTTGAATACCTTTAATCCGGATACGCTACTTATATCTCAGAAACTGAAGATATTACAGACCTCAAAATTGGTACTTTTGATCGCTGTGAAAAATAAAGAAACACAAATTTGTTTGTTTTTGGAAAATCCAATTAATGCGAGGGTGAAAGGGGGGGTGAATTTTTAAAATGAGTGCATCTATATCTCAAAAGATTTAAAGTTTAGAGATGTAAAAATTAGTATTTAGAATCTTCATTAAAAATAAAGGAACACGTATTTTTTTGTTTTCGGAAAATCCCAATAGGAGGGGTGAAAAGGGGTGAAAAATGTGTTGAATGCCTTTAAAGAGAATACATATATCTCAGAAACTGAAGATATTACAGACCTCAAAATTGGTACTTTTGATCGCTTTCAAAAATAAAGAAACAAAATTTTTTTTGTTTTTGGGAAATCCAACTAATGCGAGGGTGAAAAGGGGGATGAATTTTTAAAATGAGTGCATCTATATCTCAAAAGTTTTAAAGTTTAGAGATGTAAAAAATTGGTATTGAGAATCTTCATTAAAAATAAAGGAACACGTATTTTTTTGTTTTCGGAAAATCCCAATAGGAGGGGTGAAAAGGGGTGAAAAACGGGTTCGGATGCCTTTAAAGAGAATACTTATATCTTAGAAACTGAATACATTACAGACCTGAAAATTGGTATTTGGGATCTACTTTAAAAATAAAGAAACAGGTATTTCTTCGTTTTGGGAAAATCCAAATAATGGGGGGTGAAAAGGGGGATGAAATTTTTAAAATGAGTGTATCTATATCTCAAAACTTTTAAAGTTTATAGATGTAAAATTTGGTATTTAGAAATCTCCTTTAAAAATAAAGAAACACGTCCTTTTTTGTTTTCGGAAAATCCTAATAGGAAGGGTGAAAAAGGGTGAAAAATAGGTTAAATGCCTTTAATGAGGCTACTTATATTTCAGAACCTGAAGATATTACAGACCTGAAAATTGGTATTTGGGATCTACTTTAAAAATAAAGAAACAGGTATTTTTTCGTTTTTGGAAAATCCAAATAATGGGGGGTGAAAAGGGGGGTGAATTTTTAAAATGAGTGTGTCTACATCTTAAAACTTTAAACGTTTACAGATGTAAAAATTGGTGTTTAGAATCTCCCTTAAAAATAAAGGAACACGTATTTCTTTGTTTTCTCTAAATCCCAATAGGAGGGGTGTAAAAGGGTGAATAATTGGTTGAATGCCTTTAATGAGGATACATATATCCCAGAAACTGAAGATATTACAGAACTGAAAATTTGTAAATGGGATCTCCTTTAAAAATATAGAAACACGTATATTTTTGCTTTTGGGAAATTCAATTAATGGCGGTTAAACAGGAGTGGCAAATTGGGGTGAATTTTTGAAAGACTAAATCTACAGAATATCTGAGAAGCGTAAAATGTTACAGACGTAAATAGTGGGTATTTGGAATCTCCTGCAAGTGTAAAGAAACATAGGTGATTTGTCTTTGGGAACTCCACTTAAGGGGAACTAAAATGGGGTGAAATTTTAAAATGAGAATTTCTACAGTATATCTCAAAAAACGTAACATGTACAGAAGTGAAAAATGGTCATTTTTTTATCCTATTAAAAATAAAGAAAAGTGTATTTTTAGTTTTCGGAAATACAACTTGGGTAGTGGGGGGTGGGGGGGTAAAAGTGACTGAAAATGGTGTTGAATTCTTTTAATTAGGCTACTGATATCTCAAAAATGAAGATGTTACACACGTGAAATTTTATTTTTGGACTCTGCTTTAAAAGTAAACAAACACATATTCTCGGAAAATCCAATGAAGGGGATTTGGAGTGTTAAAGGATAGAAAAAATTAATTGACTAAATTGTATGAGAATACATACATCTAATAAAAAATAAAGTTGTTACAGACGTGAAAATTGGTATTTTTATCTCCTTTAAAAACAAAGAAAAGCGCGTTTTGGGGGGAAACAATCTTGGGGGGGGGGCGGGAGTGAAAAGGAGTTGAATTCCTTTCATGAGGACACATAAATCAAAAACTGAAGAGGTTAGAGTGGTGATAGTTGGTATTTAGAAGATCCTTTACTATTAAAGGAACAAGTATTTTTTGCTTTAATATCACTTTGTGAGGGAGGGGGGGGGGGAGTGTGGAAGGAAGTTAAAAACGTGAATTATTTTTAAGGGGATACTTATATCTCAAAACTGAAGGTAATAAACGTGAACATTGATATTTGGAATCTCCTTTAAACATAAAGAAACACGCCTTCTTTTATTTTTTTGGAGGGTGGGGGTAAATAAACTTAACGGCGGTGGGGTGTAAAAGGAGGTGAGACCAATTGATTTTACTGTTCGTAATGTACTTATAAGGAGCCTCCGTTGCTCAGTCGGCAGCGCGCCGGCCTCTCACAGCTGGGTTCCGTGTTTCAAATCCCGGTCACTCCATGTGAGATTCGTGCTGGACAAAATGGAGGCGGGACAGGTTTTTCTCCGGATACTCCGGCTTTCCCTGTCATCATTCATTCCAGCAACACTGTCCAATATTTCATTTCATTTGTCACTCACCGATCATTGCCCCAGAGGGGAGCTTCGGCAGCCGGCACAATTCCTATTGTCGCCGCTAGATGGGGCTTTATTCATTCCATCACTGATCCTGTCAAATGATAGGAAACAGGCTGTAGACTTGCGATGTACTTATTCTGATCATAAACCGATCAGTTTTAATCTTTCCTGGGTTCTTTTTCAACAGCCATATTTTCCTTCGGAGAACGTTCTTAGATTAGAGTAGATTCTCCTGGCATATAAATAAAAATTTAAACACATTTGAAATAAACGATAGGAATGAGATTGGCCGTCAAATTGTTCACCTCTATAATAAGGTCAATAATACACGGAGGTATGTCATTCGTATCGCCAGAAATTCCGCACACTTGCCTACGCTCAACAATGGTGCTGGTCACATTGTTAGCAATGACAATGGCAGCAGATGTATTTTACCGCCAAGTAGCGGTCTTGCATATTGCTGTGGGGTCCAGAACATCAATAATAATAATAATAATAATAATAATAATAATAATAATAATAATAATAATAATAATAATAATAATAATAATACCTAAATTCAATTAATTTCAACCACCCTAATAATAATAATAATAATAATAATATCCTGGACCGTCGTCAACATGTGCGGACCGTGCTGGAAACGGGTCCTGGACGGGTAATGACTACGATTGCAGTCCGGCCGCCGGTTCAGTACCGCCAAGGCACCCAAGAGGACACCACGCCGGATCTCCTCAAGGATTTGATCCACATTAAAAATGCTTATAGGAAAGCATGGCAAAGATTTAGGAACCCAACTGACCGGGTGGAATACCTGGACCTATCCCGGGAAGCACGAAATCGATTGCTGGAGAAAAGATTGAAAAATGGGAGGAACGTTGCCGTAATCTCTCAGAAAACGAGTCAGATCGCAAATTTTGGCGGAATCTCTCAGAAAACGAGTCAGATCGCGAATATCGGTGGGTTATATATAAAACGATAAGCATTCAATTATAAATTTCAGTATAATACCGTAGCGAAGCACGGGTACCTTGCTAGTCTATATATATAAAGTAACTTGTCCTGACTGACTGACTGACTGACTGACTGATTCATCATCGCAGAGCCAAAACTACTGGACGTAACGAAATGAAATTTTGGGGATATATTCATATTAAGACGTAGATGCTCGCTAAGAGAGGATTTTTGGATATTCCTTCGCTAAGGGGGTGAAAACGGGGGTGAAATTTTAAAATGAGTTGCTCTATATCTCAAAACTTTAAAAGTTTACAGATGTAAAAATTGGTATTTAGAATCTTCTTTAAAAATAAGGAAACACGTATTTTTTTTTCAGAAAATCCCAATAGGAGGGGTGAAAAAGGGTGAAAATGGGGAAAAATGGGTTGAATGCCTTTAATCAGGATACCGGTACCTATATCTCAGAAACTGAAGATATTACCTGAAAATTGGTACTTTTGATCTCTTTTAAAAATAAAGAAACACGTAATTTTTTGTTTTTGGAAAATCCAATTAATGGGAGGGTGAAAAGGGGTGAATTTTTAAAATGAGTGAATCTATATCTCCAAACTTTTAAAGTTTGCAGGTGTAAAAATTGGTATTTAGAACCTTCATTAAAAATAAAGGAACACGTATTTTCTTGTTTCCGGAAAATCGCAATAGGAGGAGTGAAAAGGGGCTAAAAAGTGGTTGAATGCCTTTAATGAGGCTACTTATATATCAGAAACTGAAGATATTACAGACCAGAAAATTGGTGTTTGGGATCTCCGTTAAAAATAAAGAAACGCGTATTTTTTTGTTTCTGGAAAATCCAATTTAGGGGGGGGGGTGAAAAGGGAGTATTATTTTAAAATGAGTGTATCTATCTCAAAATTTTTAAAGGTTATATATGTGAAAATTGGTATTTAGAATCTCCTTTAAAAATAAATAAAAATTGGTAGTTAGAATCTCCTCTAAAAATAAAGGAACACGTATTTTTTGTTTCCTGTAAATCCCAATAGGAGGGGTGTAAAAGGGTGAAAAATGGGTTGAATGCCTTTAATGAGGATACATATATCTCAGAAACGAAAGATATTACAGAACTGAAAATTTGTATATGGGATCTTCTTTAAAAATAAAGAAACACGTATTTTTTAGTTTTGGAAAATCCAATTAATGGCGGTTAAACAGGAGTGACAAATTGGGTGAATTTTTGAAAGACTATATCTACAGAATATCTTGGAAACGTAAAATGTTACAGACGTAAAAAGTGGGCGTTTGTAATCTCCTATAAAACTAAAGAAACATAGGTGATTTGTGTTTGGAAACTCCACTTAAGGGGAACTCAAAAGGGGTGAAATTATAAAATGAGAATTTTTACAGTTTATCTCTAAAAACTTAACATGTTACAGAAGTGAAAAATGTTTTTTTTAATCTCTATTAAACATAAAGAAACGTGTATTTTTAGCTTTCGGAAATACCACTTGGGTGGAGGGGGGGGGGGGTAAATGTGACTGAAAATGGTTGAAGATGTTACAGACGTGAAATTTGATATTTGCAATCTGCTTTAAAAATAAAGAAACACGTATTCTCGGAAAATCCAATGAAGGGGGTGGGGTGAAAGAATTGAAAAATTAATTGAATTAATTGAATGAGAATACATACATCTAATAAAAACTAAAGTTGTTACAGACGTGAAAATTCGTATTTGGATCTCCTTTAAAAACAAAGAAAAACGCGTTTTGGGGGGAAACCATCTTGGAGGGCGGGAGTGTAAAGGAGTTGAATTCCTTTCATGAGGACACATAAATCAAAAACTGAAGAAGTTAGAGTCGTGATAATTGGTATTTAGAAAATCCTTTACTATTAAAGAAACAAGTATTTTTTGCGGGAAAATTCACTTAGGGGGGGGGGGGGTAGTGTGAAATGAAGTGAAAAAAGTAAATTATTTTTATGGGGATACTTATATCTCAAAACTGAAGGTAATAGACGTGAACATTGGTGTTTGAAATCTTCTTTAAACATAAGAAACAAGCCTTCTTTTAATTTTTGGGAGGGGGGGGTGCCGGTAAATAAACGTAACGGTGGTGGGGTGTAGAAGGAGGTGAGACCAATTGATTTTACTGTTCTTAATGTACTTATAAGGATCCTCGGCAGCGCGCCGGCCTCTCACAGCTGGGTTCCGTGGTTCAAATCCCGTTCACTCCATGTGACATTCGTGCTGGACAAAACGGAGGCGGGACAGGTTTTTCTCCGGATACTCCGGTTTTCCTGTCATCATCCATTCCAGCAACACATAATAATAATAATAATAATAATAATAATAATAATAATAATAATAATAATAATAATAATAATAATAATAATAATAATAATGTTCCGGACCGTCGTCAAATGTGCGGACCGCGCTGGAAACGGCTCCTGGACGGGTAATGACTAAGAATGCAGTCCGGCCGCGGGTTCAGTGCCTTCTAGGCACCCAATATGACACCACGCCGGATCTCCTGAAGGATTTTATCCATATTAAAAATTATTATAGGAAAAGATGGCAAAGATTTACGGACCCAACTGGCCGGGAAGAATACCTGAGCCTAGCCCGGGAAGTACGAAATCGATTGCTGGAAAGGAAGATTGAAGAATGGGAGGAAACGTGGCGTAATCTAATAGAAAACGAGTCAGATCGGGAATTTTGGAGGGTTCTCGCAGAAAACGAGTCAGACCGCGAATTTCGGCGGATTATATATCTAAAACAATAAGCATTCAATTATAAATTTCAGTATAATACCGTAGCGAAGCACGGGTATCTTGCTAGTATTATATATTCTGATATCTTTGTTACTTATAAACTTTCCCATATTATCCATATATCTCAGTATTACGATTGAATTAAACCGATCTTCAGAGCACAAAATAGTATGTATAAATCAATGTATTGATATATCTAGTTTTTCCATTATTTTCATTTTACAAAAATTCAGTCAAAATAAGCTGTTATTATATTTGATGCACAAGTAACGTAATAAAATAACCAGCATATATGTTCTGCCTCATTTTTTGCTATAGTCCTTGAATATTATATAATATTGCAGAAGGCTTATAAAAAACGTTTACTATTAAGCAAAATGCATGTTTTGTGTTGCAAGAATTCAATGTTTAGATTTTGAAAGTAAAAAACAAGAATGAAGGGCAAATATGGCCTAATATTTCAAACTTTTGTATAGCAGAAGTAGCATATTGCTACGTACACCTTGTAACATTTAGCCAGCGAGCTGTAAAAGAGCAAGGATTCATGAGAAATGTTTCCTCAAAAAGTACCTTTTTTACCTGCGTCGTGTCCAGACTAGGACGAAAGGAATGTGTTGTGTATTCGCTCCGAAGGCTGGTTTGATCCTCCACAGCTCCACCAAAATCTGTCATAGATAGCGTAGGTGTCACTGAAGAGGCGAACTAGAAAATGAGTGAGGTAGTTTCCTGTTGCTTTCCTCATCGTGCCAGAAGTTACTATTACCTATCAGTCTGCCTAGCCCACTGATATGAATGCACCAACCGACCCTATGAGCGATACTTTCACACCATTCATAACAGGGACTGGCTGCGTAAGGAATGGTAATACTAGCGTCGTTCATACCTGAGTCACTTTCACATTGTCAAAGCCAAGGATGAGACTGAGATAGGTCAATGAAAGTAACAAATTTCTTATAGCCCATACCAGAAGACATCTCGCCAGCAAAGGCATAGACGAAAGGAATCGAATCAAACTGCTATATAGGAGGAGAACACAGGAATCAGCGCCCCGCCATGTTCGTGTGAGAGCACGAAGAATATTCAGAGTTCGTTCCAGTTTTGGTGTAAGCTCAGATATATGTGGCGACCATGTCAGTCGAGTGTCATATGTGAGACCTAAAAACCTTGCCTGAGGTTTGACTCTGAAGTTGCATGGTCCCAAGTTCAAGGTTAACGGCAGTAAATATCACTATTTGAGACTTGGAAGGCGATAGGGATAAATTATTTTCAAGGAGCCAATGGTCTAATTGATATACAGCTGAAGCCATGTGGGCTTCTACAGTTTGGAGAGAGCTTACACTAGTATATACACACACATCGTCAGCATATTGTAACATTTTAATCCTGGGTGAAAATATGGTCTCTAGATCAATGGTGTAAATGGTGTAGAGCAGGGGACTAACCACAGCACCTTGAGGCAGTCCGTGTGAGACTTTCCGTGGGCCAAGTAGTTTGTCATGATAACGCATATATATCCATCTGGTGTGCAAAAGATTGTAAATCCCCTTGATGAGCGGGTAGGGAAGGCCGAGGTCCATCAATTTATACACTAATCTTGAGATATCAACATTGTCGGATGCAGCAGAAATATCCAGAAAAAGGGCAAGCATGTAACTGTTCTTAGCAAATGTCTTATATTTGTCCTTAGTGAGCAGTGCATGACTATCATAGGTACTTCTTCCTTTTCGAAAACCATTCTGAGTTCGTGGTAGGAGACTGTGAAATTCTAACCACCATTCGAGTCATAGTTTAATTGTTCGCTCGAGGGTTTTCAGTATACATGAAGACAAGGCGATAGGACGGTATGCGTTCGGATCCTCTGGTTCATTTCCGAATTTGCGGATGGGTATCACAATCTGCGTTAGCCAGGTTATTGGAAATTCTCCTTGAAGCCATATTTCGATAATGATCCGAAGCAGCCACTGTAGAGTATGGATTGATAAATAGACCAGCATAGGGTAACAGATATTATCAAAACCTGGTGCAGTACTTGAAGACTGTTTTATTGCATTTTGCAACTGAGCCAGTGTGAAGGGAGAGCATAAGAAATGAGTGCTCGGGTTCGTGTTGAACTGAAGTGGTTGAGAATCAACGAACGGTGGAGCTATTTTGTCAAAGAATCCTTCTATACAGGCTGGTGAGATCGTACGTGCTCGTGGACTATGATCGTTGCGGCGGAAGGCTTTGATTTTGTTCCAGACGTCGGAGATATTGGCATTCCTGTCTAATGATGCACAAAATTCCTTCCAGCTTTGTCTTTTCCTTTCTTTCAAAAATCTCCTTACTTGAGCTGTAGTGTGCAGGCATCGCTGGTACCTCTCATGAGTGGGTTGTTTCCGATATTGCCGAAGCGCTGTCCGTCGTCGTGAACAACTCGAGAGCAATCTGGGGTCCACCAGACAGCTGGTATTCCCGTGTGTGTAGATCCAACTTTCTTCAGGAGAATTGAATCGGATATAGCTTTGTCCATAGCGGAGATATAGAGGTTGTAGCTGACACCACTAGAATTTTCGAGTGGAAGGCGTAATATCTCTTCAGCCATAATGGCTGTAAATATTGGCCAATTTGCTTTAGAGCAGTTCCATTTTCCTTTTGACACTTTCTGGTGCCGAGGAAGAGGAGAAGTCTCTATTGTGATCAAAGTGGGAAAGTGGTTGGAACCCCCAGAATCAGTAAAGACGGACCAGTTGGTGGACAAGGATAAAGAGGGGGTGGTAATGGTGAGGTCAACTGCCGATTTCTACCGAATCGGTGAAGGAACCAATGTAGGGGAATGATCATTCAGGATGACTAAATTATATTGTTCGACCATATTGACTATATCATTGCAGTAGCTATCGGTGGTTGGACAACCCCACGCCGTGGAGTGAGCGTTGAAGTCCTCACAGATGATCTGTGGGGGAGGAAGTTGCGTCATGATTTCTTGCCAAATATCCAAGATGATTGCTGTTCTCGGTGGGCAATATCCAGGTGCTATCGTAAGAGTTCTAGAGGGTAGTTGAATACTAGCTGCAATCAATTGAAATGGCGATGGCACACTACGTTGGATAGTTAGCTGTCTGTAAGATAATGTCGTGTGTACCAGAATAGCTACGCCACCATATCCATCATCACGGTCTTCCCTTATAGTGGTGTAATTGCGAAAATGTATATATCTTTGAGGTTTGAACCATGTTCTGACAGGACAACAACGTGAGGCTTTATATTGTGAAGTGCATTATCTAGACTCTCTTTGTTTGAAATACCCGATCGTGCATTCCATTGAAGAATTTTAAATACCATTATGGAGACTGGAAAATATGTCACAGCATATTCTTGATCGCATTGGGTTGTAGAAAGTCAGATGGTTGAGACGAAGATTGTTGGATCAGTAAAGTAAGGAGCCATGTCCCAGACAGTGCTATTATAGATGCATTTCGGCTTTGAATCTCCCGCTGTAAAACACCTCTGTTGGAGGACACCGACCGGCCGTTCCACTCTAAAATTTCAAAGGCCATTTTCATTAGCGAAAATATTTGTAATCATGTCGCGGATTGCTGGTGGATTAATGTTGCTGGATGCTGAAGGTTGAAGCTGACCTACGATGAGAATAATATATTGCATATATGCACGATAAATTGATCGTTGTTTTAGCAGGATTTGATGTTACCCGATGGGGTTGGGGAGGGTAGGGATTGTAAGTAATCGGAGTAACAGGTAAATGTGGAGGAATACAGGCCAGTTGAGAAATTGGGGGAAATGGGGTTTAAAAGGTTGTAACGGACGTCTTGACGAGTTTACAGGAACTGAAATTTTACGCTGAAAGGAGGGTGGATGGTTGAGTTGTTGGTTAAATGTTGAATGGGGAGAGTTCTGTTGTGTGATATTCCTTGGTGCATCTTCCTTCATTGGTGATTCTGCCGTGGTGTCAAGGGCTCATGTTGGCTTGGAAAGTTTCTTAGTGTTGACATGTTAGAGGTTACAGAAATATTAGGTAACGGGGGAAATTCCACCTGACTTTGATAATTAACTGGTGGTCGTGACGCTGAGTCCGCGTACGCTCTGTTGTTATAAATAACAAGCATAGCCACTTGCGAGATGTAGTTAAATGCCATAAGCTCCCGAACAGAAATCCACTTTTTATATTCTGGGCAGCTTTTATCAGTGGAGACGTGAGCTCCTTTGCAGTGAACACAACAGGGAGTAATTAAATATGAGCACTGACTAATATCATGAGGCCCTGAGGAACGGCTACAGCGTTGGGCATTTCGGCATTGCAGGCTAGAATGATTGAATCTCAAGCATCGTCCACACAATCGCAGAGACATCGCAAATGGTCGCACTGGGCATCTAGTTCCGAGTAAGTGGATATATACTGGCAGTTGTTGTGCACGAAAAGTTAACAGACAAACTGGGATAGGAGAGAATCAATCAATCAATCAATCAATCAATCAATCAATCAATCAATCAATACTGATCTGCATTTAGGGCAGTCGCCCAGGTGGCAGATTCCCTATCTCTCGTTTTCCTAGCCTTTTCCTAAATGAATTCAAAGAAATTGGAAATTTATTGAAAATCTGCCTTGGTAAGTTATTCCAGTCCCTAACTCCCCTTCCTATAAATGAATATTTGCCACAGTTTGTCCTCTTGAATTCCAACTTTATCTTCATATTGTGATCTTTCCTACTTTTATAAACGCCACTCAAACTTATTCGTCTACTAACGTCATTCCACGCCACCTCTCCGCTGACAGCTCGGAACATACCACTTTGTCGAGCAGCTCGTCTTCTTTCTCCCAATTCTTCCCAGCCCAAACTTTGCAACATTTATGTAACGCTTCTCTTTTGTCGGAAATCACCCAGAATAAATCGGGCTGCTTTTCTTTGGATTTTTTCCAGTTTTTGAATCAGGTAATCCTTGTGAGGGTCCCATACACTGGAACCATGCCCTAGTTGGGGTCTTACCAGAGACGTATATGCCCTCTCCTTTACATCCTTACTACAAACCCTAAACACCCGCATAACCATGTGCAGAGATCTGTACCCTTTATTTACAATCCCCGCGATTAATCTTAGTGAAGCGCTTTACACCAACAACTGGTGACAGGGTTTATATCTCCCGTAATATTTCAGCTTCACTAAGTGAGGGGTCGACATTTTTTATTAAACCTTGTCTTTGAATAACACTGTACGGAATGTAAATTTCTAGATTTTATTTTCGAAAAAATTACTTTTCCACTAGTTGATTCGCCACTACTCCTGAAGTGGCTTCAACTCGAAGTCTGTTTCGCCCTATGGGTTTCATGTCCAGGATGTTTTGACGGCACACGATCTGCTCGTTAAATAACAGCCTACCAAGCGCCATTGGATGGAGACTACCCACGTCTTTGTTTACACTTTCGACGATAACAACGAAAGGGCCATGATCATTGGGATTGTACCTATTTTCGCTGCTATTGCGATATACAACTCTTTGATTAGTGTTGGGCTGATGTGCAGATGGGGATAAAGTATTTATTTCTCCCACAGCTGCACCATTAGAACTGTTCGTGGTATCAGTTGAACCGGAACTGTTTATAACATCAAGGAGCATGTCAGACGCCTCTGTAGGACGGGATTCTCTTCCACTAGGGCGCATATTTTGCACTGGGGATTGAATTCACTTAAACATTCAGAGTCAGAATTACCTGATTTGATGGCTGGTTGTGCTGAAACAGTGGGTACTGGTACCTGACCTCTTTGAAGTAATGCAGCAGATGCTCCTTGCGTCTCTGTTGAGTAGGTGTTGACAGGTCGGCAGAAGTTGATTTGGATTCGGAGGATTTTTAGCACTTAAAGTAAAGTCTGGAATCATCGATGGAGAGTTGCTGTAGCATGCTTGTAAGGTAGCGTTAATTACCTTGACCCGTGTCAGGTGGATCGTTCATGATGCACTCACACAAACACACACAAACGGAATTTTCGAACTGCTGCTATTCTTATTTGAAACCAAAGGGAAAGAAAACACAGTCAACTATTAGCGGTAGATAGGTAAAGTCTCATAGTTCATAGGCCAGAGACCTATTACACACGTAAACACAGTACTTAGTACGCTGGAGCAACAGTGGAACACTCGATATGAACATGACCACGCCTCTCAGTGAGCGATTATGATGATGCTTGTTATTTTAAGGGGCTTAACATCGAAGGTCATCGGCCCGACAGTGAACGAAGTATGGAGTTAGATGTAGTATTTACCTCTCACTCGCACTCGTATGTCCTGCAATTAGCATCGCCCTTTTCTACCCCTGCGATGATGCATATTTCCAGATAATCCAAAGTAAGAGTAAAATAGTGAAATAGTTGCGTAGTCTCATAGAAAACTGTCCGTTCTTTATGATGATATCAAATATAAAGTAATAAGTAAAATTATTATAGGCCCTATTTTTCACAATTCCTTTATTTTGGCGCGAATGTATATATTCCCAGATAAACAAAATATCACGCGATATATAAAAATCCAATGATCAAAACAGATAAAGATGTTTTCGAATGCCCAATGTTGATATAAAATACTCTGTTTCCCTGAAGAATAAATTTTACATAAGAAAAATGTTGTTTCTAATTAAATACTAGTTGAAAAATCTCGGATGGTAACACAGAAAAGTTAGGTAGCGATGAACCTATTTTATTACCGACTGTACGTTGGTGTCTAACCGAGACGAAAAGTTTATTAAAAAATTTAAACAAACCAGAATTCGGTATCAGGTAGTCTTCGTAAGTCATTGAAGTTGCAGTCAGGACTCAGTGAAAAGTTTTGTTTGATTAGGTGTTCCTTATCTTGTACTCCGACTGCGTTTAATAGAGGGAAAAGAAAGACTCCCTCCTTCCTAAGAGCTCAGAGTTACAATGCTGGTTGTGGTGTGAAATTCAACTGGAAGGTCGGATAACAGAGTGAACCAACTACTGTATATATTTAACATTTCTCAGTATCAAGTTTCAAAATTCATTTTGAAGAATGAAAAATTATACTTGATTAGTTTTCTTCATTTATACATAATTGTGAAGTAAAGTGATTCTCGAGTTCTTTGTCAATTTTTTGAATTGTATGTATATATATATAATTATTATTTTATTATGTTAATTATAAATACAGAAACTATAAAAGCGTAATATTGTCAAACTACGCAGTAAAGAACGAATTCCAGTACTGAATATATTTATTTGTTTCTTAATGAAAGTGAACGTTATCCGGGCAGCTAAACAGAAAGCAGCAGATGACCGCTACATTGTACAACAGGCAAGAAGAGACTCTCTCGTCAAACAGCGGGTGCAATTGCAACCACGGGCTGCAAGTCACCCAATATCACGCTCCACAGTGGCACGACGACTGCATGGGGGTTTTCTCTTTGCCCGACGACCATTACGTTGTGTTTCGCTGACACCTGCACACCGGCGGCACCGCTTGCGATGGTGCCAAGAGCATCAGGTCTGGATTGGCCCGACGAGGAGATGAGAGCTGATTCTAGACGTACCCTCATCCGCGAGAGGTGGGAACACGTAATGCACCCAAGAACATTGTCGAACATGATTCTTTTGGTGGTCCAAGTGTTATGGTGTGGGGTAGCATAATGTTTCATGAGCGTACAGACCTCCAAACCTTTGAACTGTGTACACTCACCGGTCGACGTTATTGTGACAGTGTACTCCTTCCCCATGTAATCTTTTCAGGGGTGCATTCGGCCCTAACTTCATTTTTATGGATGACAATGCACGACCGCATCGAATAGCGCAGGTGGAGGAGCTCTTGGAACGAGAGCATACTCGGCGAATGGACTGGCCTGCCCGTTCTCCCGACGTAAATCCCATCGAGCACGTGTGGGACATGTTGGGCAGACGTATTGCAGCACATCCACATGCAACAAAGACCATCCAACAGGTCTTAACCGTGCTGGTGGAAGAATGGAACGCCCTACCACAAGAACTCCTTACCAATCTTGTGGCCAGAATGGTAACACGTTGCAGAGCATGCATCGCTGTCCGTGGTGATCACACACCCTTTCAAGAACCATATCCTTTCTTTTATGATGTCCAGGGGACCATCATGAGTCGCTGTGACTTATGTCTCAGTATAAAAGTGTCATTTCTGTTCATATCATCTCATATTCCTTTCAGTTGCCTACCGCACCATATTGTAGCTGTTCTTCCTATGTATGGTTCAAGTTTAATCGAGCTATGTTACTTGGCAGTGACACAACATGCGAAAGTTACTTTCTTCGTTAAGTTTTGCACAGTAGTGTAGTTGATGTACCCATTAATAGTTCATGCGAAGAAGTGTAATTTTATTATAGTTATTTCCATCCCTCAAGATCATAACACTAAAATTAAACACACTAGATTGTATTTCTCATATGAATACAGCACTTGTGTTCAAAGGTATTTTCTAAGTTTTGAGCAGCCATTTGTTCTCTACGTAAATGACCTTCCCTGTCCGTCACCGCCAACTATTTTGGATTTATCCTTCACGGGTCACACCTCCATTCATTGATATTTGAAGCTGACGTCGATTTGTCCCAGTTTTAGGGCCGAGTGTCCTTCCAGGCGCCAACCCTTCAGTATGAGAGGGATATAATCACTACAGCTTGTCGTTATGATGGTTGGTAGTGTGGTGTGTTGTATGAACTATGGATTAAGAGAAGTGTATTGAGATGAACACAAACACCCAGTCCCAGGGCCTGAGAAATTAACCGTACAGAGTTAAAATCCTTGACACTGCCTGGAATCCAGCACGCTGCCCTATGAACCTAAGGTCAGTACATTCCCCATGCAGCCAAGGAAGGAGTCGTACGGCAACTATTTCGGACGAAGCAATAAATGCTGGAACGACTCCTTATTTCACCCCGAAGGAATGTTTCTTCATAATTTTCAAATCGCTTTACGTCGCACCGACAAGCCACGGTAACTTCCGTCCGAGTCCTAGCCCTTTCCTGTCCTATCATCTCAAAAATACATGTTTGAGTTGGTGCGAGATTAGACCAGTAGCAAAAAATATTTATTTATTTATTTACTAGCAAGATACCCGTGCTTCGCTACGGTATTATACTGACATTTATAATTGAATGCTTATTGTTTTAGATATATAATCAGCCGAAATTCGCGATCTGATTCGTTTTCTGCGAGAATCCACCAAACTTCCAGATCTGACTCGTTTTCTATTAGATTACGGCACGTTTCCTCCCATTTATCAATCTTCCTTTCCAGCAATCGATTTCGTACTTCCCGGGCTAGGCTCAGGTATTCCTCCCGGTCAGTTGGGTCCGTAAATCTTTGCCATCTTTTCCTATAATCATTTTAATACGGAAAAAATCCTTCAGGAGATCCGGCGTGGTGTCATACTGGGCGCCTTGGCGGCACTGAACCCGCGGCCGGACTGCATTCTTAGTCATTACCCGTCCAGGAGCCGTTTCCAGCGCGGTCCGCACATTTGACGACGGTCCGGAACATTATTATTATTATTATTATTATTATTATTATTATTATTATTATTATTATTATTATTATTATTATTATTATTTTTGCTAGGGGCTTTACGTCGCACCGACACAGATAGGTCTTATGGCGACGATGGGATGGGAAAGGATAGGAGTTGGAAGGAAGCGGCCGTGGCCTTAATTAAGGTACAGCCCCAGCATTTGCCTGGTGTGAAAATGGGAAACCACGGAAAACCATCTTCAGGGCTGCCGATAGTGGGATTCGAACCTACTATCTCCCGGATGCAAGCTCACAGCCGCGCGCCTCTACGCGCACGGCCAACTCGCCCGGTATTATTATTATTATTATTATTATTATTATTATTATTATTATTATTATGTGTTGCTGGAGTGGCTGATGACAGGGAAACCGGAGTATCCGGAGAAAAACCTGTCCCGCCTCCGTTTTGTCCAGCACGAATATCACATGGAGTGACCCGGATTTGAACCACGGAATCCAGCTGTGAGAGGCCGGCGCTCTGCCGCCAGAGCAACGGAGGATCCTTATAAGTACATTAAGAACAGTAATATCAATTGGTCTCACCTCCTTCTACACCGCACCGCCCTTAAGTTTATTTACCGCCACCCTCCCCCCCCCAAAAAAAAAATTAAAAGAAGGCTTGTTTCTTTATGTTTAAGGAAGATTCCAAACACCAGTGTTCACGTCTATTACCTTCAGTTTTGAGATATAAGTATCCCCATAAAAATAATTTACTTTTTTCACTTCAGTTCACACTATCCACCCCCCCCCCCCTAAGTGAATTTTCCCGCAAAAAATACTTGTTTCTTTAATAGTAAAGGATCATCTAAATACCAATTATCACGACTCTAACTTCTTCAGTTTTTGATTTATGTGTCCTCATGAAAGGAATTCAACTCCTTTACACTCCCGCCCTCCAAGATGGTTTCCCCCCCAAAACGCGTTTTTCTTTGTTTTTAAAGGAGATCCAAATACCAATTTTCACGTCTATAACAACTTTAGTTTTTATTAGATGTATGTATCCTCATACAATTAAGTCAATTAATATTTCAATTATTTCACCCCCCCCCCTTCATTGGATTTTCCGGGAATACGTGTTTCTTTACTTTTAAAGCAGATTGCAAATATCAATTTTCACGTCTGTAACATCTTCATTTTTGAGATATCAGTAGCCTAATTAAAAGAATTCAACACCATTTTCAGTCACATTTACCCCCCCCCCCCCCACTCAAGTGGTATTTCCGGAAACTAAAAATACACGTTTCTTTATGTTTAATAGAGATAAAAATACCATTTTCACTTCTGTAAAATGTTAAGTTTTTTAGATGTACTGTAAAAATTCTCATTTTAAAATTTCTCCCCTTTTGAGTTCCCCTTAAGTGGAGTTTCCAAAAAGAAAAAAAAACCTATGTTTCTTTACATTTACAGGAGATTCCAAACACCCACTTTTTACGTCTGTAACATTTTACGTTTCCAAGATATTCTGTAGATATAGTCTTTCAAAAAATTCACCCCAATTTTTCACTCCTGTTTAACCGCCATTAATGGGATTTTCCAAAAACTAAAACGTACGCGTTTCTTTGTTTTTAAAGGAGATCCCATATACAAATTTTCAGGTCTGTAACATCTTTCGTTTTTGAGATATATGTATCCTCATTAAAGGCATTCAACCCATTTTTCACCCTTTTACACCCCTCCTATTGGGATTTACAGGAAACAAAAAAAATACGTGTTCCTTTATTTTTAGAGGAGATTCTAACTATCAATTTTTACACCTGTAAACTTTAAAGTTTTAATATGTAGACACACTCATTTTAAAATATTCACCCCCCCTTTTCACGCCCCAATATTTGGATTTTCCAAAAACGAAAAAATACGTGTTTCTTTACTTTTAAAGTAGATCCCAAATAACAATTTTCAGGTCTGTAATATCTTCAGGTTCTGAGATATAAGTAGCCTCATTAAAGGCATTCAACCCCTTTTTCACCCCTTTTCACTCCTTCTATTGTGATTTTCCGAAAAGAAAAAAATACGTGTTTCCTTATTTTTAAGGAAGATTCTAAATACCAATTTTTACATCTGCAAACTTCAAAAGTTTGGAGATAGAGATTCACTCATTTTTAAAATTCACCCTCTTTTCACCCTCCCATTAATTTATTTTTCCAAAAACAAAAAAATACGTGTTTCTTTATTTTTAAAAGAGATCAAAAGTACCAATTTTCAGGTCTGTAATATCTTTAGTTTCTGAGATATAAGTACCGGTATCCCGATTAAAGGCATTCAACCCATTTGTCCCCATGTTCACCCTTTTTCGCCCCCTCCTATTGAGATTTTCTGAAAACAAAAAAATACGTGTATCTTTATTTTTAAAGAAGATTCTAAATACCAACTTTTACATCTGTAAACGTTTAAAGTTTTGAGATATGGATACACTCATTTTAAAATTTCACCCCCCTTTTCAACCCCTTAGCGACGGAATATCCAAAAATCCTCTCTTAGCGAGCACCTACATCTTAATATGAATCTATCCCCAAAATTTCATTTCTTTATGTCCAGTAGTTTTGGCTCGGCGATGATGAATCAGTCAGTCAGTCAGTCAGGACAAGTTATTTTATATATATATAGATTTATTTATTTTATTTATTTATTTATTTATGTATTTACTTATTTATTTATATTACTGATTCATTTACTGCTTTATTTCAGGTTCTTCACCTGGAAACGGAAAGGGTAATGCTCCAGAGAACATCACCGTTACTTTCGAGAACGCAACGTCTGTGTGTATTTCGTGGTCCGCTACAGAGACTGCCGAGAAGTATGACGTCATCTACAAGCCAATAGAGGCCAGGTAGAGTGCCTCTACAAAGCATGCTGTAGATATTTTGGTACTGGAAAAGACATTGGGTAAAAAGGTGTTTACTAGCCATCTGCACTGTGCATTTCAGTTACAGAGTAGTAACGCTGGTGGCTGGCAACTTGAGGTCCGTCACACTGCACAACATAGCTGCTGATACGCAGTACCAAGTCACGGTGACTGCTACACGGGACGGCCGCAAATATCGCAGTCGTCCAATTGTCTTCAAATCGCAGGGTGAGTACTACACTATTATATCTCACCATGTATCAATTATGTTCGTACCTTATTTTAATCTGTGTATCCTGTGCATTTACCTTGTAGGTAGAAAAATGTCAACAGCCGCTTTTCGAGATTAAATGTAACCCATTAGCGCCAAAATAAAAGGTAGTATCATTGTAAGGTTCATATAGTGGTGTCTACCGACAGTATAAATGCGACCGGGCGAGTTGGCCGTGCCCGTAGAGGCGCGCGGCTGTGAGCTTGCATACGGGAGATCGTGGGTTCGAATCCCACTGTCGGCAGCCCTGAAGATGGTTTTACGTGGTTTCCCATTTTCACACCAGGCAAATGCTGGGACTGTACCTTAATTAAGGCCATGGCCGCTTCCTTCCAACTCCTAGGCCTTTCCTATCCCATCGTCGCCATAAGACCTATCTGTGTCGGTGCGGCGTAAAGCCCGTAGAAAAAATGTAAAAATGCACAAAAGTATCTTTGTTTTCTTTTTCATGAGATATTTTAGCTGGTATGGATGGTAGCGTCCGCCTCTGTAGTGTAGTGGTTAGTGTCATTAGCTGCCACCCCCGGAGGCCCGGGTTCGATTCCCGGCTCTGCTACGCAATTTGGAAAGTGGTACGAGGTCTAGAACGGGGTCCACTCAGCCTCGGTAGGTCAACAAAGTGGAGGTCGGTTCGATTCCCACCTCAGCCATCCTGGAAGTGGTTTTCCGTGGTTTCCCATTTCTCTTCCAGGCAAATGCCGGGTTGTGCCTAACTTAAAGCCACGGCCACTTCCTTCCCTCTTCCTTGTCTCTCCCTTCCAATCTTTCCATCCCCCACCAAAACCCCTGTTCAACATAGCAGGTGAGGCTGTCTGGTCGAGGTACTGGTCATCCATCCCAGTTGTATCCCCAACCCAAAGTCTCACACTCCAGGACACTGCCCTCGATGTGGTAGAGGTGGGATCCCTCGAACGGATTAAGAAGAAGATGGATGGTAGCACTGAGTGCTTAATCACCTGCTCCATTACACAGTATAAGATTATGTTGTCAATCTTATTGGATCATCTAGTCTATGCTTAATTTATGTAATGTGCTATTTTTAAAATAGTGAGATGTTCTGCCGTACATTTTAACATTGAAATATAGATCTCTTCACCCATATCATGATTGTCTCATCTTCCAAGGTTTTACTATCCAGGTATCTTACTCTTGAACGGGAGGACACACCTGAAAAGTGTATCCTCAGTTCTATATTGAATCTGTGAACGTAAATGGTTTAAAACAAGAGTTCATATTTAATTCTGATATGAAGAATATGCCAGGAGTGGCTACCACTAGTTTATTTCATCCAAATATGAATTACTTCGTGCGTACTTCAAGAGCAGAGTACAGCCCCCTGTAATGGGAATAGTTTGAGAACTGTCCTCTGCCGTCCAAGAGGTTGCTGATCGGTCAATTGTCCACACGAATAACGGAGAAATTTCCTCTATCAGCGAACTCCTCATCATACGTAGTGGTGATCACGCTGTGCTCTCTCCTGCAAAAAGGTGTCCAAGTATTGTGGACCCTTACCCTCAACCAGTCCACTCCGAAAACCATAAAGAGTGGGACGTAAAAGCCAATACTCTACCAGTCCAAAAGGAACATTTCACCTTTACTTTACTGAATGAAGATTATCAGAGTCATTTGAGGGTAACTTAAAAATTTCAATATATTATTTGATTCAAAAAGTATATAAAGTGTGAGTCTTCTTCCTCTTTGAATTTTAGATCATCGACTACCCTTCAAACGTCAAGAGCACGGAAGATCTGAATTCCTTTGCCTATCTATGATATTGCACCATGGCACTGAGTAGAGCTTGCAGAGAAAACTAATCTCTCAGATTAGATGGCGTGAGATGACATCATCATATCAAGTTCGTTGTAAAAACCTATATATATCCGGTGGTTACAAAATGCAAATGATCTGACAATGTAACATTTGATGGGAATGCTGAAAACAAGAGTACAGAGGTATTAACGGAAGTGAACTCACATTAAGTGAGATTTGTAGAATTGGGACATGTGTTGTCGGCGTGGCTCAGTCGGCTGAACAGCGTCGGCACTGACCCTCGCGCCGTTCGTTTCGATTTCAATCTTCTCTCAAAAGTGTTCTTGTTTTGCAATCGAAGCTTCGACTATCAAATATACGCCTGTTCGTGCCACTTTCGACCAACAGAGCACTGTCTTTCGGATGTGAATATTAACTGCCCCACTCAAAATACCATAGTGTGCGGCCTCAGTAGTGCTGTTCATTCCTTCGCTATGTACACACTGGATGAGTACGTTGATATGCACCTAATTTACGGTGAATCAAGAGTGAACGCACTGCAAGCACAGTGCATTTACCAAAAGAGAGTTCCACACAGACGACAACCGACCGCAGTTACTTTTAGTAATATGGAACGCCGTTTGCGTACAACAGGGTCACTCTTCCAACTCACTACAGTAACAGAGGCACCTGTAATTTCTGGAACTAGTGCAGAGGTTGTGTTGAATACTATCACGGATAACCCACACATGAGAACACGGGCAGTGGCACAACAGGCCAATATCAGCTAGTCGTCTGTACTACGTATCTTGCATGACAGTCGCTGTCACCCTTATCACCTGCAACTACATCAGGACTCCACGGACCAATTTTTGTCCTCGGATGAAATTTTGAATGGATACTGAGGCAAACAGCAAGTAGCGTTTCAAATTACGGTTTCACAATAACAGTACCGTGAATCGCCACAACATGCATAGTTGGAGCCTTGACATTCCCCACTGGATAAGAGAGGCAGCATTTGAGGTACGATGGGGAATAAATATTTGGTGCGGTACATTGGGAAACCACCTAATTGGCCTACATTTCTTTGGGGCCCATTGAAAGGAGTCCACTACCTACATTTTCGTTGTCACAAATGACCACAGTTGTTGGAGGATGTGCATCTTAGGACAGCAGATTACCAGGTGGTATCAGCATGATGGAGCTTTGCACTCAGGTCAAGGTATAAGAAAAGGTGGACCTGTCCCCTCACCGGTCAGATCACCAGATTTAATACAATTGGATTTCTTTCTGTGCGCCCATTTAAAACAAATAGTATTAGCACAATAGCCGGAAGATCTTGAGAGCCACCTAACATGCTCCAGCAAGTCAGAGTCTCAGTTCAACGATGCGGTGTGCCCAAATGTGAATTACCGGTAATCAAGAAGGTCACCGTACGAGCATCTTTTGCGTTAGTGAATTTGTTTTCGCTTACTCCACGTCTCTTCTACAGGCCATACTGTTCCCGTTTAGATCTAACTATCATCGGCCCTTTTCAGGGCCACATAAACATCCAGTCGCTAAAAATATTTATATCAGACAACATGCCAGCCAAGTAAAATATTGAAAAACAACACCTCAGGGGATTCAAACCAGATCGCGGTTTATCCGACCGAGTGTGAATTTACTGCCGGTTCCAACTGAGCTAACGAGAGATCTAGGTGGTCACCAGAAGATTACACTTCATCCGGTAATCTTTGCATAGATCTAATGTATTCTTCTGCGTGTATAAAGGTTTCATTCGCAATGAGTTCATTCAGGAGCACTACTGCTCCCAAATCCATGCCACAAGGCCGTCAGAGCTCTACGGAGTGTACTAAAAACATCCGTAGTATGTGCACACGGGTATGACCCGATGTTTGTAGGTTGTCTATAAAAGGCTTGTGTGCCAAGTTTGGTCTAAAACTACATTCAAAGAGGCAGAAGACTCGCATTGTATATGAGTCCAGGTTGTAAGAGGTACGAGTGCACATATATCTTGTAGTAATAGAGCATGATGTGTCGAACGAATATATATCGACTTTTTAGTAATCCTCGGAAGTTAATTTCGTGTGCAAAGGTATACGATGCTTTAGGTGTAGATAATACGCCTCTTTCCTCTGAATGGAAAGCTTTGCTTTGATAACAGCCATGTTACGCACCATTCTTGCCAAACTGGATTTGTTTATTTGTATGAGCAGCCTGTCCATGATAACAGCTGAAGGATGGTGCTACTGACTTATGACATGTTATGTAACATTCTTCCCAAACTGGTTTTCTCTATTTAAGCTATTTAAGTCTTTAGGCTTTCTGAATCGTGAAATTACTAGCGCCCCCCCCCCCACCAGTGTAGCAGTGGGTTCATCAGTGGAATGCTACACCTTTACAGGACGCTGGCGCTAGTACGTCGTTGAGATACCACAGCAAGCCTCCTATGTAAGACAATGCAGTGACGGTGCACTAGGGGAAGCATGTGCCTCCATTTGTATAAATTCCTGCCTTTGGCCCATATCAAAAACATAAGGTTCCATGAAGGAAACCATAACTTAATTTCCTCGATTGCAAATATTAAAAACATTTTTTGGTTTTGTTTACGTTTACGGGCAGCCTGTCCACGATCAATTGTTAGTATTTTGTTTCCATTGTAGGGTCATTAGACACCCTTGGTCATCGTTCTCGGGTACTGAAGATGTATCGAATAGTCTGTGTTAATGTGGGATTTGTTGCTGTTACGTTCCTTAGGAGTTTAGACATATGTGGTCATCAGCCCCATGCTCTAATTAGTGTAGGAATGGCCTGACAATCTGTGTCGGTACGGGATATGTACATCTGTACAAGTGTGTGCTCTTATAATCATTCAGTGCGTAGGGTTGGGATAGGCGCACCGGGACGTGAAAAATGCTACTATTGCCATTTTCATCATTGCATAAAGGGAGAAGAAACAATGCAAAATGTGTTGACGTGTACGTAAACAATCTTCTTTACGTCAACGAAAGAATGCATGGGATAGGATATCAAAATGAATAAAGTGAAGTATCAAAGCACATCGAACGTTTTGTTTCAAACGAATAATGTACATGTTATAAACCTAAATAAAATAAACGTACCTAGAGTTCACCTTTCCAAATAAAGCATTAACACGTCTTGCTGCGTTTGCAGTGCTTCGTCGTTATTCACAAATTTTCACTGTGACATACAGTACCTACTCGCTATGACAGTACTTTGATTACGGTATGTACGTAGGTATGTTCAGCCCTCGGCCCGATGGCTGGTTGGATTTCCAAAGGCCCAACCATCAGCTGCCATAGAGAGCCTAAGCATCACTGACGAGGTATGCTACGGAAATGAGAAGCGAGGTACTTCCCCGTTGCTTGCCTCACTGATCCAGATGTCGTTATAATATATCAGTCTGCCAAGCCCACTGAAAGGCATGCAGTATGCACCAACAGCCCTTATGACCGAAACTTTCATACCGTTCATAAAAGTGACTGTCTGCAGTAAACTTTGTTCGAGTTCATTCCATTGTCAGAAGCGACTGGTTGTTTCGCACAATTTGTACGACGTTGATGATGGATCGAAGAGAACTGTTGGCAATATTGGCTGTAACTTATCAGTGTTCATAATGGCTGCCAGCTGTGAGCAACATGTGGTTTTTGCTGCTGTAAAGCTTGAGTCACCTGCAAACTGCTTTTAAAGCCAATAAAATTCGGGAGAAATTAGGTACGAATTCCAAGCAAATTGTTTTGAACGTGCACAGTAGCTTGCGGGATGAGAACCCGCAGTGGACGGTGGAGGAAGTGGTGTAAATGGCCGCGCAACTGACCGGCGTGTCTGCGTACAGTGTTTACACGGTTCGGGAGGAATTTAAACTGCACGGAAAAATCAAGTTTCCAGTTAAAGGTCGGCCGGCGTACAAAGGAAAGAGAGTTCGTGTGTCACAATACTCTGATTTTATTCTAAGTGGTAGGGCCTATTCGTAGGAAAATCCATAGTTTCATTCTTACGAACGAATTTCCAACTGTCAGGAAAGTCACAGTGAATTGTCGAGCAGTAGTTTCAGTGGTACAGAATAAATGTATGAATATTAGCAACGGCTCTCAGTACATATTATATCTTATCTTGCCGGAAGAATAATTAAATTTCATAATCTCCCTACCTCAGTATTCGTCAGTAACCTGTAGGTTACGTGATATTGACATGTAACTGGTACAAACAATAAAGGAATAAATGGATAAGGTATGTAATGAAAGTAAAACGATGTGGATAATTTATTCTGATGCTGCACTATTTATGAACGAAGCATTTTTGCTCGGCGTCAACAATAAGTTGGTTGTGGCAGGCAGAACCGAGATGGTGAAGGGGAAAGAGGAGAAGTTCTCACACGCGGAAGGTTGCTTTCCTCATTTCCTGAGTAGACTTCACCATAGTCTTAAACTCTCCAGTTTCAGGGTCAATGAAAACCTACGAATTAGTGCGACCTTGAACAGCTAGAAAAATGTTCTCTCCTTCTGTGAATACAATTAACTCCGAACGCTCATCATATATAGGAGGGCTGATTCACAAGCCATGGCGACTATTGTTTTTTCTCTCGAAAAAGCTCCAACGGAGGAAATGTACTAAGTACACTGTGTACAAAAAGGACATTATAAAGATGACGACATGAGGTATGGATGCCGGAATCTCTGATTAGGTAAAAGGATGAACATGGCTTTTTAAATCATTGTTTTATTTGTTCATTTTTGTACAACCTGTGTACGTATTGCGCAAACTGTTTAACATTCTTCAAAGTAGTCTCCTATGTTGTATGTGGTTCGTTGCCACCGATGAGGAAGATGGAAAATACTATATGTTGCACAGGATTCGTCAAAGTGCACTACCACACGTCGAAATGCTCGTACGATGCCTTGTTGGTTGGCAAAAATTTAAGACGCAGTAGCTACTTCAATTTGGGAGTAGGATCGAAGTCACACGGACTAAGATGTATGAGCGCAGCTCGACTTTCGTTACTTCCATTACGCACCGCTGACAGGAAGCGTCATCACGACCAGAATGATGCACTCATACCCCATCTGCCGTCAGCATTACGAAGTTCATGTAACGTACCTTCATATGTATATATTACGTGTTTGGCATTGTATCACTTTCGGGAAATAAAAAATCGTTGCTATGACTACTGAATCAACCCTCGTATTATATTATATTATACATACATACATACATTATCATTATAGACTGTTATGCCTTGCAGCGTTCAGTCTGCAAGCCTCTGTGAATTTACTAAACATCGCCACAATCCTCGATTTGCAACTAGTGTTGTGGCCTCATTTAGTTCTATACCTCTTATCTTTAAATAGTTAGAAACCGAGTCTAACCATCGTCGTCTTGGTCTCCCTCTACTTGTCTTACCCTCCATAGCAGAGTCCATTATTCTCCTAGGTAACCTATGCCGGTTTATGCTTACAGCTTCATCCATCGAGTTCATTCCTAAATTAGCCTTTATCTCCTCATTCCGAGTACCCACCTGCCATTGTTCCCACCTGTGTGTACCAGCAATCATTCTTGCTACTTTCATGTCCGTTACTTCTAACTTATCAATAAGATATCCTGAGTCCACCCAGCTTTCGCTCCCGTAAAGCAAAGTTGGTCTGAAAACAGACCGATGTAAAGATAGTTTCGTCTGGGAGCTGACTTCCTTCTTACAGAATACTGCTGATCGCAACTGCGAGCTCAATGAATTAGCTTTACTACACCTTGATTCAATCTCACATATTATATTACCATCCTGGGAGAACACACAGCCTAAATACTTCAAATTATCGACCTGTTCTAGCTTTGTATCACCAATCTGACATTCAATTCTGTTGAATTTCTTACCTACTGACATCAGTTTAGTTTTCAAGAGGCTAATTTTCATACCATACTCATTGCACCTATTTTCAAGTTCCAAGATATTAGACTGTAGGCTTTCGGCACAATCTGCCATTAAGACCAAGTCGTCAGCATAGGCCAAACTGCTTACTACATTTCCACCTAACTGAATCCCTCCCTGCCATGTTATACCTTTCAGCAGATGATCCATGTAAACTACAAACAGCAAAGGTGAAAGATTACAGCCTTATCTAACCCCTGTAAGTACCCTGAACCAAGAACTAATTCTACCATGAATTGTTACTGAAGCCCAATTGTCAACATAAATGCCTTTGATTGCTTTTAATAATCTATCTTTAATTCCATAGTCCCCCAGTATAGTGAACATCTTTTCCCTCGGTACCCTGCCATATGGTTTCTCTAGATCTACGAAACATAAACACAACTGCGCATTCCTCTCGTAGCATATTTCAATTACCTGGCGCATACTGAAAATCTGATCCTGACAGCCTCTCTGTGGTCTGAAACCATGCTGGTTTTCATCCAACTTCCTCTCAACGACTGATCGCACCCTACCTTCCAAGATGCCAGTGAATACTTTGCCTGGTATACTAATCAATGAGATACCTCGATAGTTGTTGCAATCCTTCCTGTTCCCTTGCTTATAGATAGGTGCAATTACTGCTTTTGTCCAATCTGAAGGTACCTTACCAACATTCCACGCTAATGTTACTACTCTATGAAGCCACTTCATCCCTGCCTTCCCACTATACTTCACCATTTCTGGTCTAATTTCAGCTATTCCTGGTGCCTTATGACTATGGAGTTTATTTACCATCCTCTCCACTTCCTCAAGCATAATTTCACCAATATCATTTTCCTCCTCCCCATGAGCTTGGCTGTTTGAAACACCACCAGGATGATTTCCTTTTACATTGAGAAGATGTTCAAAATATTCCCTCTACCTCTCCAGTGATTCCCTGGGATCTATTATGAGTTCACGTGAATTACTAAAAACACTGTTCATTTCCTTTTTTCCCTCCCTTCCTAAGATTCTTTATTACTGTCCAGAAAGGTTTCCCTGCTGCCTGACCTAGCCTTTCCAGGTTATTACCAAAATCTTCCCATGACTTCTTTTTTGATTCAACAACTATTTGTTTCGCTCTGTTTCTTTCATCTACGTACAAATCCCTGTCTGCCTCGGCCCTTGTTTGAAGCCATTTCTGATAAGCCTTCTTTATACGTTTGCAGGCTGCTCTCACTCTATCATTCCACCAAGATGTTCGCCTTTTCCCATCCTTACACACAGTCATTCCTAGGCATTCCCTTGCTGTTTCTACTACAGCATCCCTGTATGCCACCCATTCACTTTCTATATCCTGAACCTGCTTACTGTCTACTGTTCGAAACTTCTCACTAATCATATCCATGTACTTCTGTCTAATTTCCTCGTCCTGGAGATTTTCTACCCTTATTCGTTTGCAGACAGATTTCGCTTTCTCTACCCTATGCCTAGACACTACAGATCAGATAGTGGTCTGTATCATCGAAAAATCCGCGAAAAACTCGTACATTCCTAACAGATTTCCTTAATTCGAAGTCTGCTAAGATATAGTCTATTATGGATCTGGTACCGCTAGCCTCCCATGTGTAGCGGTGAATAGCCTAATGCTTGAAGAATGTATTCGTAAGAGCTAAACCCATACTAGCACAGAAGTCCAGCAAACGCTTCCCATTCCCATTACCTTCCATATCTTCCCCACATTTACCGATCACCCTTTCGCATCCTTCAGTTCTATTCCCAAATCTAGCATTAAAATCACTCATGAGCACTATTCTATCCTTGCTGTTGACCCTGACCACGATGTTACTCAATGCTTCATAAAACTTGTCAACTTCATCCTCGTGTGCACCCTCACATGGTGAATACACGGACACAATTCTTGTCTAATTCCTCCAACTGACAAATCTACCCACATCATTCGCTCATTTACGTGCCCAACAGAAACTATGTTGCGTGCAATGGTATTCCTGATAAAGAGCCCTACCCCAGACTCTGTCCTTCCCTTTCTAACGCCCGTCAAGTACACTTTATAATCTCTTATCTCTTCCTCGTTATCTCCCCTTACCCGAATATCACTTACTCCTAGCACATCCAGATGCATCCTCTTTGCTGACTCAGCCAGTTCTACCTTCTTTCTTCCATAAGCCCCATTAATATTGATAGCTCCCCATCGAATTCCATTTCGCTCGCCAAGTTGTTTGCAAGGAGTCCCTCGCCTGTCAAATGGGAGTGGGACTCCATTACTCCCATAGGTCCGAGGCTTGCTTAAAATGTTCTGAGCTCGGTAAATTCATGAAGCAGGATGCTACCCTACTTGCACATAGTCCAAGTGAGGATCTCTCCTCTGACGGGTTATGGACCACCGGTGAATTGTATAGTCCTAGCCGCCTGAGCACAAGGAGGGCCATGATTCAGAATATGACCGAGATGCCCACTCCCATTCCATAGCAACTGGTATCCCGACTCTCAGAATCACTTACTAGGCCACTCAGCCGTTGCCCATAGTTCACGAACTAGGACGTGACAACAGTAACCCACAAACATGAACCATATATTATATTATATTATATTATATTATATTATATTATATTATATTATATTATATTATATTATATTATATTATATTATATTATATTATATTATATTATATTATATGATAGTATATTATCATGGACTTGATCGACAGATTACTGTTATGAAGATAGCACCTCATTCCATTCCGAAGCTTGTCTGACGTATCTCATTGACACTGGTTCTGAAACAGGATTCACTCTACCTCCAGCCCTGAAGATGGGGTTCCGTGGTTTCCTGTTTTCACACCAGGCATTACCTTAATTAAGGCTACGGTCGCTTCCTCCCCAATACTCGCCCTTTTCTATCTCATCGTCGCCGTAAGACCTGTCTCTGTCGCTGTGACGTAAAACAAATAGCAAAGAAGCAAATAATAATAATAATAATAATAATAATAATAATAATAATAATAATAATAATAATAATAATAATAATAATAATAATAATAATAATAATAATAATAATAATAATAATATGATGTTTATTGCATTATTTTGTTTGAACCCCGTCGTATGCCAGTCTTTCATCGTGAGTCCCTGGCCTATCAAACAGAAAAAGGTCACCAAGTTATGGTCAAAATAATGTCAGTAGGTTGAGGAACAGTAGGCCCTAAACCGCCGAAGTATTTTGCTAGACGTACTAATACAAGCAACATTCAGAATCAATATTGAGTTCAGTGAATTATAAATAATAGCGTTATTTGTTTAAAGTCCCTTTAATTCCCACCGAATTTTAGAGGCATCAGGGAGTCAGATTTTTGTCCCGCAGAAGTTCTGAAACCCAATGGTCCTAAGTTGTCCCATCTAAACGTCATTAAAAGCCACCAATTAGAAAGGCAACTAACCGTCTATGCTTCTAGTTCGGCGTGTATATATATTCAGATCAGAAATATAGCCGTTTTTGCGATGAGTTATTGATGAAACTTCTCATTGGTAGATATTTCGGCTGAGTCGCACCTAGCTAGGGTCCTAGGATGATATATATTCGGGTCCTGGTAAGTCGACGTTTTCAACGATAATAATTTTTAACTACAGTGTGCATTTAAAAAAAGGCGCAAGGACAGAGTTAAATTCTCTAAGTCCTTCCTCCATAGCACTGAGCGGCTGAAATCTGGGCGGAAACGACTAGACTATATTTTTTCCCACGTGTATCAACATTAATCGGAATAAATATTAGAATGGTGCTTATTAGCCGAGACCAATGCGGCCGTGGTTCGGTTTTCGGACCATGCATGTGGAATTTTTGAGCTGAATAGCCATGTCCCTGTTTGGATTCCACATAAAACTTGTGGATCGGTGGCTATCGCCATTATATTAAAAAGTATTTTAAAGTACATCTTGCTTCCGTACCTCAGTGCGCATAGCATTCGATTGAATGCACTGGCCACGCCCCTAGCCGCGCAAGTGAAGCTACAGCGTGCGAATCTGCCCGCGCCACCTGTCGGTGGATGCTCACACTACTCTGTAAACCCGTGAGCGCAACACACTCTCTCGCCTAAACGTTGAACTACACCTCCTTCAGTGTGCTGAGGTGACAGTCCCATTCATACTGTTCAAACTTCTTGGGGATTCCCTTTTAATATTGCACTGAGTTAAGTTCAAGGAAGTAGAAACCGTCTGAATTTACAAGTTGCTTATTTACCTTCATCTTATGGTGATACTTTTCAGGGAATCAAATCACTTTCAGTACTTGCGTCACGTTTAGGAACGAATTACTTTTAATCAAATCGAGGAGTTTGACTACGGTATTTCTCTCTCCTCCTTCTTTAAAGTCTAAAGCGCAAGATTCTGGACTGTTATTTTAAGACAATTTGGATTAGGTCATCATCATCATCATCATCATCATCATCTGTTTACCCTCCAGGGTCGGCTTTTCCCTCGGACACAGCGAGGGATCCCACCTCTACTGCCACAAGGGCAGTGTCCTGGAGCTTCAGACTCTTGGTCGGGATGAAACTGGGGAGAATGACCAGTACCTCGCCCAGGCGGCCTCACCTGCTATGCTGAACAGGGGCCTTGTGGAGGGATGGGAAGATTGGAAGGGATAGGCAAGGAAGAGGGAAGGAAGCGGCCGTGGCCTTAAGTTAGGTACCATCCCGGCATTCGCCTGGAGGAGAAGTGGGAAACCACGGAAAACCACTTCCAGGATGGCTGAGGTGGGAATCGAACCCACCTCTACTCAGTTGACCTCCCGAGGCTGAGTGGACCACGTTACAGCCCTCGTACCACTTTTCAAATTTCGTGGCAGAGCCGGGAATCGAACCCGGGCCTCCGGGGGTGACAGCTAATCACACTAACCACTACACCACAGAGGCGGACTGGATTAGGTCATACTGTTTAAAATTACCAAATTAGGGAGAAAGTGCCTACTTTGCATGTGCATGCCTGAGATGTTACTTCTTTTTTGCAAATTGACGAATTCCATATGTTATCACCAGGGAACGGATTTATATGTAAATACATATCTCTTTAGGAAGCTAAAATTAATTATATTTTGCATTATCTTTATGAATCGTGACGTGTGGAGTTGAAAAATGGAATATTCATTTTCCATATTTTTCCATATTTTGGAGTTTAGCACATATGTTCCATATTCTTAGTCATTAAAATCAATATAGTCCATATTTCGGCTATAAAGTATTAAATTATATTAAATTAGCAATCCTCTCAATAAGGGAGAAATAAATTAAAAATCTATATTCGAAAAATTAATATTTTAACTGGTGTGCAGGTCATTATCACGCCTGTTCACGCCTGGGCTGATAAAATAAGCTGATAAGTGGTGCGAAGAAAGAGAGAGGTTGAGCCCGGAAGTGGTGGACATCAGCCGGTCAGTACCGTGACTATCTGAATCACACCAAATACAGTAGAGACAATACACGACACTGAGCGAGATATCGAGGGACAGCTATTGGAGCACACTCTAGCGGATAGACCTGAACGGTACTGATTCTGTCATAAGAGCACGTGCATTTTTGTGTGAAGTTTTTGGTGTTAATTATACGTTTTCAGTGAGTTGACATAATTAAATAGTAGCGTGTGCCATTCCTTGATATCTCCTGTCAACATGAGGGGAAAGGTATGTGCTGTGTTTGGCTGCAGTAATTACGAAGTAGAGAAAAATGCGCGCTCGTTCTTCAGGTTCCCTCGTGACAAGAACATGTAAGTAATATTGTGTTTGCATATATATTCTTCCAGTGACAGAGATTTTTATAGTACTTCATAATCTTCTGACCTGCTCGACCCATGTTTTAACGGGCTTAAAATATAATACGCATATTTTATTGTATAGTGCAGCAGTTAACCTTCAATACCTATGTGTTGTTGTAGGTGTGATCTGTGGGTTTTGAAATGTCACAGAAGCGATTTGGATAAAGTGTACAAGAAAGAAGGGACGTTACGCTTGTATAAGAATTATAAGATCTGTTCAGATCATTTCCAGGCCAGCGACTTTAAAAGTCCTCGACTGTACAGCCAAGGGTATGTTACATTTTTACTCTAATTGTACGTAAATATTCCTCAAAGCATCACTATCGACAACATTTTCAAACTTTTCTTTCTTTTATCCCTCTTCTCAGATTAAAGCCGGGATTTTATAGATTTTCTTTCTGTTAGTAGGCTTCATGTTAAGAGGAAAATTGTCCAGCTATTAAATGTTAATTCATTGCATCATATGTGTAAGGAATGTGCCGATATTTTTATTGACAAATGTCTTAATATGATGATACATTGTTTTTAAATGAGGAAAACAGACAAATCCAACCGTAAGATTTCAGGCAGGTATGCTAAAGCTAAAAAAGTAATGCATAAATGAAAGATCAAGCCATTTCACAGCAGTCCATTTCACACCTTGTTTATATGTCTAATTTCAGTCTTTGAATAATAACCTTTTAAATAATTCTTCATTCATTTATCCAGAATTGCTTTAGCAACTTCGAAGTTAATATCTCAATACCACTTTCTTTCTAGACGTAATTTATTTATCCATTTCCGTATATACATTTCCATTGATATTTGAATTTAGCGCGATTTGTTCAGGTCAAGTCACTAGGAGCGCCACCGTCGAATTGTCTCCCATTTTAGCAAGGCGAAATCCGTAAGTGTCGTGTATTGTCTCTACTGTATTTGATCACACTTACACCACTGATAAGCTGCATTACATAACATCGACTGTGTCTGTGCCATAATTTCGTAACTAGGGAAATCTCATTCATCAACGATGTGCTAGTGGTTTCCGGATTAGTTCGTAATTCGGGCATTCCCTTTGATTGCTTCATAACTCCATCTAGTTCATTACCAGTCCTTCACAGTTTGAATTAGCAGTGAGACGGATCATATCTTGCACGTTCAGTATGTGCAGTTGTATATTGATATTCATTGAAGACATTAACGTTGTTACAATATGCCTAAAGTAGCTCAGTCAACCAGTTTAAAATTGAAAAGTTACGTATCAGAATTTACTATTAACTGACAGTAAGATATTATTTTGTAATTTGTGTCATTGTACAGTGACATCTACTCAAAGGTTGCTTGTGCAACAGCACGTTTCACCCAGTAAACACCAGGCTAACAAACAACGAGATTCCAAGCAGAGACAGTTGTTTCTGACACAACCAGCAACTTCCAGTATAACGTCCGAGTTCAACACCGATCTCTGCCATGCTCTCATCTCTGCTGACACACCTCTCTTCAAAATGAATAATCAGTGCTTCAGGGAATTCCTCGAGAAATATACTAAGCGATCCATCCCGGATGAGTGAACATTCAGATAAACGCACTGTTCAGCCATATACGATGAAACTGTTCGGAAGATAAGGCAAGAGATTAAAGACGGTCCAATTTGGGTTTCCACTGATGAGACAACAGACAAAGAAGGCAGGCTAATTGGCAACGTAATCATTGGTTTGTTAAGCGAATATTATTGTAAACATATTCTCTTACACTGTGATGTTCTAGAAAAGTGCGATAACAAAACTATAGCAAAATTGTTCAATGAGGCTATGGGTACCCTCTGGCCACAGGCCATTAAGTATAATAAAGGGTTACTTTTTATTAGCAATGCCGCACCTTATATGATAAAAGCCGGAGGAGCATTATGAGTTGTTTATCCTAAGATGACGCATTTAACATGTGTAGCACATGCCTTTAATCGTGTGGCAGAAGTGGTAAGAGACAGTTACCCCAAAGTAGATTTATTGATTTCCTCAGTGAAAAAAGTTTTTTTCAAAGCCCACAGAAGAGTTCATCTTTTGAAAGAAATGTACCCAGAGATTCCATTGCCGCCTAAGCCGATTCTAACTAGGTGGGGTACGTGGCTGCAAGCGGTTGGATATTATGTTGAATATATAGACTGTATTTAGAACGTTCTGCATGCCATGGACTCTGAAGATGCAGCTTCAATTGAAGCCGCGAAAACAGTTGTCTGCTATACAAGTGTGAGAAATGACTTATGTTACATTCAGCATAATTTTTCATGCATCACAAAAACACTGAAAAGGCTCCAAAACTTGCATCTCTCACTTTCTGAAAGTTGTGAAATTGTGAATAAAACTGTGGAACAACTAAATCGTGGTACAGGTAAAGCTGCAGATGTAGCAAACATGAAGATGGCCACTGTACTTTCAAAGAACCCTGGATATGAAGAAATGACAAAAGGTTGCTGCAATGCTGTGTGGAGATTTGAGTGTAAAATTAACATTGGATTTAACCCCAGCAGATATTGTGAAGTTGAATTATGCCCCCATTTCCTCTTCTGATGTTGAACTCAGTTTCAGTCAATATAAATCTGTCCTTAGAGAAAATAGGAGAAGATTCACGTTCCAGCACTTAAAAGAATATTTTGTAATCCATTGTTTTGGTAACAGAGAATAAAAGATTGCGTGTTCTTCAAATATTTTAAAATGAGAAGTGCAACATAATGTTGCATGTAGATCTGCTTTGTTTAGCTTCTTTGAACTTTGATATTAAATATAAATTAATGTTATATGTGTAATTTTAAGTCCATATATAATTCCATATTTCAATAAAATTAACTAAATATATATGTACATATTTCAGTAATTATTAGTACATATAAATCCGTTCCCTGGTTATCACCTTACCATAAGCACGCTCATAATTATTTTTAGCACTAATAACAACATATAAAGGAGCCACTAATATATCCGCTATTTGTTTTATCAGCGGATCTAACTCTCATTTTGATTCTTGAAACACTGCGTGCTTTTATACACCTGGCTGAGTAACGCAGTTGGCTAGGCGCTCAGCTCCCTGAGCCCAGAGTTTTAGGAACCATTCCCGCACAATGAGAGTAAATGCAATGGAACAGAATATAAGGTCTGTTAACGAACATCTTTCCTTGACAAAACTCCTGCACTCCAGAGTTTCTTAACACCGATAATTACTGTTCAAAGGAAGTTAAACACGTAACATATTATTATTATTATTATTATTATTATTATTATTATTATTATTATTATTATTATTATTGAAGCCTCCGTGGCTCAGGCGGCAGCGTGCCGGTCTCTCACCGGTGGGTTCAAATCTTGGTCACTCCATGTGAGATTTGTGCTTGACAAAGCCGAGGCGGGACAGGTTTTTCCCCGGGTACTCCGGTTTTCCTTGTCATCTTTCATTTTAGCAACACTCTGCAATGTCATTTCACTTCATCTGTCAGTCATTGATCATTGCCCAAGAGGAGAGCGACAGGGTTCGGCAGCCAACACAATTCCTATCCTCACCGCTAGATGGGGGCTTCATTCATTCCCATTCCTGACCCGGTCGAATGACTTGAAACAGGCTGTGAATTATTATTATTATTATTATTATTATTATTATTATTATTATTATTATTATTATTATTATTATTATTATTATTATTATTATGCTATTTGCTTTACGTCCCACTAACTACTTTTAAAGTATTCGGAGTCGCCGAGGTGCCGGAATTTAGTCCCGCAGGAGTTCCTTTACGTGCCAGTAAATCTACCGACACGGGGCTGTTGTATTTGAGCACCTTCAAATACCACCGGACTGAGCCAGGATCGAACCTGCCAAGTTGGGGTTAGAAGGCTAGCGCCTTAACCGTCTGAGCCACTCAGCCCGGCATTATTATTATTATTATTATTATTATTATTATTATTATTATTATTATTATTGTTATTATTATTATTTTGTCTTTGAAAAACGTTTATTACATTGATCAGAAATGTTCATGGTGCTGAAATTCCTTACCTTTAAGATCATTCTCAGTTATCAATAGTAATTAGGTTCAAACCCTCCTAAAACACGACTTTTTTTCTGAAGGGTGGTGCAATACCCGTAGATTATATTTTGATATATTGCAATTAATAGGAAAAAAAGAGAATATTTTCAACTCTACTTATTAATCAATAAAGCAAAAGAATACTGAGAGAGCAGTTCACCTTGTTCACAATCAATATAAATGTTCGAAATATGCACATGAAGTCTTGTGGAAGGAAGACAGTTCAAGGTGAATTTTCTGAGTATTTCTGGTTTTTGTGATTCCAACAGTCATTCTAGGGAAAGTGTAAGATATTTCAGAAACATCTATCCCAAGCCCAAGTCCTAAAAGTTACAGTTTCACACATAGCTACGTGCATACAGTAATTACCCAGTAATGATATTCATACAGTAATGCCCCCAACTCTAATACATTAAATTAAACGGAATGTATTTACATTTCTAAAGGGTGCACAGCCGAGGCGGTAGAGGTATGCTTGATTCGCTCAGAAGGACGTGGGCTAGATTTCGCAGTCATGTTGTCCAATCATTTAGAGGAGGCAAATAGCCCTGAAGTTCATTCAGTGTATACTGAAAGTGAATACCAGGTTAATTCCTGGAGCCAAAGGTAGCTGGGTATATTGTAGTCACTCTGTCCCACTCAGTGCCAAGGTTACGAACAGTGAAAGTCTTTACCTTCCACTCCTCCAATAGCTTTCACCCTGTACGAAGATAGCTTTGCTTTCTTTTTGATATACACTGACTGAATAAATGTCATGGGATAGCGGAGCACTGATGCGCAGGTGTGTTGTCTGCCCTCCACACGCCCCCTGTGCCAGTGGCAGTTGTATAGGAGACCTTGTGAGCAGTGGCTGTGCACGTGACAGATGTAACATGGAACGTCGTCGTGAGCTGGCACGTTCGAACGGGGTATGGTGGTCGGTGCGCGACGGATGGGAAGTGCGGTTTCGGAAGTGGTGCTGGAATTCGGCTTCACACGATCAACCGTGTCCCGGGTGTATCGTGAATGGTTGAATGCGGGTGTCACCGTCCACAACAGACGAAAGACCGGCCGTCCAGCCACCCTCGATGACCGTGACCGGCGACATCTGAGACGGATTGTCAATAGTGACAGACGGGCAACCATGTAACAAATCACGGCTCAATTCAACACAGGCCGTGCTAGACACGTCTCCCAGTGGACAATCCGTAGGAACATGGGTTCTATGGGGTATGGGAGCCGGCGCCGCACACGAGTGCCACTGTTAACCCAACGTCAACGTCATCGGGCACAACGACGCGCATTTGTCGCCAGTCACCAGGAATGGAATTGCGTGATATGGTCGGATGAGTCACGATTTCAACTGCACCGTGCCGATGGGAGGCACCGTGTATGGCGCACACCACATGAAGCGATGGATCCCGCCTGCCTCGAAGGTGTGGTCCAGGGCGCTGGTGTCTCTCTTATGGTCTGGGGTGCATTTTCCTGGTATGGAATGGCCCCCCTAGTTGTGTTGGAAGAGACTTTGAATGGTACGCGGTATGTTGAGCTGCTCGGTTACCATCTCCACCCATTTTTGGCCTTCCAGCTCCCAGACGGTTCTGCGGTGTTTCAAGATGATAACGCGTCGCCCATGTCGCCCGGGAATGGTTCCAGGAACATGCAGCGGAGGTCCAACAACTACCATGGCCACCTAGGAGCCCCGATATGAACCCTATCGAGCATATCTGGGATGTCCGGGAACGCAGGCTCCGTGCCATGGATCTTGCACCCACGAACAGACCAGCATTGGCGGCTGCTCTGCAAACGATTTGGTGTCAGCTGCATCCAGAGGACTACTAGGGACTTATCGACTCACTTCCACGGCGTCTCACTGCAGTTCGCAGGGCCGGAGGAGACCCCACACGCTTTTAGGTGACTATCCCATGACATTTGTTAAGTCAGTGTATTTTCCACGTGTGGATTTTGTAACATAGGCCTATATGCTTTTCTTTATGTCGTGTCATATTCCATTTAATCTGAGAGAAAATATTTCAATCACTACACTTTAAATATCTTCCCATCAAATAAGTTTGCAAACAGGAATTTAACGCGTCACTCGATTGCCTGAAGGGATTTCATTTTTTTTTTTTGTCTTTATGTCGCACCGACACAGAGTGGTCTTATGGGGACGATGGGATAGAAAAAGACTAGAAGTGGGAAAGAAGCGGCCGTGGCCTTAATTAAGGTACAGTCCCAGCATTTGCCTAATGTGAAACTGGGAAACCACAGAAAACCATCTTCAGGACTGTCGAGAGTGGGGTTCGAACCCACTATCTCCCGGAAACATTTTTGAATATGGAGAATTTACCGGAATCATTCAAAGGACATCAACTGGAAATGCTTTTACTAACATACAGTAGTAAAGAGAGCTTTCAGATCAAAGGGATGCATACAGTACAAGCAAGTAATCGTGATAAATGAATATTTCCAAACAAACATGCCACAGGAAGAATCTTCCGAATAGTAAGACTGAATATTGTTCAGTCGAATCCACATCAACTGACAAGCAGAAATCTGATGTTTAGGATCCTTGGCTGAAAGGTCAACGCAGTGTCCTTCGCTTCAGAAGGCCCCAGGTTTGGTTCCAGGCCGACTCAGGGATTCTAATCTTAAATGGTTAATTGTTTGGCTCGGGGAATGCTCATCTGCACTGTTTCCAACATCCCTGCAACTGATACTACCACCGCAACACTACCCTTCACCACAGTTGCACGCAGCTTCTTATGCACACCCATACCGTACACCCCCGCCTGACAAGGGTTGCACCAGGCTAGTAATAGCCACCCGAAATTATTATCAGAGATCTGATCTCCATATTGAAAAGTAAAATACTGTGGGGGTAAGAGAGAAAGGATTTAAGAAACAATAATTCTAATGGTTGAACATCCCTCCTTCTGTCATCATTGTTTTAGAGACACCGGACTGCCATCACAATAGCTCAGAAATTGAGTTTTCAAAGTTAAAATAAACTCTCTTGAAATGAGCTTCTCGCAATTATGGACTGTTAAATACAAAACCGACTGCACCTGGATTCTATCCCGCATTCTTCACACAAGAGGCAAACGCCTAGCCAACTGACCTGCGTAGCTAGTCAATCTGCATTTCCTAGTGTACTGAGCACCTCGGTATGATTGTGTTACAGGGCTTCCTACAGTAATGCCACCCCCCAGTTCATGGGCGGCAACCCCAGTTTCTCTGGGGTCAGCATCAGCAGGAGGGGACGCAGTCGGGGAGAACTCGTTGCCGGATGTGAGTGGTTCTGGTCAGCCTTACCTCCAAGTGCGAGGGGTCGAGGTGGGCATCGTCCTCCTAGTACTGGTGGTCTGGATAGGAGCCATTGCTCTTTTCTTCAACCGCTGGGGCAAGATCCGCATGCTACTTCCCTATCAGCCTGATTACAAAGAGCAACTGAAGGTTCCCGGATCTGCTGCGGGTCCTGTGTGCCAAGGCCAGGCGCATAGCAGCAATCAGTCTTGTCCACAGGTATGTTACGAGAGTGGGACACCCATTTTACTCTATTTTTCTAGGAATTAGCAATATGTAATATATTGTTCAATAAAATAGTATTTATCATGCATTCAAGCAGAGACACTGCCTAAATCATTTATTTATTTATTTATTTATTTATTTATTTATTTATTTATTTATTTTATGCCTTTGTATGTGGCGAAGTTAGGGCTCACGGCCCTCTCTTACACTTAACCACTACGTACAGTACATAATCACATACTTAGGAAAATAACATTAGCAGAACCTAGGAGCTACTTAAATTTATGGAGTAATATTATAATAGATTATAATTGTTATTTTTAATGATTAATATTATCTAGCCTATCTACATCTACATCACCTAACAATAGTTCTAAGTCATAATTGCACTCATACACACTAACATTCATACAAGCTGGTCACGTATTTAAGAGGAAATCTCGACAAGACCGTTTAAATGAGACTGTTGAAGTGCTATTACGTATACTGACAGGGAGTGTGTTCCATAGCCTTGCCCCAGACACTTGGAAAGAGTGGCTGTATACAGATGAATGATTAACAGGTATCATAAGGGTAGAAGTCGATCTGGTATTATGTTCATGGAAAGATGAAAGGAAGTTAAAATGTGAGGATAGGTATTCAGGTGTAGATTCGTTCAGAAGTCGGAAAATTAGTGTCGCAGTATGTAAATTCCTTAGTTGATCAATTTTCAGCCAGGATAGCTTCTCATAATAAGGGGAAATATGTGTCCTAAAGTTCAAAGAAAATATAAATCGTATGCAAGAGTTCATTGCCCTTTGAAGTTTCATAGTTTGTTCTGCAGTTGCATCAGTTAATACGACATCACAGTAATAAATTATTGGAAAAATGAGGGTTTGAATAAGTTTTATTTTCATGCTGTGTGGAAGAATGGATTGTTTCATTTTTAGGGGGTGAAGAGATGCATATACTTTTCTGCAGACACTTGTTATATGGTCATTCCAGTTTAATGAGTCATTCATGACAACGCCTAGGTTTTTTACAGACTTTTGAAAAGGTATAGCTTCACCACAAAGCATGAGGTTAGGCTGCTGTATGATGTTTAGCGTATTTAAAAGTCTAGTTTGTCCTATTATGATTGCTTGGGTTTTCTTCGGGTTAAATAATAGGCAGTTATCTTTAGCATACGAGCTAATTGAATTTAAAGTCGAGTTCATATGGTGGATTGCTTTGTCAATGTCAGGGACCTTAAAGTGTGAGTATATCTGAAGATCGTCGGCATAAAGATGATAGTTGCAGTCGTTCAGATGAGAAGAAATGTCATTAATATAGATTAAGAATAAAAGAGGTCCAAGAATAGACCCTTGGGGAACGCCAGATAGCTTAGTCCTCCATTCTGTAGTCTTCATGTTTGATACAACTTTCTGTCGTCTATTTTTGAGGTATGAGCCCAAGAGCTGAATAGCAGAATGAGCCAAGTGAAGTTTTTGTAACTTAGCTAACAGTATGTCTATATTTACAGTGTCAAACGCACTGCTAAAGTCTAGAAGGATAAGTATAGTCAGTTTTCGTTCGTCCATAGCCCGTCTAATGTCATCCGTGATTTTGATTAGTGTAGTTGCAGTACTGTGTCCTTTCTTAAAACCAGACTGTAAGGGATCAAGTACAGAATATTTTTCCAAGTATTTAACAATTTGTTTATGCATTATCTTCTCCAGAACCTTAGAAAGTGCTGTGAGGATGCAGACAGGTCGGTAGTCAGATGCATTGCTTGCAGGAGAGATTTTTGGGACAGGCACAATGAGTGCATCTTTCCATTTAATTGGGATTTTGCCGGAAGTAAGACAGGTATTAAGTAAATGCGTAAAAATGGGCAGTATTATGTCGATTATGTAAGTCACAAATGAAATGGGAATTTCATCAGCTCCTGTTGCGTGAGATTTTATTGAATTAACTTCCCTTCTTACTTCATGTTCTGTAACGATATCAAATTCGAATGCAGGACGGACTGGGGATTGTTGCCTTAATATATTGTCAATGGTGTTTTGTACTGTCGTTGTGTCAGGAGTTAGACGTTCCGTGGAGAAATATGTATTTAGCTCATCAAGGGACACCTCGGGATCAGTATGCTTCACAAGTGGTTTGCCAATACCCAGTGACCGAAGTTGTCGCCATGTGGAACCAGTGTTAATGCTTTTGTTTAAATGCTGGAAATAATTAAATTTCTTGTTACGAATTACAAGCTTAATTCGGTTTCGAAGAACACGGTACTGCTCATGTACGTCAGCTAGTTGAGTCTGCTTATAGCGTCGGTGTAGTGCGTCTCGTTCTTTCATCATAGTCTTAACATCAGCAGTCAGCCAAGGGCAGGGTGGACGTGTTACTCTCACAGAACGCTTTGGTGCATGTTTGTTGTACAATTCATGTAAATGTGAATTAAATATTTCCACTTTCTCGTCAATGTCACTCTTCATCATTATGTCATTCCAGGGGCAGAGTTGTGCATCTTGTCTCAGTTGTATTAAATTCATCCTTTTAAAGTCTCTAAACGTTACATATTTCGTTCGGTACTTCGGCACGCGAAGAGAGTATGCTAAGTATATGAGGTCATGTTTAGATATGTCAGGAACAGATACTTGACCGTGGTGAAGGATTTTTTGAGGGTTATTTGTTATTACTAGGTCTATGAATGTATCAGCGGAAATAGTGGAAGTATGGACATGGTGGGTGGGTTTAAGGGGTAATATAGTCATGTCACACGATTTAAAAATATTTTGTAGTCGTGAGGCGTCGTTGTTCAGAGTTAATAAATTGATGTTAAAGTCCCCAAAAAGTATCACGTGATCGTATGATGGTAGCAGTCTCAGTAAGCTGTCTTCTAAGTCATGGAAGTCTCGCACTGCGTCAGGAGGCCTATATACTACTCCTACAAGTACTTTTACAGAATTGACAAGCACCTCTACGAACATATATTCAGGAGCCGTTTTTACAGCAGGAGTAGACGTGTGAACAACTTTACTCTTGAGCATTGATTTACAATATAGGGCGACCCCACCACCCCGTCTGTTCGTCCGATCATGCCTGTGAATATCATAGCCCGATATGTCAACCATGCTTGCGGGAATCGAACTACGGAGCCAACTCTCGCTTATAGCAGCGATATGAATTGGACTGTCTTCAAATATCATCTTCAGTTCGTCGAGGTGAGCAACGATGGATTGGCTGTTGACATACGCACACAACAGGGCGCGATTAAATGACATCAGTTCCTTCTCTAAAATGGTATGGGTAGAATAGGAAGTAGAAAGTGTTGAGGAACGGTCAGTGGCAGGTCGTGTCCTTCCAGACGTATGTTCCGGTGAAAGGGCTGTGGAGGGAGAGTGTTGGGGGACTGTCCTACAGAGGAACGCTGGGGGGTGAGGGAGGGAGCAAGGAGGGGGACTTTTAATAGCCCTTCTCAACTCAAGCATGCTAACGGAATGTGAAACATGCGGCTTACCTTAATTTCCTCGTACATACAGTGGCCAGCTGATTCACACAAACACACACACACACATTCACAATTATGCACTAAATTAAAAATAAATAAACTACACAGGATGCACATTGTTCATATGTCGCTTTCACCATATTGCCTGATTAGTGATTGTAATTCCGCGAGTGAGTTCACTTGGAATTTCTTGCCGGATACGTGAATGATTACCCTTCCGTCTTGGCTGTATGTGTTACGCAGTCCAAAAGTGTCTCGTGCCTTATTCAAGATGTCCTTTCTCAGCCTAGTGAGGGATTCAGTTATAAGTAGTTTGGAGCCTTTCAGCTGTCGCTTAGCGCGCCAAACTTGATCCCGCTGGTGGTAGCGGAGGAATTTTATTATGATAGGTCGATTACCCTCGGTCACTACGTCCGCAGTCGATCTACGTTGGCGTTCCAGTCGATGACAGCGATCGATGGAGTCCATGGACAGTTCAATTTTCAGGTTATCACGGAGAGTTTCAATGACCTTTCCATAGATGTCCTCATTAGGCGTTTCACTCACTCCATGCAGAAGGAGACAATTACGCCTACTGTACTGTTCCGCTTCGTCACTCCGAGCCTCCTGAATTTCCAGTCGTTTCTCGATATCTTCGACATTGTCTTTCAGAACAGAGAGTTCAGCACAGATGGAATTTCTAAAAGTTCGGAAGTCCGCTTGAAGCACAGTCAGAACATCGCTGGGGTTGGTAGCACTGCCAGTGGGAGCAGACATGGCTTCCTCCAGGCGGGCTTGGAATTGAGCCATTTGCTTTTCGAAGCCTGTAATTCTTTCCTTCACTTCTTTGAGGGTCATAGTTGCACACACGATGAGATGGTATCCTAAACTTTCGAATTACACTCACTCGCGATTACGACTTGCTAGCTGTCTTGCGATTTAGGCAGGTGAGTTGCGGAGCTTACTTACACGCGTCTAGCTCTCAGCGCCATTTTCTTTCGAATTATCAGTAATTATCAGTAATTATTTAACATTTTTTCGGCATTAGTTTTTCGTATGTTTTACCTTTGAGGGTAGAAATACGTAGTAGATTTTAACTTTCTCAACAAATAATTGATACTATCTCGTATGCTAGGCATGCAAGGAGTGTACAGACTGGGAAAGGGTAGAACTGACGCTGATTCAGAAAGTGATGGAACCAACTAGAGTGGGAAGAATATTCTGGACGTCGTGCTGATAAAACCAAGTGAACTCCGTAGAGAAACCGAAGTAATAGATGGTATTAGTGATCACGACGCTATTTTTGTCATAGTTAAAAATAAATGTGATAGAAAGGAAGGTCTTAAAAGTAGAACTATTAGGCAGTTCCATATGGCTGAAAAAAGAGGTATGAGAGAATTTTTAAAAAGTAGCAATGATCGGTGGAAAACAGTAAAAGAAAATGTAAACAGAGTCTGGATGGGTTTAAAGCAGTTGTTCAGGAATGTGGAAACAGGTTTGCACCTTTAAAGGTGGTAAGGGATGGTAAAGACCCACTATATTACAACAGAGAACTAAAGAGACTAATAAAGGGGTTGCAGATTGGAAAGAATAGAGTTAGATATGGCTATGGAAGTAAGGAGAAATTGAAGGAACTTACTAGGAATTTGAATTTAGCAAAGAAGTAAGTTAAGGATAACATGATGGCAAACATAAATGGCCGTCATACAAATTTTAATGAAATATCGAAGGGTATGTATAGGTACTTCAAGGCAAAAACAGGTTCCAAGAAGGACATTCCAGGAATAATTAATGAACAAGGGGAGTGTGTATGTGAGAATCTCCAAAAGGCAGAAGTATTCAGTCAGCAGTATGTAATGATTGCTGGTTACAAGGATAATATCCAGATAGAGGAGGCGACTAATAGTAAAGAAGTATTCAAATTTACCTATGATAACAACAACATTTACAATAAGATTCAAAAGTTGAAAACTAGAAAAGTGGCTGGAATAGATAAGATTTCTGGGGATATACTAAAGACAATGGGTTGGGATATAGTACTACATCTGAAGTACGTATTTGCTTATTGTTTGCATGAAGGAGCTATACCAAATGAATGGAGTAGCTATAGTAGCCGCTGTGTATAAAAGAAAGGCTGACAGACATAAAAGGGGCTTCCTTGCCGAGGCGGTAAAGACGTGCTCGGTTCGGCCGGAAGGACGTGGATTCGAATCCCCGTCAGGAAGTCGTAACATTTAAGAAACAAGATTTCCACTTCCGGAGGTGCATATGGCCCTGAGTTTCACTCAGCCTACACCAAAAATGGGGGCAAAGGCGGCCGGGCGTACAGCTAACCACTCTACCCCATCACGTGCCGCGGTTAACAATGGTGGAAGCCTTTACCTTCCACTCCTCCAAGGGCCTTCATGGCCTGTACGGAGGTGACTTCGCTTTGCTTTGCTTGATAGACACAAAGCTGAAAATTACAGGCCATTCGGTTTGACACACATTGCATGGGAAAGCATTCTTTCTGATTATATTAGACATGTTTGCGAAATTAATAACTGGTTCGATTGAAGGCAGTTTGAGTTTAGGAAAGGTTATTCCACTGAAGATCGACTTGTAGGATTCCAGCAAGATATAACAGATATCTTGGTTTCAGGAGGTCAAAAGGATTGTATCGCGATTGACCTGTCTAAGGCATTTGATAGGGTAGACCCCGTCCTTTTGCGTTACCATCAAGGCATCAAGGCTCCCGTTACCTTCGAACCCCTCAGTGATCACTCGGCAGGAAACTTCGTGCTCGGTATCCCTCCGGGAACAGAACTTGCACTCATCTGGACGAGGTCATCGGGACACATCGTCGACCTGCAGAACATACTGTATTTTGTGGAGACCCTCGTCGACCTTTTTTCTGTCCATCACCCATCTTCTTTTAGCCGACCTTTGTCTCCTTCCGGTCATCCTCCATCTTTCTCTGGCCGTCTTCCGTCTTCTCCTGCTGGTCTTCCGACTTCTTCTGGCCGTCCTCAATTTTATTGTGGTCGTCTTCAGTCGTCCTTCGGCTGTCTTCCAGCATCTGCTTGTCGTCTTCCACCTACTTCTGGCCGTCTTCCATCCTTTTCTGGTCTTCTTCCATTTTCTTCTGACCATCTTCTGTCTTCTTCTGGTGGTCTTGGACTTCATCTGGCCGTTCTCCATCTTATTCTGGTCGTCTTCAGTCATCTTTTGGCCGTCTTCCGTTACCATATGGCCATCTCTCCTCTCTTCCTGGTCATCTTCTGTCTTCTTCTCGTCGTCCTCCATCTCCTTCTGGTCGTCTTTTGTCTTCTTCTAGTCATCCTCCGTCTTCTCCTAGCTGTCTTTTATGTCATTTATCGTTCTCTTGTGGCTTTCTGCTACCCTCTCCTGGGTTTCTTCCATTTCTTAGAGCCTTCTTGCATCTTGTTTTCCATCCTCTGCTGTTTTTCTTTCTTTCCTTCTTTTTACAGTTTGCTAAACGTCGCACCGATACAGAGAGGTCTTATAGCGTCGATGGGATAGGAAAGAAAAGCTAGGAGTGGAAAGAAAGCGGCCGTGGTCTTAATGAAGGTATATTTGCTTGGTGTGAAAATGGGAAACCACGAAAAACCAACTCCAGGGCTGTCGACGGTGGGGTTCGTACCCACTATCTGCCGGATGCAAGCTCACAGCTGCGCGCCCCAAACCGCACGGCCAATTCTCCCGGTTGGCTTTCGTTCATCACCTTTATCATATCCAAGAGCGCACTTAACTGATCCTCCATTTTCGTGTGGTATTTGGTCTCAACTGGCATTGAACAATTACTACTACTAGGTAAGAAAAAAATTTCATTCCTCCCCTGAAGGGGGAGTTGGGCCTCTTAGACGGTGACGCCGTCTCTCAGGCCAGGAGATTTGTTATGGTGAACCCGATGCCCGGAGAAGGTGAGGGGTTGGCCGTGGCATGTACTAGGAACTGTCCCGACATTCGCCTTAGTGCAGGAGAATGCGCAACCACAGAAAACCATTCTCAGGCAGCCGGTGGTTGAGGCGAGCCATGAGGTCCAGTCCTGTCCCGTCTCCCGAATGCAGAGGCGTAGAGCCACGGTAGAGCCGTGGCCACCCCTCCTCTGCTCGTTTGGCCGGTCAGAGTGCAGAGCTGTTGGACCACGGACCAGCCGTGGTCACTTATTGGCCGAGACCCAATCTGCATCTACCGACTCACCAATTAACACAAGATGAAAACGTAAAGATTTATGTGTGTGTATTCACTATACAACATTGTTCTGGAATGCTCCCTACGTTGGTCGAAGCCCGTAATATCTGGTCCGCTGAATCCCGCTGATTACAATGATGTACCACACATCTTCTGACATCATTTCTGTTACGAATAAAAGAGCCTCTGTTTTATTACTCTAATTTATTTCAGGATGAACCACACACACACACAGCCATGAATGACCACACTTACTAACTGCTCTTTATTTACAAGTCTCTCTTCTTTTTACCAAGCAGGTGGCCCGGGCTGTTGGTATTAATTGGTGACGGTTATAATCATTCACTTCCACTTCTCAAAGTCCAGTCATCCCATACAGCAGCTGTATGTAGACCGCTGGATTTGAACACAGTGCTACTGGCTACAGACACACGATGACTATTCCTTGGTTCGACTCCAGATATCCAGAGACGGACCTGTAATTCACACAGTCACATGCAGTGAACAACTAATCAGCAACAGCTCAAGAGTATTCAACACCGGGCGAGTTAGCCGTGCGTTTAAGGGCGCGCGGCTGTGAGCTTGCTCCCGGGAGATAGTGGGTTCGAATCCCACTGTCGGCAGCCGTGAAGATGGTTTTCCGTGGTTTCCCATTTTCACGCCAGGCAAATGCTGGGCCTGTACCTTAACTAGGGCCACGGCCACTTCCTTCCAACTCCTAGGCCTTTCCTATCTCATCGTCGCCATAAGACCTATCTGTGTCGGTGCGACGTAAAGCCACTAGGAAAAAAGAGTATTCAACAGCAGGACGATACTCACAACAGCGAATGTCAAATTACCCTCACACTCACAATAACTGTTTCAGCCGCTGACTCATGGTTGTTCTGAATCAACAGAAGTACATAGCACGCACACACACAACCTTCCGTCCCGTACAACGTCTGCAGTCCAGCTACTCGCTTGACACTCCAACAAAACAACCACGACTTCTCGTTCAGACTTCAGTGGGACAATAGCGACAGCCAACGCCTCTGTCGCCCTCAGTCCAGCCACCGAACCCCAACACACTGAGTCCCACAGTGACTAACACTGACTCCATCACGGAGTTCAACACTCACTCCGCCTCGAAGTCCAACGCTGATTAACTGTCGCGGCTAGCCTCCCTTTTTATAGCTCGGGTGGTGTGTACCAGAATATTCGCGACGTGGCTTGGGACGGAATATTCTGGTTGCATCTCCCAGAAACTCACAGGTTAATCAGCCGACGAGAACAAAACACGGAAAGGCCGGCCCAACCCCAACGGCCGGCTGGGAGGTCCCCGGTCGTCTGACTCACTAGCCCTTTCCTGTGTATTACACAGACTCAACAACACACCACCTTTCACAGAAAATTGGTATGTAGAACTACACTGAATACGGAGTCCGGTAATTGCTAATAGTTACAACCATACATTCAGTGACAGCCTCCAACACAAAATGAATTATGTGTAGGCCTATACATGAATAGATTTTAATTTAAGACCGTTATGCATTTCAGCGTTTATCCTGCAAGCTTTAACAAAAAGCAGAGAACAAAAATCACCACACAGCCGACAATCAGAACAAAGAGACGTATGTCACGCTAACATACTTTAATATACACACAGGCTTGTCCCAAAATTGAGAAAATTACAGTATACGACAGCTTGCACAGCGAAGAACAAACACTTTTATTTATTTATTTATTTATTTATTTATTTATTTATTTATTTATTTATTTATTTATTTATTTATTTATTTATTTATTTATTTATTTATTTATTTATTTATTTATTTACCACAAATCATGCAGACTTTATGGGTGGTCTAGTGAGAAAGGGCAAGTCCCATGTATATTAGCTGCTTTACAGATCCACTAACGTAATATTTACAATAATTACATTATTCACATAGTTACACACGTACAGTAATCCATTCACTCGACAACATTTACACTCACTTTCACTCCCGTTCATGTACACACAGAGATTTACCACATCGTTTCTACATGTACTGTAAACTGCGTTAGAGGCAAGGTTTCTATTTTTGGCGGCAACTCACTCCAGAGTCGTGAGGGGCGGCCGTAGTAACCGGACTGGTAGGGGGTGGTATGCGCAAATGAAGGGATACCATTAACGCCTCTGCGGACAGTGCGAAAGGATAAGGAATGGTGGCGGAATGGGTCAAGGTTATTGCAGTATGCGAGGGACTTTCGAAGGAAGATCAAGTTGGTTCTTTTGACAATGTTTTTTTATTGAGGAGAGGTGAACCGAATGAAGATGGGAGCGGTAAGTTATTAGCCTCTCCGCACAACGTTGTATTCTCTGAAATGTATTTAGATTTGCGACTGTGGTGGGACTCCGGGCAGGAAAACCATAAGTTAATATGTATCTTACCATACTGAGACAGGCTGTTCATAGGGCCCCTGAATGGAAGCCTTTTAGGTTCCTGCTAAGAAATCCCATCATTTTTAACGCTTTTCGCCTTGCCTCCAGTGGCTGCAGATTCCATTCTAAATCCCTAGAAACAATTATTCCCAAAAGTTAAATTTTGCACACTGCGGTTATTACGGTATTATTTAATTCATACCCCTTTCTCAAGGCAGTTTCGTGATCTACTTATTCTAATATATTTACATTTATTTACGTTTATGTTTAGCCCATTCACGGAACACCACACAGACAAATTTTGTAAGTCTGAGTGCAGTTTTCGACAATCTTCCACATTCTTTATACACTGACTGACAGAGCAAATGCAACACCAAGAAGGAGTGGTCAGAACTTTATGCCAATTGCAGGGTAGACTGACGTCACTGAGGTATGCTCATGATGTGAAATGCGCCGCTGTGCTGCGCACGTAGCGAACGATAAATGGGACACGGCATTGGCGAATGGCCCACTTCGTACCGTGATTTCTCAGCCGACAGTCATTGTAGAACGTGTTGTCGTGTGCCACAGGACACGTGTATAGCTAAGAATGCCAGGCCGCCGTCAACGGAGGCATTTCCAGCAGACAGACGACTTTACGAGAGGTATGGTGATCGGGCTGAGAAGGGCAGGTTGGTCGCTTCGTCAAATCGCAGAAGATACCCATAGGGATGTGTCCACGGTGCAGCGCCTGTGGCGAAGATGGTTGGCGAAGGGACATGTGGCACGTGCGAGGGGTCCAGGCGCAGCCCGAGTGACGTCAGCACGCGAGGATCGGCGCATCCGCCGCCAAGCGGTGGCAGCCCCGCACGCCACGTCAACCGCCATTCTTCAGCATGTGCAAGACACCCTGGCTGTTCCAATATCGACCAGAACAATTTCCCGTCGATTGGTTGAAGGAGGCCTGCACTCCCGGCGTCCGCTCAGAAGACTACCATTGACTCCACAGCATAGACGTGCACGCCTGGCATGGTGCCGGGCTAGAGCGACTTGGATGAGGGAATGGCGGAACGTCGTGTTCTCCGATGAGTCACGCTTCTGTTCTGTCAGTGATAGTCACCGCAGACGAGTGTGGCGTCGGCGTGGAGAAAGGTCAAATCCGGCAGTAACTGTGGAGCGCCCTACCGCTAGACAACGCGGCATCATGGTTTGGGGCGCTATTGCGTATGATTCCACGTCACCTCTAGTGCGTATTCAAGGCACGTTAAATGCCCACCGCTACGTGCAGCATGTGCTGCGGCCGGTGGCACTCCCGTACCTTCAGGGGCTTCCCAATGCTCTGTTTCAGCAGGATAATGCCCGCCCACACACTGCTCGCATCTCCCAACAGGCTCTACGAGGTGTACAGATGCTTCCGTGGCCAGCGTACTCTCCGGATCTCTCACTAATCGAACACGTGTGTTATCTCATTGGACGCCGTTTGCAAACTCTGCCCCAGCCTCGTACGGACGACCAACTGTGGCAAATGGTTGACAGAGAATGGAGAACCATCCCTCAGGACACCATCCGCACTCTTATTGACTCTGTACCTCGACGTGTTTCTGCGTGCATCGCCGCTCGCGGTGGTCCTACATCCTACTGAGTCGATGCCGTGCGCATTGTGTAACCTGCATATCGGTTTGAAATAAACATCAATTATTCGTCCGTGCCGTCTCTGTTTTTTCCCCAACTTTCATCCCTTTCGAACCACTCCTTCTTGGTGTTGCATTTGCTCTGTCAGTCAGTGTACGTGTACTAGCAAGATACCTGTGCTTCGCTACGGTTTTAAACTGAAAGTGTTCAACGGTTTACATTTTAGAGAGTCCACTGTCAGATGAGTCTGTAAAACACACTCTCAGCTCGTACGTCAAACGGTTTCGGGGATATCTATATTTATTTTCTGATCTAACACTCATTTGGAACCTATACGGAAGAATTGGAATTATTTAAAGCCTATCTTATTTAACATCTAGGGTGTAAAAGCAACCAACCTGTGAAATTTTGATTTTGTACTTCAAACAGTAATGGAGGAATGAATACTTTTTAAGGGGTGAATGTTTTAAATATGTATTAACATCTAGGATATAAAAAAGACCTTCATTAAAAAAATAAGTTGGTGTCTGAAACGGTTTCGCAAGAATGGCCATTGTGTTTTTGAGAGTCAACCACCATCTAAACCTCTTAGGGGAGAAATATATTGAAGTATACACTATTTTACACCTAGGACATATAAGAAGACCTTATCATAAAATTACAACTTTGTACGTCAAACAGTTTTTGAAGGATTAATAATTTCGTTTACGGAGCTATAATCACATTTAACACTTAACCCATTAATGCCCAGAAAATATATTTTTTTAAGTTTTCTTGTACTTTTTTCAACATTACATCCATAACCAATCCTTGAGGCAAGGCAGTAGGGGGTAACATATTACACCAAATATATTTATTATTTACTAGGAACAAAAATATTTTATTTCAACTTAAATTAACACTAAAACAGAATACTAATCTTATAGATGGAATTTAAATGATTCAGAACCCTCTGGGGCAAGAAATACTCGTGGGGAAAGTTCCTAATTCCCTACCGTATCATATGATGTGTTAGCATGATCTGAAACGAATTTTGAAGTCTACTGTTGTTTTGCAATACAACAAAAACTTATTAGTAACAATAAGCACAGAAAATACTGCATTGTTTGTTTCCGTGATTCTCTCGATCACCATTTAGTAATCACTTCTTCATATGCAACACTCGAACCAAGAGTCTTTTCTCGATTTGTATTCCCTAACGCACCCGTATATGGTTCAAATTTCAACAGGTAGCATTCTGAGGTCGCAAGACACCGAAATTTGAATCCGTAACATACCGGCTTCCCTCTAGTGGATATATTGCTTGGCATAGTGATGGCCGTAATAAGGCTCCATGGCCTTGTCTAGTGAAAACTTATCCCCTAGAGGAGCAGAAAATTCTTGAAATTCTCGTTGAGATTTTCCACGAGTGGCCTTATCTGGTAAATACGATCTGTGGTTTCACAATTTGAGTTGTCATTCAAATGAACAAAATGTGAATTAATTCAAATCTGTTACTTGTCATTGAGGAAGAAACGAGAGCATTGTGAGAATCTGCACGGGTTTCCCAAAACATTTGTCTGCGCGTAACAAGAACATAACCAGATAAAAGCAGAATACCAAAGTAGCTGAGGATATCATCAGGGGAACACTCAATACTATGAACTTTTTGCATAGCATAAATAACAGTTCGCTTACAAATTTTATTGAGGAAATCGTGGCTGAAAAACAGACGGAATATATCAACTGTAGCGTACTTACTGACATGCCACTCCTAAGCGCTTGATGGTTCTGGCACATCTCTCTTTGTAAACTTTACTGACTTTTTAAGCTCCTTGTTTACCCAATTTCTTATTTTTCTTGCTTTCTTCTGTGGATTCCTGGATTTATTCCATTTAGAAGATACATCGATGAATACTGTAGTTGTAGGAGGCTTTTGTAGTGGTATTTGATTCTCATCAACTGCAGTAAATACTCTCTGTGAATTTTCAGAAATGCATACATCGAATCTCTCTTCTAAGCCACACGGAGTTTTCTTTAAATCTCTAACCTCGATTTCCTGTCTAAGTATACACTTCCCTCAGTCCCAAGCTGTAGCACACTCATCATCATCACTAGGCCCATAGTCTTTATCACTGTCATTGCCATCAACAGCTCCCGTAAGCACTAATTATATTTCATCTGCTTCTGAAAAGAGGTCATAATCGCCATCATCATTTAATAAGGTGTCTAGAATGTTCAGAATGGCGTCCCCATCATTTATTGTATTGTATCTGAAATTGACAAATGTTCATCTTGTGAATGCCCAGCCTATATTTCATACGTAAAAAGATATTTGTGTTTGAATGCCATCTCGATCAGTGAAAATAGTAACTAAAATACGAGTTCAAATCCTCACACTATTCCCGTAACAAATATACCGAAATATCATTCATTTTTCATAGCACAACTCCACAATAATTATAAAAACTCTCCGGTGCGTCATTCCTGTCAGCCTGCTGCGCTACCCACACTTTCTTGCCAACTATAATCGTAACTGGAGGAAAATAATAATGCCATTAGGTAGGAAACATTATTGGCGTTCCTGGCGCGCTAAATGACGGCTGTAACAATTCCAAAACACTTCCGGTGACGGAGATATAACGTAATTTCGAAAGCATGTTTTGTGTATGATATATCATACGGTGGGCATTAGTGGGACGGAATACAAAAAGACTTCCTATTTTACACCTAGGATTTAAAATATATGTCGCTGTTTGGAATTCGTCTTCGTACGTTAAACCGTTTCGGAGGAAGGAATGAATATATTTGTTTCCGGATCTTAACCCCAATTTATTTCTCTGAGCGGTTAAATTTGTTTCAAACCTTCCGTTATTTAACACCTAGGATATCATTTGAAATTTTAACTTCATAATTCAAACGGTTTCATATAAATGCATATTTTTGTCACCATTCCTCAACCCCAGCCAAAACCCCCTTAGGGGTGTTTTAAGTCCACTCCTTAATTGTATCCTCATAAAAATAATGCAACTCCTCTTACACCACCCTTAAGTTGATTCCACAAAATATGTCTGTCTTTATTTCAAAAGGAGGTCCCAAACACCAATTTTCTCGTCCGTAACATCCTCCGTTTTCGAGGTAAAGATATCCTCAAACAAAAGATTCAACTCATTTTTTAATTGGATTTTTTGAGAACAAAATAAGTGTTTTTCTATTTTTAAAGGAGATTCCAAAAACAAATTTTGATATCCGTAACATCTTCAGTTTTGAGATATAAGTATCATCATAAAAAGAATTCAACCCCTTTATCAGTCCTTTTTACAACCCCCACCCCTTAGGTGTCTTTTCCGAAGCAAAAAAATACGTGTTACTTTATTTTAAAAGAGACTAAAATACCAGTTTTCACATCTGTAATATGTTAAGTTTCTGGGATATACTGTAGATGTGCTTATTTTAAAAATTCACCCATTTAACACTTCGCTTGAGTGGATTTTCAAAAACCAAATTCTGGGTTTTCCTTAATTTTACAGGAGATTCAAAATACCAATGTTCACGCCTGTAACATTTTCAGTATTTGTTAGATAAATATCCGCATAAAAAGAATTCAACGCTTTCTTCACTTCATTTCACCCACCCCACCCTCTTAATTGGATTTTCTGAAAACAAAGAAATACGTGTTTATTTTTAAAGGAGATTCTTGTCTGTAACATCTTCAGTTTTTGAGATATAAGTATCCTCATTAAAAGAGTTCAATCCATTTTTTCGGTCCTATTTACAACCCCCCTGAAGTGAATTTTCCGAATACAAAAAATACGCGTTCCTTTATTTTTAAAGGAGATTCCAAATACCAGTTTTCACGCCTGTAATGTCTTCAGTTTTGGAAATACCAGTATCCTATTTAAAAAAATCAATCCCATTTTTCAGTTATCCGCCATCTTAAGTGTTTTCTTTCGAAAACAAAAAGATACGTGTTACTTTATTTTTTAAAGAGATTAAAAATACCAATTTTCACGTCTGTAATATGGTAAGTTCTCGAGATATATTGTAGATATTCTCATTTTAAAAATCCACCCCCTTTAACACTTTCCTTCATGTGTATTTTTAGAAAAAAATTGTGCGTGTTCCTTTACTTTTACAGGAGATTCCAAATACCAGTTTACACGTCTGTAACTTGTTACGTTTTTTGAGATATATTATAGATATATTCATTTTAAAAATTCACTCCCTTTGTAACTCCTGTTCAACCCTATTAAATAGATTTTCCAAAAAGAAAAGAATACGTAATTTTTGAGATAGAAGTATCCTCATAAAAGGTATTCAACCCTTTTTCACCTTCTTTCACCCCTCTTAAGAGGATTTTCCGAAAACAAAGAATACGTGTTTCCTTATTTTTAAAAGAGATTCCAAATACCTATTTTCACGTCTTTAAACTGTTAATTTTTTGAGATATAGATACACTCATTTTAAAAATTCATCCCCCTTTTCAACCCCTTAGCGACAGAATATCCAAAACTTATCCGTTAATAAGCACCTACATTGTAATATAAATGTATCCTCAAAATTTAATTTCGTTATGTCCAGTAGTTTTGGCTCGGCGATGATGAATCTGTCAGTCAGTCCGTCAGTCAGTCAGGACATGTTATTTTATATATATAGATATATGACAGTATAATCTGTATATTGTGCCATGTGTGCGGTTACACAACCGGGCAGAATCAAGCACAAATACGAGGTGCAGGAGGGGACCGATAACAGAACCTTGAACTACTTTTGATGTCACCTTGATAGAATGTAACCGGGCATTTCGGTATACTACACACTGAGTTCGACTCTCCAGGCAGGACCTCACCCACACCAATAATCTGCCTCATATACCGAGATGCTGTAGCTTTAACAGAGTTCGTTCATGCGACACTTGGTCAAAGGCCAGGCAAGTGACAGGCAGTCCACCTGAATCACATGTGGTTGATCCATCACTTACCATCTTTCAACCTAGAAACAACATCCAGTACATAGACACCTGCCATGTACCTGGTATTTATAAACTCAAAAGCAGTGAAGGCCCCAAATTCAGTCAAATTCAAAAACAAGGTACACAGAACACTCAAAATTAAAACAAAATCTACATTTCTAAACCATTTGCTAGACAAAGCACATGTTTACGCAGACATTAACACAGACATGGAAATTCTCCGCATGCGCACTAAGGGACACGGCCTTAACACTCCAGAACAATATGAAATACACACACACATTAGGAGGGGCGGTTTGTTAGTGATTACCGCTTCCGTATATTTCCAGTGCAGCGCTGCGGTTGCGATGTTAACACTGCAGAATGGCTTCCTTCATACGTGAACACGCTATATGCAATACATAGTGCGGCCATCGTGTAGGGAGTGTTCAAAGGTTCAAGACAATAGACAAATCCGCCGACTGTGTGATACAGTCCATGATCCGTTTCTTGAATGTTCAAAACATTAAACCAGCTGGCATGCACCGCCAAGTGTGTGAGCTGTATGACGAAAGTACAATGACGGATGGAAGGGTGAGGAAATGGTTCGAATGTTCAGTGAAGGTCGTCAAAGGGTGCACGAAATCCCGCGGAGTGACCGATCGTCCGTCGTCGCAGATGATTGGTGTGAACAGTTGAAGGAAAAAAAAATCGTGAGGACAGATGGTACACAGTTTCATCACTTTCTCTGATTTGGGTGGCTTTCATCACAGGCGGTGTCATTCTATGTCGAAGGTATACAATAAATGGTGCCTCGTTATGACAAATGCCTTAATGATGGTGGTGACTATGTGGTGAAGTAGTTTAAGGTGAAAAAAACTAAGAAAGTAAAATGTATTCAAAATAATGTTGTGAAGAGAAATGTCGGTACTTACTAAAAAAAAACGCGCCTCCTGTATCTCAAAGTACCAACATTCTTAATGAACAGACACAATCCATATCACATGCATTGTATGACCACATATTACAAAACTGCCTTTAGAACCGAAATATTGGTAACGGGCACTTGACATCAAGTGTTCCTGTCCTGAGAATCAGTCGCCGATGATGGATGAATATAGTCGGTTGAAAGTAATCCAACGAAATAACTTGTTTACTATTTGAACTGTAGTGAAGTCGTTGTCTTTCGTTATTAAGACAGTGGCATTAAGCGTATTCACGTCCGTTCTTAACAGGGCTACTAAACGAATTCTACACTTGAAATAAGAAGAGAGAGAAGTAGTCCTACACCTCTCACTGAGGTGTACTGTATTTATCCTGGGGAGATTAAACCGTATAGTCAACAAATGCACAGAAGATAAAGGCAGCCCCACCTTCCAGCCCGAGGCCCCAGCTTCGATTCCCGGTCAGTCTAGGGATTTTAATTCTGGACTGAGGGCTAGAACGGAGTTCACTCAGCCTCGTAAGATAATCTAAGGCGCTGCCTGATAAGAGAGTCAGGGGACTTGGTTAATAAAGCCAAGCAGTAGGCTTAGGATGGCGTCACGTTAACCACGTGGCTGGATAGCAGTCGGCTTGGTGTTCCAAGGCTCTAACAGGCTCAACTGTCCGTCTCCAGCATCACCTAGAATTAATTAAGAACTCGGATTTGTTGCTATGGGTGAACGGTGAACTGGTCTAGTGGAAAGCTTCAGATTTAAATGGTTTTAGGTCATAGAGTGGAAACCGTAATAAACTTGTACATCTAATACAAGCTATAGATACTTTAAAACATGAACTGGTCAGCATTAGTAAAACTAAATTATTCCCAAAGTCGTTAGGTATGAACTTGACTTGATTGACATGTGACAAGAATATCAAGAGCAATGAAATAATATATTTTATTTCTGGTGGATTTACATCACACCGACACAGACAGGTCTTATCGCGACGATGGGATAGGAAAGATCTAGGACTTGGAAGGAAGCGGTAGTGGCCTGGTGTGAAAATGAGAAACCACGGAAAACCATCTTCAGGGCTGCCGACAGTGGGATTCGAACCCACTATCTCCAGGAGAAATAATATTTAGAAAGAATTCTGCGAAGAAACCACACTCCAGACCACACCTCTATTAATACCAATAACATGTGTATGTGACAATGTCAAACATCAAGAACCAGGTTAAATTACAGTACGTTGAATGAAAGATATATCAACGATACGGAGGGTGTGTACTCTTTCCTATCCGCTACTTCATCTTCCGTGGTATTAGGTAACGTTTCCATGTCTACTTAAGAGGCTGGATATCTCAGCACTAAACTATATTAAGACTAATGACATTCTTGGCATAGGCGTATGTCAAACCCAGAGGCCTCCTTGCCGGCAGTCTATCACTGTACTTGGTATAGTCGAAAGTTGGCCTACTAGATAACTCATTTTAGGTTACGTTATATAGAGTATTACTCAATATCAGGTGCTGCTTAGCCGAAGCAATAAAGGAGTGCTCGGTTCTCGTGAAAGGATGTGTGTTTGATTCCCCGCTATGAAGTAGAAAAATTTGGGAACAAGATTTCCAGTTCTGGAGAGGCGCATGGCCTTTGTGGATCACTCAGTCTACACCAAAAATAAGTTCCAGATTAATTTATGGGGCGCAAAGTTGGCCGAGCAGACAGCTGAACAATCTGCCCCCCTTAGTACCCGACGTTACGGATACTGGAAGCCCTTACTATCCATTCCTCCAAGGGCTTTCATGGCCTGTATGGAGATGAAAAATGTAATATAAGTGAAGAAATATATTCCGTATTGAAAACGCGTTTCTAACATCCCTGCCACGTCTATCAGTCTTGAATGACACTAGGGTGCCCGAAATTTTGCCACAAAGAGGATTCATTAACAAACCAGTAAATCTACTGACACGAGAATGTTGCATTTAAGCTATTCTAAGTGCCAATCGACTGCGTTAGTCACCCCTATTTAAATTTGTCCTGCTGATTTTATTTATCTGTCCTTCAAATATACATTAACCTATTTTTTTAATAATTCGTCCTCAGTTCAACTGACACACTGCATATCATTATTTAATGTAGCATCTCTGAAAGGTATATAAGTGACTACAAGAGTGACCTCTGCTTGAACTGCATGCTATGTTAATATTTTCTTTTAAAAGAAATATTTTTCAGAAAGGACAAAACCGAAAGGAATTTGATCTAAGTTATCAACTTTATGTAATATAATTATATTATTGTATGTTACTACCCCTATAGATTTCAAACTAGAGATTCAACACATCTTCACAGTAAGTTCTAGAGGAAAATCATGCATGACCGGATGTATGGTAAACATACGTTTGAACGTGAGGCCTATATTGCATAGTGAAATTAAATGTAAGAAACACAGTACTCTTAGGTTGTATCGTAAGCTTGCACAAATTTATTTTTACTCTTTCAGATAATTTCCCATGCATGAATATGTATGTTTATAGAATTGCTGTAATCTTTATGTATCAAGGTTACGGAAAATCCATTTTCATCACAAGAATGAGGAGTACAATTTATTTTCCTTCTTATATAACTGTAAAATTGTTTCTTCAACCTTCAGGGATCCACATTTAATATTAATTTAACAAAAATATAGTCAATCTACAATTAAATATGTAAGTACAGAATTCTGAGTAAAAATAGCCAAATCGACAGCATTGAGTCACAGTGTACTCTTTATATGAACTGTGGTATGTAACTCTAAAAATAGATAATATGAAACATTCAGTATATGCCGAGAAGTGGAATAATTTACAAATACATATAGCGTACTCACTTGCTAAAACAGAAAAACCAGTGAAATCTTAGTGTAATGTTTGAATATGCATTTGTAGATATTTATCAACATCATTAATTAACTGATCCCTGAATGCTGATAAAATGGACATATGGATTAATATTAGAGTAAATACAAATACATAAGAAAAAAGCCAATAATTTAAGGGAAACACCACGTGCATAAATTAAGAAGATACTATTTCTCTCTTCCGTAATAAGTGGGTCATTCAAATTTAAAACTAATAGTGTAAATATTTGCATGAAATTAGGAAATGCATAATGTTTCCATGAGTCCCATAACCAGCTTGGCTTCCTTCTATTGAAATGTTCAAGAGTTAAATGATATCATTGCCTAGAAAAATCAACAAGGTTGCTAACCGATATTAACTGAAAGTATGATATACATAACTAATTCCTTATTTGCAGAAAAATTCCGATCTTTTTTTTGCAGCAATTAATGTTTTTCTAACATTATCAATAATTTCATTGTTTATAACATTCAACCTTTACTACAAAAAATTCTTCAAGGCTGCTTTACCATCTTCCTCCGGTTCGTTTTGAATTCCGCCTTCAGTTTTAAGATAATTTGAGGTTCAGGAGCTGTCCTCGCAGAAAGCCTCGACACTAATCTGAAATCATTCTTTATTCAGTTTTAATGGCCCAAATAAATTACTTTTTATTCCTAGTGGCAATTATGTTCCAAGAAATTATTAATAGGTGTGCTCTCTGAATCCTTGCAGTAATCAGAATATCAGTTATCACACTTCAGTTTTATATTTTGACAGCTGAATATCTATCAATTAACTCGTATCATCTCATTCTGATAGTGAGGTAAGAGATTCAGAATGAACTTGGTAAACTTGGTTAAATACAATAATCCACGAATAGAATCAGATGTAACTGCGATGACCTGTTGGCCAAGTGCCGCAAATTTCAAGGAGAAAATTTACTTTTTGACTAATTGAGGGCTCTGCATTACACCCCAGTAAGGTCAAACGTACTACTCATCAGTCAGACTGCGAAGTAGAATTCCTGTTCAAGTGTAGGATTTCTTTTAACGAATCTCTATTCTTGATGGAAACCAGGCAAGGTGTCAGGTTAATAGACGCGTAATCTGTAGTGTCCAATAATAACTATAGGTAGGGTTTCATATAATTCTATTCAAAGCGGTTGAAATGTCGAAAATTTAAAATGTGCTCATTGCACTTTAATATCTAGGAGATAAAAATGTTGACACCATAAAGAAAGTGATAAACGAGTATTCGGGCTCCAAAGTTATAGTGATAGCCTATACCACCTGCTTTCAAAATGAGACGCTGATTGCTCAGCAGTACAGAATATCAATGGAAGAAAATCACAACAGTTCAATTAAACAGTAACTTGTTTTCACTCAACAATCCAGTGCTAAAACAAGCCAGAACTTTCTTGATACGACAATACACTTTCGAAGTGGAGTGGTGATTTCAGTTTAAAATAATATCCCTTCGTTATCGTAAAACTGACTTGGAGCTTATATTCAAAGACAGCCTTACTGCGATCACCATTCATGCGAAAGTCATGAATTGTTCACAGTATATAACTTACCAGTTTTAATACTACAAGTGTGAATGCACTGAGAGCACTTTGCCAACACCATGGTAGGATCGCGGATGTGAACTGTGTCGCATATTGTGGATTTGGTTCTGTTTTGCGGCCAACCCCAGTGGAAGGGTTTATTCGCTATTGCGTATTTCTGATGTGGTTGGTAGGGTGATGTGTTATGCGTACATGAAGAGGAATGTACTTAGATAAACACCCCCTCCCTGAGACAGAGAAATTAACCAGGTGCAGTCAAAATCCCTCATCTGACCGGAAAGCGAACCCGGGACACTCTGAATCGAAGTTTTTGATGCTGACCGTTCGTCTGAGGAGCCAGATAGCTAGGTAATTCATATATAACCACGAAATGTAATGGAAATCACCATAGACATCGTGATGACATGCTTAGGATATCAACAGAAATATTATTTATTACTTTTAAGTTAAGTATTATATTACAGTGATATGTAATTCACGAGTTTCACATAAAATAAAGTCTACTTATTCACGAAAATAAGTCAACGTATATGAAATAAGAACATATTTACTGTGGAATATGTATGAATTGTCGAGTAACGTAGATGTTTCATTTCAGTCTTGAGTATGATTTATGCCTTGATCAATTTTACAGCACAAATAATTAGGAGAGAATCCTAATTTCGGTCAATTATACCGTGATCATACGTTACTTTCGCTAGGTTTTGATTTCCTGAATGATGAAATTAATCACAATATTTTTAATATCGGTTAACAAACCTTGTATCTCTATACCCTGAGAGTCATACCCCACGGCTTTAATATGTTCAGCACCATAAAGATGAAGAAATTGGTAACATTTGGCTGCATGTTCTAGACATATGAACGGATTCCGGGTGATCAAACAGACATCGTACCGCAGCGCTAGGCGGCAGACAGGGGCGGAGATAATTGTTGGTGAGACATGATCCTAAATAAATCCTATGAGACGCTTAGTTTGTACTGCTTCTGTAGCAAAGTATTTAGATTGCCTTCGCGGCCACCTGTTATACCAGCTGCAGTACTGCAGCACTGAGTACACCAAACTATACTCCACCTCTTCTTGTTTGTTAACGTAAAGTACATCACAAACTAAGAATCTTTTCGTTAGATACGAGGAGGACTAGTGCAGCAATGAAATTAATTCTAAGCCAAGCGTGTCGCCCGGGAATAATCAAAAAATGAAGTACCGTACAGTGGCTCACAGAACACGAAAATGAGTCTTCCGGATATAAAATTAAACACATCAGTGGATAAATGGTTGTTGCGTATAGAAATTATGACTACATAATTAGAAGTGAACTTAATAAATAATGAAATTACCTTGGTTAATGTCCAAATGTCATCACACCTCTAATTATTTCGGTTGAGGAATAATAATAATAATAATAATAATAATAATAATAATAATAATAATAATAATAATAATAAAGTAGAATTGCAAGTATGATAAAAAAATCTTTATTCTTTTTGCAAGTTGCTTTAAGTTGAACCGACACGGATAGGTCTTATGGCGACGATGGGACAGGAAATGGCTAGGAATGGGAAGGAAGCGACCGTGGCCTTAATTAAGGTACAGCCGCAGCATTCGCCTGGTGTGAAAATGGGAAACCACGGCAAACCATTTGCAGGTCTGCCCACAGTGGGGTTCTAAGCCACTGTCTCCCGGATGCAAGCTCACAGCTACGCGCCCCTAACCGCGCGGCCGACTCGCTCGGAATTTTCATTTAAAATGATACCTCTGTTCCATTTATAAATTATCTGTACTTATAAATTAGAGTCCTCGTCAGGTTCATGTATGACCTAATCTCGAAATTCTCTGAACGGATTCGGTTTCCACCGTGGTATGGAGCATTTATCTCGAGAACCACCAAACGGATGAGGTTTCTACTGTGGTGTGGAGCATTTATCTCGAGAACCGCCAAACGGATGAGGTTTCTACTGTGGTATGGAGCATTTATCTCGAGAACCGCCAAACGGATGAGATTTCTACTGTGGTGTGGAGCATTTATCTCGAGAACCGCCAAACGGATGAGGTTTGTACCGTAGTATGGCGCATTTGTCTCGAGAACCATCAAACGGATGAGGTTTCTACCGTAGTATGGCGCATTTGTCTCGAGAACCACCAAACGGATGAGGTTTCTACTGTGGTGTGGAGCATTTATCTCAAGAACCACCAAACGGATGAGGTTTGTACCGTAGTATGGCGCATTTGTCTCGAGAACCACCAAACGAATGAGGTTTCTACCGTAGTATGGCGCATTTGTCTCGAGAACCACCAAACGGATGAGGTTTCTACTGTGGTGTGGAGCATTTATCTCAAGAACCACCAAACGGATGAGGTTTGTACCGTAGTATGGCGCATTTGTCTCGAGAACCACCAAACGGATGAGGTTTCTACTGTGGTGTGGAGCATTTATCTCAAGAACCACCAAACGGATGAGGTTTGTACCGTAGTATGGCGCATTTATCTCGAGAACCACCAAACGGAAGAGAGTTTACCGTGGTATGGAGCATTTGTCTCGACAACCACCAAACGGATGAGAGTTTACCGTGGTATGGAGCATTTATCTCGAGAACCACCAAACGGATGAGATTTACCGTGGTATGGAGCATTTATCTCGAGAACCACCAAACGGATGAGATTTACCGTGGTATGGAGCATTTATCTCGAGAACCACCAAACGGATGACATTTACCGTGGTATGGAGCATTTATCTCGAGAACCACCAAACGGATGAGATTTACCGTGGTATGGAGCATTTATCTCGAGAACCACCAAACGGATGAGATTTACCGTGGTATGGAGCATTTATCTCGAGAACCACCAAACGGATGAGATTTACCGTGGTATGGAGCATTTATCTCGAGAACCACCAAACGGATGAGATTTACCGTGGTATGGAGCATTTATCTCGAGAACCACCAAACGGATGAGATTTACCGTGGTATGGAGCATTTATCTCGAGAACCACCAAACGGATGAGATTTACCGTGGTATGGAGCATTTATCTCGAGAACCACCAAACGGATGAGATTTACCGTGGTATGGAGCATTTATCTCGAGAACCACCAAACGGATGAGATTTACCGTGGTATGGAGCATTTATCTCGAGAACCACCAAACGGATGAGAGTTTACCGTGGTATGGAGCATTTATCTCGAGAACCACCAAACGGATGAGATTTTACCGTCGTATTTATAGAGATAGTTTTAGGTGCATGAAACATACATCTACTGTACGGCAAAAGGCAGACGTGCAGTGGCAATTTTAGTGAAAGAAATCAAAGAAGAAATTACTATCTGAGCACTTTCCTGGCTTAAGCTGCCTATACTGTCAACGATAGACCGCAAGTACGTGTGAATGATTTGCTGAGGGTAAAAATCTCTACATAAAAGTTTGAGCCAGTAAGGACCCGTCTGTAAAAGGTAGCTCTCAATAAGCGTGTTCATGTTACAGCTTGCAATAAAAATCAACCTTAAAATTAGAAACCATATTTTAAGATTAAATTTCCTCGCCGCAAGTTGGGGGCTTCATTCATCCCATCCCTGACCTGGTCATTGACCTTTACCAATACAATTTAGAGATCTATCGGCTGTGGAAATAGTGAAGATATATACAATAACTCTAAGATGAAGAAAATGAAAATTCACAGTCTGTTTCTAGTCATTTGACTGGGTCAGGAATAGAATGAATAAAGCCCCCTCTAGCGGCGAGGATAGGAATTGTGCCGGCTGCCGAAGCCTGTCGCACTCCTCTGGGGTATTGATTAATTGCTGAGAGATGAAATGATATTGGAGAGCGTTGCTGGAATGAAAGATGATACGGGAAACCAGAGCACCGGAGGAAAACTTGCTCCACCTCCGTTTTGTCCAGTAAAAATCTCACATGGAGTGACCGGGATTTGAACCACGGAACCCACCATTGAGAAACCGCAGCGCTGCCGCCTGAGCCACGGAGGCTCGTCTAAAGAGTAGAGTCAGTATTCTTTATATTTTGTACCCTTTCCTACACGTTTGCAAGTGCCTTAAACAGGATCTTTAACTTACACACAATTGTTTCTAATAAACACCGTTATAGGACTTATATACAACACTACGAATTAATTTAACATCATAATACATTACTGATAGGTACATATTCATAAATGGCCGCCTCTGTGGTGTAGTGGTTAGCGTGATTAGCTGCCACCCCCGGAGGTCCGGGTTCGATTCCCGGCTCTGCCACGAAATTTGAAAAGTGGTACGAGGGCTGGAACGGGGTCCACTCAGCCTCGGGAGGTCAACTGAGTAGAGGTGGGTTCGATTCCCACCTCAGCCATCCTCGAAGTGGTTTTCCGTGGTTTACCACTTCACCTCCAGGCGAATGCCGGGATGGTACCTAACTTATGGCCACGGCCGCTTCCTTCCCTCATCCTTGCCTATCCCTTACAATCTTCCCATCCCCCTACAAGGCCCCTGTTCACCATAGCAGGTGAGGCCGCCTGGGCGAGGTACTGGTCATACTCCCCAGTTGTATCCTCCAACCAAGAGTCTGAAGCTCCAGGACACTGCCCTTGAGGCGGTAGAGGTGGGATCCCTCGCTGAGTCCGAGGGAAAAACCGAACCTGGAGGGTAAACAGATGATGATGATGATGATGACATATTCATAAATGCGTAATGGCGCCCGAAACATTGCATCTTGATTTATAGGACGGGGCGATAAAATGGGCCTGGTGTGAAAATGTGAGACCAAGCAAAAACAATTCTCAGAGCTGCCGACAATGGGACTCGAACCCACTATCTCCCGACAGCAAGCTCACAGCTTCGCGCCCCTAAGCACACGGCCAAATCGCTCGCTATACGTAGGCTATTCCGGTAACTTGTATGTATGAGAGATTGATATTTAAATTTCAACGATGAAATTTGATTTACCCTGAAAGTGTGACGTACATTTCATACAGTGTGCATATATGAGCATTTCGAGTCGTTAACCAAAAGGATGGATGTATCTCTAATATCCATCATCACCTATCATAGATACACTAGGCCTCACCAAAAAGACTAGAAAAATAACGAGTGAGGTAGTTAATAGAGAATAATAGGCTTCTCATTTCTGCTGCTCACCTGTGGGTAACGTTTGACAGTGCTTAGAATGTTGTCGGCTGCTGAAGTTTGCCATAGCCATGATGAGAGGTGAATCGGAATGTAGTATAGATTGTTTTATATACTTAAAAGGAAACATTGTGCGCCTCTGTGGTGTCGTGGTTAGTGTGATTACCTGCCACCCGGAGGTCCGGGTCAACTGATTAGGGGTGGGTTCGATTCCCACCTCAGCCATCCTGGAATAGGTTTTCCGTGGTTTCCCACTTCTCCTCCAGGCAAAGGCCGGTATAGTACCTAACTTAAGGCCGCGGCCGCTTCCTTCCCTCTTCCTTGTTTATCCCTTCCAATTATCCCATCCCCCGCCAAGGTCCCTGTTCAGCATAGCAGGTGAGGCCACCTGGGCGAGGTACTGGTCATCCTCCACAGATGTATCCCCAGACCCAACGTCTCACGCTCCAGGACACTGACCTTGAGGCGGTAGAGGTGGGATCCCTCGCTGAGACCGAGGGAAAAGCTAACCCTGGAGGGTAAGCAGATTGAGAAGAAGGAAAAGAAACATTAGTAAATTCAAATAAACGTTGTTGTGTTTCTAAAGGGGCCTAACATCTAGGTCATCGGCCCAATCCAAACACACGTGGCTGATGATCTCGATACTTGACCCTTTAAACCAACAGTCATCACCATCATTATCACCAAACGAACTGCGCAGTAAAGTACAGAAGCTTGACATCTGCTGTGAGTTCGGTTCCCTAAAGTGAGGATGCCGCCTCTGTGGTGTAGTGGTTAGTGTGATTAGCTGCCACCCCCGGAGGCCCGGGTTCGATTCCCGGCTCTGCCACGAAATTTGAAAAGTGGTCTGAGGGCTGGAACGGGATCCACTCAGCCTCGGGAGGTCAACTGAGTAGAGATGGGTTCGATTCCCACCTCAGCCATCCTGGAAGTGGTTTTCCGTGGTTTCCCACTTCTCCTCCAGGCAAATGCCGGGATGGTACATAACTTAAGGCCACGGCCGCTTCCTTCCCTCTTCCTTGTCTATCCCTCCCAATCTTCCCATCCCCCACCAAGGCCCCTGTTCAGTATAGCAGGTGAGGCCGCCTGGGCGAGGTACTGATCATTCTCCCCAGTTGTATCCCACGATCCGATGTCTGAAGCTCCAGGACACTGCCCTTGAGGCGGTAGAGGTGGGATCCCTCGCTAAGTCCGAGGGAAAAGCCAACCCTGGACAATAAACAGATTAAGAAAGAAAGAAAGTGAGGATGTACCTGTACAATTTCCTCCAACATATCTGGCCGTCCAAGTTGATTCAAACATGAGACCGCTACTAAAGTTGAAAAGGGGACGAAAATAATGTAACATTTGAAGCAAGTACTCCGTCCAGTAAATCTCATATCTGTTAGCTCAGAATAAATTAAACGACCTTCTACGAGATTTGAAACTGGAACAGGAATCTATTTATGCATTATAATGAATACTGTTTCCTTCGGAGCAGCCATGGATAGTTTTAAGATTTCGATTCTAAAGAAAATTATTGCTTTTATTTTTATCATCATCATCATCTGTTTACCCTCCAGGTTCGGCTTTTCCCTCGAACTCAGCGAGGGATCCCACCTCTACCGCCTCAAGGGCAGTGTCCTGGAGCTTCAGACTCTTGGTCGGGGGATACAACTGAGGAGTATGACCAGTACCTCGCCCAGGCGGCCTCACCTGCTATGCTGAACAGGGGCCTTGTGGAGGGATGGGAAGATTGGTATGGGAAAGGCAAGGAAGAGGGAAGGAAGCGGCCGTAGCCTTACGTTAGGTACCATCCCGGCATTTGCCTGGAGGAGAAGTGGGAAACCACGGAAAACCACTTCCAGGATGGCTGAGGTGGGAATCGAACCCACCTCTACTCAGTTGACCTCCCGAGGCTGAGTGGACCCCGTTCCAGCCCTCGTACCACTTGTCAAATTTCGTGGCAGAGCCGGGAATCGAACCCGGACCTCCGGGGGTGGCAGCTAATCACGCTAACCACTACACCACAGAGGCGGACGCTTTTATTTTTATATTATGTGTTTTGGGTGCCCACGACCATGAACGTAAAACAGTGTGAAGGTTGCTCATTGACATTTGAGAAAATAATTTGAAGACCGTCCGCCTCTGTCGGGGGATACAACTGGGGAGTATGACCAGTACCTCGCCCAGGCGGCCTCACCTGCTATGCTGAACAGGGGCCTTGTGGAGGGATGGGAAGATTGGAAGGGATAGGCAAGGAAGAGGGAAGGAAGCGGCCGTGGCCTTAAGTTAGGTACCATCCCGGCATTTGCCTGGAGGAGAAGTGGGAAACCACGGAAAACCACTTCCAGGATGGCTGAGGAGGGAATCGAACCCACCTCTACTCAGTTGACATCCCGAGGCTGAGTGGACCCCGTTCCAGCCCTCGTACCACTTTTCAAATTTCGTGGCAGAGCCGGGAATCGAACCCGGACCTCCGGGGGTGGCAGCTAATCACGCTAACCACTACACCACAGAGGCGGACGATTAGAAATCACTACATAATTAATGGGTCTGCAGTTAGGCCACGACAAATTTGTTTATTGTTGAAATGGGACAACCAGGAGAAAAGACATAATTATATAAATAAGAAAGGACCAAATCTTGAATCATTTCCAAAAAATATAAAATACAGTACAAAAATATTTTTCGTTCTTCACTAAACATCTCCTAGGGACTGCCTGGCCGAGGCGGTAAAGGCGTGCTCGGTCCGCCCGGAAGGACGTGGGTTCGAATCGCCGTCAGGAAGTCGTAAAATTTAAGAAACGAGATTTCCACTTCCGGAGGCCCTGAGGATCACTCATCCTACACCAAAAATGAGTACCAGGTTAATTCCTGGGGGCAAAGGCGGCCGGCCGTAGAGCTAACCACGCTACCCCATCACGTGCCGAGGTTAACAATGGTGGAAGGCTTTACCTTCCACTCCTAGAAGGGCCTTCATGGCCTGTACGGAGGTGACTTTGCTTTGCTTTGTTTTACTAAACATCTCCTTCTTCTTCATCTGTTTACCCTCCAGGTTCGGTTTTCCCTCGGACTCAGCGAGGGATCCCACCTCTACCGCCTCAAGGGTAGTATCCTGGAGCTTCAGACTATGGGTTGGGGATACAACTGGGGAGGATGACCAGTAACTCGCCCAGGTGGCCTCACCAGCTATGCTAAACAGGGGCCTTGCGGGGGAATGGGAGGATTGGAAGGGATAGACCAGGAAGAGGGAAGGAAGCGGCCGTGGCCTTAAGTTAGGTACCATCCCGGCATTTGCCTGGAGGAGAAGTGGAAAACCTCGGAAAACCACTCCCAGCATAGCTGAGGTGAGAATCGAACACACCTCTACTCAGTTGACCTCCCGAGGCTGAGTGGACCCCGTTCCAGCCCTTGTACCACTTTTCAAATTTCATGACGGAGTCGGGAATCGAACCTGGGCCTCCGAGGGTGGCAGCTAATCACACTAACCACTACACCACAGAGGCGGACCTTCACGAAACATCTTTACCATAATTCTTACATTTAGGTCTCATGCAAAGCAAAATCATCTCTGAACAAGCCACGACGGACCTAGAGGAGTGTAATGTAAGTTATTTCGCTATCGGTAAACTCATCACTTAGTGGTTATAGGGTTTTCAAAAGTTTCAAAACATTGAACGGAAAATTGAGGTGGGTTTCATTAGTCTATGTGGAGGGAACTTTTACATGTGCAATTGGTGATAAAATCACGGATAAAAGATTTGGTCACGCCCCCATCACGAATGTTGCTTGGAAATGGAAAATTCTAACATCTAGTGAGCTAAATTCAACAACTGTGCAGAGGTCATTCAAAATTATTTACAGCTAGTTTATCTTCTTCTTCTTTTCCTACCGCTTTCCCCACACCTGTGGGGTCGCGGGTACGAACTGCGTCGCACATGTGGATTTGGCTATGTTTTATGGTCGGATGCCCTTCCTGACGCCAACCCTATATGGAAGGATGTAAGCACCATTGCGTGTTTCTGTGGTACTTGGTAGTGTGGTATGTTGTCTGAATATGATGAGGAAAGTGTTGGGACGGACACATACACCCAGTCTCCGAGGCAGAAGAATTGAAATGTCGTATGGCTTTTAGTGCCGGGATATCCCAGGACGGGTTCGGCTCGCCAGGTGCAGGTCTTTCTATTTGACGCCCGTAGGCGACCTACGTGTCGTGATGAGGATGAAATGAGGATGACGAGAACACGTACACCCAGCCCCCGTGCCATTGGAATTAACCAATAAAGGTTAAAATCCCCGACCCGGCCGGGAATCGAACCCGGGACCCTCTGAACCGAAGGCCAGTAGGCTGACCGTTCAGCCAACGAGTCGGACGGCAGAAGAATTAATCAGAAGCGATTGAAATCCCCGACCCAGCCGGGAATCGAACCCGGGACCCTCTAAACCGAAGGCCAGTACGCTGACCATTCAGCCAACGAGTCGGACATTCACAGCTATTTTCTATGTAACCATAAATATGCATCCTATCGTGGAATTTTTTGTGAACTCTTGAAGTCATTCAGAGATATAGGGTGTACATACCCCCCTTTAAAAATGTAGTCTATTTCATGAAATCTAACCCACATTTCTTTCCATACAATCTTGATACAGTCAGTGGTACGAGGAATGTATCTACTAAAGCTCTGGCATGGAAAGGATTTACCAAGGCTGGTGCAGTGCACAAATTTTAGCTTGCTCATTTGATTGCATGCTTCTTATTAATCTCTAACTCAAGAAAGATGTTCCAGATACTAAAATCGGAACGAAATTAGCAACTATTTTAATAAAGTATGACGATTAGGGCCAAGAACATATCTAGGTATACACACGTATTTACATTCAACACACATCGAATATGTGATTGATGGAATAAACTAGATATATATTTGAATTCATTGTGAAACTTTCTATTATTATGAAGCACATTTCCATGTGTGTCTTAATACTCTTGTTCCCCTGAGTTACACCACACCCGTAGATAATGGATTAACTGGAGTTGCTATGGTGTCAGTGGTGACGTAGATCTGTCCTTCGCCGGTATCAGCGCCTCTACCTCTCTACCTCACTAAGTTTCGGTAGATGTCTTCAGGTAATTTCAAACATTCCTCCTGCAACATGGCGAATAGTTCTTTGGCAGTTTTGGGACGAACTGGTCTGGCTATCAAAGTGCGTTGTAACTCATCCCAGATACATTCAATTGGGTTTAGATCACGCCAGTAATTCGATTTCATTCACTCCCATTCCGAGAAACTACTCGGTTATGGCCTTCACTTTATGAGCGGATGAATTATGTTGAGAAGAAAATTGTTGCCAGAGTGTGGGTATCGTAGTATTGTCCAGTGTTGTCTAATGGGCTTCGGCATACACGTTTCGAAGAATTAAAGCCAGTGGACTAAGAGCAAACCACGAAAAACAGGCCCATGCCATAATGCATTCTCCACCAAATTTCACAACGGGAACAGTGCACTTCGGTAAGTGACGCTCATCAGGCATTCCGGTCCTCTAACGTGCATCGGATTACCACTACGTGTAGCGTGATTCGTCACTCCACATAATGCTCTTCCATTGTTCTAGAGTCCAAAGGCGACGTCATTTGACCACGGCAATCAGCGGTGACCGTTTAGTTTAGTGATCCTTTGTTTATGATTTCAACACACGTCGAAGAAATCGACTGTCCGTATAAGTTAATTCCTTTGCATCCCTGGTCGAAGTGGGGATTTTGTAAATCGCTGGCGTTTCCATTTCATCACTATATCACTCATAGATGAACATGGTATCTCAACCTTGCCAGAAATAGCACTAATGGAATTACCGAACCGGTGGGTACTGATAATCATGCCCCTTTCAGCCCCACTAAGCTGTCGTCGTACGTCCATTTCGCTTGTAAAAATTCTTACCGAGCGCTCACGGGATGGTTCAGTGACATAAGGGACAGATCATTTTCCTATCAGAGGATGTTCGGCCATTAATGTCAAATAAGCTTATTATTATTTTAGGCGAAATCTATTCCGAACAGGTGCAGTTATACTTCTTTTTTTTTTGCTAGTTGTTTTACGTCGCACCGACACAGATAGGTCTTACGGCGACGATGGGACAGGAAAGGGCTAGGAGTGGGAAGGATCACGAGAAGGAAGGAACCAGCGAAGCTGTCTTTGCGTTTTGTGTTATTGATATTGCTTGAAATTGTTACAATATGTATGGAACAATCAGTGGGTTAGGATCCATTTTTAAAGAACGTAAAATAAATATGGTCCGATTACAAAGATAGGTCTGAAACACTGAATCTATATTACTTAACATGTGCACGTTCTTATCAATGTAATTAACTGTAACGGCATGTTCAACTTTATTTAATAGTTTTCAGCATTAATTAAACAATTAACTTTCTTAGTTACTATACGTATTGATCCCGTCTAGCAATCACGAGGCATGAGGATCCACAGCGGTGGACCGGTCGTGAGTCCAATGCTTGAAACAGGGATAGGAGATGTCATGGATTTGCCAAAGTAACACAAATAACTAAAATAAAATGTGGATTGACAAACCAAATGTATCAACTATGAAACGTAAAGGAAAATCTATGTTGGAAAAAGAAATCAACGTTAGCAAACAACATGACTCAGACTCCTGATGATCAAAAAATTAATGTAAATCAATTCTGATAAGTCCTTTTGTTGTTGCTATTTACAATGGTTTTAAATTCTCATGAACAATGAATTTATTTACACTCATTTATAATGTTGCCGTTAATGATTCTTATCTCAGTAAAAACAGTCCTTTTTTTTCAAATACACTGCCTGGCAGAAACGTTAAACACCCTGAAGTTGTGGTTGAAAGTGAATAAAACTACATAATATGCTGAAAGACCATGTGCCTGTACTGAACTGATTAAAATATGAGATGACAAAGATAAGGCCGTTACCACTTACAGGTGGAATGTTGGCGCCAGGACAGTAGGGTGTCGCACTCCCCCTGGCCGCAATGCATGCCCTTATGCGGTTCGGAATGGTGTCAAGCAGCCTTTGGATCCTTTCCTGAGGTAAGTTCGTCCACAGTTGTTGCAGCTGTCCCTCCAGATTCCGCTGATTGGTACTGGGACGAAGTCCCCTTCCAATGTCATCCTATACGTGTTCAATGATGGAGAGATCCGGGAAACTTGCTGGCCACGGGAGGACCCCAACATGTTCTAGACAGTCCATAGACATACGTGTTGTGTGTGGACGTGCATTATCTTGTTGGAACTCTGTCCCAGGGTCCTGTGGTATAAGGGGTAGGACGTGGGGATGCATAATATCTGTGACGTATCGCTGTGCCGCCGAAGACTGCCGAAGCGGTATTAGAGGTGACCTGAACGCATATCCTATGGCTCCCCACACCATGATGCGAGGGATTACGCCTGTGTGTCTTTCCACAATATGGGCAGGATAAGCCCTCTGATCTCGACGCCGTCAAATCCGCACACGATTGTCATCGGAGGTTATGGAGAAGCGGGGATCATCACTGAATATGATGCGACGCCAGTCGTCCTCTGACCATGCCTCGCGGGCAACGCACCACTCCAAACGCAGGCGTTGGTGTTCTGGTGTCAGTGGCAACCGATGCATGGGGCGGTAGGACTCCAATCTGGCGGATGCGAGTCGTCGAGACACTGTGCGGGAACTGCCAGGATGTTGTCGAGTCTCTAGTACATGTTCGCGGATGGCGGGTGCCGAAGTTATGGGATCCCGCAATGCTTGGGGCACCTTACGACGGTCCTCCCTCGACCCGAACCTGCACAGCGTGATTGGGTGCCCTCGTGTTCGCATTGAGTCCAACATTGGGCCACTGTGACATCTGAATGGCCTACATGCCTGGCATTTGCACGATAAGACCAACCAGACTTTGTCAAATGCTGTCAGTTGGTCGATAGTCTGTCTAACGCGACTGCGAAGCATCGCGGGTTCTTCGTACTGTATGTAGTCCTCTCTGCACGTCTTGATTAACAGTCCGACTCACAGCAGTTGAGCAATCAACAACAGGACTGTGCCATCAAGAATGCACTCTGGTGGGCGTTCTACACATTAGAGATCCTTGTAAATCTAATAATACCGAGCTCGATAGCTGCAGTCGCTTAAGTGCGGCCAGTATCCAGTATCCGGAAGATAGTAAGGTTCGAACTCCACTGTCGGCAGCCCGGAAAATGGTTTCCCGTGGTTTCCCATTTTCACACCAGGCAAATGCTGGGGCTGTACCTTAATTAAGGCCACGGCCGCTTCCTTCCCACTCCTATCCCTTTTCTGTACCATCGTCGCCATAAGACCTATCTGAAGAAACTCGTGTCCTCATCCCGAGGTGGCGCAGCTCTTTTCAGGCACACCCCCATTGGAGGTGAGCTGCATGTACCATTTCAACCACATACCAGCCCTTCTGCCATTCTTAAATTTCTGGCAGTACCGGGAATCGAACCCAGGCCCCCGAGGACGGCAGGTAATAACACTAACCGTTACGCTACGGAGGTGTCGGTGCGACGTAAAGCAACTAGCAAAAAAATCTAATAATTTACTCACACATCAATGGTATGCATGTATACCGAAATGGGATAGTATTGGACAACTCATTCTGGGTGCTTAATTTTTTTGTCAGGCAGTTTATATGTCTTGACCACTCCCACTTTTACGTCGCAAAGAAACACGTGTTTCCTAGATAAATTAAAGTTGGGTTCAGATAATATTGAAATATCTCATCATCATCATCATCATCATCATCATCTGTTTACCCTCCAGGTTCGGTTTTTCCCTCGGACTTAGCGAGGGATCCCACCTCTACCGCCTCAAGGGCAGTGTCCTGGAGCTTCAGACTCTTGGTCGGGGGATACAACTTGGGAGTATGACCAGTACCTCGCCCAGGCGGCCTCACCTGCTATGCTGAACAGGGGCATTGTGGAGGGATGGGAAGATTGGTATGGGAAAGGCAAGGAAGAGGGAAGGAAGCGGCCGTGGCCTTAAGTTAGGTACCATCCCGGCATTTTCCTGGAGGAGAAGTGGGAAACCACGGAAAACCACTTCCAGGATGGCTGAGCTGGGAATCGAACCCACCTCTACTCAGTTGACCTCCCGAGGCTGAGTGGGCCCCGTTCCAGCCCTCGTACCACTTTTCAAATTTCGTGGCAGAGCCGGACCTCCGGGGGTGGCAGCTAATCACGCTAACCACTACACCACAGAGGCGGACTGAAATACACTGACTGACAGAGCAAATGCAACACCAAGAAGGAGTGGTTCGAAAGGGATGAAAGTTGGGCAAAAAACAGAGACGGCACGGACGAATAATTGATGTTTATTTCAAACCGATATGCAGGTTACACAATGCGCACGGCATCGACTCAGTAGGATGTAGGACCACCGCGAGCGGCGATGCACGCAGAAACACGTCGAGGTACAGAGTCAATAAGAGTGCGGATGGTGTCCTGAGGGATGGTTCTCCATTCTCTGTCAACCATTTGCCACAGTTGGTCGTCCGTACGAGGCTGGGGCAGAGTTTGCAAACGGCGTCCAATGAGATCCCACACGTGTTCGATTGGTGAGAGATCCGGAGAGTACGCTGGCCACGGAAGCATCTGTACACCTCGTAGAGCCTGTTGGGAGATGCGAGCAGTGTGTGGGCGGGCATTATCCTGCTGAAACAGAGCATTGGGCAGCCCCTGAAGGTACGGGAGTGCCACCGGCCGCAGAACATGCAGCACATGCTGCACGTAGCGGTGGGCATTTAACGTGCCTTGAATACGCACTAGAGGTGACGTGGAATCATACGCAATAGCGCCCCAAACCATGATGCCGCGTTGTCTAGCGGTAGGGCGCTCCACAGTTACTGCCGGATTTGACCTTTCTCCACGCCGACGCCACACTCGTCTGCGGTGACTATCACTGACAGAACAGAAGCGTGACTCATCGGAGAACACGACGTTCCGCCATTCCCTCATCCAAGTCGCTCTAGCCCGGCACCATGCCAGGCGTGCACGTCTATGCTGTGGAGTCAATGGTAGTCTTCTGAGCGGACGCCGGGAGTGCAGGCCTCCTTCAACCAATCGACGGGAAATTGTTCTGGTCGATATTGGAACAGCCAGGGTGTCTTGCACATGCTGAAGAATGGCGGTTGACGTGGCGTGCGGGGCTGCCACCGCTTGGCGGCGGATGCGCCGATCCTCGCGTGCTGACGTCACTCGGGCTGCGCCTGGACCCCTCGCACGTGCCACATGTCCCTGCGCCAACCATCTTCGCCACAGGCGCTGCACCGTGGACACATCCCTATGGGTATCGGCTGCGATTTGACGAAGCGACCAACCTGCCCTTCTCAGCCCGATCACCATACCCCTCGTAAAGTCGTCTGTCTGCTGGAAATGCCTCCGTTGACGGCGGCCTGGCATTCTGAGCTATACACGTGTCCTGTGGCACACGACAACACGTTCTACAATGACTGTCGGCTGAGAAATCACGGTACGAAGTGGGCCATTCGCCAACGCCGTGTCCCATTTATCGTTCGCTACGTGCGCAGCACAGCGGCGCATTTCACATCATGAGCATACCTCAGTGACGTCAGTCTACCCTGCAATTGGCATAAAGTTCTGACCACTCCTTCTTGGTGTTGCATTTGCTCTGTCAGTCAGTGTATCTCAGAAAATTTGAATCTTATAGTACGTTATTCCATGAAATGGTTTACATTACTTGATACTACTTTATTTGTTACTTGATTAAGTGGAATTAAATCCTTTTGACTAAGAAAACAATTATATATTTCTGACTGAATCATCCTAATTGAACAGAATTGATTCTTCCCGTAATAAAAAAAAAATACTAGCCTATGCAACGATTCAAAATGAACAAATGATTCATCTAAACTACTGAAGAAAAAGTAATTCAACGCTGGAATTCCGCAATACAGTAGTCATTGCAGAAAATGAGCAAATACAACCAGAAGAATGCACATGCATGCACAGAAATCGTGACCCGAAATAAACAATCAACACCGCCGCACTCCAGTACCAAAAAGGAGGGGAAGAGAGTGAACGGGTAGTGCTGAAGGTACAGTGTGTGTATGTCATGGTCACGAGCCGACTGACAATTTGAGTGCATGAGAAACAGCTTTTGCAAGCGCTAGCCCAAGACTTTATCAGATAGCGCAAGCCTCGAGGGGTGTATATTACACGTTCATTATTACACTGTCCGACTCGTTGGCTGAACGGTCAGCGTACTGGCCTTCGGTTCAGTGGGTCCCGGGTTCGATTCCCGGCCGGGTCGGGGATTTTAACCTTAATTGGTTAATTCCTACGGCTCGGGGGCTGGGTGTATATGTTCTCTCCATCATCATTTCATCCCCATCATGACGCGCAGGTCGCCTACGGGAGTCAAATAGAAAGACCTGCACCTGGCGAGCCGAACCCGTCCTGGGATATCCCGGCACTAAAAGCCATACGACATTTCATTTATTTCACTATTACACTGCACCGTACAATACGTGCACATATTATTCATATAAGGTCACACGTATTTCAATGATTCAACAAGGCGTTTGCATACCTTGTGCGAAACATTACGTTTTGTAATCACTGTTTAGCAGGAAAATAAATAATTATGTTAAAGGTTATAGGCAATAAAGAACAAAATAAAAGGCATTTATTTATTTAAAGTTTAACATGCTCAACTCTCCTATGAACAATTATGAAGCGAAATAACGTGTTAAGTAAACATATACAAAAGAAAATAGGGTAAAAAAGTAGCGCCTCTTCAAGTAACCGTGCTGACACAAAAGTACACAAGTACAAAATCACACTAACCAAATACTGTGTCAATCCTTATGCCACTTCCAATGTAGCTGTGTAATTTCACATGTCACACAATCGGTACAACTTACCCTTGTAAGGCAGACCCTCCGGTGAGGGTGGGCGGCATCTGCCATGTGTAGGTAACTGCATGTTATTGTAGTGGAGGATAGTGTTATGTGTGGTGTGTGAGTTGCAGGGATGTTGGGGACAGCACAAACATCCAGCCCCCGGGCCATTGGAATTAACCAATGAAGGTTAAAATCCCCGACCCGGCCGGGAATCGAACCCGGGACCCTCTGTACCGAAGGCCAGTACGCTGACCATTCAGCCAACGAGTCGGACATTTTTAGCAATTATTCGCGCACTGTTAGTTTGGACATTCTTAGTGCAGGCAAGTCTCAAAACAGATTGTAGGCGAGAGTCTGAAAACCGGGATCGAAACCTAGTTATTCCATGAAATGGTTTACATTACTTGATACTACTTTATTTGTTACTGCTCACCAAGTGCTTCCGAACATTGCTATCATTCCTCCCGCAAACGTTCGGACGAGATGGATCCAATTGTTGATAAGACTCAAGAAGCAACTGTTCTTTGTGCTGTTCTTTGAGCCTTACGTTGGACTGAAGATTTATATGTTCTATCTGTAAGCTGAGTGATGCATCCTCTGGGTGAACCTGAAATGCTACAGTGAACAGTTGCAGCTTCTGTCGAATACCATCAAGGTCTTTAAATCTATTACGAAACTCATCTTGAAGCTCATCTACAAGACGAACATATTTCTCCGGTTCAGTATAAAAATTCAGAGATCCTAAGCACTCAAAATGGTAGAAATCATATTTTCTAATTTGGTCCTTCCATAAGGCCAGTTTCAATTTAAATTCCCATATTTCAGCATACAGATCAGTTATTAGCTTTTAATTCCCTTGCAACCGTAGATTTAATTCGTTTAGGTGTGTTAATATAACTGACAGGAACGCCAAGTCTGAAATCCACTTTGGGTCACGAATCTGAAGAATATCCTTGCCCTTTATAACCAATAAATCTGAGATACGCTGCTCCTATAGAAAAAATCTTCGTACGGTTTCCCCCTGCTTAACCACCGTACTTAGGAATAATATGGTACATCGCTGTGCTGGCTGTCGATGAAGTACGTGTAGTCTTTAAATTGGCGATGGGTTCAACCGTAAGGCCTATTATAATTCACAGTTTTCGAAACAGTGTCCATATCATGTTTCAATTTGAGCGACTTTTCACAAAGGGTTTTCTGGTGCATCAAAGAGTGAACGGTCATAAAGGAACGAACGTAGTCAGACTGTAATTTTGACTTTATTCAACCAATGAACCCTGATTTTGTACCCGTCATCGCTGGGGAACCGTCCGTTCGCCACAGATACGAGTTCACTCCAACACAAATCCGTTCTTGCGGCAGACTGAAAAATAGCACTAAATATGTCTAGCCCGGTTGTAGTTGTCTACAGAGGAATAAAGTCAAAGAACTCTTCGGTTATTTACAGTGAACTGTCTACTCCATGAACAAAAATAACCAGCTGTGCAATATCTGTACTTTCATCGATCGCAGTTGGAAAAGCTGTAAAATACTTACAGATATTCTCAAACTGTAGCCTGTTGTCTTCTGCAAACTCATCGATTCTTGCAGCTACTGTGTTTTTGACAGGCTTAGTGATTCGTACTTATTTCTTACAATAGGAGACAAAAAGTCCACTGCGGTCACTATAAATTCTTTAATGAACTCACCATCAGTGAATGGGCGATTTCCCTGTCCAGTTCTCTGGGAAAGTTCATGGCCAGCTTTCAGGATTTTGTCGTCCCTAGCATTCTCGGAATTCTCACCTAATAAAATAATATATTCAGGTATCAGCTATATTCAACCTATTAGCAGTATTCCGCACATTTTAACTTTTAATAACTCCAAATACTGAATTTTCCACCAAAAAGGGAAAAGGAAGCTATTTCTATGAATATACTTAATGATTGAACAATATTTGATAATGCGTCTATTACGACTTTCCTGTTCCCTCCTGTGATGCCCTGGTAGTCACGAAAACGATACACTTCATAGTGCCTCGGGACAAACTTCTTACATACGATGTTTTTATACACAAGGCACTGTGCTTCTCCGTCATGATCACGGCTTGACTTAATGAATATCCATTCCTCGTTGTATTAGGAAGATGTCTTCCGTTAACAATTTATGATTCCACTCGACATGTTTTAACCTTTACATGTAGACAAGATCAAGTAACTGGAGCCTCTCGTTGGTAGACGTTCACACTGCACAGCCCTGAGTCACAACGTGGGTAAGTACAAGTCGACTGTGGGGAAGACACTTATGCTCGCCTGCACAGGTATTTCTTGCACAGGCACTCTTCTTACGAAGGTCAGGGTTTGACACCCGTGCTATACATCCACCACTGTGACCATTTCAGTCAAACAATCTTCTAGTTGGCTGCCTACCTGTAGCAATGCGTTAGCCGTGGAAGTGGGGGTCTCCATGCTTTGTTTATGTCGGGCCATCATATCTACGCATGCGCGTACAGTCAATCAATGGTGTGAGGAAAAAGAAATATAAGCTACAACTTACATAAGCATCCAATATATAGCAAAATATGATACACATTATTTACAAGATCATTTGACTCAAGTCTATTCAAATCCACTGGCGAAAAAAATATCCAACCACCAAGAACTGGTTGTACTAGATTAACGAACGTTGGTAGGCGTGCTGATACATATGAAAGATAACGTTGATTCAAATTTCCCGCAAATCGCATTAGCATGGCACTAGTAGCGGCCCCATGACGTTGCACATCATGTTTGCTTTAGATATGGGCTGTACTGTACGAGAGTGTGTCACCTGTGAGATTGGACGGCGTGACTGTGAGTGGTTCAAGAATGCCTTTACGACGACGAAGAGGCCAGTATCAACACCTCATTGCGTTTGAACTAGGCCGTATAATAGGGCTACGTGAAGATGGATTTTCCTTCCGCACTATTGCAGAACGACTTGGCAAGAATGTCTCCACTGTGCATGTGTGCTGGCAGCAGTGATCACGAGAAAGTACCCTCGCAAGAAGACCAGGCTCCGGATGTCCCCGTGGCACCACCGAGAGGGAGGACCCCGTATTCAGGGTATGGCTGTGGTGCAGACGACTGCGTCTGCAGCAGCAATTCGAGCGGCAGTTGGCACCACAGTAACGCAATGAACTGTTCGAAATCGGTTACCTGAAGGACAGCTCTGAGACAGACTCCCCACTGCGTGCATTCCTCTCACCCCAAAGCACCACCGTCTGCGACTTCAGTGGTGTCAAACCAGAGCTCATTGGAGGATGGAGTGGAGGTCCGCTGTGATTTCCGATGAAAGCCGGTTCTGCCTTGATGCCAGTGATGACCGTGTGTTGGTTAGAAGTAGGGCAGGTGAGCGCCTACATTCCATTCCACCCGCCTGCGGCGTCGACACGCTGGACCTACACCGGGAGTTCTGGTCTGGGGAGCAATTCCCTATGACAGCAGGAACAATCTCGTGGTTATCTCACGTTATCTCACGCACTCTGACTGCTGATGTGTACGTCCATCTGCTGATTCGACCTGTTGTGCTTCCATTCATGAACAGCATGTCAGGGGGTTCTTTCCAACAGGATAATGCACGCCCCCATGCCGCTGTTGTAACCCAACGTGCTCTACAGAGTGTCAATATGTTGCCCTGGCCTGCTCAATCTCCCCGATCTGACCCCAATCGGGCACGTGTGGGACATCATTGGACGACAACTCCAGTGTCATTCACATCCGGCATTAACAGTCCCTGTATTGACCGACCAAGTGCAACAGGCATGGAACTCCATCCCACAAGCTGACATCCGGCACCTGTACGGCACAACGCATGCACGTTTGCATGCCTGCATTCAACAGTCAGGCAATTACACCGGTTATTAATGGACCAGCATGGCACACTTGCGATGGCATTCCTCGCGCCGATGTTAACCTGCGGTCTTGTACCTTTAATCAATTAAATATGTTACCTCGACAAATATATTGCCAAAATTTCCGTATTCTACAATCCTTATTTCATGGTGTTTGGATATTTTTCTCCGCCAGCGTATTATTATTTATTTTATTTTAAGTTGGAGAGAATAAGTCCGATTACACCAGCCTCATGTGAAGAACGTCCTAAATCACACGCTGTCACCGTAACAGAGCTCAATAAAATATGATCGAGAATTTAAATGAGTCCCTTAAAATATCTTATCTGTGGGGGAGGGGGAATCCACATGAATTTAAAAAAATTGAAATATCAAGAACAGATGAAGATAAAAATTACCCCAATACGCATGTCTCAAATCCGGACGTTGTGTACCATTAAATATGGGCAAGTCCCAACTCCCCTGACATTGACAGGCGTAGCCCTACTAATATCCCATTCAGTCGAGTGCGCAAAAATTACATTAGCGCTCCACAAATTCATTACACCAATATTGCTCCAAAATGCTCCATAAATTCATTACATATTAAATTCAAGGCTCGACGGCCTAACTGTATTTTTTACCAGTGCGGAACAAAATTAATTTGAGCACATCTCACAAATTTTGAGCACACACGAATATTCGATTCCACTTTATGTAGGATTATTATTATTATTATTATTATTATTATTATTATTATTATTATTATTATTATTATTATTATTATTATTATTTTCCTATCTCCTGTCTTGTCAATATCCGTAAGAAATAAGTCGAGATGATTTATAAAAACAGCATGTCCCATTAGATGGCCTAACTCGAAATTACAATTAATTAAATGCGTAAAAATATGGTTCGTCAGTTGACTTAAATGAATTGATTTATCGTCGGGGTTTTTGATTATTACCTCATGATCTTTAGATTTCACAACGGTGCGTTAAAAGAAATATTCTGATGAAAAGCTTCACTCATGAAACGTGACTACACGTCATACACAGTTCCAGCTCCATGACCAAACACTACTGAAAAGATTTGAAATAGAGAGAATCCTACGGAGTAAATAAGGCTAATTACATTTACTTCTAGAAGAGATATTAAGAAAAAGGGGAGATAGTACCTAGTTTTCTGTGTACTTAAATTTTAGCCGTCACGTTTAGTCCTCATGGTCGCATAACTGCTGTTCCAGGAGCTTCATTGGCGGGGTTAGGGCTCCGCGCTCATATTTAGCCTTGCATGATGTTTATCCAGATGAGGTAAAAATCCAGTGTCTCACGCTGTAAGTACATCTTGACGAAATGGTGATCAGTTGCAGTATATTTCTTTGCTCCAACCCGAAACTAAAATACACGTCTAAGAAGTGTGCTCACACGAAGTCCAATATGCAGTGAATAACACTTAACTTGGCTCTCTGAATAACAGTAAGGTTGTGAGAGTGAGAAATAAGCCAAGAGTACCTACAATAACTCATAACATAATGACGTACAGCGGAATTAAACTATCATTTCTTGATAATGACATCACGTCGAACCTTCTAGAATACCGCACAATATTTCCATTTATATTCACCAAAATAGCACAAATTTAATACTGAAGCAAACACATTACTGCCCTCGAAATCAGAAAAAAGTTGCAGGTTTCCACTCGCTAAGAAAGTACGCACACAAATTTTTACAACGGGATACACCATGTGGCGGTCGACCGTGACTGTCACAAGAGTCGGCTCAAAGCAACTTCAGCTCTAGATCCAGTAGTCGCTCAGCAAGTGCTGTTGTTGCACACAACCACACGGTGGTACTGGGACATGTTAATAGCTGAGTAAATGAAACAAACCCAATTAAGCTATTAAGCTGTGCGGTTATCTTGCATCCAGGAGGTGGTGGGTTCAAACTCAGTAGCCGTGAAAATGGATTTCAGTCACTTCGTGTTTTCGCAACAGGCACGGTCGCTTCCTTTCCGGTCCTAGCCCCGTCGTATTCCACCGTAGACATAAAGACTGGTCTGAGTCAATGACCCGTAAAAGCAATAGCAAGGATAGTAAAAATAGCAACAAACTGAAAATATTCAATTATAACAGTACAAATCTAAATTTAACTATTTTTAAGTCTTCCTTATAGAAAGTTGATGATAATACACTGGCGGAATAAATATCCACCGTTCTAGCGGAGTCGTGGAACGTGACTACGATGTCTTCAGTCCAGCTGGTTCGATAAACATTCCACGGACAGGAAAACGGTTGACTAGTTCCCAGGGTCATCCGGTCTCAATCTCATTAAGGCGAAATGTTGTCGAGAAAAACGTGCACGCTCTGGGCATATTTCCGACTGATCTCCGTGCATTATGGAAGACTGTGCAGTAATCATGGATCACAACGTCTCCCCAAAGATTCCGGTGTGTTGTGGAAACGATTGTGCTGTTGACAATTATCACTCTGGGGTACAGAATTCCAAGCCACTTGTAATTGTCGTAGCCGGCCGTACAGACTGGGTCAGAGACGTCGTCCCATCATGTCCTAAATATTTCCAATAGGAAGAGGTGTGGGGATCGTGCAGGCCTGTGCAGTTGTCGAACACCACGAAGAACACGTCGTGTAGTAGCAGCAGTATGTGGAATCAGTAGATCATATTACTGTTGGAGGAATGGCAGCAGGACGGGTCGAGCAATGTCCTGAATGTAGCAGGCACTGTTTGACGGACCCCCACAAACACCTATGGTTAACGGGAATTGTACTTTATTGCACTCCACGCCATTATACTAGGAGTTGGGGTCGTATTTATGGGGCGAATACACTCTGGAAGGTGACGCTCACTAGGTCGGTGTAGCACACGTAAACGACCATCACCTGCATGAAGGCAAACCCTGCTCTTGTCGTAAAACAAAACCGAGCGTAATTCCATTCTGCAGGCGATCCTTGCCCGACTCCACAGGAGACGTGTACGACGGTGTTCTGGTAGAAGATATGGCCGGGCCAACGGTATACGCGTTTGTAGTTCTGTTGCAAGAAGATACATAGTTCCCAATGGTACGTTTGCACACCCGTGGTACCACATTCGCTCGGATCTCCACTGCGGATGCATCACAGCAGTCTGCCAGTGATGCCTTAACAATACGCCGATCTTGACATGCGCCTGTACTACGCGGCCGTCCCGAACCTGGTCTACTGGTGTGGGTCTGTTCAATTGACCACCGTTGATAACATGGCCACAATACGGTTGTACCATGACCAATGTATGCAGTACTCCATCGATATGTTCATGCGCACCCTCTCCCCATTCGCGAAGGCCCAGGATGCGACTCCTCTTTAATTACGGCTGTGACTGCCCAACAGGGGCACGTAATCGTCTTTAACGCATGGCTACATCTTGACTGCTCCGTACATAAACACCATCCAGCCTTCTAGAGACATGCCAGACTGTCTAGTGCGTGGCTGTACACGGCCCAATGAACTGAATGGCACCACTCCGTCTGCTGGCTGATGTCCTTGAAATGTTCACCAGTTCAACTACAATCTTGCATCATGCAATTATTGCACCCACGTTCAATTGGACATCACTCTTTAGGGTCCTGTAATTATTTCCGGTAGTGTATTTAAAACAGACTTACAGGGCTAGTTGCAAACTTATACACAAACGTATAGACAAAAAACGGGTGGAAGATGTGTTGGATGAGAAATATATAAATATATCTGAAATTGTTCTCGAAGATACACTCGAATTAGATTAATGAACAGAGAATTAAACAAACCAGGGAGAACAGAAAATATGTTCAAAATCATCAAAGGAATGTGAGAAAAGTAATCGAAGGTGGATGAAGAGAGAGACGGTAGGCTTAGAAAGTAGAGAGGAATAGAGGAATATACGGATGATGAGTTATCTGAGGCACAGCGACTTACTTTGTAGTCAATATCTAGGAAAAAATTTATTAATTTTATGGTTGTCCGCATCTGTGGTGTAGTGGTTAGCGTGATTAGCTGCCACCCCTATACCCCCTCCAGGCTCGGGTTCGATTCCCGGCTCTGCCACGAAATTTGAAAACTGGTACGAGGGCTGGAACGGGGTCCACTCAGCCTCTGAAGGTCAAATGAGTAAAGGTGGGTTCGATTCTGGCAGTAGTTTTCCGTGGTTTCCCACTTCTCCTCCAGGCAAATGCCGGGATGGCACCCAACTTAAGACCACGCCCGCTTCCTTCCCTCTTCCTTGGCTATCCCTTCCAATCTTCCCATTCCCCACAAGGTCCCTGTTCAGTATAGCAGATGAGACCTCCTGGGCGAGGTACTGGTCATCCTCCACAGTTGTATCCCCGACCCAAAGTCTCACGCTCCAGGACACTGCTCTTGTGGCGGTGGAGGTGGGATCCTCGCCGTGTCCGAAGGAAAAACCAACCCTGGAGGGTAAACAGATTAAGAAAGAAAGAAAGAAAGAAAGAAAGAATTTTATGGTTAATTATTCAAAGATATTTCCAGGAAAGATTCATGGGATGTATGCAGGATATACAGGATATAAAAAACGAAGCCATCTCCGTACAGGCCATGAAAGGGTGGAGGGTAAAGGCTCCCACTCGTCGTAACCTCGGCACTCTGTGGTTAGAGTAGTTAGCTCTACGCCCGGCCACCTTTGCCTACAGGAATTAACCTGGTACTCATTTTTGGTGTAGGCTGTGTGAACCTCAGTGCCATATTCACCTCCGGAAGTGGAAATTGTGTTTCTTAAATTGTACGACACCCTGACGGGGAATTGAACCCACGTCCTTCGGAGTGAACCAAGTACGCCTTTATCGCCTCGTCCAGACAGCCCCTATACAGAATATAAATACTTTATTTAGATAGCATTCCGTTGTTTAGACTATCGTTTCCCTTTTTAATTATAAGTAAATAAGCCTCTTTTTCTAGTCATCCGCGATTGAAGAAAAGAGGAATATAATATTCTATTGGAATAAGTAACCAACGTACAAAATCGTAATCACTGCCATTTAAGATGCTAGGATCCCTGAAGTAAGTTAAAATCTCCTGTGGTACTTATTTTCCGTAGTATGTTCAGTAACTATACAGGAAATAATGCCTGGCTCCATTGCTGAATGGTTAGCGTGCTGGCCTTCGGTCACAGGGGTCTCGGGTTCGTTATGTGGCGTCCTCATCATCATTTTATCCCCATCATGACGCGCAAGTCACCTACGGAATTCATACCAAAAGAACTGCATCTGACGAGCGGAACTTGTCCTCGGACACTCCCGGCACTAAACGCCATATGCCATTTCATTTCTACAGGAAATTATGTTGTAATATCGAAGCTTGATTTTTCTAGCTCCTGGATGGTTTTCCGCCATCGTCTGGGATGGGATCTACTTCCGTAATAAAGCTGATTTCGCTGTCGCTCACAAACGTACCTTAACGATAAGAGATTCTTCTTCGACGACAATAGTAGGCAGTATTCGGGTACAACCGTTGCAGAATTCATTAGTACTATTTATGGAAAATGAGTGACAGTTAATTGCCTGAATCCAATTAAAACAGTATGAGACTTAATAGCCTGATATATTCGATGAAGATAAAATCGTTGTGAAGTTATGATTCCTGCGCAAGCGGCAGCAAGATATTCGGAACAACGAATGTTCGAATATTAGGAAATATGAAATAAAGAGTGGAATAGAAATGAAAAGTAATAAAAAATGTTCTTAAAATATTTTGAAGACAATGCGAAGCACACCTTTCGTATAAATTGGAACAGAATAATGATGGTGTAGTTTAATTTAAAGTATTGAAATTATTTCACGTGAATGGGATACCGACAAAAGCTGGAATGTACGCATCGGAACGAACAATTCAATGCCGTACTTGTGCTTAATATAAGAGATTTCTACATAGTAGGGAGACACAATCTGAAGAAGATTATCTAATCGCAAGTGTCGGACATCTATTTGAAACTGTCCTTTCAATGTGTCTCGGACAAACTGTCCACCAGTGGATGAGTTCACCGTTGGCTTTTCATTACAGCGTGAACTCTTCAGCGGAGCATGTCTAGTTAGTGACGTGGGTCGTTGAGGTCTAGAGTGATGTAGCCGTTCTGGTTCATCCCTGAGATTATCTGTGGGATTGAGGCCGAGGCTCTGGGTTGGCCAGTCTTTTTTTAGAACCATTTTATCACACAGACCAGTTGCAAACAGAGCCCGCTTCAAGTCAAGCTTCACTATCATATTGAAACACATAATGATAATCTAAACTGGTCTACTACTGCACAAACCTTCCAGCTGATATTGCTGTCTTCATATCCTTCCGCCTTTATTGTAGCATTAGGTGGAGTCCCTTCCGAAAACACTCCCACACTGTCACCCCACTTCCAGCAAATTTCACTGGGAGTCTGTGGGCACTATACAGGCAGGCATGTATCATTCGTCTGTCTTTCACCACGTCCAAACCATTCCATCTGACTGGGAAATGGTGGAGCGTGATTCCCCACTCGAAATCGCGCGTCCCTAGTCGTCCACGGAGCAGCGGAGGCGCTGTTTACAACACCGAACGCGATGCTTAGCGTTCACCTGCAAAATGTACGGTTTGAAACTTTATCCACACTTCTCCCATCTACCACCGCACAGTTGTGATGCTAGCTGCACAATTACTGGCACTGTGGATGGTGTTGTGTAATACCATTACACGCAGGAACATATTTTAAGGAAGTCTTACAATTGGTCTGGACTGAATTTAATGTTAAAACACTTCTTCATACAGCTTACATCACATCATAGGTACTTTACGAAAACATAGCGGCCATTACTACATTCAACTGTTTTTGTTTCTGTAGCAGAAGGCTACTCAACAATACCAACAAATACAAACATACTGCTTACAAGTCAAGCTGTCAGGAACTCTCACCGCTCGACCACTTCGAGTAACAACTGGATCACCACTGTTGTCATCCTTTGGTTTACCTGAAGACTCACAGTCTCTAGAGAGCATAATAGGGTCATCAGAGGACACTTCCAAGGGATAAATCCTTCGTATTGGACGCAATAACTCGCACTGAGTTCTGAGTTTCACTGTTCGGATGACACCATCCTTACCTGGTATAACTTCAACTATGTATCCCAATGGCCAGTCTATACGCTTGACATTGTCACACCCAATGAACACACCGTCCCCCACAGCTACAGTGTGGGTACCCACTTTTTCACGAGGTAACACCAGCTGTCCCAAATATTCACTTCTGAATCTTTTCCTCAAATCCCTTTTCAAAGTTTGTCGATACCTATACGTCCTTTTGAGGCTCTGTGTGTCTATTATATCGAGATCAGAAACACGAATCTCCCTTATATCTTGCATGAATAAAGAAGGGGAGAGAAGCACTAGTTCAGAAACTTTTTCCATGATATAAGTCAAAAGTCGAGAATTCATCAAGCTCTCACAGTCACATAATGTAGTCACCATCTCCTCGTAAGACATGACCTACCCAACATCCTCTTCAATAAATCTTTGAGAAGGCGTATCAAGCGCTCCCACCATCCACCCCACCAAGGTGCAGTGGGAGGGATTAAAACGCCATTCAATGCGCCTAGCAGTGCTGTACTTAGCTATATCCTCCCAGTTCAGAGTTCGATGCAAATTAGAAGCCCCGGAGAAGTTCGTCCCATTGTCACTGTAGATAACAGAACATCTTCCTCTGCGAGCCACAAATCGACGGAGTGCTTGCAAGAATGCTTCTGTCGAGACTGATGATACTAATTCCAGATGGACAGCTCTAAACACTGCGCAAGCAAAGAGGCACGCCCACATTTTAATTCCACCTTGTAGATATAAGGGCCCGCTTAAGTCCAGTCAAACAATCTCGAACACGGCAGCATCCCGTACTCGACTGGATGGAAGTGGAGGTGAAATAACTTCAAGATATATTTCACTATGTCTCTTGCACATGACTCACTTGGACAGAACTGACCTGATAGCTTTCCGACCGTTTAAAATCCAACAGCGTTCCCTGAGGTCATTTAGCAGGATTTGCAATCCTACATGTCCTTCTATCTTGTGTTCCGTCATGATTAACCTCTTCACTACCTCGTGTTGTGATGGAAGTACTGCAGGCTGACGAAAGTATTCATAGTCATCTCGATAGGTGATCTTAGTTTTCAGCCTAATTATTCCTTCATGGTCTTGAAACACTCTGAGCGTTTGCAGCCTGTCACCCCTTAACCCAGAAAATGAGTCCTCTTGAATAAAATGAACAACTCTTCTCTCTGCAGTGGCATACTCTTCCACAGTTAAGTCACTTCTCTGACGCAGATGTGTAGGTAAACGGGTATTACGTATAAACCTTAGCAACCACCCCAACATGCGGACAATTCATACAAAGTTAGAGAAGTGTTTGAAATACCAGTCCTTTTGATTCTCCAAAACCAAACAGTTAATATTCACAACAGCTGGGGATCTAACCTTTTCCATATTGATCTCATCTTCTTCGGGATCATTATTGCGAGCAAACCACTTTCCTGGTGATTCCCTCAACCATGCAGGTCCCTCCCACCATCTAGAAGCAACTAATTGTTTAGTTTTGCAGCCCATGGAAGGTAAATCTGCAGGGTTAAGTTCCCCTTGAACATACTTCCAAGATTCAGAGTAAGTGATGCTCCTAATTTCATCAACTCGATTTCTGACAAAGACTGTCCATTTGTCTCCCCTGGTAATCTACTGTAGTAGAATCGCTCCAGAACAAAGTCTTCACATTATTCCATCCTAATCCGTCCATAACTGATTTCGCAAGCCTTGCTCCTACAGTTGCAGCTATAAGCTCCAAACGAGACATAGAAATCTTCTTTATAGGAGAGACTCGTGTCTTGGCCGCCAACAGATGAAGTGGAACACTTTCGCTTGTCTCTACATTGAGGAACACTACTGCTGCATATGCCTTTCCATTGGCATCACAAAAGGTGTGTAAAGTGCATTCCTCTATATTCACAGGTTTCTGTACCCATCGGGGATGCCAGTTTCTTCTAATTGAGGGAGTTCTTCATACCACAGCAGAAATTCCTTCTTGATAGTATCGTCAACTTCTGTATCCCAGTCAAATTCCATATTCCACATTTTCTGCAGGTGCAATTTAGGACACAACACAACAGGGCAACTAAAACATATAGGGTCAAACACTTTGTAAGAGATCGACAGGATTGTTCTCTTGGTAATGGCGTCAAAATGGAAATCTCTAATCCAACTCATGTTAACTTTGAGTTCATCACTTTCTCGATTCCACAACAAACCCAGTACTGCAGAATAAGAGTCATCATGAGCACTCTGACACGTTTCACTTCTCCATTCCCAACCCCTAAGCTCGAATTTGGTCTTCGCCATGACTTTGACAGATTCTGACATAAATGCATTGAGTTCAGCTTCAGTGTCCACACTAGAAACAACATTATCAACATAAAAACTGTGCAGTAACTTTTCTTTAAGAGATTGATTTGAATCCTCTTCTCTCAATAAGTGGTGATGATTACAGATCCTAAGAGGAAAGGACTACACTTTACACCAGAAACCACTCTTGCATGCCCGAAGACCCTAACCTCCAGTTTTTCATAACAGTTCCACCATAAAACAGAGGAAGTTCCTGCCTTCAGGTTCAGGGTGAATACCAATCTGTAAAAATGTTCGTTTAATATCAGCAGCCACTCCTATCTTCTTTTCTCTAAATCTTTACAGCACATTTGGGATGAGTTCAATCAGATTTGGACCAGTTTCAAGACATTGATTTAAAGATGGAGAACTGCCTAGTTTTGCCGAAGCATCAAAACAGGTCTGATTCTTGTAGTTGCACTGTTTTCCTTTACAACTGGTCTATGCGGTAAGTAGTGACAACAATGAACACGTTCAGATTCAGGCAATTCTTCTATAATTCCCTCAGCCAACCAATCTTCAAACACTTCATTGTAATCTAGGAAAAGGTCTTCAGATAATTTCTTTCTCATCGAACCCAGTCTTCTTTCAGCAAGATTCAGGTTTGATGGCAAGACGGGATGCCCTTTAGTCCAAGGTAGCCGAACTTGATATCGACCTTTTCCAGTGCGATGAACACTTTGGAGGAAATGATCTTTCGCTGCAATTTTTCGTTCCCTCTTCGTAACTTTCTCTACAGGATCCGAAATGCCTATTACATCCAACCTCCACAAATCAACAATACTTGCCTTTTTAATAAACATGGAAGTTACCAGCAAGCCTTCATTTTCTTCACTTCTCTTGGTATTAGGAATCTTTCCCATCAAAGCCCAGCCTAGCAATGTCTCTACTGCAACTAAATCACACGAGAGCATTTTTTTATTCCTGTCAGAAGTTTGCCAGCCACGTCTGCCCCAATAATTATTTCTATAGGCCCCAAACTTTTCTCCTTATCTGTGATATCTATCTTCAGTTTCTTCAGCTCGTTCATCCACTCCCCTTCCGTAACATGTGAAATGTCTCCACAGATCACTTCTTGGTCTAAAGCCTCAAAATTACACCGAAATTCATCGTTCAGGTCCCCTACACGCACCCTGTAAAATTCCTGTTCATTCCGTTGTATTGTCACACCACCAAAAGGAGAATGTGAGATGATTTCCTTTAGCAGTACAGTGTAACCTATCTTGAAAGCCGTCTTTCGCAAAATGTATGACTTCTGGAGGCCCGTATCCACTGAAGCACGAACACATTCAGTCTGTCTATCAGATCTTACATTTACACGAAGTGTTTGTAACAACATCTTAGGCGAAGTGGAAACATTTGCCAATGTGACTTCCTGAGTTGCATTTTCTTCACTGTTGCTAACTGCTTTGGGAACAACATGTTTTTCTAACAACTGTCTACACATTAAAACAACATGCTTCCCACCACAAATTATACATTTTATGTTTTTCGCCATACAATTGTTTACCATGTGCCCTGATATCAGACACATATAACAACACCCCTTTTCCCTTAACAGTTTCTGTTTACTTTCAATTGACATTTTTCTAGCGGAGAAGCAGTCTGCACTGGTATGATGACCCTCACAAAACACACATTTGTCATCCTTACGTTGATGTGATGTTAATAGCCCCATAGCTGTAGGAATGTTGTCATCTGAATCATTCCCCTTGTGCTTCAGTTTTTCTTTTGCCCCTTCACACTTTAAGTCAAACCCAGATGTAGCAAGGTTTATTCTCTGTTCACACTCCATCTCCGACTTCAGGAATTTCATTAACCCCTCCAGACGGTCTTTCGCATTTTTAGCAGAGGTGAATGGAATACTGCGTTGCCAAATTCTTATTAAATCTTCTGGGAGGCACGATTCAACAATGGAGAATAACATAGAGGCACACTTGTCCGTTGTGACACCAAGTGACTCTAGTGAACTCAACTGTGTTTCCAACTGATCATAAAGTTGAGAAAATGCAATTGTCGATTTGGATTGCGACGCCTTGTGTAAAACTAACCTCAACATCTCCCGTACATAAACCTCCACAAGAAGATCATCTTGGCCAAAACGAGATTTTAGGCTTTGAATTGCTTTGCTGTAATTTATTCGTGTTGGGGGAAACTCTCAACCACCTGCCTAGTACGTGATACTCTTACTGTTGACTGTATTAAATATTGAAATTTATCCTCCACAGCTATTTCGGGATCTTCATCTATTTTTGAGAACTGACTCCAGAATGGTAACCACTCCTTTAAATCCCCTCCAAAAGTGCGAAATTCTAACTTCAGCAACTTGAATTTCTTGGTTTGTTGGTTGCTAGACCTACTACCAACACTACCCGCTTCATATTCGGTTTGTTGAACATGTATTCCCGAAATACGCAATTTAAGGTCCAGATACTTTATCTGATACTCATCAGCCCCTTCTATTTCCTTGTCAATGTCAGCCTCGTCATCATCTAATAACAAATCGAGCACTTTCGAATCCAGTTCGTTCAAAATTGCTATCTTAACATTCTAACAAGATGGATAATGATTGAAGTTCCCTAATATTAATATTTTCCTCTTCAGTCAAATCACTAACCTGTTTAGCAATTTTCGTAAACGAAGCCCTTATCTCTCTCTCCTTTGCTTCAGTAATTTATCGAGGTATTCGCGCTCGATATCCCACGTGGGTTCGATGATTCTTCCTTCTTCAAGTCGTAAATGTCCTGTCGCGGTCACCACTAAATGTTGTGTAATACCATTACAAGCAGGAACATATTTTAAGGAAGTCTTACAATTGGTCTGCATTGAATTTAATGTTTAAACACTCCTTCATAAAGCTTACATCACATCAGAGGTACTTTATAAAAACATAGCGTCCATTGCTACATTCAACTGTTTTTGTTTTTCTGAAGTGTCCAGTAGATGGAACTGCTGGCATATGGCTGACAGTGCCGACATCAAAGTCTGACGTAACGATGGTATCACACGATGCCATGCAAATTTCTTGTATCATCTTCTTCAGAACTCAACGGTTCGGACCGGTTAACACACGCGGCCTACATTATATGGTCGTCGTGGTTTTTTTACGGTTCTGTATTCCCTTTTTCACTTCACAATCACTTCCCCGACAGTCAACCAATAACCATTCCCCGTTGTAAGTTACTAAGTTCTCTTACTCCTTCCATTCTTCATGTACCAGTATCACGTAGCACTGAACATCATCGAGTCTTAAAACCATATTTTATAGCAGCAGGGGAGGTCGTGGCGAAATCTAGCCTCTAGTTTACGTGTACAGATCTATGTCATGATACATGTGATCCGATAATGTGTAGTGAACGTAGGATATTAAAACTGGTTCACTTAATAATACAAATAAATTTAATCAATATTAACGAAGTCCAAAGAGAGAATATTGTCAGTCATGATACTCATACGTATCGAACAAGACGCTTTTAGAACACCGGGTTATTTATTTATTTATTTATTTATTTATTTATTTATTTATTTATTTATTTATTTATTTATTTATTTATTTATTTATTTATTTATTTATTTATTTATTTATTTATTTATTTATTTATTTATCGTATGGCTACACATTACAATTAGGCGTATAAAATTAACAATACTTTCTTTATATTACAAATATTACACTGAGATATCTAAATTGGTGACGTATTTTATGACGTCATCAGTTGCCATCAAGAAGTCGGTGAAGTTCTCATTATAGGACCTGGTCTTGCAGTCCTGCATAACGTGACAGCTCCACAGTCACATTTTGGAGATTGTAATGTATGTCACTTATGGAGAGCATCTGAGCTTCTGCCATGGTTGGTCGGTATTCTATTTAAGGCAGACCAAATTCTTCGAGGCTGTTCAAAAGCAGGAGGTTTTCTCGTGATGCACGGTAGAGTTTGACAGCTTGGAGGGCAGTTCTCTTGCCAGCTTTGCTTCGAGGAACTAACAAGTTTGAAGTTTGTCATAGTTAATTCCCTACCGATGATCACTGGTGGATGCCTAAATACGAGTCTGTGTCTTTGTAAATCCTCCATGTAATTATGTATCGGAAGCTGAGGGTTGTCTAAACTTTTGATTTGAAGAATCAGGTAATTTATCCATCTAGGATTGGTTTGGTGTCTACTGAGAGTAACCTGCTTTTCAAATTCAAAGGGATGCAGTTCCCGTTGCGTCTCACTTTCGCACTGACCATTAACAAAGCAAGGGTATTTTCTTATTTCGGTGCGTTTCCAGCCATGATCAGTTACATGTGGTATGTATTAGTATTACAATTTACTTTACGTCGCACCGTCACAGATATGTCTTATGGTGACGATGGGATAGGAAAAGCCTAAGAGTGGGAAGGAAGTAGTCGTGGCCTTAATTAAGGTACAGCCTTTGAGTGAAAATGGGAAACCACAGGAAACCATCTTCGGGGCTGCCGACAGTGGGGTTCGAACCCACTATCTCGTGGATGCAAACTCACAGCTGCACGCCCCTAACAGCACGGCCAATTCACTTGGTCCTTACCTAGATAAGAAAACTGTAATCTATTATGTCAGTTATTCAAACGACCCTTATGGTGACTCGAAGAAGCAAGGATTTCACTGTAAGGCACGCATTAAGAGAACTGCTTTTAGCTCCTTTCAGTGTACGTCGCATCTGGGAAGCAAGGACTGAACCTGAACCCCATTGAGTTAATGTATAAGGAATACCAGTGAGTCACCTATGGTACGAGATACTCATACTATTGTGGTTCCACCGTTTGCCGCGTGTCTCAACAAGCCCGTCAAAATGTCAACGTTCGTCGCATATTCTTCCTCCGCAATTCGCTCCCTTGTGAAGGACACCAAACCAGCTGAAATCGGTATGTCTAACATCCGTTCGACTACACAGAATGTTCTCGAATCGCCGAATCCAGTAGGCAAACCCAATGACACAGTTTCATCATTACAATACATTATTTGCTCCCGTTTACTTCTTTGATTTAAAATCTGGCTTTCTGGTATTGCTAACACTGTCGCCGCGTACAAGGCAAGTGTATTTTAGAGCACTAACCTTTAGCTTTGATTGTTACATCGATCTAACCGAATTATTCAAATTATTCCCAAAAATGTTGAAAAAAACAGGGGATAGATAGTACACCTCAAAAAAACACAAAAAGTCCGTATCAACATATGTACTACGGTGGATCATTTACGAGCAGTTAGCTAGAATGGGGGATAGTTCGTATGTATGATTACGTTCGGCGTCAGTCATGCCGTTGCGGACACTGCAGTTCTTCACCAGCGTGTGGAGCAAGGTTGTCATCGATGCTTGGAGTGTTCGAACGTGTCCGACAATCAAAGAGGTGGCGTGTTCAGGCGCAAGGTCGATATTCTGGGCACTTCTTATAATAGAATGCAGTATCCCTGCTGGTCACTAACATGGCGGTGGCTACTCAACGTGGGTATTACCAATACTTCCCGTACAAAGTTGGAAAATGTGTGACTCGTAAACGACCGATCGTTAGTTGGGGCGATTACTTCCCACATGTGTGGGAACAATCTGTATGTGTTACTGTTAATACATATAGTACTACAATGTTGTCAGCCTCTGTGGTGTAGTGGTTAGTGTGATTAGCTGCCAGCCCCGCAGGACCGGGTTTGATTCCTGGCTTTCCCACGAAATTTGAAAAGTGGTACGAGGGCTGGAACGGGGTCCACTCAGCCTCGGGAGGTCAACTGATTTGAGGTGGGTTCGATTCCTACCTCAGCCATTCTCGAAATGGTTTTCCGTGGTTTACCACTTCTCCTCCAGGCAAATGCCAGAATGGTACCTAATTTAAGCCACAGCCGCTTCCTTCCCTCTTCCTTGTCTATCCCTTCCAATCTTCCCATTTCCCCTACAAGGCCCCCGTTCAGCATAGCAGGTGCGGCCGCCCTGGAGAGGTACTGGTCCCACTCCCCTGTTGTATTCCCCGACCCAAAGTCTCACGCTCCAGGACACTGCTCTTGAGGCGATAGAGGTGGGATCCCTCGCTGAGTCCGAGGGAAAACCAACCCTTGAGGGTAGGGATGGGCCACTCGATCGCCTGCTCGAGCAGGCTCGAGTGCTGACGTCACGAACTGGTGTGTCGAGCGTGGTCGAGCCAGATCGAGCAACACGGAATCCCCTCATGACGTAGGTTTGCATGTGCGCTAAGCAGGAGTGTGTGTTAGGGCTCGAGCCACAATTCCGTCTGCACTCATTCTCGTTGATATTCACCTTCCGGCACTACGCGTAGAGTAGAAGTAGAGTCATTAGCGATAGCGTCCATTCTACAGAAATACATACGTACCGTAAGTCATAGTGGGCGCATCAGTTTATTAAATCCATATATGCCCAGAATTACTTTTTTTTTTAGCAAATGGAAGTGACGGCTCGACATGGCGATGAGCTCTGCGTAGTGATAGTATTTGTGTGGTTTTCCTTTCGTTACTTGGTCGCTACTTCCATTTTTGGTTCTTCTGAACATTGTATGTATCATTTTAATAATATATTCTGTTCAGTTTTATTATAATGCTATATTTACTATTTCTCCTACATAATAAAAAAATGTGAACAGACCTGAAGTCCTGCGTCCGATATAATATAACTGGGTTTTTTGCTATTGGTTTTACGTCGCACCGACACAAATAGGTGTTATGGCGACGATGGGATAGGAAAGGTGTTAGGAGTGGGAAGGAAGCCTTAATTAAGCTACAGCCCCAGCATTTGCCTGGTGTGAAAATGGGAAACCACGGAAAACCACTTCGAGGATGGCTGAGGTGGGAATCGAACCCACCTCTACTCAGTTGACCTCCAGAGGCTGAGTGGACCCCGTTCCAGCCCTCGTACCACTTTTCAAATTGCGTGGCAGAGCCGGGAATCGAACCCGGACCTCCGGGGGTGGCGGCTAATCACGCTAACCACTACACCACAGAGGCGGACTTACTTACATATTACGCCGTATCATTTCTCAGGCGATAATATTACTCTAGGATAACAACCATATAATCCATATACTCCTATGTTGTGTAAGGGATTCAATGTATTCCGTTAATAATGTTTTTTTTTTTTTTTGCTAGGGGCTTTACGTCGCACCGACACAGATAGGTCTTATGGCGACGATGGGCTAGGAAAGGCCTAGGAGTTGGAAGGAAGCGGCCGTGGCCTTAATTAAGGTACAGCCCCAGCATTTGCCTGGTGTGAAAATGGGAAACCACGGAAAACCATCTTCAGGGCTGCCGATAGTGGGATTCGAACCTACTATCTCCCGGATGCAAGCTCACAGCCGCGCGCCTCTACGCGCACGGCCAACTCGCCCGGTTTAATAATGTTAAGGCGTTATCATTATAAATATTATTTTCATGGTACGAAATGTAATAAGCTATTTCTGAAATTGCCGGGTGAGGATATAGTTTGTTCAGTTGTGTTCCTGTACACACACTGGTTTCATTTCATTAGCATTAAAAGAGCAAAGAAGATTGCCACTCATCTGATTTAGTACAAGGTAATCACTCATAGATGGCAGGCCATACTCCTGCTCGAGTACTGCTCGACCTAGATCGAGCAGTGACGTCATCAGCTCGAGCCGCTCGAGCTGCGCTCATGCCCATCCCTACTTGAGGGTAAACAGATTAAGAAGGAAAGAAAGATTTAAAAGTTAATAATATGATTACTAATTAAATATGGCATAATAATAATACGTCTCATCCGTGATGAATCAGAAATCTCAAGGTTATCTGTTAGTTAGCGACACTGACCTACATATCGGAAGCTATGATTTGTTTGCGAGTGGTTAAGACGGTTCGTTTCTAACGGAGAGACCCTGGGTTCGAATCTCACTGAAGACTTTTAAACATGTAATACAAATGTAAATCCACGTCATTTCGTCTCTAGGCGATTCGAGAAGAACTGTCTGATTAATCTAAAAGAATATTTTTTGAGAATAGTTACGTCGGGTATTGTCACATTCGTAACATTTTACTAAGTGGGCAATCAGGAAAAATCAGACTGAACTACCTAAACAAAGAGAACACACATGATACATACCTGTTTACAAGAAGTGTAAATTACACCCCCACAGATACCTCCACAGTCGGACCCGATTACACTGGCCCTTCAACTAGTAACCAGTCATATCGCGACGCACTGTAAATAAGCGGAAAACCGAGGAGAATGCAACTTTTCAATATTATTAATTGTTAAGGACACGGAAGTTTTGGAAGAACTCCCACCCACCTCAAAATTAAGGGACGATGAGAACATCCCCAAATCATAACAACACAGTTAAGCAGCATTGGGCGTGGTCATTTATTGGATGGGTACTCACTCACTCATTCGTACACTCCCTCTCACACACACACAAGGTAGCACGGTGATAGGCTCACCCTTACAATCAATAATACACACACACACACACATAAAAGTTAGACTGTAAGCCGGATACTGAAAAATAACCCCATGGCACTACAGCCCTTGAAGGGCCTTGGCCTACCAAGCGACCGCTGCTCAGCCCGAAGACCTGCAGATTACGAGGTGTCGTGTGGTCAGCACGACGAATCCTTTCGGCCGTTATTCTTGGCTTTCTAGACCGGGGCCGCTATCTCACCGTCAGTTAGCTCCTCAATTCTAATCACGTAGGCTGAGTGGACCTCGAACCAGCCCTCAGCTCGAGGTAAAAATCCCTGACCTGGCCGAGAAACTAACCCGGATCCTCCGGGTAAGAGGCAGGCACGCTACCCCCTACACCATGGGGATCGTCCGCTCAAAACTGGTTAACGATAAAAAGCTGCAATTAAAATACTCGCTGTGTGAGAAATGTCGAGAGTAGAAGTGACCTTCTAAACCCAAAATGCTACGTCAACTCAGATCATACAGCGCAGACTCTGAAATGGTCGGCTATAGGAAAACAAATTCTTCCTCATAACACCGCAAGAGGAGCATACTAGTGCACCGGGTCCGGAACTCAAGCTCCTCCTCCCGTCCACCCTATAGGGGACAGGCAGAGGAGGCGAAAACATAGATCACAAGGGAGAGGTGTTTCAACACCCACATGCAAGAATCTAGTATCGGTATGTCATGAGCAAGAGGAAGCCTCTTCTAGTACCTGGATTTCATGTTTGGATTTTAAGAATTAAACTAAGAAATAAACGTTTGAAATGTGATATTAGTAATTCATTGGAATACCCCTACACTGCCAGACTAGGCTGTTTGCACTACCAGTATGTTCTCAAGTCCTTTTACGTCGCACCGACACAGAGAGGTCTTATGGCGACGATAGGACAGGAAATGGCTAGGAATTGGAAGGAAACGGCCGTGGACTTAATAAGGTACAGCCCCAGCATTTGCCTGCTGTGGAAATGGGAAACCACGGAAAACCATCTTCAGGGCTGCCAAGAGTGGAGTTTGAACCCACCATCTCCCGAATACTGGATACTGGCCGCACGTAAGCGACTGCAGCTATCGAGCTCGGTACTACCAGTGTTAAACACATATTCACTGAATTGGACGAAATTGAACCTATTATCATTTGTCGTATTCAGGATCATCACATCTTGTTTTAACGAATATACACCACTACACTTAAAGCCACACATCGCAACTCAATATAATTTTTACCACCCCTATAACATGCAAATAGCATTATAGGCGGTTCATGTACAACTTCGCGAAACGTTCGATGATTCGAGTGCACTCTGTATAGAAGCGACTTGTAGAGTTGGTTGATGTATGCTTTACCAGGGGCTTGGAAAACTATTATGTGGAAGCAAATTCTGGCTCCGTGAGGAAAGCAACAGGAAGCGATTTGCTTTACATTCCCCTGTTTTCCCTAGTTCTCCATCATCCCAGCTTCGATAATCTATTACCATCGATAAAGCAGAAGGCCAGTCCTTCAGCAACGTGGGTTTCTTTTCCTCACAGAGCGGCGGGGTGTTCCCGTGGACAGTTATGTGTTGCCTTGTCCAGAACGAAGTTCACAGAAAATTTTAACATGAATTTGAAATGGAAAAGAGAACATGAAACACACAAATATCCCAAATTGCGCAAGAACTCCATGCAACACAGAAAATACTGAAGACAGCCAAACTTCTATATCCCAAAATAGTTTTGCAAGATACAAGACGGAGGCATGAAATTGTAACATGCACACATTGAAATCACAATTCACAGCCAGGAATGTGTTCACCTGTTACAAAAAATATACAAGTATTTGAACACGTAGTTATAAACATAAATCAACAAAACATACAAGGGAGAACTAAAGTAACTGACATCACCAGACAAAGAAAATTACAACCACCACAAAACTCCTGTACAAATAAAGTCAACTCCCGAAAACACAGTATTCATTGACAATGAAATCCAACTACCAGAAAAAGCTCGGATCATATTCTCCATCATGAGCACAATACAAGTTATTTGTGAGGAATTTTGGTTGAAACAAAACTGAAGCGTAACAGATCGGCAAACAGGAACATGAAAACTCAAATGCGAAGTCTGTACAGCTATATATCATATTATAGATGCGTAGAATTCTCTGAAATATAATCAGTCTGCTCCTATTTCTGTCCATTGCTAAATTACAATTGATAGAAAAGCATCTTGGGGCATTATACTTTACATACTGTATTCGAAATAACTTATTTTAGACGTAAATTTCTAATCTAAGATCCCATGATCGTCATTTTCAGTGGTATTGCCGTTATTATATTTTTCATATAACATATTCTACCACTAAATATCTCCATGATACTAAAGATATACTTTTTCAATATTATTCGAATCACACCCCGCGTGATTCCATACATATACCGTATAAAGAGTGAGGAGGTATTATGGGTGAAATTATTTGTTCCATTTGAATCCTCATAAGGCCATTTATGACCTTTCTTGCAGTGTGTTATCTTTGCCTTAATTTGAAATACGAACTGTACTTCGAAATATTCGTGTCGTCAACAATTAATTATAAAATGACATTTCTCATTGGACTACTTATTCCAAAAATACCAGTTATCTAACTCCAACAATATTTTGTAAAGTGTAAGTTGACATTTTAAAATAGAGTGACTTGTTATAACAATAATTGAGTTCGTTGTATATCAATTTTTATATCTTAAGTGTTATAATTATGATTAGTTGCCCCCGGAGAAGGTTAGATTAAGCAATAGATAGGGATTTTCTGGGGTGCTAAGATGTGAAAGCTTCTTGTAAAGTTAAGAGCCCATTGAGGTGCTAGGGCTGACGGTTTGGTGTCGCCAGGGCTGCTGCGTGCTGGAGCACTGCTTCAGCTACCCCCGGCCACAACAACCACGAGACTGCGGATGTCGCTTCGCGCTCTTGCACCGCGCCGACCCTTAGCGTAAGACAGTCCTCAAATCTGGCTCTTGCTTTTCTTGTGTGGATCACACTACTTGGCATGCAGAGGTTCTTGGCTGATGGTACTGGCTGATCAATCAAGTACATTGCCATACATATGGGACAGTTATTAAACAAGATAATCTCTCAATGGAAAAATCGAAATTCCTTCCATAAATGTGGTATTCTAATACATCGTTAGTTTATACATATATTTGTGTGTATTCATATACATGGATAAAACATATTTACTTATAAATACACGTACGGCGACATTTATACTTCGCATTCATTAAGAAGTGAACTTTTTTCAGTACTGTACATTGTTGGATTTTGGGAGGTACATTTTATCCGTACATTTAATTCGCAAAGTAATTACTAAACTCGAATTTCATTTAGAAATTATCCCATACGTATCAGCATACGTTTTAGGAATGAACTTTTCAGATACATCATCGATCACCGGTAAATTCCCAGTTTGAAGAAGTTTATTGTTCATATTGTCAATTAGATTCTTTACAACAATTCAATATTACTGCTCTAACTCACTAAAGTGATGAAACAAACTCAAGTATTCCCTCTTCCAAAATCTTGATAGATTTATATCATAAAAGAGAGTGGGAAATTTCCTAAATTATGAGACATTTCTACAATGGTCAAATATATCCCTGCTGAGGAACAAAAACTGTACTTGACGTTTTAACATCCTGCCAGTTTCCTGCGAGCCAAGGACCTTGTCACTACACAAGTATTTTGCTTTTTATTATTTTGCTGACTAGTAATAATGGAAGGTGCCCAAGTAGTTAATGGAGCGAAGCTGAAAGCTACCATTCAAAAGTACCCGCGGCAGCTTGACCTCACAGAAATTGATTTTCCCGTTCTTTGTGCTCGTTTCAAGAGAATTCTAAGATGAGAACAGTTTTTATAGCACTCTATCGTGCATTTCTGGAGATTATTGTGCTAATTTATAATTAATGGTTGATTTCTAGCAGGAAAATTGTGTTATAGCGTGCCCAAAACGTGCATAATGTGCACGTAAATGGCTAGTATTCGTAATTTAGTTCAAAGATCTGCATTGTAACATACTGTATGTCATAGAGACATCTATTAGCACTAAAATATATTAAATTGGAAAATTGATATGAAAATAACGTCCAAAAGTCTGAAAATAGACCATTTATTTTTGCAAATAGACAAGAGTGGCCTCTGAGAATTTAAAAAAACGTGATACTGGTATTATCACTTTTATTGTTAAAATCCTGTATACTTCAAAATAAATTATATTACACATGCGCCTAAATATCAGATATAATTAATTGAATATGCGTAATATATTTCATTGTAAAACTTATAACAACCGAAATATAAGAAATACTGTAGTGACTGAATGGTTAATCCATATTCCTTTCAACTGAAACTATTGAAGGCTTAACCTACAAATTTACGAACGATACTCATTCGAGTGAAAGAGGTGTCATCATTGTTATGTCTTACAGTTATTAATTTGTACCAGAAGACAATTTTGTTCTCACATATCAAATGAATAAAAGAGATATATAGCCTTCACAGTATAAAATATTTCTTCTGACAAATTTAAAATGGAGGTCAGGTAAAGCCCTGTTGCTACGTCATAATAATGCAAAGGTAGCCTTCACTTTTGTTATTAATTGCTTAGACTCTCTCAACCTGCTTGCACTTAAATTGCTGCTTATCACCTCATCAGACTGAACACTGTAGCTATTTGAGTGTTGTGAATTGCTGTATGTACTGAGCTTGATGCTGTCCAGTTGATTTACATAATAAAAGTACTTTTGGGTAGGTAATATCTTGTTGAAATGCATGCTGCGTACGCAGTAAGGGAGATAATGGAGTGTCTATACATCTCTGTGGAGCAGTAATCAGAACTTCTTACTGTAAGTAACATAAATTACATATTTCATGTGTCCTATTTCATTTAGTTTGTGTTTGTTCACCAGTAATTGACGTGCCTTCGTATTTATTCTCTAAATGATGTGATCAGTGTTCAAACAGAATTATGATGAAATATGATCAACCATATGATACACTTCAATTAATTGATTTCGGTTAATATGTAACATAAAAACTTTCCAGTCTGTCAGAGAAATAAGCTGCTGCAATTTTTGGATTTGTTTTATCATAAAGTCCTGTTGCCTCTTTTGAAGGAAATATTTCCTCCAGTATTCACTGTGATTAGCTCGTAACGCTTACGTAAATGATAAGTGAGTAGATTTATTAGATTATGTATATTTTTCCTTGCACCATAAACTATACCTGTGCATCTTTTACGAGTCATCGAGTGTCATACATGGCAATTTCAATGTTTTGGATTAAAGAAGAACTGACATTGACCTGAACTTCCTCTCTCTTCTTGTACGCTCCAATTTCGTGAAGAGGCAATAAAGAATAATTTCTAAAATGACATTATTTCTAGAAGAAGACAACTTATAAGGATAGCTTTGGGTATTTCTAAAAGAGCCAGTGACATACCACAATAATAAAACTCCGGTTCATAATTACACGACTGTTTGTTTCCTTCTAACTTCAAAATCTGTCCAAATTTTTCAATATACTCTAGAAGATGATTGTTTAATTGCCATTCCCTCTTTCAGAATTTCTCCGTAAATCCTCTTTTGTTAATGCTCGGGCGGCGAAAAAGCTTCATTCAGTCGCACTAAATATTCTTCTTACATAGTAGCTACTATGGTTATAATATGGTTATAATATAATATATAATAATATTTTAGTCAGTTCTAGAATTTTTAAACCATATCGGCAATCTTCAGCATTTAAAGTAAGGATTCGGCTAGGGAACAACGAATATTAACACTAAACTACTAAAAATCGAGTGAGCATTGAAGAAAATTCATTCATTTTTATATGTAATGAAATAGTCGATTTAAATTCTAGTTATAATGTTGAAATGGATTACTCAGGAAAGTACAATAAAGTGCCAGGAACATTACATTATTAAATGTTTGTCTTCGATCAAAATGAAATCACTCTTTACCTTAAGGACTGGATATTCAACTCTAATTAATCAAATCCATGACTAATGTACTTCAAAAAACTTCAAATACGAAAACTTTAGAACTTCGAACAGCATATATTACGATTGATTCCTTTTTCCTGTAACTGTGTGATTCTATGCTTAGCACCACTACTCTGTGAGGAAGGGACGAATATATCTCTCCCGTAATGAAAAGTAGCTGGCCGAGGTCGTAAAGGCGTGCTCGGTTCGCCCGGAAGGACGTAGGTTCGAATGCCCGCCAGGAAGTCGTAAAATTTAAGGAATTAGATTTCCACTTCTGGAGGTGCACATGGCCCTGAGGTTCACTCAGCCTACACCAAAAATGAGTGCCAGGTTAATTCCTAGGGACCGGGCGAGTTGGCCGTGCGCGTAGAGGCGCGCGGCTGTGAGCTTGCATCCGGGAGATAGTAGGTTCGAATCCCACTATCGGCAGCCCTGAAAATGGTTTTCGGTGGCTTCCCATTTTCACACCAGGCAAATGCTGGGGCTGTACCTTAATTAAAGCCACGGCCGCTTCCTTCCAACTCCTAGGCCTTTCCTATCCCATCGTCGCCATAAGACCTATCTGTGTCGGTGCGACGTAAAGCCCCTAGCAAAAAATAAATAATCCTAGGGACAAAGGCGGCCGGGCGTAGAGCTAACCACTCTACCCCATCAAGTGCCGAGGTTTCGGATTGTGGAAGCCTTTACCTTCCATCCCTACAAGGGGCCTTCATTGCCTGTACGGAGATGACTTAAGACTTTAATGAAACGTAGATCTGTCGAAGGCCCAAAAGAACTGATTCGCTTGCTTTCAGATTCTTTAGTAGTATCACAAGAAAGTGTCCCGTTGGTTGTCACCGATATTTAAACAAGACCAGATTGTGTTATGGAATATGAGGAACGATATGAGGGCCAAATCTAAATGCGACTATAGATGGCGAAAGTATGGGAATGGATGTGCGCGTAGGAAGGAGCACAGATTAAGGAGACCAAAATGCGAGATACAAGGCTAGTTATTCGAATAGAATATTAGACACAAGTGTGACCTCTTGAGTGTGTTACACAAATAAGAGTCACAAATTTGTCAGCGGAATCTATTTCGGAGCAAACGTCAAGGAGGGAATATTTTGCAGTTTTTTAATATATTAAGCAGCTGTTTGAAGACGAAGTTGTTGTTGTTGTTCTTGTTCTTGTTGTTGTGGTCGTAGTTGTGGTTGTTAAAAAATGATTCACTAGTGATGGACGAAGTAGGAACAAGGTCACGTCCAGAATAAATTCCGTCATTCGTTGATAGCCAAGAAGGTACAATATCACTCTCAATACACTAGAGAACAAAATTATGTGGAGAGTATTTGGCCGATATTTAAAAATATGTGTAGAAAGGATCCTCTCTACCTCTCTCCACCTAGACTGGTCATTGACACGAAAAGTTCTCTTCGGTAATGACAAAAGAACGGAAGATGACAATTATTCTGAGAAGACGTTCTAAACTCCAGATGCAGGAAGAAATTTAAAGACAGAACTAGGTTTTTTGTTTTCAATTCGCTTTACGTTGCACTGACACAGATAGGCGTTATGGAGACGATGGGAGAGGAAAGGGCCAGGAGTGTGAATGAAGCAGCCGTGCCCTTAATTAAGGTACAGACCCAGCATGTGCCTGGTGTCAAAATGGGAAACCGCGGAAAACAATCTTCAGGGCTGCCGACAGTGGGATTCGAACTCACCATCTCCCGAATGCAAGCTGATAGCTAAGTGTCCCGAACCGCGCGGCCACTTGCTCGGTTCGCTAAATTCAATTTCCTTCAATCTCTCCTTACTTCCGCAACCAGTCCTATATCTCTTTCTACTCTACACCTCCTTCTTAATCTCTTTATTTCCTGGTTATAATATTATGGATCCATGGTATTCCTTACCACTTTTAAAGGTATATATCTGTTTTCACACTCCTCAACAATTGCTTTAAACCCATCCCGTAGGCCGTTTACATCTGAATGTACAATTTTCCATTTATCATAATTGCTTTTTAAAACTTTTCCCATGCCTCTCTAATCAATCATATGGAATTGCATAATAGTCCTACTTTTACGACATTCATTTTTATCACATTTATTTTTAACTACGACAAAAGCAGCTTCATAATCACTTATACCATCACTTCAATTTCTCTATAGAATTCATCTGGTTTTATCAGCACCACCTCTAGAATATTTTTCCTTCTAGCTGGTTCCATCACTTTCTGATTCAGCTGTCCTTCTCAGATAAACTCATTCACCATTTCTTGCCGGTCGCATTCCCTTCCCAGTCTACATTTGGTAAATTCAGATCACCCGCTACAATGACGTTCCATTCTGTGTCGCTTCCCTTATATCTGATTATCTTATCAAACAATTCCGCTTCAGCGCCAACCTTGCCCAGGTCTGTACACTCCAAAAGCATCAAGTTGCCTATTATTTTTACAGATAAGTCTTACAGCTATACTTTCATGTTGATAATCCTTAAATTTTTTCGTAGCTTACAAATTCTTCTTTCACCATTATGAATACTCCCCCTCCTGTCGTTCATAACTTGTCTCTACGATAAAAACTCAATTTTTGTGAGAAAATTTCCACATCCATAATATCACTTCTCAGCTATGATTCAATTCCTATTACAATACCTGGTAAATACGTATATCTATTAAATCACTTCGTTTTTGCTTTCTTTACAATACTTCTACAGTTTAATACTAACAATTATGCCATCCTTACTTGACTTCATACTTCCTATAGTGTCATCACCTCTCCCTGATCCGCCCTGTTTCCCTGAGTGCACCTCCCTATAACTCTTCTAAACAACCCCCCTTACTTATACTGGTACGTACATTGCGGGTCAAGTGAAGACCATCTGAACGTAGATTCCTACGTCCTACCCACCCATTAGGATCTGAAAGCTAACTCCCAGTTTCCCACACCCCCATTCCATAGTCTTATTTAAATCCCTAATTACACTCCAGTCGGTATCCTTCCTACACAATATCCCAGTGAAAGCTATCTCTGCTTCCTTAAACATCTTCCGTGGTGCTGTAGCAAGATCCCACACATCCCCAACTATTTTAGTACCTATTCCTACTTGCTTTATGTTATTGGTACTAACGTAGAAAGCTACGAACTTCTCCTTTCTTAGCGTCCAGGTGTCGACTCCATACAGCGTCATACTCCAAACATAGCATTTCGCCAACCTCTTCTTTAACCTCAAGTTCAATTGTTCACACGGGAGTCTATTCTTTCTGTTGAAGGCTTCCTTAACAACATCAATGAGAGTTCCCGTTTCCTTACTGCTTCTCACAACATCTGTTATTATACTTCCTAGCTATTTGAAAGCTTGTACTCGTTCATCTATCTTGATGGTTGCCTTCTTCCCTCTTGCTCTTTTTGCCTTGTTCTGCATCTTGTTCTTGTTAATTCTCTCAATAATTAATACGGGAGAAGAAATAAATAGTCCCTCCTAAGATTGCACTTACTTTAGCAGAAGTTTCGTTTCGGTTGCAGCTGATGTACAGATAAAAGACGAAGTATTTGCTAACGAAGTATGGTATATTCCTCCAGAGTAGATAATTAATGTGCTCAGTCGAAATTCTATGAATAATTACTTTCTGGAAGATCTCCTGCGGTAGATTAAGATCAGTTGTAGCAAGCACTCAGTTATCGGAATTATTGGCGTACTGTTTCCACACATGTATGGCCTTGTCTTGGAGTCCAGTGGTGAGTTTCCAGGTAGCGTAGCAATGAATTCCACGGTATGAAATCAAATGGAAGCAAGTCAGTGGCTATGCAAAAAATCTAGGCGAAAATATATTTGGAGCAAATATTGTGGGCAGATTATGTGGGTAGAGATTGAATTTCTCTTCGGTGGAATCTTGTGCAATAAATTAAGATGATACTTTTTGCTACGAGACACTTCCTGAAAGCGTTGCTTTTCATGAGAAACAAGAACCGGTAAAATATATTCGTACCACCAGATGACCTGTTCCGTTTCGCTCGTTAAAAGCTTGGTAAGATTCATCACAAACACAATGACATATAAACACACTCAAGTGTGCCATAGATGTAATATTTTACTGCCTTTAATCTCAGAATATTGCTTCGAAAGTGGATTTACAGAAGAACATTCACATTGCTTTCAACCTATTCGTGCTGTGTGAGATACATTTGTGAGTCGACAACTCTCTGATGATGAAACATTTTGTGCATTGCACTACAGCTGGGTGGGTAATAGCTTAGTTTTTCATTCTGTACACATTAACGAAACCATTTTCGCGTCCGACAAGAACATTAATTTAATATACTGATCAGTTCGTAGGCAAGTTTCTTCCTTGTCACTAGGCACAGCGTAATGCTTAAAAGCTCCAAAATTCGTACGGATGTTGCCCTTAACAGCTATAAATTGTGTGATACGAATATTTTGATACAGTCTATTCATTACGTAAATATAAATAGGTATTGCACGACGAAGCTTCAGTCCACCTTCCTTGTCACTACCTAATATCTTACAATAATATAACATAGTTTTATCAGGAGTCTTAGAAACACGTTCACGCTGAAATGAAACGCTTCAGTGCACGGATCTTTATGCTAGAGAAGTCCAAAAATGGGGTTCCTATTTCGCAACAGTTAATTATTTTATGGTGACGTGGCTCTCTGTTAAGCAACACACAAAGCATTGGTCACTGCATGAAAGCAATAACCTAGCCCGAACTCCATAACTTTATTTAAAAAGGTAGTGTCACAACAGCTAGCGTACTCATTATGTGAGCAAAAGAAGTTGTTCAATCAAGTTTCGTTCTAAAGGTTGAAGAGAAGTATTCAACTTAAGAGCCCTACAATATCGCAAAGGGGTTGTTGTTGCTGTTGTTGATGATACAACTCATGCGACGGTCATTCTTGTAGAAAGCTGATTCAAAGTACCCCCACACCGCAGATGGGCATATAGCATATTTAAAGTCTATTTTTCCCAACATAAAAATATGTTTCTATAGCAAGTGATGCGTATCATCTGACGATGAGGTGCAAACGTAGCAGCATAGACTGGATCCCACCATCAGTTGGCATGTTTTGACAAATGAAACTCAAACCTGGACAACATTTGGTAAATAAATAATCTGTTACAGAAGAGTATGTGAGGAGAGAATCTTGTATCCGAACATCGTGAGTCATTTTTGATTCACAACTGATCTTCACGGGATGTGCTGGACATAATTAACAAATCACTATTGTGTGCCTCCGAAAACCGTCAAAACTAGTTACTGGGTCGTAAAAACAATAACATTATTCCTAATGTGTGCAGGTTGTAAAATCAATAAATAGTATAATTGGTCGTGACATTTTCAACCTATCAACATCTGAATATGGAATCAAATAATATTTTAATAATATCCTGGAAAAACGCATCCACGCATCATCCACGTATACGAATTTAAAGAACATTGTTGGTAGACGATTGTTTAATCATGTTCCGGCATTCTCATTCCGTGTCAAATCCTGCGCTCTAACGGTAAAATTGGAATGATTTTGTTCCACATTCAGAATTGGTACTGTCTTTGGTAACAGGTACAATGTAGGTAACATTCAATAATGAATTGCACATACAGATATAAATAATTGTCAATGTTTTCCGAAGTTGAGGTTTTGTTGAATGTAGGGATGTGTTAGTAACGATACGTCTTTAGTACAATGGAATGGTGATAAATTCTAAAAGATACATTATCAATGAAATAGAAGTAATTATGGAAGTGTGTGAAATTACATTATAAGAGGATTTACAGCCAACTACACTACACGAAGGACTCGTTCTGATGTTACAGTGTAATAAGTGATCACAAAAATAATATGAAAATTAGGCTTTAACAAACAAGTTACTGTATAGCTTATTATAATCGGCATCAGAATTGTCGATAAAAACAATCAACATTTTAAAATTTCTGTAGCTTTTGAGCACTAAAACTATATTCGCATAATATTAATAAAAGTTATTGATTTTCCGTCCCACTAACTACTTTTAGGATTGTCGGAGATGCCGAGGTGCCGGAAATTCCCCTCGCAGGAATTCTTTAACGTGCCAGTAAATCTACTGACATGAGGCTAACATATTTGAGCGCCTTCAAATACCCCCGGACTGAGCCAGGATCGAACCTGACAAGTTGGGGTCAGAAAGCCGGTGCCTCAACCGTCTGAGCCACTCAGCCCAGCCAACATTAAATAGCACACATTACAGTATTATATTTAAATTTACACTCAACATTGACTTCTCTGAAGTTTAACGGAAAAGCATTGCAACGCCGTGCCTGTGTATGTCATTTTATTGACAATTCGACCTAGAGTTAGTTTAGAACGATGCCATTGCACGATCAACAATACAGACCAAACAAGCAATGGACGCCCAGTAATGAATGTGGTTAGCCCAACATCAATATTCAGTGTATCACCTCGGACAGTCACATGATCATACAGCTGGCGAATAGCAACTTGCGGTATCGTGCTCAAAGTCCCTACACCTGTAGTCACAACTGTGAAAAGTTGAAGACTGGGTCAGATATCGTCCTGTCATGTCCTGAACACCTTACATTGGAGAGAGGTCTGGGGTTCATGCTGGCCAGGGAAGTTGTCGAACATCACAAAAAGCACGGTACCTAGTAGCAGCAGTATGCGGACGAGCATTATCCTGCTGAAAGAGAACGTCACCTCCATGTTGCAGGAATGGCAGCAGGACGGGTGTAACAATGCCCTGGATGTAGCTGTTTAACAGTTTAACGGACCCTTCAAGAGCACCAATGGTAAACGTGAACTATAGTTTATTGCTCCACACACCATAATGCCAGGAGTTGAACCCCAATGTCAGAGGATAATATATTTCTGAGGATGGACGCTCACCAGGTCCACGTCCCACGCGTAAAAAGCAATCACTTGCATGAATGCATATCTGCTCTCATCGCTAAACACCACTGAACGCCGTTCCATGCCCGACACTACGGAAAACGAGCACGACGATATTTGGATAGAAGAGGAAGCCGAGTTAAAAGGAACGCATGTTCATAGTCCTGCTGCAAGTAGACGGCATTCAATGGTACGGCTGCACACCTATGGTGCAACATTCACTCGGATCTCTGCTGAGGATGTCTCACAGTCTGCCGTTGTTGCCCTAAGGATACATCGATCAACGGGTGTGGGACTGTTTAACTGGCCACCTCGACAACATGAACATACTACGGATGAATTACGATCAACGTGTGCAGTAGTCTGTCGATATGTCCATCCCTCTTCACGAAGTTCCACGATGCGACCCAAGGTACGTTGAATACAAGGTAGGAATCAAGAGGGAGATGCGCAGTAGCAAAGCACAGCTGTGACGTCACGTAGGACCCTCGCGTTGAATCTGCCCTGAATGAGGTAGAGGTAGTTCGAATAAGAATCGCTGTGCACGCAGAAGCTACGTGCTAATAATACGCGATAGTAACATATCTGTGGTATATAAGAAACCGTGTGTGTTTATGTTGTGTGATAAAATGTAAAAAATCAGTAATAGTGTACACTTTTCAGTACGGTTTGTCATGCGAGTGCAGGCTGCACAAAACATAGCAGGCACGCGAAGGAATGAAACATACACTTTCATGTATTCCCTAAAGCCACTGGCCTAAATAAATGGTGACAGAAGTAATCAAGACATTATCGAAAGCTATCTTTCGAGGGTTCGGAAGACTTTATGACCATCCTCTTTCTCCAGGCGTGACGAAAAGGTGAAATCATTGCTTCTTAGCCTCAATGCTTCCGAAGCGATAAGAAATTCCAACTGTTCTCCGGAAGATTATGAAACATTACGTCCAAATATGTTACATGCTACTGATGAACTCGATCAAAACTCGGATATCGGGAGGAACGCGTCCACCTGTCACCCGGCGGCCCCGGGTTCGATTCCCGGCCGGGTCAGGGGTTTTTAATTGTAAATGATTAATATCCTTGGCCTGGGGACTGGGGGTTTGTGTCGTCCTTAACCTTCCTTTCCTCACATTCAACACTCTACACCTCCGCAATTACACTTATCCGCAGGTTCCTATCATATGGTGAAAGTAGTGGCAAAGATCTACAGAGGTCGACGCCATGAACAAATAACATTAAAAACAGGCCAGCGTTGAGCCCACAACATCCTTTTCTTTACTGGAGGATGAGCAAGGGTTCGTTAAAGCCCTTGAAGAGCTAGTAAAACAGCTCGAAGACAGTCGCGAAACCAAGGATCGTGATGAGCTGCTTGAAGACTTCACTGATTATATAGCTTTTAGGGTAAAGAAGAACCTCGATATAGAAAAGAGGTCAACATACAAGGAGTGGACATTAGATTTCAAAAACGTCTAGAGACAGTTTGATGCAGCCTACAGAGAGATGGTACACCACAGTAGTGCAGATGGAAAGGGAGTTCAAATTGTACCACGGGAAAGACCTGAAAGAGGGTTTTAACATCATCACAAACCTTACGAATATCCTGAAGAAGAAATTCCCCAAAATTTATGAGCTTACAAGTTGCTTCGTGAGAAGCCGTTCTTTTATTCGAATGGACGCTTTAAACAAAAGTAAGAAAGACATTCAAGAGACCGGGTTTCAGTTAATACAATACCGATAAAAAAGAAGAAAAGCAAAGAAAGTCCACTGATGCTATAGATAAGTGTGTTTGATATTATTTTAAAAAATATCTTCATTATTCTTTGTGTATAACATACCTGTTATTTTTTATGAAATGCAATTTATTATGTTGTATATGAAACCAGTGCTAAGAATGTTAATACACAGGCTCATTAATTTATATAGCTTATCTAATGTTAACGTGGAATTTTCAGTTCCTGGCACTTGGAGGAGAAACTTTACTGTACTGTTTGTGTTGTGGACAGTTTCCTAACATTTGCTGTTTGTGTTGACAGTGTATATAGTTTCCGAATATTGCTTGGAACAACGGACATATTTCTTGCAGTCATCAAGCTTTAATGTTCGAGTCTGTAATAATTAGAGCCCCCTTGTTATTGTTATCATAGGTAACGTGAACATATGGAATGGCCATTCCACTGCGATCACAGTCTTAGCATTGTTGCAACCTTTTATACAAATCAAAAACTTCAGAAACGCTGCTTGATTCACACTGTAATTGACCTCTTATTATTACTCTACTGTAATAGTGAAGTGGAATGCCTTTTCTGAGGTGATGTTAAAATATCAATGAAGTTCTCTTATCTCTAACTTGTGGCTAAAATAGAATAGCTCACAGCTGTGTATTTGCCTACCTCATAAGAAGACAAGGCGCTGAGGGTTCAAGATGACGTCATCGACGGCCTAGCGTGGTGGGGTGACCTGCGCTTGATCCCTACCTCTTACTCTAACTACCTTGGATGCGACCCCTCTCAAACGGCTGTAATTGTACAAGAGGGGCACGTAACCGTCTTCAAGACATGGCTATAGTTTGATTGTTACACGCTTAAAAATCATTCAGCCTTCGAGGCGTACACGATACTGTCTCGTGCGTGGTTGTACACGGCGCAACGTAGCGAATGGTATACTGATATTCATTAATAACTAGTGAGCAGAAATGTTCATTTCTGACAAGGAAACCTGTACAGCCCACAGAACCGCCCACTCTCTCTAAGTGGTCGGAACAAACGTGCACACAACTGAAGAGTGAGGGGAGACAGGCAGAGAGAGCGAAGATGAACTTGTCAACTCACTGAGTGTCAATTTCTCCTATTACGTCCGGCTCCGTGGGTAAATGTTTAGCGTTCTGGCCTTTGGTCATAGGAGTGCCGGGAATTGTAACCATAACTGGTTAATTCTGCTGGCACTGGGGCTGGGTGCACACTGGTCAGCCCGAACATTATGTCCACCTACCTAATATCGATACAAACCCGTTCAGGCGATAGCAGCTTCACCTGACGAGGAATGACTGCTAGTCAGACACACGCACGATGCACGTAGTATCAGTGAGCGTGCTGCCAGTGTTTAGAATGGGGAAGGCGCGTGACCTATCTGAGTTTGACTGCGGGCAGATTATGATGGCCCGGAGACTCGGGGTGAGCATTTCGGAAACTGCACGACTTGTCGGATGTTCGAGGAGTACTGTGGTGAGTGTCTTCAACAAGTGGTGGAACCAAAGTGAAACCATGTCCAAACGTCGAGGGGTTGGGCGGCCACCCCTCATTGCATATGTCGGACGTCGTAGGCTGGGCAGGCTGGTAAAACAGGACAGGCAGCGAACTGTGGTGGAACTAACATCAGACCTTAATACAAGTGTGTCTGAACACACAGTACTTCGAACACTCCCAAGGATGAACCTCCGCCACCGACGACGCATGCATGTGCCGATTTTAACACCACGACATCGGTAACTACGACTAAAATGGGCACGTGACCATCGTCACTGGACGTTGGCGCAGTGGCAGAGCGTTGTATGGTCTGGTGAATCCCGATACCTTCTTCATGTCCGACTCGTTGACTGAATGGTCAGCGTACTGGTCTTTGGTTCAGAGTCCCGGGTTCGATTCCCGGCCGGGTCGGGAATTTTTACCTTAATTGGTTAATTCCAATGGCTCGGGGGCTAGGTGTGTGTGGCGTATTCAGCATTAGAAATCATCCTAGGTAGGGCCCTCATCTTCACAGACATGCAGGTCGCCTAATAGGCCGTCTACTAGAAAACGACCTGCACCAGGCCTCTCCGGAGGCCGTACGCCATTATTACATTCTTCATCATGCCGATGGGAGGTTGCGAATCCGTCGTCTTCGAGGGGAGCAGCTCCTTGACACCCGTACTGCGGGACGGAGACAAGCTGGCGGCCGCTCAGTTATGCTCTGAGGAACATTCACGTGGGCATCCATGGATCCAGTGGAGTTTGTGCAAGGCACCATGATGGCCGAGATGTATCGTACACTGGTTGCAGACCACGTACACCCCTTCATGACGTACATGTTTCCCAACGGCAGTGACATTTTTCAACAAGATAATGCGCTCTGTCACAAGGCCAGGAGTGTGATGGAGTGGTTCGAGGAACACAGTGGCGAGTTGCAATTGATGTGCTCGCTCCCCAGATGTTAACCCGTTCGAACACATCTGGGATGTGATTGAACGTGGCGTCAGAGCTCATCGCCCCCCTCCCCAGAATTTACAGGAATTAGGTAACTTGTGTTTGCAGATGTGGAGCCAACTCCCTCCAGCGACCTACCACGGCCTCATTGTTTCCATGCTAAGACGCGTCTCCGCTGTTATCCACGCCAAAGGTTGACATTAGGTAGGTGGTCATAATGTTATGACTGATCAGTGTATGTGAAGTCTTCATCATCATTTCATCCTCATCACGTCGCGCAGGTCGCCTACAGGAGTCAGTTCGAAAGAACTGCACCTGGCAAGCCGAATTTTTCCTCGGACACTCATAGTATTAAAAGCCATACGCCATTTTCCCCCTAGTTCTTTGTAAACCTTATGTTAGCGGTCTTGACCACGACTTGTAAGAAAAAATTACCTTTATTTTCGTCCATATAGACCATATTAAATTAAAGTACTTAAATACGTTTGGGATCACTGTCAAAAGAAGAATTTATATATTTTGTACTATTAAATTTGAACGCGAGAAATTAATGTGAAACAAGGTAACCCTCAATAAAAACTCAGTAAGGCGATTGCTTCATTCAAGGAAATACATGGTATAATATTTTAGTGAAAGAATATATCTTTAAACCCTACAATGGGACAGACATTAAATGTCATAAAATGACGTATAAAAACAAACGTCAGAAACACTTCTTACATTTACGAAGACATGTAAGTGAAGAATATTCTTCAAAATCCAAAATGATAAAGAATAGTGATAGCTGAATTGTAATAAATAAAAATAAGGTATCCTCATACTATCATAAAAAGCTGTCTTGAAAAAATAAAGTAATTCATTTTAAGAAAAAGTAAATAAATAGAATAAACGTTTTCTACGAACGAAAAAAGGAAATGGCTTCTTCGATGTAAACATAGAAATGAAAGATATGCCTACTGTGTATATCTGTTTTGCATGCTGTGTTCTTCGAAATGGCCGCTCATATTTTTTCTAGGATTATTCTTTGACTAACTATGGGAACAATGCGATTGTAAATAACAAACTACATCGTACACATTTCTTCACAATGAAATTACAGTTAATTAATTGTTTTTCTTGATTATTAAAAGCATGTATAGCTAGAATATTTAATCATAGAAACATCTTACTCAGTTCCCGAGAAAACACCAACCGCGCAGGAGTGACCAGTGTGTGCGTCGCGTACAAGCCGCACATCCCGGAAGACGAAAACATGTGACCTTATCCCGCTTGTCTCTTCTCTCTCCTTAGACTTGGCCTATATCTACGCCCAACCGTTACCTGTTTCCTTTTTCACCCATAATTCTTCTGGTCATGAGTGTACCACACCATCTGTTGACCGATGTCTTCGAAACTTTCGTCAGTTTAACTGCAATCCTCTAGAATAAAAATCCTGTACTCACGCCTAATTGGACGCCACTGTGCTGTAATTGTTTTTCCAGTGTATAGTTCGAGAATAATTGAGCTGAGTCTTCAAATTCTACCATCCTCAGGCGGGATCGAATCCATATCCTTAGAGAAGTGAGATAGTGACTAACCAACTGTGCCAATTTGTGGAGTCGAAAGGAAGGAAGGTAATAAGAGAAATTAAATTACTCTCCCTCCTCTAGCGTTTTTCTCACCAAATTGGGCCCGTTATTCGGCTACATTTTCGCCATTTGGCCCTGTCTAATACGTCTCGAGGGTTGAGGTCCACAGCACGCATATCTTCCACAATGTTGAAAATCCACCGCTTCGGCGATCCCTCTCGTGGTCGGCGTCCACCTGGATCAAACTGGTCGGCCGTTTTAATTGTTGAATTGCCGGTGTTCATTAAGGTTCAACCCTCCCACCCCTACACTTCAACCTTTGTATGGATAGGGCAACTGCTGATATTCAGTGTCCCGATCTCTGGACAATCCTATATGCGGATTATGTGGTAATTTCACAAGAGGAAATTTCACCAGGTGGAAAACTGGAAAAAGATGTTTGATGAGAATGCACCTCGACTCAACATCCAATCGTCAGAATATCCAGAATGTGACCCCAAAACCAATGGCACCATTACCATCAACGGCTAGACGTTACGAATATCAAGCATTTTTAATATCTTGGATCTTTTGTCACATCAGTTAATGACGCTACCTCTGACACACGGATGAGACAGAACGCAGCATGGACCAAGTGAAGACAGGTAACTAGTGTCCTCTACGCCAAAAAGATGTCCAGACACCTGAATGCCACACTTTGACAAGGACACATGGACAGATCCTCCATGATATAGAGATGAGGATGTTGCTATTGTGTCTGGGACTGGCTCTCTTGGACCATGTCACAAATGAAGATGTGTGACGTAGAAATGGTGTGGCACCAATCGTAGATTCTTTTAACATAACTTAAGAACATCCGTTTCATTTGAAAAGCTGGAAGAAATTCACGCAAATACGTGACAATAATGTTCTGGTCACTTATTGCCTCCAACTGCAAATCACATATTACTAAATAAGTTTCACTCAGTCCATATGGAACCTATGAGCGCCATCCTGGTAAAAGTTTTGTTATGTGTGATTATTGTTCGCTTAAACATGGGCTCTAATTCTGGTTCTATCTCGTATTTTTCCTTCTTATTGGATATGAAGCCGAACTGACTACATTCACAAGACAAATGCGGACCGACAGATCCCAAAGGTATTAGCATAGATATTACATGTTGACGTTAATTGTGATAGGATCGATCGCGCTGGTTACAATGCAACCGCCTCATACCCAAAGAAGTCAAACTCCTGTGATGCCACGAAGTTCGATGATTTTAAGTAACTCCTGACTTTCTGATCCAATGAGGTAAATCTCTTTATGATGGAAGGTCAACAGTAAAATTTGTTGCAAGAATAAAATCACGAATACCTTCCTTAATAAGTTTCAAACAACTAGACTAGTTTCATGAAGATGAAAATTGTAAGGACTGTTTCTGATCATCCGGCTATTCGATATTCGTATTAGCCTATGTCACCACCGGAACTTTTACACTTCTATCCTCGAACGAAGTTCGTGCAATGGAAAAATTATAGAAATCCGATGTTTCCGCTTCCCAATTGATGCTTGTCATCCCAATCAATCAATCAATCAATCAATCAATCAATCAATCAATCAATCAATCAATCAATCAATCAATCACTACTGATCTGCATTTAGGGCAGTCGCCCACATGGCAGATTCCCTATCTGTTGTTTTCCTAGCCTTTTCTTAAATGATTGCAAATAAATTGGAAATTTATTGAACATATCCCTTGGTAAGTTATTCCAATCCCTAACTCCCCTACCTATACACGAATATTTGCCCCTATTTGTCCTCTTGAATTCCAACTTTATCTTCATATTGTGATCTTTCCTATTAAAGACACCATGCGAACTTATTCATCTACTGATGTCCTCCCACGCCATCTCTCCACTGACAGTTCGGAACATACCACTTAGTCGAGCAGCTCGTCTCCTTTCTCCCAAGTCTTCCCAGCCCAAACTTTGCAACATTTTTGTAACGCTACTCTTTTGTCGGAAATCGCCCAGAACAAATCGAGCTGCTTTTCATTGTATTTTTTCCAGTTCCTGAATCAAGTAATGCTGGTAAGGGTCCCATACACTGGAACCATACTCTAGTTGGGGTCTCACCAGAGACAAATATACTCTCGCCCTTTGCATCCTTACTACAACCCCTAAATACTCTCATAACCATGTGCAGAGATATGTACCCTTTATTTACAATCATATTTATGTGATTACCCCAATGAAGATCTTTCCTTATATTAATACCTAGGTATTTACAATGATCCCCAAAGGGAACTTTCACCCCATCAACGCAGTAATTAAAACTGAGAGGACTTTTCCTATTTGTGAAACTCACAACCTGACTTTTATCCACGTTTATCATCATACCATTGAATAATGTCCATCTCACAACATTATCTAGGTCATTTTCCAGTTGCTCACAATCTTGTAACTTACTTATTACTCTGCAAAGAATAACATCATCTGCGAAAAGCCTTATCTCTGATTCCACTTCTTTACACATATCATTGATATATATAAGAAAACATAAAGGTCCAATAATACTGCCTTGAGGAATTCCCCTCTTAATTTTTACAGGGACAGATAAAGCTTCACCTACTCTAATTCTCTGAGTTCTATTTTCTAGAAAGAGAGCCACCCATTCAGTCACTCTTTTCTTAAGTCCAATTGCACTCATTTTTGCCAGTAGTCTCCCATGATCTACCCTATCAAATGCCTTAGACAGGTCAATCGCGATACAGTCAAATTGACCTCCTGAATCCAGGATATCTGCTATACCTTGCTGGAATCCTACAAGTTGGGCTTCAGTGGTATAACCTTTACTAAACCCAAACTGCCTTCTATCAAACCAGTTATTAATTTTGCAAACATGTCTTATATAATCAGAAAGAATGCTTTCCCAAAGCTTACATACAATGCATATCAAACTGACTGGCCTGTAATTTTCAGCTTTATGTCTATCACACTTTATTGTATATACAGGGGCTACTATAGCAACTCTCCATGCAAACAATAATCAAACAAGTACTTCAGATATGGTACTATATCCCAACCCATTGTCTTTAGTATATTCCCCGAAACCTTATCAATTCCAGCTGCTTTTCTATTTTTCAACTTTTGTATCTTACTGTCAATGTCATTGCTGTCATAGGTAAAGTTTAATACTTCTTTAGTATTAGTCACCTCCTCTATCTGGACATTATCCTTGTAACCAACAATCTTTACATACTGCTGACTGAATACTTCTGCCTTTTGAAGATCCTTACATACACTTTTATCCCCGTTTATCATCATACCAATGCCCACTGTTCATTAATGATTCCTGGAATGTCCTTCTTGGAACCTGTTTCTGCCTCAAAGTACCTATACATACCCTTCCATTTTTCACTAAAATTAGTGTGGCCACCAATTATACTTGCCATCATGTTATCCTTAGCTAACTTCTTTGCTAGATTCAATTTCCCAGTAAGTTCCTTCAATTTCTCCTTACTTCCAGAGCCATTTCTAACTCTATTTCTTTCCAACCTGCACCTCCTTCTTAGTCTCTTTACTTCTCTGTTATAATATAGTGGATCTTTACCATTCCTTGCCACCTTTAAAGGTACAAACCTATTGTCACATTCCTCAACAATTGCTTTAAACCCATCCCAGAGTCTGTTTACATTTTTATTTACCGTTTTTCACCGATCATAGTTACTTATTAAAAACTCCCTCATGCCTGTTTTATCAGCCATATGGTACTGCCTAACAGTCCTAATTTTAATCTCTTCCTTTCTTTCACATTTACGGTGGAACCTTGGATTGCGAGCATAATTCGTTCCGGCAACATGCTCGTAATCCAAATCGCTCGTATATCAAAGCAAATTTTCCCATAAGAAACTACTGAAACTCGGATGATTCGTCCACAACACAAAAACATTTATTCGCATAACATTTCTAAAACAAAATATAACGTAAAACAATAAAACTGCACTTTACCTTACAATAGAATCATTGTTGGTGTGAGGGAGACGAGAGATGACATGAGAAGAGTTACTGTGTAGCACGAATTTCGCTAACGGAATCACTGCTATCGGTTGGCTCATTGGAAGTGTTTTCTTTTCGTGCAACTTTAACGAGGAACCTGTCCAATGACTGTTGCTTTTGCCTCTTTCTGAGGATTTCACGAAAATGTGACATTGCATTGTCATTGACAGATTCATCCACTGTAATCATCTCCTTTTTCCGACCGAATTCCTTTTTAGCCTTCTTTTCGTTCACAGGGCCCATCGTTGCAGAACAGTTATATCACAGATGACAGAAACAAAACACGTACTCTCGTACGGTGTTGACTATGCAAGCGAGGCACGCCAACTGAAGTCCAGCGCGGGAAATCATTACACACACTTTCCCACGAAAGAGAGTGGCAGGGGGAGGCGAAAACAAAGGCATAGGGGAGGTAAACGCGTACGTAATCGTGACGCTCGTATTGCGAAACCTCACTCGCTTATCAAGTCACAATTTATTTAAAATATTTGCTCCTCTTGTAAAACACTCGTAGACCAAGTTACTCGCAATCCGAGGTTCCACTGTATTTTTAATTACCACAAAAACAGCTTCGTGCTCACTAATACTATCTATTACTTTGGTTTCTCTATAGAGCTCATCTGGTTTTACCAGCACCACATCCAGAATATTCTTCCCTCTAGTTGGTTCCATCACTTTCTGAATCAGGTGCCCTTCCCATATTAACTTATTTGCCATTTGTTGGTCATGCTTCCTGTCATTCGCATTACCTTCCCAATTGACATTTGGTAAATTGAGATCACCCGCTACGAACACGTTCCTTTCCTTTATCGTTTCCCGCATAGCTGATTATCTTATCAAATAATTCTGAATCGCTAGTTGCTTTCCGCCGCACCGACACAGATCGGTCTTATGGCGACGATGGGACAGGGAAGGGCTGGTAGTAGGAAGGAAGCTTCCGTGGCCTTAATTAAGGTACAGCCCCAGCATTTGCCTGGTGTGAAAATGGGAAACCACGGAAAACCATTTTCAGGGCTGCCGACAGTGCGGCTCGAACCTACTATCTCCCGAATACTGGATACTGGCCTCACTTAAGCGACTGCAGCTATCTAGCTCGGTAAATTCTGAATCAGCATCTGCGCTACCCTTTCCTGGTCTGTACACTCCAAAGACTTCAAGTTGCCTATTATCTTTAGAAAATGAGCCTTACCCCTAGAATTTCGTGCTTGTCATCTTTAACTTTTTCGTAGCTTACAAATTCTTCTTTCACGAGAATGAATACTCCCCCCCCCCCTCTACCATTCCTATCCTATCTCTACGATACACCCTCCAGTTCCGTGAGAAAATTTCTGCATCCATTATATCATTTTTCAGCCATGATTCAACTCATATTACAATATCTGGTAAGTATATACAGTATCTGTTAAATTACTTAATTCTATTCCTTTCTTTACAATACTTCTACAGTTGAGCACTAACAGTTTTATGTCATCCCTACTTGATTTCCAGTTCCCTGTTACCTTAACACGCTCTCTACGCCACCCTGTTTCCCTGAATGTACCTCCTATAACCCTTCTAAACAAATTTCCTAACTTATATGTACCACTGCGGTTTAGGTGAAGACCATCTGAGCGCAGATCCCTATCACCTACCAACCCATTAGGATCTAGAAATTTCACTCCAAGTTTTCCACATACCCACTCCATAGTCTCATTTAAATCCCCAATCACCTTCCAGTCAGTATCCCTCCTACACAGTATTCCACTGGTAACAATCTCCGCTTCCTTAAACTGCTCCGTGCTGCATTTACCAGATCACACACATCCCCAACTATGTTGGTACTTATACCTGCTTGTCGTACGTTGTTAGTACCAACGTGAAACACTACCACCTTCTCCTTTCCCTCCTCCTTCTCCTCTACTTTCCCCAACATCTACCTTAACCTAATTCCTGGATAACACGCTACTCTGGTACCCTTCCCTCCACACTTTTTCCCAACATGTCTAACGATAAAATCCCGCATGACCAGAGCCTCAACCCTACCCACCTCATTTGATCCCCTCCCTAGCAGCGAGTTTGCTTGCCAATTCCTCTCCAAGTCAGGATTTTAAATGGATTTGAGGCTGGTTCGAGGTCCACTCAGTCTACGTGAGAACAATTGAGGCACTATCTGATGGTGAGATAGCGGCCCTGGTCTAGAAAGCCAAGAACAACGGTCCGAAGGTTTCATTGAGCTGACCACATTCAACACTTTAATCTGTAGCCATTCGGCCTAAGCAGCTGCCATGTTGAGGCCAAGGCCCATCAAGGCTACAGTGCCATGAGGTTTTGTTTCAGCGCTGTCAACACTGTTTTAGACAAAGTATGTTTTCATGAACATCCAGTTTCAAGTATCCAATTTCAAGTCTTCTGTTTATATACACACCACACAACCATCGCAATCTATACGTCTTTATTGATAGACACACGAATCCCCTTCAGCCTTTGAAATGCCAATCAACTTTCTACCAATTTCTAGTTTTGAATTACCGTACCCGATTAGGACTGCCCGGTACTTGATACGTTCTAGAACTCAATGCATTATAACGCCACTACAATAATTTACTTTCCAACCAATCATGTCATTGTGGAGCAAATATGAACCTCACGTGTCCAGTTTACGTCATTGCTTTAAATGTAGACGTCCAAATATGCATCCATCTTGAATTTATATGGCTGATGAAATACTGTATAGGTAAAACCCTCAGACTAGAGTAGAGTATCTGCACACCGTGCCAAGTGCACAGATAAACATAAATTTCTAATTGGTTATTTAGATTCCTATCATAATGTGTATACGCCTACTACATGAGAGCTATAATCAGATTGTTGGTGAAGTTGACGAAATATTAATTTTCCTAAACAGAAACTAGTTAATTATCAACAATTAACTGTATGCAGATAAAGAACTTACAGTAAAAATGTCCTGTGTTGCCCGTAAGACTCTACATTACATTAGAATTAGCGGTCATTTAGTGATCATCCGGCTCTGATCTGCACGATGAGCGCCGGTGGGGGTAATTTTATTTTGTTTCACGTATAGAAATGTACAATTTGTGTCAAGAAGTCCCATAGAAGGCATACAGCCACCTAGTGTTGCCAACACGGTGTTCCTTCCACTAAATCTAGTCCTTCCTTTACTCTTTGTCAGTGGGTTAATTTTAACACGCGGTGGGCAATGGGAACTTAAGTCTTTTTTGTGCTGGTGTTTTGTCCAATTAAAGTTTTATACATTATGATACAGTGTGTAATAATCTAATCGTTCAGATTCAAGTTCTTGACGTTGACAGCCGTGATACCAGCGACCCGATAAAGACCTGAACTGTTGGTGGTGCTGATAATTATGTAGGGGATTTCCTTGTAGATAAGGAAGAAGGATCATTTCAATGCTTCATAGTAATAGTAGTTAAGCGGTTTCAGCTTGAGAGTGGTTGAAAGTACATATATGTGGTGATCACGCTATAATATTAGCGTGTGAAATGGGGGAAAGTTAAACCAAAATATGTACAGAAGTTTGGATCTCAGTGGTTGAAAGTGAAGATTTTTCGTGAATGGATTAATGGAATCCCAGGGGACCCTACGAAGAGTTCTGTAAGTATTATCGTTGAACAGATGTAGCTCGGCATGCATGTCACAGAGAGACAAAGAAACATAGATAGACTGCCAATGCAGTTGTAATCCAGCCAAAATTACATGAATGAGTTTTTTAACGTTAGAAAATGTAGTGAAACCACCTCTGCGAAAGGGTCATTAGCATTACTTGCGTGTTGTCATACGTTTATCTTATCTTGTGATAACTTAGGAACTCTATGTAAAACTAAATTTAAGGGAATCAGGGTTGCTGACAATTTACAGTTACACAGAACTAAGTGTACCAGTATTATCAAGAACGTTTTCAGACCATATTTTGCAAATAATCTTCGAAAAGACATTGGTGATAGTCCTTACAGCATTTTGGTAAATGTATCTACGGACATCAGTGTCACTAAGTATCTGGACATAGTAAATATTTATTACAGTACCACTAAAATGACATAATTACAACGTTTTTAGGCATGCTGTACCTTAATTAAGGCCACGACCGCTTCCTTCCAACTCCTAGGCCTTTCCTATCCCATCAGCGCCAGAAGACCTATCTGTGTCGGTGCGACGTAAAGCCACTAGCATAAAAAGCCATCTTAACCCTAAACCATACATGGGCTACTTATGTGAAAGTAAAATTGGGAAGATGAAGACGGAACAAAGTCTCACCGCAGTAATGAACAGTTAATTCGAGGATACTGTGCATTTCCGTCATTTCCTTGATCAAGGAACGGCAGAGAAGACTTCCGAAAAATGTGGATATATTAAAAACAAATTAAGGAAACTTTGATTCCATTAATGGAGATGTATACCATCCCACCAGAAGTAAAGGGAAAGATAAAGGCTTAGAGGGGTGAAGTAAACTTAATTAAATGGCAGAATGGCAGAATGGCAGAATGGCAGAATGGCAGAATGGCAGAATGTTGCAGTGCTTTTGAACTGCCCCCCAAAGAAGTGTTAAAACAAATTGGAACAGTACAGGCCTAAAAACCAACATCTTCAGGAGCTTCAACATCTACAGCCACTTAAGAAAACGAAGATGGAGGTGCAGAAGTATTAATTTTCTAGTTTTGGCAAGTGTTCAATGATGACTTTTCTTTGTTGTAACAGCTCTGTGGGACCTTATGCTATCAGAATTCAAGTGTACTAATATTTATGATATTGAGGGATATATATAGCGATTGAGGAAACATCAGTGGGTTTTATCTTAAATTCGGTGGTTTCTTGTGTGTGTTTAGTGGCTTTATTCACATTGGTGTTGGCAACACTGCAAACACCGTCGGGAGAAAATTGCAGCATCCTAAAGGAAGATATCCAATTGAACCAGGGTGCAATAGTTGCATGATGCACGATTGTAGTCAAGCTGATAAGAGTGTAAAGGACATCGGCCAACAGATGATGTGGTACTTCGTTGTGCCATGTACAGCTTCGCAGCACACAGTATCGTGTGCGCCTGGAAAGCTGAAATTTATTTGCTTCTCTAGCAGTCAAGATATAACAAAGTCTCAAAGTAGTGCAAACGCTTGAGAGTGATCGCATCGCCGGACTTCGCGAAACCGGATGGACTAATCGATGAACTGCCGCACACATTGATCATAATTCATCTGTAGTATGGCGATATTATCAACGGTGTTCAGTTGAATAGACCCACTCATGTAGGCCATCACTGACAGATCGTAATAAACTTACAGCAGAGATCCTAGTGAATGTCACCCGACGGGTGTGCACTCGTACCATTAAGAACTGTCTACGCACAGCAGGACTACGAACAGCTGTGACTTTGGCTCGGCTTTCTCTTCTGCCACAATACTGTCGAGCACGCCTCCTGTGATATCGGACAAAACATCGCCTGGTGAACTGAATGGTGCTCCGTAGTGTTAAGCGACGAGAGCAGGTTCTGTCTTCATGCAAGCGATGGCTGTTTACATGTGGGACGTGGGCCCAGTGAGCGTCGTCTTCCAGAATGTATTCGCCCTGACAAGCGTGCCCAACTCCCGTTCATCTTTGGCGTTTGTGGGGGATTCGTTAAACAGTGCCCGCTACATCCAGGATGATATTTCACCCGCCCTGCTGCTATTCCTGCAACACAAAGGTGATCTACTCTTTCCACAGGATAATACTCGTCCGCACACTACTGCTACTGCGCGACGTGCTCTTCGTGGTGTTCGAAGACTACTCTGACCAGCACGATCCCCAGAACTGTCTTCCATTGAACTTGTTTGGAACATGATAGGATGACGTCTGACCCAGTTCCTATGACCAGCTAAACTTTTCTCATTTGTGACAAGTGCACGAGCCTTGGTACTGGTGAATGATATTCGTCACCTGTACGATCGACCACGTGCGAGAATGCAAGTCTGTGTGGGTTCACGAGGTGGTGTGCACTGTATATTGATGTGGCTCTTAATTTCTTCATTGTTTGACGTCTATTGCTTGGTTTGGTCTCTATTGTTGATCACGCAACGTCATCAAGCTATATTACTTTTAGGTTGAATCGTGAATGCAGTCGCTCAAAAAAGAATAGGTGCATGGTATAGTTTAAGTTCCTCGCAGGCACATCTACGGATGCGAGTACACTTCACACGCTCTAGTAAACAGTTTGTCTGTATGCTAACATTATTCGATTATTCTTTGCAATGGAATGGCGGAATTTAAGGAATTCAAGTTCACATTAGATCTTACTGATGCGGCAAATTACGAAATACACAGGTCCACTGTAATTTGAGTTATCCATCCAAACTCAGCAATATGATTTAAAGGATGCTGATTCGCACTTGTGGCAGGTATCGTACATAGCTAAGGCAGACGTTAGACATAGGCATATCCAAATATCGTAAGTTCTATTTTCATCCAGCGCACGTTACTTTAGTTGTGCATTTTAAGGATACGTGGTCGCCATTTATATCTTGCAGTCTAGATATATCTAGCTAGTTAAATTGCTTATAGTTAATTTTCCTTACTTGAACAATTTTATCGTGTTTGTAATGAAACACGAACAGATTTATTGTCCATTCTTGCGATGTCCAAGGGAATATCGTGATACAGTTTACTACCATAGTACATGTCGGTACATGTCCTCCCCCGTGTACTGTGTTTACAACCTTCATTCCTATGAAGATGAAGCTAATGGATCGTAGGTCAGCCGTGTGTTGTCGCTGATACAGGCTGGGGAGGATTTCCCGGTTCTACTGCAAGTGGTGGGCCAAGCTATATCGGAAACATGCGATTCAGACTCCACGTAACCGAATTAAGGGTGCGGGACTCCGAAATTACTTCGTCGCTATGAAGGTACTGTACCAGGAACGCGCGGTACATGCTGTATTTTTTAAGATGAATGGTATTTAATTGTCACGCGCGCCATTTACTGCAAACTTGGTGGGTCTACGTTTAGCAGAGCGAGCCAGCATGAAGCGCAAACAGCTGCGAGTGTCCAAGGTGCAGGAGCGAGATGGGCTACCCGCCTGCTCCTCCACTTGCCACACAACATGGACTAGCGTTCCAGAATAAACGTCACAACTTCCAGAAACATCGGTTCAGAAATTTTCAAAAACCTTCTGTGATAATGGCTTTATCAGCTCGAGAGACGTCATTTTGTAGGTAATTATGTGAACGTCTACAATAGCAAGCTTCAAGCAAATCCACTGAGGGATTTTCACGTGATTCCACTTCCTAAGTATCACATCTGATGACGTATGAGCTCCAATCGTATATATAGACGAGCCAGCTAAGCCGTAGATACCAGTCACTGCTAGGAGTTCTGATGTGTCAGACTCACCACGCTACGTCGTAATTCTGTTCGTCGGAACATAGTATTGTTCAAAATCTCTTTCAAATTCTGCGAGTGAAATGAACTTAGGTTCTACAAGTAAATCGGACTTAAGAATTTGTGTGCAAGTAGGGACTTTGATATTTGTTTAGGATTTAAAATTTTTCAACGGATTGTGGAACTTAGATTTCCCACCATCCAGTGTTGTAAATGTGCTCATTATTTCAAAGTGACACACTGAAACATTATGTCAATAACTGTGGTGTTTTTTTAGAATGTCTCTGGTTTGAAACTCAGTTCAATTTATTTAATTTGCTTCGCAAAGCTGATCTTGAAAGTGCTTAAACCGCTTCGCTATAATAATACAAGTGTTTGCCTATTGCGCAATTCAATACTCGAGTGCTCCGATACAGGTGATTGATTCTGTGTTGAAGTCAACGGTAATCAATCCAAACTGGATTGAATTTATAACTGTACATAATAATTTCCAAACTTCATTATTTCATAAGAGTGATTAACAATTAACAGTTCGTCGCTAATAGCAGTACTCAATGGATAAACTCTTGAGTAGCTATATTGTTGTGTCAAGTGCAACATTATTTATTGTAGAATGCAACCACGAACATTGCACAATACTTGAACAAGCTTTATTTTCATTATTTCCAGAAGCCAGTACCCATGAACTGTGATTTATTTTTTCTCTCTAAATTCGATGCTACTCGCATCTTCAACTTCTTAAATGGCATTTAAACTATGTTATCTACAAGTGACAAGTAACGTTCTGACTACTACAATCTTCGTGTTTTATCAATATTAAAGTCAATCGTTGGTGCCGAATAAATGTTTCGGGGGACTGTACAAATTTGGACGCTCGTATGAGTAAATCACGAGTGATTACCCCGTGGCAAGATCGTCGGAGAGTTTCGAGATCCACTCACTATAGTAAGGAAGCCCAATGGTAGCCTACGATTGTGCCTTGATGTTCGTGTCTTGAATGACCGTCTGCTATTAGATTATGAACACCCTCCTTCGATTAAAGAGGTCATTAAGCGATTCTACGGCAAGAAAGTTTTACAGGTATGGACATGCTGCCGACCTCAGAGGAAGAAGGAGCCGAAACCGCAACTTCAGACAACCCTTGCAAGTGGGAGATAATTTGTTGATACGTAAGCCTGCGATGTCCCGTCCGGAGTTACGCATCTACGCTAAATTCTTTCCTCTGTATTTTGGCCCTTACAGGATTGCTGAATCATTAGATAACGGCACATATAAAGTTAACAAGTTAGATGACACCTCTGAAGGCATTTATAATGCCTCTAATTTTAAAAAATACTTCGAGAAACATAATTTGAAAAAAGAAAATCTTCATAAGTATTTTCTTTTTCCCTGAGGGGGAGGGATATGTACCACTAACGCGCGGTACATGCTGTATTTTTTTAAGATGAATGGTATTTAATTGTCACGCGCGCCATTTACTGCAAGCTAGGTGGGTCTACGTTTAGCAGAGCGAGCCAGCATGAAGCGCAAACAGCTGCGAGTGTCCAAGGTGCAGGAGCGAGATAGGCTACCCGCCTGCTCCTCCACTTGCCACACAACATGGACTAGCGTTCCAGAATAAACGTCACAACTTCCAGAAACATCGGTTCAGAAATATTTATAAAACTTTTGTGATAATGGTTGTATCAGCTCGAGAGATCCGTCATTTTGTAGGGAAATATGTGAACGTCTACAATAGCAAGTTTCGAGCAATTCTACTGAGGGATTTTCGTGTGATTCCACTTCTTAAGAATCACATCAGATGACGTATGAGCTCCAATCGTATATAAGACGAGCCAGCTAAGCCGAAGATACCAGTCACTGCTGGGAGTTCTGATGTGTCAGACTCACCACGCTACATCGTAATTCTGTTCGTCGGAACATAGTATTGTTCAAAATCTCTCTCAAATTCTGCGAGTGAAATGAACTTAGGTTCTACAAGTAAATCGGACTTAGAATTTGTGTGCAAGTAGGGACTTTGATATTTGTCAAGTCTTTAAAATTGTTTAACGGATTATGGAACTTAGATTTCCCACCATCAAGTGTTATAAATGTGCTCATTATTTCAAAGTGGCACACTGCAACATTATGTCAATAACTGTGGTGGTTTTTTTAGAATGTCTCTGGTTTGAAACTCGGTTCAATTTATTTCATTTGCTACGCAAAGGTGATCTTGAAAGTGCTTAAACCACTTCGCTGTAATAATACAAGTGTTTGCCTATTGCGCAATACACTACTCGAGTGCTCCCATACAGGTGATTCATTCTGTGTTGTAGTGAACGGTAATCAATCCAAACTGGATTGAATTTATAACTGTACATAATAATTTCCAAACTTTATTATTTCATAAGAGTGATTAACAATTTATCAGTTCGTCACCAATAGCAGTGCTCAATGGATAAACTCTTGAGCAGCTATTTTTTTGTGTCAAGTGCAACATTATTTATTGTGAAAAGAAACCACGAACATTACACAATACGTGAACAAGCTTTATTTTCATTATTTCCAGAAGCCAATACCCATGAACTGTGATTTATTTTTTCTCTCTAAATTCGATGCTACTCGCATCTTCAGCTTCTTAAGTGACATTTAAATTCTGCTATCTACAAGTGACAAGTACAGTTATGACTACTTCCAACTTCGTGTTTTATCAATATTAAAGTCAATCGTTGGTGCCTAATAAATGTGTCGGGGGCTGTACAAATTTGGACGCTCGTATGAGTAAATCACGAGTGATTACCCCGTGGCAAGATCGCCGGAGGGCTTTGATATCGTCTCGAGCTTCAGCTACGAGATACGAGTTCGACCCCCATGTCGGACGGGCCTGGGTGTTCCAGCTCCATTCCATGGTGACGAAAGGACCCTGCAGAACGGATTCGATTCCATGGTGACAAGGAAACCTGGGAGTACGAGGGTACCTGGTGGGTGAGTCTGAAGACGAAGAATATCTGCACCAAAGTGATATGCAATTCGACCTGCATTTAATTTGAATAAACTAATTTCTTTAAAGAAATCTCAATTTTCTTGTAGATAGGACCTCTCCTCCTCTACCAAGCCCTAGCTAACTTTCAACTAGGCTTGTCCTGAGAAATGTCTTGTGAGCTTTTAAAATCAACAGTAGAGTCGGGCTATATTTTACTGGTACAGTACATTTGACCTAGAACCAAATAATTGATCATCCCGCATAGGTAACGGAAATTACTTACTGTGGCGCTATACAAATCGGTTTGCAGTGCAAACGATATTTTGTGCGTATTTCCACCAATTTTTTTGTTAACAATTAAATAAAATAAAGGAAAGAATTAGCTGTTAAGACAACAGGTCTTGTACAAATTTCTTTTTTTAATAATTCGTAGTTTCAGCTGGCTGAAATGGAAAAAGAAAAGTTTTCTCCACAAAATGGCTTTCACCCGTCGCTGCTAGTGGCTTCCGGCAGGATTAACGCACAATTCATACCTCAAAGGCAGTTCAGCGACGGTTTGCTTCGCAGGCATGAATGGAGGCTAGATCATATTAGTGGGCCTTTGAAGATGCTAGCAAGTTTTTCTGGGTGGTAATAGCGGTCATTGTAACGTTTCTGCAAAATAGCATAACTGGTGGTACGTTACCCGAAGCTCAAGATAACAAGGTAACTCCGGGCAAGGCGTTTCAGTTTCTCCTAGATTTGAGTGTCCGACTCGTTGACTGAACGGTCAGCGTACTGGCCTTCGGTTCAGAGGGTCCCGGGTTCGATTCCCGGCCGGGTCGGGGATTTTAACCGTAATTGGTTAATTCCAATGGCACGGGGGATGGGTGTATGTGTTGTCTTCATCATCATTTCATCCTCATCACGACGCGCAGGTCACCTACGGGTGTCAAATAGAAAGACCTGCACCTGGCGAGCCGAACCCGTCCTGGGATATATCGGCACTAAAAGCCATACGACATTTCATTTTTTTCTAGATTTGAGTTTTCCGTAGAGTGCGGAATAGGTGCACTGTTTAAACCAGTCAGAGTGATGACACCAGATTGAGTGTGGCTACATACACTTTCCTGGAGGGAAGCCTGGAATTTAAAATCTTTACTCCACCGTCTCCGAACACCAGTTGTTCTACTGGCTTGGTCATGTGAAGTTGTGTGACACGAAGACACCAACCGTGCAATACCAGGGTGAATAGTAAACACTTAATCTCACCGTTGAATATTACTGTGAATTATTTTCTGGTTCAAGTTAGAGTGTTCGTGTACTACCCGAAGATAAATAAGCATGCCATCGGAATTTGTGATGAGAAATACAGTAATATGTGGGTTCGGATAGGATAATCGACCCAACGCTTGGAAAGTGCATATCTGGATAATGGAATGCTTAAAGCTGATTGCTGACCAAATTGACATGATCAGACTTGACAACCCGGAAAACGCAGCAATTATTAAGGTAATTTGCAACATCTTGTTTGAGAGACTAACATGCAGGACAACATATAATTCCCCTTAGTGATGGTAGAATAGCCACAGCTAAAGTGATTACCGTCTTAAACTGTTTGGATTTTAAAAGTTTCTCTGGGAGTACCTTTTGACACCATCATATCTGTATTAACTACATATGGAAAAAAACTGGATCACAGAAACGAAGAGTGGTTTGAACAGTACTCATTCCGTGTTCGGAACGGAATAAGAGCAGTGCGTATGGAACTTAAATATGTCATTTCGTCCGTCATTTATATTGAGGAATATCGAGTGCAAGTTGTCTGTGAACTACAAATTAGAACCTGCGTGTCGTGTAACTCATCCAGTCATCTTAGGTCCGAATGTCCCCTCCGTCGAATGCGTGTAATGCAGAAGTATCCTCCGGCACGCATGAGTAGCAGCCCCGAAGTAAACATCAACCAGCTGGTCAGTCAACCGCCTTAGTTCTTACAACACAAAGGATGCGTGCCATTTGCAAAAAACTAACCGTGGGATACCGTGACATAACCGCTAAAATGCACGTTACAGTACCGCAAATGAATGTGACAAATTAATCACACAGTGAAAGTTACTACATGGCTCTAACTATGGCATATAAATCGTTCGTAAAATGTAAGATTGAGTTTATCATAAATTTATCAAGTCGTCTTTAAATTTCTGAATTTAGAACATGCACATATGGTATTGGTGTGGCAGCACTGATGAACAGTATTACGAACACAGCTCATATGGTGCCGGTGTGCCAGTACTAGTGCAGGCATGGAGCTTGTGAAAACAGTGACCAACCGTGGAGTGTAAAGCGTAGTCTGAGATTATTTTAAATACCGTAGACAACGTGTAATGAGTACTGGAAATATATCGTGGCAGTGCACTGTGTTAAAAACTGAGTAGCTCCATTCCAGACTAACTCAGATGTTAATGAAGTTGTGCTTACAATAGGTAAACATACGCATGGAAGTGAAAGCGAACAGTGTATCGTAGATCATATAATTCGGAACAGTTGTAAACGCATAGCTTCGGAGGACCTGACTACACAACCATGTAAAATTATTCGTAAGGAACTCTGTAAGTCAAATGCAAATCATACTCTCAAAGGAAACATTAACAGTATTCGTATATCAATGTGCAGAGAACGAAGGAAATGACTACCACTTTTACCTCGTTCTGCTGACGAGGCACTAGTACAATTACACGAGTTAAATACTTTTAGTGTCATACATGGAAAAATTTGGTTACGTAGGTCTTAACAACAAAATTGTGTTCTTTACGTGTGGAACAAATTTAAATATTTTATGCATTAATTAGCAGATGGCACATTTTATGTGAATCAAAGCATTTTTATCATATGTATGCATTCTCTCACATATAAATGCCGGATATATTCAACTTATACTTTGTTTACTTTTATCCAAAACTGTTGAAACGTATAAAAACGTGTGGAACGGTATTCGCAAGTTATGTAAAAACAATTTTAACCGTGAATGTATAATTTCAGACTTTGAATTAGCAGCTCTAACTGCTGTAAGAATTGTGTTTCCGAACGCGCGTCTTAAATGTTGGATCTTTCATTTGGGACACACCTGGCTGGCTCCGGGAAATAGTAAACATCGGGCTGAAACGCGAATGCATGAATAAAAGGTCAAAATTAGGACATCTAAAATATGTCTTTGGTTTGCAGTATTTACCTCCAGATACTGTAGGTGATGGGTTTGTTGAACTCCACAGCATTATTACTGATAATCCCCAAATAAATACTTTCGTCCTTCAAGCGATCCCCGAACGACAAATGGGACTGAGTCTTTCCGTAGACGTTTAAAAAATCAATTTCATGAATCACATCCATCTCTTCATCTGCTGACTGCAATGCTTAAGGAATTCCAGAGCGAAATATACACTTCTATCCCTCCTTTGCAGAAGAGAAAAATTAGGAAACATATCATACACAAACACACATACAACATGGATCTCTGGAAAAGTTATTCAGCTCGTACAATATCGTTACTACCAAACCAAACCCCATGGCACTACAGCCCTTGAAGGGCCGTGGCCTACCAAGTGACCGCTGCTCAGCCCGAAGGCCTCTCGGCCGTTATTCTTGGCTTTCTAGACCGGGGCCGCTACCTCACCGTCAGATAGCTCCTCAATTCTAATCACGTAGGCTGAGTGGACCTCGAACCAGCCCTCAGGTCCAAGTAAATATTCCTGATCTGGCCGGGAATCGAGCCCTGGGCCTCCGGGTAAGAGGCAGGTACGCTACCCCTACACCACGGGGCTGGCTATCTTTACTACAGTACACCAAAACCGTGCGACACCGTTACCAGCCACAACAGCTCTGAAGAAAATGAGCGCTATGACGAATCCTTTGGAAAATGTACTGGACGCCACACTTCTAATGTAAGGTAAGCCTTAATGCTCATTTGCGCTAATGATATGTCAACTTCTGCGGTACTCTAACCATGCCCATTTGCGTGCATGCAACGTACTTTTGCGTAAAAGTGCTGCACCGAACACAAACACAGGCTTGGTCAACAGAACAAGTTGATGACGACACTAAGCTGACACGAAGTTTTGCGAAACATGGGGCTGATAATTTAGAGTTTCCCACAATGGAGGAAATAATAATTAAACTGCGGAAACCAGGTCCTGTGGCTATGGATACATCAAAATCAGAGATAAATACTTAGTTTTCTCTCATGCAGATAATACCTGATACTTACGATACTAATTCCTGTGATGCACTATCACAACACCACGAAGAACAACCCACCGAGCAATTGGACGTGCGGTTAGGATGGCGCAGCTGTGAGTTTTCATTCGGGGGATAATGGGTTCGAACCCCACTGTCAGCAGCCCTGAAGATGGTTTTCCGTGGTTTCCCATTTTCACACCAGGCAAATGCTGGGGCTGTACCTTAATGAAGGCTACGGCAGCTACCTTCCCAATCTCCCACTCTTCCGTCGCCGAAAGCCTTCGATGTGTTAGTGCGACGTTAAACAAATAGAAAAAAAGAACAACCTTCCACGGACACCCCAAATGCCATACCGGAGCCGAAAATATGCATTAAGGATGCCATCACGAGAGAAACATATTAAATAGAGACACGTAGTGAAGGAATTGAGACAAGAAATCGTGCCTGTGATATTGACCCGAAACCGGTGACAGGGATACTATTTCGGAGAACTTTGGTCGAGTAGGTACTCGATCTTCGCTACCACTATGAACAAGGATGTCAGTCAACCGAAACCTAGATCCTATACTTGTAGAGATCCACGCCTAAATGCTCGTCGGAGAAGCACAACAAAAATTATCAGCAATTCTAAAGACTCCCTTTGATTCTAACATTTGTAGAATATCTCGTAAGACCTGTGGATTTTACTGTTGGCTTATGTTACTTTCTTTCTGATTATATAAGACATGTTTGCAAAATTAATAATTGGTTTGATAGAAGGCAGTTTGTGTTTAGGAAAGGTTATTCCACTGAAGCCCAACTTGTAGGATTCCAGCAAGATATAGCAGATATCCTGGATTCATGAGGTCAGTTGGACCGTATTGCGATTGACTTATCTAAGACATTTGATAGGGTAGATCATGGGAAACTCCTGGCCAAAATGAGTGCAATTGGACTTGACAAAAATGTGACTGAATGGGTGGCTCTGTTTCTCGAAAATAGAACTCAGAGAATTAGAATAGGTGAAGCTTTATCTGTCCCTGTAAAAATTAAAAGGGGAATTCCTCAAGGTAGTATTATTGGACCTTTATGTTTTCTTATATATATCAATGATATGTGTAAAGAAGTGGAATCAGAGATAAGGCTTTTCGCAGATGATGTTATTCTGTACAGAGTAATAAATAAGTTACAAGATTGTGAGCAACTGCAAAATGACCTCGATAATGATGTGAGATGGACAGTAGGCAATGGTATGATGATAAATGGGGATAAAAGTCAGGTTGTGAGTTTCACAAATAGGAAAAGTCCTCTCAGTTTTAATTACTGCGTTGATGGGGTGAAAGTTCCCTTTTGGGATCATTGTAAATACCTAGGTATAAATATAAGGAAAGATCTTCATTGGGGTAATCACATAAATATGATTGTATGGTTATGCACATGGTTATGAGAGTATTTAGGGGTTGTAGTAAGGATGTAAAGGAGAGAGCATATTTGTCTCTGGTGAGACCCCAACTTGAGTATGGTTCCAGTGTATGGGACCCTTACCAGGATTACTTGATTCAGGAACTGGAAAAAATACAAAGAAAAGCAGCTCGATTTGTTCTGGGCGATTTCCGACAAAAGAGTAGCGTTACAAAAATGTTGCAAAGTTTGGGCTGGGAAGACTTGGTAGAAAGGAGACGAGCTGCTCGACTAAGTGGTATGTTCCGAGCTGTCAGTGGAGAGATGGCGTGGGAGGACATCAGTACATGAATAAGTTTGGATGGTGTCTTTAAAAGTAGGAAGGATCACAATATGAAGATAAAGTTGGAATTCAAGAGGACAAATTGGGGCAAATATTCGTTTATAGGAAGGGGAGTTAGGGATTGGAATAACTTACCAAGGGAGATGTTCAATAAGTTTCCAATTTCTTTGCAATCATTTAAGAAAAGGCTAGGAAAACAACAGATAGGGAATCTGCCACCTGGGCGACTGCCCTAAATGCAGATCAAGATTGATTGATTGATTGATTGATTGATTGATTGATTGATTGATTGATTGATTGATTGATTGGTTGATTGATTGATTGATTGATTGATTGATTGATTGATTGATTGATTGATTGATTGATTGATTGATTGATTGATTGATCGATCGATTGATGTTACTTATAGCCGTAAATATGTTAACAGTTGCAACATTAAACGTCGTCAGACTGAGAAACCCAAACACACAATCCCTAATAGCACGATTTTTATGTGAATACGAATAGATTTGCCCTTCAAGAAGTAAATGAGATTAAAATAAACTTTCTTTTTCATCATGACTACCTCATGCATTTAGTCCCAGACTCAAGAGGTAGCCTACGGCTATTATTTATAGGAAAAAATTATCTCTAGACCGTATCGTAATGGATCCTTCGGGAAGAGTATTTATTATCGGCTACTGTTAATGGTATTGGAATTATGAATGTATGCGGGCTTTCTGGCTCCAGGTACAGAAAAGAACGAAACATTTTCTTCAGAAATGCTATCCTCTCTCACCTCGGAACGACACTTCCCATACTATTAGCCAGGGACTTAAACTGTTCTTTACACACATGATATAATTTAGAAGTGTTTAATTTCTGTCCTGGGTTACGAGAACTGGCCAATAAAACGCATTTACTGGGTATATGGAATATCCTTGAGGAAAATAAAGTCCAATGTACGGTACCTTCTGCAGAGACCCACCCAGATCAAGAATTGATCGTGCCTGCAGCTCCCATACCCTCCCTGCTAGTGTTCACAGCTCTGCAGAAAGACAAAACTACGTTCAAGAACTCTTCAACGAGGAAGAAATATCGACCTTACCGGCGGATGAGATGTCAGGCTACGTCGAGCGACACCGAGATGAAGACACTGCACGTCACTTAACAATTCCTATAACGAAAGAGGAAGTAAACTATAGGTACTGCATGAATTATTTTTCGTTTCCGTTTGCTGAAGGAAATTTCAAGCTTCAAAGTTCAACTTACGTTCAGTGTTTTAGATATACAAATAATTCTTAACAGGGGCTAATATCTCAACACTCGCTTGTGATGTGGTTTGCCATAATGGGATTTATATGATTTTGTTTAGGCGTGGCCAGAGAGAAGGCGTCGCCTTCCTAGTAGCCTGCCCTGCCCCCCCCCCTCTCGCCCCTATCGAGGAGGAGAATGAAAAACTCTCAATTGGGTTGTAAAATGCGGTCTCATCGACCTCTCTGACAGCGGAAATCTCTGATCTTCGCCGAAGACTCTCCACACATTTTTGCTCGGCCGGGTGGCTCTTCATCTCTAGTTATTAGGGATGGACTGCGAACGGAGTCGCGAAGAGTCGAGACAGCTACCTCTGGAACCGGCACTCTCGACTCCAGTGTTGACTCCACTGATGTACTAACGCCATCTAACAACTATTGTCGGAACTTCTTGGAATTATAGTTCCACGTTCCTCCCTTGGTAACTTGTGATACGATGAATACAAGATGATTATTAGCCAGCAAACATTAAATACCGGTACTGTACTGTTTCGGGATATTATCATCGCTAGTGTTAATGTGGTAGGTCTATTTTGGCGACGATGATGTTGATGACGATAATAGTAGTGGTAATAATAATCTGACAGTATACTTTTACATCATCATCATCATCATCTGTTTACCCTCCAGGTTCGGTTTTTCCCTCGGACTCAGCGAGGGATCCCACCTCTACCGCCTCAAGGGCAGTGACCTGGAGCTTCGGACTCTTGGTTGGGGGATACAACTGGGGAGAATGACCAGTACCTCGCCCAGGCGGCCTCACCTGCTATGCTGAACAGGGGCCTTGTGGAGGGATGGAGAAGATTGGAAGGGATAGACAAGGAAGAGGGAAGGAAGCGGCCGTGGCCTTAAGTTAGGTACCATCCCGGCATTCGCCTGGAGGAGAAGTGGGAAACCACGGAAAACCACTTCCAGGAGGGCTGAGGTGGGAATCGAACCCACCTCTACTCAGTTGACCTCCCGAGGCTGAGTGGACCCCGTTCCAGCCCTCAGACCACTTTTTAAATTTCGTGGCAGAGCCGGGAATCGAACCCGGGCCTCCGGGGGTTGCAGCTAATCACGCTAACCACTACACCACAGAGGCGGACATACTTTTACATAATCGGCAACATTAACTTCAATGAGTCCAACCCCGCGCACAACTACATTATAAATTTGGTCATCACCAATCAAATAACCTGGCTGTCCTAATTCTGCTCGAATGAATAAGCTGAGAGATGTACCTACCATTCCTGCTCAAACACCAAAAATGAAGTATAATGTTCCAATGTCCTTACGATTAGTTGAAAAAAATCATTGTTGCGGTAGGGTGGCTGAGATTATAGGCGGTAAACTGTAAATTGATTTAGGAGAATTTTCTCCCCCTACCAGGCTTTATAGTCAATAATGACATTAGACTGCAATTCTAAAGGAGTAGGTAAACTATTATGGCTTAAAGATTTTTGTCTTTATTTATACCTTTGAAGGCTATTAGTTTCGTTAACTTAAAGCCTTGAAGCATAAAATAGATGACGGAGCTAATGGGTCATCCTAATGTTGAAATTCCGGTAAGGGTTAATACAAGAGGAGAAAAAGTGCGATTAAAAGAACCAACTAAGGTTGGTTGTAATTCAGTGTAGGAGAATAGGAATGCAAGGAATGTTAATCGAAGATAATAAAATAGTGTCACGAGGGTTATGATCACTATAATGATTACGATAAATTGATAATTTAAGTCAGCTAAGGTTTGAATAATCAATCATTTAGGTAAGAACCCTAGAATGGGTGGTAACCCACCGAGAGAAAGTAGGAGGAGGAATAGGCAAGATTTTGTAACTTGATTATTAGTTATTGTTAGGAAGTTTTGATTAATATGGTAAATGCGATGTACATTAAATATTAAAATGATAGACAAGGTGAGGAATGAATAAATAGTGAAATATAACTCTCATAGGTCCGCCTGTCACGCGGCGGTCCAGGGTTCGATTCCCGGCCGCGTCAGGTGTGTTTAATTGTAAATGATTAATACCCCTGGCCTGGGGACTGGACGTTTGTGTCGTCCTTAACGTCGTCCTCACATTCAACACTCTACACTTCCGCAAAAGATCTACAGAGGTCGACGCCACGAACAAGTATCATATAATTTGTTTTTTAAAATTAAGTCACTTAAAAAAGGAAAAAAAAGGCGAGTGCTTAGAGTATGATTTTACAACAAATATTTTACCAATCATTGTGCGTCGTAATAGCCACCTCCGCAGTCTAGGGATGCCCCGGAATCGATGCCGGCCTGTATCTCAAGTTTAGTGATGACGGTGAGGTAGAAAGCCAAGAATAACGGTCGAGAGGATTCGTCGAGCTGAACACACGTCACCTTGTAATCTACTGACCTTCGAGCTGGCAGAGGTCACTTGGTAGGCCCAGGCCTACCAGGACTGTCGCGAAAAGGGACTTTTGTGTATAATAATAATAATAATAATAATAATAATAATAATAATAATAATAATAATGAAATAAGATTTCACGTGGTCCTTGATGGCCCCAGCGAATTATAATGAAAAACTACAACCTATTTTCCAGTCAGTGACCGGATCAGGAATGGATTGAATGAAGCCCCCACCTTGCGGCGAGGATAGGAATTGTACCGGCTGCCGAGGCCTGTCGCACTCCTCTGGGGCAATGATGAATGACTGACAGATAATAAATAAATTTCGTGTGGCTATTTCCAGCCGAGTGCAGCCCTTGTAAGGCAGACCCTCCGACGAGGGTGGGCAGCATCTGCCATGTGTAGGTAACTGCGTGTTATTGTGGTGGAGGATAGTGTTGTGTGTGGTATGTGAGTTGCAGGGATGTTGGGGACAGAACAAACACCCAGCCCCCGAGCCACTGGTATTAACCAACGAAGGTTAAAATCCCCTACCCGGCCGGGAATCGAACCCGGGATCCTCTGAACCGAAGGCCAGTACTCTGACCATTCAGCCAACGAGTCAGACACTGACCGATGAAATGAAATTAAATTGGAGAGTGTTGCTGGAATAAAAGATGACAGGGAAAACCGGAGTACTCGGAGAAAAACCAGTCCCGCCTCAGCTTTGTCCAGCATAAATCTCACATGGAGTGACCGTGATTCGAACCACGGGCTCCAGCGGTGAGAAGCCGAAGCGCAGCCGCCTGAGAAACGGAGGCTTTTAATGGTTTAATCTATGTTCGAATTATGTTAATGGATTTACCCATATTAGATTTGTTTCAATCGTCCATGTGCAATTCATAATGATTTGCCATTGATATCTGTTTATCAGCTTCCTGATCACGACAAATAAAGACGTGAAATGAAATTCCCGTGGCCTGCTATGCCGATACATTCTGACTTGACACGTTTAATTTTATTTCAACTACACCATTACGCTCGTCGTCTTCGTTAACGATACCGAACTGTACCGGTAACGGCGGTACAAACTAAGTCCCCGTAATAGAAATCTTAAAAAAACTTACGCGTTACGCTCCGGGACCGCTACGAAAGACTGACTGGACGGCGAGCAACAGCTGTGTGCGAGTGACGTAGAGAGCGGGTGACGTCACAGCATGCCTCACCACAACAGAGCCTAGACTGATGTGGAATGTTCTTCGAGTTTCTATGGGTAATAACTTTCCCCACAATAATAATTAAACAAATTTAACAACATCAACGTGTAACCCGATCCCTTATCTACGTTCCTGCAGAGTTTCACATAAATCTGCCATGAGGCGATGAAGTTATGGAACGAGATGTGAAGGCGCGGATCACATATAAATACAGTACTGCTTCGCTCAGCAGACCCGGCCCGAGAGATCGCGACACGATCTAGGGGGCCCGCCCCGCCTTCGGGCGGGGAATGAAAACTCTCCAGCAGCAGCAGCAGCTCAGCAGAGCAGTGTGTGGCCTGAGTGTGTGGCCAGAGTGTGTATGTGCACGCTAGGCAGTGAAGTTCATACAGTCGGTTCGCGAGGACCGTGATCTAGCGTGAAGCGGCTATCAATCTTCGAGTCCGTGGACTTTAACCCAATCGCGTCGAATATGGACTTGTACGGATTTCTTTATACTGTGAGTGACAAACGTTTACTCCGGCGGGACGTGATATAAATTGTGCTTCGTCTGAACATTATCAAGTGACTGTTTATTCTACACGAGTGTCTAAGACTTGCGAATGTTTTCGAGTGCTCGTAATTTGAAGTTTAATGTTCTGGACAGGGCTTAGAACAGTTTGCTCCCTACAGAGTACTAAATACGCCAAGTTTATGAGACTGTGTTTTAATCCAGATTTACTCGGTTGCAAGCATGACTACGTCACTAATTTGCCATTTCATGGACTGTGTAAATATTTGTAGGTCATGAACTGTGAACTGTGCATGTGTGAACTGTCCATTTCAATTATACTAAACAGCACGTTTCAATTCTACGAACATTCAGTTGTGCGTTTCGATTTTACGAACAGTCGAACCGAGGACTGTCAATACATGATTAATTTCGTCTTGTAATTTCATGTTATTATTACGTGAATGAGTTCGAATTCACGAGTGAAACATCTTTATTTTCTTATCCAATTTAATTACGTTGAACAGTGTTTCAAACTAAGAACTAAGTTGTGTGGCATTACTTTACATTATGCCAAGTGCCACAAACTTCAAGTGACTGTTAAAATTCGACGATAAGTTTCGAGTGGACTTTTATTTTTATGAGTATTAAACTTACATGCTCATTCGAGTCTAGTGGCCTTCTTTTCATTTAACATGGGAAAAATTTAGTGACATTTCACCGTGTGATAAACTCTCAAGATATATTTTTTTGGTGTTTGAACCTTGTTAAAACCATTGATAAACTTTCCTCTCATCTGTGCAGAAGCAGTCTTTGCATTAACTCGCCCCAAGGCTTAACGATGTTCATTCACATTCATCGTTCACGAGGACTACCTCAACGCCCCTCATTAGCACCGTATGGATCTTCAAGACGTCGAATGGATCTTCTAGAACTTCCATCGGGGGAGGAATGGTGGTTCACTGGTATGGGAAAAGGAGCTGCCGGAATCCAAGGACATCGCCAGCCCTAGGACGAGGAACATTTTCTACTGTATCTGTTGTACAGAGGTGACATGACTTTGAATTTATTAATAAACTCAGAGGAAAAATTTTAAGATTTATTTCTAAACAAACCCTCTCCCTCTGTACACACTTCAACGAATGGTACACGCCCTGCGTCTCATGTCTACCGAAGTACCACATTTACTGTTACAGAGGAGAGGGGGAGAAATTGGCGCCCCAGTCGTGTTGGGGCCGATTTGGAGTGCAGTAGAACTAGAAATTAGCGCTTCAGCAATATCAGAACTTAATTATGAGTGCAGTAGGAATGAAATTGACACTTAACCATTCTAGGCTCAATTTTGAAGTACTAGTAATAAATTAAGAAGTGCAGTGATAGACAAAATCGCACTAAAATCGTGTGACTTAGCAACTTAATCGAGATACATTTCCAGTGCTTTGTGTGGAATAGCCATTAACATTCCAGAGAACTTTCTAACAAGATTTAACTTTTCTTCTATAAGAAGTGTTATCAATGATATGGGATAATTTTTTGTGTGTTAAATGTCTTGGAGATTTTTCTTTTTGAGAATATTTGAATGACTTTGAACATGAACTTTTAACCATTGGACAATAATGGTGATATCTGAATTCTTTTCAAGTGATTTATGATTTTCTTGTGGCTTGGTTTAAATACATTACCATCAAAATGGAAAATATTTTAGTTGCTATTGAAGCTCTTAAGATTAGCTTAAATGAACGTATCGCCGAATCGCATGCTCAAGTATGTGCTGATTTACAAGCTCGTATTAACGAGGCCAATGCCGTAACTGCTCAATTAGGTACTACTTTAGAATCTCGTATTACTGAGATTAACACTCGTATTGATGAGGCCAATGCCGTAACTGCTCAATTAGGTACTACTTTAGAAGCTCGCATTAACGAATCTAAGGTTGCAACTACAGCCAACTTAGAAAGTCGTATCACACAAGTAACTAAAATAATTAATACCAAGTTTACCGAAGTTAATGCTAATTTGGAAAATAGGCTTACTAAAGCTGGTTCAGAGATTGAAAAACGATTCTCAGGAACTAATGCGAAGATTAATTCTAAGTTTACGGAAATAAACGAACGCCTCACCCGTGACTTAGAAACAGTAAAACAAGACCTTAAACTACAAATAGTTGAAGACTTAAAAGCTTCGTTTCCCACCTCACATCAATTGTTTAAGGAAGTTGAAAGCTTAAAGGCAGAATTTAAATAATCTCACGGTCAGTTATCACAGGCACAAGCAAAAATAGCCTCTATTCAGGATAACATCCATGAATCCTTTAAGACTAACTTCCAGAAATAATTAATGAGGTTAATTTACTTAAAACAAAACAAGAGGAAACAGATAAGCATGTAAAACCCAATTACATAGCGCACATACTCAAATCATTCGCATAGGCCGCGACGTAAGTGAAGTGAAGCAGGAACTCGAAAAGGAAGCCCAGAGCGTGGAAAACTCCATCCGTGGACAAGTTAAGACTATCAAGGTCGAATTCCAAGGAAAAATAGAGACCATTGATAATAGGATATCTCAGGTGGAGAAGGAGGTGTCTACACACCAATGTCAAGGGTCTAGCGGAGATACTTCTAGCATTTCCACAGTTTTAAAATTATCAGACGATAAACCTGCAAAATTTTCCGGAAATGAAGAGTACACAGCGAAAGAATTCCTTCTCAACATTGAAGAGTACTTTCAAGAGAATATAGTACGATCCGATCATCAATTAAGGATAGCTTCTAGATTATTGGAAGGGAAAGCATTAAATTGGTACACAGCATTTAAATTTAACATTAAAACCTATGATGAGTTCAAGGAGGCCTTGTTGAAGAGGTTTTGGAATTCAGAAATTCAACATTTGATTAAGCTACAGTTGTATTCTAGGAGATACAACACAGCGATTAATTCTTCACGATATTCTGACTCTCTCATTTCTCAATTAAAGAAGATGCAATTCTTTGATCCTCCTTTGCCAGAACAGGAGTTAATACAGGTAGTAACTTTACAATTTCCGGCGCATGTACAAGAAATTCTTGTGGCAGCCAATGTTCAAGACCTAGAACAACTTGATGTTTTATTAAGGAAACTTGACACTGCCCATACACAAAATCCGCCCAGGGTTCCTAAGACGAAAGAGGTTGCAACCAACCATGTCGAAGTTAACAACCCGCCGAGATCGAATCCCGAACCCCGTGAGGAAGTGGAACCGCGGAGAGATTCGTTATCTCATTTCCGGCGATTTAGGAGACGTCCATACGGGCAAAGTACGCCTTACAGACGTAATCAAACGTGGCAGAAACCTATTGAGTTGCTTACTCGAGATGGAGATTCGCCGAGAGCCGAGATCGAAAGAAGATGGAGAGAAACTCGCGAATATATCCAGAATCGAAACCGGGATGAAGGATTACCTGGCGCTACCTCTTTAGAATACCAAGAGCACGCCAGAAGACAGAACACGACGCCTGCGACAAACCCCGAATCGACAGGCGCAATTAAAAAATATTTCGACAACACAACCATAAGATTGCCTGAAAACCGGAGTAGAGAAATAATTTGTGTCACTAATATTAATTACTGGTACTTGGGTGACTCAGATCTCTTTTATGAAGATCCCATTCCTACAACACCAAAGGTCCAACGAAGTCTTCCAGTTATTAATATTACTTTGGATACCCTTTACGTAGCTGCCTTAATCGATTCTGGAGCTCAGGCCTCATTAATTTCTGAGAGGTTAATTGAAGTGTTGAAGGGGGAGGAGACATGTTATTGATACCAGTCGCACAGATCAAAATGAAAGGGATAGTACCGGACAGGCATATCAAATGTAAATTTCAAGCTTTCGTTACATTTGACATTGAAGGTGTCTAGTTCGAGCATATATTCCTAGTCATTTCGCCGATAAAATTCAACGTCATCCTAGGGTCAGATTTCCTAGCCAAGTATGGGGGAATCATTGATTATCCTGCCAACGTCATACGATTTTTTAACATCGACTCTGTAGAGTTGCTGCTGGTAGACTGTAATAATTTGAAGTGCTAAGGTCTGGGTACCCCATTCATAGAAACCGGAGGCAAGATGAGCGATGCTCTGCCTGCCGATGAAATAGATTGCGAAGAGGGTAGGCCCGGTCAAGAGGGCCCCGCGAGGGCCAGGAAGTGCCCATTATTGAGGATGTGTTCGACGAAGGTCGTGATCACTTCATATTTCTCACCAGTGCGGCTGAAAGCCCAGAGTTCGATTCCCGCGTGGCAGAGGCAACTCGACAAATATTTGAGAAGTTTCCTGAGGTTTTTGATGACAAACCTGGCGTTATTAGAGATTTTGAATACCAATTGAATGTTAAGGACACCTCTCCTTATAAAAAACGGCCGTATCCAGTTCCTGAGAAGTACCGAGAGGAAGCCAGAAATGTGATAAAGGAGATGGAAAACAACGGTATCATTTCTAAATGTGTCACTCCGTATCTAAACCCCCTGGCCATTGTTAGAAAACCGAACGGCAGTCTGCGTTTGTGTCTAGACGCGCGCATGCTCAATGATAGACTTGTATTGGAACACGATCACCCACCTTCACTCAGGGATGTCATCCGGAAATTTAGGGGCATGAAGCTCTTCTCTACTATGGACATGACGTCATCTAATTTTCACATCTTATTGGCAGAGGATAGCAGGAAATTTACAGGCTTTACTTTTGAGAACATTACATATGCATTAAAACGACTCCCTTTCGGGATCAAGAATTCGGGGGCAGTTCTCATCAGGGCTCTTGAGAATCAACTATCCGATGAGATTTAAAAAATCGCAACGATTTATGTTGATGATATCCTGATAGCTTCGGAATCCTTAGAGCAACACATTGAAGACATCAATAAGGTACTCAACGAACTCAAAACCAAAAATTTTAAGATGAATGTCTGTAAAAGCCAGTTTTTTAAGACAGAGGTACTGTTTTTGGGTCACCTCATTAGTGGAGACGGGATCAGGCCTAATCCGGCCAAGATTCAGAGCATTTTGGATTTCCCGAAACCCACAAAAATTAAACATGTGAGACAATTCCTGGGACTGTGTCAGTTCTTTGCACAGCATTGCTCAGATTACACCAAGACAGTGGCACCCTTGCAGCTGCTGCTCAAGAAAAATAACAGGTGGAAATGGTCAAAGGAATGCGAGGAGGCTTTTTCCGAAACAAAGAAAATGCTCCAGGGAAGTGTACAGTTAGCATATCCTAACTTTGAATGGCCCTTTTGCCTTGAGTGCGACGCCAGCTCCGTGGGCATCGACGCAGCGCTGCACCATATCGATCCTGTGAAGCCTGATGTCCGCATCTTCATTTCATTCATGAGCAGGAAGTTGAGACCACATGAGAGATCTTATGCTATCACGGAACTTGAGGCTCTTGCTATTGTGTATTCCTTGTTGTATTGGAGGAAGATTATATATGGGTATCCCGTGACCATCTACACGGATCACAAAGCCCTCACATTTATCATGTCTTCTGATCTAACTAGTGAGAGAGTAACCCGGTGGGCACTCTTTATTCAGCAGTTCAACATAACTGTCATCCACAGACAAGGAAAGAAGAACGTCCTAGCTGACGCTTTAAGCCGCAATCCAGTCGATGTCGTCACCCAGTCATCACATAGAAGTCATGAGCAACGAAGATGAGGAATTTCTTAGGAAATTACAGTACTTACCTCAAGCACAGGGGAGAGATAGGAAGTCTCGAGAATTGATTAGATTTTTTAAGGGTTTGATTCCTGCAAATAACGATGACTATTTTCGCATCTCACAGTTGGCTGAATCTTTTTGCTTTCATGATGGATTGCTATATAAGTATCTTGATCATGCAAAAACCAAACGCCGAATTTATGCTCCTCCGCGCTTAAGGTCCAACATTATCTGGCACTGTCATTCAATATCCGGACATGCCGGCACGGATAAAGTAATGATGATCATAAAGGAAAAGTTCACATGGGAGTACATGAGACGGGATATTAGAAATATTCTCCGAACTTGTGATGTCTGCCAACGGACTAAGCCTAATAATAGATTACTGAGGGAGTTTCCAAAGCCACTTCTTCCCGAAAGACCTGGTGAAATATTGGCTTTAGACCTATATGGGCCACTCCCTAAGGCGAACCGCGGCAACAGACACATTGTGGTGGCAGTAGATGTCTTCTCTAAGTATACGATGCTACTGCCCATACAGAAGGCTAATGCCGGAAACATCCTCTGAAGGATCAAGGAAAGCATTATTCCTGAAATGGGAAAACCGGAGTTCCTACTCACCGATCATGGACCCCAATTTACATCTATGGAGTTCCAAACAGTACTTGAAGAACTCGGTATAAGACACATTATGAATTCTATTCGACACCCAGACGCTAATCCCCCTGAGAGAATCATGCGCGAGATTGCAAGGTTTTGCCGTTTGTATTGCAGAACTCAACACTGGAAATGGATTGAAGTCTTACCCGTTATGCAGCAATGTGTTAATTCAACCATTCATGAGTCTACTCAGGACATTCCCATGACAGTACATAGGGATGCCATGCCTGACAGGCCATGGGACCAAGTACTACCATCAGCTCAAGATCCAGCAATCACTCATCAGACTCGCGTGGACGCAACAAGGGAGAAACTCAGACACGCTGCTAGGATTAGGGAGAACCGACACCGAAACCGCGTCTTTCGACAGCCACTTAAGGTCAGTGATTATGTTTTGGTAAGAAAACCAGCTGTTTCGCACCCACTTTGCCCACTTTATGTAGGACCATATAGAATTGCAGAGGTTCTCGAAAACGGGGCATACAAAATTAATAAAATGGATGGAAGTATCGAGGGCATTTACAATGCAGCCAACCTAAAGAAATATTTCAGGAGACATCATTAAAAGAAAATCCTATCGAATTTTCTTTTCCCCAGGAGGAGGGGGAGATGTACCGGTAACGGCGGTACAAAACTAAGTCCCCGTAATAGAAATCTCAAAAAACTTACGCGTTACGCTCCGGGCCCGCTACGGAAGACTTACTGGACGGCGAGCAACAGCTGTGTGCGTGTGACGTAGAGAGCGGGTGACGTCACAGCATGCCTCACCACTACAGAGCCTAGACTGATATGGAATGTTCTTCGAGTTTCTATGGGTAATAACTTTCCCCACAATAATAATTAAACAAATTTAACATCATCATCGTGTAACCCGAGCCCTTATCTACGTTCCTGCAGAGTTTCACGTAAATCTGACATGAGGCGATGAAGTTATGGAACGAGATGTGAAGGCCCGGATCACATATAAATACAGTACTGCTTCGCTCAGCAGAGCAGTGTGTGGCCTGAGTGTGTGGCCAGAGTGTGTATGTGCACGCTAGGCAGTGAAGTTCATACAGTCGGTTCGCGAGGACCGTGATCTAGCGTGAAGCGGCTATCAATCTTCGAGTCCGTGGACTTTAACCCAATCGCGTCGAATATGGACTTGTACGGATTTCTTTATACTGTGAGTGATAAACTTTTACTCCGACGGGACGTGATATAAATTGTGCTTCGTCTGAACATTATCAAGTAACTGTTTATTCTACACGAGTGTCTAAGACTTGCGAATGTTTTCGAGTGCTCGTAATTTGAAGTTTAATGTTCTGGACAGGACTTAGAACAGTCTGCTCCTTACAGAGTACTAAATACTCCAAGTTTATGAGACTGTGTTTTAATCCAGATTTACTCGGTTGCAAGCATGACTACGTCACTAATTTGCCATTTCATGGACTGTGTAAATATTTGTAGGTCATGAACTGTGAACTGTGCATGTGTGAACTGTGCATTTCAATTATACTAAACAGCACGTTTCAATTCTACGAACATGCAGTTGTGCGTTTCGATGTTACGAACAGTCGAACCGAGGACTGTCAATACATGATTAATTTCGCCTTTTAATTTCATGTTATTATCAATACGTGAATGAGTTCGAATTCACGAGTGAAACATCTTTATTTTCTAATCCAATTAAATTACGTTGAACAGTGTTTCAAACTAAGAACTAAGTCGTGCGGCATTACTTTACATTATGCCAAGTGCCACAAACTTCAAGTGACTCTGTTAAAATTCGACGATAAGTTTCGAGTGGACTTTTATTTTTATGAGTATTAAACTTACATGCTCATTCGAGTCTAGTGGCCTTCTTTTCATTTAACATGGGAAAAATTTAGTGACATTTCACCGTGTGATAAACTCTCAAGATACATTTTTTTTGGTGTTTGCACCTTGTTAAAACCATTGATAATCTTTCCTCTCATCTGTGCAGAAGCAGTCTTTGCATTAACTCGCCCCAAGGCTTAACGATGTTCATTCACGTTCACCGTTCACGAGGACTACCTCAACGCCCTTCATTAGCACCGTATGGATCTTCAAGACGTCGAATGGATCTTCTAGAACTTCCATCGGGGGAGGAATGGTGGTTCACTGGTATGGGAAAAGGAGCTGCCGGAATCCAAGGACATCGCCAGCCCTAGGACGAGGAACATTTTCTACTGTATCTGCTGTACAGAAGTGACATGACTTTGAATTTATTAATAAACTCACAGGAAAAATTTTAAGATTTATTTCTAAACAAACCCTCTCCCTCTGTACGCACTTCAACGAATGGTACACGCCCTGCGTCTCATGTCTACCGAAGTACCACATTTACTGTTACAGTACTTCCTTCTAAAATACCCTTAAAAATCCCAATGGGTAAATGAGCAGCAACATGTATGATATTTCATGTTATTTTCCGTGCCCCGACGTGCTAGCGGCCCCGCAATGAGAGTCAAGTTAGCTTGGGGTTGCGAGCGGGCTTCATGTGAAGCGACCGTGCGGCCCCGCAATGCGCACCAGGTTAATTTGGAGTCGCGAGGCTTTATGCGAACCGAGTCCGGTGTTCGGCGTCGATGGAGTCGACGCTCTCGAATCCAGGCTTCAGTCGCGCCCATCCCGACCTGAAGATAGCAAGCGGCGGACTCCGCACTGTCAGTTGACCTCCCCTACTACAATCCTTTCCCTACCACAATGATCACCACCACCACCCCCACTACGGCCACGCCCTCCGCCCGCAGCTCTCGTTTTGTTTCCCTCACCACGCTTACGTATTCCCATACTTCTCCGGTCATGTCCTCACTCCTACTTACACCACCTGACAGCTCCAGTCCCCTTCAACGTCAGCCACTTCAAGTCCCGCCTGCCACACCACAAGCTACGACCGCCGACGCACCTCTACCACCATCACCAACGCCAGGTCCGTCTCACCAAGGAATGTATATGGGTAGCTGTGTTATCCGAGGTGTTGACCCTACCATTTCTGTCTCAGCTATACTCAGAGAACTCCACGCAGCAAACGTACCGGCACGCAGAGCTTTTCGTATCAAGAACCACTCTGGATCAACATTCTCGGTACGACTCCATCTACCCACGGAAGCAGACGTCCGCCATCTCCTTACCAACGGCGTGTACATCTTCAGGCCTCGACATAAAGTGAACCCTCTCGCTTCCCTTCTCGACCAACACCCAGACATCCTCCCACCCATACACAACGTCGCACCTGGCCAGCCCCTTCTCCCTATCAACCTAGTTATTCAGCCCGTCCACCTCCTCCCTCACCTCGTTCCTTCTTCCCACCACCTCTGCAATTTGACCTCTTCAGACTCTTCACTACTTCCTATGCCGGATCGCCGCCACACTCCTCCCCAACCACCTCAACCCTGGAACACTCGTATAACCCTACACTTCTTCTGCACATCATCCCTCACTCACATCTCCCTAGGAAAGAGTCCCCATCACTCCTCCTCCCTCAATTCTTCACATCGTATCACCCATCTTCCTCATCTTCACGCATCGCACAGTTCTCACCACAACTCCGGCCCAAGAGGCAGCGTTACTGTTTAGGGGCCCGCCCCGCCCTTCGGGCGGGGAATGAAACACATCTTCGTCGTCGTCGTCGTCGTCGTTGTAAAACGCGTCGGTAGATGCAGAGTGGGTCTCGGTACATAAGTGGCCACGGCTGGTCCGTGGCCAACAGCTCTGCACTCTGACCGGCCAACCGAGCAGAGGAGGGTTGGCCACGACTCTACCGTGGCTCTACACCTCTGCATTCGGGGGACGGGACGAGGCTGGACCTCACGGCTCGCCCCAGCCGTCGGCTGTCCTGAGAATGGTTTTCCGTGGTTTTAGATTCTCCTGCACTAAGGCGAATGCCGGGACAGTTCCTAGTAAAGGCCACGGCCACCAACCCCCTCACCTTCTCCGTGCATCTCAATCACCGTAACAAATCTCCCGGCCTGAGAGACGGCGTCACCGTCTAAGAGGCCCGCCTCCCCCTTCACGGGAGGAATGAAAACATTTTAGTAGTAGTAGTAGTAGTAGTAGTTATAAAATGTAAAGTGTAAAATGTTGGGAATAATATTCTTTTCTAGACATAAAAGAAACTATACATTACAACTGGTCGTTACTTTTGAAAAATGTTATATTTCATCTTCTGGAATCTTTAACGTTAAAACTTAACCTAACGCAAAAAGTCTGGTATATAAATAAATTTGCTCTACCTAGGCTAAGTTAGACCTATGTCGCTCAAGTCCTTCCCACACCAAATACGATATGTCAACAAATGGAAAAGTTAGTATGTTTCTTTATGTGGTCAGGCTACCGTAACAAATTTCCACGTACCCAATTAAATCTTCCAGAATGTCTAAGTGGTTTAAATGTAGTCTCTGTGAAATGAAAATGAGCAGCTTTGTTGGTTAAACGTATGATTGATAAACTGGATTCTGGTGACCCCTTTAATAATGTGTATATGCAGACCCTACTCTTAATTCTACACGACAAGTCAGGCAATTAAAGTGTTTTTCAGGAAGGGGATGGCAAAAATAACTCGCATGGCAGAAAACAGTGTAACACTCCCTGCTTCGAACACCACTCAGAAGATTTACAGATTTCTTCTTCAAGAACGCAAGTTCATCCCTTACATACAACAGAAATATCCTACGTGGAACTGGTGAACAATATTGAAAACCTTCAATGTTTAGTGACTTCCCACTGAGCGGCGCTCACCAGTCTACGAGTATGAGCACATCAGTAAGGTCATTCCCGCGGCCGATAGCTTGAAGGGACATGCACTTATTCCCAGGACAGGTATCCGGAATGTGAACAGCTTGACTCACTAAAACATCTCTTAGTGCAATGTGGAAGTGCAGAGTCCAGGTGAGTCCAGAATAAATGCAGCATCATAAGTTTAAGTAGGTCGGATAATGATTATAACAGAATATTGCAGCTCTTTGAGTTAAAAGGAGACCCAGTTCAACAGTTAAACTCTATGTTGTGGCTCACTGCTGGAGCGATACATTTTAATCTTTGATGGAAGAAATTTGCGGACACTACTCTCACAGGTTTCTGGATCATCTTCGGAAAGAAAAATGGAAGACAGTGAAGGAAATATCTCTAAAAGCAGTGTTTAGTAAATACTTGTTTATGTTTAGAATGTTAAATTTCTATCATCAAGAAAGATTCCATACATGTAAAATACATCTTTGTGTGATTTTTTCCCATTATTGCTGATAACCTCAAGTTGGACATCAGTGCAATATGCAGAGAAAAACTATTTCGTTCACTTAATGTGAAAATACAGAAGATGCCTTTTGTTTTTGTTTTGTTTTCCTTTATAGTTTGGATTTGTTAATATTTCTTATTATTTTCTAATTATTGGGTACTATGTATAAAAAATGTAAAAAAAAATCGGGGTCGGTTCGCAAACAGCCTCGCGACTTCAAGCTAACCCTGACGGGGCGAGTTGGCCGTGCGGTTAGGAGCGCGCAGCTGTGAGCTTGCATCCGGGAGATAGTGGGTTCGAACCCCACTGTCGGCAGCGCTGAAGATAGATTTCACACCATTCAAATGCTGGAGCTGCACCTTAATCAAAGCCACGGCCACTTCCTTCCCACAACTAACCCTTTCCTATCCCAGCGACGCCATAAGGCCTATCTGTGTCGGTGCGACGTAAAGCAGCTTGAAAAAAAATCGAACCTGACGCTCACTGCGGGGCCGCGCATGGCGAAGCGCGGAAAGATAACATCAATAATAAGATGTATGTTTATGCTCATATTCCCTGTGGGATTTTAAGAGTATTACAGAATGAAGTATCGTCAACGAAAACGACGAGCGTAATGGTATAGTTTAAATATAACAAGTGAAGTTAGAAAGTCTTGGCATAATAGTACATGGCCATTTAATTTCATGTCTTTATTTGAAAGACGAAAACGAATCTAACATGGGTAAAGCCTTGAAAAATAAACAAAATGTTTGTAGTTAAAACCATTCAAATAAACACAACGAATTAAGCCTTAACCAAACACACCAATGTTGATTCCTATACATGTTGATGACTATACTGTGTCTAATAAATTAAACTGAGACAATGAACACCATGAATTTCGTCCCAGAAATGGAGTTACGTAAATGAGTCATGCGAATGATATCCAAATTATCATTCGCGCATGTTTCACATGGGGTATTAAGGCACTTTAAGCTATGAATGGTACTAGATTATTATTATTATTATTATTATTATTATTATTATTATTATTATTATTATTATTACCATGTTTTGGTGGATCAGCAGAGGTGAAAGAAGGTGCGGGCTGGAAGATGAATTTAAAATTTAAATAATGGTTATATTTTCAATAGACAACAAGGTTTAACAATTTTCACTAGGTGAAATAACAAAAAAAATCAGGTACAATGTAATTTTACAAACAAGTTACGGGATCTTTACAAATCCTGGGCTACGAGCCCCAAAGTTTAACAATCTGAGCTCTCAGCTCACAACCACATATTTTAGAAAAGGGCAGAAATTCCCTCAATACAATGGAGCACTTGCTCCCAGTAATCAAAATGTCACGCCTCCCCGAGGCACTTTTCAAAATACCAGGAAGAGCTGTTCCGCTCTCATTCTTTCAAGCCTATTCAAGGCCATACCATACATTGCGATCGCTTGCCACAACTTACAAGAATTAAACAGGGGTATCTCGTACCCAATCTACTGGGCCTTCTCAGGAAGGAAAGCAAAACGGGTTAAATTAATGGCCCAAAATACAAGATTGAATGGAGGCGAGTACTTGCACTCCTACATGAAAGCTTGTTAAAACCTAAGTGGCGCTAAGCCGATACACATGGGCTATTCCCACACTATATAAGTGACGTGTATAAGAAAATTTTAACACATTAGGAAAGATTAGAAAATCAGTTACGAAAACATAGTCACCTCAAGTCAAAATGAAGGGGAGCTCGAGAGGGTAAAGCACTCTCTATCCCCGATTTACATTTAAAGTAATAAGAAAATGTTTGCATAAGCCGGCACTAAGTTACATTTTTGAACAGGTAGGATACTTTGAAAAAGTTTCGAACCTTCCCCGGGGGTTAACTGCTGAGCAAGAAAGAAATAAAGATGTTAAAAGGCCATTACCTTTGCTGAAGAGCTGCTGCTCGAAGAAAGAGGCGCCACCCGCCCCCTGCTATATTTCCGTACACTAAGCTAGATGTTGTTGAAGTGGCCGAGAGCCCGGAAAATCAGCAGTTTTTAAACCCTTCGAGATCTTTCATGAATAATAAAGACACACACACTCAACTTTATTGGGTAGCTAAGAGTTACACATGGAAATTCGAAGAAGAAACCTCTGATAGGTGGAAAATTAATTACACAAATTACTGATTGGCTAAGTTAAAAACAGGCGGAAAGAAAGCTTAATATTGCCAACCCACAAATGAAAGAACAAAATTTAGTAAAGACCAAAACTTATAAATACAAAATTTCTTCAACCAAAGTTCCTTCACTTAGCATCAGGGTGCATGATCATAGTTTTTTGGGTAGAGACATCTGTTAGCGAATGTCCACACTTCTTGATCCATAGAAAACAAAACACGTTGAAATCCACACAGTAGAGACAACTTTGTAATCCCAAAATTTATAGTAGAGACCTCTTCTGAGAAAACTCATGAATTAATACAGTTCTAAAAGTTCACAGTTTCTCCAGTAGAGGAGAATTTATTGGCGGAAGATTTAAATTTGCGGCGTAAAGGTGTACCGCCCGGTACAATTATTATTATTATTATTATTATTATTATTATTATTATTATTATTATTATTATTATTATTATTATTATTATTATTATTATTATTATTACACATTCTGGTGGAGCCGGTGTAAACTGTGTATTATTTGTAGCGTAATAATAATTCTTTTTCAAAAATCGCCGTGAGAGATTTTTCCACTGAACTGGCTTTATGTTTGTAACAAATATGTCGTTTAAGTCCAAATTGGCGACTATTTAAGAGTATTCTGTCAGAATATATTATTAATAACAATTGTTTTTCGTAATGCAGCATATAGTACGATTATTATTATTATTATTATTACTATTATTATTATTAATATGAACAATAACCTGATAAAGGTTGTTGTAATACAATACTTTATGCACTAGCCGGTTTTTTCGTTTTATGTAATCGAAAGGAATGTTGGTAATTATTTAAGAGTATTCTGGCAGACGATGATTGATGATTGTTACCGTGTTTTTATGGATCCCAGAGGTGATGAATGGCTCGATATAAGATAGTCAAAAGATTAATTTAGAACTTCAAAATTAGAACTAAATTTCCTTCTCTGCTATCTTTTGGTTTCTTTTCAAAATCTCAACGTGTTAAGTAATAAACAATGAATTACAGAACCATAGATCATAAGCTTGAAAAACATTTTTTAGAGAACTCAGGAACAATCAGATAACAAATGTACAGGTTGAGCTTGAAGCTCACAATTATAATTTACACGTGAGCATTGCTGCTCCTTTAAAACGTTAGTCAAGGAGACGAACCTCCGAATTTCCTTTACACCACAAGGAGACAGAGTATTCAAAATATACAATCTTCCAAGAGCACTTTCTGATCCACATAATTATCTAGGAGACTACTCTCCAAACATTTTACCATACCAGCCTTCCAAAGGGACTGTTCAACATTTACATTAATTGGAGGAGCGTCTTTGCTCTATCAGTTTTCAATTAGGAATCTTTTTCCAGAAATTTCCAGGCCTACCAAATGCACAACCTACAGTTTACAAATTCAAGCAATATGCTCAACAGTCTAACATCTTTACATAAAAGGAATGAAACATAATTTCAAAGGGTATCGAATACCCATTCTACCGGTCCTTCGTGAAAAACAACAGGTTAAAGTTACTGGCCCAAAAATCAAAATGGTGAGGAGTCGAACACTTGCTCTCCTTGAAAATTGAAATGAAAAGTATAAAACCTATTTTGGCTCATAGCCCAAAATTACAGAGGCTAAGCCGATACTACTGAGGTGCCTAGATGGAGAAAATATTTAAGTGACAAAGACTACAAACTGAAAAAGTTTACAAAATCATAGTCACCTCGAAATTAAGTTGACAGGGAACACGAGAGGGTCGCTCACTCTCTATTCCATGATTACGGTTAAGTTCCTTTGGCTTGTTTGCGATTTACATTAGAAGTTTGAAATTTACATTAGAAGTTTGAAATTCACATTTTAGAAAATTTAAGTTACATTATTAAAGATTGGAAACCTTACCCTCTAGCTAGCTTTAAATGACTATCACTTAGTTAAACCAGTACTGCCATTACCTTGAGCTGATGGACTTCTCGACGATGGACGAGGCACACTCAACTCCCTTCTCAAGCACACACACTAGACTGGAGCGATGAATAAGACCACCTGGTTGAAAATGTGCCAGCTTTTGTACCCGAGAGTAAAGTTCCAGAAAACTCCGGGCTAAGGACCGACACACCCACAATTTTGATTGGGTAATTAAATAAATACTAGATACAGTTTGATTAGCTGAAAAATGTATATACATTTTCTATTGGCCAACATCTAAATTTGGCGGGAAGAGATAGAAATGTTGCAAACTTTAACATGCCAAAAACAAAGAATAATCAATTCAGTTTAGTAAACCTTAAAATATTAGATTATTTTACCATTTTAATAGTCAATCTTCATACCAGAGGGCATAACATAAGTTTTTAGTAGAGACATCTGTAGGGAAATGTGCAAACTTCTTGTATTAGTTGTTGCATGTTTTAGATTTAAGATGGCATTCTTCAAGGCGCTTCATTTGAATAAACGGGGCGGATGTACCTTCAGGTACAGTGATTATTATTAATAACAATAATTGGTAAAAATATGTGTTGCCATGTTATACTGTGTGCACTCACTGTTTTGTTTTTATGCAATCGAAGTTAATATTGGCGATTTTTACGAGTATTTTGTAATAATCAATAATTATTCCCTGTGACTACGTCTGTCCCTTGATCCTGTTTCCTGATGCGGGGTCGAGGATGAGGTGAGATGATACTTTCATGGCATATTTTTACGGCCGGTTGTCCTTCTTGACGCGAACCTCAGTTGAGGAGCCAATGAAGATGAAATGAATAATGGTGAATGAAACTGGGTAAATAGTTTGAAGGTATCGGCTGTGGCCAGTGAATAGGAACTAACCCACAGAAGTCAAAGTTGTGATCTATCATATTATTTAGGTCGGACGTAAGTACACACGGTAGTTCTCATACCAACGAAATATTTGTTGATAAGAAGTGTACAAACATATGTAGGAGGATATGCGTTACAAATAAATAAAGGTTTAGTTAAATTTTAAATTTTGGCTGCATTTTTGAGTTTGGATCACCGTAGCAAACGGGCCCTATATGGAGGAGTGTAAGTTACACAAGAGGTGCCGTAGAGTGTGAAAAAGAAAGCAGACAACAAACTAGAAAATAATGGTAAATGTCTCAATTCCGTGATTTCAAGGAAGCAGACATACCGGTACAACCTACACACTCCGTTAATACACAATAACACAGGGCGTTACAGATGGTGCACTGGCTTCCCAAGTAGTTCTGAAAATTCTAAAATCTTGCGTTGGGTGTAGCGAATGGTAAGCAAAGGATTTATTTCAGTCTACCGGAATATTTAGTCATTTTGTCTGCATCCTCAAAAAAAAATTCGGATTAATGTTTTCTTTGGTGTTGTTTTGAAGATATATATATAAAAGTTGGACAAATTTAGACATTCATGGTACAAAGCTTCTGACCAGGTTTAAGGAGTAGAAAAGGTACGAGTGATTCTAACTAGTTCCTGAGGTGGTGAGGATCTAAGAAATGAAAACAATTGAATCGGAAAAATTGTCACCGAGCTGTCTCTCAGTTCTTCTTGCATAAATTGTGCCCTTTTCAAGGCATGTGTGGCGGTGCTCCTCTTGATAGACTGTTGCTCCGGCTGCTACTGAAAAATAAAAATACTCACCGCTCACGTAGACTCTTTCCTCGGGTGTGGAACGTCCACTGGTTTTCCTCGTGGTCGTACGGGTGAGGAAATGAAATAATAATGGGTCTAGCTATCTACAAATAAAGTTACCCAAGACTGAATCGAATTTAAATGAATGTAATTTAATAACAAAAAGAGCAAATAGCAGGATTAAATGAAAATGAAGTAAAACAAACTGGATTAAAAAAGTAAATAGTTAAAATAAAATAAAAAGTCAAACGTTTTGCAACAATATGCCGCAAATTAGATTAATTAGGCAAAAAATTAAATAATAAACACTATGAATAAACAAAATACACGTCGACAGACGCTTATGCAAAAAGCTGTGGCCTTCCAAACTAGACTCAACACTCGTAAACTAACGTCTCAGATTTTAAAAATTGAAGATTGTAACTCAAATGAAATTAAATAATTAATTAATTAAACTAATTAGAATAGTCTGAGACGACACACCTGTTTGCTTATCTATCTACTCTTGAATTACTAACCGTAAATGTTACCAAAACTGTTAAATATAAGCCTTAAAAAACGTACCCATGAACACTCATCCAGTTGGATATTATTTCACTTATAATTATATAACTTTGCCACATAATTACTTCCAGTGGCTGAAAGAAAATCTAAAATGCCGTGTTTACATTGAAATAAAATTAAATGTTAGAAATTTCTTATTCGGCCATAATAAAACTTAAATTACGGTGATGGCTCTGGACAAAACATTACAAAAATAATACGCTAAATGCCTCAGTATTTACATGAGCCAAATGAACTCGCCTTTTTAACATAGTTCCATTTGCCGCTTGTTACTATTAACCTAAACAAACCAATTGTGATACATTTCATGGTTGATGGCAGCAGATTCCACCTTGTTAGATCAACATGCGACATTAATTTCATACCACTCAACCAAACGTTGGTTCATTTGCAGAATTTAACGTTGATTTACCTAACTTTGTAGTAGTGATTACTTTATTTATTTGCGGTGCCTTCATGTAAGCGTAAAGAACTTGCTGTAATTTATTGACTGTGAATACCAGGTGGTCTTACTAACCTAACACTTGAAATTTATATTTGCAAGATATACGCAGCACTGTCAACATAGTGCCCAAACAAAAGAAAAAGTCGAAACACTAATAAATCTAAGCTACACCTACAAAGAATCTTACTTAAATAATCAGACATCCGCGTACCTTCAATGTACCTAGGCTTAAATCACGGTTAATCAAACATTAAAAAAATAAAAGGAAAATCCGTAATTATCATAATGAACATAATCCTCGCCTACATCAAAAATTAAGTACACGATTAATCAAATCCATTCCGATGTATATTTATTACCAGCTTTAGAGAGGCTGAGGTGCTATCGGTGGCAATCACATTACATAATATATTTGCCTATGGCTGATACTCTAAAACGTTAAACTAGAAATAAAACACTTCCACAAAAATCACAACATAAGTCCCAAAATTCATTGCTCTCCCCGCTCGGGTTTCATGCTTCAAACTCGGTCCCCTATTTGGAATATCTACGAGTATCTCATCATCCCTGCTAATATTTGCGTAATTAACATTTTCCGTCCATGATTATCATACCTACTTTATCGTAGACTTAAACTCACATCTCTTGAGCTGATTTTTATGATTTCCCATTGTTACCTCATTTTATCAACGCAGCATCGCGCTATTACACATGAGCACGGTAAACTCCCAAATTCCTTCTGTCGTTCTCATAAGCACAATACGACATTCACTTGATATGCACGACATGGTCCTCAAGACTCAATTCTTTCACCTCATAATTGTTACTATCAGGGATGTTATTTCGTACTTGTTTTCATATTTCCATATTTCATTCATATTCCATAAATCGCTAAATCGCTGTACATTTCAACATGTCGAACCTGAGCCACTCAGCAACGATTCCTCACTTAAACCTGAACTTAGAATCATCCAGTTTCAACTATGCACAAAAAAATCGCTCATTCCAAACATCCATCAGCACAACAAGAAAATCCATAGACTCATCGTGTGACTGTTATTACAGTTATACCTAAATATTCATATAATTCATTGCAATATCAACGATACATTATAGCTTGCTGAATTATACAACCTCAGCTGAATTTAAATGACTTGACAACATCTCAACATTACTATATATTATTATTATTATTATTATTATTATTATTATTATTATTATTATTATTATTATTATTATTATTATTGCCTCCAGTGTGCCTGCAATAAACCTACACTTTAAATTAATCCTAAAGTCAAGTAAATATCTCATTAATCACAAACAAGAAGACTTACCCTATTCAACGACTCAAACTTGATTTTATTTGTTACTTCACAATTATTATTATGGTCGTATTGCTGAGCCCGGGACATTCACATCCCGATCGTTGAATCTGATTGCTTTGGCCTCGATCACGGATTACGCTACAAAACTAATTTAAACACGACTCTTCTCCATATCAGGTACACGAATTTACATTAAAAATACTATGGAATCATAACCTAACCGGACCACGCGTTATTCACGTCATTTTAATTACATTAGGTATAAATACAACATACTCTTTACCTTGTGTTGAATGTGGGCTGCATCCTCTCAGTCCCCGCTTTGGATTTGAATTAATCCATCTTGTACATGGTGATAATATTACACAAGCCTTCGCACATGCTGATTGGATCCATTTTTAATTATATAGCACTCGCAGGTAGGTTAAATCACACGCATTCTTCGAGCTTAAATTAAGACACAATTTATATAATATAACAGAACTGACACACAAAAAGTTTGGCTTCCGTTTGGACTTCAGAAACAGAAATGTTCTACTTGATGTTTACCTTCCATATTGTCTGCTACTAGCACTTTCCTTCCTTGTTTGTATAGCGGATTAAAATGGCATTCACCTGCTACCGAACAGAAAGGATACGTCCAGGCCTGCCTCTCTCCCGTGGCCCTTGAATTTGTACCACTAGTCAACCGACTCCATTGTCCCAGCTAACATTGTCTTTAATGTAACGTCGATCATATCGGGTACATTACTGATCACAAAAAAAACCCATACCGGTACATAATTTGTCCTTCTGAGTTTTGTGAATTTCCTGAGCAACTCCTACTACGAAATCTACATGTGAGCTTGTAATTTGATGCAAATAAAAATGTTCTGGCCGCTATCACCATGGAAAATAGGAAAGTTCATCTGGGTACGCCGTGAAATTAACACTTTAATGTCTATTGGTGAGAAATAATACTGGAAATTCTGCGATATTGCGACCATTCTAAGTGTCCCAACAGTTCTTATTCTACACTAGCTTGTAATATCTTAATAGTTTTCCAATATCAACCTCATAATTTAATTCACCGAAATACTCGCCGTGGCTGCAGATACAACGGCGGGTTTAGATAATTCACTTTCCGCGGCTCGTCACGATCTCGTCTGAAGCTTGACAGGAGACTCTGAAATTGAAACTAAGACTGGATGTTCGGTGGGATTCCACCTTTGGTTTTGTAAATTTTGGAAACCACGCCTCCAGAGTGGCCCTTGAGGAGGGGTATGGCGCAGTGATTTCACACCCTGACGTCAATTTTCCAAGTGTCCGTAGGTTAATTATTCACTGAATAAACTCTGATGACTTCTAAAATCGATGTGGTTTTAACGTTGCACTAAAATATAAGAAATGATCGTTCATTTTTCCACAGACTGCTAAGCCCCACTGGGATTACTTTACTGATGAACAATGGTTTTTTCCCGCTGTGAGACTCAGTCTCGTGGGTGAAACCATTCTTCAGAAACTTTCGACGTAAATGCGGATAATTTCTTCCTTATGAAATAACTAGCAAGATACCCGTGCTTCGCTACGGTATTATACTGAAATGTATAATTGAATGCTTAACGTTTTATATATAATCCTCCGAAATTCGCGATCTGACCCGTTTTCTGAGAGATTACGGCAAAGTTCCTCATGTTTCAATCTATCTTTCCTGCAATCGATTTCGTACTTCCCGGGCTAGGTCCAGGTATTCAAACCGGTCAGCTGGGTCCCTAAATCTTTGCCATCTTTCCCTATAAGCATTTTAATATGGATCAAATCCTTAAGGAGATCCGGCGTGGTGTCGTCTTGGGTGCCTTGCCGGTACTGAACCCACGGCCGGACTGTATTCGTAGTCATTGCCCGGCCAAGACCCGTTTCCAGTGCGGTCCGCACATTTTGAGAACGGTCCCGAACATTATTATTATTATTATTATTATTATTATTATTATTATTATTATTATTATTATTATTATTATTATTATTATTATTATTATTATTATTATTATTATTATTATTATTATTATTATTATTATTATTATTATGACTGACGTTCAGGACCCCACAGCAAGATGCAAGACCGCTACTTGGCGTTAAATTACATCTGCTGCCATTGTAATTGCTGACTATGTGACTAGCACCATTGTCGCGCGTAGGCAAGTGCGCGGGATTTCTGGCGATATGAATGATATACTTCCGTGCATTATTGACATTATTATAAAGGTGAACAATTGCACCGTCAATAGCATTCCTATCGTTTATTTCAAATGTGTTTAAATGTTTGTTTATAGGCCTATGCCAGGAGAATCTACTGTAATCTAAGAACGTCCTCCAAAGGAAAAGATGGCTCTTGAAAACGAACCCAGGAAAGATTAAAAATGATCGGTTTATGATCAGAATAAGTACATTGAAAATCCACAGCCTGTTTCCAGTCATTCGACCGGGTCAGCGGTCTAGCGGCGAGGATAGAAATTCAGCCGGCTGCCGAAGCCTGTTGAACTCCTCTGGGGCAATGATTTATGAATGACAAATGAAATGATATTGGAGAGTGATGCTGGAATGAATGATGACAGGGAAAACCGGAGTACCCGGAGAAAAAACCTGTCCCGCCTCCGCATTGTCCAGCACAAATATCACATGGAGAGAGCGGGATTTGAACCACGGAACCCAGCGGTTAGAGGCCGGCGCGCTGCCGCCTGAACCACGGAGGCTTCTAATAAGTGCATTATGAACAGTAAAATCAATTGATCTCAACTCCTTTTTCACCCTGCCGTCGTTAATTTGATTTACCCCTCCCCCCCCCCAAAAAAGAAGGGGTGTTTCTTTATGTTTAAAGGAGATTCTAAATACCAATATTAACGTCTGTTACCTTCAGTTTTGAGATGTAAGTATCCTTATAAAAATAATTCACTTTTTGCACTTTTTTCACCATCCCCCCCCCCAAGTGAACTTTCCGGCAAAAATACTTGTTTCTTTAATAGTAAAGGATCTTCTACATACCAATTATCACGACTCTAGCATCCTCAGTTTTTTAGATATGTGTCCTCATAAAGGAATTAAACTCCTTTTCACTCCCACCCCCCAAGATGATTCCCCCTCCCCAACGCGTTTTTCCTTATTTTTAGTGGAGATCCGCATAAAAATGTTCACGTCTGTAACAATCTTAGTTTTTATTAGATATAAGTACCCGCATAAAATTCAATATATTTTTCAATTCTTTCACCACCCCCGCCCCTTCGTTGGATTTTCCGGGAATACGTGCTTCGTTACTTTGAAAGCAGATTCCAAATACCAAATTTCACGTCTGTAACATCTTCAGTTTTTGAGATATCAGTATCCTAATTAAAAGAATTCAACCCCAATTTCAGTCACTTCTACCCCCCCCCCCGGCCCCCGCTGACAAAGTGCTTTTAGCGAAAACAAAAAGTACACGTTTTTTATTTTATTAGAGATAAAAATACCATTTTTCACTTCTGTAAGATGTTAATTTTTTTAGATATACTTTAGAAATTCTCATTTTAAAAGTTCACTCCCTTTTTAGTTCCCCTTAAGTGGATTTTCCTAAAACTAATCACCTGTGTTTCTTTACCTTTACAGAAGATTCCAAATACCAATTTTACGTCTGTAATATTTTACGTTTCTGAGATATACTGTAGAGAAGGTCTTTCTAAAAATTCCCCGAAATTTGTCACTCCTGTTTAACCCCATTCATTGGATTTTCCAAAAAATACATTTTTCTTTATTTTCAAAGGAGATACCAGATACCAATTTTCAGGTCTGTAACAACTTCAATTTCTGAGATATAAGTATCCTCATTAAAGGCATTCAACCCTTCTTACACCCCTTTTCACCCCTCCTATTGGGATTTTCGGAGAACGAAAAATACGTGTTTCTTTATTTTTAAAGGAGATTCTAAATATCAATTTTTACATCTGTAAACTTTTAATGTTTTGAGATATAGATACACTCATCTTGAAAATTCACCCCCCTTTCACCCCCTCATTATTTGGATTTTCCAAAAATAAAAATTACGTGCTTCTTTTTTAAAGGAGATCCTAAATACCATTTTTCACGTCTGTAATATCTTCAGTTTCTGAGATATAAGTATCCTCATTAAAGGCATTCAACCCGTTTTTCACCCCCTTTTCACCCCTCCTATTGGAATTTTCCGAAAACAAAAATATACGCGTTTCTTTATTTTAAAGGAGATTCTAAATACCAATTTTTACATCTTTAAACGTTTAAAGTTTTGAGATACAGATACACTCATTTCAAAAATTCACCCCCCTTTAATTGGATTTTCCAAAAACAAAACATACGTGTTTCTTTTTTAAAAGAAGATCCCAAATACAAATTTTCAGGTCTGTAATATCTTCAGTTTCTGAGATCTAAGTATCCTCATTAAAGGCATTCAACCCCTTTTTCTCCCTTTTTCACCCCTGCTATTGGGATTTTCCGAAAACAAAAAATGTGTTTCTTTATTTTTAAAGGAGATTGTAAATACCAATTTTTACATGTGTAAAAAAAAGTTTCGAAATATAAATACACGTTTTTTAAATTTCACCCCCCTTTTCACCCCCATTAATCGGATTTTCCAAAAACAAAGAAAATACGTGTTTCTTTATTTTTAAAGGTAATCCCAAATACAAATGTTCAGGTCTGTAATATCTTCAGTTTCTTAGATATATTTATCCTCATTAAAGGTGCTCAACCCTTTTTTCACCCTTTTTCGCCCCTCCTATTGGAATTTTCCGGAAACAAAAAATACGTGTAGCTTTATTTTTAGAGGAGATTGTAAATACCAATTTTACATCTGAAAACATTCAATGTTTTGAGATATAGATACTCTCATTTTCAAAATTCACCCCCTTTTCACCCCTGAATAAATTGGATTTTTCAAAAACTCAAAAATATGTGTTTGTTCATTTTTAAAAGAGATCCCAAATACAAATTTTCAAGTCTGTAATATCTTCAGTTTCTGAGATATAAGTATCCTCATTAAAGGCATTCAACGCTTATTCACCCTTTTTCGCCCCTCCTATTGAGATTTACCGAAAACAAAAAAATACTGTTTCTTTATTTTTAGAGGAGATTGTAAATACCAATTTTTACATCTTTAAACGTTTAAAGTTTTGAGATACAGATACACTCATTTCAAAAAACACCCCATTTTCACCCCCTTAGCAACGGAATATTAAAAAATCCTTCTCTTAGCGACCAGCTACATTATAATATAAACGTATCCTCAAAATTTCATTTCTTTATGTCCAGTAGTTTTGGCTCTGCGGTGATGAATCAGTCAGTCAGTCAGGACATGTTCTTTTATATAGAGAGATTTATCACATAACCACACGAACAATTCCTTAAAATTTAGTCCAAGACTGGAGCACAGTATATTTCCATTAACTCTCTTCTCCAAATCACAAAAGACTAAATAATAAACCCGCTAAGGCAGGGCGGTTTAATTTTGTAATTTTCTGATTAGCCGAAAACTGCCTACAGCTGTCCTGACGTACTTAAACACGGACTAAACCATTTTCACAGAGGGGTATCAGGCTCGTATAATTCTGTCTCATGGACTGTCTCCGTCCCTCATTAAGGTGTGGCAAATTCCAATGTCCTCTTTCTCCTGGGAAAAGCTCGGCTGAGATTTTCACATGTCGGGACCATTAACTTTATTGGTGAGAGCTATTAGCGAGGCCCTTCTTAGGATGTCCTTTCAAGCAAGTCGAAGGGGTGTATCTTCTCTCTGTGTGGTCTCGTGAAATATCTGCACTGACTTGCCATTTGCAGTGTTCACATGTAGAAATTAATGTTTTAATCAATGCATACATCGGGCCATTCGTCTTATGGATGAAAAATGCATCTGATATTAAGGACATGGCACACTACCAAGTCACTACCGGTAAGTTTTCCTATGTTGTTGTTTGAGTCATAAGTCCATAGACTGGTTTGATGCAGCCCTCCATGCCACCATATCCTGTGCTAAACTTTTCATTTCTATTTAACTGCAGCATCCTACATCTACCCCTACTATTTTTACCCCCTACACTTCCCTCAAAAACCAACTGCACAAGTCCTGGGTGTCTTAAGATGTGTCCTATCATTCTCTCTCGTCTTCTCGTCAAATTTAGCCACAACGATCTCCTCTCACCAATTCGATTCTGTATCTCTTTATTCACGATTTGATCTATCCATCTCACCTTCAGCATTATCCTATATGAATTAATATACATTTCATGGACTGGAGGATGAGGTCAGTTTCCTCAAAGTTTTCAGCTACCGGATGAGTTCTTCGGCAAGTGCTTTGTCCTTTCTAATTACAACAGTGTCATGGGTGAAACCTAGAAACTTTAGAAGTCTTACCAGCGTATAGGTAAAACTGGCAGCTACCTTGTCTTCAAAGAAATGAAATTGAATTAAATCTGTTGCAATATTGTACAAGGGAGGTGATAAGGTAGGCTCTGGTATATTTATAATACTTGGAGATGAATTCATTGACGAACTTAATGAATAAGATTTAGACAAATATTAGGTATTCATACCTCTACTGTATTGCAGGTCTTCAATTCTGTTGCTAATATGTAATGAAAGAATATTTAAAGAAGCATGAATGATAGGTCTGGTCAAGGAGCCAAAGTATAATTTGTTCTTTAAGTGAAATCTGGAGAATATAGTAATAAATACCTACAACTAATTTTATTCGTTCTTCTCTTCTCTCGCCTGTGACATAAGTTTCACGTTTTATTTCACTATTGTTTTATGTCTCCTAGCTTCAGATTTGTACACACATTCACCTTCTTTCCATTATAGAACACATCTGGACTTTATAAGATCTACACATTGACAGTTTCCGCTAATTGAGTTATACAACCCTGTAGCAGGCCTTTGTTTCCCACATATCCTACATTTACTGTCTTAGGTTGCCCTCCAGATCATATGCATACGTGACAAATTGAAGATGGACTGTTCCAACTTTATAACTGGAGATTTTATCCTCGTGTTAGAGTGATATTAAAAACTTTTACACATAGGGGTTTTTGAACCTAACTATAATCCTGCTTGTTTTAGGTATATCGTCATGTCTTACTCGGATTTTACATGCCCGACATTGTTTTTGGAGTTACTTATTCAACATTAATTCATGCAATTTTTAATGTATTTTTACTGAAGATGGCTCAAAGATGAGCTGAAACAGATTTGGCTAAATATTATTCCATCCAAAGATGGGTATATGTTTTGAATAGGAGGAAGTAATAAAAGCTTTACTATTGTAAAGTGTAAACCTACAATCCGGAATGAAACTAATATCTTGTAACAGCCGGACTAATTGTGATAAACAGTGTAAGCACATTTTACTCTCGCGTCAAATATGTAGGCCTAAAGAAAAATTCAGACGTTATAGCACATTGTTGTACATCGGCAGATATATGTGTATCAGTATGAATATGTAAAAATATTAAGAACTGGCTTGACGTGTCACTTACCGAAAAATGTTAAAATAAAACAAATTTTATATTTTATATATAAGCTAAATCATCATACGTCATACCTTATCCGAGAAGTATAAATGTACGGTGCGTCGAGTAAATAACAAAGGCTACACGCTTAACCTTCTCCTTCTCGGTTTTTCAAAGAAATGGGTCGGCCCTTGATGCGGCTTTGGGCCAGTCTTGCAGCCAGATGCCCTTCTTGACGCAACCCTATGTGGAGGGACTTATTCTCTATCGCGTGTTTCTGTGGGTGGTTCAAAGTATGATGTGTTGTATGCAGGTGAGGAATATTGTATTAAGATGAACGAAAACATCCAATCTCCGAGGAGAAGGAATTAACCAAACGCAGTTAAAATCATCAACGCAGCCGCGAATCCAATGCAGGACCCTATGGACCGAAGGCCAGTATGTTGACTATTCAGCCAAGGAGACGGACAACCATGCTTTGCAACTGTTATACAATAAATATTATTTCATGTTATTCGGGAAATTTTCCTAGGAACACAAAATACCTAAACAGACTAAATTTACTGTCTTAGAAATTAAGTTTTATCTAGCGAGGGTAAATCATTAAAAATTTGTAACAAATTACTAGGAGTACTCGTTTTCACCCTGCATTTATCAAAAATATTTACAAATTTTACCAGAGGAGTGTCAAGTACTTTTAGTTGAGCCTCATTTGAAAATCAATTTTCTTGTGTCACGGAAAATTTATGACGACACTCATGTTCTTTGACAACCTTTCACTCTTATTCAACATGAATGGAGTGCGTTTTTACAGAATACACAACTTCTACATTATCACTGCAAACACTCTCTTAACTTTCATCTTTCTGAAGCCTTGTCCAGTTTCTCTTTATGGATTAGGATTGTAAAATTCCTCTGCAAATTAATGCTGTTAATTTATTTCCATCAGTATACGTATAGAATACAATAAACTTTTCGAGGCATGAAAGCGATAAAAATACTGCGTTATTATGTTAGTGTAAGTTTTTCTACAAGCAATTGCAGGAAGTTAGAATTGTAGCATGCTAAGATTAGCGCGAGATTTTTCTTGCGCTAAACATAATATGTTGACAGGTTATTATACAGGTCAGTAGTTGAAAGGCACCATGGCCACATTGGTGTAGCTGCGACAAGTCTCTGAATCGGGAATTACGATATATATACGTATATCGAAGAATAAAACAGCATGGAAACTGTACGGAAGTGAAGAATAACATCGCTTATTAGATGTAAAGTTAATTGGAGCTGTCATTTCCTTGCATTTCTACGTTTTAACGTTTCTAAATAAATACGTTGCTGTATATATATTTGTACCGATATACTATTTATGGGAGTGTAGTTTCCTTGTCACGTTATTGTAACATTATATACGTTCATTATATGTGTTCATAATCGTCGTTCCAACAAGCAAACATCCAGTGCTTTCGGTAAGCACTGGTTTATACATTCTATTTCTTAATCTGATTTTAAAATATTTAATCGTTTTAAACCAAACATATTTTATTCAGCCTACGGGCATAAAAAGTAACATTTTCAACTACATTGTCATTTACAATCTCTAAACACCTTCATAATCATGTGCAGAGATCTGAACCCTTTATTTTCAATCAAATTTATATGATTACTCCAATGAAGTTCTTCCCTTATATTAACAACTAGATACGTACAGTGATCCCCATAAGGAACTTTCACCTTATCAATGCAGTAATTAAAACAGAGAGGACTTTTCCAATTAGTGACATTCACAAACTGACATTTAACCCCGTTTATCATACCATTGTCTGCTGTCCATCTCATAACGCTGGCAATGTAGTTTTGTAGTCACTCACAATCTTCTAACTCTATACGGTATAACATCATCCTCAAAATTCCTTATCTCTGATTCCATTTCTTCACTCATATCATTGATATACATAAGAAAACATAAAGGACCAATAATACTGCCTTCAGGATTTCCCATCTTATTGATTACAGCATCAGATAATGCTTCACCTACTCTAATTCTCTGGTTTCTGTTTTCTAGAAATTTTGTCACCCATTCAGTCACACTTTTGTCTAGGCCATTTGCACTCATTTTTTCCAGTAGTGTCCCATGATCTACATTATAAATGCCTTAGACAGATCAATCGCGATTCAGTCCTTTCGACCTCCTGAATCTAGGATATCTTGCTGGAAACCTACATGTTGAGCTACAATGGAATAACCTTTCTTAAACACGAACTGCCTTCTATCGAACCAGTTATTCAACATGCCGTTAATCAGAAAGAATGCTTTTCCAAACCATACATGCAACTCTTTATATTGTGAATTCTCTTCTTTTAAAGGACCACACAAACTTATTCGTCTACTCATGTCAAACTGACTGGCCTGTAACTTTCGGCTTTATGTTTACCACCTTTTCCTTTATAAACAGGGGCTAGCAACTCTCGATTCATTTAGTACAGCTCCTTCATGCAAACAATATTCAAACAAATACTTCTGATAAGGTATTTTATCCTAACCCACTGTCTTTATTATATCCACAGAAATCTTATCAATTCCAGCTGCTTTTGTAGTGTTCGATTTTTGTAACTTATTGTGAATGTACTTGTTATCGTATATTTCGTTAGTATTAGTTACCTCCTCTATCTGGACATTATCCTTGTGACCAACAATCTTTACATTCTGCTGACTGAATACATCTGCCTTCTGTAGATCCTCACATACATACTCCCCTTTTCATTAATGATTCCTGAAACGTCCTATTTGGAACATGTTTCTGCCTTGAAGATCCTATACATACACCTTTCTATTTTTCAATAAAATTTGTATTACTGCCAATTATGCTTGCCATCATGTTATCCTTAGCTGACTTCTTCGTTAGATTCAATTCCCTAGTAAGTTCCTTAAGTATCTCCTTACTTTCACAACTATGTCTAACTCTATTCCTTTCCCAATCTTCTTCGCCTCTTTACTTCTCTGTTATAATAAAGTATCTCATTTGCCATTCCTTTCCACCTTTAAAGGTACATACCTGTGTTCAAATTGCTCAACAGTTGCTTTAAATCCATTCCACTGTCTGTTTACATGTTTACTTACCGTTTTCCTCCGGTCGTAATTACTCTTTTAAACTCCCTCAAGCCTATCTTATCCACCATATGGTACTGCCTAATAGTCGTACTTTCATAACCTTATTATCATATTTATTTTAACTCGACGAAAACAGCTGCATGGTCACTTATACCATCTATTACTTCAGTTTCTTTGTAGAGCTCATCTGGTTTTACCAGCACTACGTCCAGAATATTCTTCCCAGTAGTTGGTTCCATCACTTTCTGATTCAGCTGTTCTTTCCAGATTAACTTACTTGCCTGTTGTTAGCCATGCTTCCTGTCGTTCGCATACCTTCTCAATTGACATTCGGCAAATTAAGATCACCCGCTACAATCACATTCTTTATCCATGTCGTTTCCCACATTGCTTATCAAATCCCATATATCTTATTAAATAAGTCCGAATCAGCGTCTGCCCGACCCTTTCCAAGTCTGTACACTCCAAACACATCAAACTGCTTATTATCCTTAGGGATGTTTGTCATCTGTAACTTTTTCGTAGGTTACAAAGCCTTCCTTCGCCAGAATGAATACTCCCCATCCTGCCATTTCTAGCTTGTCTCTACGGTAAACACTTCAGTTCTGTGGGAAAATTTTCGCATCCATTATATCATTTCTCATCCATGATTTAACTTCTCGCAATATTGCAATTAGAGGTGGACTTCTAACCGTCTGAGACACAGCGGTTAATTCCTTCATAGTTACAGTTCCTTCTCACTGTGTTTTTGCCTTCAGTAGTCCAGCTCCATGCCTGAGTGGTCAGTATCTTGGCCGTTGGGCCCAGGGGCTTCGGAGCCCTGGGTTCGATTCCCAATTGGGTCGTGGGATCTTTGTATAATCGTAAGATGTTAATTCCCTTGGCGCGGAGACTGGCTGTTTATGCTGTCTCCAACATTTCTGCAATTCGCACAACACTATCTTACACCACACGAACATGCAGTTACTCATAAAAGGCAGACCTATCCACCCTCATCGGTGGGTCTGTATTACAAGGGCTGCATTCGGCTATAATAGCTACACGAAATTAAATTAATAAAGCAAGATTTATAACAAATTTCATAGTGACGTTAAATGCCTACAGGTCTACAGATCGCACTGTAGACAAGAAAGGGTGAACTATAAAGACTGAGTGAGATCATAATAGCAAAATATGTTTGAAGTATGTAGGCGAGCTCCTATGCGATTTGAAATTAGCAAACTCTTCTCTATCAAGGTAAGAGAGGAAGGAATCAATCTGATATCATTATAAAAATATCAGACATTGTTAACCGGTACCTTAATTATTTCAACAATAGAATACTTTTTCTGATTATAAGTGTGTGACATTGTAGTACATTAGGAAACCACACTCTCTACAGGAATATAATTATACATTTTCCACAAATGTAGTATCTGAGTTGTTCTACTGAGACCACTCCCACAGCATGGCCACAGCAGGTACTTCTCTTCTCACAATGGACAAGATGGAGGCAGGTCCTGCTTTGCTTCTCACTATGCTTTTACTCATCTGAAGAAATCAATACAAAAATGTAACAGATTTTGGCCAAGAACTGCACTTTGGGCACATTGTTGAATTCGTTCTGTAATTCTATGTGTGGACTTAAAGTAAGACATTCTGTGAACGGAGACCAACAGAGGAAGAATGCCATAATATACATGGAGATATAATGACTGTAAATCATGAGAGAAATCTTGAGGAAAAGTGAATGACCAACGTCGTTGGTGCTTCCAAATAAAACAAACTTTAAATCAAGTTTCGTAAAACTGAAATAATAGATTAATAGATTAATTGAACATTGGAGGCACTGGTTCACAGGATGTAATGCTTCTCTACCACCCACGTAATAGTTGCATTGCACTTGGTACAATATTCATGTAACACGTTTTCATTATTATGTTGATTTATATAAAACAAATACATAAATTTGTAATTAATATAAAAGAATCCCATTGTAATTTTATAAAAATTATTATCTTACAGGAACTACATTTCTAAATATGTTTACAGGTCTTGAGTCTTATAATTTTAATTAATGTAATCCAATGATTGTCCACATGTATAGCATGAGTCAAGAGATAATATTTTACCTATAACTTCGTTTCATTAACACCTAAATTTGTTGTTTTAATTGAATATGAAACCAATTTAAAATACGTAAGAATAATTTTAATAACTCTGTATTCAGTTAAAAATTGTTCAGTGGTGTAATTTAATCCACATTAAAGTATGCATGTTGGCCCCGTATAATGGGAGAGCTCATATCTTGCGGTTAGTGTTTCAAAGGTATACGTAGCTTGGGACTAATTTTCCAAGAATACGATACCGGTTGTTGAAAACAGTCCCAGATACTTCAGTTCCGAAGACAAACACTGTGCCATAAATAAAAATTTTATATTAATAAAAATTATCTCTGTACACGCCTACATTAGCTTTAATATTTTAAACTTTAACTGTTATTTTTAATTACTACAGACTATATAAATACTAAATCCTGGAGAAATACTGAAACAAGAAACGTTAATGCAAAGAACGATATTCACCTTCACCCTAAAATAGTGAAATTTTACTGTATAGTAATTAGTGGAGCATTACGAGAATTCATTCCTTCTGTACTTTTCTCATGTAATCTAAGTAGTCCATATTTCAATACGCAGTCACCAATGAGGTTTTGTCTTAATATAATAATATTTTTATAATAATATAAGATACTCAAATCTGTAAATATATCTCATTATTAAATTATTAGCAGTACTATTATATTTTTGGAACTTGTTTGACTATTGAAACATATACTAATATATGTTATTTTAATTTTTTTAAACAGCATCTCCATTGGTCTACTCATCAGCGGTTTGATCTGGAATCTTGGTCAGGCCGTTCACGGCCTCGTGTCAACTCAGCTATTTTCATCAGTTCTGCTCCACGCGAAGCAGAATTTGTGCAGCATCAACCATTTCGCTCTGACCTATGTCGAAGGACACGCAGTGCAGAAAATATTCCTTTGAGTGGCTTCTGTAATGGGGAAGACAATGATGTGCCCATCCTCTCCATCTCAGTACCTACGCCACCTGAAAATCTAGTGGAGCAACATTTATAACAAATGTGACCACCGGTGAATTTATTTATGTGTTTCTTCATCTGACTCATCTCTAGCTACGATCAATCAAATTCTAATATTATGTGTTTTTAATTATGATAACGCTTTAGTAATAAGAGTGTATGAACCACAGGAATTCTCATATGAGAGCTTAATGAACTTTCTGTTTCATGTTCAAGGTGCAGGTGAATAGCATGTCAAGTGACTGACCAACATTACATGTACTGTACGCATATTGACAACTTCTCTCCCCTTCAACAAATATTTTATAAACTTTTAAAACACACAATAATGTCATGAGTGGCTATTTTTTATTCGCATATTTTAATCGGTAAGTATATCGTAAAACTTGTGAGAGGAGAATATATCGTCCCTAATATCCCCAAATCTATGTGATTTCATCAATATTCTACTGGAAAATTCGTCGGTAAATCTGCTCTTCGCCTTAACGTGGTATTATGTGCTGAAATTTAATGCATAATGGAACCAATTCGGAGTGAAAAAGCCTTCTAAATTCATAGAGTTTAATCATATTAAATAATACACTTCTATGCAAAAAAAGGAGTTATGAATATAAAATGTATGTACATGAAGTGAAAGAGAATTTTAAAGTTAAAACCGATATACCTTACTGCAAAAGAAGAGCTGTATACAGGTGAAGAATTAACTTTTTTGTTTGAAACTGTGTCACTTGTACATACAGCAGTTGGTAAATTTCAAACTATAGTTAGATTTTTACTACAAACTAATTCCTTATTTGTGTAATACGAATATAAATATTACTTCCCTAAAACTGTCCAAATAGCAAACAAGTATGAAATTTAAATATTCCTTTCCTCAGAAATCTATTTTAATGAAGTAATCAATTTTTACTAATTAATGGCAAAAATGGTGCTGATATGTACATAAGCACTACCAGCTTTTTTGTAGAATTCATAAAAATGGTGATATATTCTGTTGTAACTTGTGGAAGCTAAATGAATCTCTCACAGAACCTAAATTCGGACCATTAGAAAGACTGCAATAACTCTTATAGGACTTAATACTATCACATGGTAACCAGTTATGGCCTCTATATTGTATGTCAGATCATTTCTTCACACGGAGAAGTTGAAAATAAATGTCACTTATATGTATTCTCCGTAAATAATTGTAAATTTTGAAACTATCTATCACAAAATAAATTCAAATGGAATGACATGATTGAACATCTGAAAAGTACAGTTATTTAAAAAACTGTTTGGTGCCTTTTTCCGGATTATTACTTACTTTCCCTAATAACAAGTGCATCCGTTCATCTAAATGCTTCTTTGTTGAACTGAGAGTAAAAGAAAACGAACCCCCTATTTCTGCGGAGATTAATAATTTTTTGGCACCCCTGGTCATGCTAACATTTAGCACTAAATTCATTTACAGAACGACCTCTGCTCTCAGATATCCAATTTCACCGTATAAGTTAGTCCATTTTATTTCAGAACTGAAACAAACTAGAGAAGAACGTAACAAAGGAAAAGGATGCATTTTTCTCAAATAGTTGTTCATGAATTGTTTGAAGAGTCAGCTTTGCTAGACCATATAAATTCGACAGAAGTAAAAATAATGTTATATATTCATCGATGTACTTTTTGTATAAAATTAACGGTTTGACAAACAGTTCAGTTCTTGAAAGATATCTTCAAACTTCTTCCCTTTGCCAATAATAATAATAATAATAATAATAATAATAATAATAATAATAATAATAATAATAATAATAATAATAATAATAATAATAATAATAATACCATGAGTTAGGCCTCTCCATAAGTTTAAACTGCCGCCGTATCTCTGACTTGTGGCGTTATCTATTCTGAACTGACTGAAATATTGTATATCCTAGAAGTTAACCTTTTTGGAACAGATGTCCCTAGCAGTAATTTTCTAGTTCTACCTTGTGTTTAGAAACAATAACTTATTATTGTGAATGTTTGTGTTTGGAGGTTTGGTAAACTAATCATCAGTCAATTGTTTATTTAATTTTTGGTGTTATCATCACTGTTATTAAATTTATTCGCCTAAAAATGCTTTAATAACACAATAATTTCCTCCAATCATATTATTGATGACCTTATGGATCCAGAACTACCCGCCAGCCCTATAAAAGCTGCGAATTTCTTGATCAAAGTTGTCTTGCTGCAGTATATCTTTGAGTGTTCTACGTAACTGAGAAAATCTCCTCGGGAAATGCTGTGGCGAGGACTAGCGTGAGAATGCGGCATCACAAAGGTATTGGCAGAATTTTAACTAAGTGAACTTGCGTGTGTTGAAAGGGAAAATCCCACCTTTCCCACTCGTCCGGTGTTTTCTTTAATTTTAATGTAGGGCTTTCTCATTTGACTTTAATTTCATGTAGCTCTAGGCTCTCTTCGGAATTTACAATATCTGCCTTAATAGGGACATTTTTAAATGTAATGACGCACGAGGGTATACCCTCATTTCCCTTCTTCAATTTTCATTATTTTTGAGTGATTAAGATGGCCCTGTTTTTTTCTAAATTCATATACCTCTTTTCGGTCTTTTAAATTGATTTCCTTTAGTCACTTAGTAGTATGGCTTAGCCTCTGCATCAGCGAGCCTTATGCCCTGTTATGCTCTCTTGTACTTGAACTTTGGAGTGCTTTAATGTTCCAGCCTCCAATATTCACTTCTGGTTATCGGCCGTTATATTATACCTTTATTATTCTTTTTCTTTATTATGTATCCCCCTCTTTTCATAGCCCTGTAGTGTCAGTTTCAGGCTCTCTTTACTTCTACTTCTTTCGATTCTATTGAGTGCGGCTCCCCCATAAGAGAAGGGTAGCGAAAGTATTACCTTATTAATTTTAAAGCAGTACGTTCTTGCTGCTTCAAGTGTCAGTGGTATCAGACATGAATTTAATCTCCTGGCCCAATAAGGGGCGTGTGTAAATTTAATTGTAAACTGAACTCCTGGGTTCGTGACCCATCCGATGTAGACTTGTTATAGAAGCTGCGGCTTCTTTCTCAAATCTGTATTGATTCTACTTTACCAGTTATGGTTAGGCTAGCCTATTTTCGTAACATATTTGCTGATGAGAGCTACGGGTCAGAAATCTCTACCTATTTCGAGATGGGAGTTTTCCTCCCCAATATAGTAAATTTCCTTAGCTTACCTGCTCCCCTTTTGTACATTTCTGGGCTTATAAGCGCCCTTTTTTTTCAATTTTATGACCTTATGAGCTCCCCTGTAAAAATTTCCGAGCTTTAAACTTCACTTGGTAAAACGTTCCTCTTGTTAAAGTTTGTTGTTGCTGTTGTTGTTGTTGTTGTTGTTGAAAAACTCAAGTCATAATAAAATAAATAAAATAAGACTTTTCATTGACCTTGTTAGCAATATTTCAACTTTAGTTTATGCTTTGCCCAGCCATTAAACCTTCACGCTTATTTCCCTTTCCGCTCCGCGAAAATCTCCGTAACAAGTGGTAGCAGGGCATGGTTAAATACCTGGACAAAGCTCCTCTTTACTATTTTTGGCTAAATTTTCGATCCAAGCTCTAAAAATTTCATTTTATAATTTTCTAAGTTTTCGTACTTGCTCTTTATTTCATCATGTCTAACCCTCGGGACGTTATAGCTCCTTGGTATATGCGTAAAAGAGGTGCTCATTTTAAGAGTTATTAATTAGGAAAGTGCAATCTGGTGGCACGGTTTCTACAGATGTGTCACGATTTAAGGGGCCTTTTCATTTACCAATGTCGTTCCCTGTTTATGGGGAGAAGGAAGTTGGAGTGAGATTGTCCACTATCCCTACTGATGTAACTGAACTTACTTCAGTAATTAGTTTCTTTGAAGGTGGTGAGTCGTCAGCTAACCAAATTAAGCTACACTATTTCACTTCTAAAATAGAGCTGGTAAACTATTGCCTCTAAAACATAGCTACGATCACTGTAAAGCGGCAGATTATTTGTGTCAAAACACGTCCATGTTGTCTAGTAAGGTAAATCAGTGGTTAACTGGGTCTGTCAGTGCGAGGAGTGATAATGTGCGACCACGTATGCCTAGTGTGGAAGAAGATCATGACAAGTCCTCCTGTAGTGTTCTGTCAACTGATCAGCAACACTCTACTGCCCCATCTGAACAGCAAGTTGGTACCTCCGCCGGATAACAAAATCTACTCCCATTTTTCAACAACTATGTGTCATCTGAAACTTCCAAACCTCCACCTGCAGGGCCGGTATTTTCTCCATGTTTCAGTAATCTACACATCCACTTGCTATTCCCTTAAAAGATATTTCTAGGTTCCATGTTAATTCAACCAAAGTTGTCATTTCCTTTTCACGATTTCTAGTAGAGTTTTAGGATAATTCCTTTGTTTTTTCCCTATCTCATTCACATATATTGCAAATAATATATCCGTATGTACTTGGTGTTTTGTCCGAAAAAACCTGTAAAGGCCATCTCTGAAAGGAGCTCTACAGAAAATTTTCACGCCCACCTTCTGGCGCACTTTATTCCTTCGAAAGCTCTGTCAGAAATACAATTTTAGGGTCCAAGAAATGGATGAGAATTTGGCTGAGTTCCCACCGTCCCCGACCCGGTTAAACTCAGCCGGCTAACATGAGTATTCCAAGGAGTGGACCGTTCGTGTGGCCGACCAATATCTAAGGACATAAGGAAGTGATAGGATGAACAGGACTTAAATAACCCTCGCCATCAAAATGAACTGACAATTTATTACAAAGACATCAAGTGGGAGGGTAATGAATTTTACAAGAAGTAATTCTTTCAGCATTAGTAATTCTTGATTAATTAAATTATTTTGACTTCTTCCAATGACCTTACTCTCATTCTCCATGACAATCTAAAAACAGAATAATATTTTATTAATGCGTGAAGTAGAAGAATCAAAGTGCTAATTAAATAAAATATTATCCACATCTGCTGGATATTATATTCTGATAAACAATCAGTCCAACGATGTAAGCCTAATTTCTCCTATATCATTCAAATAAATGTTGGTCATTGCTTGCAATTAATCTACAATTAGTAACTTAATCCGGCATACACTTAAATTACCTAGGATTTCGCTGCTCAATTCAAAAATATTTATAGAAAATGATTGATAACTGAACTCATTTATCTTGCGTTAAATCGTTAATTTCAACTGTTTTAACAACCTAATTTATTTAAAAATGTATACAAGTCCGAGAAACATCACTATCTTGACAATGAATTTTATCAGCTTTACTATGACTACTCTACTTATTGTACTCTGGCATTTAAGTAATTAATTCTATTAATCGTGCAGTTACATTTCAATATGATTTCAATGAATAATTCTGAACGAAAATAATATTATATCCTTCTTAAGTCGCAATAGTAATGAATCCTCAGAATGATATCTCTCAGTCTAATATGTTACAAATAAATAATAATAATAATAATAATAATAATAATAATAATAATAATAATAATAAGCATCATCATCATAAATTACAAAGTAATTTAGGTCTGAAAACAAACGATCCCTTAGAGTATAGTTTTATCACTGAGATATTCCTCTCCGAGTTACAATTTCGTATTAACTTGACGATAATCTTTTGAGTTGCCTTGCTTTAAGATTGTGCTACGATCCTAATATCTCTTAAGTAATTCCCTAACTGTATAAGATTCAATTCGAAAAGAAAGCTTCCTTAAATTGGCACAATATTCAAAATTAAACATCGCAGTAAAACACTTTCCTTTCCGAAAAATAGCCAATCAACGCTGAAATGATCACCACTGTGGCAGAACACAGAGAAAATCAACTCCCAAGTCATCACAAAAAATAAATACAGTACAAAATGTACAATCAGCAACATCATAAAACACACAAAAATGAGTCACACGCTTTTACCCTATTATTTACGCGGTCATGAGTTTCTCTAAATTTAAGCACTGATTTTTATTTAAACACACCGCATAGTATCGTCGGAGATCATCTGTACGCCCCTACAAGCAATAAATCAATGTGGAGTAGCGACAGAATTGAACTAAGTCACTAAACATATCAACTCCCATAAAATTACAACGATGTCCCTTGAGATACAGTTTGGAGAAAAATAGGCTAAACTTCCATCGATTATGTATTAACATCTTAACATCCACGAGGGTAACGTAGTGATAAATCACCTAACCGTTTGAGTTAATTTTATTTTAAAATTCGCGACGTGGTGATAATCAACACCGTCGCGTTGTATGTGTGCACCTTAAGAGACATCAGCTCCTACCGTATATTCCACCGGCATATTTATCAAATAGCAGAGCACACTTCGCATTTCAAATCTTATCGTGTTTGAACCCTTCGTGCAATGGAATCTAACAAAACCAATTACAATCGGCACACAACCAGTCGTATATTCATGGCGAAAGTAGGTTTGACACATAACTTTCAGTATAATGTTGAATAAGCCATACAGCTCGTAGACAATAATATGTCCGTCGTCACAGTGCGAAGTTCTTGTTGAGATTTTATAGTCAAGCTCGGTTAAAATTTTACGTAGTCGACTCTCGTGGCGTAGCCAGCAGAGAAAGGCAAATTTCCGAAAGCCACAGCAAAAGATCAATGAGAGATCAAAGAGAGAGTGAGGAGTACATGACGAAGGTGGTATATCACTTTCACCATTAGTCACTCAGAAATACTAGTGATTAGTCATTGGTTCGTACCTGTTCGTCCATAATGTTCTATCGTTGACCTGCGCAGACAATCGTAACCTTGAAACTTTCCAACTAGCCGCAGCAAATGTCAACTCCCCCCGGGAGCATTCAAACACTGTACTGAAAAACTTATTTCCAATCGCTATGCACAGTGGGTATCCATTCCCTTACCCGCAGTAGAAAATAAATAAATTTATACAGACGACAAAAGCCTAAAACCAGCGTTCCTGCAACGCATTATCCCCACAATTAAAACATGTCAATTCATATGACGGGGACAATGAAAGATATAAAATTTTGTACTCGTTTCTCTGCACTTCACTTCTCTGAAGGACAGGCGGTTCAAACCACTATAGAAGGATATGCACCTCCCTACCGTTCGTATCTTTGCTTTGCTTCCCGACCGCAAACCTTTATTGAACTTGACGCGAAGTCTGTTTCTGAAGAGGGAGTAAAATACGCCGATACGTTCCTCTCCAGTCTGTTTTAAGTGTGCTTCATTCCAACATTTGTCTACGAATTGTATCTTTCTAAATCTGCTTCTTTATATATAATTCAGGTCCTAATTCTAACAGAGGTAACATATGACTTGGCTGAGCCCCCTTCTTCTTACTTTTCTTTTTCTTCCGGTTCAGCCAAGTATAAATCAAATGAACTTGTTTCAGGTATTAATGATAGTGTGTTTCCTGATATTTAAGCTACCTGTAAGTGCACCAGTGAATTTTTTGGTCCTGAGGAGTGTTTCAAAATTACTTCCAATATTTCCGAATTTGTGTCATTTCTTAAGATAGAAATAAATAATGAACCTATAACTGCCTTATTAGATTCAGGAAGTGTAGTATCTCTTATTTGTGAGGACTGGTATTCTAAGTTAATATCTGCTTGTAAATTTTATACTTATGCCCCTTTCACTTAAAATGTGTTTGGGATAACCGCCTTCTTTGGAAATTTTTGGTTTCATTTTTGAAAAGATTCGAATTGCTTAATTCACTTGGAAATTCAAATTATTTGTAGCTGAAGACCTGTCATGCCCCATTATTCCGTGTGCAGATTTCATGTCCCAATCAGGCCTTGTGCTGGATCTTCGAAAACGATCCTGCTCATTTTAATTTGCCAGTAATGTGTCGCTTTAACCTTTGCCTTGGAATGCTGCTTTATTTCCTGTCGTTCCTCCCCCTAGGTGTGATACGATGTTAGATCTTAGTCCTTTACCTGAGGACTAGGTTAAAAGTATTCAGGAATCATGTCAGTCTTTTTTCTGATGTTTTCTAAGAAAAGCTAGGGTTTACTGACGGAACTGAATATAAGATTGATGTTACTGATTCCGTACCTGTAAGGTTTCCTCCTTATCGGTTGTCGCCTCCAAAAATGAAGGTGCTCAGGGAGATCATTAATAAAATGCTGAGTGATGGCATCATCCACCCGTCTACATCTGTCTGTTCTTCCCCAATTTTTAGCGCCAAAACCGCAATGTGGTTTTCGTCCGGTTGTGGATTACATGGTCCTGAATTAGAAGGCCGTTTTACAGTCAGTTCCCCTCCCTGACTTACATTCTTGATTTTCTTGGTTCTGTAAGACTAAAATCTTCACCATACTGGATCTCAGCCAAGCATATAATCAGATTCCTCTTGCTGGAGAGTCTAAGCACCTAACAGCTTTCGCTACGGATTGGAATCGTAACGAATTCAATCGCGTGCCTTTCGTTCTCTCATCTGGAGCGGCTGCCCTCACTAGACTCCAAGATAGTCTTCTCAGACATCAAATTTAACTACGTCTATCATTATTTAGACGACGCCGTTGTATACTCCGGAACTTCTGAAGGAAACCTCGTTCATCTGGAGGAAGTCCTTACGCATTTTCCTGGTGTGAAAATGGGAAGCCATGGAAAACCATCTTCAGGCCTGCCGACAGTAGGGTTCTAACCCACTATCTCCCAAATACAAGCTAACAACTGCGCGCTCCTAACCACACAGCCAACTGGCTCAGTACTTTTGCTAAGCCCTCTTGTCATTCTTAGGGTATATTGTTTCTCCCAACGGAATTTCTGTCAACTTCTCTAGGACTACGCCTATTCGTGTCTTTAAGCCCCGTAAGGATGTCAAAGATGTAGCTAGGTTGATCGGTATGATTAACTTTTTCAGGAAATGTATTCTTAATTTTGCCGGTAGGGCTGCCCAATTGAATTTACTCCGTAGGGAAAGTATCAATTTTGAGTGGCGTAATTCCCAACGGTCTACATCTGAATACATTATTTTGCCCTTGTGTAATGCACCAGTCTTGGCAATGCCGGATTCTTCTACGAAATTTATTGTTCAGCTCGACGCCTCTTCATTGCCGTTGTTGCTGTACTTTTACAAGACTCTAAACTTGGTAGGCGCCCCATCGCCTATGCGTCTCGAACGTTGTCGCCTGTGCATGATTTAAAGGGTCTTACAGCCCTTTTTGCCCTAGAAATTCCGCATGTATTTGAAGCATGCCAAATTTGAATTTGAAACTGACTATCAGGCTTTGAGTTGAGTTCTTGATAAGCCTCACCGTACTGGGCGACTAGTTCGTTGAACTATTCGCAGTTCGGCCTTTCAGTTTGATGTATTGCATACTCGTGGTTAGGATAATTTTGTCGCTGACAGCTCGAGTAGTATATTTTCTGATGATTCTACTAGTAGTTCAGGTCCTGTGGAGATTTCTCAACGTTCCTTTACATTATAGTCTGCAATTAATGCCGTTCATTCGGATGCTAACCTATTATATTATGATGTTGCTAAGTATCATCGTGAGGATCCTATGCTCGGGCCTATTTTCGGAACTCTTTCTTCTGGGGAAGATATTGTCCCTTATGTTCTGAGGAACGGTGTTTTGTGTTGCCCCTCTCGTCATGAAATGAAAATCGTCATCACCTCTGCTTTAGTGCCAATAATAAGTAAGTACTATAATGAAACCCCTCTCGGCGGGCATCTCGATATCTTCAAGACCGGAGAAAAATGAGGAATTTTTCATCTGGAATCAATGGATTGCGAGATTAAGGAACTCGTTAAGGCACGTGAAACTTGCTTGGTAAGCGATCTTCCGTTGAACTCTAAGGTTGGCCTGTTATTTTCACGTCAAGCCTCTCGCCATACGGAGCGAATGTATATCGAGAACGTAGAGCATTTTCCGAAATACAAAGGAGATGGGAATGCACTTGTACTTGTGTAGTTGGACGGGTTCATCCGTTTTCCATGGTTATTTACGAGTAGGCTTGCCACTGCTCAGTCTCCTATTTCTTGTCCTAACTCTATCTTCGCTTCATTTGTACCTAGCCAGTATCTTGTCTCTAATAATGCAAAACTTTTACTTCCAAACTTTTTCTTAAATTCTGTTTTGATCTTTCTATTTCCTATGTATCAACGTCGGCCTATTACCCCCCGCCCTCCTACGCGGAACGCGTCAATCGCAATCTTCGATCGGCACCTTTTGACTTCCACGGTGAAGACCCTACACGCTGGGATACATCCTTACACTGGCTGTCTTTTGCCTTTAATTCTACTATCCACAAGTCTCACAAGTTCACACCTATGCCTTTGATGTTTTATTTTGTCCCGAACTCACCTTTGTCTAACTTGTCTATTAGCGATATTTTGCATACAGGCCCACCCAGATCCAACATCTACCCCAACATGTTGCTCACCCAGTTCTTCGCTTGGGGAACTTGGTTGTGGTCTACTTTCATACGTACTTCAGCTCTCACTATACCGGGCAGCCGGTATCTGAGGATACTTGGGGGTCCAAACCTTCGAATCCAGACCTCGACCACGACGGCCATGCTTGCCGTCAACTTGGGCCACGGCTGCTACGGCTGCCGGCTGCCCGGACACCTACTCATCGATTTGAGATCTAATTGAATTTACTACTCTGAATATGTGATATTTATACAAGATTTCCTTATTTCTTCAAGATTACTACTTTTTTATTTTCTCAAGATTGCAAGAATACTCATAAATTGTTTACTGCTTATTCCAGAATTATAAACGTTAGGAGTGCGAGGTCTGTACCGTCACGGTTTCTCCGACAGTGGTGTTATCTATTCTGAACTGACTGAATTATTGTATATCATAGAAGTTTACCTTTTGGGAACAGATGTCGCTAGCAGCACTTTTCTAGTGTTACCTTGTGTTTAGTAGCAATAACTAACTCATCATCATTCAATTGTTTATTATTATTTTTTGAGTTATCCACCTATCAAAATGCTTTAATAAGGTAATAATTCCATCCAGTCAAATTATTGATCACATGATTGGTCCGGAACTATTCGCCAGTCCCCTATAAAAGCTGCATTTTTTTTATTCAAGTTGCCTTGCCGCAGTATTTCTATGAGTGTTCTACGTGATTAAGGAGATCTCCCTCGGGAGATGCTGGGGCTGGCACTGGCGTGAGAATGCGGCATAGCAAGGTTAATGGCAGAATTGTAACTATGTGAACATACCGCGTGCAAAGAAAGGGAGGATTTCAGCTTTCCCCCTTAGCATGTAACGGATAGGTGGTCCGGCGTTTTCTTTCATGTTAGTGTAGGGCTTACACTTCTGACTTTAATTTAATATAGATAGATAGACAGATACATATATTTATTGCCCACCCTAGTATACACCATCGGCTTACAGGTAATAAAGACAGAACGAAACAAAAAACAGCCACTACATCTATCTTAAAACTACTTAACTAAATTAACTACCTCTACATCCAAGGCCCCACACCGTTGGCTGCGCAGAAGCGTGTGACTGGGGAAGACATGTCCATGCGCGTAGCGCCATGTTGCGGGCGCTCCTCAGCTTGACGCGGAGATCGTATGGAATTCGTGCTTTAACTTACATTTCGCACACATGAAAACATTCGCCTTATAAAATTAATGACAGCCTACACCGACTACCGTGTACACACGTAATAAATATACATAATATCAAGACTTAGGTAATATTAAAATATACTTCTGTATACAACTGAACAATCTACACAAATTCTTTGGACAGCTTATAGGTGGCGCACCTAAAAATAGAAACCTTTAGCAGACTGAATAAGAAGACTGAAAAATACACTAGCGGTACCTCGGAAATGATCATGTCGCTCACTTTAATATAAGGGTCATGTTTGTAACGGATGTGTTTGAACATTGTACGTATGGCAAGAAGACCAGACTCAAAGGACGAGAATAATGTGGCAATCTGTCTCTTGAGAAACCTAGGATCAACAACTGTTTAGCTTTATTGAAAATATGAAGACATATTCAAAAAGCGGTCTACAACTTAAGTATGAGTACATATCGTGAGATAAAAATTACTTGTGTCTCAGCTGACTGGAGAACACACAAATTAAATATTTACAAACTCCTGTACCGATAACAATAATCTTCAATATCAACAAAAAAGGCAACCTGTGAAAATAAATATTTCTATGAAAGGTACACAGCTTATGATTCCTCTCAGATAAGTCATTACAGTAAATTTTACTCAATTATCTGAACAGATTGTTTAAATAGTACATGACTGCAGAAATCGTTCTAAAACAATCAGATACATGTTTTATAATTTTCTGAATATGAAATTCCGGCTCTGCGGTGTAGGGGTAGCGTGTCTACTTCTTACCCGGAGACTCCGGGTTCAGTCCCCGGCCAGGTCAGAGATTTGTATCATGATCTGAGTGCTGGTTCAAGGTCCATTCAGCATACATGATTACAATTGCGGAGCATAACGGCCGAGAGGATTCACCGTGCTGACGACATGACCCCTCGTAATCTGCAGGCCTTCAAGCTGAGCAGCGGTCGCTTGGTAGTCTATGGCCTTTCAGGCATGTTGTGCCATGGGGTTTGGTTTGATTTGGATATGAAATAACGTAATTGGATGAGTAGACATTAAATTATCATGTTTGTGTTATTTGGATTCGTTACAGTGGTGCTAGTCTTCTATCGTGTATTTCTTAAAATGAAATTAATGTCTAGGGTTAGTTTGAGCTTCTCTGCGTGGTTTAGGCTTAAGTTTTATTTTTTACAATTTGCTTTATGTCGCACCGGCACAGATATGTCTTATAGCGACGATGGGATAGGAAAGGCCAAGGAATGGGAGGGATGAGCCCGTGACCTTAATTAAAAGCACAGCCTGGTGTGAAAAAGGGAAAACCACCAGGGCTGCCGACAGTGTGGTTCGAACCCACTATATCCCGGATGCAAGCTCACAGCTGCGTGGTCCTAACCGCACGGACAACTTACCCGATTAGGCTTAAGTAAGAATGTTATTATTTAAGATGTAAAACCCTCCTCATAATATTATCTTCTTAAATATTACTGCTTTTACAAACTCATTCTGAATTAACATTATCTGAGCACATAAAAATTGTAAGTGCATTCTAATTTATCTCTAATATGAGCACCATGATTTACACCAGAAAGAAAATAAAATGAAATTGAAAGTAAAGCAAGGATTAATATTAAGTAAAGATTAATATCATAGTGAAAAGTTAATTTGATTAGCGTTTTCTAATTCATACTAGGATTGACAATATTGTAATGAGCTTTGTTTAGACTTTATATTGTGAGATTTTTCTGGAATAGCGTATTAACAATTGTATTCTTTTATTATAAAGCAAGTGGGAAGAATACGATACGAATAAATCATTTTTCAGATAATTGATAATTTGAAGCAATGCCTTACCCTAATATTAGAAGGTTTTATCAGGTTGTATCAATCATATCTTACGGATTCTATGCCCAGGTTTATCAAATTTGTAATACCGTGACACAGTTTGTATGAGAAATATGTAGTCTTTTTCAGAACAGCTTTCCAGTTCTAAACAATTATCCCCTATGAAATGGAAAAAGGCAAACAAGAAAAAGAAGCCTAAATATTCTAAATTTCATGTCCATGCGTTCTCTGAATCAACAGCTCTACAACCTCTTTAGTTCTCGATTATGGTAAATGAAAGTTATTTTTAACAGTTCAATTTCTACTCACATGTGAAAAGAAATACCAGATCCCTTCTGAAAGTAGTCTGTACAAATGAAGGCTGCACACGAATTCACCCTCGTGAATATCTTTTCATTCCACAGGTAAGGCCTAACTTTAGGCCTTATATTGCCGATCAATTTAACTAACGTAATATATCAGCTCCCACATTCCTTGAAAATACTTAACAATATATTATCACTCCGTCACATATAATACCAAACCAGATCCACTAACAGGCATGATTCAAATCGAAAACATGCAAGGGTCTGTAAACATTACCAAGTGCTATTCATGCATTCGAAGCTGAAGCGCCCGCAACATGGCGATGCGCGAAAGTGTTCAATATTCCGCTTAGCATCAGCGCGCTCTGTGAGTCTAGATAAGTAATATTAAAGTCTTTGTCTACATATACCCAGTATCATCCCACAAGTGCGCGGATCGCCAGCACACATGCAGTATGCCACCGCACTACAAACTACCCTAATCACCTACTCCTACCCACCACCCAAAAAAATAAGGAGAGAGGTCGCTGCGCTAGCCCCGGTATGAAACACGCGCCCACCAACCCGATTGGCCCAGCCACCAGCCTCGCCACGTGAGAACGGATACCTTATCTCACCGACACTTGCTGACACTGTGTTCCTTCCCTATCTTGCATGGCAGGCCACCTGTGTCAGAACCCGACCCATGACGCGGCCTGCCATATTCTTCCGATGTGTACGTCACTCCCACTCTGATCCATTGTCAGAGCGCTTCCTTCCCTCTCCTTTTTTTCATGTGCAGACATGCTTAAGCCTAACTTCCTTGGCATGGGTCAGGTCCCCAACCCTCCCTCTTCCCTTGGTACGTCACACTCTCCTCTCTCGCGCTCTTCCCGCGAGCTACACATCATATTAATATAACAGTTTATTTTTTAACTCTCCATCACGTACTTTCACAATTTTCATTATACCAACCCTTACTACTGTACCACACTACCCACTTCAACACTCATAATTTTCAATTTCATACAAATTCACGTACATCACCTTCTCAACACACATACTCCTAAAAACCGTATTCCACCACGCCGCACTTACACACATACAAACAGTTTACCATTCCAAGTCAGTACGTTCAGTCTTCTCAATCTATTGCACCATATGTACACACATCAAACCGTTTTCTTACCCAAACAGTTTGTTCACTCAGGTTTTTCCCCAGTTCTTTCCATCTTATTAAACATAAGACTTAAACATCAACTATCAATCCGTTTACACTCATCATCAACGCACCTAAAGCAATTTAACTCTTTCCATTTTAAGACACTATTACTTACTTTCACAATTTCAATACTGACAACAATTTCTCCTTAACTACAGTCCCACTTAATCTACCTTAATTACTATTCCATACACCTTCTTTATCCTCTCTCCTCACACATATACACCTGAACAAACCAATTTTTTCCCACACCTCAATTACACACAAACAAAGTTTCCATTCCAAGTCCATTAGTTCACTCAGTATTCTCACAACATTTTTACTAGCTTCTAACTAAGCGTCATTTCAGCCATCAACGATAAACTTAAACTCTGTACCAACTTCTTAAATTTACACTACCCTCAGAGCCTACTCAACCTCCCATTTTCTCAACTCCTACCTAAACTTCTCAGGATTTCCCTTGTAACAAGCTATTTTCATAAACACATCTACACTCGTATTCCTCGTGTCTTAAATATACTACACCCTCCCATACTACTACTTCTCAATCTACTTCCCAACAACTTGCCCCGGGCGGATCCCCATTCCACAGGGCAAGGTGCTCTTCCCCCTTCCCCTAACACTACAGCCCCCTCTTCTGATATCATGGCCACCATGACACTTCCCGTATCTGCTCAGGGCGGATGCCCATTCCTCTGAGCAGAGTGCCTTCCCTCTTCCCCCCTCAGCATGAACCACTTTATCTGAACAACCCCTGTTATTCCCTCAGTTTCTTTAGAAATCTAGCTCTAGCCACATTTAAGAATTTCGCTATTTTCGTTCCTTTCTCCCACTCTCTACATAACCAAGATCTCATCTTATAGCTTTTCCCTGCCTTATCCACCTCCTTAGTAGTTTAAAATTTACCTCCTCCAAACCTCGACCTTGATTGAAAATATTCAGGTCCACCCACCTCTCTCCACATAACACACATCTATACTTATTCTCACTACCTACCCATGCCCTGTTTCTCGGAACTCCCACTACTCCCCTCAGTTTTCGGGTTTATTACTTCCACCAGTTTATTTAATACTGATAAAGAGAATCTCTCTCTACATTCCCTTATTAAACTCTGTCTTTCTATATCTGGTAGTCTTCCCTTTATCGTTTTCCATACCCATTTATTCCTACCATCCCTCCAAACATCTCCATATACCCCAATCCAATCTGTTGTAACTTTTTTTGCACTTATTCACCCAGTAACCTTCAATCGTCATACCTTTCTGAAAACTGAACGTTTCTTGTACGAATAACCCATCCTTCCCTTCCTCCAATCTAATCCAATACTTGAACACCCTCTTAGCTATTTCAACCTCCATCGATTCTTTACAGACTAATCTGACACCAGCATTTGGATGTACAGGTCGGGAGGTCTATCATGATCTTTCTAAATTTCGCCACTACCTGGTTTAGTTCACCCGTGCCCTCCTCCATTCCCCATACTTCCCCCAAAATAGCATTTTGCCCATTACCAGTGATTTAAACACCGTTTTCTGATTTTTGTAGATAACATCTGAAAATTTATTTTCTAATACCCCTACTGCCGCAAACGCTCCTCTTCTCTTCAATTTAGCCCTCCTACACTGTTCTTCCCAAAAACCATTCTTACTAATTATTACACCTAGATACTCAATGTTTCTCCTTGGTCTAATTTCTTCCTGATCTAGCCACCAGATTTTCTTATTCTTTCTTCCACCCCTTTTCCTACAAATCATTATCTGCGTCTTTCTTACATTTTTTCTGAGAGACCACTTCCTAGTATACTCAACTACCCTGTCCAACCCTTTTTGCAACCCACATGCCGTCAAAGTCAAAATCAATAGTCAACCGCGAATACCAACCCCGGAACCCCCATTTTTCCTTATCCAAGGAGATTGCCATCTCTCTCTTCCATGGCCTTCTAAAATATTATTTATAAATAATATAAATAATATCGGAGATGGCTTACACCCTTGTCTCACCCCGCTCTTCGATTCAAAACACTTACTCATCCTTCCACCCTGCAATTTAATCATCACAAACACTTCCTCATAAATTGTTTCTATTGCCCCCCTCATTTTCTTCGACATCCCAACCTCCCATAATCACATAAATAGCGCCTCCCTACTGACCATATCGAAGGCTTTTTCTATGTCAATCGCTGCTACATATAATTTACGCCCTGCTATCCTCACATACTTTGTCATCAAGGTGTCCAGAATCCAAACATTATCGACTGTGTTCCTTCCCTTCCTAAATCCATTTTGAAACTCAGATATCCTCCCATACTGTTCCGCCCAATTTGTTATCCTATTCGCCAAAACCCCTGTGTGCGCCTTCGACAACGCGTCTAGAAGTGCAATTCCTCTATAGTTGTTAGGATTGCTACTAGCCCCTTTATTTTTATAAATTGGGCATAATATCCCCTTCCTCCATTCCCTCGGAAATTTCCCCGTTTCCAGGACCTATTAAAAATGTTACAATCCCCCCAAACATTGGTTCCTTTGCCCAAACCTCCTTCCACACACTATTGGAAACATCGTTCACACCTACTGCTGCCTTGGGTCTAGCATTTTTTAATACTCTCATTACCTCCTGTCCTGTTATCTCCTCGTCCAATATTTGAATTTCTACTTCCAATTCCCTTCCTACATATGACTTGTCTACTTCTATACCCAAATTCCCCTCTCCTTCCAAAAGGCTTTTAAAATGCCTAACCCACTCGTTTTCTCTTATTTTATCCCCCTTCCCCGCCGGTTCCGTTCTTATAATCTTGCTTATAGACTCCCATATCCTCTCAAATTTCTTCTCTCTATAATATCTATTTATGTTTTCAGCTACCGCCTCCTTCCATCCTCTTTTCTTCTCATTCAATACCTCCTTGTATTCCCTTCTCAATTTACAATATTCCTTCCTTTTTTTCTTGCTTCCCCAACTTCCTAAACTCCGCTAGGGCTCTCATTACAACCTCACCTTTTCTTCTGCAGTCTTCATCAAACCATCCATTCATTTTGTTCTTTTTTTTCCTCTACCCTTTTCCTCATTTTCTTCCCCACCCTCCATACAGGGAGTTCTATTAATTCTAGCACCCTATTCGTGGCATTCCCTTCTACCGCCCTTTCAATTCCTACCCTTAATATTTCTTCCTCCTCTTTCAAATCCCGTCTCAATTTCTCTTTCGCATTATCATCCCAGACATACGTCCATTCTCCATTCCTATATCTCTCCCTACTTACCTCCAGCTTGCCCTTCTCATCAGCAACCAAAGTTCAATTTTATTTTGATAGGCATGTGTTCAGTTAACCCACATTCTAACACCTCAAAACTAAAATTCTCCTTAACGCTATCTCTGAGCTTATTCCTATATCCACTACACTCCCCCCATTTGTCGTAATATACGTAAAATCTCCCACACTATCCCCCGTCATCCACCCATTTAAAATAAATAAATGTTCTATAGCACATAACTCTAACAACCTTTCTCCATAACTATTTACACCATTATCCTTACTCTTTCTTTGCAGCCCCCGCCTGCTTTTACTTCTTTCCCGTACACCGGTACTCTATTGCTCACTCTCTCATTCCAATCCCCCAATAAAATCATCCCATCTTCTACATGCAGCCCTTTAACTGTGTTTATTTCTTCAATCAGTTCGTCAAAGAAATGTTTATTTGCATAAACTGAATCGCTCGGATTGTTATAAAGCAAGGCCAGACAAATTGCTTCCGATGCCCCCTTCCCTATTCTTACTCCCAGCCACACTACCCCCTCTACCCTACTCTGTAACATCTCCACCCATTCAGCTTCAGTTTCTTTCTACATTTCTCTTATTCGGGGAGGTTGAGTCACTACCCTGACTCATCTTTCCTCCCATCATCTCACTTCACTTCGATCTAGTGTCATATTTGTTGATTCACTCATTCCTGCGTTGTTTTGCCTCACCAAGGTCTCTGCAATCCCCGCCACCTGACCCATGACACCACAGTCCTGTCTTCTCGCTTCCTTCTCCCCCTGCTCTCGATTTGTGCAAATAATTTCCTCCTCACATATTTCCATCCTCAGCAGTTCCTCCTGTGTCCACGATCGGGTCCAATTTCTGCCTGAAGTCACCAAACACCTCCCCAATACCTTAGCTCGCAATCCCTTCGCTCTAGCCCGCCACATATGCCCCTTTAAGATCTCCAGCCGCATCCTGTCTTCTTTCTCACTCTCAGCCTTCAAATAAATGTTAGACCCTTTCAAATTTCCGGCATTCCTCAGAATTATATCGGCCATCAGGGTTGAAATTAATCTTATCTTCAGCGGACTATGACCCTTGTTCCTACTCTATATATATTATCTATATCCACTTCAGAGAAGTTCATCTTCATTTTATTCGAAACTATGTCCACCACTTTCAATACTAACTTCACTTTTGATTCTGATCCTTCCTCTGGTACACCATACACAAACACATTTTTTCTTGCTGATTCGCTCCTCGCTAGTTTCACTTCTCTCTTCATTGCTGTCAATTCCTCTTCCAGTACCGACACCTTCTTTTTAAAACTCCCTACCTCATCTTCTATCTCCACTAACTTGTCATTTACCCCTCCAATTTCTTCTTTTATAAAAATATTTAAGTCTTCATCTCCTTCATTTGGGTTGCCTGGTGTTCCTGCATCATTTCCTTTATTTCTTCTCCTTTGTTCGCTTCCTTCACCACTCTCTTTATCTCTTCAAGTTCCTCCCGACCGAATGGTCCCTGATTTGAACCCGGGTTCTTTTCTATACCTCCTACCACCAGCAACGTCACAATAACCGCCACACACAGCATAATTTCCAATCCTTTAGAACCACTATTTTTCTCCCTCTCTCTGCTCCACCTTTCTTGCAACACCACCTTGCACCATGCCATCTTCCAATTCTTAGCCTGTATTGCTGTAACGTTACTCCCATCTTGCAACCTCAGCTCACTCACACGTCCGCACTTCCCGCTGTCTCGCTCGTGACTGTAATTTAATATAGGTTTCTATATGAACTCACCGGAATTTAAAATATCTCCCCTAATGGTGATTTGGTTCAAATGTAAGATCGCACGAGTGTATACCCTCGTTACCCTTCTTCAATTTTCATTTTGTAGTGATTAAGTGTTCCCATTTATTCTAAATTCATCTACATATTTTGGTCATTTAAATTGATTTCCCTTAGTCACTCAGTAGTATGGTTTAGCCGCTGTATCACGGGACCATATGACCTGTTAGGAATTCTTTGAACTTTAAGTTTGAGTGCTTTAGATTTTCAGCCTCCAATATTCACTTTTGACTATAGGACTTTCTAGTATACCTTTATTGTCATTCCTTTCTCTCCTTTCATGGCCGTGTTGTCCGCCTCCATGGATAAATGGTTATCGCGCTGTCCATTGGTCACAGTGGTCCCGGATTCCATTCCCGGCAGGGTCGGGAATTTTAACCTTACTTGGTTAATATCGCTGGCACGGGGGCTGGGTGTATGTGTCGTCTTCATGATCATTTCATCCTCATCACGACGCGCAGGTCACCTATAGGCGTCAAATCACAATACCTGCATCTGGCGAGCCGAACTTGTCTCCGGACACTCCCGGCACTAAAAGCCATGCGCCAATTTTTATGGCCGTGTAGTGTGGGATTCAGCCTCTCTTTACTTCAGTTTTTTTCGATCCTTTATTGAGTGTGGCTTCTTCATAAGGTAAGGGTAGCGGAGGTATTACCTTATTAATTTTAAAGCAGTATGTTTTTGCTGACGAGTATCAGTGGCATTCGACATGATTGTATTCTCCTGGCCCAATTGTAAACTGAACTCTTGCGTTCGTGACACGTCCAATGTATATTTGTAATAGAAACTACAGCTGCTTTCTCAGATCATTATTGACGCTACCTTCCCCAGTTATGTACAGGCTAGCCTATTTTCGCTATGTATAAGCTTTGGAGACCTACACGTCGAAAATCTCTGACTAACTATTTCGAGATGTGAGTTCTCTTCCCCAGTATTGTACATTTTCTTAGCTTACTAGCTCCCATTTTGTAAATTTTCTAAGCTTATAAGCTCACATTTTGTAAATTTTCTGAGCTTACAAGCTCCCCTGTTGTAAATTTTCGAGATTGTAATCTCTTTTGGTAAAACGTTCCTCTTGTTAAAGGTTGTTGTTGTTTGTTGTTGTTGTTGTTGTTGTTGTTGTTGTTGTTGTTGTTGTTGTTGTTGTTGGAAAACTCAAGCCGTAAGAAAAGAGAAAAAAATACATATTTTCATTTTTTAGCAATATTAAACTTTGGCTTATGCTTTGTCCAGCCAGTCACCCCCCTTTCTTCTTTCCTTCTTTGCTCCGCACACATCTCTGCAATAATAGTAATAATAATAACATTGCTGACAGAATAAATGTTCTCTGAAATGTTTTAGAATTTATTTACAGTATACTCAGGTGATAATATCACAAAAACTGTACTAAACACATAAAATGTAGATGGGACATGTGAACTACAGGAGGGAAACTAATTCCTATTACAAACTTCTGGAGGAGATTGAGTCCGTACAAACACGGTTGTTCTACTACCGGTAACCACATTGGACGTCGAGGTGCTTCACTCAGAAATGCTGTTCGGTGTGTTTTCCGTGCACATCGTTGTGGATATTTTGCACATAAATCATACCTTGGAACATCCTATCAATCCTATGCGGAAAGTGAATGGGATTTTTTGAGCTATAACCAGAATCTGAGCAACCATTGTCATGGTCCACACTTGGCCAACACTTTTAGAATAAAACCCAAGAATAGAAAGCCTATCGGATGGGGGTAATGGAATTGGACCACCACGACATAGTAATTATTTCCGATATTCGTTATTGAGACGATTCTCTACTGCTCACCTAAAATACGACTGTATCCGATATGTGTTGGCGAACATTTGATGAAAGCTACATTTTGCGGCAAATCCGGCTCTCCGTTTTCCCAGAATAAGTCATGCGCTTGGCGTTAGTCAGCCGTGTCGGAAAAAGTAACGGCCCAATTAAAGGTCTGAGAATAACACCTGCTTAAATATTTACACTAAATCTTTTTTGTGAGGAAGAATATATGGAGGGAGTTTTCCTCAGTGCGGGAAAGTTGTCGCTGCATTGTGAATGTAGATTCATCGGGAAAGAAATGCAGTGTGGGAACTCTAAATCAGGAATGAAAACTTGGACAATCTACTGGCAGTTCTCTCCATCGTTCATAACTATCGGTATGTACTCATTGTGAAAGATACTGGTAGAGTTGCTGTTTATGGAGAATGTTCAAAACAGATACACTTTTGGGGCTATGTTTCAGGTGTTATCCCGCTATTATTCACTGAAATTTGCCAAGTTTTATGCAACATTTCCACTTGGAAGATTCGATGACTCTGCGGTACAACACAACCTGGTATCTTGATAATGGAAGAGTTTCTTTACATTAGGCGCTGTCGCTTTCAAACGAAGATGGTCACAGTGATGGTGCAGGCGGCGTTGGATATCCTCCTATGTAAAGCCGACGAGTGGCCTTCTCATAACAGTGAACCTCACCACATTGTTACGTAATGATATATTGACTGAGACTGTTTTCTGCCGTCGCCATCAAACCGCTCTCACGAACTCCCCATGTTCCTAGTTCACCAGATATATTACGTTCGGAGGTCATGTGATTCCCACCGACAACATTCCACTGCGTATGGTGCAGTTGTGGCTTGCTCTACCGATGATCCCGGACTACAGTATTCCACGACTCTGACAGGACAATCATGATTTTCTGGGCATTGATGTGGAGAAGTGATCGATAATTTGTAACCTTACACTTTAGGCCCCAGAAGTTTGTAATATGAAGTAATTTCCAGCCAGTATACGACGACTTCAAGTAAACTATACATAATTTTCATTTTTTCGACCTATTTTTACCTATACTACATTAAGTTTTAGCCCATAAATTAAGTTTTCCCGCACAAAATGTATCTACTGACAGGTAAAGAGAGTGTATCTGATATTTCATGAAACACTTTTTACCCTGTCATTATTCCGTCCTTGCTACTAGTGTCAGTCGAAAATGCACTTAAAAATCATGTGAAATATTCTCCATTACCTCGAAAACAAAAAAGTGCATTTCATGTTGAATCCTAGAACTTGTCAACAGACTCTAACGAACTGATCTTCAACTTTAAATTACTTCCCATAATTACTATTTTTGGAAGAGCGTGTCCGTACATACCGATGCAATAAATTAATGACAGTGAGTAAATCTCGGAAGACATGAGTAACGTAACGAATATCAGAATGTAAACTCCTACATACAGTATACAAACATACGTACATTTCAAACACGTTACACACTTTTCAGTGGAACAAAGTAAAGCAACTTTTTGTCCATACAGGCCATGTAGGCTCTTAGAAGAGTAACCTCGGCTCGTGGGATAAAGTGGTTAGCTAAATGCCCGCTGGTATTTGCCCTCAGAAATGAATATGGTCACGTTTCAGTGTAGGCTTGTGAACCATAGGGCCGTGTGCCTCTCTAGAGTTACAAGGTTGCAAAAAACGTTGGATAGAAATCGCACAATTTAGAAAAATAAATTAGTTTAACTTTTTCCAGACTGAAATTCGTCAATATCTACTACAGACAGAGTCACTCAAATTCTTCAACTATCACCAAGGATACCAAACAAAATTAATGTTATGTAACAGGTAATCTCATACTACCTGAGAAATCAGATGATTGTTCACCATTTCTGTTAAAACTCTAATGTTCTGCCTTTTCTTGCCCTTTGGTCACCTCGTCGATCGTCCGTCATCTGACACAGCTGCTCCGGTAGTAACATTCAACTCTTGAAGTCACTTCGCTAACCGATCGTCAGGGTTCCGAGGAAGGCATACCTACATAAAATAAAAGGCAAACATTTATTTATTTATTGGTGACAAAAGGTCCCATAACTGAAAATTATTGAAATTGAAAAGACTTTACATTAAATTAATTTGCTGTATAAAATATGACATTGAAAAGGATACATAACCGTCACATTTGATAAAATTTTGGTTAAAATAGCTGAAAAACAAATACATTAAATCGTTACAAACTTTCTTAAATTTGATATAAATATGGAAATAGTAAAGCCACCAATGAAGCGCCAAAAACTGAAAGTTGGGAAACTGGATTCCAAATGAAGACTGTGGATTAATCTGCTCGATCCATGGATAATTTGACTTTCACAGATGAACTCCAAATTCACATTATAAATTATAAATACCAAGGCAAGGTATCATACAGCCATCCAATCGACCCTTAATCGAACCAAACTAACCTTCAATTATTTTGGACCGATTATGATGTTTTTATACGAAGCATCGTGCTTTTAAAGTTAAGTTGCAACAACTAATTAAATAAAAGAAAACCACACCATTTAATGCCACCACAGGACACCCTTAAGCTATTGTCAAAACAGTGCTCAAATACGCATTATCATTAATATGTTCGGAAGGAACCAAAAAATTATCAAGAAGTCACTTCAAATAACACGTTCGGAAGGAACAAAAATGAAGCTAAAGAAATATTTAACTCTCGTTCAAAAGAAACCAATAGAATCTTGAGAAATGATTTAATTGGCAACACGTTCTTAAGGAAAAGTGTAACTCACTTGAGAAAATTAATCACCCAACTTTCAGATTATGTGGACTTAATATCCATGAAATATAATTAAAAGCGCACGATTCATCGAAGAACAAATAAACTATGTGAACCTCTTTCTTTCTTCTCTACAACTACAGGTCTGAGTAACTATGTTTGTCTCCTTAATATACTCAACAAGCTAAATCCAAACCAAAAAAGAATAAATTCATGTGGGCGGAGAAAATAAAATAATCAGCAACAGCTGACGAATCGAACCCACATTCGCAATACCTAAGCAATCAAATAGGTGCCAATAGCAGTACACAACCTATCTTAAATCCTCCCAAAAATATAAAAGTGTGGAAAAACAGATACTCCGACTACCCCTAGCTTAGTGGTCGGGACTAGACTCCGATAGCTGGGCTTTCATATGTGATGACCCTGATGACACATACATTACGTCTGCTAGTTCAACGCTACTATGGAAGACACTTCACAGCTAGTAAGGTAAGTCGAGCCGAACATAACCAATTCTGAGTCCTGCTAACTCACTTTACTTGAACTAGTCCATCACTCAAGATACTAACACTATCAGCAAAAGTCAAAAATCAAAACATAAATTCCAATTATTTAAACATAATACCGGCCAAATCCTAGCGTGAGGCGTGCCGTAACTCAGTACTGAACAATTAAACACAAAAAGTACACCAACTGACTGTTCAGTCTTACTATGATTCCATGTCCACACAATGAAATATTATTACCAAGTTAATTTGTGAACTCAAAACAATAAACGAAAAATGTTATCATCACAGACTTGAAGTTCGATTTTAAAAAACAAAAATAATTAAGGATTAAGTACCTCCCATGTCAAAACCACTTAGTGATAACTCAACTAGTCATTAAATTTAATGATATTGATTCCCAAAACCTATCAACATCTTGTCCAGTGGTTCACTCCACTCACGAGCCTATGCAATGGTATGTGATGTTCCCTACAGTAAAATGTTAACACCAACGTGAAGTCGAAACGAAACTAAATCCTGCTAATTGCAACCAACACAACTCCACTTTACTAAAAGTGTTGGATGGACGTAACATTGCATAGACCAACGGTCTCACTATGAACCAGTATTTAGTCAATGACATCACGTGCAGCTAAAATATCACATCCTATATTTTAATTATAGGGTGTCATTTCGTTCGTAAATTGGCTCCGTATTACATAAATATTTCACGTTATTGGAGCATTGTTCGCACAGCCTGTCCCAATATTTCACGCATCATAAATAATTAGTACAGGAGCATTTCCAACACAACCTGTCCCAAAACTTGGTCATCATAACGACAGGGGCATTTCTTAGGACAAACTGTCTTACAACTTCTTCGTCATCATCATCATCATCGTCTAAAGAGTATTCTAATTTCCTCACTAGCAGAGCACGTTCAATTCATCCAGCAAGTGGTCCCATAATACCCAAATTTGTCCAACACAGATTTTACAGTGACAAATATAATTCTGGACCTCAACAAAATGACCTAAGTCATTCTCCACAACACAGGCTGTTCCATAACAAAGCTGACTATGAAATCCAATCGGTAGTTCCTCAAAATGTATATTTCTTGACATCATGAATTAATATTCTGGTAATGATTACTGACGATAATATTGAATTAAAGTATGAAGGCTTTCACCGCCGGTGTCAATATAATAAAAATCTTCCGGGCTATTTTGCCGTCGTCCACTCCTCTCATTTCGTCCAGACATTTCGACTACTGCTGCGGTAGTCATCTTCTGTGGCGTCGTGTAGATACTCTCTCCTGTATCCCGCTGGTGACTGCGTTGGTTGCTTGGGAAGCAGCTGTATTTATATGCGAGTGTGTGGCCTCCAATTGGTTCACGCCGTGCAATCTGACGCCTCATTGAATATCTGAAAGCACGACCTCCGATTGGGTCGCGCCGAGTAGTCTGACGTTTGATTGGGTCTCTGAGCACATGACCTCTGATTGGTTCGCGCCGTGCAGTCTGTCATCAGGGCGCCAGATGCAGCCGTAGAGCCGTTTATATTGGCACGACTGGCAGAAGTGTCAATACTCGCCTGACAGAGCACAAAAGGAACTGTCGCTTGGGGCAATACGACAAGTCAGCAGTAGCGGAGCATGCACTACTTGACGGAAGGCATGAGATCCGTTACGAGGATACTGACATACTGACCACAACATCCCACTTCCACGCCCGTCTCTACAGGAAAGCAATTGAAATACACAAACATCCGGATAACGTTAATAGAAAGGAGGAAGGGCTGAAGCTCAGCAAGGCGAAAATAATGCCCCTCTACTCATCTGTTTCCGAGGGGTGCCGATGAGGCAGAAATTCACTGTTTTCGCTGCACTGGCGGGAGAGAAGCAATCTGTCTGGGAGGCAATATTGCCTACCGTCAGAAGAGAAACCCCCTCTTCGCGCCGGGTAAAAAGATCGAATGAAAAGTCGGAGCGGTATTCTTTTAAGTAATGCCCTTCTTAACAAACGGCCCCTTTTGAGGAGAAAATTTGGAGGCATTTAATGGGAACCTCGAAGGTGATACCTAATTTGGAAAAGGCCGAAAAGTGTAATGTTTTTATTTAAAACAGATCATAAGTGATCCAAGGGCCACGGTACTTCAGACGAGTCCGCTTCTTGCTCCTCCTGATCCGTTTTAGCAGTAGAATACCAGGGTCCTCTGAGTGGTTCGAGAGGATCCTAGCCCTGGTCATCCTTACTACTTTATTTATCTGAGATCTAAGGGTGGGGTAACGAAGTTCAGCTCGTATCCTCCTGTTAGATTTCAGATAAGGTGCTCTTGTCATCATTCTGAGTGTCTTATTCTGGATAGCCTGTAATTTAGAAAGTATAGTCTTTGCAATATTGCCCCAGGCCTTACAGCCATACAGCACGATGGGCCTGATACATGCTAGGTAAATATTTCTCTTAATGGTGGTAGAGATTTATTTATTGCCTAGCAGAGGTCTCAAAGCTTTCATTCGCGCTGTGGCACGCTGATGGGCCTGTTCAATATTGTATCTCCAGGATAGTTCTGTCCAATATTAGGCCAAGATATTTAATTTGGTTTGTCCAAGACACGGGGACATCATTAATAGTAAGGTGACCAAGGCTAGGCCGACGCCTGGTGAAAATAATTGCCTGCGTTTTGTCTGCATTTATCTTCACCTTGTTTCGGAGACACTACTCCCTGAAGGAATCGATCCATTGCTGCAACCGCCGGACGGCATAGTCATTTCGCTCCATGCCAATGCAAATGATTATGTCATGCGCGTATTGCTGGATGTCTACACCATCCCGTGTTGGAAGATCATTCACATATAGGCCGTAGAGGGTGGGGTTCAGCACTCCGCCCTGTGGGACTCCAGCTCTAAGTACCCGTGGTGTAGATTGCTCCCCTTCACAGGAAACGTAAAATTTGTTTGTCAAATATGACTGAATAATTTTGACTAAATATTTAGGAACTTTATATAGTTCCAGTTCTCGGGCTAGCTCCTGGTATTCCGCCCGATCAGCTGGGTCCCGTAACCTTTGCCATCTCCTCCTGTATCTATTTTTAATTTGGAACAAATCCTTGAGGAGATCCGGCGTTGTATCGTCCTCAGTACCAGGGCCGTACAGAGGGCGACCAGGGCAAATATTATTATTATTATTATTATTATTATTGTTATTATTATTATTATTATTATTATTATTATTATTATTATTATTATTATTATTATTATTATTATTATTATTAATTTTGGCAGTTCGAATAATGTATTTCCGCGCATTGCTGACCTTGTTATTAAGGTAAGCAATAGCTCGGTCAACATCATTCTCACTGGTGACCAGACAAGTTTCGAGATTTTTATTGACATTCCACGTGAATTTGTGGTAGACAAGATTTAATTTAAAAGTAGGAAGAGATGGCTCATCAAGCCTAACCCAGGTAAGATTGAAGATGATAGGCTTGTGATCTGAATTTAACTCATCAGGGACTAGGAAATCAATAGCCCTGCTGTAGTATTTAGTAACTGCGACATCTGGGACATCAGGTAAGCCACCCCAATCCGGATAAAAAGTAGGTTCCGTGGGGGCGTATACGCTGATGTCAGTATCTATCATATGTTGCTGTAGTATTCTCCCCTTAGGATTTATAGTCCAGGAATTCCAGTCGGTGTGCTTGGAATTTAAGTCGCCTTCAATGATAGAGGGCGTATGGCTAGGATTATTTAGTAAAATATCTAACTCCGCGGTGTGTATCGTAGCCTTGAGGGGTAGATAGGCCGCAATAATCCGATAATGATAGTTATCATGTCTAACCTCAGTACCGAGGGACTCAATAACTCCGAGAGAGGGGGAGTCTATGACGTGGTGAGTAAGCTTGGACTTAATCAGCACAGCCACTCCCCCGCCCTCTCTGTCAGTTCTATATTTGCGGTAAACCGCAAAGTTCTTAATTTTGAAGACACATTTCCAGTCTTCTGGGAGTTTTTCGTTTTTCAAGATTTTCTGTATGATTTCTGTAAGTTCCTTGAGTGAATTTTGACCAAGATTCTTAAGGAATTCTGCAACAATCCCGTCCCTTCCTGAGGTTCTGTTGTTCTTTAGTCGTTTACTATGGCTCCGAATTTCTTCCTGGTTTGGTGGAGGTGATTCTGGCTGAGTGAAACTGGATGCTTCTTCAAGAAATCTTTCAGTGGGTTCGGGGCAGTTAAGAAGTTCTGAGAAGTACCGTGCAAGTTCTTGGCAGTTTTCTTTATTAGTAAGCGCCAATTTTCCGTCTTGTTTCCTGAAACATAAGTTCTGTGGAATGTATCCTCGGATTTTTTCTGTGAACGTTCTGTAGAAATCCCTTGTGATGTGGTTTTTAACGTTTTCTTCAATTGAGTCCAGTTGTTCTTTCAGGTGCTTTCTTTCTTCTTGCCTGATGGTGTTGCATAAGTGTTTACTGGTCTCATAAAATTATTGTTGAGTTTTCTGGGATTTCCTACTGTTGTATTCCTGAAATGCAGATTTTCTTATCTCTAGGGCTTGGTAACATGTTGAGTTCCACCAGGGGTGTTTTGTATTCCTTTTTAAAGGTACCATTTCTCATGCCTTCGGTATGATTTTGGTGTGAAATTCTCCCCATATTTTCGCTGGTTGATTTTCCCATGCTTCTTTAAGGTCCGTAACAGGAATCCTTTTTATGTCAAATTTCTGTTGTTGGATATTCTTTGGGTGGTATTTTCTTGGAGTAAATTTTTCTCTAACTCTTGTCAGATAGTGATCAGAGTCGATGTTTGCTCCTCTTCTCACTTGTACATCGTATACCTCTTTCTGTAACGGATATGAGATAGCTACATGATCAATCTGAAATTCGCCAATGGATTCAATGGAGGACCTCCAGGTTTTTTGTTTCCTGGGATGCTTCCTGAGGGATGTGGGCATGATTTTAAGGTTGCACTGTTGACATAGTTCAATGAGTCTTGAACCGTTTTTGTTGGTAAATTTGTGTGCCGAGTAGAGTCCGACGGTTTCCCTGTGTTCCTTTTCTCGGCCGATTTCTGCAGTGAAATCGCCCAAGAGGATTTTGATCTCATCCTTTGAAATTTTTTTACATTACCTTTTCCAGTTTATTCCAAAATGTGTCCACGTTTTGGGGTTCTTCTCGTTGTCGATATTTGTAGGGGCGTGTGCATTTATTAATGTATATTTTTACTGACACACTGAATCCTCATTGTCATTAGGCGATTGTTGATGGAATTAACTTCTTGGATCTAGTTCAGTATACTTTTATGTACTACGAAGCTCATACCAAATAAAGGGGTCCTATTTAGAATCTTTTGATCTGTTTTACTTTTGAATATACGGTAATTTCCATACTTCAAGGTGGCATCATCAGTAAATCGAGTTTACTGCAGGGCAAGGATAACAATTTTTTGGCGATCAAGTTCTGCGACTAAATTTAGTAATTTTCCTGGTTGAATTAAGGTGTTGATATTGAATGTACCAATGTATGTGGGGGTTTTGTGGGATAGTATACCAGATAGCACCGACACTCTCCCATGTTTTTTTGGTCGTCCAGGCTCCCCAGAATCCGAAAGTCTGGTTGCACTCTCAGTGTGACGGGTGGATTGGGTACCACCTGGGGTAATGCTGTTACTACGGTCACGAATCATGTTTGGCTTGTAATAGGAGATCCAGAGATCCAGCAGTGCTGGGTGCTTAGAACTAGGGATTGTTAGTTCCTCGAGCTTGGCATTGCCGCCCCACCCCCAAGGTGTCAGACGCGGACCAGGAAGCCGATGGATACCACTCAGACGTACCTGGATTTTAAACAGGCTTTCTATTACTATCCCGAAAAGCAAGGATGCCTCTTCCGCCAGTTACGCCATACCAACGATCTTCATCTCCGCCTTCACTGCCGTTGAGGTCTTCACTCGTAACCCTGAGCTGGAACCCTTACCAGATGATACACACCGGGTCAGTGTGCTCTGGGTCTCGCATAGGCAGGGGCGCCACTCCCTGGGCAGGGCTGCCTCCGAAGAGGGTCCCTACCTGCTATCTGTTATTATTATTATTATTATTATTATTATTATTATTATTATTATTATTATTATTATTATTATTACTATTATTATGATTATTATTATTAATTTAGCTAGCGGAAATTTACCATTACAGCAAACTTCAAGAAATAAACAATGAATGAAATTAATAATCAACTTTTACGCATGAAAATACCTATAAAATTTCCACATCCGGATTAAAATTGACTATAACATTCCCTTATAAACTAATACACGCAAATTGTGGTGACACCGGTCATTCGAACACTAACGATACCAGTTATCACTTATCACACTCAAAGTACATTATACAAATTAAAATACACAGACATTTAGCTGCAGATGACTGGGGTTTTACCGGCTACATCTTCAAGCCAGCGACCTCGTTTATGGCTTAAGCCATAGTGCTCATGACCGTGTTTTCATTAACCTGGACTCCGGTCATGGTTGGCCTAAATCTTCTAAAATTACACTTATGAACTAGTATATGCTTAATACAAATTATTTTGTTGAGAGCCTCAATTTACCACAGATACTACACATACGCGCACTTCGCGACCGACAACTGCTGGCGCACGGCACACGGAAAGAACACAACGGAATGTACACTCGTTCGAACATATTGTCCCGGGAACACGCGTACATCAAGTATTTCTCCCGGTAATTATAAGTTAGGCGCGATAGAAATGAACAACTCACTTCGGCTCGCCTCAGCGCCTGTTTTTAAGTCTGACAGGGGTTGGTTAGTCTAACCGTCAGAGTAACAGCCGCTAAAAGCTGGATCGCGGCCAAGGCTAAATTTCGTCATACTCTCTAGGACCGTCCATAGCAGAAAAATTGAAAACTTCTGTAATAATCATCGTAGCGAAATAAACACTTCATCGCTGTGATCGCTACGTCTCAAATGTCTCCTGACGTGAAATTTAAGAAAATCCCTCCAAGGAATCAAAAGTTATTCAGCTTTAAAGGAATCGGGTCGTGAGGCTGACGTGTGGCTTGGACAGGTACCATATTATTATGGTCGATAGCAGGACTTATGGTATAAACCATGGAGTGTTTCAAATGTAATAGGAAATTCTTCGAAACGAACTTTCAACATTTCATGTGCCTTAGTGAATAATTAACTTCGTGAATTTTCATTTCGAGTGTCTTAAATGTAATATACAATTCTCAAATGAAACTTCAGAATTTCTCACATGATTAAGTGACCACATAACTTTGAAAATATTGTTAAAAAACAGTGACAGAGTAGGCATATGTCTTAGGAGCATTCATTATGTGTTCACGAACTTTGAAAGTACAACAGCCATGCTTAACTGGTACATATTACTCGAGTGGCTAATACTTTTGAATGATTTAAACAGTGTCTGTAGAGTTAGAACTGTGATCAAACAATTCTACGAACTGTTCATTTACATTAAAACTGTGTAGTAATACAATCAAATAGGACAGTGATTGAGCAGTGTCCAATGACATAAACAAACTCATATAAATCAAATAAGCAGTATTTGTGTGGGAAGATAAACACTTATATCCTATAGTAATTTTCTATGGCAAACATTATACGTTTCCAGAACTTTCAGAACTTTATTCTTTACTTAAAGGTGATAAGCGAACACCAGCTATTTATTTCATTTAAATTAGCATCTCTACTTCAACCAAGTGTGCATCTAGTTCAACCATTAGACTGAACTATAATACAGTGTTAACCAGTGCTGATAGGGCTTACAAATATCAAGTGTACGTGTTAATATCGATTCAGGGGACTCTATAATGTGAAAACTCGTACAAATCAAATCACGAGTGAAGTGACCCTGCTGCTAGAACGTCCAGAACATCCGACCGACGAGAGATCGTGGCACCTACTTTGGATAGTGGTTCTATCCGGAACGCAGCCTACAATGGATTATGGTTCTGTGGTAGACGACGGCGCCTGAAAACCCATCTACCCAGCCTTGAAGACATCATACAAACTGTAGACAAGGTTATATGAATACTTTTGCCATGAACAATTTCTTTTGCCAGAATTGCAATAAATTCAGTTCACAATAAACTCTACCTTTTTGTAGTTAGGATCTCTTCCTCTGTACTATTGCTCCAGTAAAACAACCCGGCAACGCTCAGTGTTAACTTCCATGCTCTCAAACAAACTTTAAGCTAGTTCGTGCGATGTACTAGTACAAAATGTTTCTTATTCGCGGCTATGGGAAAATATCGCCTCTTCTTCGGCCTCTCCGACTGGCGAGACAGATATATTGAGGTCCCAGGTAGCAAACCAGATTGTTTTAATTGTAGCCTGAGCAACCCTAACACTTACCGCTTCTTGTAGAAGTTCATAGCGCATGCTCATACAATGTTAATATTACAATACTAATCTGTCCAGAAATTGGTATTCGTACTATCGTGTCACTTGGAAAACCCGATAGTTGTTAAATTTATAGAAGTCCTCCGAGTTCAGACTCTCAATATGAAAAGTCCTATCACCTTACTTAGGCTGAGAAATAATACAAGTTCAATTGATTCTTACGGTATCAAACACAGATATGGCCTCGTTGGCCGACCAAGGAAGAATGAAGTAGCCACTGTGAACGGGAGTATTTATAGCTTCATTCTCAATGCCAAAATGTTGCGCCATATATCATCACTTTCCATACCTTTGAAATTTTCACGAAGATTTTTAGTTTGTTGGTGCCTTCAATTATAACCTTTACAACGGTGACAGTCTCAGAATTTTTCATATATTCCAGTGGTATTCTCCCGCTAAATCGCTCTGGCATATTAGCATATATATTTCCCTTTGGGCTGAAAGTTTATAGTAGCGTCTCAGAAAATTTCCTCAGGTAATTTCATTTTTTATGCAGGCCAAAAGTCTCAGTTTTATCAGTTACCAATGATTTAATATTGTTTGACACCCGAAGCGTTTCGAAGTTTTCCCACCTTCATCGATGGTTCGGGATACGTGACTGACAAGCCAAGAATTTCAACACAAAATTATCTAAAATATTGATTTCCTTGCTCGCTTTAAAATAAGAATTGAGTCTCGCTCTCCAGCTCGTACAAACACTGACTCCCGATACGTTGTCTCTGACCATTTAGGACTTCAGTACGTACGTACATACATACATACATACCAGAATACCAAAATATAATCATCCTCCCGTCGAAAGCAGTTCATACGCACACCTCAAGCCACCAAGTTCATTTCCAGGTTGTCCGGCTCCGTGACTATTAAGCGTATTGGCCTTTTGGTGCAAGTGATCCTGGGTTCAATTTCCGATTGTATTGGGGATTTTAACCTTCACTGGTTAATTCATCTGGCTCAGGTTCTGGGTTTTTGAGCCGTCTTCAGCATGGGCCCCATCAACATAGACACCCATTTCGCCCATGGACGTTGAGTCAAAAGACCTGCACCAGCCTACATAGCTAAAGCAACCCCAGAAATAACTGAGCCAGGCTGAAGAAAAAAGACTTTACTAAAAATGACTGTGTTTGTAAATATTAACAACATATTTCTCTACTGTGAAAGCATTTTAGGAAACGAAATAAACTTTTCACGCTACATAAAATATGGTTTTGATCGGGTGAATTTTGAAGCTATATGAATGAAAATCTCAACTCAGAATAGATCGGGATTTGAACCTCTGCTAAGCCATTGTATAAGATGTGGCTTGCAGATGCTTTGCCACAAGTGAAAACGCTCAGTGAACTGATGTTGACAATTCCTGCGAGTAGTGCTTCAGAAGAACGCTCGTTTTCAGTTCTCCGGAGAATTCTTACCCATCTACGCAATACATGAGCTCAGAATACGCTAACTGCTCTCTCCAAATTATCAATGAAAAAGTAATTCCTTCTAGAAACTCAGAAACATCAATCACTTGAAAGCTGTGTTATTGACGTGTTGTTGGAAAAGGATCGGTGAATTGAAATGAAGTACAAGTAGGCTCAACGTAACTTCTGGCAGATGTTCAAATATAGTATTTTCAAATAATTTTCTCACGTGTATTATTAATTAATTTATAATTCTATTATTCTTCGTATAATTCTATACCTTGTATATTTTATATGGAAAAATGTTTCCCGTAAAGCGTTATTTGAACGCTCGAAAGAACTTCGTCCTCTCCTCGACAATATCATTTTCAAACTGGCAACACCCAGAAAATTCCCACGGCACGACACAGCTCTTCTCTACCAATCACGGATAACCACCAACTGGGCACAGAGTATCCGTTTGTCGTAATCATAAGTTACATGCAGTTGGTCAATGTTGTTATTATTATTATTATTATTATTATTATTATTATTATTATTATTATTATTATTATTATTATTATTATTATTATTATTATTATTACATCGTTACTGGATTTCCACCAAGGCGACAGTAGTCCGAAACCGGCCGAGGAATGTGGTATTTTTGAAACGAAAAGTTACATCCCTGTGGTTTGGAATCCACACATAACTGGAGGGTCTCTGACTATGATCACAATATCAATAGCAGCGTAAAACTACAAGCTTGCTAATTTTTACAGTTTTGCTTGTTACTGAAGACACCACAGTAATACAGAATGGTTCAACACACTCAAGTACACGTGGCTGACAGCTAAAGGTTACACTAACACCTAGGACAGGGTCGCTCAATGTGTTTACCATCATGCAGTATTTTTTAGGGGTAACCCCGAGTCCGAGCCCCCCACGTGGTTATCAACATAAGCTACATCGCCTCCGATATACTGTTAATTCTAAGAAGATAAAGAAACAGCAGGGAGGATTGGAAAGAACTGATCACAATTTTCTTTACGTCGCACCGACACAGGTAGGTCTTATGGCGACGATGGGAAGGGAAAGGGCTTGGAGTGGGAAGGAAGAGGTCATGGCCTTAATTAAGGTACAGCCCCCAGCATGTTCCTGGTGTGAAAATGGGAAACAACGGAAAACCATCTTCAGGGCTGCCGATAGTGCGGTTCGCGCCCATTATCTCTCGAATGCAAGCTAACAGGTGCGCGACGCTAACCAAATGGCCAACTCGCTCCGTAGAAAAGAAGTGATACTCAAGGAGTATGCTACCACGCAGTTAAGGGGATGAGATTAAATTACGGTGGAATCAGGGAGGAACGGCCGCGGAAAAACCACATAGATGGAAAGGAAATTTGCCTACATGTAAAACAAGGAATTTTGTAGATAGTACATCCAAGGATATGCGCTGTATGAGTCCAGGTAATGTTAGTTAGGAACAAGCATCATGCACAAGCCAATAACCCGCTCTGAGTCCTTCCAGGTACTACTGTGGCTAGCGCAGGCCTTGCCGGCTAACAAGTCATGTCGCGAGAATTTCTAAGACCTGCGACGCAACCTGGTCTTTATGGGTTACTTGGTACATGGTCTCCGATCCCGGAGAATTTGGCCGCACCCGCCTAGGCGATGAGAGGCCGGGTGGCCCCTGTGCAGTGGGCGCACGCCAGCATCTCCCTAGGTGCCGTGCAAGCTGTGTGATGGTGGTCATCAGAATAGAGACTGCAGCGTACCGGAAGCCCACAGCTAACTTGACGGTGGCTACACCTCATACAGTGGAAACACTGCAAGAGCTGTTGAGGAGGACATTTGGATCTCACCTGATTGCCGCTTCCCGCTGAGGTCCTCTCCTTGGTGGTCCCTCGTTCGACTACATTCCTGAGTACAGTCTTGGGTTGCAGCTGGGTGGCCCTCTCCTGGTGGGCCAGCATCTTATTCTTCCTGGTACGGGGCGGTGTTTTCTTCTCGGCAACGGTCTCTTCGCAGTGCGGGAGAAAGCCTCGTCCTGGTAGTGCTCCGGCAGTGGACGCTGGAACCCTGGCGTGGTCCCTGTCCTGTGGGGCACATTTAGGCGCCTGCTTTATGAAGGAGACGCTGGCAGGCCGAGGGGCCTGAGTAGTAGCCTCAGAAAGGCAGGGGCGTCCGTCTCAACCATCGTTATGTCATCGTTGGTCCAAAGAAATAACCTGCATTGCGCTCATTTGGTAGGCCCTTCCTGGGGCGGCCATGCAGGTGCTGGGCGTTCCTGTCCGGCTGTCTTGGTCTTCTTCCACTTTGTAGCACTGGGCCTTAGAACCAGTGTCACACCGTCGCGACACCAGGGTACATCTCCGTCCACCTCCGTGCTCGCGCCCGTGGCCTGTAAGCTTGTTACCAACCAACTTGTTTGTTAGCCTCATGTCTTTTCTGGTTGTCTGCGTGCCAATAGTTGCCATTCCTGGCAGCGGGCTGTCCTTGTCGGCGGCTCCTGGTATTTGCATCACCTGAAACATTCTGGAGGGATATTTTTGGTGGTCGTCAATGCGTCCTATCGCGGATCTAACGATAAGAGTTCCTGGTAGGAAGCACTTCATCTTTACAGATAGGGACATCCTTTTCATGACATCATAAATTGGATGGCGTAGCATGTGGATGACGACGTCCCTCCCTGACTTCTTGCTGAAACCTGGCCTATAGTAGACAAGCGGGATGCCCTGGGTCAGCGTGGCACCGCTAGTACTTGAACGCTTCCGGGAGCTCACATCCTTCCCTGAAGTATTAGCGGTCGTCATTCTGTTCCACAGTCGGCATAGTTCCTACTGATAAACATAGCCAGACACTTACTCCTGTTGTACCCTTAAGTACAATTTCCTGGTGATGAGAGAGACTAAGCGTAATGTACGTCCTTCCGCTATCACAGTCAGCTTGCTCCTTGATTTTCAGTGTAATACTCGGTAACAGGACGTATTTTACGCAAAAGGACGTTGCCTGCGTTGTATCGTAGTTTCCCCAGGCTAGAAGCTCCTCGACTTCGTCGAGAAGCAGCCAAAGTGTTGTCCACGTTTGGTTTCACTTATGTATGTGAACAGGTTTTCTGCACCCTCAAAAATAAGAAATCAAGACTACAGTCTCTCCATGGTGGACAGTCATAATTGGGAGAGAGCGTGGAGTGGGAAATACCTGGGTGTGCCGGTTCTAAACTGCTGCAGTCGAGGAGAGGATAAAATTATTTCGAGTGTTTAGAGAAAATGGCCTCACAAATATATAAAATACTGGTTGCAGTTCTATGGTGTCCTGAAAGAAGAGTTCTCGGTTCAGAAGTACAAATAAATCATGCTTTTTTGTAAATAATATTGCTGTCAAAACTTACGACACCTGAAAACGTTTGCTGAACACTTCTCGAATACCTTGTATTGCTCTCACATTTTCTTGAAACTACTGGTGTTCTTTGAAAAGGATCGATGAACTGAATTGAAATACAAGTAGGCGCAACACGACTTCTGGCAGATCCTCAATACAGTATTTTCAGGTAATTTTTCACATTTATTATTCTCATAATTCTGTACATTGGATACTGTATTTGGAAGAAAAGACGTTTTCCCGTAAAACCTTAGTAGAACGCTCACCACTTAGGATAGATTATGGCCAACAGCAATGAAAATGAAAAGCTACAGCGTGTTCCGAGTCATTCGACCGGGCCAGGAATGGAATGAATGACGCCCCCATCTAGCGGTGAGGATAAGAATTGTTCCGGCTGCTCAAACCTGCCACCCTCCTCTGGGGCAATGATTAATAACTGACAGATGAAATGATATCGAAGAGTGTTGCTGGAATGATAGATGACAGGAAAACTCGAAGTAATCGTAAAAAAGAACTGTCCCATCTCCGCTTTTTTCCAGCACAAATCCCATATGTAGTGTCTGGGATTTGAGCCACGGAACGCAGCAGTGAGATTCTGGCACCCTGCCGTCTGAGCCACGGAGGCTCTTATCCTGGCCGTCAGTATTAACATTCATAGTTAGGAAACAATGTGGGATGGAATCGATAAGACTGATAAGAAATATCATCTACAGTAAGTGAAGAAACTATTTCTTCATTGGGATTCGATTATGAATACATTAACTTTATTTACCTAAATGCGGGAAGTTTGTAACATTTTCTTGCGACAGCATGCTTTTGCAAGAGCAATAGTTTCCTTTCGGATGCTTTGATTCTCTTTGTCATGAAAGTTACCTGATGGTTTTCAGCCTGCTTGCTCAAATTTGGAGCATTGTGATGACCGGTTATGCCGACCCAAAAATCAAGATTTGCAACGCAATTACGGTCCTGTAAATGTGATTGTGAACATCCTTTAATTTGTACGAATTCTGAAATAGGCTCTCTAAGTTCAAGAAATAGTTCCTAAAATTTTGGGCTAAACCATCGCAATTAACAATGGCAAGGAATATCGACATAGTGTTCTTCCAACAAGGAAAGAGACTATTTAAACTGACAATGTTCAAGGGAGTGGGAATGCATAATTGATCGAACACATTACGATATCGATAACATCAGCAAACTTCATTACTTTCGCACAAAGAGTGTCCTGGTGCATCATGCAATGAATCCCAGTAATCTGGGCTGACCAAGCATTTGTCCATACAAATCGGCAAGTCCCTTGCGACTTCCACGCATTGCAATCGCCCCGTCTGTTTTGATTGACGTAAGTCGCGCCCAAGTTCATCCTATACCCTCGATAGCCCCTTCAACTGCCTGCAAATATATACCCCTGCAGCGATGTCCTTCAAATGTATCATACATACCATAAACGCTTTGGTGACACGGCGGACCTCATCCACGCCACGCACATAAACAACCAATTGGGCAGCATATGAGATATCGTTAGACTCGTCGTGGGCGATTCTAAGTTGTAGCAGTCAACTGAATGTACACATCACCAGCCATTTGAGATATGCGTCTGGTTATTGAAAGGCATGATAAAGGAAATTTGTAGTAGCCTAGACTTTTCCATCATGGAGAGATTTGCCACATTTTGCTACGTAAAATGCCACTTCATTGTATTCTTCCTGTACCTCAACTCGAGCAAGTAAATACGTTTTGTTAATACCTCAACAAAAGCGAAAAATAAGACACAAGACGTCTTATCATCTTTGCATATGTATGTATGTATGTATGTATGTATGTATGTATGTATGTATGTATGTATGTATGTATGTATGTATGTATGTATGTATGTATGTATGTATGTATGTATGTATGTATGTATGTATGTATCACTGATCTCTATACCTGGATGGCTGGTAGCTTGGGTAGCAGTTTGCCGAATAGAAGATGACTGGCGTAGTAAGATGGCAGCGCGCGCATGGTGCAATAGACCACGAGGAGCGCGCTTGCTTTGTTTATGCTTAGTTCAGTGACGCCAGGCCTCTTGATTGTAGTTCCACGAGTGTTCTGTGCTGTGTTACTGCAAAGTAAATAGTAGTGTATTTTACGAATATAGGTTCGTTGCCTTGTAGTATACTTGTGGATTACAATATTCAATTTAAATATGTATGTGTTTATCTGAAATATGAATGAAGAAACATTCTACGGGGTATTAACATACCGCAGTGTTCAGCTTATGGATGTACAAACAGAACCGATCAGCAGAAGGAGCAATCATTTCATCGGGGAGTTTTATACTGTACATAAGAATCTTCCTAGCGTAGTGTTTTGAGTTTTAGGTTTATTGTATCTTTTTTCGCATATGCCGGGAGCAAAATGGCAATTAATTTTTGTAGGTTTCCTTTCTCGAGACCCGAACTTCTAAGATCATGGATTATCAGGCGGGAGAATTGGGAGCCTTCTAAAACAGCTGTTCTCTGCTCGGATGGATCTCGTGAGATCTCCGAAGTTAAGCAACATTGGGCGTGGTCAGGAGTTGGATGGGTTTCCACGCGCTGTTGGTGGGGATTAAGGGAATGGAGGAGCGGAAAGGAACTGGCCACCCTACCGCACGTAAACTCCGGCTCAGGAACACCTCTGCGGAGGTTCGGACCTGCCTTCGGGCAGAATAACCCTTACCTTACCTGCTCGGATCACTTAGAGGAAGACTGTTTTGATAGAAATGGACAAACCGTACACCTTAGAAGTGATGTACAGCCAACTGTTTTCAATTTTACTGAACATTAACTGCAAGTAAAGATTTACTTATATTTTTTTCTCATAATTAAACTGACGGTTTCGATGAAATAATTGACGTGACCTTATAACAATCTTAGAAAATGAAGTCTGGAGGAATTCTAGACCTTATTTACATCATCATCATCATCATCATCATCATCTGTTTACCCTCCAGGTTCGGTTTTTCCCTCGGACTGAGCGAGGGATCCCACCTCTACCGCCTTAAGGGCAGTGTCCTGGAGCTTCAGACTCTTGGTTGGGGGATACAACTGGGGAGTATGACCAGTACCTCGCCCAGGCGGCCTCACCTGCTATGCCGAACAGGGGCCTTGTGGAGGGATGGGAAGATTGGAAGGGATAGGCAAGGAAGAGGGAAGGAAGCGGCCGTGGCCTTAAGTTAGGTACCATCCCGGCATTCGCCTGGAGGAGAAGTGGGAAACCACGGAAAACCACTTCCAGGATGGCTGAGGTGGGAATCGAACCCACCTCTACTCAGTTGACCTCCCGAGGCTGAGTGGACCCCGTTCCAGCCCTCGTACCACTTTTCAAATTTCGTGGCAGAGCCGGAAATCGAACCCGGGCCTCCGGGGGTGGCAGCTAATCACGCTAACCACTACACCACAGAGGCGGACCCTTATTTACATCAGTAATAATTATGGGTTTCAGACACTGGAGTGGTAGGAGAAGGGAAAGTGAGGTGGTTGTTTGGGGCTATCCCATTATACCATTCGTGGTATTTGGGACTCTTTTAACTGGTGTTACATATTTCTGATGATGACTATCAATATCGCTTTGCTACCTGAATTTAATTAAAGAGATCTGTAATAGTAAATTAAGCTGCAGGTAATGTGATATATTGACAAGTTTTGAATATTTGCTGGTTTTATAAATGTGTACATTTGCTTCAATTATATTTTAATTTGATAATATGCGCGTTATTTCATGGAAAGAGGAAACAGAAATTCAGTATCAAGCACCGATTACGATATGTCGAATCTAGGCCTGTATAGTGAGCTACGTTTATAGGTACATCATTTTAAGAATGCATAATTTCGTGGCATACATGTATACAATTTACAGCAATGTTTCCAGAAACTGGTTGTCACTCGTATTTTGTTACCGATCGCTAATGGCATGTATTCAGCAACTAAGTTAATATTTGTCGGCCGTTATTATACACTCATGTTTATTGCTATCCCAGAGATTTACTGACCTCGGAATGACGTGTCAGTGATCCCAATGCCCTCATGCTTTGAGTAAACATGTCTCTATATTTTTAATTATTCCAATGCGCCATTAATTGCGACTTAAAATTGACTATATTATCATTGCTTCCCCATAAGGAGAGCTCTAGGTTGGGTATGCCAACATGGCGAACCGCGCGCTCAACTTGGCGTACTTTCTCCTGCAGCGGAGACCTGCCATCAGCGATCCATGTATAGAGATCAGTGGTAGGTATGTATGTATGTATGTATGTATGTATGTATGTATGTATGTATGTATGTATGTATGTATGTATGTATGTATGTATGTATGTATGTATGTATGTATGTATGTATGTATGTATCAGGTGTATGCAAAAGTCTTTTCCGGTTTCACTAAGAGATGGCGCCAGCGAACAATTACCCAGCGTATGAAATTGACACACTCTTCAGTTTGTTCGTCTGACATTAACCTACCAACACACACATGTTGAGTCCGCCAAACACCAGCGTCTGTGTTGTATCTTTCAGTGATAATGTCGACGTTTGTGCCTGAACAAAAACATTTATGGCACCTATTGATTTTCTTATTTAATCGAAAGGAAAAGGCTGTGAAAAGTCATCGTTTGGTGGTAGAAACATATGGTGAACACGCTCCATGGATTGGAACATGTGAGACATGGTTTCGACAATTTAAACGTGGTGATTTCAATGTGAAAGACAGAGGGCGCTCTGGTAGACCACAAAAGTGCGAAGACGAGCAATTGCAGGCGAATCCCGGCGAAACCGTTAGTGCACAACGCCATCGCCAAGAAATGATTAATTTATATCACGCATTGATCGAAAGACGACCGGAATGGGCCAGAAGACATGGCAAAGTGATTTTGTTACACGACAATGTGCTGTCTCACACAGAAAAACCAGTAAAAGACACTTTGAAATCGCTTGGACGGGACATCTTTCCGCACCCGCCGTACTCCCCCGACCTAGCACCATCTGACTATCACCTCTTCTCATCAATGGGGTACGCACTCGCAGAGCAGCACATCAGCAATTTTGAGGAAGTTGGAAAAAAGCTCGACGAATGGTTTTCCGCAAAAGGCAAGCAGTTTTCCTGGCACGATATTCATAACTTACCTAAAAGATGGGCGAAGTGTGTCGAAACCGATGGGTGATATTTTGCATTAACGAAAAATTAATTTCTCTTGAATATTACGTGTTTTATTTACCACAAAAACCGGCAAAAACGTATGCATACGCCTGGTATATATGCATGTATGTATGTATTGTACCAGGAAAGCCCAGGCCCTGGCCCATATCAATCGAAAGAAACGTTATTCTAGCATAAAATATCCGTCCGACGTACGAACAACTGAGCAAAGGAATGTTCCAGCATGTGCCAGACTCCACGAGTGCACTAGGCGAAGTCGAGTGACGTCACCTGTCGCTCGAAGCTCACCTCCCCTAGAGATATTTCTCGAAAAGAATTTTCTTTTCGCAAGCTTTTCAACGCCTTAACCAATTTCAACGGGACAAGCGCTGAATTGTAGCGGACGTCATAACAGTTAATCCGTGTGAATTTCGAATTAATCCATCCCATGGTTGTTGAGTTATAATAATTTAAAGTCTAAGAAGATTATGCACTCACGGTCACATGACCAAGAGAACCACCCCTCCCAGCGCCGGTATATATGTCAACGCTAACAAGCAGAGCAGAGCAGAGCAGTACAAGGACGAGTACACAGATGTGTGCGTGAGTGAGACAGAGGGGAGACCGACCCTCGTACAGTATGTCCACGCAGTCACGGTGAAAGTACTTGCCGTCGCGTTTCCGGAATACGAAGTTATATCGCCGACAAAATTATAAAAGACGTCGCACTGTATTTAGTACATCGCGTCGCGACTGCGGTCTAATTCTAAAAACATTTGAGAATATAATACGAGTGAACTTAGTGAAGTGCAAAAACCAAATATTTAACGTTCACAGAGTATATCATTACGTGTGGACTTAGTTTACCTCACATAATATTGAACTTCTACAATGAACAGAAATTAATGTGTAGAATTACCAGGACTCATTTCTTTTCGAGCATTGAACTGTGTTTCTTTATTTAGGTAGTGTTCATGCCATATTAGTGTACGACTTACAGTAGTAAACTGGGTGAATACTAAGAACTTTTTCTGAGGTAATATGACGTTATAATAACCAGATAATCAGAAAATAATCCTTAGTGACTTAATGACCGTGTTCAAAGACTGTGATTATAGACTGTGATTCGCCTTTTTCAAGTGTGAACTGTGTAATTATGGATATTCTCAGTAACGACTTTAAATAGTATTTCATACAGAAAGGACTGTGATTATTCATTTAACGTCTTAAAGTTCAATTACGCCATAAACTGTGTTCGACAGTAAATGATAGTGTCAGTGATAACTACTCGCACTAAGTGAATTTTCCGTGTGCGAAAAATCACCTTAACGAGCTGCAATTCTACACGATCCAGTTCCAGCAATCATCACCTCGTCGAGGGACGTCAACATGGTGTGTTAATGGAACATCGCCGATCCTGATTCTCCACGGAACATTTCAAACGTCCGTCCTTCAACATTGGTAGCAACATTTCTTTCATTAAGTGAGTAGTAACAAACTGACTAAAAATTTTTCATTAATTTTGAACAGTGGAAACTTCAGTGCCGCGTGTGAACAAATATTTCAGAGTTCTCGTAATTCCTCAGAAGTTCATCTTTTGTGATTAATTTAATTTTCAAATTTAATTTTCATATCTTATAGAAGAACTTTAGGCTTTTCAAGTGTGCTATACATCAAGGTTTACAAACTGAAAAACTTTAAACAAAAATTTAAATTCCTATGTCAATTTGCAATTACAAGTGTGTGCTCATATTTAGAAAGACTTTAGGTGGAAATCTAATACCTCGTATTCTCACATATGAAAGACTTTGGAATCAGTTATATTCATTTAATTTTCATGAACAGAAATAAAAAAGATTACGTTTAAACTTTTAATTTCAATGCCAGATTTGAGTCCAATAATCATATTGCAGGGTGAAGAATCAATAAATTGTTTTAAAAATTTTATAACCATCTATTATTCGCTCTGCGAGTCTATCCTACTCTGTATCGGCTCCAAAAAGCAAGTTCCACTCCCTGAGGTCCTACTCATGCCCCTTACCCAAGAACTTTTCCTGGAACAGTATGTATGTATGTATGTATGTATGTATGTATGTATGTATGTATGTATGTATGTATGTATGTATGTATGTATGTATGTATGTATGTATGTACACTGACTGACAGAGCAAATGCAACACCAAGAAGGAGTGGTCAGAACTTTATGCCAATTGCAGGGTAGACTGACGTCACTGAGGTATGCTCATGATGTGAAATGCGCCGCTGTGCTGCGCACGTAGCGAACGATAAATGGGACACGGCGTTGGTGAATGGCCCACTTCGTACCGTGATTTCTCAGCCGACAGTCATTGTAGAACGTGTTGTCGTGTGCCACAGGACACGTGTATAGCTAAGAATGCCAGGCCGCCGTCAACGGAGGCATTTCCAGCAGACAGACGACTTTACGAGGGGTATGGTGATCGGGCTGAGAAGGGCAGGTTGGTCGCTTCGTCAAATCGCAGCCGATACCCATAGGGATGTGTCCACGGTGCAGCGCCTGTGGCGAAGATGGTTGGCGCAGGGACATGTGGCACGTGCGAGGGGTCCAGGCGCAGCCCGAGTGACGTCAGCACGCGAGGATCGGCGCATCCGCCGCCAAGCGGTGGCAGCCCCGCACGCCACGTCAACCGCCATTCTTCAGCATGTGCAAGACACCCTGGCTGTTCCAATATCGACCAGAACAATTTCCCGTCGATTGGTTGAAGGAGGCCTGCACTCCCGGCGTCCGCTCAGAAGACTACCATTGACTCCACAGCATAGACGTGCACGCCTGGCATGGTGCCGGGCTACAGCGACTTGGATGAGGGAATGGCGGAACGTCGTGTTCTCCGATGAGTCACGCTTCTGTTCTGTCAGTGATAGTCACCGCAGACGAGTGTGGCGTCGGCGTGGAGAAAGGTCAAATCCGGCAGTAACTGTGGAGCGCCCTACCGCTAGACAACGCGGCATCATGGTTTGGGGCGCTATTGCGTATGATTCCACGTCACCTCTAGTGCGTATTCAAGGCACGTTAAATGCCCACCGCTACATGCAGCATGTGCTGCGGCCGGTGGCAGTCCCGTACCTTCAGGGGCTGCCCAATGCTCTGTTTCAGCAGGATAATGCCCGCCCACACACTGCTCGCATCTCCCAACAGGCTCTACGAGGTGTACAGATGCTTCCGTGGCCAGCATACTCTCCGGATCTCTCACCAATCGAACACGTGTGGGATCTCATTGGACGCCGTTTGCAAACTCTGCCCCAGCCTCGTACGGACGACCAACTGTGGCAAATGGTTGACAGAGAATGGAGAACCATCCCTCAGGACACCATCCGCACTCTTATTGACCCTGTACCTCGACGTGTTTCTGCGTGCATCGCCGCCCGCGGTGGTCCTACATCCTACTGAGTCGATGCCGTGCGCATTGTGTAACCTGCATATCGGTTTGAAATAAACATCAATTATTCTTCCGTGTCGACTCTGTTTTTTCCCCAACTTTCATCCCTTTCGAACCACTCCTCCTTGGTGTTGCATTTGCTCTGTCAGTCAGTGTATGTATGTATGTATGTATGTATGTATGTATGTATGTATGTATGTATGTATGTATGTATGTATGTATGTATGTATGTATGTAGGTAAGTAGGTAAATATTAAGTAAAACACACATACCTCATTAGTCATTACTAATAGAAGAGGTGGCGGTTTCAATGCGTGTAATGTTGCTTGTCGTTCGTCGCCAGTTAGCGTTACATATTCACCTCTATGAAACGCATTATAGTGTGTTTCGATCGAGATTTTTCTTACAGGATAGAACACAGTTACACGGTAAACTTTTTGTGTTCTTACAATAGGCGAAAACAAAAAAACTACAGCTCCATTCCTTTGTGAAAGCTACTTCAGCTATTTTAGACCCTTTTTAGGAGTAGACACCGCTATTCTTGCAAGTTATGTACCGAGATATGATCACTCGGAAGAAGAGAACAGTTATAGTACCCACAAATGTGAGAAACTACGCACGCTATCTCTCTCCCTGCCGCAGCCTCGACCACAAGTCTTCCCCTTCTTCGCTCCGGGCTTCGATGTAGTGGCCGCGAATCCTCCGGCACAGCAACCGCCACATGTGCAATGTGTACCATGTGAGCAGCCCTGTAGCACCAAGATGGAAGTGCAATTCCAGATCTCAATCGACTATGCAGTGAACGGATTTTCCAGGTAAGTTTCAACACAACTTAGTTAATATTATATGCCGGGCTGAGTGGCTCAGACGGTTAAGGCGCTGGCCTTCTAACCCCAACTTGGCAGGTTCGATCCTGGCTCAGTTCGGTGGTTTTTGAAGGTGCTCAAATACGACAGCCCCGTGTCGGTAGATTTACTGGCACGTTAAAGAACTCCTGCGGGACTAAATTCCGGCACCTCGGCGTCTCCGAAGACCTTAAAAATTAGTTAGTGGGACGTAAAGGAAATAGCATTATTATTATTATTATTATTAGTTAATATTATATTATTACGTTACCCATTGTCACTTCCTAACAAACAATGTAACGGACCGAGTATTAAGAAAATGTTCTGGATGCTTGTGCATTATTGGAAGTGATTACTGAATTTACTGACAATTATTATTTCTTTAATTATATACCTGCTGGTATCGTTGGGTATGATCTTTGTGGACATCTCTCGCTATGCAGTGTATTTTATTTCTAATTTATTTTTCCCAATATTTCCCTCTAGTTGCCCTTTCCTTCTTAACATCGGAATATACGTATATTTGGAAAAATGCTTCTTTGAAAGGAAAATACCATTGTTAACCAAGAGAACACGCAGGTATAATTGCTTAAAGAGTTGAGAAAGTATTTTGTAAATGTTGACTAGACTAAAGCAGTGGAAGGTAGTCTGTATTAGTAGCATTTCAAGTAGTCTCTGGCCAAAGTGCTATTAAAAATGTACCTGGGAAACGTAGCTGTAAAAGGGGATAAAAATTACAGTTACGATGTTGAAATTTTAAAGAGAGTCGTAAAGAGGGAAAAGACATTTAGTTCAGATTGAATCAGAATTTCTTCCGGCCTAGATTGTGGAAGGCCTATGACATACACAGCACACTTGCTGCGGGCAACTCTTAGAATCTAAAATTGAATAGTTTGATCCTGAACCACGCGAATTCTGGCGGTCATTCCAGTGTTCAACTCCCCCCCCCCCCCAAATAAATTTTGACACAGGTAATTATTTTAATGGAATATCAGCGTATAATTTAACAAGAGGTACTATCTTTATGATATTTTCATGAAGCAAAGAGTTTCATCAGACTTCAAGATATCCTGTGTATCTATCCCAAAATTGCCCTAAACAATTAAAACTACACGAAATATAAAATGTAATTCAGTGGATACAAGTAGGTATTGGTACTTAGGTAATAACGAATTATTTTTAAACATTAAAAAGACAAAGTTTATGAATTTCTCAGTAACAATACGCGGAACGATTTTAATGAATTAACTGTACACAACATCAACTGTAAATTTAATTGTAACTGCTACAAAATTTATAAGTTAAGTAATGTTAAGTATTTGGGATTATTGCTTAAAATATGAAATGTAAAAGTCACATTACCGATTTAAGAAAGAAAATTAGAAGAGCTGTTTATATATTTCACAATTTAAAATACACATCCAGTATGAAATTGTTAAGAGAGGTTTATTACGCTTTAATGCAGTCTATTCTTAGCTACGGAATATTGCCATGGGGAGGCGCCTACAAATATGTAATCAATAAAATACAGGTTGTTCAAAACCTTATATTACGAATAATGTACCAGAAAGGAAGAGTACACCCAAGTAGCCAATTATATGCTGAAGCAAATATATTTAATGTAAAACAGCCCTATGCCCTTGAAATATACAAATATATTAACAAAAACAAAAATATAATTCAGAACATTAAACATGAATATTCAACACGCAGTAAGACGTACCACCGTTGTATGTTATACAAACCCAAATATAGAACAACAAAGTGCACTTTCTTGTACTTCATTCCAAAATTATTTAATGTCCTTCCCGGTTCCTTACAAACTACTTCATTAAGTCAGAAAATGAGTCTGAAGTGTCTTAAATCCTTTGTCATGGATAATAAAACAGTTATTGAAGAAATAACTAAATGATAATATCACGTCATTCAATTTCTACTCAATGCTCCACCATGTGCTGTTGATCATACCTATTTTTCACGCATACCCATACTCGTACTTCAGGCATCATTTTTAAATATATTTCTCTCTATGTAATTAATATTCTAAATTACCACACACAAGGTTTCGCCTTACGTGGAATTTTACTGATATGTCATGTATAATAATAATAATAATAATGATAATAATAATAATAATAATAATAATAATAATAATAATAATAATAATAATAATAATAATAATAATAATAATAATATCATAATAATTTTTCAAGAGCAAAGCGCAAAGAGGAATCCTCAATGGAGCTGTGATGCTTGGAACCGCGTTTGCTGTTAGAATCAAGATCCTTAAATCGGTTGCAAATTTCGAACCTGTGAATGACAGATTGTCTATACTCACAATTAAATGCGCGAACAAAACCTACGCCCTAGTTAACGCACATGCTCCTTCAAACGATAAGAACAAGTCTGATCCAGACGAAGTTGATAATTTCTGGGATCCACTGGATGAAAAATTTTAAAAAATCCCCAAACACCATGTCAAGCTTCTTTTGGGTGACTTCAATGCCCAACTAGGTCGTGAACAGAAGTACAAGAAAGTTATAGGAAATTACCCTGCTCACAAAAGAACCAATCCCAACGGCAAAAGACTGGTGTCCATTTGCGAAAATCACAACCTGCAGGTCATGTCGACCCACTTTCGCCATCTACCCAGAAAGCAAATGACTTGGCGTTCTCCCGTCCAAGCTCTCGGAGAGTTCCAAATAGATCATGTTGCAATCTCCAGGAGAAACAACCCTGAGATTATGAATGTCAAGGTAAAGAAAGGCATCAATGTGGCCTCAGATCATTATATGTCTCTTATCAAATTCAAACCAATTCCCGCAAACACAAGGAAGACAACCAAACAGATCACACGCTTCGACAATGATAAACTTCGGCAAAGGGTCGAGGAGTTCCAGGAGAAGGCTAGACCAAATGACTGTGACTTTAACAAAGCCAAAAGTCTCCTTGTTGAGGCCGCCAAAGACGTTGCAGAAATCAAGAGAAGCAAAAAGCATGCCTAGTGGAATAGTACCGGCGAATCAGTCCTCCAAGAAAGACTCAATGCGTGGAAACAGTACTACTCTACGAAATCAGAAAATGATTGGGAAACCTACAAAACCCAACGTGCCCAAGCAGCTAGGCTGTTCAGAACTGAGAAACGTAAATACGAAAAATCTCTCATTGAAAACATAGAACAAAACTTTAGGAAGAATGAAAGCAGAGAGTACTACAGAGCCTTCAAACGCAAACTCACTGGCTATAAACCACGATCTCTATGCTTTGAGCGAAAGGACGGCACACTGGCGACGTCAAATGAAGAAAATTGCAGCATTCTGGCAGATTACTTCAAGAATTTACTTAATTGCTCTAAACCGCAAAGCGCTATTGAGACCAAGGAACACTTACTCAGGTACCCAGATTCCAGACCACCCGACAGAGATGAAATCAAGCGCCACATTGCCCGTCTCAAAAATAACAAAGCGCCTGGGGAAGACTCAGTAGTAGCATAACTATGGAAATATGCCCCAGAGGAATCACTTGATATCTTGCAAAAGCAAATAGAAGAAATTTGGAACAAGGTGACCCTACCCGAAGATTGGAAAATAGCTTTGATCCATCCATTACACAAGAAAGGCAGCATGAAGAACATCAACAACTACAGAGGAATATCTTTTTTACCCGTGACTTACAAAATTCTATCACTTGCCATCCTGGAGCGTTTGGAAGCACAAGTCGAACATCAAATAGGTGAATGCCGAGGAGGGTTCAAAAAAGGTCGCTCAACAACTGAACAGATCCAAAATCTCAAAACGATCATCAGATATTGTACGCTAAGGTCCAAGCAGTATGTGTCTGTCTTTGTGTACTTTAAGAAAGCGTACGACTCTATTGAACGGGAAGTCTTGCTAAACATCTTAAATGAATTTGGAGTTGATTTGAAACTGCTGGCATTAATTAGAGCCACCCTGACCGATACAAAATCCAAGGTGAAGTTCCACGGATGTCTCTCGCATTCCTTTGACATCAAAACAGGTGTCCGACAAGGTGATGGGCTATCCCCGATACTCTTCAACTGTGTTCTTGAAAAGATCATCAGAACCTGGCTGGTGAGATTACAGGAAACCAACTACAGTCCATTGAGAATAGAAACCAAATCCAAGGGGATCGTAACAGACTGCTTAGCATTTGCCGATGATATTGCTGTTCTCTCAAACGACATAGAAACCGCTAGAGCTCAAGTTGAAATTTTAAAGGAAATTTCCGAACAAACTGGTTTGCAGATATCGTTTGAGAAAACAGAAGTAATGACTAACATCAAAGAGGCTCCACCAAAACTCCATACAAAATATGGGGACATCACCCGAGTAGACAAATTCAAATACCTGGGTGAGATCATCATGAAAAATGGACTGGACAAAGAAGCACTTCAGGAGCGAGTACGCAAACTGGAAATAGCCTACCAAACATCCCGCACAATCTACAACAAAAATGCCTTTCCCAAAACACCAAGATACGTCACTATGAAACAGTTCTGAAGCCAGTAGTTCTATATGCAGCCGAAACCCTGTCTCTAAATGCCAACAAAGGACTCCTTGAAGAACTTGAGAAAAGAGAACGCAAAATTGTGAGTGGACTCTTGGGATCAAAGTACAGAAATGGAATCCATCAAAAGAGATCCAACAAGGAAGTCTACAGTAAAATAGAGAACATTACCGACACAATCAGAAAAAGACGGGCACGATTTTACGGTCATCTGAAAAGAATGGACGGAAGAAAGTTAACTAAAGAAATCTTTCACTTTTTTTATTCAAACCCCAAAACCACAATTCCCTGGTTTAGAAATACCAAAGAAGACCTGCAAATGCTACATATCTCAGCTGAAGACGCCCTTAACAGAGATCTCTTCCGCAAGAAAATATTGACGAACGGGCTAAACCGAGACGAGCAACCGAAGAGAAGACACGGTGCCCCTTGGACAGAGGAGCGTAAGCAGGCCCACTCACAAAGAATGAGGGAAATTTGGGCTCTAAAGAAGGCCAAGTTCAGTGTCAAATGCAACAAGACTTAACGTGGTCCTTGACGTTGTTGTTTCCAAGTTTTCATTCCCCACCCTGAAGGGGTGGGGCGGGCCACCTAGAGCGTGTCGCCCTCTCTCTGGCCAGGAGAGATTACGGGTTTGAGAAGATGTGAGAAAAGAGGGCGGTGGGTAATTTGATGTATGGAATTAGGAGGTGTGTGCGGATAGTATTTAATGATCGGAGATGTGTGTAAGGATTAAATATTCAGAGGAGAGTGCAATGATTGACAAGTTTTAGATGAGAGGGCTAGGATGGAATTGAAGAGTTAGAAGGTGTAATGTTGCGGTTATATTGCATAATAAGGTGGTGAGGAGTCTGAGGAGTTCAAGTTGCAGAGGAGGTTGATAGAAGAAGTTAGGTGGAGGTAGGGGTGGACGGACGGGTTGACAAGGTTGAAATGAAGGGCTGGCAGGCCGGGGGCGACGAAAGGGAGTGTTGGAAGTATGGCGAAAAGGTTGGGGTGGGGAACGTGAGGGCTCCACTTTGAAGCGATGTTGTAAGATGTAGGCACCAGTGTTGATAAGTTGTTCCACATCATTGGCAGTGGGAAGGTGAATTCGGACCATAAAAGTAGGGCCGGAGGCGTTGTAAATCCTGATCGCACGACGAGCGGGGATGCCTGCTTCCTGGAGTTCTTGGAGAATTTCCCGTTCTGAGATGGTAGGTTCTACGCCGCGGATGACACAGCTTGACATAGTGCCCAGAGGTGGTGGTTGCGACCGTTGCGATGATGTTGCGGCGGCTGTTGCGGTGTCGTCTGGTGGTGACACGGCGGGGGAGTCTAGGATGTTGTCGGTAATTTTCTGGGGACGAGGTTGTGCAGAAGTCAGGGTAGAAGAGAGGGAGGATATCATTACAGGGGAAGGATGGCATGACGTAACGGTAGTAACAGGAATATGGTGGCGAGTAGTGGCTGACGTCGTAGTGGTCGCGGTGGTAATAGTGGGTGGTGTGTGATGAGGGGGAAAGGAGGGCGATGTTTGTTGTAGCAGAGGCTTGTGGTGAGGCGCGTTGACGACAGGCAATGTGGTGGGATCTGCTGTAAGCTGGGCTAATATGGGCTGGCTGGTAGGCTCCACTAGGTAGTATCCATCGTGAATAGACACTCCCGTGTCAAGGAGGCGCTTCCAGTCGTCCAACGTAGGTAGATAAAGAAGAACCTGCGATGATGGTGATGAAGTTGAGCCATCCAACATCCTGTGGGCACCGTGGACTGGGTAGCCAGCGGTGCGGAGGGCGTAGCAAATCTCTTCTTCGGATATGGCAGGATGAACATCGGGGATGACACAGGTGCGCATGGTGTTGGGACGGCCGACTTCCAACTCGTTGTCAGGCCTATATGCTTTAGAGTCCAGCGGGGAGCCGAGTTAAAGATGTAGAGCCACCCGGCCGGCAACAAAAAATGATGAGGAGAGTCTTCAGAGGTTTTTGAAACAAGAGCTCCTCGAGAATGCAGAGGTAAGATCAAACCAGAGCCGTCCTTGATGGCCCCAGCGAATTATATATATACACTGACTGACAGATCAAATGCAACACCAAGAAGGAGTGGTCAGAACTTTATGCCAATTGCAGGGTAGACTGACGTCACTGAGGTATGCTCATGATGTGAAATGCGCCGCTGTGCTGCGCACGTAGCGAACGATAAATGGGACACGGCGTTGGTGAATGGCCCACTTCGTACCGTGATTTCTCAGCCGACAGTCATTGTAGAACGTGTTGTCGTGTGCCACAGGACACGTGTATAGCTAAGAATGCCAGGCCGCCGTCAACGGAGGCATTTCCAGCAGACAGACGACTTTACGAGGGGTATGGTGATCGGGCTGAGAAGGGCAGGTTGGTCGCTTCGTCAAATCGCAGCCGATACCCATAGGGATGTGTCCACGGTGCAGCGCCTGTGGCGAAGATGGTTGGCGCAGGGACATGTGGCACGTGCGAGGGGTCCAGGCGCAGCCCGAGTGACGTCAGCACGCGAGGATCGGCGCATCCGCCGCCAAGCGGTGGCAGCCCCGCACGCCACGTCAACCGCCATTCTTCAGCATGTGCAAGACACCCTGGCTGTTCCAATATCGACCAGAACAATTTCCCGTCGATTGGTTGAAGGAGGCCTGCACTCCCGGCGTCCGCTCAGAAGACTACCATTGACTCCACAGCATAGACGTGCACGCCTGGCATGGTGCCGGGCTACAGCGACTTGGATGAGGGAATGGCGGAACGTCGTGTTCTCCGATGAGTCACGCTTCTGTTCTGTCAGTGATGGTCACCGCAGACGAGTGTGGCGTCGGCGTGGAGAAAGGTCAAATCCGGCAGTAACTGTGGAGCGCCCTACCGCTAGACAACGCGGCATCATGGTTTGGGGCGCTATTGCGTATGATTCCACGTCACCTCTAGTGCGTATTCAAGGCACGTTAAATGCCCACCGCTACGTGCAGCATCTGCTGCGGCCGGTGGCACTCCCGTACCTTCAGGGGCTGCCCAATGCTCTGTTTCAGCAGGATAATGCCCGCCCACACACTGCTCGCATCTCCCAACAGACTCTACGAGGTGTACAGATGCTTCCGTGGCCAGCGTACTCTCCGGATCTCTCACCAATCGAACACGTGTGGGATCTCATTGGACGCCGTTTGCAAACTCTGCCCCAGCCTCGTACGGACGACCAACTGTGGCAAATGGTTGACAGAGAATGGAGAACCATCCCTCAGGACACCGTCCGCACTCTTATTGACTCTGTACCTCGACGTGTTTCTGCGTGCATCGCCGCTCGCGGTGGTCCTACATCCTACTGAGTCGATGCCGTGCGCATTGTGTAACCTGCATATCGGTTTGAAATAAACATCAATTATTCTTCCGTGCCGACTCTGTTTTTTCCCCAACTTTCATCCCTTTCGAACGACTCCTCCTTGGTGTTGCATTTGCTCTGTCAGTCAGTGTATAATAATTTGTTTAATGTGTGCAAGAGATAGTTACAAGTTCAATTTATTTTAAGTATTAATATGTTAATAATAATACTACTTCTGTAATATATGTGGATTAGTTACAATATTAATTTTTCTCAAGTAATAATGTTATTAGAAGAGTTATGTACATAAGAAACAGAGTCCTGTAAATATGTAAACAACATAATGAGTGAATGAATAAAAAGATTAATCCAAGATATCCCTCTCCTAGAAATGAAGGCAAAATATACAGTACAAATCTAACGATTTGTAATATTTAGTAGTATAACAGGGGTTGCCTAGCCGAGGTGGTAAAGGTGCGCTCGGTTCACTCAGTCAGACGAGAGGGTTTGACTCCCGGCCACGAAGTTGAAAATTTAGAAATGAATTTCCATTTCTGTAGATGCATATGTTCCTGAGGTTCACTGAACCTACACCAAAAATGAGTATCAAGTGAATTCTTGAGGGTAAAGAAAGCCGGGCGTAGAACTAACCACAAAATTCCCACTTAGTGCAGCCTTTGCCCTCCAGTCTTCCAAGAGCTTTCACGGCCTGTAGGGAGGAGGCAGTGCATTGTTTGTTTTGCTGTTAGTACAACACCTCTCTGTCTTGTACTTCTCTTCAAGAGCCAACTGGATTAGTGCATCCGGCACCCCTATGAGCCATCCCGTAGAGAACCACAACAGGTCTAAAGTGTAAGGGGCTGCCTGGTCAGGACTGTAAAGGAGTTCTCGCTTCACCCGAGCGGACGTGGGTTCGATTCCCTGTCAAGAAGTCTAAACATTTAGAAACTATACTCTTACTATATTCTTACTTCTAGATCTCTCACCTTCTCCGCACCTCGAATCACCGCAATATCCCCTGGCCTGATAGAGGGCGTCAAGGATGCGTTTTGGTGGTGGTGGTAGTAGTAGTAGTATTAGTAGTAGCAGCAGCAGTACCGGGTGAGTTGGCCGTGCGGTGAGGGGAGCGCAGCTGTGAGCTCGCATCCGGGAGATAGTGGGTTCGAACCCCACTGTCGGCAGCCCTGAAGATGGTCGTGGTCTCCCATTTTCACATGAGGCGAATGCTGGGGCTGTACCTTATTAAGGCCAGGGCCGATTCCTTCCCATTCCTGTCAAATCGTCGCCATAAGACCTATCTGTGTCGGTGCGACGTAAAGCCAATAGCAAAAAAGTAGTAGCAGTAATAGAAGTAGTAGCAGTAGTAGTAGTAGTTCCAGAAAGGCACATGGCCCTAAGGAACGCTCAGCTGGCACCAAAAATGAGTGCCCAGGTAATTCCTATGGGCAAAGGCGACCGAAAACCGAGCTAGCTACCTTATCCTTCTGAGTGAGAAGAAGAATAGTACACATCTTCGAAGGGCATTCATGGCCTGTACGGAAATGACTTTGCTTAGCAGTTTTCCTTTATTACGGGCTCCTCAGCACTGGATAAAGATGCTGAAGTTTTCAGCTACGATAGGACGAAAATGGGCCAGGAAAGGGAAGGAAGGGGACATTGCATTAATTAAGATATAGCTTGGTAAGAAAATGGGAAAGTACGGAGCACTACCTTCACGGCAGCCGATGTGAGGTTCCACTCCGCGAGCCTACATCTACTATCCGCGAAACTTTCGGTGACACTTCGTTTTACGGGGGTGAGGAGTAAGGAGGGAGCTACAACGGTTCCGGTAATACTGTCAACTGAATGGAAATGAAATCTGAATTGAATCGATAGTATGATCGATCGATATGAATTTTCTAAACCGTCGTTAACGCGTAAGAGTTCTAGGTTGTTCCTGTGATGTACTTTGATTTTCCTCGCTCATGTTAGTAGTGTAGCACGAGGCATTCAGAAACAATCCGTGCCGAATCAGCACTGAGTCAGCAATTTCCCACGAGGACATTGACCCCCTGGCAAGGTCAATGACACCTAGCATACATATATATACTGTCCCCGCCGAGTTTTGCATAAAAGAGCAAGCCTAACCTCACAGTCGCCATCTTGGAGGGGCCTAACCTCACTTTTACGGCCAGATGCCCTTCCCGAAGCGGATTTTGGTAACAGAGCAAGCCTAACCTCACAGTCGCCATCTTGAAGTGGCCTAACCTCACATTTACGGCCAGATAACCCTTCCCGATGGCAACATTCGCCATCTTGGAGGTGCCTAACCTCACTTTTACGGTTAGATGCCCTTCCCGACGCCATCTTGTGAAGTGGGGCAATGGGGATTCGCGGATTTTGCCGACACCATCGTGAGTAGTAGTGCAATGGGGATACGCATAAGAGAGCGTGTCTAACCTCATAGAGGGGCTAAACTACACAAGACTTCGTTTTACGGTCAGATGCCCTTCCCGACGCCATTTGGAGGGCCCTAACTACACAGGGCACACTTTTACGGTCAGATGACTACCCCGTCGCTACTTTGATTCTCCCACTAGAGGGGGCACACTTCGCCTAACCTAATTTCTACGACCAGATTCCCTTCCGACGTCAGCTTGGAGGGGCCTATATACACAGCGCCCAGTTTTACGGTCAGATGCCCTTCCCGACGTCATCTTGGAGGTGCCTAACTACACAGTCGCTATCTTGGGCCCAGTTTATGGTCAGATGCCCTTCCCGTCACCATTTTAGAGAGGCCTAACTACACCGCCGCCATCCTGGCCGGGTTTTACGGTCAGATCCCGTACTCGTCGCCACTTTGGAGGGGCCAAACTACACCGGGCCCAGTTTTACGGACAGATGATCTTCCCGTTGCCATTTTGGAGGGTCATAACTACACAGTCGCCAACTTCAACTCAGTTTTACGGTCAGATGCCCTTCTCTCCTCACATTCACTGTGCTCTTTCCACAAGATGAGCGCAGCATGTGACATATGTATGATGATCATGTTAACACTGACATTCAATGACTTTAAACGTATGTGTGCTACATGTTGGTTATCACACCGTCACAGCTTTTTAGTTATAGTTAAAGAAAGTGATATTCAGTATGGACGATATTGCAAGGGTTTTGATCTTTATATATGCATCAACACAGAGTAACAGTCACTACTTTATCAAAAACCACCATCATGTCAACAAAGAGATTACAAAACATATAATCCGTGCTCGAAACAATATTCTACGGAGGTTTAAAGAGCTTAAACATATTCAAGCAGACACTGAGTTATTTTTGAAAACGCAACTAGGCACACCACTGAAAGAAATGTTTAATTCTACTTCATTGCCCCAGTCTACTACAAGATTTTTCTTATGTCAACATGATGTGATAAATAGAAGCATGAAGAAGAAAAGCATAAAGAAGAAGAGAACCACGAACAAGAGCATAAAGAAGAAGAGAAGCGGGATGAGGGAGAGGAGAAGCAGGATAGGGAAGAAGAAAAGAATGAGGAAGAAGAGGGTGAGGAGGAAGAACTTAACGATACTTCACCATCTAAGCGTGTTAAGTTTTAACTACCGTGTTGTTGCTGAAACACCTCCTTCTTTGTCTGAGGTTATGATCATGCCAGAGTGTCATAATCAGTTTAAAACATTTATTCGAAATACCTATGGATCTCTCTTTACTTCTTATATAAAACTCTTTACAGGAAAAACTGACACAAACTAAGGTATTCGCTATGAAGACGACAGTTTCTGGATAGGTTATGCAAATGTTAATATTAATAGCAACAGACTCATCGTAAACCTACTAAAGGTCTCTTAGAACTTCTTTTCTCACGAATACGTGACAAGGATATAATTTTACAAGATGATCTTAAAAAATATACAGCAATATATCTTGCAACTGACGCAACACGACGTAATTACAAGAGGACAGAAGCTGTAAATTCAAATAAGAGTTACAAGCGTCGAGAGTTTATTTCCAAGCTGTTTCCTTCACATCAACCAACTGCACGTGGTCTTAACGATATCGACAAGCCTTTGTTGCCGTTTGTAGACATAATATACTGGAATGACCCTAACTTACTCGTTGAACGATTACAACTTCTAAGAACTTCGCAAGATGCTGGTCACACAGGTGGCAAATTAGAAATTCTAGAAATAGAGAGAGAATTACGGCATGCGGGTATCATTCAGTAATGGTTCGTCAAGATAAGACCTCAACTGTAAAGATAAGCATCGCACACAAGTTACATAAACCAGCACGTCAAACATACTGTCGCAGACGCTTTATCACTCGCTGAAAAGACGACCTCTGGCAAGCAGACTTAGTAGAAATGATTCCATATGCCTCTAGAAATAAGGGGAATAAGCATCCACTTACTGTCATCGATGTGTACTCTAAGTTTGCTTTTGCACAACCTATGCGTTCTAAGACAGCAGCTCAAGTCAAAGACCCATTTAAACATATTGTTGAACAATCGAAACGCTGCCCAAGGCTTCTTCAAACCGATCGAAGTAAACAGTTTTAAAACAAGGATTTTTCTTCTTACCTCAAGTTACTTGGCATTCATCACTACTCTACATATAGCAATCTCAAGGCAAGTGTTGTAGAACGCTTTAATCGTACATTCAAAACAATGAAGTGGCAAGAATTTACAGATCAAGGATCTTATCAATAGATTGAACGGCTACCAAGGCTTGTGTCTACCTACAACGATACACCTCATCGCACTATCGGCACAAATCCACGTCTTATTACAAAGAATACATTATGCTTAGATGCTATTCATCTTGTAATAAAAACGGCTGATCCAAGCCGCCATCGCTTTAAAAAAGGTTATATCGTTCGCATTAGCAAACACAAGTCTATCTTTACAAAAAAGATACACCCCTAACTGGAGCACAGAAATGTTTCAAATCAGGAGTGTTAAACTTACTAATCCAGTTACGTCTTTAATTCGCTATCTCACAGGACAGCCTATTGAAGGAGGATTCTACATGGAAGAACTGCAGAAAAAAAAATCCTGATCACTACTTAATCGAACATGTTATTCGTCGTTGTGGAAATAAGCTGTATGTCAAATAGCTTGGTTTTAATAACAACTTAAATTCATGGATTGATAAAGAGGATGTACTTTAAATCTTGAGGTTTTTACTCTCGAACGTCTACCTCTCTTTCTTCTACGGCATAAGAAAAGATTAAACTTGCAAGTCAACATTATTACTACTAGTTAATTTTGGACATTCTGTAGGGGTAGGATTAATATTTTAAAAATCAAACAACATCAGCCTTACGTTTTAAAAATCATATTTATTTTAGTAAATTGTACCAGGAACTGTTCCAGTCCTGTTTATTGTTTTGTAATTTCCGGAATATATGAAAAAGGGACGGCGATAATATGTATTCGTATGCCCGACATCTTGTGCGAGCGCGGTACGAAGCTCCTCGTGGCGAGCTGGACACGTCACGAGCAATGAACCTGCGGGGGACGTCACTGCCACATGTTGTACACCTCTCTTTCGAATGTACTGGAAGGAAAATTTCTAACTTTTTAGCTTTTTTAAATTTCGTGTGGCTATTTCTAGCCGAGTGCAGCCCTCGTCAGGCAGACCCTCCGATGAGGGTGGGCGGCATCTGCCATGTCTAGGTAACTGCGTGTTATTGTGGTGGAGGATAGTGTTATGTGTGGTGTGTGAGTTGCAGGGATGTTGGGGACGGCACAAACACCCAGCCCCCGGGCCGTTGAAATCAACCAATGTAGGTTAAAATCTCCGACCCGGCCGGGAATCGAACCCGGGACCCTCTGAACCGAAGGCCAGTACGCTGACCATTCACCCAACGAGTCGGACACCTTTTAGCTGATAAAGATACAGAAATGAAACATACATCATCGTGTAGCTCATGTTCTGCACGTAAACATATGTCAATTTCAATAAAATCCTTCACGGCATTCAAGAGATATAAGCCATAAAGGAATCACACTTCCCCCAGTGACGTGGCAAGCAACCTTTGGTCGTAAGGAATATAAACAGCGGACCAGACCGCAGCAATTCAGTTCGCATTCTTCACAGCTGGCTCGCATGTCATGCTGCACGCGACGAGTCGAACTCAGTGTTCGTTCCGCCGGTACATCGCAATACTTATATAACTTCGACCGCAAGTTGACACATAATTTCTGTGAATACCAGTAAGTAACTTATAAATTTAATGTTGGACTTGCAATTTGTCAGACATTCAAACTTAGGAAATTAACGTGTGTATAACATCAAAGTCATAAGAATTATAATATTTCACCAATATTTGAACTTGATAAATATCTCAATTTTCGTGTGGATAACTATAACAAACTAGAAGTTGGCACTACTAGTTTAAATTTTAATGATCTTGGACTGTTTCAACTCCGAATATCGTGAGTGTAGGTTGCAACACATTGACTATTTTGAGTATTATCAGAGCCTAGAACACTTTAATTTGTGCCGAAAGACTGTTCGCGTATCGTCATAACAGAATGTACCATTTGAAACAACCCGTGTGGACAGGCTGTATAATGAACTTCGTAATTCAGTGATATTGTGAAGTATAGGACTCATACATGAATACTTGTAGAACTGTGATAGTGGGAAGGAAAATTACGAGGTATTACGAGAGAGAGCCATTTATTTATTTCTTTGCTGTGAAAGTGAGCCATCACAAACTGTGCTTCGAGTGATAGTTATTTTTGACAATACGAACAGTGTGCAGTAAGGGTCAAGATGAACTATGCATGGAAGTGTTTTTTCTCTTTTTTTAACTGTCGTAATTTACGATAATAGACAGTGCTTCGACGTATTTCTCCTCCAGTGAATGGTGATTATTTATGAGATAGTGATAATCAGTTCTAACAGTGCAAAATCATATGGTGCACATTTCAACCTAGTCAGTTGTACTTTCTCGTGTAAAAGCCACTCTTTTAGTAAGAGAAATCCTGACTCTAGACGACGGATATCGACGGAGAACGACGGAGATCGACGGAGATCGACGTAGATCGACGGAGATTTGATGCAGATCAACATGGACTTGGTACTACGAGCGACAGTTCCAGGGACGTGGTTACTATGGAACATCGTGGTGTTTGCTGATAGCCGAGTTCCAGATTGCTGCTTGCAGAGCAGTATTCAACTGTTCGAGTTCAACAAGAAGGCGCATGTCAGGTGATATCAGTGCTTTTTTCCATTTAAAAATATAATTCTGACTTTGAACAGAACTTTTATAAACAGTGTAATTACTGACAAAGAACATTAAAAGCTCACTTATTTAATATTTCATAAGCTTGGAAAATTAACGCTTTACAACACTTAAAGTAAAGACAGACCTTCAAATAATTGTGAGTTCTCGTAATGTCGTATATTTTCATTTATTAGAACATTAAAATATCGATTGAGTGTTTCATTCATAGTGGAAGTGTATCATACACTCTCAGTTTACAATATTTACGTAACGTGTACGATAAGTTACAAAACAAATGGGACAATACTCAGGACTTTATAGTAGAAGATCAGATTTAATTTCAAGTGTTTCATATTTGCGTTAATGTGTTTACAAGAAGGAATTACCAAATTTACTCTATTTAATTTATGTAGAAAGCGTAATCTGAAATCGCAAGTGCTAATAGAAAAGACTTTAGGATTTCTTATTTACTTACAACATGCTTTATTATTAATTTATGCCATGAAAGTTATGATGGACACAACTGATTGAGAAAGACATTATTCAGTTGAATTTTACTTGATCAACTTGATTTTTCGATGTTCTGTTGTTGAAATTGGGATGTATTTTCTAGTAAATGTCTATGATTCGGCGATATAATAGGGTGACCTTCCAGATATTGAATAAAGGAAGGAAAGAAATGATATTAATTATTTCGCCTTGTGATCCTCCCCCTCTGTACCATCTCCTACGGATTAGGCACCCCTCAGAAAGACCTCATGCTCTTGAAATCAACTTTTCCTGGTACAATATATACATTTTTCTTTCTTCGAGTAAATCTGTTCTGTCCTTACTTACATAGATTATTTCTACTGTCTTCGCTGTTTAATGCCACCAACCAGTAACAGTTTTCCTTTTATTGCACCGGCAAGGACAAGTGCTGCTATCTTCTCAGCAACTGTAGCATTCGGTGACGACACACGCTGCATAGCTTTACGATACAGATTTTCATTAGCTACACGTCTTAGTTCAGGATTGTTTTGACGATAAACAATGTCATGCTCTTTGCAGGCAGCATCTAACATATTAATACCGGGATCATCACGTGCCAAGCGGACGTCAAGTCGAGTCATAAGGCCACAGCACTGGTAACTAGGTAGATGAAACTCAAAAGGAAGAAGATCAACCACCTTATTGGTTCCTCACCTTCCTCCCAGCACGTTTCTTCACCTTTTTCTGCGACAACTTGCTTACTATTTTCGCAGCCATGATAATTGTTTATAAGCGAAGACAACTAGTTAGGTTTAGGTCCCTAATACAGTTTAATAAGTTGACTATGCTTCAATCACTACTGATCTGCATTTAGGGCAGTCGACCAGGTGGCAAAATCCCTATCTGTTGTTTTCCTAGCCTTTTCTTGAATAACTGCAAAATAATAGCAAATTTTTGAACATATCCCTTGGTAACTAATTCCAATCCCTAACTCCCGTTAATATAAACGAATATTCGCCCCACTCTGTCCTCTTGAATCTAACTTTATATTCATATTGTGATCTTCCCTACTTTTAAAGACACCACTCAAATTTATTCGTCTACTGATGTTATCCCACGCCACCCCTCAACGGACAACTTGGAACATACGACTTAGTCGAGCAGCTCGTCTCCTTTCTCCCAAGTCGTCCCAGCCCAAACTTTGCAACATTTTAGTAACGCTACTCTTTTGTCGGAAACCGCCCAGAACAAATGGAGCTGCTTTTCTTTGGACTTTTTCCAGTTCTTGAATCAAGTAATCCTGGTAAGGTTCCCATACACTGGAACCATACTCTAGTTGGGGTCTTAGCAGAGGCTTATATGCCCTTTCCTTTACATCCTTACTACAACTCCAAAATACCATCTTAACCATGTGCAGAGATCTGTACCCTTTATTTACAATCATGTTTAAGTGATGACCACAATTAACAGCTTTCCTGATATTAAAACCTAGGTATTTTTTGCTAGTTGTTCTACGTCGCACCGACACACATAGGTCTTTTGGCGACGATGGGATAGGAAAGGGCTAGGAGTGGGAAGGAAGGGACCGTGGCCTTAATTAATGTACATCCCCAGCATTTGCCTGGTGTGAAAATGGGAAACCGCGGAAAACCATTTTCAGGGCTGCCGACAGTGGGGTTCGAACTCACTATCTCCCGAATACTGGACACTGTCCGCACTTAAGCGACTGTAGCTATCGAGCTCGGTACCTAGGTATTTACAATGATCCCCAAAGGAAACTTTCACCCCATCAACGCAGTACTTAAAAGTGATAGGACTTTTCTTATTTGTGAAACTCACAACCTGACTTTTAACCCCATTTATCATCATAAAATTGCCTACTGTCCCTCTCACGTCATTATCGAGGTCTTTTTGCAGTTGCTCACAAACTTGTAACGTATTTATTACTCTGTACAGAATAACATCATCTGCAAAAAGCCTTATCTCTGATTACACTTCTTTACACATATCATTGATATATACAACCTGTGTCTAAAAAGTTCTCATAAAATAAAAACAACGTAAGTTGCACACTAAACTCCTTTACTGGCCTTCAAAGTAATCTCCGTTAGCTACGACGCACTTTTGACAGCGACTGTAGAGCTGCTGGAAACTGGCAGCAAGCGCTTTTTCTGGAATCTCCCGGAGAACCATTGTCACGCGTTGTTGGATACCTGCTACACTGTCGAACCGGTGGCGTTTCAGGCCTAATTTAAGATGGAGGAACAAAAAACCTGCAGGCGCTAAATCCACAGAATACGAAGGGTGTGGAAGAACAGTCACCTGGCGTTCAGCGAGAAACTAGGTCACGCGGATGGCGGTGTGCGGACGGGGATTGTCGTAAAGGGGCGTCCACTGTCCACTTCGGTACAGTTCAGGCCGAACCCGTGGAATGCGTTGCAGTAGCCGTTTCAAAACTCCCTCGTAGAATTCTGTGTTGACAGTTGTACCCTGGGGTACAAATTCATGATGAATGACGCGATTGCTGTCGAAAAAGGCTATCAGCAGTGTCTTAATCTTGGACTTTGTGCACCCGACTTTTCTTGGGAGGCAGAGAAGACGATGAAAACCACCTGGTCTCCGGATCATACTAGTAGTACCACGACCCGTCTCCTGTAATGATGGTTTTCAACACATCCGAATTTTGGTCACAAACGTCAACGTTTCCATCTGAGTTTGCTTCTCCTCGTCTGTCAGCTTGTGCGGTACAAACAGGGCAAAAATCTTCCGCTTTTTCAAATGTTCGTGAACAATGGTCCTTACATTGTTCTTGCCTACACCCACTTCATCTGCTATCATTCCTAAGGACACTCGCCGATCATTCGCAAGCATCTGTCGAAATCGTTCGATGTTGTCTGGAGGTGTGCTTGTGGTTGGTCGACCCGAACGCGCCTCGTCCACAACACTTTCCTTTCCATCTCGAAAGCGTTTAAACCAGTCAAAAACGCACATTTTACTCACTGCATGAGCGTGGTAAACTTGCACTAACACTGCGTGTGTTTCCGTTGACGTTTTGCATCGGTGGAAGCAAAACTTCATGTTAACGCGTTGCTCCGTTTTGCACTCCATTGTGCAATAACACGAGTCCTCACACTGACTCCGTGCGATGTGTTGCAGCGTTTAACTCCGTTTAAAAGTGTTGAGTTGACCAATAGGGGGCACTTGGTGTCATGTCTCGCAATGCGTATGCGCGAGCGCATCGTCCGAACTAGCACGGTGAACAAACTAGGTGACTAATCATCGAACATTTCAGACATATGCTGTATTAGAAAACATAAACGTCCAATAATACTGCCTTGAGGAATTCCCCTTTTAATTATTGCAGGGACAGATAAAGCCCCGCCTACACTAATACTCTGAGTTCTATTTTCTAGAAACAGAGCCACCCATTCAGTCATTCTTTTGTCAAGTCCAATTGCACTCATTTTCGCCAGTAGTCTCCTATGATCTACCCTATCAAATGCCTTAGATAGGTCAAACGCGATACCGTCCAACTGACCTCCTGAATACAGGATATCTGCTCTATCTTCCTCGAATCCTTCCAATTGAGCTTCAGTGGAATAAACTTTCCTAAACCCAAACCGCCTTCTATCAAACCAGTTATTAATTTAGCAAACACGTCTTATATAATCAGAAAGAATGCTTTCCCAAAGCTAACATGCAATGCATGTCAAACTAACTGGCTCGTAATTTTCAGCTTGATGTCCATCACCTTTTCCTTTATACACAGAGGCTACTATAGCAACTCTCCATTCATTTGGTATAGTTCCTTCATGCAAACAATAATCGAATAAATACTTAAGATATTGTACTATATCCCAACACATTGTCTATAGTATATCCCCAGAAACCTTATCAATTCCGGCTGCATTTCCTAGTTTTCACATTTTGTATCTTACTGTAAATGTCATTGTTGTCATAGTAAAAGTTAATACTTCCTTAGTATTAGTCACCTCCTCTATCTGGACATTATCCTTGTAACCAAGAATCTTTACATACTGCTGACTGAATACTTCTGCTTTTTGAAGATCCTCGCATACACACTCCCCTTTTTCATTAATGATTCCAGAAATATCCTTCTTGGAACCTGTTTCTGCCTTGAAGTACCTATACATAATTTCCCATTTTCACTAAAATTTGTATGGCCGCCAATTATGCTTGCCATCATGTTATCCTTAGCTGACTTCCTTGCTAGATTCAATTTCCTAGTAAGTTCCTTCAATTTCTCCTTACTTCCACAGCCATTTCTAACTCTATTTCTTGCCAGCCTGCACCTACTTCTTAGTCGCTTTACTTCTCTGTAATAATATAGTGGATCTTTACCATTCCTTACCACCTTTAAAGGTACAAACCTATTTTCACATTCCTCAACAATTGCTTTAAACCCATCCCAGAGTCTGTTTATATTTTTATTTACCGTTTTCCACCGATCATAGTCACTGATTAAAAACTCCCTCATGCGTGTTTTATGACCCATATGGTACTGCCTAATAGTCCTAATTTTAATATCTTCCTTTCTTTCACATTTATATTTAACTACCACAGAAACAGCTTCGTGATCATTAATAACATCTATTACTTCGGTTTCTCTACAGAGCTCATCTTGTTTTACCAGCACCACATCCAGTATATTCCCCCTTCTAGTTGGTTCCATCACTTTCTGAACCAGATGCCCTTCCCATATTAACTTATTTTTCATTTGTTGGTAGTGTTTCTCGTCGTTCGCATTACCTTCCCAATTGACATTTGGTAAATTGAGATCACCCGCTACGATCACGCTCCTTTCCTTATCGTTTCCCACATAGCTGATTATCTTATCAAATAATCCTGAATCACCATCTGCGCTACCCTTTCCTAGTCTGTACACTCCAAAGACATCAAGTTGCCTATTATCTTTAGAAATGAGCCTTGCCCCTAGAATTTCGTGCTTGTCATCTTTAACTTCTTCGTAGCTTACAAATTATTCTTTCACGAGAATGCATACTCCCCCTCCTACCATTCCTATCCTATCTCTACTATACACCCTCCAATTCCCTGAGAAAATTTCTGCATCCATTATATCATTTCTCAGCCATGATTCAACTCCCATTACAATATCTGGTAAGTATATATATCTATTAAATTACTTAATTCTATTCCTTTCTTCACAATACGTCTACAGTTGAGCACTAACATTTTTATGTCATCTCTACTTGATTTCCAGTTCCCTGTTCCCTTAACACTGCTCCCTAGACCACCCCGTTCCCCTGAATGTATCTTCCTATAACCATTCTAAACAAATTTCCTAACATATCTAACGATGGAATCCCCCATGACATGTACGACACTATTTCACTGAAGGTTTCCTAGCTAAACTCACATGTTCATGATGTAAACTACACGTTAGAAGCTCTGACAAAACAGTATCTTGTTTCCACTCACGAGGCACCTTATACCAGATCTTTTTTACAGTATTCGCAGCTACATTGACAAAAAATGCCTTTGGTAATGCATTCAACTCTTCTTCAGTAAATGTGTTAATTTCTTTTTGCAAGCATAAAGCTTTACGATTGGATTGTCAACTGCCTTACACTTTGTATCAGATAGAAATGACATGATTTCTTTACTCTACAAATGTTTCTTTCACACTGGCGTCATTTCGACACTGCAATTTACATATGTTGTTCACCTCCCGGCATGCACTGCAATACAACCAATCAATGAGCATGCACACATGGCGTACAGACTCTTTATTTGTTTCTCCACTGTGCTCCTTTTGAAGAATTTTAAAGGATGGACATCCTAATTCATGCATGTCGATAATTTCACGCGTTGTTGGTAGGTACTCATACCACCATTCCTTCTTCTCACAACCCTTTAAAAAACAAGATCTGCTCTTGACAATTGAGCGTTCATGATCATAGAAAGCGATAAGGTATTCCTTTTTCTTCCCACTGCAGACCTAAATGTTTCTATACATTGTGTCTGCTTTTTGTCTTCATCTGTTTGCAAACAATAAGGGGAAGGTGGGCTAAATACTAAACTGACGAGTTTTTGCGCACACAACACAGTGCAATACAACACAGCCAAGTCCTTCAACACAAATTTGTTGCCGTTCCCTTTAAAGCCTTGTACATCAACTATTAATGTTCTTGTCATGATGGAATAAAGCACTCTACTCACTGTCACTGTACGTCAGAGACTAAAGAAAGACTCACACTTTACCATCTATAAAGGCTTGAGTCTACTAGCGAGTAACCTTGATAACGAACAATTCTAAACTTGCATAACAATGTCGACGTAAAGGCTGCATTTTAAAACGGACTTTTCAAATCGCCCGCGCTTATTACGTCACAGCTCAGTCACTACTCCACGTGGGGCTAGGCCAGATGAGGAGGAGGAGGGAAGGACATCTGACCGTAAAAGAGGCGCAAGACGGCGCCTGTGTAGTTAGGCAATCCAAAATAACATCTGTAAGGAGGGAAGGGCATCTGTCCGTAAAATTGGGCCAAAAAATGCGACTGTGCTGTTAGGCCCCTGCAAAAAGGCGACGGGAAGGGCATCCTTCCGTAAAACTGGATCCAAGATGGCTACAGTGAAGTTAGGCCCCTCCAAAATGTCGTCTGTGAGGAAAGAAGGGCATCTGACCGTAAAACTGAGCCGAAGATGGCTACCGTGTAGTTATGCCTCTCCAAAATGGCGTCGGTAAGGGCATCTGTCCGCAAAACTGGGCCCTGTGTAGTTAGACCCATCCAAATTGGCGACGAGAATAGTCTCTGACCGTCAAACTGAGCCAAAATGACGGCGGTGTAGCTAGGCCCCTCCAAAGATGGTGACGGGAAGGGCATCTAACCGTAAAACTTGTCCCTGTGTAGTTAGGCCCTTCCAAGATGTCGTCGGTAAGGGCATCGGGCCGTAAAACTAGGCTAGGCCATATGTGCCCCTGTGGTGGGAGAATCAAAATGGCGACGGAAAGTCGTCTGATCGTAAAACTGTGCCCTGTGTAGTTAGGCCCCTCCAAAATGGCTCCGGGAAGGGTATCTGGTGGGAGAATCGAAATAGCGACGGGGTGGTCATCTGACCGTAAAACTAGGTCCTGTGTAGTTAGGCCCCCATGAAGTTAAGCACGCTCACTTATGCGAATCCCCATTGCCCTACTACTCAAGATGGCGTCAGCAAAATCCGCGAATCCCCATTGCCCTACTACTCTAGATGGCGTCGGCAAAATCCGCGAATGTCTATTTCCCTACTACACAAGATGGTTTCGGAAAGGGCATCTGACCGTAAAAGTGAGGTTATGCCCCTCCACGAGGTCAGGCTTGCTCTCTTACGTGAATCCACTTTGCTCTACTCCTCAAGATGGCGTTGCTAAAATCCCCATTGCCCTACTACTCAAGATGGCATCGGGAAAGGCATCTAGCCGTAAAAGTGATGTTAGGCCCCTCCAAGATTGCGACTGTGATGTTAGGCTTCCTCACTAATGCAAATTCGCGTCGGGAAGGGCATCTGGCCGTAGAAGTGAGTTTAGTAAGGTTAGGCTTTCTCTCTCATGCAAAATCCGGTGGGTACAGTATGTATGTATGTTAGGGGTCAATGACCTTGCCAGGGTTGAATGACATCGTGGAAAAATGCTGACTCAGCCCTTATTCAGCACCCATTGTTTCTGAATCCCCCTTGCTACACTACTCATTTTCAAGCTTAACCTATATTTCGACTTTGTTAAGTAAATAACAGTACTTAAAGTGTTGCAATTATACCGCCAGATGTCTCAAGGCGTTGCATAATTGATTCATACTTTTTGTGTCAGAGGTTGCCAATACGAATCTCGAAGGTAACCGAGGTCTACTGATTCATCACTAGGGAGCCGAAGTATCACAATAAGTTTGGCGGACAATACGTGACCCGTACAGCGCAGTAAATTCGCTTGGTGCCCGACAGAGTTCTCCGATTGAATCATTGATAGCCTTTCTTTAAATCCTGTCTGATCTTGACTGTATCTTCTGATTCATGTTGTGGGAATGGAAAACTAGTACAATTAAATTCAGATTGACAATAAAACTTAACCTTTCTACAATCGTAAAAAATAATCATAGTAATTTCGTGTGGGTATTTCTAGCCGAGTGCAGCCCTTGTAAGGCAGACCCTCCGTTGAGGGTGGGCGGCATCTGCCGTGTGTATTTAACTGCGTGTTATTGTGGTGAACGATAGTGCTATGTGTGGTGTGCGAGTTGCAGGGATGTTAGGAACAGCACAAACACCCAGACCCCGGGCCATTGGAATTAACCAATGAATGTTAAAATCCCCGACCCGACCTGGAATCGAACCCGGGACCCTCTGAACCGAAGGCCAGTACGCTGACCATTCAGCCAACAAGTCGGACATCGCAAAAAATGAAAAGTAAGCACAGAGAACTTTCGGGAAAATGTAGGGCTAAGCACGAGAAAATGGAATTTATATCAAGTGGAAAACTGCAGACCTTAACAGTCTAACGGACTGATTGAATGATATCATACGCAAGAGAAGCTTGAAGTACAATGGACATACCTACAGAATGGACAACTTCTTCTTTCTTCTTTTCCTACCGCTTTTCCCATACGTGTGGGGTCGCGGGTGCAAACTGGGTGGCACCTGTGGATTTGGCCCTGTTTTACGGTCGGATGTCCTTCCTGTCGCCAACCCTATATGGAAGGATGTAATCACTATTATAGTTGGTAGTGTAGTGTGTTGTGCGAATATGAAGAGGAGCGTCTTGAGACGGACACAAATACCCAGTCCACGCGCCAGAAGAATTAATCAGAATCAATTAAAATCCCCGACCTGACCGGGAATCGAACTTGGGACCCTCTGAACCGAAGGCCAGTACGCTGACCATTCAGCCAACGAGTCGGACGCAGAATGGACAACAACAGGCTCAACAAAAGATTAATAAATATAATAAATTCACAGAATGCCAAGTTAAACGCGTCAGAAGAAGCCAAGGATGAACTATAAGAAATGAACACTACAGGAAACATTACAAGACATAGCGGAGCCTTTGGAACATTAGAAATTAAGCACAAATTTACGGAGTAACATCTACAGAAGGTAGTAAGAAATGGCGAGAACACAAGAAACAACATAGCGAATTCATGAAGAAATTTTGGAGTATGAGAGGGCGAAAGCCAACGAACACCAAGTTCTAAGATGCTCTTTGAATGGGCAAAACGAGTAATAATAATAATAATAATAATAATAATAATAATAATAATAATAATAATAATAATAATAATAATAATAATAATAATAATACATCAAAATAAACAATAACACGCTATGGACTATTTCTGAAGTTTCACTCCCTTCGAGAAAAATCCATTAGTGTAACAATTTCAATCAGATGTGAGGAAAAGATTTTTAAATTTGCATACGACAAAGCGATATTATTGTGCAAGACTGGTTTAAATAATGCATACTATATGTCTAATAAAGTATTCTATATCTGATTCAAACTGCCGAGGCAGTTCATAGAACAACATCTAGTTTGTAAATAAATTAATGCAATAGGTCATTTAAAATCCATTACTTTCAATCTCCTAGATTAAGGAATTGATAATGGATGGTCTTCGCTCTTGTTTGCACAATGAAGAGGAAGAACAAACTACTCTTTTAAAATACAAAGGAAAAAAGAACGGAAAGAAGAGCTTAATTTACCAGGCCAAGCACGAGGATTAAATTCTAATGGCAGTCTCACTTCGTAGTTAAAACGGCATTCTGTATTTCTCATCGTTCTGAAAATGAAAACCTACAACCTGTTTTCCAGTCTTTGACCGGGTCAGGGATGTAATGAATGAAACATATATAGGGTGTTAGTACAATGGGGTCGCCACTCCCAAGGTGATTTATTAATGAGTGATAAATGCTATGAAATGATAATGGAGAGTGTTGCTGGAATGAAAGATGACAGGGAAAACCGGAGTGCCCGGAGAAAATCCTGTCCCGCCCCCGCTTTGTCCAGCACAAATCTCACATGGAGTGACCGGATTTGAACCACGGTATCCAGCGGTGAGAGGCCGACGCGCTGCCGTCTGAGCCACGGAGGCTCCTTCTCATCGTTCTATGCACGCTTATTCCTCGAACTCTTGGTTTCAGTGATCCTCAGCGTCGCGTGCTACACTATCTACCTCGCATGATACAAGTCGACTTCAATTATCATCAACACGAAGTCAGATGTTATGGAAATATGGAGTAGTTGTCGACATTGTAATTCCCATATTGCCATCCAAAACGAACCTAACATCATCATCATCATCTGTTTACCCTCCAGGGTCGGCTTTTCCCCTCGGACACAGCGAGGGATCCCACCTCTACCGCCTCAAGGGCAGTGTCCTGGAGCTTCAGACTCTTGGTCGGGGATACAACTGGGGAGAATGACCAGTACCTCGCCCAGGCGGCCTCACCTGCTATGCTGAACAGGGGCCTTGTGGAGGGATGGGAAGATTGGAAGGGATAGGCAAGGAGGAGGGAAGGAAGCGGCCGTGGCCTTAAGTTAGGTACCATCCCGGCATTCGCCTGGAGGAGAAGTGGGAAACCACGGAAAACCACTTCCAGGATGGCTGAGGTGGGAATCGAACCCACCTCTACTCAGTTGACCTCCCGAGGCTGAGTGGACCCCGTTCCAGCCCTCGTACCACTTTTCAAATTTCGTGGCAGAGCCGGGAATCGAACCCGGACCTCCGGGGGTGGCAGCTAATCACGCTAACCACTACACCACAGAGGCGGACACGAACCTAACATAAATTTTTAAATTCAGTACGTTTCTCACAGTCTATAACTATGTAAAGGTAGTATATTCATATATTTTCAGTACAGATTGTTATGTCTTTTAGAGATAAATCTTCAAAACTTTATTAGTAATATATCCCAACGAATCTTTGGTTACAGTGAATATTGTGGCATTTTCTGTTCTATATTACGTATTGGTAAGAAGTCAAATTTCAGTACAGAGACTAAGAAATGTTCGCTAAGTTTCACTTTGGTTCTTCAATTCTTCAGAAGCAATTCCACGATCCCTACAGCAAACACTTCCAATCCTATTACCTTGTCTTGCCAGTAAAATCATTCTCAAAAATTTATTCACCGGATCCATTGCTAACTTGGCCATTATCTTTTCATTACGAAAACTTCCTTCCAGTAATCCCCATCCGCTCACAAAGAAAATAAGTAATTTTTCCTTCAATCTTCAACTCAGTTACCTCCAGTTCGTGAATTTGGATATAATCCATATGTTGTTACTTCCACCGAGCTGCAGTCGCTCAAGTGTGGCCAGTATCCAGTATTCGGGAGATAGTGGGTTCGAACCCCACTGTCAGCAGCTCTGAAGAGGGCTTTCCGTGGTTTTCCATTTTCACACCAGGCTAAATGCTGGGACTGTACCTTAATTAAGGCCACGGCCGCTTCCTTCCTACTCCTAACACTATCCCGCCCCATCGTCGCCACAAGACCTATCTGTGTCGGTGCGACGTAAATCAACTGGTTTCCTTTTTCTTCCATACATCAAATTATATATCAATACTAAACAATGCGGGGATAATGTTCCAAGAAGATCGTTACTTCATGAAAAATATTGTGAAGTTAAGATAATGGCTCAAAAGCATTTTAATGTGAAACAACACTGTGTTACCGGTAAGCATCGAAAGTGTTTAACAAGATTTTCCGCTGCAGGGAACAGGCAGCATCTACTTTTTGAGGGAGCTTCTTCAAATACGGTTTCGTTATATAACACTTCGGAATTTTGTAAAGAACTCTGAATGATGGTTACTTCCAATGCCCCTATTAAAATATGAATAGTACCAGCTTCAGATGCTTTAGAGAAGTACATTTGTCAGCAAATTCGCAATAAATGAACATTTAGTATTTGGTCTGAAGATGTGTTAAAGAAGATAAGATCTGCAGTTCTCGGCGATAAGATATGGGTTTTGGTGGCCGAAACAATCGACGTAATTGGGTGATACGTGCAACGAAAGAAGACCGCCCTGGTGAAGTGTTTCTGTTAACATGTGAAATTCTGGAGGAAGTAATCATTCCGCTATTGCAGCATTGTTTGATGATGTTATGAAGCTGTTCAAACAATTAACTTCGTCGTTCATATGTTCGCATAGCCGTCAAAGCATTTTTCTGAGCACCATATTTATAACTTTTATACTACCCTACTCTAATAATTTGCACTTATTTATTTGAAGAATTTTGATAGAAAGTGCAAGCTTTATTATTCTCAGATTTTGTATGCATTGTAAAGTGATACAAAATATAACATTAACTGGATTAATTTTAATTAAATTAACCTAACACTGAATTAAGTAGTTTATTATACGGAAATGATACAGCCATTTGAGCGAAAGCTATGATTTTCGTCAAGCAATTGCAGACCAGTGCTGTACACGGTCTGTTCCTGAAGTTAGCCGGAAAAATTGTTTTATGCAGCCTTATCTATTCTCTCTTTACTCTCAGTTAGCTTACTTGTTATGGACATAAAAATAGTTACCCTGCCATAGACGGATTTCGTTATCTATAATAATTTGAGATATTACGGGACTGCAATTTCTGCGTTTTTATGATTGGTTGATTTTGGATATTGTTCATTGCCACTCCTCCCTCCACGGGACACAAAAAAAAATGAAATGGCGTATGGCTTTTAGTGCCGGGAGTGTCCGAGGACAAGTTCGGCTCGCCAGATGCAGGTCTTTTGATTTGACTCCCGTAGGCGACCTGCGCGTCGTGATGAGGATGAAATGATGATGAAGACGACACATACACCCAGCCCCCGTGCCAGTGAAATTAACCAATTAAGGTTAAAATTCCCGATCCTGCCGGGAATCGAACCCGGGACCCCTGTGACCAAAGGCCAGCGCGCTAACCATTTAGCCATGGAGCCGGACGGGACACAGAAAATTCTGTATTACAAATAGTGCTATTTGCTTTACGTCGCACCGACACAGATAGGTCTTATGGCGACGATGGGATAGGAAATGCCTAGGAATGGGAAGGAAACGGCCGTGGCCTTAATTAAGATACAACCCCGGCATTTGCCTGGTGTGAAAATGGGAAACCACGGAAAACCACCTTCAGGGCTGCCGACAGTGGGGCTCGAACCCACTATATCCCGATTACTGGATACTGGCTGCACTTCAGCGACTGCAGCTATCGAGCTTGGTACAAATGGTGCAACGAACATCACAATTGGTCAGCGTTTTCTTTATGGACACGTACCTACGATAGGAAATATGTATTTGTTGATCTATACATAATTACTGGGAGTTGAATTGATAAAATTCGTTATGCAGTAGTGAACATTTTCGTTTCGGCATCTTTAATCTTGCATCATACTACACTCCAACTGCTACTGTTGTGAGAATTAAACCAGCGACTTGCTTCAAGCGAGGAAAACAAATGCTGGCAGGGTAGAGGCATTGCGATATATTTTATTGCTCGTAACGAATATTGTCACAGCCTACTGTTATTATCTCTTTACGCTTAGCTAGACCGAGCTCGATAGCTGCAGTCGCTTAAGTGCGGCCAGTGTCCAGTATTCGGGAGATAGTAGGTTCGAACCTCACTGTCGGCAGCCCTGAAAATGGTTTTCCGTGGTTTCCCATTTTCACACCTGGCAAATGCTGGGGCTGTACCTTAATTAAGGCCACGGCCACTTCCTTCCCACTCCTAGCCCTTTCCTGTCCCATCGTCGCCATAAAACCTATCTGTGTCGGTGCGACGCAAAGCAAGTAGCAAAAAAAACTCTTAGCTAGCTTAGTTGTTATGGACATAAAAATAGTTACCTTGCCATAAACGGATTTCAGTATCTACAGTAATTTAAGATATTACGTTGATGAAAATAGAGACTAGAATTAAATTTCATTTTCTAACGAAATGGGACAAAGAGGCGTCTCAACAAAATCTATCAGCACACCGGAACAACAGGTTAATAAACTGTACTGTCCTGTTCAAAACGGGACGTCTGGTTACTGTATGTAATGACAGGAATGACTGAACATGTAGACTCAGCTGTTATACAACAATTGAACAAACGTCATAGCTCTAGCGAGTGAGTGGCATGTGATGTTGCATCACCTGAAGATTGTAAACATAACATTGTTGCAGTGGTTTAATTTAAATAGTATCCTGGTCCTTTTCCTGCGCTAAGTATATGTCGATATTCTCATGAATGTTTAATTCTAAAATTTGATTTGTATTTGCAAATTAATTCCAAATCTTTGTCCATGCCAAGAAAATTGTGATTATTATTGTGAATATGCTCTGTGAAAGCAGAATATGTGTTATATTGCACGGCTTTAAAGAGTTCTTGGTAACGCTGAGTGAATGTACGGCCAGTCCGTCCTATGTAAAACATCTTACAATCTTTACAAGCTAATCTCTATAGGCCTACTCCCGAATTGTTGTAGGGATCATTTTTATTAACAATGTTAGAGTTGTAGATTTTTCGTGAAAATTTGTTTTGAGTTCTATAAGTTATTTTCAGATCAACTGGCCGCACACTGGTACAAAGAGGTGGGAACAATGGCAGGTGGGTTATAAAAATAAGACGTGTAAATAAACGAGGCCACAGAGCTAGTTGCAAGTAAAGAATTGTGGAGTTTAGTAAATTCATAGAGGCTTGCAGACTGAACACTGAAAGGCATAACAGTGTGTAATGAAGATGTACAGTAGGACTGCGATAATCCGGCACGCATCAGAAACAATGTTTTCCCATATTTTGAGGAATTTAGTGCTTGGCACGGTGGGTAGTACAGTTCGGGAGATATCGAAAACGTTTGGCATTTCGTCAGTCATTATTGTGTGCCTCACTGTGCGAGTATGCTACCAGCCGAAACCACCTACAATAATATCAGACCTCAATACAAAAACAAAATGGCCGACGCATCGGTTCAATATAAACACGCCTGTGATACATAAACATAACCCTTTGATTATCGTACTGAATTGCTAAGCTGTCAATAATAACGAACAGAATACTTTACTCTGGGTAATAGACCAATATTATCTAGAAATATCCTATATTTAGATAAGCAATATGTGGATAATTCAGAATAAAAATATTTTCTATGACTAGTATGGTAAAGGAAATAGGTAATATAGGATTGCATTCTAAAATAACAGTCCTGAGGGAATATTTGATGCGTTTCAATTCAGTCAATTAATTAATCAGTCACCAATGATCCGAATTTAGGGCTGTCGTCCAAGTGGCAGATTACGTATCAATTGTCTACCTAGTCGTTTCTTAAGTGATTTCAAAGAAGTTGGAAGTGTATCTAATTGGTGTAAATATAGTAGGGGACACCGTTGGTAAATTAATCCAGATCTTAATTCTTCTTCCTATACATCAGTACTTGTTTTAGAAATACATTTATTTGAATGGCCTTTATATTGTCATACGTTTTTAAATATAAATATACTAGCCTACCTCGTTCAAGAAATTTGTTAGAAACGTAACCTTGTCGCGAATTTCAATTCTCTCATAACAATGATTCTGATAATGATCCACCAAACTGCTAGATCTGTTTCACTTCAGATAATCAATAGGAGAATCAATTTGAAGTTCTCTGGTAGCATACGCATTTTCGTATGAAGCACTTTAACACCCAAATCGTTGGCAACGTAAATACGTACTGTGACACTATATTAGTTGATACCTTGTTCTCTAATTTTAACAAAGAGATTATAATCTTCATTCACAGAAAAAATAAGTAGCTTTATCACTTTGTATAACCACACTTTTAAAATCCTCAAAAGGTATAGTAATTGATAAATGTACTAGGATTGGCAACAACACACAGTTTTGGCCTTATCCGAAAAAAAAAGCAGCTCATCAAGTACACGGAACACGTCCTCTCTATTGACAAATTTACCCTCGAATGTTTTTATGTGCACCCTAATATATTACTTGTAACTACGAAATAGTCACGATGCATTAAGTACACTTGATCTGAATGTAAGTGCATCTGCTGATCTGCTGTAATATGAATTACATCCAGGTATGCAATACGATCGACACGTCCTAATATATCAAAATAGTTTGAAAACCAAATTTCAATAAAAAACATCACTACACTAACGTTTCCTAATCAAACCAAACAGATGCTTCGCACAAGCTCATGTTTACGTTTGAACAAACCGATCGGGGCGCCATTTTAGCTAATATCGATAGGTGCATTAAGGTCTGACATATTGTAGGTGGTCTTGTATTAGCAGCATCAGCCAGTCGCCATCTTGGCTTCATGACGGTATCACTATTATTCTTAGTTCAAGTAGACCTACAATTACAGAACTTACATTTGCATCAGTGCGGTGCGATTTTCTTTTACAGTTATTTAATAAATTCATTATACTGTATTAGAGTTTAGCTATGTGTACAGTTATAGTATAAAACAAAAGCTAGGGCTTTCCACCTATTCAATACTGTTTGTTGTGCCCTAAGGTGGGTTGCAATATTTGTTGAAACTGGTTTTGGTCTTGAGACTCAGACTCATCAGGAGGGCAGGCACTAACACTCAGTGAGAGGCCATCTTGGCAGATCTTTTGTCTTGATATAGGAAATGTCTTAAGACCGAAACTAGTTTCAACAAATATATGTAACTTTTTGGGGTTGCAACAAACAGTAGTGAATGGGTGTAAGCCTTTAACACTATATTGCTCTTCAATACGGATTAATGAGAAATGTATTACCTGTCCGACTCATTGGCTGAATGGTCAGCGTTGAGTCATTCGGTTCACAGGGTCCCGGGTTCGAATCCCGGCCGGGTCAGGGATTTTAATTGTTTGATTACTTCTTCTGGCTCGGAGACTGGGTGTTTTTGTTTGTTGCAACACTTTTCTCTTCTTACTGAACCCTTTGGTCCACTCTGAAGGATACCTACCTTCCTTACCTATCAGCAAAATGTCATAAGATCTGTCTCTTGGGTCGTATCAGGTTCTTCATCACTTGCTGAGGTAAAGGTAGGGTTCAGTAATCCTAATTTATCTACTCAAATGAAAGGTCTTATTGAAAAAATGTCTGTATATTTATTTAGGAAAAATTTACTGAAGAAACTAATAATTTGAAATCCATGTATAATTCGGACTCTATCTTGTCCACTCCACCACAATCATTTTTACACTTAGGTGCCGAACGCTGGTTTGAGCCTTTGACTTAACTGCCTGATGGGTATCCTGACTAGAAACCATTGTCTCAATTATTAAATAAAGAAAGGAAAGTCTGGAAATCCTTAAATTCGGCTTCCATGTGAGACTACATCTACCATCATAATGATTCTTGATGGTCCAGCCCTCGTAAGATGAACTCTGGACTGTGGGTTTAATTAAGGCAGTCCAATCGGTGTGTGCCACACAGTAGTTAGACGCCATGGACCCTTAATTGAATCGATGTGACCTGCGACTATTTCATGGACCGACCTCTAAACTTCTAAGTTACTTTAAAGTCATTGTGGATGATGACCGCAAGGAAAATGATACTACAGTGGCATATGGCCCTAATCTAAGTCCCTGAGGTTGATGACCAAAGGACCATCCAGGTTTCTAAGCTGAAGGCTAAACACAATTAAGTTACATCGGTTGATGACCAAAGTTTCCACTTTACTAACCCCAGCACATTTACTGCTCAATCGATCAAAGTCAAATAATGGAACAACAACAACGCTCACAATACTTTGTGGCAGTAAAATCCATTTCCTTCGGATATGTCCCCTTAATCGCTACGTTAACATTTAAATATTCCCAGAAAAATCAACTAAGATTTCCAGAATGCATCTCCAAGTTATTCGCTTGCTTTAAAGTTATTTCACAAATACGGTTCCACTGAATTTAATAATTAAATAAATAAAAAATGATTTAATGAAATCTTAATGAACAACAAATTCTATCTCCACGGACGAATGGTTTCCTTCACAAGTCCCTACTCGACGTTTGACGCAGTTATTCAATTCATGTTTAATGTTTATTATCTGGCATTATGTAGCTGGAAAAATTTACATCATTCATTTCCAGTATTTATCTTCTTTCATGACATCACACCTTAAATCTAACCTAACCCTAGGCATTATTAATACTTGCATAACACTAATAATCTAGTACAAACCAAAAGTAACTCGCCGTATAATGTAAGCCAATTACGATGTCATATCTTGTCATAACATATCATAAATTTTGTGCACCCTCATAAACAAAACAATCATCACTACAAACACTCTATATTTCGGACAACCCTGAAATTGGCTAATCTCGCTCATTATACTCTAACATTAGGGTTTCAGATATACATTACAATCTCCATTAAACAAATTCACAGTACCTAATAACCTACACGTTATTCCCGGATGAAAATTTCAACTAGATCCAACAGTCAATGATATCCATGCCAAGAAATGCAATCTCGTTTTACCACGTAGCACGCGCCCATCCCCGTTACCTTCGAACGGTGAACTCCGATCAGCGGGCGGTACTGGACACAAACCACCCTTTTCTGTCTGTCAGTTTCGACATGAAACATATGTCTGCGGTCATACATGACTGGCTTCAAAGAATGAATCCCTTTGACTTCGCAAAATAGAACAAAATACGATATTCTGACCAAACAAATATGCACATAGATTTACTTTTAAATGTCCCACAACAATTGTACACGTCGCAAATTAATACCGGCGCGGATTCTCGCACTCTACCGTCCATCCCAAACATTACAAAATCTTCCTCAGGCTCCCACAAAGTCCCGGCATCATCTACAGGCTTCCAATCACCTGATTCACAAGTCCTATCTCAACTCATACGAAAAAAATCTAATCTCTGTTTCTCAAACTCGATGACCCTCACTAACAAAAGAACTGGAATAAAAATCCTTACTAGAATCCCTGACGCCTAATAACGCACAATCTATATATATAAAATAACTTGTCCTGACTGACTGACTGACTGACTGACTGACTGATTCATCATCGCCGAGCCAAAACTACTGGACATAAAGAGATGACATTTTGGGGATATGTTCATATTAAGACGTAGGTGCTCGCTAAGAGAGGATTTTTGGATATTCCTTCGCTAAGGGGGTGAAAACGGGGGTGAAATTTTAAAATGAGTTGCTCTATATCTCAAAACTTTAAAAGTTTACAGATGTAAAAATTGGTATTTAGAATCTTCTTTAAAAATAAGGAAACACGTATTTTTTTGTTTTCAGAAAATCCCAATAGGAGGGGTGAAAAACGGTGAAAAAGGGGTTGAATGCCTTTAATCAGAATACCGGTACCCATATCTCAGAAACTGAAGATATTACAGACCTGAAAATTGGTACTTTTGATCTCTTTTAAAAATAAAGAAACACGTAATTTTTTGTTTTTGGAAAATCCAATTAATGGGAGGGTGAAAAGGGGGTGAATTTTTAAAATGAGCGAATCTATATCTCCAAACTTTTAAAGTTTGCAGATGTAAAAATTGGTATTTAGAACCTTCATTAAAAATAAAGGAACACGTATTTTTTTGTTTTCGGAAAATCGCAATAGGAGGAGTGAAAAGGGGCTAAAAGTGGTGAATGCCTTTAATGAGGCTACTTATATATCAGAAACTGAAGATATTACAGACCTGAAAATTGGTGTTTGGGATCTCCGTTAAAAATAAAGAAACACGTATTTTTTTGTTTCTGGAATATCCAATTTAGGGGGGGGGTGAAAAGGGAGTAATATTTTAAAATGAGTGTATCTATCTCAAAATTTTTAAAGGTTATATATGTGAAAATTGGTATTTAGAATCTCCTTTAAAAATAAATAAACACACGTATTTTTTCGTTTTTGGAAAATCCAAATATTGGGGGGTAAAAGGGGGGAAGGTAAATTTTTTAAAATGAGTGTGTATACATCCTAAACTTTAAAATTTACAGATGTAAAAATTGGTAGTTAGAATCTCCTCTAAAAATAAAGGAAAACGTATTTTTTGTTTCCTGAAAATCCCAATAGGAGGGGTGTAAGAGGGTGAAAAATGGGTTGAATGCCTTTAATGAGGATACATATATCTCAGAAACGAAAGATATTACAGAACTGATAATTTGTATATGGGATCTCCTTTAAAAATAAAGAAACACGTATTTTTTTAGTTTTGGAAAATCCAATTAATGGCGGTTAAACAGGAGTGACAAATTGGGTGAATTTTTGAAAGACTATATCTACAGAATATCTTGGAAACGTAAAATGTTACAGACGTAAAAAGTGGGTGTTTGTAATCTCCTGTAAATCGAAAGAAACATAGGTGATTTGTGTTTGGAAACTCCACTTAAGGGGAACTCAAAAGGGGTGAAATTTTAAAATGAGAATTTTTACAGTTTATCTCAAAAAACTTAACATGTTACAGAAGTGACAAATGGTATTTTTTATCTCTATTAAACATAAAGGAACGTGTATTTTTAGCTTTCGGAAATACAACTTGGGTGGAGGGGGGGGTAAAAGTAACTGAAAATGGTGTTGAATTCTTTTAATTAGGCTACTGATATCTCAAAAATGAAGATGTTACAGACGTGAAATTTGATATTTGCAATCTGCTTTAAAAATAAAGAAACACGTATTCTCGGAAAATCCAATGAAGGGGGGGCGGGGTGAAAGAATTGAAAAATTAATTGAATTAATTGAATGAGAATACATACATCTAATAAAAACTAAAGTTGTTACAGACGTGAAAATTCGTATTTGGATCTCCTTTAAAAACAAAGAAAAGCGCGTTTTGGGGGGAAACCATCTTGGAGGGCGGGAGTGTAAAGGAGTTGAATTCCTTTCATGAGGACACATAAATCAAAAACTGAAGAAGTTAGAGTCGTGATAATTGGTATTTAGAAGATCCTTTACTATTAAAGAAACAAGTATTTTTTGCGGGAAAATTCACTTGGGGGGGGGGAGTAGTGTGAAATGAAGTGAAAAAAGTAAATTATTTTTATGGGGATACTTATATCTCAAAACTGAAGGTAATAGACGTGAACATTGGTGTTTGAAATCTTCTTTAAACATAAGAAACAAGCCTTATTTTAATTTTTTTTTGGGGGGGGGGTGCCGGTGAATAAACTTAGCGGCGGTGGGGTGTAGAAGGAGGTGAGACCAATTGATTTTACTGTTCTTAATGTACTTATAAGGATCCTCGGCAGCGCGCCGGCCTCTCACAGCTGGGTTCCGTGGTTCAAATCCCGTTCACTACATGTGACATTCGTGCTGGACAAAACGGAGGCGGGACAGGTTTTTCTCCGGATACTCCGGTTTTCCTGTCATCATCCATTCCAGCAACACATAATAATAATAATAATAATAATAATAATAATAATAATAATAATAATAATAATAATAATAATAATAATAATAATAATAATGTTCCGGACCGTCGTCAAATATGCGGACCGCGCTGGAAACGGCTCCTGGACGGGTAATGACTAAGAATGCAGTCCGGCCGCGAGTTCAGTGCCTTCTAGGCACCCAATATGACACCACGCCTGATCTCCTGAAGGATTTTATCCATATCAAAAATGATTATAGGAAAAGATGGCAAAGATTTACGGACCCAACTAACCGGGAGGAATACCTGAGCCTAGCCCGGGAAGTACGAAATCGATTGCTGGAAAAGAAGATTGAAAAATGAGAGGAAACATGCCGTAATCTAATAGAAAACGAGTCAGATCGGGAATTTTGGTGGGTTCTCGCAGAAAACGAGTCAGACCGCGAATTTCGGCGGATTATATATCTAAAACAATAAGCATTCAATTATAAATTTCAGTATAATACCGTAGCGAAGCACGGGTATCTTGCTAGTCTATATATATATAAAATAGCTTGTCCTGACTGACTGACTGATTCATCATCGCCGAGCCAAAACTACTGGACATAATGAAATGAAATTTTGGGGATACATTCATATTAAGATGTAGGTGCTCGCTAAGAGAGGATTTTTGGATATTCCGTTGCCAAGGGGGTGAAAAGGGGGGGGTGAAGTTTTAAAATGAGTGCACCTATATCTCAAAACTTTAAAAGTTTACAAATGTAAAAATTGGTATTTAGAATCTTCTTTGAAAATAAGGAAACACGTATTTTTTAGATTTCAGAAAATCCCAATAGGAGCGGTGAAAAGGGGTGAAAAAGGGGTTGAATGCCTTTAATCAGGATACCGGTACTTATATCTCAGAAACTGAAGAAATTACAGACCTGAAAATTGGTACTTTTGATCTCTTTTAAAAATAAAGGAACACGTATTTTTTTGTTTTTGCAAAAGCCAATTAATGGGAGGGTGAAAAGGAGGTGAATTTTTAAAATGAGTGAATCTATATCTCCAAACTTTTAAAGTTTGCAGATGTAAAAACTGGTATTTAGAATCTTCATTAAAAATAAAGAAACACGTATTTTTTTGTTTTCGGAAAATCGCAATAGGAGGAGTGAAAAGGGGTGGAAAAAGGGTTGAATGCCTTTAATGAGGCTACTTATATCTCAGAAACTGAAGATATTACAGACCTGAAAATCGGTGTTTGGGATTTCCTTTAAAAATAAAGAAACACGTATTTTTTTGTTTCTGGAAAATCCAATTAAGGGAGGGGGGAAAAGGGGGTAATATTTTAAAATGAGTGTATCTATATCTCAAAACTTTTAAACGTTATAGATGTGAAAATTGGTATTTAGAATCTCCTTTAAAAATAAAGAAACACGTATATTTTGTTTTCGGAAAATCCTAATAGGAAGGGTGGAAAAGGTTGAAGAAGGGGTCGAATGCCTTTCATGAGTCTACTTATATTTCAGAACCTGAAGATATTACAGACATGAAAATTGGTGTTTGGGATCTCCTTTAAAAAGAAACACGTATTTTTTGTTTTTGGAAAATCCAATTAATTGGGGGGGGTGAAAAGGGGGTGATTTTTAAAAATTTGTGTATCTATATCTCAAAACATTTAAAGTTTATAGATGTAAAAATTGGTATTTAGAATCTCCTTTAAAAATAAAGAAACACGTATTCTTTTGTTTTCGGAAAATCCCAATAAGAAGGGTGTAAAAGGGTGAATAATGGGTTGAATGCCTTTAACGAGGCTACTTATATTTCAGAACCTGAAGATATTACAGACCTTGAAATTGGTATTTGTAATCTACTTTAAAAGTAAAGAAACACGTATTTTTTCGTTTTTGGAAAATCCAAGTATTGGGGGGTGAAAAGGGGGGGTGAATTTTTTAAAATGAGTGTGTCTACATCTTAAAACTTTAAAATTTACAGATGTAAAAATTGGCAGTTGGAATCTCCTCTAAAAATAAAGGAACACGTATTTTTTTTGTTTCCTGTAAATCCCAATAGGAGGGGTGTAAAAGGGTGAAAAATGGGTTGAATGCCTTTAATGAGGATACATATATGTCAGAAACGAAAGATATTACAGAACTGAAAATTTGTATATGGGATCTCCTTTAAAAATAAAGAAAAACGTATTTTTTAGTTTTTGGAAAATCCAATTAATGGCGGTTAAACAGGAGTGACAAATTGGGGTGAATTTTTTTAAAGACTATATCTACAGAATATCTTGGAAACGTAAAATGTTACAGACGTAAAAAGTGGGTGTTTGGAATCTCCTGTAAATGTAAAGAAACATAGGTGATTTGTTTTTGGAAACTCCACTTAAGGGGAACTCAAAAGGGGTGAAATTTTAAAATGAGAATTTTTACAGTATATCTAAAAAAACTTAACATGTTACAGAAGTGAAAAATGGTATTTTTTATCTCTATTAAACATAAAGAAACGTGTATTTTTAGTTTTCGGAAATATCACTTTGCGGAGGGGGGGGCGGTAAAAGTGACTGAAAATGGTGTTGAATTCTTTTATTTAGGCTACTGATATATCAAAAATGAAGATGTTACAGACGTGAAATTTGATATTTTCAATCTGCTTTAAAGGTAATGAAACACGTATTCTCTTAAAATCCAATGAAGAAGGGGGGGGGGGAATGAAAGAATTGAAAAATTAATTGGCTTAATTGTATGAGAATACATACATCTAATAAAAACTAAAGTTGTTACAGACGTGAAAATTCGTATTTGGATCTCCTTTAAAAACAAAGAAAAACGCGTTTTGGGCGGGAAACCATCTTGGAGGGCGGGAGTGTAAAGGAGTCGATTTCCTTTCATGAGGACACATAAATAAAAAACTGAGGAATTTAGAGTCGTGATAATTGGTATTTAGAAGATCCTTTACTATTAAAGAAACAAGTATTTTTGCGGGAAAGTTCACTTAGGTGGGGGGGGGGAGTAGTGTGAAATGAAATGAAAAAAGTAAATTACTTTTATGGGGATACTTATACCTCAAAACTAAAGGTAATAGACGTGAACATTGGTGTTTGGAATATTACTTAAACATAAAGAAACAAGCCTTCTTTTAATTTTTTTTGGGGGGGTGCGGTAAATAAACTTAACGGCGGTGGGGTGTAGAAGGAGGTGAGACCAATTGATTTTACTGTTATTAATGTACTTATAAGGATCCTCCGTGGCTCAGGCGGCAGCGCGCCGGCCTCTCACAGCTGGGTTCCGTGGTTCAAATCCCGGTCACTCCATGTGACATTCGTGCTGGACAAAACGGAGGCGGGACAGGTTTTTCTCCGGATACTCCGGTTTTCCCTGTCATCAACCATTCCAGCTACACATAATAGTAATAATAATAATAATAATAATAATAATAATAATAGTAATAATAATAATAATAATAATAATAATAATAATGTTCCGGACCGTCGTCAAATGTGCTGACGCGCTGGAAACGGCTCCTGGACAGCTAATGACTAAGAATGCAGTCCGGCCGCGTGTTCAGTGCCGCCAAGGCACCCAATATGACACCACGCCGTATCTTCTGAAGGATTTTATCCATATTAAAAATGATTATAGGAAAAGATGGCAAAGATTTACGGACCCAACTGACCGGGAGGAATACCTGAGCCTAGCCCGGGAAGTACAAAATCGATTGCTGGAAAGGAAGATTGAAAAATGGGATGAGACACGCCGTAATCTAATAGAAAACGAGTCAGATCGGGAATTTTGGTGGATTCTCGCCGAAAACGAGTCAGATCACAAATTTCGGCGGATTATATATCTAAAACAATAAGCATTCAATTATAAATTTCAGTATAATACCGTAGCGAAGCACGGGTATCTTGCTAGTTCTTTAATAATGAACAACTTCGCATAAAATGATCTCGTATTTTAAAATGGATTTCCACGAAAGTGACTGACAAGTTTACTGTTATTATTTCACTCAGACGCGGTTTAAACGGACATAGAATACGTTACACTTCGTGACAAATTTCACCGATCTGCATTACACAACATTAGTACAGCGCTTCCATCCGATTGAAAATGGGTAACCACGGATGCCCTTTGCACCAATTCCATCAAAATTCCAACTGAAAATATTACGTCGAATAAACATCTTAATTCGACATCACAAAATATAAGCAATAAATACACAGAAAATGACGATCTACTTTGGACGTGATATCTCTTCGAAACCCTCATTAATAACTTTTACAACATTACACGGCACTCGCAATACTTTAACATTTTATCTAGGCAGAAAATAAAACAGATGACCCTTTTTCGTCATATTCTAACATTCACAAAAACATACGGGTGACCAACTGCGTCATAAATACCCACTTCAAATACCTATAAGTTTGACATCATGAAACAAGATATAGTAGGCGTTAAGATGGCATGTCACCTACCTTAAGTCACGCCAGCGTTCATCTTTGGGCTCACCGGTGACCCCTTTTCCTTTCATTAGCCATTTTTACATTTTGGCTTTATATAGCATTTTTCTTCCTGTTTCCAGGAAGTAAAGCATAAATAAAAAATGGCCTTCACTTGTTGATTTTGTTGATCGCACTCGAATGATAGTATTTATTTCCCGCACACGAATTACTTTCTTTACCACACAACAATATTTTATAAAATCTTCTTCGGTATCTTGACCGTCCTTTTTATACAATTACTTCTATATTTATAGACAGTACCCCCTCTCTCCAGGCATTTTCCCTTTGCCGCCAAGAAAATTTGCGTAACTTTTTCGACTGGGATGAACTGTATTTAAAAGAGTTTTGGATGTAATCACATACTTGCTACATTGCTGTCGGTAGTGTTCCGGGACATTTAAAATGTATTCCTATTAAATTAACGGGTTAAATGACCTCATTTGATAGGCACTACTTTTTGTCGACTTAGCGCGGACAAGCTAGACACGCGCGTCCATCTGAAATAATCCACAGAAATGGCTTAGCAGTCTCAAATCCGTCTTACTAAAGACCAATTATCTTAAAGATAAATACAGGACCCTCATTATATTGCATTCACCACTAATTCTTTCATTTAATTATATTTATTCAACATAAACTTTCTTCTGTATCCTTCCACTGCCGACACGTGCGGATGACGTCACATCTCAGAGCGTGTGACGGAAAGTAGCTACCTCCTTGCCACGTGTCACTCCCGTGATATCAAGAAATGTTCAGAAATGTAGAAATTTTTCATACTTAAAATTCTTAGGGCACAAAGGTCATGGGTTCAATATTCAGACAACATACTACACTACCAACCACCACAGAAACACGCAATACGGGAGATAGTGGGTTCATCAGGAGGGCAGGCACTAACATTAACACCCGTTGCCAGAGATGGTTTCCCGTGATTTTCCATTTTCACACCAGGCAAATGCTGATTTTGTATCTAAATTAAGGCCACGGCCACTTCCTTTACACTCCTAGACCTTTCCTACCCCATCGTCGCCATATGACCTGTGTCGGTGCGACGTAAGAACAAATTGTAAAAACAAGTTGCATAACATCGTCACTCAACATAATTGACGTTGGATCCATGACAATGAACTGGTTGTGAATTTGGGTCTCTAAATCTTACATCACACAACCGAAACTGTCAACACTGACCTACAAAGTTTATAAGTAGAGCCCGGATTTCCATGTACTATCAAATCTCAAAATGTGCACGCATTCATGCACTATCATATGGCAAAACATGCACAATAAACTGTAAATATGTACCATCATAATTCAGTTTCTTTTCAAACATTGTACAAAAACTACTCTAAATTGTCTTGATTTAACCTCATCCGTGTATCTGTCAGTACAGAAAATGAACTTTCTACGTCACAATAGGTGACAGGTGCATACTTAAATGAAGACATTTGGGACAAAATGAGGTAAAATTGTACGTCTTTGCATTTTTCAACACAATACGCCTTTTATAAGCTTGACGAATTCAAAATCAGGATTTGAACGGATCATTTTGTTTAGCTTATCTCTAGCTGCCGCAGCTACTTCTCCGTGCGATGATTGCAGATGATGATGTCTTCAATAACTTCGAAAGATTGAAGCTGCGATAACAAAGACGTTTGACGAGTGAGAGTTCCGGGTAGGAAATTCCAGAATAACAACGGAAGGTTCGCTGCAAAACCAAGATTGTAAACTGCTATCTCAGTAACGCGGTGTCATAGAAGTGTGATAAAAGTTTATTTCGTCTAACATAGAAGAATCAATAAGCCGACATTTAATACTGCACGATTTAGGGTTCAGTTTATAGCATTTTATAACTGGGACACCTTATTCCTATAAATTACAGAGATCGACGGGGGGCCTTCCGTCAGACGTCAATGTTTACTCAAGCAAGAGATAAGAAAGTGCTTGGTTAATTGGTTTATAGGATCTCTACCTTACGTAGGTTACTAACTTCGGTTGTCAGGTAGGATGCCAGGAATACATTATCTCCGTCTCTCAATAACAGACATACTGTATAATGTATAAAAATGGCCCCAAACTCTGCAAACCAACAATCACAAAAGGCAATATCATTCAAGTTAACACTATATATGCGCCAAAGTCAGAAGAAACGTCATGTTATGCAATATAAACGTCCAAATATTCGCTATTAAATACAAAATCTTCCAAATATGCATTATGCATGCATTTTCTCATGAAAACGCTAAAATATGCAAACATGCAGGGAAAAGGAACGGTTATTTGGAATCGTTAAGTCATAAAACAAATATCTGCGAAGTTTGAGAAGTGTAGCTAGCTTGATCAATACGTTTGGCATCAAGCCGGTTCTTTCCCATTGTACATGTAGGTTTTTACCTAACGTAGGGCCGAGAAATTTCTCTCTGTAGAGGCTGTCATGACTGGCTGGGTGGTAAATATTGTATCAATAGTTTAATAATGGGAAAGAAGTCTTCATTACATAGAACTGTCCGACTCGTTGGCTGAACGGTCAACGTATTGGCCTTCGGTTCAGAGGCTCCTGGATTCGATTCCCGGCAGGGTCGGGGATTTTAACCTAAATTGGTTAATTCCAATCGCACGGGGGCTGGGTGTATGTGTTGTCTTCATCATCATTTCATCCTCATCACGACAAGCAGGTCGCCTACGGGAGTCAAATAGAATGACCTGCACCTGGCGAGCCGAAACCGTCCTGGGATATCCCGGCACTAAAAGCCATACGACATTTCATTTCATTACATAAAACTAATAATGAGTATTTTTGGGCTTCTATTTCCTTATGGAGGAGACGTTCAGTTCTCCCCATAGTGATATTTCTGCTCTTAATTCAAAACTTGTTGATGTGCAGTCTGCTTCATAAATTTCTGCTGCTTTAATAATGTTCTCTACTGAAAACTTTAAAAAATGACTGGGAATAACCCCTTCTACAGGTGCCACTTTGTTAACATTATCACAAAGTCTTATAAAGGGGTCAAAATGGCCTACTACCTACCTGGTGTATTCCTCAGGATCCTTAGTTGATATATTTGTTTGCCTGCCACAAGTACGTGGGAGATGAATTCCTTCACCCATTGAAGGAGTTATGACACTTGATGCAATATAAATGCCCTTCACGTTTCTTCGGTATTTTTTAATTATATTCAACATTCTAATTATGGTGTGAATGTACGACAATGCAGCTGTTTCCAAACCAATGATAAATTCACTTCTTCCTTAAGCTGCGACTAAGACAAATATTTTACTTAACATCTCACTATGTGGATCTTCTTCTATTTCATCTAGAAGCCATACATGCATTACTAGCAAGATACCCGTGCTTCGCTACGGTATTATACTGACATTTATAATTGGATGCTTACCGTTTGATACACTGACTGACAGAGCAAATGCAACACCAAGAAGGAGTGGTCAGAACTTTATGCCAATTGCAGGGTAGACTGACGTCACTGAGGTATGCTCATGATGTGAAATGCGCCGCTGTGCTGCGCACGTAGCGAACGATAAATGGGACACGGCGTTGGCGAATGGCCCAATTCGTACCGTGATTTCTCAGCCGACAGTCATTGTAGAACGTGTTGTCGTGTGCCACAGGACACGTGTATAGCTAAGAATGCCAGGCCGCCGTCAACGGAGGCATTTCCAGCAGACATACGACTTTACGAGGGGTATGGTGATCGGGCTGAGAAGGGCAGGTTGGTCGCTTCGTCAAATCGCAGCCGATACCCAGAGGGATGTGTCCACGGTGCAGCGCCTGTGGCGAAGATGGTTGGCGCAGGGACATGTGGCACGTGCGAGGGGTCCAGGCGCAGCCCGAGTGACGTCAGCACGCGAGGATCGGCGCATCCGCCGCCAAGCGGTGGCAGCCCCGCACGCCACGTCAACCGCCATTCTTCAGCATGTGCAAGACACCCTGGCTGTTCCAATATCGACCAGAACAATTTCCCGTCGATTGGTTGAAGGAGGCCTGCACTCCCGGCGTCCGCTCAGAAGACTACCATTGACTCCACAGCATAGACGTGCACGCCTGGCATGGTGCCGGGCTACAGCGACTTGGATGAGGGAATGGCGGAACGTCGTGTTCTCCGATGAGTCACGCTTCTGTTCTGTCAGTGATAGTCACCGCAGACGAATGTGGCGTCGGCGTGGAGAAAGGTCAAATCCGGCAATAACTGTGGAGCGCCCTACCGCTAGACAACGCGGCATCATGGTTTGGGGCGCTATTGCGTATGATTTCACGTCACCTCTAGTGCGTATTCAAGGCACATTAAATGCCCACCGCTACGTGCAGCATGTGCTGCGGCCGGTGGCACTCCCGTACCTTCAGGGGCTGCCCAATGCTCTGTTTCAGCAGGATAATGCCCGCCCACACACTGCTCGCATCTCCCAACAGACTCTACGAGGTGTACAGATGCTTCCGTGGCCAGCGTACTCTCCGGATCTCTCACCAATCGAACACGTGTGGGATCTCATTGGACGCCGTTTGCAAACTCTGCCCCAGCCTCGTACGGACGACCAACTGTGGCAAATGGTTGACAGAGAATGGAGAACCATCCCTCAGGACACCATCCGCACTCTTATTGACTCTGTACCTCGACGTGTTTCTGCGTGCATCGCCGCTCGCGGTGGTCCTACATCCTACTGAGTCGATGCCGTGCGCATTGTGTAACCTGCATATCGGTTTGAAATAAACATCAATTATTCGTCCGTGCCGTCTCTGTTTTTCCCCAACTTTCATCCCTTTCGAACCACTCCTTCTTGGTGTTGCATTTGCTCTGTCAGTCAGTGTATATAATCCGCCGAAATTCGCGATCTGATTCGTTTTCTGAGAGAATCCGCCAAAATTCGCTATCTGCCTCGTTTTCTGAGAGATTGCGGCAAAGTTCCTCCCATTTTTCAATCTTTCTTTCCAGCAATCGATTTCGTACTTCCAGGGCTAGGTTTAGGTATTACACCCAGTCAGTTGGGTCCCAAAATCTTTGGCATATTTCCCTATAAGCATGTTTAATATGGATCAAATCCTTGATGAGGTCCGGTTTAGTGTCGTCTTGGGTGTCTCGGCGGTACTGTACCCTCGGCCGGACTGCATTCGTAGTCATTAGGCGGCCAGAACCCGTTTCCAGCGCGGTCCGCACGTTTTGACGACGGCCCAGAACATTATTATTATTATTATTATTATTATTATTATTATTATTATTATTATTATTATTATTATTATTATTATTATTATTATTATTATTATTAGGGTGGGTAAAATTAGTTGAATTTAGGACATATTATTAATTTTTAAATTATTATTATTGATGTTCTGGACCCCAGAGAAAGATGCAAGACCGCTACTTGGCGGTAAATTACATCTCCTGCCATTGTCATTGCTGACAATGTGACCAGCACCATTGTCGCACGTAGGCAAGTACGCGGGATTTCTGGCGATACGAATGATATTCTTCCGTGCATTATTGACCTTATTATAGAGGTGAACAATTGCAAGGTAACTGTCATTCCTATCGTTTATTTCAAATATGTTTAAATTTTTATTTACCTGCCAGGAGAATCTACTGCAATCTAACCTTACGTTCTCCAAAGGAAAAGATGAGTCTTGAAAATGAACCCAGGAAAAATTAAAAATGATCGGTTTCTGATCAGCATAAGTACATTATGAACAGTAAAATCAATTGGTCTCAACGCAATTTTCACTCCACCGCCATTAAGCTGATTTACCCCCCGCCCCAAATAAAGAAGGCGTGTTTCTTTATGTTTAAAGGAGATTCCAAATACCAATGTTCACGTCTGTTAACCTCAGTTTTGAGATATAAGTATCCCCATAAGAAAAAATTTTTCACTCCTTTTCACAATCCCCCCCCCCCCGCCGCCCAAGTGAATTTTCGGGCAAAAAATACGTGTTTCATTAATACTAAAAACAAACAAAAGCAAAGTCATCTCCGTACAGGCCATGAAGGCCCTGGGAGTGGTGGAAGGTAAAGGCTTCCACTATTCGTAACCTCGGCACTTCGTGGGGTAGAGTGGTTAGCTATACGTCCGGCAGGCTTTGCCCCCAGGAATTAACCTGGTACTCATTTTTGGTGTAGGCTGAGTGAATCTCAGGGCCATATGCACCTCCGGAAGTGGCAATCTCATTTCTAACATTTTAAGACTTCCTGAAGGGGATTCGAACCCACGTCCTTCCAGGCGAACCGCGTACGCCTTTTCCGCCTAGGCCAGGCAGCCCCTTTTTTAATAGTGAAGGATCTTCTAAATACCAATTATCACGACTCCAAAATCTTCAGCTTTTGAGATGTGTCCTCATAAAAGGAATTCAACTCTTTTAAACCCCCGCCGCAAGATGATTTTGCCCCCCAAAACGCGTGTTTCCTTGTTTTTAAAGGTGATCCAAATATCAATGTTCACGTCTGTAACAACTTTAGTTTTTATTGGATGTAGGTACCCTCATACAATTAATTCAAATAATTTTTCAATTCATTTACCTCGCCCTCCCCTTCATTAGATTTTCCGAGAGTACGTGTTTCTTTACTTTTAAAGCAGATTCCAAATACCAATTTTCACGACTGCAAAATATTTCGTTCTTGAGATAATATTATCTTCATACAAATACTTCAACCCATTTTTCAATTCCCCCCACCCCCACCTTTAAGTGGATTTCCTAAAACAAAAAATACGTATTTCTTTATTTTTAAAGGAGATTCCAAACACCAAATTTCACGCCTGTAACATCTTCAGTTTTTGAGATATCAGTATTCAAAGTAAAAGAATTCAACCCCATTCAGTCACTTTTATCCCCCCCAAAGTGTTTTTTTAAACAAAGTACATGTTTCTTTATTTTTAATAGAGATAAAAATACCATTTTTCACTCCTGTAACATGTTAAGTTTTTGAGATATACTGTAGAAATGCTCATTTTAAAATTTCACCCCCTGTTTAGTTCCCCTTAAATAGAGTTGCCAAAAACAAATCACCTATGTTTCTTTACTTTTACAGGAGATTCCAAATACCAATTTTTACGTCTGTAACATTTTAAGTTTCTGAGATATACTGTAGATATAATCTTTTTAAAAATTCAACCCAATTTGTCACACCTGTTTAACCCCCATTAATTGGATTTTCCAAAAACAAAAAATACGCGTTTCTTAATTTTTAAATGGGCTCAAAAATGCCAATTTTTCAGGTCTGTAATATCTTCATTTTCTGAGATATAGGTATCCTCATTAAAAGCATTCAACCACTTATTCACCCCTTCTATTGGGATTTTCCGAAAACAAAGGACAATACGTGTTTCTTTATTTTCAAAGGAGATTCTAAATACCAATTTTTAGATCTGTAAACTTTTAAAGTCTTGAGATATAGATACATTCATTTTAAATATTTATCTCCACTTTTCACTCCCCATTAATTGGATTTTCCAAAAACAAAAACAACGTGTTTCATTTCTTTAAAAGAAGATCCCAAATACCAATTTTTAAGGTTTGTAATATCTTCAGTTACTCAGGTATAAGTATCCTCATTAAAGGCATTCAATCCCTTTTTCACCCCTCCTATTGGGATTTTCCGAAAACAAAAATACCTATTTCTTTATTTTTAAAGGAGATTCAAAGTACCAATTTTTACATCTGTAAACTTTTAAAGTTTTGAGATATACATACACTCATTTTAAACGTTCACCCCCCCCCTTTTCACCCAATTAGTGACGGAATATCCAAAAATCCTAACTTAACGAGCACCTACATTGTAATATAAACGACCAAGCTGCAGTCGCTTAAGTGCGGCCAGTATCCAGTATTCGGGAGATAGTGGGTTCGAACCCCACTGTCGGCAGCTCTAAAGATGGTTTTCCGTTGTTTCCCATTTTCATACCAGGCAAATGCTTGGGCTATACCTTAATCAAGGCCACGGCCGCTTCCTTCCCAGTCCTAGCCCATTCCTGTCCCATCGTCGCCATAAGACCTATCTGTGTCAGTGCGACGTAAAGCCTATAGCAAACAAAAATGTAATATAAATGTATCTTCAAATTTCATTTCTTAATGTCTTGTAGTTTTGACTCGGCGATGATGAATCAGTCAGTCAGTCAGTCAGTCAGTCAGTCAGTCAGTCAGTCAGTCATGACATGTTCTTTTATATACATAGACTAGCAAGATACCCGTGCTTTGCTACGGTATTATAATGACATTTATAATTGAATTCTTAACGTTTTATATGATGCGCCGAAATTCCCGATCTAAATCGTTTTCTGAGAGAATCCGCCAAAATTCGTAATCTGACTCGTTTTCTGAGAGATCACGGCAAAGTTCCTCCCACATTCCAATCTTTCTTTCCAACAATCGCTTTCGTACTTCCCGGGCAACATCCAGGTATTCCACCCGGTCAGTTGGGTCCCTAAATCTTCGCCATATTTCCCTATAAGCATTTTTAATATGGATCAAATCCTTGAGGAGATCCGGCGTGGTGTCGTCTTGGGTGCCTTGGCGGTACTGAATCCGCGGCCGGACTGCAATCGTAGTCATTACCCGTTTCCGCACATTTTGACGACGGTCAAGTACATTATAATTAGTTTTTATTATTATTATTATTATTATTATTAGTAGTAGTAGTAGTAGTAGTAGTAGTAGTAGTAGTAGTATCAGGGTGGGTATATTAGTTGAATTTAGGTTATTATTATTATTATTATTATTATTATTATTATTATTATTATTATTATTATTATTATTATTATTATTATTATTATTATAGAGCCATGTATTTGCCCTCCCACTTATACAAATTGCTATGGGTATTTTAATGGTTTACAACTCATTTTATGCACTACTGTGTTATTTCGCCCCTTTGAGTTATGCCCTCGGGCAAATTGTAATAAAGTATTCCCAAATTATGGCCCCAGGGTAAAGGAGTTTTTCCGCCCGGGGAGCGGCCTGACCTGTACTTGTCTCCCTTTGCTTTCCCCTCGAATGCCCCTGCGGTTCCGTCTCGTGACCTTGCATCATCGCTACTCTTGACGAGGCCGTGCGGGCTCGCTGGGAGTAGGCATTCTTTCCTTGATCTGTCAATTGAGCACTTCACGGACCTGTCTTCGAACCTAGGACCGCTAGGGGTATGGGAGGTAAGCATCTAAGACTTGATTAAACTCACGGATGATGGGAGGACTTTCCTTCGCTTGTAAGCCACTGGATGGGCGCTAAATGTTGTTTTAAGGCATCATAAATGTCAAGCTGCTTGAAACCTAACATGTTTAAATATGAATTTGTAAGGTTATGAGTGAACCATTGGGTCTGTTTACTGCAGCTTAAAGGAAGTTATTGGGTGTTTGTGCCTTTGGTAGATGTAAATATAGATGTTGAGCAATGTATTCAACTTCCCTAGAAGTCTTAGGCGCCTAGAGGCGTTTTCTAATGAAAGTTATACGGTACTTAAAACCACTGTATGTTATGTTAGAGGTATTTTGCGCTCCCCCTTGAGTAATTTGAAGTGACGTATTATCGCTAAGCTGTATCTACAAATACCTATTGCATTTTAGTTCTCTGGTGTTAAATTGTGAACAGGGCTGGTCCCCCGTGAATTAGTATAGGGCACGTGTCAACGTAACCTTAGTGATGTTGATATTTAAATCTTCTTTACTCCGTCCGGTGTTCATCTATCTTATTCAATAAACTTTGTTAAGCTGATTTCCTACGAGTATCAGTGTTTTCGCCCTCTGGGTGGTTTCCTATCCTCGTATAATCCAGACCCTATGGGGGCTGCATCTTCTTATGGTTTCGCCAGTGATAATTTACGGTACCAAAACTGGTAGCAGAGCGTTCGTTGGATCTAGACTTGTTTCCGATTAGCCAAGGAATTTGAGCCCGTACCATTCTTTTCGTTTCCAGGATTTCTTTAGTTTGTCGTGTGGCTTATATTAGTTGCACGTTGCCCATTCGAGACATACCTTATCCGGAATCCCTGCGGAAGGAGGAGCTTTTATATGAACTTGGAATATGTAACTTGGAGTCTAAAGGCAACGTCAAGGCCGATGAAATTCTGTTACGGAATAACTTAAATAGACCGATTACAGTGCCTCATTTTACCGAAGGTGAGGTCGCTAGTGCGCTGTCCCTTATCCAGGCTAACCTTTCTAATGTTGCATCTGTGATGGATTTTCTGGAGAATGACGTGGCTTCTCCTCATCAACTTAAGTGACTGCAGGGTAGATTAAATCATTATTTTCAACGAGCGGAAGATCTCCTTTCACTGGAATTGAAGGAAGAGATATCGAGTCAGGTTGTGGAATTAAAGGACACATCATCTGACCTTTTAGAGAAAGTGGAGGCTTGGTTAGCTGGGCTTTCCATTAAAACAAAGCCCGTTCCTCCCCCACCTGCCCAGGTGGAAGGCGAGTTGAACCAACAGACTCGTAGTTGTGAGCCTAACGAGGAGAGAGCTTCGCTTCCACCGCAGCAGTCATTTCATTTAAATGCTCCTTCTGATTGTCGCCCGTTGAACCAACAGTCAACTTTGCCATCTCTGAGCTCACCCTTTTCGAATATGCCTCAGCCTTTGAATATGATGTTGAAAGGTGCCCCTCGTTACTCCGTAAATTCGGCAAGCGATTTGGTTTCCTTTCTTCGGTTTCTGGTTGAATTTTTGGATCACGCCTTAGTCTTTGGGTTAACGCATGTTCAAATTCTACAGATTATTTATCCATATACGTTTGGGGTTTTGTCAAACAAAATCGTTAATGCTATTTCGAGCCTATCATCATTACATCAGTTCCATGCTCATTTACTTGCTCAGTTCATTCCTCCTAGGGCTCTTAATTCGCTAGTCCAGAAATTTCACTTTAGAGTGCAGCGCCTGGACGAGATTTTATCGGGGTTTATTTCAGATATTAAGTTTTATGCCAGAGTTTTTGCGCTCAATTTTTACGAAGAGCAGATTGTGGCTACGATTGTGGAGGGTATTTCTCCAGCATACCGTTCTAGTTTATGCTTCGCGTCCCAGCCTCGCAAATTTGACGAGTTGGAAGCGATGGTTGTGTCCGCGGAGGGTTTTCGCCATGCTGATTCTTTTCGAGTTGAAAGTACTTCTTCCTTGGCCTGTGATATTTCTGGCTCTCCGGTTGTTAGTAAACCTGCCCCATTAAAAAGATGTTTTTGTTGAGGGGCTCCTGATCATCTTCGAAATAAGTGCCCTACTCGTTCTCCTAGCGCACAGGTGTCGGGTGCCAGTTCTGGCACCAGGGTTCAGTCTAGGGCTTCTAATGTCGTATGCTTCAGGTGTGGGGTTCCCGGTCATGTGGCGAGGCAGTGTTCACGTAAGCCAAATGTTAGCTGACTAGACAGGGAAGCAGGAAGTGCTTGCCTCCCTGATTTATCGCCTATTGATCAACGTTATTCTAGCATAACTTCCGGGGAACATTCTTCTGGTTGCCCCGTTCAGTGTTTAGGCATATCTACTGAGGTCAATGGTTTAGCCCCCTTTGTCAAGGTAGAGATAAATAATGAGCTAGTGTCGGCTCTTTTGGATTCGGGAAGCGTAGTCTCGTTTATTAGCGAGAAGTGATTTGCTCTCTATAGTTCCGTATAAATTTTCCGATGTCCTGCCGGTTTCTCTGTCGTTTGTTGCTGCGTATTCTTCGAGAGTTGAGGTCTCCGGCATAGTAAAGTGCAAAATTCGTCTGTCTAATTTTTCCTGGAAATTTCCCCTTTATGTGGCTAAAAATTTGCCGTATCCTATAATTCTTGGCTCTATTTTTTGCGTATACAGGGTTGCTTTTGGATATGCAGGAGGGCTCCTGCGGGTTTAAATTTTGTAACACTACTAGGATACCTTTACTTATGTCTGATTCGGTTTCTTCATCTGTAGTGTCGCCTCCTCAGGATCAAATGGTACCTGACCTTAGCCATTTGCCTGAGGAACAGGCTGAATGCATTACGGTAATGTGCAATGCCTTCCCGGAGGTTTTTACTGAGAAACTGGGAATGATGAATCTTTTGGAGTACAAGATCGAGGTCACGGACTCGGTTCCGGTTAGGTCACCGCCCTATCGCTTGTCTTCTCCGAAAACACAAGCGTTAAAAGAGATCATTAATAAAATGTTGGATGAGGGCATTATTCGACACTCTACTTCTGCCAACTCCTCCCCATTTTCCTGGTCCCGAAGCCTCAAGGTGATTATCGCCCTGTGCTGGACTATAGGGCGTTGAACAGAAAAGTGGTATTGCAGTCAGTTCCTCTCCCTGATCTGCATTCTTGCTTCTCATGGTTCAAGAAGGCTAGATATTTTACTGTCTTAGATTTAAATCAGGCGTACTATCAGATTCCGTTAGCTGAAGAGTCCCGTCATTTGACAGCCTTCGCTACGGACTGGAACCTTTACGAATTTTTCCGCCTGCCCTTTGGCATTTCCACTGGCGCTGCTGTGCTTACTAGGCTGCTTGATCAACTGTTTTCTGACATCAAGTCTAAGTACCTTCATCATTATCATGATGACGTAGTGATTTACTCCGAAACCTTCGAGGAGCATTTCCGCCATTTGAGGGAAGTGTTATCCCGTCTTCGCAAGGCCAGCCTCACGGTCAAACTTTCTAAAGTATCTTTTGCCAAGCCCCAGATGTCCTTCTTGGGATATATATTGTCATTCAATGGCGTCTCTGTTGATCACTCTCACACCCAAGCCATTCGTCAATTCAAACCTCCTCAGGACGTTAAAGGTGTTGCCGGCTTTGTCGGGATGGTGAACTTTTTTCAGAAATTTATTCCAAATTTCGCCAATCGAGCCGGGTCTCTTAACGCCCTCCGACGTAAAGGGGTTAAATTTGAATGGGGGCCCTCCCAATAAGATGCCTTTCATGATTTAAAGTTGGCCATATCTAACGCTCCGGTGTTGGCTATGCCTGACTTTTCCAAGCCCTTCATCGTTCAGACCGATCGGCGTCTGCGGTTGCGGCCGTCCTTTTACAAGACTCGGAATTGGGGAGACGCCCCATTGCGTATGCCTCTAGGACTTTGTCTTCTCTCAAAACCAAGTATTCTGTATACGACCTTGAAGGATTGGCGGTTTTGTTCGCCTTAGAAAGGTTTCGTATTTACCTAGAGCATGTAAGTTTCGAACATGAAACTGACAACCAGGCAATGAGCTGGGTTTTGGGGAAGTCTAGGAAAACTGGCCGTTTAGCTCGTTGGGCCATTAGGATCTCGGCCTTTCAGTTCAACGTACGTCATATTCGTAGTTCGGACAACGTAGTTGCCGACTCTCTCAGTCGGATGTTTTCGCATCAGCCTATTCGGGAGGGCGAATCTTCAACTTCTGAGGTTCCTTTCTTACTACCCCTAGCAGGGGTCATCATGTCTGATACTCCATTATTGGATCACGACGTTGCTAAGTTCCAAGCGGAGAACCCTACTTTGGGGCCCATTATCCAAGATCTTAAGGAAGGGAAAATTATTGATCCGTATGTGTTAAGGAATGGCGTACTGTATTGTCCCGCCCGTCACGATCATAAAATGAAGGTCGTTATACCCTCGGTCCTGGTGCCTATGATTTTTAAATACTTTCACGAAACTCCTCTAGGTGGTCATGTAGGATGTTTAAGACTAGGGAGAAGATTAGGGAAAATTTTATTTGGAAAGGACTTGATGCTGAAGTTCGTGAAGGCATGTAAAATTTGCAGGCTCAGTAAGCCTTCTCCTAACACACGCGTCGGCTTATTGTCCTCTAGTCAGGCTACCCTCCCCATGCAGCGCCTCTGTATCGATTACATCGGGCCTTTGCCCAAATCTAGGACAGATGGTAATAGGTTCGTTTTCGTCCGCGTCGATAGTTTTAACCGTTTTTCCTGGTTGGTTCCGACGAGGTTAGCCACTTCTGAGACTACTATTAGAATGTTTGAATTCCATATTTTCTTCCTTCGGTCCTTGCCAGTACTTAGTCTCCGATAACGCCAAGGCCATTACATCGAACCTGTTTAAGAAATTTTGTTTCAGCTTGTCCATTTCTCACGTTACCACATCTCCCTAATACCCTCAACCTTCTTACGCTGAGAGGGTTAACCAAAACTTGCGGTCTGCTCTCATTGCCCTTCACCACGACGATGTTTTGAGGTGGGACACGTCGTTGCCTTGGCTTGCATTTGCTTCCAATTCTGCGGTACATGAGGCTCATAAATTCTCCCCTAATTCTCTAATGTTTTCTTTCGTCCCTAATTCTCCGCTCCCTAATTTGTGGAACATAAATGAGTTGTTGCCAGAAAAGTTGATCCCCCTTACATCAGGACCATTTGGAGAAAGGCTAAGTAAAACCTCAAGGTCTCGTACGAGAAGAAACGAGAGCGCTATGATAAGGGGCGCCGTCCTACAGATCTTGCCGTCGGGGACATGGTACTTGTTAAGAATTTCGGCCGTTCTGGGAAGCTCGCTCCTTGCTTTCACAGGGCCTGCGAGATTACTGATTTCTTGACGCCAGTCACCTTGTTGGTGAAATATCCGGAGACGGAGAGAATGTTCCGAGTGCATCTATCCCAGGTTAAAGCTGCCTAACGTTACCTGGGTTTGTGTGGCATTCCTGCTTGCCTTGAGTAGCCTTTTCTGTGCTACCCCTTTCTTGTGTTTTTCCTTCGGTTCCTTTAACATATGTTCTGCTTTCAGGGGGAGCTATTTTCCTTAGATTCATTTAAGATTTTTGTGGTATATTTAATGATCATATGAGTCCTCCCGAAGTCCCGTTTCTTCCTCATTACTCCCATACCCCGGTCCGGTCATTCGAGCCGTCTCTTGCCCGTTGCCTCCCCCGTATGCTGGGCATTATTTGGACACCATTGCTGGCGCTTGATTTATTGTACAGTGTGCTGGAGTGACTATCTCCGTCCGTTGCTGCATGGGAAGGGCCCCCACGTGTGGGCTGTCTTGTCGTGCCTCGTCTCCAGCTGCCGAGCCTTTCGGCTTTTCCTGTTGTGGGACTATGTATTGCCAGCCTACTACTGACCTGGCGTGAGCGGTCGCTGCTTCATTTCTCTCATCATGTGGCGTGCCTATGCCACAAGAACAGCCCAAATGCCTGGGGAGGCATTTTCAGCCGTGTTTGTGTTGGCTTGTGCGGCCGGCTTGGTCTCGGCGATATGCTGAGACATTACTTTGTGAAACTACTACTTGTCGACATCCCGGGATATTCTGACAAGAACCTTCGTCACTTTGTACAGCAAGATATGTGTCTATTATCTTTATTAATTGTAAGTCAAGATATTTATTATATTATTAGCCTATGAGCAAGTGAATGGACTACACTGCAATAATATTTTATTGGTGAAAATTTATTGGTCACCCTGGTTGGTGCTTAAGGGGGGAGGTCTGAGCCATGTATTTGATTTCCCCTCCCACTTATACAACTTGCTATGTGTATTTTAATGGTTTACAACTCATTTTTATGCACTACTGTGTTATTTCGCCCCTTTGAGTTATGCCATCGGGCAAATTGTAATAAAATATTCCCAAATTATGGCCCCAGGGTAAAGGAGTTTTACCGCCCTGGGAGCGGCCTGACCTGTACGTGTCTCCCTTTGCTTTCCCCTCCCATTCCCCTGCGGTTCCGTCACGTGGCCTTGCGTCAGCGCTACTCTTGGCGAGGCCGTGCGGGCTGAGCACTTCACGGAACTGTCTTCGAACCTAGGACCGGTAGGGGTATGGGAGGTAAGCATCTAAGACTTGATTAAACTCACGGATGATGGGAGGACTTTCCTTCGCTTGTAAGCCACTGGATGGGCGCTAAATGTTGTTTTAAGGCATTAAAAATGCCAAGGTGCTTGAAACCTAACATGTTTAAATATGAATTTGTAAGGTTATGAGTGAACCATTGGGTCTGTTTACTGCAGCTTAAAGGAAGTTGTTGGGAGTTTTTGCCCTTGGTAGATGTAAATATAGATGTTGAGCAATGTATTCAACTTCCGTAGAAGTCTTAGGCGCCTAGATGCGTTTTTTAATTAATGTTATACGGTACTTAAAACCATTGTATGTTATGTTAGGGTACTTTGCGCTCCCTCTTGAATCATTTGAAGTGGCGTATTATCACTAAGCTGTATCTACAATTACCTATTGCATTTTAGTTCTCTGGTGTTAAATTGTGAACAGAGCTGGTCCCCTGTGAATAAGTATAGGGCACGTGTCAACGTAACCTTAGTGATGTTGATATTTAAATCTTCTTTACTCCTTTCGGTGTTCATTTATCTTGTTCAATAAACTTTGTTAAGCTGATTTCCTACGGGTATCAGTGTTTTCGCCCTCTAGGTGGTTTCCTATCCTCGTATAGTCCAGATCCTATGGGGGATGCACCTTCTTATGGTTTCGCCAGCGATAATTTACGGTACAATTATTATTATTATTATTATTATTATTATTATTATTATTATTATTATTATTATTATTATTATTATTATTATTATTATTATTATTATTATTATTATTATTGGTCTGGTACACACAACAAACAAACACAACAAAATGCAAGACCGCTACTTGGCCGTAAATTACATCTGCAGCCATTGTCATTGCTGACACTGTGACCAGCACCATCGTCGCGCGTAGGCAAGTGCATGAGATTTCTGGCGCCACAAATGATATACTTCCGTGCATTATTGACTTTATTATAGAGGTGAACAATTACACGGTCATTATCATTCCTATCGTTTAATTCAAATGTGTTCAAATTTTTATTTATATGCCAGGAGAATCTACTGTAATCTAACTTTATGTTCTCCAAAGGAAAATATGGTTCTTGAAAACGAACCCAGGAATGATTAAAAATGATCAGTTTTTGATCTGAATAAATACATTATCAACAGTAAAAATCAATTGGGCTCAACTCCTTTTTCACCCCGCCGCCGGTAACTTAATTTACCCCCTCCCCCCAAAAAAGAAGGCGTGTTTCCATATGTTTAAAGGAAATTCCAAATACAGATGTTCACGTCTGTTACCTTCAGTTCTGATATATAAGTATCCCAGATAAAAATAATTCACTTTGTTCACTTCCTTTCACACTCCCTCCCCCCTCCCCCTAAGTGAATTTCCCGTTAAGAATACTTGTTTCTTTAATAGTAAAGGATCTTCTAAATACCATTCATCACGACTCTAACATCTTCAGTTTTTTAAATATGTGCCCTCATAAAAGGAATTCAAAGGAATTCAACTCCTTTTCATCCCGCCCCCAAGGTGATTTCCCCCAAAACGCTTTTTCCTTTGTTTTTAAAGGAGTTCCAAATACCAATTTTCAAGTCTGTAACATCTTTAGTTTTTATTAGATGCAAGTATCCTCATACAATTAATTCAATTTTTCAAATTCTTCACCCCCCCCCCCTCTTCATTGGATTTTCCGAGAATACGTCTCTCTTTAATTTTAAACCAGATTCTAAATATCAATTGTTCACGTCTGAAAAATCCATCGTTTTTGAGATAATAGCGTCCTCATACAAATAATTCAACTAATTTTTCAATTTCCTTCCCCGGTTTAGGTGGATTTCCGAAACCAAAAAATTACGTATTCCTTTATTTTTAAAGGGGATTCCAAATGCCAAATTTCACGTCTGTAAAATCTTCAGCTTTTTAGATATCAGTATCCCAATAAAAAGTATTCAACCCCTTTTTCAGTCACTTTTAACTCTGCACCCAAGTGGTTGTTCAGAAAACTAAAAGTACACGTTTCTTTACTTTTAACAGAGATAAAAATACTATCTTTCGCTTCGGTAACGTGTTAAGTTTTTTAGATATACTGTAGAAATGCTCATTTTAAAATTTCACCCCCTTTTTAGTTCCCCTTAAGCGGACGTTCCAGAAACAAATAACCTATGTTCCTTTACTCTTACAGGAGATTCAAAATACCAGTTTTTACGTCTGTAACATTTTACGTTTCTGAGATATACTGTAGAAATAGTCTTTCTAAAAATTCAACCCAATTTGTCACTCCTGTTTAACCCCCATTAATTGGATTTTCCAGAAACAAAAGTACGTGTTTCTTTATTTTCAAATGAGATCCCAAATACCAATTTTCAGGTCTGTAATATCTTCTGTTTATGAGATATAAGTATCCCTATTTAAGGCATTCAACCCCCCTTTTCACACTTTTTCACCCCTCCTATTAGGATTTTCCGAAAACAAAAAATACCGGTACGTGTTTATTTTTAATGGGAATAATATATATACCAATTTTTACATCTGTACACTTTAAAAGTTTTGAGATATAAATAAACTCACTTTAAAAATTGACCCCCTTTTCACCCCTCCCCCCATTAATTGGATTTTCTCAAAACAAAAGAAATACCTGTTTATTTTTATAGGTGATCCAAATATCAATTTTCAGGTCTGTAATATCTTCAGTTTCTGAGATATAAGTATCCTCATTAAAGCCATTCAACTTCATTTTAACCCATTTTCACCCGTCCTATTGGGATTTTCCGAGAATAAAAATACGTGTTTCTCTATTTTTCATGGGGATTATGCATACCAATGTTTACATCTGTACACTTGAAACGTTTTGAGATATAAATACACTCATTTTAAAAATTCACCCCCCTTGTCACCCCCATTAGTTAGATTTTCCTAAAACAAAAATTACCTGTTTCTTTATTTTTAATGGAGATCCCAAATACCAATTTTCAGGTCTGTAATATCTTCAGTTTCTGAGATATAAGTATATTCATTAAAGCCATTCAACTCATTTTTCACCCTTTTCACCCTTCCCATTCGGGTTTTCCGAAAAATAGTGTGTCTTTAATTTTAAGGGGGATTCTAAATACCAATTTTTATATCTGTAAACTTTAAATGTTTTGAGATATAGATGAACTCATTTTAAAAATCCCCCCCCCCATTTCACCCCGATTTTATTGGATTTTCCAAAAACAAGAAATACGTGTTTTTATAGGAGATCCCAAATACCAATTTTCAGGTCTGTAATATCTTCAGTTTCTGAGATATAAGTATCCTCATTAAGGGCATTCAACCCCTTTTTCACCCCCTTTTCATCACTCTTATTGGGATTTTCCGGAAAAAATAATACGTTTTTCTTAATATTTAAAGAAGATTCCAAATACCAATTTTTTCATTTGTGAACTTTCAAAGTTTTGAGATATAGATACATTCATTTTTAAAATTCACCCCACTTTTCAACCTCCCATTAATTTGATTTTCAAAAACAACAAAATACGTGTTTCTTTATTTTTAAGGGAGATCCCAAATACCAATTTTCAGGTCTGTAATATCTGCAGTTTCTGAGATATAATCATTAAAGGCATTTAACCCCTTTTCACCCCTCCTATTGGGATTTTCCGAAAACAAAAAAAAGTTTCCTTATTTTTAAAGAAGATTCTAAATACCAATTTTTAAGTCTGTAAACTTTTAAAGTTTTGAGATATAGATGCACACATTTTAAAATTTCGCCCCCTTTTCATCCCCTTAGCGACGGAATATCCAAAAATACTCTTTTAGCGAGCACCTACATGTAAATATGAATGCATCCCCGAAATTTCATTTCTTTATGTCCGGTAGTTTTGGCTCGGGGATGATGAATCAGTCAGTCAGTCAGTCAGTTAGTCAGTCAGTCAGTCAGTCAGTCAGTCAGTCAGTCAGTCAGTCAGTCAGTCAGTCAGTCAGGACAAGTTTTATATATATAGACTAGCAAGATACCCGTGCTTCGCAACGGTATTATAATGAAATTTATAATTGAATACTTAACGTTTTATATATAATCCGCCGATATTTGCGATCTGACTTGTTTTCTGAGAGATTCCGCCAAAATTCGCGATCTGACTCCTTTCCTGAGAGATTACGGCAAAGTTCCTCCCATTTTTCAATCTTTTTTCCAGCAATCGATTTCGTACTTCCCGGGCTAGGTCCAGGTATTCCACCTGGTCAGTTGGGTCCCTAAATCTTTGCAATCTTTCCCTATAAGCATTTTTAATGTGGATCAGATCCTTGAGGATTGGGTGCCTTGGCGGTACTGAACCCGCGGCCGGACTGCATTCGTAGTAATTACCCGTCTAGGAACCGTTTCCAGCGGGGTCCGCACATTTTGACGACGAACCAGAAATTTATTATTATTATTATTATTATTATTATTATTATTATTATTATTATTATTATTATTATTATTATTATTATTATTATTATTATTATTATTGATGTTCTGGACCCCACAGCAAGATGCAAGACCGCTACTTGGCGGTAAATTACATCTGCTGTCGTTGTCATTCATGACAATATGACCAGCACCATTGTCGCCCGTAGGCACGTGCACAGGATTTCTGGCGATACGAATGACGTACTTCCGTGCATTATAGAGCTTATTATAGATGTGAACAATTGGACCGTCAATCTCATTCCTATCGTTTATTTCAAATGTGTTTAAATTTTTATTTATATGCCAGGAGAATCTACTGTAATCTAAGAACGTTCTCCGAAGGAAAAGATGGCTCTTGAAAACGAACCCAAGGGAAGATTAAAAATGATCGGTTTATGATCAGAATAAGTACATCGAAAATCCACAGCCTGTTTCCAGTCATTCGACAGGGTCAGGAATGGGAAACTAGCGGCGACAATGGGAATTGTGCCGGCTGCCGAAGCCTGTCGCACTCCTCTGGGGCAATGACTAATGAATGACAAATGACATGAAATGATATTGGAGAGTGTTGCTGGAATGAATGATGACGCGGAAAACCGGAGTACCCGGAGAAAAACCTGTCCCGCCTCCGCTTTGTCCAGCACAAATCTCACATGAATTGACCGGGATTTGAACCATAGAACCCAGCGGTGAGAGGCCGGCGCGCTGCCGCCTGAGCCATGGAGACTCCTTATTAGTACATTATGAACAGTAAAATCGATTGGTCTCACCTCCTTTTTCACCCCACCGCGGTTAAGTTGATTTAACCAACACCCCCCCCCCCCCCCAAAAAAAGAAGTCGTGTTTCTTTATATTTAAAGGAGATTTCAAATACCAATGTTCACGTGTGTTACCTTCAGTTTTGAGATATAAGTATCCGAATAAAAATTATTTTTCACTTACTTTCACACTCCCCCCCCCCCACTCTTAAGGGAATTTTCCGGCAAAAAATATTTGTTTCTTTAATAGTAAAAGATCTTCTAAATACCGATTATCTTCAGTTTTTTAGATATGTGTCCTCACGAAACGAATTGAACTCCTTTTCACACCCGCCCCCAAAAGATGATTACCCCCTCCAAAAACGCTTTGTTTTATGTTTAAAGAAGATCTAAATTCTAATTTTCACGTCTGTAACAACTTTAGTTTTATTAGATGTAGGTATCCTCATACAATTAATTCAATTAATTTTTCAATTTTATCACCTCTCCCCTCCCTTCATTGGATTTTCCGAGAATACCTGTTTCTTTACTTTAACAGGAAATTCCAAATACCAGCTTTTACATCTGTAACATTTTACGTTTCTGAGATATATTATAGATATAGTCTTTCCAAAAATTCACCCCAATTTGTCACTCCTGTTTAACCCCCATTAATTAGATTTTCCGAAAACAAAAAAATAAATGTTTCTTTATTGTTAAAGGAGATCCTACTACTATTTACTTTACGTCGCATCGACACAGATATGTCTTATGGCGACGATGGGACGGGAAAGGCCTAGGAAGTGGAAGGAAGCGGCCGTGGCCTTAATTAAGGTACAGCCCCGGCATTTGCCTGGTGTGAAAATGGGAAACCACGGAAAACCATCTTCAGGGCTGGCGACAGTGGGGCTCGAACCCACGATCTCCCGATTACTGGATACTGGCCGCACTAAAGCGACTGCAGCTATCGAGCTCGGTAAAGGAGATCCCATATACTAATTTTTAGGTCTGTAATATCTTCAGTTTCTGAAATATAAGTATCCTCGCTAAAGACTTTCACACTTTTCACCCCTCCTATCGGAATTTACAGAAAACAAAAAATACGTGTTCTTTTATTTTTAAAGAAGATTCTAAATATCAATTATTACGTCTGCAAACTTTTAAAATTTTGAGATATAGATGCACTCATTTTTAAAATACACCCCCCTTTGGCCCCCCACTATTTGGATTTTCCAAAAACAAAAAATACAGTTTCTTTATTTTTAAAGGAGATACCAAATACCGATTTTCAGATCTGTAACATCTTCATTGTCTGAGATATAAGTGTCTTTATTAAAGGCATTCAACCTTTTTTTCACCCCTTTTCACCTCTCCTATTGGGATTTTCCGAAAACAAAAAAAATCCTATTTCTTTACTTTAAAGGAGATTCTAAGTACCAATTTTTACATCTGTAAACTTTTAACGTTTTGAGATATAGATGCACTCATTTTGAAAATTCACCCTCCTTTCAACCCTCCACTATTTGTATTTTCCAAAAACAAAAAGTACATGTTTCGCTATCTTTAAAGGAGATCCCAAGTACCTTTTTTCATGTCTGTAATATCTTCAGTTTGTGAGATATAAGTATCCACATTAAAGGCTTTCAGCCTATTTTTCACTCCTTTTCACCCCTCCTATTGGGATTTTCCGAAAACAAAAAAATATGTGCTTTTTTAAAGGAGATTCAAAATACCAATTTCTACATCTGCATAGTTTTAAAGTTTTGATACATAGATACACTCATTTTAAAAATTCACCCCCCTTTTCACCGTCTATTATTTGGATTTTCCAAAAGCAAAAAATACGTGTTTTTTTAAAAGAAGGTTCCAAATTTTAATTTTCATGACTGTAACTTATTCAGTGTTTAAGATACGTCTCCTCATAAAAGGTGCTCAACCCACTTCCCCCCCCCCCCCCGCTTTTCACCCCCCTTCATGCAATTTTCCGAAAACAAAAAATACGTATGCTTATATTTTTAAAGGAGATTCCAAATACCAATTTTTATGACTCTAAACCTTTCAGTTTTTGAGATATAGATATCCTCATTTTAAAAATTCACCCCTTTTTTCATCCCCTTAGCGATGGAATATCCAAAAATCCTCCCTTAGCGAGCACCTACATGTTAATATGAATGAATCCCCAAAATTTTATTTCTCTATGTTCAGTAGTTTCGGCTTGGCGATGATGAATCAGTCAGTCAGTCAGTCAGTCAGTCAGGACAAGTTATTTTATATATATAGATTAGTTCCTGAAATACAATGAAGCTATCACATCTTTCTACCCAATGAGTAGGCCAAAAAGTTTTTTACTTGGTCTTTTTGACCCACTGATATCAGGTTCAGTAATAAAAATAACACTCTTTGAAGAGCTGACTTTGTATTTGCAGAAGCAGAGACAAACGTTGTCACTGATGAGATAATTCTTAATTCGCGTAATGTCACAGCCTTTGGTATTGCACAAGTTCGTTGAGTTCACCCGGTCACGTGGCACAGTACCTTGCTTGCAGGGATCACTGGGAAAAGAAAGAAATAGAACTACGACCTCGAGCGACTTGTCATCTCCTCTCGCCACGTCCCGCGGTCATGGTCAGCCATGCAGCTGTTCGTCTCAGCTGATGTGGACGGCGAAAAGAATACATTCTAACTTAAGTGTCACATTCTCATTTCCACTAGATAAAGACCAACACAGAGTGGTACAATTAGATGATATTTCCTACCTTTGAAAGCTCGGTTACAGAATTCCCTACGGATTCATTATACTTATTATTAATATTGTTATTTTTATTAATTCTGTTCATTATATTTTATATCCGGGTCTTCATCATATTGTTTGTATTATTAATTAGGTGTCACGGATCTCATTTTATCTAAGAAATATAAGAAGGGAATTATTCTTGTAATCATTGTATGTACTGTGTGGAGATGAGAAGAATGCAAGAACGAGGAATGTGCTTGCAAACAGGAGCTTTCTGTTCTGCGCAGACAGGTCGGCTCTTATCTGCTCCTTTCTGCTACAGGAAAACATTAACTCTCACTTCGCAGTGTTCAGCGTCTTGCTTGATCTAATCAGATATGTGAATACTCAGATGAATATGGACGAATCTCTCTGAATTTTTCACTTAGTTGATTCATATATTTCTTAGCTACAACTGATATTGCTCGCACATAGCAAATCACAGCATTAATAAGAACAAAAGTCTGCAATGTTGCTAGCTAAACCTTTTGCAAGCATTATTTCAGCATGCTACGAAAACCCGGGTGCTATTAGTTCATGGGTATGGGTACGTATTTTGTGGTGGGCGCCACTGATTATAAGTGTTTAGGTTTCTAGCGAAAGAATTACTCTTAGTAATGATAAAGCATGCCAAATGTATGGTGAAATATAATGTATATTGTTCCACAGCCTCCATGGCTCAGGCGACAGCGCGCCGGCCTCTCACCACTGGGTTCCGAGGTTCAAATCCCGGTCACTCCGTGTGAGATTTGTGCTGGACAAAGCGGAGGCGGGAGAGGTTTTTCTCCGGGTATTCCGGTTTTCCCTGTCGTATTTCGTTCCAGTAACACTTTCCAGTATCATTTAATTTCATTTGCCACTCATTATTCATTGCTCCAGAGGAGTGCGACAGGCTTCGGCAGCCGGCACAATCCCTATCCTCGCCGCTAGATGGGGGCTTCATTTATTCCATTCCTGACCCGATCGAATGACTGGAAACAAGCTGGGGATTTTCATTTCGTGTTCCAATTGGCCTCTTTTGATTTGCGTCGGTTTTTGCATTTCACTTATGTCTCATCATCCTCCGCGTAACTCTCGTCCGCTAAGAAATCAAGTGTTTTTAATTTCTTCGGCGTCATATTCATCTACCATAGCAATTAATCCACATTAATTTTAATTAAAAAATCACTATTGTATATTAGATTGGCCTACATGATATTATGCTTTATGGAAGTACATATACAGTGTATTTGTTTTTAATTTATTTCATTCAGGATTTTTAATGAAATGAAATGATTTAAAAATTCATCATATAATAAATTATTATATATTTTTTGATGCAACGTAAGCAATGCAATTGTGTAGACATTGTAGCTACACCTATTTTGAAACTTCTCTTGAGATGTGAATAATAATAATAATAATAATAATAATAATAATAATAATAATAATAATAATAATAATAATAATAATAATAATAATAATTGTACCGGGCGGTACACCTCCACGCCGCGAATTCAAATATTGCGCCAGTTGAAACTTCTCTACAGGAGAAAGCCTGAACTTTAACAAACTGTATTAACTCAACGGTTTCTCGGAAGATGCCACTACTGTAAATTTGGTAATTTTGAAGTGTTCTGAACTGTGTCTATTTTGATTTGTGTTTGTTTGCTCCGTATCAAGAAGTTTGAACATTCTCTAACAGATGTCGCTACCCAAAACTATGGTAACACACTCTGGTGCAATGGAATGAACTTTCTTGAAGAAATATTGTATTCCTAAGTTTTATTTTTACTAAATTTTGTTCTGTGGTTTGTGGGTTGGCAATATAAATCCTTTCTTTCCGCCCGTTTTGAATGTAACCAATCATGAATTTACGTAATTAATTTTCCACCAATAAGGTGTTTCTTCCCCGTGTTGTGTATTAGTTTTTGCGGTTGGCCAATAAAAGTTTGTGGGCGGGTTGTTATCATTCATGAAAGGTCTCGAATGTTCCACGAGGGTATATAAACTGCTGATTTTCTTGTCTCGGTGCCACTTCAGTAATATCTCTCTTAGTGTGTGAATATGCAGCAGGGGGCAGGAAGCGCCTCTTTCTTCAAGCACCTTCTTTCACCTCTAACTACCACGGATATCTCCGTAACAACAACAACAATAATAATAATAATAATAATAATAATAATAATAATAATAATAATAATAATAAGTGTCCGGAAATGTCATCAAAATGTATCTCTCAATGTTTAATAAAGCATGATAATTCTCCCTTTTCTCTCAGGACGTTTACATCAGGCCGTGTTGTGGTCGCCTTAATCGGGCTTATCTAACCGTCTGAAAAGAACTAAAAGATTAGGAAACTACACCTGGGTTGAATACATTCCAACTGACTTAAAATCGAACAGCTGTTTTCTATTATAATACATGCACACGCAAGCGCTTTATCAGTAGGCCTACATTCTAGTATCCTATAAACAAGCATACGGTAATAATGAACCTTACACAAATGAACCAATGACTGGAGGGTTTCCCACTAACAATTGAACATATCATATATAATAAAGATAAAAGTACGTGGAAATTTTTCTAGTCCGTAATAACAACATAATTTCCAAAGGCTGCACATATGCAAAAAAAAAAAGTATCCACTACAGAAAACCTCCCAGCTTCTACATCTAACATATCAAAACAATTAATTCTGAATTCTGAACTGCACGTTATAATATGTCTCTGTGTTGTGCTACCTGCCTCAGTTCCTAAATATCACTTTACAGTGCATGCAAACTCTGAGAAGAATAAATCTTGCACTTTCTATCAAAATTCTTCAAATAAATGAGTGCAAATTATTAGAGTAGGGTAGTATAAAGGTTATCAATATGGTGCTCAGAAAAATGCTTTGAAGACTATGCGAACATATGAGCCATGAAGTTAATTGATTAAACAGTTTGACACTGAATAAATGGCATAAAATACAGTACTGAGGAAGAAATGAAAATGAGATATACAGCTGTAATTAGCAGCCCGCAAGTTACTTTCTGTTACCAAGTGTGGAGCTTCCTTGTCACATATATAGATAAAATAACAAGTCCTGACTGACTGACTGACTGACTGACTGACTTATTCATCATCGCCGAGCCAAAACTACTGGACATAAAGAAATCAAATTTTGAGAATACATTTATATTACAATGCCGGTGCTCACTAAGGGAGGATATTTGGATATTACGCCGCTAAGAGGGTGAAAATGGGGGTGAATTTTTAAAACGAGTATATCTACACCACATCTCAAAAACGTAACACGTTACAGACGTGAAAATTGGTATTTGGAATCTCGTGTTAAAGTAAAGGAACACGCATAATTCATTTTCTGAAAATCCAGTCAAAGGGAAGTTTCAAAGGGGTGAATGTTTAAAATGAGCGTATCTACAGTATATCTAAAAAACTTAACATATTACAGACGTGAAAATTGGTATTTTTAATCTCCTTTAAAATAAAGTAGGACGCATTTTGTTTTCGGAAAACACACTCAAGGAGGTAAAATGACTGAAAAAGGGGGTTAAATTATTTTTATTAGGATACTGGTATCTCCATGACTGAAGACATTACAGAGTGAAAATTAGTATTTGGAATCTCCTTTAAAAATAAAGTAGCGGCCTTTTTTTTTGTTTTTGGAAAATTCACTTAAGGGGGGTTGTAAACAGGATTGAAAAGGGGGTTGAATTCTGTTTATACTTATATCTCAAAAATTGAAGATGTTACAGACATGAAATATGTATTTGGAACCTCCTTTAAAAATAAACACGTATTTTTTGTTTTCGGAAAATCCAATTGGGGGGAAGGATAAATGAATAGAAAAATGAGTTGAATTCTTTGTTTGAGGATACTTTTATCTCCAAAACGAAGGATGATACGGTCGAGAAAATTGGTATTTGGAATACGCTTTAAAAATACATACGTATTTTGTACGATGGGATGAGCGGGTTGGAATCAACTTAAAGGGGGGGGGGTGTAAAAGGAGTTGAATTCTTTTTTTTTTTAGGATACAAATAAGAATTGGACTTAAAGCACCTCTAAGGGGGCTTAGACTGGGGGGGTGAGGAATGATGACCATAATATGCATTTAAATGAAGCCGTTTGAATTATGCAGTTAAAATTTCAAATTACGTCCTAGGTGTTAAATAAGAAAAGGTTTGAAACAAATTTAACCGCTCAGAAAGTTAAATGGGGTTTGGTAGGTAAGGGTTATTCTGCCCGAAGGCAGGTCCGAACCTCCGCAGAGGTGTTACTGAGCCGGAGTTTACGTGCGGTAGGGTGGCCAGTTCCTTTCCGCTCCTCCATTCCCTTACCCAAACCAACAGCGCGTGGCAACCCATCCAACTCCTGACCACGCCCAATGTTGCTTAACTTCGGAGATCTCACGGGATCCGGTGTTTCAAAACGGCTACGACCGTTGGCAAATAGGGGTTATGATCCGAAAACAAATATAGTCATTCCTTCCTCTGAAACGGTTTAACGTACGAAGACACAATTCCAAATAGCGATATATACACTGACTGACAGAGCAAATGCAACACCAAGAAGGAGTGGTCAGAACTTTATGCCAATGGCAGGGTAGACTGACGTCACTGAGGTATGCTCATGATGTGAAATGCGCCGCTGTGCTCCGCACGTAGCGAACGATAAATGGCGTTGGCGAATGGCCCACTTCGTACCGTGATTTCTCAGCCGACAGTCATTGTAGAACGTGTTGTCGTGTGCCACAGGACACGTGTATAGCTAAGAATGCCAGGCCGCCGTCAACGGAGGCATTTCCAGCAGACATACGACTTTACGAGGGGTATGGTGATCGGGCTGAGAAGGGCAGGTTGGTCGCTTCGTCAAATCGCAGCCGATACCCATAGGGATGTGTCCACGGTGCAGCGCCTGTGGCGAAGATGGTTGGCGCAGTGACATGTGGCAAGTGCGAGGGGTCCAGGCGCAGCCCGAGTGACGTCACCACGCGAGGATCGGCGCATCCGCCGCCAAGCGGTGGCAGCCCCGCACGCCACGTCAACCGCCATTCTTCAGCATGTGCAAGACACCCTGGCTGTTCCAATATCGACCAGAACAATTTCCCGTCGATTGGTTGAAGGAGGCCTGCACTTCCGGCGTCCGCTCAGAAGACTACCGTTGACTCCATAGCATAGACGTGCACGCCTGGCATGGTGCCGGGCTACAGCGACTTGGATGAGGGAATGGCGGAACGTCGTGTTCTCCGATGAGTCACGCTTCTGTTCTGTCAGTGATAGTCACCGCAGACGAGTGTGGCGTCGGCGTGGAGAAAGGTCAAATCCGGCAGTAACTGTGGAGCGCCCTACCGCTAGACAACGCGGCATCATGGTTTGGAGCGCTATTGCGTATGATTCCACGTCACCTCTAGTGCGTATTCAAGGCACGTTAAATGCCCACCGCTACGTGCAGCATGTGCTGCGGCCGGTGGCACTCCCGTACCTTCAGGGGCTGCCCAATGCTCTGTTTCAGCAGGATAATGCCCGCCCACACACTGCGCGCATCTCCCAACAGGCTCTACGAGGTGTACAGATGCTTCCGTGGCCAGCGTACTCTCCGGATCTCTCACCAATCGAACACGTGTGGGATCTCATTGGACGCCGTTTGCAAACTCTGCCCCAGCCTCGTACGGACGACCAACTGTGGCAAATGGTTGACAGAGAATGGAGAACCATCCCTCAGGACACCATCCGCACTCTTATTGACCCTGTACCTCGACGTGTTTCTGCGTGCATCGCCTCCCGCGGTGGTCCTACATCCTACTGAGTCGATGCCGTGCGCATTGTGTAACCTGCATATCGGTTTGAAATAAACATCAATTATTCTTCCGTGCCGACTCTGTTTTTTCCCCAACTTTCAACCCTTTCGAACCACTCCTCCTTGGTGTTGCATTTGCTCTGTCAGTCAGTGTATTTTAAATTCAAGGTGTGAAATAGGAAATATTTTTTAACTTTCCACCCCTTAAGTGTTAAATGAGATTATCTCCGTGAAGGAAATTATTCATCCCTCCAACACCGTTCGAAGTACTAAGTTGTAATTTTATCAGAGGAGTCTTCTTTTATGTTCTAAGTGTAAAATAAGGTATATTTAAAAATATTTCTCCCCTAAGGGGTTTAGATGGTGGCTGACTCTCAAAAACACAATATCCATTCTTCCGAAACCGTTTCAGGCACGAACATTTTTTCTTATGAAGGGTGGTCTTATATATCCTAGATCTCAATAAATATTTAAAAACATTCACCCCTTAAAAATGTATTAATTCCTCCATTACTGTTCGACGTACAAAATAAAAATATCACTCGTTGGTTTAAAACATTCAACTTCTTCCCTATGGGGTTCCAAAGAGTGTTAGATCTGGAAATAAATAATCATAACTCCAAGACAGTTTGACGTACGGACTGAGGGCGTATTTTACAGGCTCACCTGACAGTTGACTCTCCAAAATGTAAAACTTTGAAATATAACTTTCAGTTTAAAACCATAACGAAGCCCGGGTATCTTGCTAGTTGGGTTATAATATTCCCGATCGCGTCTCTAGCTTCGCTGTGAATTGTCTTTCCGTTCTTGCGTACGACGGACATTGCGCAGTCTTTACAAAAAAAAATACACAGAAATAACAAGAGAAATGAAGAGCAAGAACAATAACAACGGATAAATGGCAACAACTGAGAAAGGAATGCAAACGAACGCAGAACAGCGCACTAGCAATAGGTGGATTGCAACTGACAAGAGCGAGTAAGCTTCCAGTAAAGGAACGTTTTCCCAGAAGCGACTCCATATAATCGCTCTGCGATAGTCACTCAGCGATCATCATGGATGACTCCTCTTCTGAGTTTGCATGTTATCATTTTCCTACACGCGATGATCGCTGAACGATGAGTCACTTCTAGGAAAATGTACCAAGGTAAACATAAAGTCGCCTGGGTAGTAGCGGGATTGCTATGGTTACGATTACGTCACTGGCTCTACTGGCGAAAACCCCTTCGTCCCGTGCCTCACCGGACATGTGCTTTCTTCTGATCTCCGAAGAATATGTAAATAAGTAAGATTTGTTGAATTTAAAACATATTAATATTTCAACTTATAACTAAAAGCTATAAGAGCTGGCACGATATTGAGCAACGAGTCTAAATTTAGCACATATCACCTCAGGTAAGAGAAAGATATAGCAACTGGCACGTAAGCGTAAGGTTTACACTAGCAAGTCACTCAGGCAAATTATTGCTGCAAATTGCTGTCAGGCACTTCCTGCTGGGTATACATTTCATGCAAGTAAACTAAGTAAGTTACTTGCACTCGTTTTCCACAAGTAACTTGCAGCAGTAACTAACAGATACTATTTACATATGCTTGCAATGCCAGTCAACCAAAATGGCGACATACAGGCAGATTGGACGTGCTGCAGCTCTCTTAATTCTTATGAATAAGGGAAAAAGAGGAGAGTTGGGAAGGTTTGAGTTAGGGACTGAATACTCAGAAGACTACGGTATGGAGCCTACAATAATCAGCTGTAAGAATTGAGATTAAAGAATGTGTATAATGTCTACAAAAGATCTCGATAGTTTATTGAAATTAATTAGAAAGAAGTCGAAATGTGCTACCTAACAAAGTATCTGCATTATTTTCTCCTGGAGATCAAACTAACAATAAACGGGCCCGCCCACTTCATACCCGTAGTAAATGACAAAGAGATACAAATCTTTCCAGTGAAACACTGCCTGAAAATATTATTTCACTTTCTAATTCAACTATTTAAACTTTCTACGCTTCAGCAACTTGACAGTCGTAGCATGTGGGCGTAAAAATGTTCCAACGCCTGGTACCCGGAATTTTCTTCGTCCGAAAATGCAGCTGTTGCTTCGGTCAAGCTGCTTATGGGGAGTCCCGTTGAAATGTCGCTACGTTACGCGTTAGTTTAAATATTAGCGCAGTTGAGGACCAGCCCTAACAACACTCATCTCATACCCTAAATAAGACAGGTGTAAAAATTCGTAAAATCACAACCCAAAACCCAATGCAGAGTACATTGAAATCTCAACAAGCAGCTACGGTAATACTTATTATGTAATGGAAACAAAGAATCCACAACCTCTGCTCTCAGATGTACAACATAAATAATAAATTAATAAATAAATGGCTTCGGACAGGGATTTTGAGGCATTTGGGTATTGGAAAAGGAAGATGCAGTGTGTATATTACCCCAACCAGTTGTGTTATGTCATTGAAACAGTAAAAGTAAAATACCCGTTCAACATTAATACAATTAAAAGGGAAGACTTTGTTAATATTCAGAATGATATTAGTTCAAACTTTGAAAACTGAAGAAAAGATGTTGATGGTGCTCCTCTGCCTTTGTGCAAGGTTACATCTATTAATGTGGACATGATAATCCTGATATTGTAAAATTCAGTTTAACTTATTCTGACATTAAAGCGCATCAAACAGTTAAGTTACAGCAGAGGTACAGTGAACAGGGAGAGATAACGAAATGTATTATTATTATTATTATTATTATTATTATTATTATTATTATTATTATTATTATTATTATTATTATTATTATTATTATTATTATTATTATTATTATTATTATTATTATTATTATTACCGGGGTTTAGTGGATCACAGAGAGAGGTGAAAGAAGATTCTGGTTGGAATGGGTCTATTTACGATATCAAAGATTAACGTAAAACTTAAAAAAATAAAGGTTATATTTCTTTTCAAATCTCAAAACTTAACAAAGTCTTCACTTAGTGAAGGAAAACCAATGTATCAGATACAATGACAATTTCGATACCAGAATAGAAAACCCCAGAATAGGGAATTTAGCACATTTGGGCTTCAAGCCCCCAATTTACAAATGTACAATGTCGCCAATGTAGCATTTACATAGACAAGGAGAGAAATCTCCCGATTCCAGAGCACTTTGCTCCAACCGTTATAAATTTACGGCCTTCCAAAGGCCCCACGATATTACATAAATACCAAAAGAGCTCACATGCTCTCCAAATTTAACCGAGGAGACTGTGCTCCCAATTTCTTACAGCCTAGTCAAGGCAACATTACAAAGAATCCTTCGACTTCTGGCCTCTATAGGCCCAACATACAATTTACAACTTTAGTTCACAGGGGTATCTATTACCCAAACTCCTGGGCCTTCGTGGAAAAGAAGAACAGGTTAAATAACTGGCCCGAACACAAAATGTATGGAGGCGTACACTTGCGCTCCTTGAAACTCGGTTTTAAAACCCTACTTGGGCTTGTGCCCGATGATGCAGAGGCTAATCCCACACTACTTAGGTAACTAGAAGAACAAGTTACTCGGTAATTTACAGGAGAAAAACGGTTACAAAATCGTAGTCAGCTCAAGATAAATTGAAGGGGAACTCGAGAGGGTAACGCACTCTCTATCCCCGATTTACAATTTATGTCTTTATGAAATTTTACATTAGCCGACAGAAAGTTTACACTTTAGAAAACAGGAGGTTACATAGTTAGAAATTAGAACCTTCCCCTCGTGTAAGACTTCGGAGATAGCTACAGAGATATAAAACTGGTGGTCATTACCTGGGCTGGTGTACTGCCTGCCAAAAAATGAGGCTCCCCGCCTCCTGTCTTAACACGCACACTCAGTAAATCGGCGATCAAAAGACAAGGTAGCTTGAAAAAACCGCGGCTTATATACCCGAGGGGATGTTTCGAGAGGGTTCTGGACTAAATCCGGACACACCCTCTCATTTATATTGGTCGAATAAAAATCTACAAGAAGCTTGTGATAGGCTGAAAAATAAATACAAAAATTTCTAATTGGCCAGATTCAAAAGCTGGAGGGATGAGAAGAAAGTGTTGCAAACCTTGAAATAACAAAATAAATGAACATTAATTTAGTTGAGAAAACATAACACAAAACTTCTTTAAATCACTAGTTTTTCCACCTTGCACCAGAGTCATGACCACAGTCTTTTTGTAATGACATCTATGGAGAAAAGTTCAAACTTCTTGACGTAAACCAAAACAAGACAAATAAATCCAGTCAGTTTAGGCAACTTCAAAATAACACTTTACTCAATTATTCAGTGGTGACATCTTCTGGTCAATGTCCCAACTTCATGCATTAGTGGTTTCAAGTTTGGTTTGATAGATAGAGTTCCTTAAGCGCTTCTTTTAAATGTGCGTAGTTGAGGTGTACCTCCCGGTATTATTATTATTATTATTATTATTATTATTATTATTATTATTATTATTATTATTATTATTATTATTATTATTATTATTATTATACCTTTGTTAAGAAATGTACTTTCTCCGAAATTGTTGCTATGCTATTCTCTATGAATTTCATACCTGAAAAATGCAGTCACCGAGACTCGGCCGGTATCCCTGAGGAGCTACTTTTTATCTTTACAAGTTTCTTCACTCCCTGATAAAACTGTTTTTTTCAGGTCGTGTGATTCTCTCAGTATTTCCTTCGGTGGCGTGTTAAAGTTCTTCGCATCGGTACTGAAAACATTGAGTGTCTTAATTCTGTCTTTGAATTCACCGTTGTGAACGGTCCAAATATCTGTTGGTTTTTGTATTTTGTATTAGTTCACCATTGTCCTTCCTGGGCCTTTAAGTCGTGTGGTGCTTGCATGAATTCAATTACGTTTTCTAAATTAAATTACGATATATAGAGAAATAAATGTGTGAAATTGTGATGTTTGGAACATCACAGCATGTAATAAATTACTGAACTGTGTAATTAATTGAAAAGATGTATATATTTAATCACTGGTAGGTCATTTTTAAATTATTATGTATATATATAGGGTATTAATAATCCATTTCACATCATCATTTCATTTCTTTGTATCACGGCTATAACGTATTCTGAACGAACGACTTATTGAGTAAAGTATTTCAACATCATTCGTATTAATAGCTTGCAGTAAATTTTCCAATAGCCGAAGTGAGGTGACCGGAGTTAGAAGGCTAATTTCAGCCCTTTACCAGGAAATGTACGTCATCAAGCTTACGAGAGACCTTACCCTCTCCTCACTCTGAGGAGACAGTTAAAGTCTTGTTAACGCCTACTTTTCGAAGTTCGCTACCCGACGCTTTGATTCCGCGGGAAAGTTCAGCCTATGTGAATGGACGTAATGCAGCAAGATGATGGATTCACAGCAATACATAAGAGAAGGGATGAGGCCTCGAATCTTACTGGACCATGTGATATGGTTGATGGAGGGAGATTTTGGAACCTATATACTCGACGACAAGAGCTGGAGAGGACATTCATATTCACATTCAGATTGACACTTGTATTCGTAATCTTGGAAGACACTCTTACAACGATTCTACGTCTGCACATCGGAGAAGATTTTAACTTAGTTCACTTCGCATCTGAGTAGAATACTACTCAAAAGTTACTCTCATTTGGACCTGTTATCTCAATGACGAGAGGTAAAGTCAACGGGAGACCGGTTTTGACTGGTATAGGGCAGGAGAGCTTTTGTTATGAACTTAGTTACGGAAGAATACAAATGTAATCTCTCCGTGAACATAACCCATAGTGGTTTTGCTATTAAAATTAGGACTCATTACGACTTTATGTAAGGAGTACAGTAGGAAGTGTTAAAGGCAGGAAAGTCGTAGTACAGCTAGTGTACTATGCACAAAGCAGAAGTAGGACTGGAATCCTCAACAAGAAATGACGCCGCCTGTACGAGAGGTCCATCAAACATCAGCTGCTACATAGATTGTATCCAGATAACAGAGTTTACAAATGGTGAGCTAATGGCATAAATTACTGCAAGTCTTCGCGTAACAGTTCATTTTCGTAGAGTTTATTTCATTCAATTTTTATTCTGCTTCCGTAAGTTCAGATTCCGTTAATACGCCGTTACGTTACGTTTTTCATTCTAATAAATAGCTGTTTTAATTTATATTTTCTGAAATTAATGATCCTTAACTTACAAGTTAGTGTATTTAATGGTTAGTGTTCTGTCACCCCACTCCTGGGAGTTTTTAGAGTCTCATTACGTATTATTATTATTATTATTATTATTATTATTATTATTATTATTATTATTATTATTATTATTATTATTATTATCATTATTAATTATCAACTATCGTTTTCAAGTACTAAGCTTGAAGGCTGGCGCCCATGGGATATTGTTTATGGAGAAACAATGAGATATTATTTATTTATACACTGACTGACAGAGCAAATGCAACACCAAGAAGGAGTGGTTCGAAAGGGATGAAAGTTGGGGAAAAAACAGAGAAGGCACGGACGAATAATTGATGTTTATTTCAAACCGATATGCAGGTTACACAATGCGCACGGCATCCACTCAGTAGGATGTAGGACCACCGCGAGCGGCGATGCACGCAGAAACACGTCGAGGTACAGAGTCAATAAGAGTGCGGATGGTGTCCTGAGGGATGGTTCTCCATTCTCTGTCAACCATTTGCCACAGTTGGTCGTCCGTACGAGGCTGGGGCAGAGTTTGCAAACGGCGTCCAATGAGATCCCACACGTGTTCGATTGGTGAGAGATCCGGAGAGTACGCTGGCCACGGAAGCATCTGTACACCTCGTAGAACCTGTTGGGAGATGCGAGCAGTGTGTGGGAGGGCATTATCCTGCTGAAACAGAGCATTGGGCAGCCCCTGAAGGTACGGGAGTGCCACCGGCCGCAGCACATGCTGCACGTAGCGGTGGGCATTTAACGTGCCTTGAATACGCACTAGAGGTGACGTGGAATCATACGCAATAGCGCCCCAAACCATGATGCCGCGTTGTCTAGCGGTAGGGCGCTCCACAGTTACTGCCGGATTTGACCTTTCTCCACGCCGACGCCACACTCGTCTGCGGTGACTATCACTGACAGAACAGAAGCGTGACTCATCGGAGAACACGACGTTCCGCCATTCCCTCATCCAAGTCGCTCTAGCCCGGCACCATGCCAGGCGTGCACGTCTATGCTATGGAGTCAATGGTAGTCTTCTGAGCGGACGCCGGGAGTGCAGGCCTCCTTCAACCAATCGAAGGGAAATTGTTCTGGTCGATATTGGAACAGCCAGGGTGTCTTGCACATGCTGAAGAATGGCGGTTGACGTGGCGTGCGGGGCTGCCACCGCTTGGCGGCGGATGCGCCGATCCTCGCGTGCTGACGTCACTCGGGCTGCGCCTGGACCCTTCGCACGTGCCACATGTCCCTGCGCCAACCATCTTCGCCACAGGCGCTGCACCGTGGACACATCCCTATGGGTATCGGCTGCGATTTGACGAAGCGACCAACCTGCCCTTCTCAGCCCGATCACCATACCCCTCGTAAAGTTGTCTGTCTGCTGGAAATGCCTCCGTTGACGGCGGCCTGGCATTCTTAGCTATACACGTGTCCTGTGGCACACGACAACACGTTCTACAATGACTGTCAGCTGAGAAATCACGGTACGAAGTGGGCCATTCGCCAACGCCGTGTCCCATTTATCGTTCGCTACGTGCGCAGCACAGCGGCGCATTTCACATCATGAGCATACCTCAGTGACGTCAGTCTACCCTGCAATTGGCATAAAGTTCTGACCACTCCTTCTTGGTGTTGCATTTGCTCTGTCAGTCAGTGTATTAAAATTAAGGTGACCCGCCACGTCACAATTTTGTTACACATCTGTGGGCAAGAGTGGGTACGTCACAAAATGTGATCACCTACAGAACAACTTGCGCCTTCAACTTACACAAAACAGGATCGGATTCTATCCGTGCAAGCAACTTGCAGAAGCTCACGACGTGTCGTTCACACTGCTGGTACGTGACTGGCTGCAAGCGTCTTCCCCAAGAAATTGTTAACGCCTCCCAGTCAGCTTGCTGAGGAATTTAGACTTGCAATAGGGACGTATCACGCAAAACTTATCCGCTAGATAGCGTAATGGTAATACCCGGTATGCGCTTTCCGCTGCTCGATTGTTTTACATGAAACTTATATGGAGTATTCCTACATTTGTGATCATCGAAACGAAACTTTAGCTTTAAATGCATGAAAATGGAGTTACCATATTCTGCTAATGTTTTTAATAAGGCGTGAAATGGTATAGGTGCAATGGCGACAGCGGATTGGAAGCAGAATTGAAGAAAAGGGGCGGAAAATATCCGGGAAGAAGCAAGAGTTGATTGAAAGGTAAGGACTAAATGCAGCAACTCCTTCTTTTAACGTTTTTGTTAAGATTGAATTCTTTAAGTACAAATAGCATTTTTAAAACATTCCTAATAATTTATTTTCTTTGCAGGTTAGAGGCTTACATAAGGCACGACATTGGTGTGATAGCAGTGCCTGGGGCTACATCCAGTACGACTGAACTTCATTTCCCTGCAGTACACGAGTTTCAGGATCTTGTCTCGGACCATAAGACAAATACAAAGAGTTCACATTTGGAATTAATGAATTATTTCATGTTCAGGAAGTCTGAAATTGATGGTGCCCCAGTGTCAAATTATAGGTCACTGTGTGATTCAGGGTACCGCACACGATGTTATGGCTGTTTTCTTACTTCTGTATCTTCTTGCTCTCGGAGTTATTTCCAAGGTACCGGTGCCACGCCATGAAAATATCGAAGGTACAGCGTTCTCCTTAAGTCTTTGTCTTTCGCCTAAAATTATTGAAATAGGTCATATTAACTCATCAGAATGTCACTACCGTATTATAAAATTATTTCTTAATTAGTACTAATTACCTTACTTACCAGTTTCAGTAATGACATAATCTTCAACTGTAAAATGTTTCGAGCAGACCTTGATATTAGGAGTCACATTTTTATTTCGTAGGTCCTGCCTACGAATCACATGCAACCACGTTTTACGGAAAAGATCCTGCTTAGGTAATTGATGGTATGAATACGGTCGACCTTGATTTTGGGACACTGGGACACGGCAATAATCAGGCATCACAATTTTCTTGTTGTCTTTGTTGTCGTAACGATATATGAAATCTTTAACTTCATCATTTAACTAGGTAACTCCCATTAAAGACACATATAAACAAATGACGGTCGAAAAGCGCACACGTGATATTATCGGCACACTTTATCTTGGTGCATTTGTGTACGGGGGTGAGGAGTAAGGAGGGAGCTGTCCCGGTTCCAGTAGTGCTGCCAACTGAATGAAAATGAAATCTGAATTGAATCGAGAATATGATCGATCGATATGTAGTTTCTAAATCGTTATTATCTTAAGCCAATAACTGTGTCACATACACATTATATAACATTTCTCGATGCGAATCTTGTTCCTAGCATGAATTCTATAGTTTGGCTTTGCTGTGTAAACAACAACAGTACTAGTATGTAAAGTGTACGCCAGATGTCGCACAACGATGCTTAAGCGATTGATAGTTTTTGTTTCAAATTTTGCCAGTACGAATCTCGAAGAATGCCGAGGTCGACCGATTCAGCACTAGGGTGTAAATGCACCAAGATAGTGTGTGCCGATAATACATCTATCCGTAGTGTTTCAGGACATCCCTATTGGCGCAGCAAGTTGTCTCGTGCAATTAAGTTGCTGCAAATAACTTGCTAGTGTAAACTCAGCCAAGTCTTGTGGCAAGATTTTGAATAAGGCGTAGCCACGTGATTCAGAGTCTACTTCAGTGATTAGCCAGCTATGGTGAAGGGATATCCGTATAGAGGGGAGACGCGTGGTATGACTAAGTTTATTTAAGCCCGTATCAGGCTAGCCTAATACCTAATATCGAATATCTAACATGTGGTGATAATGGCAACTATCTATCCGTCGATCGATCGAGTGAACTGTTTGTCTATTATCTAGCTGCTTTTTATATTAGTCCGTATAACTGCATAGTACTTGTATTTCAGTATAGTCACCGGGGGCTATGTTCAGCTTTCTGGAGATTTATAGTCTGTATCAATATAACGTGTTAGTTATATTCATTTAGCGGTCGCTGTCTTACTTCGGATTCACGAATGAATTCAGGTACGTAATTCGAGAACTATGTTTGAGAATTAAATTAGACGAAAATCTATCTGAGACATCGCGTAGAACTGCTGGATGTACATCAGCAGCCTCTATTTAAGCCGTCAGGACGTGTGAAACCAGCTTAGTTAGCACGTCTGAATATTACGGTTTCTTCAATAATGTCTTCCTTTCTGACAATCAATACGAGTGAACGTGACAACATATGGGCCATTATACTCTAAATAGGTAAATAGGTCAGGATTAGTTGCAGAAGATGACATAACCGGAGCAAGTGTCACAAACCGGACCAGGTTTTCACAGCAGTACGAATCAATGACCATGTCGGTAGCAGAGAAAAGGTAATTCCAGCACCAAAATATGTCATGCATACAATACGTGTGGAAGAAAGTATTTAGCGGCGATAAATTCTAATTCCCGACAATGCCAATAGCTTCTTGATGTACCTAATAATTGTATTCATTATAACAACAAATCTCACAGGATATAATCTTGTTCGTATAACTGCATAGTATTTCAGTATAGTCACCGGGGGCTATGTTCATTTGTTTTAAAGTACATACATGAGTTTGTTTGTTTTTTTATTTTTATTTTTTTGCAATTTGCTTTACGTCGCACCGACACAGATAGGTCTTATGGCGACGATGGGACAGGAAAGGGCTAGGACTGGGAAGGAAGCGGCCGTGGTCTTAATTAAGATACAGCCCAAGCATTTGCCTGGTGTGAAAATGGGAAACCACGGAAAACCATCTTCAGGGCTGCCGACAGTGGGATTCGAACACACTATCTCCCGAATACTGGATACTGGCCTCACTTAAGCGACTGCAGCTATCGAGCTCGATATACATGAGTTCAATTTTTCATATAATAATAATAATAATAATAATAATAATAATAATAATAATAATAATAATAATAATAATAATAATAATAAATACTACTTCATTTATAATCCTCAATTGTGGGAATGCGACCACGATATATATTTCCTTATCCATATTCTAGTAAATCCAGTATGTTGCCAAGTGTTTGAGCTTATCACCCCACACCTTGAGTGTATTAAGAATAAGCCATTCTATAGTCTCTACGAGTCGTCGCTCATAGCAGTGGCTGGTGCTCAACATACTTAAAAAGTAATTTTATTAAACGGATATATGATATATGTGTACGGTATGGTAAAGAAGTTTCCATTACAATGTCAAAAACAGGGCGATTTTGTATATAAGAATAGGTGTAGATACAACGTAACTCGCCAGATTAAGGTTATAATATGTAATAGCGGAGGGACAACCACACCAGTTTTCGTATCAAGTAATCCTGCTGTGGCTCCATACACTGTAACCATACTCTAATGGAAGTCTTACAAGAGACTTACACGCCCCTTTCCTTTACATCCTTACTACCACCCTTAAAATACCTCATAGGCATGTGAAGAGTTCTGTAGCCTTTATTTACAACCTCGTTAATGTGTTTACCCTAATAAAAATATTTCCTCACTTTAACACCTAAGTATTTACAGTAATCCCCATGAGTTACTTTCAACCATCAACGCCCTAACTAAAACCTAGAGAACTTTTCCTCTTGGTAATTACAACCAGAATTTTCATTCCATTTACGTTGTCTATTGTCCATCTCACAACACTGTCGAGGTCTCTTTGTAGTCGCTCATAATCCTGTAACTTATTTATCGCTCTATACCAGAGGTGCTCACGCACACACGTAACACACACCTATGGCGTTTCTCACATTGCGGCGCCATTTACAGCCAGCGCAAAACCTATAATATGGTGTTCCTCACCTAGGTGTACTCATCACAGGGACTCGTACTATCTGGTGGTCTTAATGTTTCGTCATTTCTGTCCCGAGAAAATGGCTGAAAAGAATTCAATGAAAATTGGTATTTTACTTCGGGAAATGAACCACTACAGTGTAGGCTATAAATCATTTTATTTACCCTGAATGATATGGTAGTTTAGAGGAAGGAGCCTATAATTTAATTTTTAACATCTACCGTATGTTATTGGTCAGCCCGCCTGGTGGCCATGATCGTTAAGGCGCTGAAGTCTAAACGGTCTGACACCGAGGTTAACCGGTTCGAGTCCCGTTGGTCGAAAAAATTTCACCATCAGAATGTTGGCAGGCAGGGTAGGGGAGGTGGTGGTATAAAATTTCTAATCTCTAGATTGCGTGCAAAAAGCCTGGATTAAATTCCAAACCTCTCCGCAGTGCTCATATGGAGTGAGGGCATATGACGCTGTTGATGGTGATTCGTCCATCGGATGGGGACGTTAAGCCTTGAGCAGACCCCTTGGTGCTATTCGATAGGAGTAGGCTATGTGCTAGCACCGGGTTTCACCCTCTCCCTACTAGCATATCTCACGTCATTCATTTCATCTCATTAACTCCTCTGATGAGGTTGACGTCAGGAAGGGCATCTAGTCATAAAAAAACCCGGCATGGCAGACTCATCTCACCTCATACCCGACCCCGTAGGGAAACGGGACAAGGGTTGGACAAACACCAGAGGTGCTCACGCCGGTCATTCCGTCCTGCGGGCGGGCAGGCAGGCGATGAGCGTATGCTTCACAGGCCATGAAGGTAGGGCGAAGTTCTCCCACTCTCGATCACCGCGGCGATACCCGAGTTTGAAATGGAGGCAGAAATAGTGAAAGAAAGAGGGCAGAAGTCCACGTCATTTTCAGTTTACGTTGTAAGAAATAAGTTATTTACGTTCATTGCAGTTAATGTATTTTGACCGGATACAATAAAGAATTAGGCCTACAACCTCAAATATTTTTATAATGTACGTAATGAATTACAATTTTCACTATTAAGTTTTAAGAGGTGCTTTAGAAATGTTTCTAATATAATACGGAGTTAAGGTGGTTAAGCTGTGGCTTGTGGTTGTTTAGGTTTAAAATATCTGATAAACTCACCAACAATCCAGTCATTCTTACCGGGAATAACATGTTAGGTTATTTATTGAAATCATACTTGCATATCTATCTGGTAGATAAATTAACATTGTTCTTGTACTTTAATCTTGGACAGTAAATACTGTATCTATGTCCTCACTCGTGATGAAACTCCCTCTCCCCTTTTAGAAGCTATCTATTATCATAGGACGCCTGTTAAATTTTAAATATTATTTTAAGAAATTCAGTGAACAGAGAAAATCACACAGCACTACAACACTGTACAAAATCAAGCAAAAAACTTGTTGAATTATGTAATTATACTACTTTTTGCTTAATGAATAACAATAATTTTACTTTCATTTTAATGGAAATACTCTCATGGCCATCCAAGGAATTGTAAATCGTTGCTTGTACGGGTAAACTCTGTACCTTTGTAGATTGTAACAAAAAATTATAACGTGTCAGTTTTTCTTGAATGAATAAATATAAGAAAATAAAAATGACTGTTTATATCGACTTTCGAGCGCAGTATAAATCAATCCTGAGTATCTTGAAAATATCAGTGTTTTCTGAGATTATAGCGATTTCTTCTAAGTCCGACTCGTTGGCTGAATGGTCAGCGTACTGGCCTTCGGTTCAGAGGGTCCCGGGTTCGATTCCCGGCCGGGTCGGGGATTTTAATCGCTTCTGATTAATTCTTCCGGCTCGGGGACTGGGTGTATATGTCCGTCCCAACACTCTCCTCATCATATTCAGACAACACACTACACTACCAACCACCACAGAAACACGCAATAGTGCTTCCACCCCACCATAGAGGGTTGGCGTCAGGAAGGGCATCCGGCCGTAAAACAGGGCCAAATCCACAAATCCAAATTCGCACCCGCGACCCCACAGGTGTGGGAAAAAGCGGCAGGAAAAGAAGAAGAATAGCGATTTCTTCTAAATACTACACCCCAATCAGCATTTCGCTGAGTAGTGAAGGAGAGCTTCGTAATCACAATTGAACGTCAATGTCCCCTCCCTTCCCTGCAAAGTGTGTCCGGTAGGGATGGGCCACTCGATCGCCTGCTCGAGCAGGCTCGAGTGCTGACGTCACGAACTGGTGTGTCGAGCGTGGTCGAGCCAGATCGAGCAACACGGAATTCCCTCATGACGTAGGCTTGCATGTGCGCTAAGCAGGAGTGTGTGTTAGGGCTCGAGCTACAATTCCGTCTGCACTCATTCTCGTTGATATTCACCTTCCGGCACTACGCGTAGAGTAGAAGTAGAGTCATTAGCGATAGCGTCCATTCTACAGAAATGCATACGTACCGTGTCATAGTGGACGCATCAGTTTATTAAATCCATATATGCCCAGAATTACTTTTTTTTTTTTATCAAATGGAAGTGACTGCTCGACATGGCGATGAGCTCTGCATAGTGATGGTATTTGTGTGGTTTTCCTTTCGTTACTTGGTCGCTACTTCCATTTTTGGTTCTTCTGAACATTGTATGTATCATTTTAATAATATATTCTGTTCAGTTTCATTATAATGCTATATTTACTATTTCTCCTACATAATAAAAAAATGTGAACAGACCTGAAGTCCTGCGTCCGATATAATATAACTGGGTTTTTTGCTATTGGTTTTACGTCGCACCGACACAGATAGGTGTTACGGCGACGATGGGATAGGAAAGGTGTTAGGAGTGGGAAGGAAGCGGCCGTAGCCTTAATTAAGCTACAGCCCCAGCATTTGCCTGGTGTGAAAATGGGAAACCACGGAAAACCACTTCGAGGATGGCTGAGGTGGGAATCGAACCCACCTCTACTCAGTTGACTCCAGAGGCTGAGTGCACCCCGTTCCAGCCCTCGTACCACTTTTCAAATTGCGTGGCAGAGCCGGGAATCGAACCCGGACCTCCGGGGGTGGCGGCTAATCACGCTAACCACTACACCACAGAGGCGGACTTACTTACATATTACGCCGTATCATTTCTCAGGCGATAATATTACTCTAGGATAACAACCATATAATCCATATACTCCTATGTTGTGTAAGGGATTCAATGTATTCCGTTAATAATGTTAAGGCGTTATCATTATAAATATTATTTTCATGGTACGAAATGTAACAAACTATTTCTGAAATTGCCGGGTGAGGATATAGTTTGTTCAGTTGAGTTCCTGTACACACACTGGTTTCATTTCATTAGTATTAAAAGAGCAAAGAAGATTGCCACTCATCTGATTTAGTACAAGGTAATCACTCATAGATGGCAGGCCATACTCCTGCTCGAGTACTGCTCGACCTAGATCGAGCAGTGACGTCATCAGCTCGAGCCGCTCGAGCTGCGCTCATGCCCATCCCTAGTGTCCGGTCTCTCGCTTCACTGTGACGTTTGCTTGTTACGTAAGCTGCCCGCATTGACGTCGCGCTAGCCCAGCCGCACTGGGCTGTCCTCAACGGGAGCCCAGCTCAGCACCTCTGCTCTATACAGTATTGCGTATAATATCATCTGCAAAAATCCTTATCTGTGTTCCAGTTATTTACTCATATAATTTATATAGATAAGAAAACATGAAGGTACAATAATACTGCCTTGCGGGATCCCCCTTTTAATCATTAGAGGATCAGATAATACTTCACCTACTCTAATTCTCTGAGTTATGTTTTCTAGAAATTTAGCCACCCATTCAACCACCTTTTATCTAATCCAGTAGCCCTCGTTTTCGTCAGCACTCTCCCTCTAAGGCACTGGTTCGGGGTCTGGGGTCTTCGAACGTGTACGACAAGTAGTGGCACGCACGTTGTTGCAGAGCGTGTACTGGAGCAGGAGGGCGCGCACTATTAAACAATTTTTGTGGAAGATTACGCTTAAACTGACTTGTAATTGTTTTATTCTCAGCCATCTCAAAAGGTATGCCAGCTATTGATTTTACCATCCCTAGAAGTTTGAGTATGGAATTTTGATACATGCTGTATATACAGGGTATTCAGCTAAGATGTCCACCCCAAATAACTCGTGAACCGTTGAAGATATCGAAATTCTGTTTTCATCTTCAGTACTAATACCATGGTCTCATGACTGAACATGCCGTACGTTTCCAGAGTGTCAGTATCTGCCGAGATAATGGTACTTTGTTTTTTCAAATGAAACTACGCTGGTTTCTATACCTTGACTATAACATGAAAGTATTGTAAATTCAGCGCCGTGATTATTTTGTAAATCGGACAAGTACTACTTGAGAAAATGTAATGTTTCCAAACGTGCTTCATTTGCCAGCTGAGGTTGCCCTTTTCGATTCGCGCTACGTATGAGACATGGGCTACTGTAGCTGTTGACAAACAGAGTTGCTTGACCTTCTTCTAGCAGATAGGTATTCACTCTACTGTGTTCATTAAACAAATATTTTATGGTAAAGTGCATTATTTAACATCTTTAATATCGCCGTACGTAACAGGTAAAGGAAAAGCAGATCTGCGACGGGTTTCCTTTCCTATCCCATTCCCATTGGTCAACCCTTGTTCTTTTCTGATCCTGACGGTATTAGGTTTGCAAAGCCTAGCGAGTCTTCCATTTTCGCTGCCTTCGTGGCCATTCTCTTTCTTTTGTTAATTCCTCGATGACTCGAACCACCACCGGGCGAGTTGGTCGTGCGGTTAGGGGCGCGCAGCTGTGAGCTCGCATCCGGGAGATAGTGGGTTCGAACCCCACTGTCGGCAGCCCTGAAGATGGTTTTCCGTGGTTTCCTATTTTCACACCAGGCAAATGCTGGGGCTGTACCTTAATTAAGGCCACGGACGCTTCCTTCCCATTCCTAGGCTTTTCCTGTCCTTGTGTCGGTGCGACGTAAAGCAAATATCAAACATAAATAAATGAATCGAACCACTTCTTTCTCCTCCTCCTCCCCTCCCCCTCTGGTTAATATTAATAAGTTGTAATAATTTTGCTCCTTCAAATAATACTCACTTCCTTCCACCACTATTATAAATTTAAAGTATTTAAAATATGGCTTTCTTTTTATTTATTAATGTTTCTCCTTCTTCCTCTGCCACTTTTCCTACAACTGGGTGGGGAAGTGTAACGCATGTCAATTTGGCCCAATTTTACGGGCGCATGCTCTTCCTGACGTTAGTCATGTATGGTCTTCTTTTATCCTAGTGTTAGCACTAACTCAGATGGGTTTTCGGCGATGATAGGATAGGAAAGGGTTAGGACTGGGAAGGCAGCGGTCATGGCTTTAATTAAAGTGAAAATGGTGTGAAAATGGCAAACCACGAAAAATCATCTTTAGGTCTGCCGGTGGTGGGGTTCAAACCTACCATCTCTCGAAAACAAGCCAACAGCTAAGCGGACCATACGGCGCAGCTAGCCTGTTCGGTCCTGTGTGGTTTAATGTCACGTCAGTATAATAATGTCCCATAGAAATTGTCCGTTTTTCCTTTATCTGTTATCTATGGCGATATTAAAGGAGTTGAATCATACAGTTTATCATAGCGCGTGTATTTATGGGCACAATAGAGCGTATACCTCGCTACCAGAAGGGAGTGAAGAAGCAATTCTGTATGTCAACAGCTAGCTCATGTTTCATACGTAGCGCGAATCGAGCAGGACAGTCCTCAGCTGGCAAATGAAGCACGTTGGGAAACGTCACATTTTCTCGAGAAGTACATGTCCGATTTTCAAAATAATCACGACGATGAAATCATGTTTTTAAGTTATTGCCCAGGTATAGAAAACAGCGTAGTTCCATTTGAAAGAAAGTGATTACCATTATCTCAGACGATAATGACCCCATGAAAAAGTAATGTAGGTCTTATAATGAGCCCTTTGGTACCAATACCGAAAGTGAAAACAGAATGTCATTATCTATAACTATTCAGGAATTATTTGAGGTGGACAACTTAGCTGAATAACCCTGTGTAATGCTAATGACTCATAGGGCCCGGATATTTAAAAACTGCATATGCGCGTATGCAAATGCATATTTTGAACGTTAGTGCATATACAGATATATTTTTCTCTTATGTGTGATCGATTATCGAAGATTTCTGAATGAAATGAAAAATCTAATGAACTCTATTTATATGTTTTAGGTACATCCCTTGGCTATGCAAGAAGCCTTCTCTTGATCAAGGAAAGGGTTTACAGTGTCGCAATACAAGCAGGTAGACGGATTATGACCCATTTCCTTCATTCTGACAGTACTCCTTACAGTAGCCTCCCAATGTATGCGTTCATCTGTTAACTTGTTGGTCGTCTATTGCAGTGTTTTACCAGATTAAACTGCAAAAATGCCTAAAGATAAGAACTCTAGATCTTTTTTAATTAAACAGTGGATATCAAGCAATAGTGACTATATAAGTGACGGCGATGTAGTATACTGTCAAGTGTGCAACAAGAGTAAATAATAATAATGTTATTTGCTTTACGTCCCACTAACTACTTTTTAAGGTCTTCGGAGACGCCGAGGTGCCGAAATTTAGTCCCGCAGGAGTTCTTTTACGTGCCAGTACATCTACCGACACGGGGCTGTCGTATTTGAGCACCTTCAAATACCACCGGACTGAGCCAGGATCGAACCTGCCAAGTTGGGGTTAGAAGGCCAGCGCCTTAACCGTCTGAGCCACTCAGCCCGGCTGCAACAAGAGTGTAAAAGGTGATTAAAAATTTCAAACTGAACAGCATTCAAAGAACTTCACATCTCAGATCAAAAGAACGGAGTAAGAACAGCTAGTTTTAACCGAAGTGGAAACACGGTGTGAAGTTAGTACATTTTCTGCTAATATTATTTTGTAAGACTTGTGTAGGCAGTAACATTCCACTGCATAAACTGTATAATCCACATCTAGGCTAGTTTCTTGAAAAGTATTGTGCTAATCAAAGAATACCAGATGAATCTACACTTAGGAAGAACTATTTACTTTCATTGCACGCTGTCGTTGATTCGATAGGAACTTCACAGTGGGTAAATTACGTCCGGAAGGACACGGCAAATCTCATTTACTTTTGTGCAAAGTGCTAGAAAAAAACAACCACGCTACAGTTGGAAGATTTGTTAACGATTCCCTGCGATTTCTGTGGCCTAGTGAATCGGAGAGTGATTGTTACAAAGTGCGCCTTTTAGTCACAGATGCAGCTTCGTATATGTTGAAAGCTGGTCAATCTCTTTGAGTATTTATTCCAAATCTCATCCATGTCACATGTTTGGTCCATGGATTGCATCTTATTGCAGAAGAGATACGAACCCTCTTTCCATCTGTCAACAGAGTAATTTCAGGTGGGAACAAACTGTTCCTGAAAGCACCGGCTCGTGTACAGTTGTATAAAACTCATCTGCCTCAGGTTTCTCTTCCACCGGAACCTATTCACATAAGATGGGGAACTTGGTTATCCTCAGTATCGTTCTATCAGGAGAAGTTTAATCAAGTGAAAGATGTAGCTAAAAGTATTGACGATAGCCATACTGCGTGGGTTCGTGAAGCAAAGTGCGCATTTGAATCGGAAACTGTATATAGTGATATCAGTTTCATCCATGTGCATTATTCGTCACTTTCGAAGGCGATTAAGGGCCTAGAAGCTCGTGATGCACTCCTATACGAATCCCTTCAGTTAATTCAAAACACCATTAGTTCTTTAAATGGTGTCCCTGGTGAAACTGGAAAAAAAGTAAAAAGGAAACTCAGTGTGGTGTTGGACTCAAACCCAGGACTGAAGAAGATTCAATCCATGAGCATCTACATACTGTAAGTGGAATCAGGCAGTCTTTGCCAGAAGAATGTTCCGAGCAGTCAGTGCCAGAGTACAAGTATTGCCCAGTTACGTCCGCCGACGTAGATCGATCATTTTCAGCGTATAAATTCAGTCCGACAACAGAAAGTCATTGCCCCTGAAAATATTGAAAAACTCTCGATAACCTACTGCCATGCACTGTTTTGCAAGAAATGAAACATGTTTGTCAGTTTAACACTGAGTTAAAATTAAATAATACGTTTGGTAAGTGTATTTTGTTTTATTTTTAGTGCATGTTTTCGTCCATATTCTCAACATTTTTAGTGCAAATGTGCATGCATATTTTTGGAGTGTTTAGTGCATATGAATCCGGGCCCTAGTAATGACAATCAATAAGGAGGCCTAGATTCTAGATTCACTCACCACACTATAGCTGGTTAGCTGCATCATTCCTGGATTCTATGTGTGAATCTTCGTGACAACATAACGGCGTGTGGCTTCCGGGGAGGCCAGGTGCATGTCTTTCGAATTGACGCCGTAGCGGCGACCTGCGCGTCTGTGAATATGGAGCCATACATAAAATGATTTCTAATGCTGAAGGCGGCACAAACACTCAGCCCCCAAGCCATAGGAATTAACTAATGAAAGTTAAAGTCCCCGGCCCGGTCGGGAAGCGAAACCGGGAACCCTGTGACTAAAGGCCAGCGTGCTAATCATTTAGCTGTAGAACCGGAAATTTCGGTGATAGCAGCTTTCCTGAAATTGGTACCGAAACTTATTTCATGTACTGGAACATGTATTCCAGTATTATGCAATAATAATAATAATAATAATAATAATAATAATAATAATGTATCTCGCAATAACACGACCTATTAGACAGCAAGCGACATAAACAACTATGAGAGCCTGGAAAAAAATCCAATCCATAAAACAACAATAGTTATTTTTATCAGATTCGAGGCCACTCATACAACATCAGACTTAAGTAACAACTACGTCGTAAGACAGTACTCATACATTAAATCGCTGATTAACAGGCGTATCACTGTCGTAAGACGATTGCAAAAGGACGGTCTCGAATACAGCGCTTGTTTTTGCCTTGGGCAACCTGTTTCAACAAGTTGAACGACTGGCCAAAAGATGGCAGGATCCATACTCTTCGCGGAAGGAAATCTACCCTCACCTGGTACCCTAATAATTCATCAACAAGTTACACCTTGCAACTAAATATATGCGTGAAGCCGTAAGACATGAGTTGACACAAAGCATAATTGTAACAGAACCATTATGGATCAACATTTCAGATCTTACGACTTGCTGAGTGATGTTATTAGATGCGCCGGTGGTGGGGATGGTTGAAAGTTGTGTCTGTTGGCTAACCTGTACTCATAGTCGCCATGTTAACTGTTTCGTATGTAATGTGAACGGGTTTGTGATAAATCATTTTGTGTTGTGTTCAATCTGTTAAAGATGTGCAGCAAATGGAAATTTAAAACTACGGATATACCGCTACATAGTGCATATAATATCAAAACAGTGAGGCAGAGAAGAGAATGTTGACAGGTTGTTGTGCTTTTAGCCGCGCATTAGGTGAGTCATCACACAGAGAAATCGGTGGTTAAGTTGAACTTTTTTTTTTTTTTTTTTCCCTAGGTTTATGAGATAACGTGTACTCATTGAGTAGCATATCTGAAGTGTGATGGTGTGTGCATTTTGACAAGTTACTTTATTCGTACGCTGTATCTTGGGAAGTTTCGATTTGTTTGAGATGTCTACTGACACGACTGGCTTTTGTTTGCATTGTTTACAATGATGTTGACGTAGATGCGTGGCATATTTGAATCCCTTTAGGTCCTGTTTGCGATGTCATACAGGGGGTGTGTGATATCGTTGAAATGAAACTAACGTCGATTATTTATATATCCGTACTATCAAATTGAAGCGTTGTCATATAGACGATGATCTGCATGAACTGGCTTCAGATCTGCCAGTTCTGTCTATTAGATTGCAGATAAGAATGTTTACCGAAGGATTACTTCACCTTGGGTTATTATACTTGTTGCATTATTTGTTTAAATGACATTAAAATAAACTAAGGAATCATAGTTAAATAGAACGTGTTTATCCATTGATCTATTTCAAGATAGTATATATAATTTTTTGTGATACCGAATTAAAATGTTTATAGCCTACTTTGCAAGGTATATTAAATATTATTACTGATTACTCTTTGTTTATGTTTACGGCAAGAAAAGGTAGATTTGTTAATGTAGGCTGTGGGATATTTTTCTTATTCTTTTCATGAAGTTATTGGCACTGACAGATTGAGTGTAGGCCTCCTAAATTTCTGAACTACTCATTAAAATTTGTTTTGGGTTCACCATCTCTGAGGTTTAGTATTTGATTTAATTTTGTTTAGAATATATGGTTCAAATCCTGTGCTGTGGAAAGACTCATTGCAGTCTAAATTTTGTTTAGAAGGAAATATGATTTGTTTATAACCCCCAAACAGCAAGCTTATGCCTCTTTGATTTTTGTACCATGACCCAGATTGATTATTACACATTGCTCATGTGTAATATTACAGTAGGAAAAATCCATAGAATATAGGAATTTTATTGTTAAAATGAAGTATCTGATTGCAGCAATCTACTGTAACTTACATCAATATGTAGATAAATATGCCTAGTTAAATGTTTTTTCAGTTGAAATGGGTAATTTTCCATTGAATTAGTACTATTCCACTGCAAACCTGTGCACTGTTCCTAAATATATTTCGTAGTAACATTAACAGGTTGGTAGACTTGTCATGGATAGGGAAAGCAATTCATTGCAATTAAAATACCGGTTGGCATACCTTAAGAGGTCCAGAAAAGTTTGGATATATTCCAGTTAGATATCTAGGGAGTCACAGTTATCAATTACCTCAAATAAGAGTTCTAAACAGCAGTCAACACACGTCATTCAAGTAAAATGTAACGAAGGAACCCTTTCCAACTTTGCTTTTGAGAATATATTGAAAGTATACTTACATTTGCTCGAAAAATAACGTGTAGGTGCGCTATATGTCACATCCATAACTTCCTGTCACACTCATAACCATTGATTACAAAATTAATATATCAGATGATTTATTTATTACTGACTAACTACTACTGGGTTCACTGGGTACATGTATGAAAATAATGCTCTCTTTCAAGTCGAAAGATTCACAGAAATCAGTCATTGAACTTGGTATACACAAAAGTGATGTCCTTTTCCTGTCATACCCATAACCATGTGTAATTTATTTTTTACTGTTACTAAATTAGTGGTAGGAAACAATTTAATCAGTTAAAGTATGAAGCAAATATAGCTGTACTGGTATTGTTTCCCAGTTAGTGAAAATTAAAACTTATAATTTCTTAACAAATATCACAAATTCTACTGTTGAGTCTGTTGCCATGGATTTGTCCTGTACGTACTGAAATAATTTTGCATTGCATTTTAGTAATGTTTGCTACCTGATCATCTGTAGCACAAACTCCATATAACCTTTCATATCATACATAACTTTCATATTATACATCTTTAGATCAGTGTAGTTTGGAATGGTAGGAAAGGAGAACAGTCTAGGTGTTTTAATTAAATTTTGGCTCTATTGGAGGTAAGTCATTTTAGCCTAAGAGCCTTCCTTTTTTTTTTTCTCAAACATATTATTGTTCTCTTTTTTGTGCAATGATGCAGAGATTGACTACCTCAGATCGAGTGGGGGTACATTAGTCACCTTAATAAAGAATATTGCATTGTATTCAAAATGTCAGCGACCTCTACGTAATGTACATGAAACAACACCATGGCCCAACACCGAAAAATAACTTGATAGATGCTTTTACTTTACAGATGTTGGAATAAAAACCTGTGTTGTCATTAACGTGTATAAATGGTGGTTAAACAGCTGCAACCATGTATTACACAACCCAGCATTTTCAAACTTTTTTTTGCGGCAAGAGGTGTGATAGGTGATCTTAACCAATTTTGGGTCGCTGAACACGAATCCGCTGTCCGTTTCTACGTATCACGTCACATTTTCTCGCAATAGGCATATCAAAATAAGAGACAGATCTGAATATTGTAGGCCTATATAAAAAGTACTAAAAAATGTTGATAATTTTGGAAATATTTATAATTTTTTGTATTATTATATATATTTTGAAATAGTTGAATATTGTCTTGATTATACAATGAATAATTATTGAGTATAAAATTACAATGAAATATTTAGCATTTATTGTAATATAATTCTGATTTACACAGAAACACATAAACAAACAACTCTGAGGCAATGAAAGCAATTTATTTTGACAATTAAACGTGATTTACAAGCAAACAATGTAACTTTTATTCCGTATCTTTATGAACTCATAAATGTGAACAAAATAAACTTTAACAGTCTTAGATGTCCCCTTGAAATGAACGCTTGGCTACCCAGCGTCTGACTGCATCAAGTTTGTCTTCTCTTTTCAAACACCAATAGTAGTCGGCCATCATTGCTTCATCCCACCTTCCCTGGTATCTTATTTCTGCTTCCTTGATGTCCTGGTGCAACCTCTCTCTCCCATCTCTTCACTAACAGCCCCAACATTTACCGGAAAGTGATAGAGATGAGAATGAAGGAAGTGCAGTTTCAGACTCAGTCTACACCCCAACTCTTTCATATCACCCAACATCGTTTTCACTATTGTTTCGCATTGTTCATCCTTTACATTTCCTAGAACTTCGTTATGACATCTCTAATTAAATTCCATGCAGCAAGTTCCACGGCATTCATCGTCTGTTCAAAGTTTCTGTCTTTCAGAAGCTTTCTAATTTGTGGTCCATTAAAAATGCCTTCCTTGAATTTGCATCAGATAAATGTGGAAATTTGCTTGAAATGTACTTGAAACAGGGCCTTAACGAACTGCTTCATGATTCCCAGTTTGATGTGTAGCGGTGGGGAAATAAATTTTTGTAGGCCAACTACGGCAGCATTTGTAACATTTTTCACACCAGGTGTCAAAACTTGTCTCTTGGGCTAGGAAGGTGTAGACCAGTGTTTGTCCCTAGCTCTGCTGTCCCATTCACATAAATAACAAGGGAATTTAGTGTAGAATGCTTGTTGTCCTAATATAATACCACACATCTTCAAGTCAGTACACACATCTCACTGGTGTTCATGATATTTTAGGTTATTTCCAACATGCAGTTTGCTGTCGGTACATGGACGCATGCGTATAGTGCGTATATCGGTTCCGGGATTGATACACGATTGGGTTGTGTTGGAATGGATTCTCGTTCATGAACTCCAAGGAATAGGAGTTTACTATACTAACCTGGTGTAATGCCGATATTTTCCCATATTGCCCCTAATGTCTTATGATGCTCACTTCTTTCATATAGATTTGTAATGTCTTGAGCAACTCCTCGGCTAATGCGGAAATGCTCGTAAAATTCATTTTCATTATACTGAGGAACAGTTTCTTCTGAAAAATACATTGTATTTCAATTATATTTTGTTTCACTTGGTAGCTTTTGTGCCTTCATAAACTATAGGCCTAACGTAACACAATACATAAATAACTAAAGAAATATGTTTAATTACCGTCACCTAAATAATTGTCATTTCTTTTTCTTTTTGCGAAAAATAATACCTCCTCTTCTTCACTGGATGAAGAGTGTAAAAAATCGTCGTCACTATCCATCCTAACCTCAGTAACCAAACAGCTGATTAATTTATTAATGGGAGAAGAGCGCGCAATGTGCATAAAAATAGCTGATTAAGGAACTCCAAAGAAATCAGCGTACAGCAGGAGACAACGATACAGTGTTTCTGCGCATGTCAAAGAAATGTACGGCTCAGTACATGCTTTAGACTGCGGACTAGTTCCGACCGCCAGGGATCGATGCGAAGAGTTAGTTGGAACGCCTGACTGCAGTACACGGACGAATACATGAACGCAATTTTGACTGTGTTGGAAAGGATTTTTCATATTGCGCATGCGCAAGGAGACCATGTACTGGTACAGGGACTGTGTTAAAAAGAACCTTTTATTTTATCTAAAACAGTCCCTTCATAATATAATATCCATACACGTAACAGCATGAGTCTGGCTTATTCAGACATCATCTTCTAATTCCTGACACACTTGCCATTTTCACAACACAGTATAAAAAGGTCAGACTTCCGCCACACTCACAACGCAACTGATCGGCTTCACTGCATTGCAGCTACCACAAGCTAAAAATAGACTCTCTTATCTGACTAATTCAATGGAGGGGACATAGTCGATGGAGGAGTTTTAGATTGACAAGCGTACGCAACATTAACAAAATAAACCACGGCCACTCTAACAACAGCCGATTCGCTGTTATCACAAAGCAGCACTGTACCGCAATGGCACATCATCAGACGGTGAATGGCAAATAACACGAAAACTAGATGTGATACAATAGAACCAATGACATTTCTGAAATCAGGAGACCTTATTTAGTTAAAATCACGTATCAGATGCTTTGCCGCAAAAATCATGCTGGGTAGTGTTATTATTTTTTATGTCTTTATTTAGCATTAAAATTTAGAGCATAAGTTAGAAGTAATGGACATGAAAGTGAGAATGATCTCTGGTACAAGCAGGTGGGAACAATGGTAGGATGGAATTCAGAATGTGGAGATAAAAGCTAAGTTAGGAATAAACTAGATGGTTGAAGCGGTACACACGAACCATGTTTGGTGGTATGGTCATGTGAGGCGAATGGAGGAGGAGAAGAATAATGGACTCTGTCATGGATGATAAGAGAGGTAGAGAGAAATCAAGATGATGATGGTTAGGCTCAGTTTCTAATGATTTAAGGATAGGAGGTATGGAACTGTTACATGTAAAGGTTTGTGGAGGTATTTAGTTAATCACAGAGGCTTGCAGACTGAACACTGAAAGACATAACAGTCCATGATGAAGATGTATGTTTGTTGATTTAGCATTCATTACACAGTTGTTTTGACAACATTAAATAACCCTGTTCTGGATTAACTAGTAAGAAAGGGGTTATCAAAGATCATTGTAGCCTATAGTTAAAAATGAATGAAGGAACGGAAGAAAGTAAGAAAGAGCATAGTATAACAGCATGCTTCACACGATGATAATTGATAAATTTGATGGTGCACAAAAATTGCTTCACTCTTTTACAATAATCATTATATGGGTCGATGACCTAGATGTTAGGTCCCTTTAAACAACAAGCATCATCAATAATTTGTATACAGATAACCATCTTACCAGATGAAAAACCTATGATTTCAAAAATTGCATAGGCCTATGTCATCTTTTTGCATAAGTGCTCCTGTAACTTGGTAGGTAGCCTATCTTTGAAATTCTTCCCTTCTACACTATAGGTTCAGTATCAAGTTGTGTACTGGTACAGTTTACCTATTGATATGGAAAATTCTTAGATATTTTTCAGCTGCATACCAAGAACAGAATTATGATGCAGTAGTGAAGCAGACCTGAAGAAAACAAGGAAAATCCCATATAAACTTACATAAAACCAGGGTGCGAAATCACGGTTGGGGGGGGGGGGGGAGATTTTCCCCCACCGACGATTTTTTTTTTTTTTTTTTTTTTTTTTTTTTTTTTTTTTTTTGCTAAGGGCTTTACGTCGCACCGACACAGATAGGTCTTATGGCGACGATGGGATAGGAAAGGCCTAGGAGTTGGAAGGAAGCGACCGTGGCCTTAATTAAGGTACAGCCCCAGCATTTGCCTGGTGTGAAAATGGGAAACCACGGAAAACCATCTTCAGGGCTGCCGATAGTGGGATTCGAACCTACTATCTCCCGGATGCAAGCTCACAGCCGCGCGCCTCTACGCGCACGGCCAACTCGCCCGGTACCGAGCTTACACCACTTCTGTACTTCTCGGAGAGTGTGTGTTTCCGATAGGTATCAATAGAACAATATTCACTTCAGGTGTGTTCACACCGACAAATTTGCTCGGTCAGCACATAGCCCTGGTAGAGGAAGGTTCCGCTAATAAAGCAATAAATCGTCTGGCCTTCCTTGGGAAAGACACAATCTCACATAAACATCTCAGCTGATTGGAATAACTTTCTAAAGTTTATCATTCTTCTTATAAAAACATAATTCAAACAAAATTTAAAATTTACATTTTTCTGGGGGAGGGGGTAGTTTACGTACAGGGGAATTATATACCCCCCTCCCCTGCCGGATACCGACTGGAATAAACACTAGCAGTTAAGCCCCTATATTTCTTCTCCCACCCCCCATCATTTCTTTTTGATTTCGCACCCTGCATAAAACTGGTTGAATATGAAACATTTTGTAGAAATTTGTCATACTGGTATTGCTGAACACATTTACGTGCTGATGTCTGCTAAATGGTAATTAAAAATCTCTGTTTCAAGTTAGTTTATTGCTCTAAAGTTTTAATGAAATTTTACAATTTCTCAATTCTGTTCCTCATGGACATGAATTTGGATGGGTACCTACATACTTTTCTTGAACATTCCTTTATTGAACAGATATTTCCCTTGGTTTCAGTTGGACACTAGCTACTGCTAATTATATCAGTCTTGCTGACCCGAGCTAGTGAGCAGACGTGCTTGGTAACGATCCAGATGTTCAGGTAAAGCAGTATGGGCTTAACATTGCAGCAGTATAGGAGTGCGATAGGGCGATGGCACAGCTGGGTCAAGTGGATCAAGATGGACTGCAAATTAGGAGTTAATAAAGGAATAGGACTGGCAGAACTGTTGATGGCGGCAGCTATAGTGGCTACGCTATTAGTCATCGGAGGCGTTGAGATGAACCCGGGCCCATTGACATGGGAGGACATGGAGAAAAATCAACGAAGTTGTGCGCGATGCTTCTCAGGCTCACCAGACCAAAGAAATGTTCTAGGTGCGATATCAACAGATCAACAATATGAAGGACAGCATAACCAAAGAACTAACAGAAATAAAGGTGAAGATAAGAGAAGACAAGGAAGAAAGAGCGATACTAAATCAGAGGATAAGGGTGCTAGAAGAAAGGTTCAGGTACTTCAGTGGCGAAATAGCAGAAGAACGAAGGAGGAGAAGAGAAGAAATATTACTTACGGCCTGGAGGAAACGGAAGGAGATTCTACGATGGAATTGCTGAACTCAGTCTTAAAGCTAATGGGAGAGAATTTAGGCATTGACTGTACTGAAAGGGAAAGAGATGATTTGTATAGGATGGGAAAGAATAGGGGAAGAAGACCTGATAGAATTAAGTTTGTTTCTTTATCAATGGCAAGCCTTATTTTGAATAGTGCGAGGAACTTGAAGGGCGGCAGGGTTTGGATAAGAAGGGATATGGGCAGAAAAAGCCTCCACGAGCAATGAGTTCTACAATTCCATTTACGACAAGCAAGAAAGTCGAATCTACGGGCATTTATAAGAGGAAACCGCTTGCATGTGATAGGAGAGACCTGGGCGAGAACGTGGATGGTCAGTGATCTGGGTAATATGTTCAAAGAACGAAGTAAGCAGTTTGGGTCATCAGCGAAAGTGCATGGTGTAGGAGTGATGACACAAGGGATTCCAGAGTCTATGTGCAGTGCTGGTGTTGATAACCCTGGACAGGTGATTCAGCGGTCTACGTCAGATCTTCCAGTGGAGTTAAATAACAGTGGACCGAGCTCAATAGCTGCAGTCGCTTAAGTGCGGCCAGTATCCAGTATTCGGGAGACAGTAGGTTCGAACCCCACTGTCGGCAGCCCTGAAAATGGTTTTCCGTGGTTTCCCATTTTCACACCAGGCAAATGCTGGGGCTGTACCTTAATTAAGGCCACGGCCGCTTCCTTCCCATTCCTAGCCCTTCCCTCTCCCATCGTCGCCATAAGACCTATCTGTGTCGGTGCGACGTTAAGCAACTAGCAAAAAATAAAAATAAATAACAGTGGGAGGAACGACGAGGCGAGCCGGATGTCGTGTGGAGGAGCTGAGGATACTTCCAGGCCAGTGGCGTATGCTGGGATCAAGACGTGGGCTAGCACTAGACTTAGGTTACCCCTTTTCAATAGTCGGTTGTATGGATGTCAAGCCCTAAGCGTTCTGAGCTGCAGCCAATAGCCAACAGAGTAGCCTGCTGTATTGTCAGTGCTCTTTCACTTTTTTTCTTTACGTCGCACCGACACCGATAGGTCTTATGGCGACGATGGGATAGGAAAGGTCTAGGAATGGGAAGAAAGTGACTGTGGGCTTAATTAAGGTACAGCGCCAGCATTTGCCTGGTGTGAAAATGGGAAACCACCACGATTTGAACCCACTATCTGATGGATGCAAGCTCACAGCTGCACAACCAACTCGCCCGGTGTGCTGTTTCACAAGCTACTGCCCTGGCCTCTGCTACTGTCAGTAATCAACACCTGATCAGTGGAGATAGCAGCCTAAGGTTTAGCAGATTAATGTCCGGCTTTGTGGCGAAATGGATAGAATGCTTGTCTTTGGTCCGATGGGCCCCGTTCAATTCTCAGAATCAATCCCCTCGTAGTCTTAATTTCCCTGGCTTGAGTACTTGGTGTTTATCACGTCTTTGCCATTCATTTTATCCTCATTAGGTCACCACCAAGCCTATATAGATGCCATGCACCATTATTATTATTACTATTATTATTATTAAATTAAAATTTGGAATTTTACAGCATTACCAGCAGCCGTACCCATCGTTCACTGGTACCTATATTAGCTTTCTTCTCGGGAGATCAGTGGTTGTTTCTGACCCCTGATCACAGGTTCGATTCCAACCAACCAAAGAGAACACTAAACCTGAAAGATTGCACTTCATTTTAGCAGATCTACCTATAAAAAGAAAACTGTATTACTCTTCTAACAATAGCCCTGCAGCGTCTTTCTACAAGGATGTAGGAGCAAAAATGAGTGATTATCAGCACTCTGTTATCTGTGTATGAGATGAGGAAGTATATACGATGAGGAATGCATGTGTCAATTTGGAAATTTCCAGAGAACTTCGAGTCTTTGAGCTATCGCTCCTTCGTTAGCAGTGGCGATCTGACCGACCGAAGCCTAGCACACCTATTCCCCCCAGTCCCTGCTCCTATCAGGCGTTCAGCGGCAAGCTGTGCTAGGTGAGGCGAGGAAGAGGGACGGAGTGCCTGGGCTGCAATATCTTTCTCCGATGCCTTGCACTCAGAAATACGAGCGACGTTTTATCACATAATTAGAAATAGGAAAGGATAAGTGCAACAAATAAGTATTGATAGGTGGAAATCCATTCCTATTTCTAATTGTGTAGTTCGTCAATACGGAGATGAAGATTATAGATTATGTTTTATCACATTGCGTTCAAGATTTGTAAATGGAACAATGTGTTAGATGCTTACATTATAATGTGCTCTAGATTTACATTGTTCTCATTCGAGGTTAGGGCTTCACCGATAGCCTTGGTAGCCCTCAGTATATGCCACTGTTCCAGACGTAGATCAGTGAGTCTAAAAGACTTTTTTCAGAAGAAGGGGATAGGTTCAGTTAGTAGAGGAAAAATCACAGAAGAACTATCTGAGAAGGATGTTATGTGCTCTCTGGAGGGGAGTATAATGGAAATGGAAATATCTAGAATGACTAGAAGTAAGTCAGGGAGGTTAGTAGAACATAGAAGTAAAAAAATATCTAGAGTTAAAGGTATCATATGTTAATATTGAAGGAATATGGAATAAAATAGGTATAAAGACTTTAAAGAGCTAACCTACTGGAAGAAATGGACATCCTTGGGCTTGTAGAAACCTGGTCTGATTACAAGAAAGCCTTAAAGATAGAAGGATGTATTGTATGGAGTCAATATGGATCAAGGATATCCAATAGAGGAAGGATATCGGGTGGAATTTCGATGGTAATCAAAGACAACTTAAAAGATAGGATACAGCTCTTATAATCAGAGTTTAATGAATTAATCTGGATTAAAATATTAGATAGGGTCAATTGGATGAATTAAATATGTATAGCTTTTATATATAATCCACCTTTGAGCTCCCCATTTGCTCAGAATGAATTTCTTGAGAATTTAGCGACATAAATAAGAAAAATGAGAAATATGTATGATCAGGCAAGCATTATAATTATGGGTGATCTTAACGCAAGGATAGGGGACAAGAAGCCACTTTTAGAATTATGTGCGGTAGAGGAGCTTTATATATTGAATGGATGGTGGTTCGGAGATGAGAGTGGAAAACTAACCTATGTAGTAGAAAATGGGGGCAGTACAATTGACCTAGTTGTATGCTGTAGGGATAGTCTGCAAGTTATCAAAGAGATACGTATTAGGGATTGGGCAGAGGCAAACCATATGCCAGTATCTATAAAATTAATGATTCAAGATATAAGAGTGTAGGAGATCGTTTACAATAGCGTAAAGGAGAGGAAAATGCCTAGGTATCGTTGGAGAGAAGAAGTAGGGAATGAATTCAGAGAGTACTTCAATGGAGAGAATTTTGAGATTTGGAAATTAGGTATTGTAAAATTGACAGAAGAGAATGGAGTTGAAGAAGCCCTAACCAGGATAGAAAATTTAATAGGAATGGCAGGAAAATGTATGAGACAAAATCTAGGCAAAACACAGATAAAGGTGGATGGTATAATACAGAATGTGCAAAGAAAAACTCACTAGTTATGAAGGCACTTAGGAGATACAGGTTGGATGGTGGTCAAGTAGCTAGAAACAAATTTTGTAAAAGAAGGAAAGAATACAGAGAATTGTTAAGAAAGGCGAAGTTGGAATGGCAACAAAAGATAGCTGCAGACATAAATAAAAAGTGTAAGGACAGTGAGAGCAGGACAGTATGGGATAAAATAAATCAGATAACCAAGAAGAAGTCGGGTTCTGTGGGGGGACCTACATTAGGTCATAGTACGTGGGTCCAGTATTTTGAGAAATTATTGAATAAAGAAGACAAATGGAGAGCTCATCATGAGGGGATTATTGTTTTGAGGGGGTTTGAGTGTCACTCTGCCTGAATTAGATGAGGCTATTTCGACTCAGGAAATAAGGAACCTGTTACAAGGAGCCAAGAAGAGAAAATCAGGAGCAATTTTGGGTATCACATATGAATTTTGGAAAGAGGTGGGAGAGCAAAACGGCATGTTCGAAATTTTGACAAGGCTATTCGATAAAATCTTTGAGAAGGTGGTATTCCTGAAAGCTTGGAAAGTGGGGATGATATGCCCTATGTACAAAAGTAAAGGGGATAGATTAAATCCAGGAAACTATAGGGGAATTACCTTATTAGATACACTGGGGAAAGTATATACTGGTATACTAGCAGATAGACTAAGGAACTGGGCAGAGACTTTTTTTTTTTTTTTTTTTGCGTCGCACCGACACAGATAGGTCTTATGGCGACGATGGGACAGGGAAGGGCTAGGAATGGGAAGGAAGCGGCCGTGGCCTTAATTAAGGTACAGCCCCAGCATTTGCCTGGTGTGAAAATGGGAAACTATGGAAAACCATCCTCAGAGCTGCCGACAGTGGGGTTCGAACCTACTATCTCCCAAATACTGGATACTGGCCGCACTTAAGCGACTGCAGCTGTCGAGCTCTGTGCAGAGACATTCAATCCTGTCAAAATTTCAAAGTGGTTTCAGAAGAGGGAGAAGAACACCAGATAATGTTTTTATTGTGAGAACTCTTATTAACAAATATGTAAAGAAAAAAAGAGGTAAGTTATATATTACATCAATAGATTTAGAAAAAGCATTTCATACTGTGAACAGGGGGGCAGTCGTTACTGGATTGAGAAAAGTTGGAGCGTCATGTAAAATGATAAGAGCTGTAGAAAAGATGTATGCTGAAGTAAAGTGTACTGTGAGAGTGAAAGAAGGAGTAGTAGTAGATTCTGAAACAGGGGTGTAAATTGTCACTGATTTTATTTCTATTGTTCATTAACGATATACTAGAATTTGAAGGTGAGGAGAGATTTGCACTGCCATGTTTAGAAAATCAGGATATTCCTGGTCTTGTCCTTGGTGACGACATACTCCTGTTCACACTAACGCCAGCTGCAATGCAAAAAATTATTGATGGTATCGAGAAGTACTGTAAAGAATGTAATATGAAAATTAACGCACAGAAAACTAGAGTAATGGTGTGCAAAAAAAAAAAAGGAACAAAAAAGGAAAAATGGTATCTGGAAGTAGTTAACAAGTTAGAATATTTAGGAATTATATCAGGAAATGGATAATTGTCTGAACATGTCAAGAGGGCAAAAATGATTGGTGCAGCAGCTCTAGCTAGTATACGAATATTAGATAACAGGATGCCTAATATTGATTTTAGGTTACAAAGAAATGTATTCAGTGCTGTGATTAAATTTAAAATGTTATTCGGTTCAGATGTATGGGGCACAAAAAATGAAATTGCAATGCTTGATTCAGTCACTAGTAGATTTATTAAAATAGTTACAGGCTTACCAATATGTACAGCGAATAGTGGAGCAAGATCACTGTGTACCGACATTAATATAAAGGTGGATATAATTAAGAGAGTAATAAAATATTGGTTTAGTTTTAAAAGGGGAGGAGGGGGAGAAATTCTAGATATAGCTTACCGGCACCAAATGAGGTAGGCCTACCAGGATGGATACTGGGCGGGCAACTTAAAGAAATTACTAGAAGGAATTGGGATGGGGAACTATTGGGACAAAGATTTAGAAGAAAGAAAAGTCTGTAGGAATGTGGCACAGAGAGTAGCAGATATAGAAATACAAATGCCAAGACCTGAGGGTAATTTAGAGTCCGGATTTTTAGGTTTTAACCTATTTTTTTCCTCGCTATTTAATTCACAGATTTTGATATATTTGTTCGTTTCACACTTTCTGGAGCAGAATATTTGAATTTCATTGCACCTAAAAAAACCTAAATGAGGGGTTGACACCTAAAATAACCTAAATAGCTGTTTTACCTTGTTCAAATAAAGAATGTTATTTTCCCTGCATTGTAAAATTATTTCCACCACAATTACAAGCAGTAGGATGGAGGTAGTTCATGTTATTACCGTTAAATGCAGCACATCCCATGCTTCCCACTACATATGTTACATCTCGTGGCTCCTTGATGCATCTGATAGGTCAGGAGGAACATAAACAGTTTCGCCTCAAGTCGTCCATAGAGTACAGCCGGCAGAGTGTGTGGTGACTGGTTCCTGCAGTATTTTCTAACTGTAATTGCCGTATAGCGAAACAATGCCTAAATTGCACTTATTGAGAAAATGGGTTGCTACAGATTGACACTTCACTACAGACGGTCGAGCAGTCTTCTATCAGGCATGCTGCAAAGAACTAAGTTTCCCGTAACTGATCTAAAACCTGCATTGCAATACCCTAGCTCGCTTACTGAAGAGTGCTTAGGATTTGGATTCTTCATTTCAGGTTAAATGTGAGCAGAAATCCCATCTTGAGCAGCATACATATGCAGCTGCTCACATGGCTAGCGTCGCGAGGAGAAATAAGTCCAGCAACAACAGTAAGCAAACGTTTATTTCTTCCACAGTTGGCAAGCCTGAAGATACTTTAACTTTCGCCTATGTCAGGCGTTGGTGTCTGCAAACGTCCCATGGAACGTGCTAAGTAACCTGACCGTGAAAACATTCTTAGGAGACATCAGCGCCCGCAGTTTACCTAATGAATCCACTTTAAGGAAGAATTATTTGCATCCTGTTTACCAGAACACATTAGATGAAATAAGAGAAGATATAGGCAATCACTATATTTGGTGTTCTGTCGATGAAACATCTGACAGTTGCGGTCGCTTCATTGTGAATGTGGTAGTAGGTAACCTGGATCAAAATGAACCAGGTAACGTTCATCTAATTCTTTGTAAAGAAATAGAACAAACTAACAACAGCACAATAGCCTGCGCTGTGAGGGATGCTTTACTCATATTGTGGCCAGCAGAGAATCAAGATAGTAAGTTCGTTTTGTTAGTGACAGACAGTGCTGCCTACATGTTGAAGGCAGGGCAGGTTCTACAGTCCTTCTACCCGAGCATGCTACACGTTACGTGCTTGGCCCACGGCCTGCACCGCCTTGCGGAGGAGATTAGAAGCAACTTCAGTGACGTCAACAGCGTGGTTTCTTCAGGCAAGAAAGTTTTCCTCAAAGCCCCAACATGTATACAGGTGTTCAAACAGAAACTGCCAACAACACCTCTTTCACCTGAGCAGATACTTGCCCAGTGGGGAACTTGGCTGTCTGCTGCTATTTGCTATGCTGAGCACCAAGAAGAAATTAAAAATGTTGTCAATGACTTGGATGAAAGAGAAGCTTCCTGCATCACAAAGGCCAAGAAATCGCTCGAGTGCCTGACCCTCGTCGCTTCCCTAGCATATATTAAGACACATTTTTGTTTTATACCAGAAGCTATTCTCCAGTCGGATGGTGCAACCTTACCACTCAACGATTCCCTGGATATCATTGGCAGTGTTTTCAGAAGAGAAATACCTGGGCCATTGGGAGTGGCATGTTCTTCGAAGCTGCAGAAGATTCTTCAACGCAATCCTGGATTTGAAGATATGAAAGTCATCAATTCAGTATTACAGGGTGAAAAGTATTCAGGAAAATTACCCCTACAACCTAATTCATTAACATCCATGTACTACGCTCCAATGACGTCATGTCCCGTTGAAAGAACTTTTTCGTCATATAAAAATGTGTTGCGTGACAACAGGAAATGATTTACGCCAGACAATTTAGGTATGTACGTTGTTATTTACTGCAATGCCAAAAAATATTTTACAAAGGAAACAGTACAGTGTATTTTTTGAATATGACAATGTAAACTTTTGTGAAATAAGTACATAAATAAATTTTACGGAACTACGAAAACAAAAAAACCTAAAATAACCTATTTTAAGAATTCAAAAAACCTAAAGTGAAGGTTTATGCCACCTAAAAATCCGGGCCGTAGTAATAATAGAACTCTGGTGGAATTCATTAATATATATCCAGGTATGAAAATAATACATGATAAATTAACCAAAAGAGAATACAGGGGAATGATATGGTAGCTGATGGGAGTTTATAAAAATAAGACATTTACAGAAGTTGCAAATACATGTTTATTGTGTGAGAAGGAGTTAGGAAATGCACATTTCTTGAGACAGTGTGAAAGTACAAGAGCATTACGGGTTAAATACTTGGAAACAGAAGATAAATAAATAAAATGAAAAGAGAATCTGAATATTATACTCTTGTCAAAATAATGAACAGGGATTGGAGAAGGCCAGGAAAACTATCAAAATTATTGGTAATTGTAAAAAGCTTGTGGGAGAAGAAAATGAAAGTGGTGAATGAGGGAAGGGTCCATGCTGATGAAGGTGTGAAAAAAAAATGAAAGTGGGGAAAGAGGGAATGGTACATGCTATTGAAGAAGCTGGAAACAGTGAAATCAGCACCTCTGAGTACACATGGTTAAAATGATATTAGAGGACATTTAAACTACACATACAGGAATGCATGCTAATATTTCAGGAGGAACCAAGTCTCGGCTCTCCTACCTCGGACAACCGAAGTTGGAAGAGGGAGACTCCAAAATTGATCATTTACCCGTACACTAAATAAGCAGTTTAAAATTGATTATATTGAGTAGAAGAAAACGTACGGATAATTATTAATATCTGAAGTATCATCTCTGTATGGGGGTAATAATAACGAAGTTTTGTAACCATGCATGGACGTAACACAACTTTTGACACACAGATATGGAACATGATAGAGTTCAAGTCAGTAATAAGTAAGGGCGACAATAATTATAATTTTAGTATTATGTTCCGTTTTTATATTTGCTCAGTTTTGTTCCTTTTTTATTTACATATTATATATTTTCTAATTAGTACTATTTCATTTCATTGATATGTAAGCCGTACTGTATTCCTTCTAATTAGGTTGTTTGTCTGTTTGTTTATTTGTCAGTTTGTTTTGGCTGGTGATCTAGAGCTGGAAGATGGTGAGATAGGCCTGACCTATCTCAAGCTAAGGTGTTGATTCAATACGTCTGCACGTGTAGGGTAGAGTAAGGTAGTGAATAGTATTAGGTTAGAGGAAGTAAGTTGTCAGTGAGACAGTGAAAGACGAGCCGTCTCGGCAGAAGAATGCAGGCGTGGCATGCTACATGTAGAGCTGGCAATCCACTCACATGTGGACTGTTACATGAAGGAGTGGTGAGGAAATAACATTGACAGCTTAAGGGGTCTATGAGGTATCGGTTTCCGGCCTCGTGAGACATGTCTGGTCGTGACATTCCAGGGAAGGGTGGTAACAGTTCCTCACCAGGGGTGATATCGCAACTAGACAGATTTAGGATAGAATTGACTTACTTGACTTAATTCCTGTTGTTCCTTGTGGAACATAGGGCTTCAACAAAGCATCTCCATCTGATCCTGTTGCCAGCCAACCTCTTCACCTCTCGCCAGGTCTTGCCTTCTTCCATTGCCTCCATGTGAACAGATCTTCTCCATGTTTGTTTGGGCCTTCCTCTCCTCCTTTTACCCTGCGGGTTCCAATCCAGTGCCTCTCTCTCAATGGCTTCATTCCCTTTCCTCAACGTATGCCCTATCCATTTCCATTTGCGCCGCTTTATCTGTATGGCCATCTCGGTTTCACCCGTCCTTCTCCATAGTTCATGATTGGAGATTACTTCCGGCCGGTAGATGTTTAAAATCTTCCTTAAACATCCGTTGACAAAGGTCTGCAACTTGGAGGTAATCACTTTAGTCACCTTCCAGGTCTCGGACCCATACAGTAGAACAGCCTTGACATTACTTCCGAAAATGCGAAGTTTGGTCCTGATAGATATTTTGTTGTTCTTCCATACCGGATAGAGCCGAACAAAGGCACCATTTGCTTTTTGTATACGTTGAGAAACATCCTGTACTGCTCCTCCATCTTTGGTAACTACACTGCCCAAGTAGGTGAAACTATCCACATCCTCTATAGGTTCATCACTGAAGACAAATGGGTCTAGTTTGTTGGTGTTCATCCTTAGGGCCTTGGTCTTCTTTGAGTTAATCGTTAGTCCCACCTTTTTTCCTTCTTTTACCAAGTCTTTCTTTGATTGCATTTCACCATGTGCCTCAGACAGGAGACACACATCGTCAGCGAAGTCTAGGTCTTCTAACCTATTAGCCAATCCCCACTGGATACCGCGTTTCACATTTCATGTTACATTCCGCATTGCCGCATCAATTACCACCAGGAACATGGTTGGCGAGAGGATACATCCTTGACGTACTCCTGAACGTACAGATATAGGCTCAGATACACGGCCCTCATGTATGACAGGATAGAATTAGTATAGATTTAATGTAGTTAAGTACTGTAGTTAGTTTAGTTAGATGTAGAGGTAGTGTATTGCATGTGGAGCTGGGTATCCGCCCATGTGTGAGATACTACATAGTAGATTTAGTGGTAGTTAAGTAGTAAATAGTTAGTGTTTAGCTAAAAAATATTCTGTATGTAAGGGTGGCGTCTTGCATGTGGACTGGCTATCCGCCCATGTGAGAGGCCACATAGTAGATTTAGTTTGATTTTATTTGTTTATAAATGTTCACTTCTATGGTTATTTTGAATTTGGAGTAGGGGAACATTGTAATTGGGCGAAAGCCTGTTATGTTCAATAAATACTTTACTTACTTACTTACTTACTTACTTACTTACTGCTAATTATATGCACACACACTACTGTCTCCATGCAGATTCTTTCTACCATCTAACTCAAAAGCATGGTACTCTCATAACACTTAACACAAAAACAAAATTTTGAGTAATAAGCTATTCATTCGTGGCACCAATGACCAAATTGCTAAAGTCACACAACAACAAATTTTTAAAAATGTGACATTGTCTATGTAATTGATTAACTTTTGGATATACAGTAAATAAAGGTATTCCACCATGTTATTTCCACCTATATCCTGGGATGTACCAAATTTACGATATACTAATAGTGTTATTGGTTTTACGTCCCACTCACTACATTGTAAAGGTTTCCTGAGATGCCGAGTTGCCGGAATTTTGTCCTGCAGGAGTTCTTACATGTACCATTAGGCTAACCTATTTGAGCACCTTCAAATACTTCCAGACTAAGCCAGGATCAAATCTGCCTACTTGGGCTCAGGAAACCAGTGCCTTAATCATCTGAGCCACTCAGCCTGGCCAATTCCCTGTACTTGTGGTAAGGTTTACGTTGGGCATGTGCAGATGTGCCAATCCATGGGGACTCTGTCCAGAAGCGCAAGAGGGATATCCACCTCAACCAGCCAGACAAACCAACACGATGTTTTGTTCCAAGGAGCTCGAGCTGTACCCACGAGGCATAATCGAGGATCTCATAAGAAGAAATCTTGATAATTCTGAGGGGAATAATGGCTCTTAGGCATAAGTGAACAATCCCCAGTTCCCAGTTATTCAAGATTGGAATAACTTTCTTCCCTGTTCTTAAAAGATTCAACTACTGGTTTCTTTTTTCTGAATTTGTACTGTGTGCCTTGGACCCAACATTTTAGGTGTCTTTTCAGTAGTTGACTGTTATTATAGTCATATATGAATTAGTACCTAATACTGTCTTGCATGTAAATATAACATAGTGCATTGGCACTGCTGGTGGCTTCAAATAGCCTATGCAGTGGCCTCCACGGTATGCACTAGCTTTGCGTCTTGGGTGGTGTGCTAAGTCCCGACTGACGAGCCTAACTTAGCACACGAGGGCGAAACGCAGGCAACCAAGAATGAGTTAGCTGGAAAATTTATAATGTCCAATAACGGACCATTATATTGGTATATATTTCTACCCACCTAAAAAAAAAAGTTTTGCACCACCTGCTTCTTGATGATTCCTGAAGGATGTGCACTGAAACAGTAGTCTCATTAAAATAAAGCACTGGAATGAATTGTAACTTCACCTGTTGAGTGTATGTAGAAGTATGATATGCAGTCTAAGGATAGTGCTGTGTAACTGGATCCGTTGTACACAACATACACACAAAGCAGTTTATGGCGTGTTCTGGATTGGCTTTGTGGACACTAAGAGAAAAGTGAAATAGTTCATGGTACACACATTGCTCCTTTGCATCAGCATGGCCTGTCTGGTTGGTATACACCATACTGATATTAGAAACTTTTTTTTAAGAAGGAAGCCATTCTTTTTTCAGCATCGACTATTAAGTTTCTCAGTTTGTTGAAGTATGAAATATAACACTTAGAACACATGTAAGAAATGCATATTATTAAATGAATGACATGTCTTGTTGTACTAGAACATCCTCATATTCTAACGAATCATGTTCACCTATGTACATTGAAAAAACAGAAGAATTCATTAAAAACAGAATACAAGAGATCCAGCATGACTCAATGAATAAATTTCAGTCAATCAGTCACTACTGATCTGCATTTAGGGCAGTCGCCCAGTTGGCAGATTCCCTTATCTATTGTTTTCCTAGCCTTTTCCTAAATGATTTCAAAGAAATTGGAAATGTATTGAACATCTGCCTTGGTGACTTATTCCAATCCCTAACTCCCCTTCCTATAAGTATCAAACAAGGTAAAACATGCAATCAAGAAAACAGAACTCATTATCACAAAGCAGGGGAAAAAAGAAAGACTTGACATTAAAAATCCCAAACTCCCCACACTAAGAGCCCTCCCCAAAATCCATAAAGACTCATGTCACATCAGATCAATAGTAATTTTCATAAATACGCCAAGTTACAATGTAAGTTACGAAAAAGTTAAAGATGAGAAACATGAAATTCTATATGTAAGGCTCATTTCAAAAGATAATAGGCAACTTGATGTCTTTGGAGTGTACAGACTGGGAAAGTGTAGTGCTGACACAGATTCAGAATTATTTGATAAGATAAATCAGCTGTGTGGGAAACAGCATGGAAAGGAATGTGATTGTAGCGGGAGATCTTAATTTACCAAATGTCAATTGGGAAGGAAATGCGAACGACAGGAAGCATGACCAACAAATGACAAATAAGCTAATATGGGAGGGACAGCTGATTCAGAAAGTGACGGAACCAACTAGAGGGAAAAATATCCTGGACGTGGTGCTGATAAAACCAGATGAGCTCTATAGAGAAACCAAAGTAGTAGATGGTATTAGTGATCACGAAGCAGTTTTTGTTGTAGTAAAAAATAAATGTGATAGAAAGGAAGGTTTTAAAAGTAGGACTATTAGGCAGTTCCATACGGCTGATAAAGCAGGCAAGAGGCAATTTTTAAAAAGTAATTGTGATTGGTGGAAAATGGTAAATAAGAATGTAAACAGACTCTGGGATGGGTTTAAAGAAATTGTTGAGGAATGTGAAAACAGGTTTGTACCTTTAAAGGTGGTAAGGAATGATAAAGACCCACCTTATTATAATAGAGAAATAAAGAGACTAAGAAGGAAGTGCAGATTGGAAAGAAATAGATAGAAATGGCTGTGGAAGTAAGAAGAAATTGAAGGAACTTACTAGGAAATTGAATCTAGCAAAGAAGGCAGCTAAGGATAACATGATGGCAAGCATAAATGGCAGTCATACAAATTTTAGTGAAAAATGGAAGGGTATGTATAGGTACTTTAAGGCAGAAACAGGTTCCAAGAAGGACATTCTGGGAATAATTAATGAACAAGGAGAGTGTGTATGTGAGGATCTTCAAAAGGCAGAAGTATTCAGTCAGCAGTATGTAAAGATTGTTGGTTACAAGGAAAATGTCCAGATAGAGTAGGTGACTAATGCTAAAGAAGTATTAATGACATATGATAACAATGATATTTACACTAAGTAGAGGCGAGAATTATAGGCACTAAAAACAGTTAAAATAGGCAGGCATATAGGCTCTTAAATTAGCCTAAATAGGCATTTAAATAGGCACTAACGTGTAAAATAGGCATGAAAAATTACTTATAATTAATAACACACTTTACTATAAAAGGATTTTACAAGCAATGTTTCAATGTTTTCCGGTAACAATCTTGTTCTCCTCTCATGCGTAATGTTTTTGTACTGAGAGAAAGATCTCTCAACATCACATGAAGTGAGTGGACAAAACTTCAATGAAGTCACTTCATCTGGTTTTATTTCGCTGACAGCGGCTGCCTTCCCAGAGGTTCGGCCAAAACTTCCCCTGACTTCTTCCACAATCCCAAATGACTCCAACAGGGGCATGCCACTCTTCTCCACATTGGTGATTGCTCCTGGCAGCTTGTTGAATTTTGAAGATGCTCTGGTTTCTTCTTCTTTTTCTTCATCATCATCATCATCATCAACTTTTTACCCTCAAGTGAGGGATCCCACCTCTACCGCCTCAAGGGCAGTGTCCTGGAAATTCACAGACTCTGGGTTGGAGGATAAACTGGAGAGGATGACCAGTACCTTGCCCAGGCGACCTCACCTGCTATGCTGAACAGGGGCCTTGCAGGGGATGGGAAGAGGGAAAGGGATAGACAAGGAAGAGGGAAGGAAGCGGTCGTGGCCTGAAGTTAGGTACCATCCCAGCATTTGCCTGGAGGAGAAGTGGGAAACCACTTTGGGGATGGCTGAGGTGGGAATCGAACCCACCTCTACTCATTTGACCTCCCGAGGCTGAGGGGACCCGTTCCAGCCCTCGAACCACTTTTCAAATTTCGTGGCAGAGCCGGGAATCGAATCCGGGCCTCCAGGGATAGCAGTTAATCACACTAACCATTACACCACAGAGGCAGACTTGCTCTGATTTATGCAGGGGCATATTAGCTCCTAACATTGCAGTGCATATGTCTGAAGAAAATGGTTGTTGGTCGCTGCCCAAAGTGGACTGGTAGAAAGGCTGCGTTGATACAGATTTCTGTACTCGTATCAGATGCATTGCAGTATTTCTAAGTTGATCCATGTGGTATTTTTCTCACATTTTATCTGGAAAATAATAAAATTGACATAAATTACATTGTTCCTATATCTTAAATTTCTACAGTTGGGCTAATGGACAATAATGGTTAGTATATATCATGCATTTGTTTCTTTTAAAAAAATACTATTAGAGATGATGTTTCTAGAAGTACAAAACTTTAAAGTAAGAACAAAGGAATTAGTAATTTACATGGACATATGTCCTCAAGGATTTTCAGTTATAATTTGGCAGTGTCGTGTCGAGTTCACCGGATGAAAAATATAATAAAAAAGGCGTGAAACAATACCGGAGCAGCGCAGAGGAGAGATCCGTCCTTTTTGCTTGCCAAGGACCCACCAAGACGGTCCTAGTAGTATTCTTACTTACATAGAAGAATGAAAACGGAGGCACTATAAATCTCAGATTTGTGAACATTTAATTTGTTTCTATTCGCCGGTTTTAGTCAGCCGTCATGAAGACTATTTTCTATTGCCTGCAATAGATTCTGCATCATGTGTGCCCACAAGGCTGCCACCCTCGTTGAAAATTAAAAACCGCGTTATTTGAAATTGTCGTGACATGCGCCCATAACCTTATTTTTGTCACATTTTAGCAAGACTCTAGAGGGGATGCTAGAGACTTGTTAACCTGGGAGCTTACATCCCTCAGACTCCCTTTGCTCCCCTCCCCCTTCCCCCAAAGCACAGCGGTTACTAACCGGATCTCACCAATCCAGACCAACGGTCTTTTCGCTGGCCTGGTCTTGTAAAGATAATCTTGGCAACATTGTAAAACATGCTGTGGCATCGTCCTAGCCGGGCTACATTGGATCTGCAACCTGTGTTTCGCGAAGGCTTAGCAGAAGTATAATAGAGTTCACGATTTTTTAAAGGGAGTTTTAAAAATTGTATTTCAGTTGTAAATATCTATTTTCACAGGAAATGAATCACAGTTCAAATACCGATTTAATTTTCATCCATTCTGTGACAAGAGACTACCGGCGTTCTAACACCTCGTTCAGTAATTTAATGATTATTTACATTTTAGCAATATAAATTATTGAAAGTTCACGATTAATACAGCACTGCAACAAAACAACTTGCCACATTACATAAATTAATAGGCCTATATGCTACAATGAAATGCGATCATAGTTCTCAGTCACAAAGAAGATAAAAGGAACAAACGAATGTACCTCCTTACATCAAGCTTGACAGATCCGTAGTGAAATTGTGATCCACTGCTTCAGCCACTAGGACTTCGACGACTTTTCTTTGGTCATTGCTGCAAGCACACTTCTTCTTCTTCTCCCATTTCACAATCACAACACATTCTGAACATAAAGCTTATGAGTGCAACAGTTCGCATCGAAAGGGAGGTACAGGGCATACGGGTTGGGCAACACAGTTCGCCATTAACTGTTTCTTGCATATGTCTTGCATATGTTCCTTGTTTCTCCTGATGCAAATTTCCCTAGAACTATTTCTGGTGACTTCTGAGAATTCCCATTTTTGTTTGTGGGGTAAAAAGATAATGAGAAAAGAGAAGATAATTCTGTTGAACACACTAGCTATAATATAATGCACTGGAAGAAAATCGGCTGCTTTAAAATATAGTCAAAAGGCATCAAATAGGCAATTATATTCCAAATAGCACAAACCCCTGAAATAGGCATTTATAGGCACAATAAAACCAACGAAATATAGCTAAAAAGGCCCTAAAACGGATTTATATCTCGAAAGCCTACTTTTCTGAACACAGGAATAAAATAGGCAAATTTCCGTCTCTAATAATAAGATACAAAAGTTGAAAACTAGAAAAGTGGCTGGAATTGATAAGATTTCTGGGGATACACTAAAGACAATGGGTTGGGATATAGTACCCTATCTGAAGTACTTATTTGATTATTGTTTAGTTGAAGGAGCTATACCAAATGAATGGAGAGTTGCTATAGTAGCCCCTGTGTATAAAGGAAAGGGTGATAGACATAAAGCTGAAAATTACAGGCCAGTAAGTTTGACATGTGTTGCATATAAGCTTTGGGAAGGCATTCTTTCTGATTATATTAGACATGTTTGCGAAATTAATAACTGGTTCGATAGAAGGAAATTCGGTTTTAGGAAAGGTTATTCCACTGAAGCTCAACTTGTAGGATTTCAGCAAGATATAGCAAATATTTTGGATTCTGGAGGTCAAATGGACTGTATCGCGATTGGCCTGTCTAAAGCATTTGATACAAGGTGGATCATGGGAGATTGCTGGCAAAAATGAGTGCAGTTGGGCTAGACAAAAGAGAGACTGAATGGATTGCTATATTTCTAGAAAATGGATCTCAGAGAATTAGAGTAGGCGAAGCTTTATCTGACCCTGTAGTAATTAAGAGGGGAATTCCTCAAGGCAGTATTATTGGACCTTTATGTTTTCTTATATATATATGATATGAGTAAAGGAGTGGAATCAGGGGTAAGGCTTTTTTCAGATGATGTTGTTCTCTATAGAGTAATAAATAAGTTACAAGATTGTGAGCAACTGCAAAATGACCTCGATAATGTTGTGAGATGGACAGTAGGCAATGGTATGATGATAAACGGGGTTAAAAGTCAGGTTGTGAGTTCCACAAATAGGAAAAGTCCTCTGAGTTTTAATTACTGCATTGGTGGGGTGAAAGTTCCTTTTGGGGATCATTGTAAGTATCTGGGTGTTAATATAAGGAAAGATCTTCAGTGGGGTAATCACATAAACATGATTGTAAATAAAGGATACAGATCTCTGCACATGGTTATGAGGGTGTTTAGGGGTTGTAGTAAGGATGTAAAGGAGAGGGCTTATAAGTCTCTGGTAAGACTCCAACTAGAGTATGGTTCCAGTGTATGGGACCCTCACCAGGATTACTTGATTCAAGAACTGGAAAAAATCCGAAGAAAAGCAGCTCGATTTGTTGTGGGTGATTTCCAACAAAAGAGTAGCGTTACAAAAATGTTGCAAAGTTTGGGCTGTGAAGAACTGGGAGGAAGGAGTTGAGCTGCTCGACGGAGAGGTATGTAAAGAAGAAACAATAAAACTTTTGTATTCACCTGTTCAATACATTAAAAGCAATTAAAATTGGATCTCATCCTTATTTTATTGCTTAAATATTAAAACATAGGGCATGTTTCATTCATATTTTGAACATCTTCAGCTATAAATATTCTTACAAGGTTAAATGATAACATTGTTTTAGAACTTACACTTATAGTTTGCCATTGACAAACTTATCCATAATAAGATTTGAAAAACCTCTTAAATATTAAAATGTTTGTATATTACATCGTCTTATTGAAAATAATAATTAAGTTTCAACCTTTAAAACCTTATTCTAATATTGAAAATACGATGTCAATACATTTACAATCTGTTGAATTGCTTAATGTTTTCAAATTATTTGTTGTATACACATTCAAACATTTTTTTACTACTGGTGTAACTTTTCACATATTATACTGCATGGAATTGGAATCTTTACATTCTCAAAACAGCTTAGGTTAGGTTTAAATATTATACTATTCGTCCATAAAAGTGACAAAACTGATGTGCACTGTTGATTGTAGGTTATTTTGTCCTACATTAAATATTTAACTTCAGATTTGTCGAATTCATAAATTGCTTGTAGTCTTGACCAGTGTAGGGCAATTTTCTTTCTTCAGCCGGCTATCGTTGTAGTTTTCATGTTTCACGGAAATCTTATCTATTGTTTATTAGTCTGATGACCTTGTTATTTCAAGCTTTTTAGCAGTGTGAGAACAGTTTTATTATTATTTTCTGAGGGAACAACAGTCTCAGGCAACAACAATTTCCTTGCTTCATTAATTTTGATTTTCGTAAAATGGGTGTACAGAAATTAATGAAAATCGGTATGTAAAGTCAGGGAATAAGGCACTACAGTCTGGGCTATAAATCATTTTATTGACACTGGATGAAATAGTAGCTTAGGGTAAGGTACAAAATATTTAATGTTTAAATACGTATGTTATTGCTCCTCTCTAAAGTACTACATAATTAAAAGTGATGGAGAATACAATTTCCAATCATTTATGTCTTATACAGTTTCACCGTACCGACTATGATAACAGAATTCATGAATTTAGACTTTCGTTGCTTAGTCCATATCAACACTGAGCAGTGCTAACATGGAAATACTGTTCATTCGTGTCAACTGGCGATGGTTTTTGTCATAATTGTCTTAAAGTATAAAACCGTGTGGTCATCGGTCCATATTGACAACAAAAATTGTGATGATAGTTACTAAAAGATGCAGAAAAATTATAAAGGAATGATTGCTGATAATTAAGACAAGAGGGATTCATGAAAGAAGGACTCCCTTTACATTAGATGCCCTAATATCAGAGAGTCGGAAGAGAACTAAATGTGAAAGCCTACAGTATCGATAGCTCATACAACTGATCAACAATAACATTATGTCGACCATTGTTGTGATATGCTTTGTCTCTTCTGCTGCCACTCATCTACGATAGATGGGATTACTGCTGCATCCCGAGTAAAACAGCATGCCTGAATATTAGAGGAAAGTAGCTGGGGAGTTGAAGTTAGATAACTTTGCACATGCTGTATGGTTGTCCTGTCAACGACTGGTATTACAGCTAGCTGTGACAAGGAAATTTGTAAAGATGACTATCGAAATGAAAAAAGTCGTGGAAGGAACGTGATGAAAGGAGGTTGGACTCCCTTTACATTGGATGTCCTAAATCACAGTCTTTCTGTTGTTTCCCATTTTCACACCAGGCAAATGCTGGGGCTGTACCTTAATTAAGGTCACAGCCACTTCCTTCCCACTCCTAGGACTTTCCTCTCCCATCGTCGCCATAAGACCTATCTGTGTCGGTACAACATAAAACAAATTGAAAAAAATCATAGTCAAAGGAAAACTAGATGTGAAGGCCTACAATATCGGAACACAATACTTGGCTTTCTTTTACAGCAGAAGGAAGAGATCAAATCAAGATCAGCAATAATACAAAACAATATTAAACTGCAAAGGTCCACAGAGAGCAAGGAAGTGAGTACGTTAAGACAAGCCGCTGACAGGGAGAGGCATGTCCACTTATGCACCTCAGAATGTGGGGAACAACATGATGGGTGCACAAAAAAAATGTAATCATGCAGATGCTAAGTAATTATCTCATCAACGACGGGCACTTCAGCTAGTTTATGCATAAAACATAAAATATTGGAAATTATAGGTTATGTAACTTTTATAATTTACCGTTTTTTTTTGACAGGTGATGGAGAAATTTTACATTTGGTCCCCCCCATCCTTCATATTGCTATACCACTGTGTAGCCTGTTGCACCGTCTGGATATCCCAGTACCAAGAAATTCTGTCGAGCAAATTTCCCATGATGTTTACACAACCAACCATACAAGAAAAAATTGAACTAAACCCATTTTTGTATACCTAATCCAAGATAAAAACTGTATGAGGCAAAGTGTACAGACAAAATTGTAATTTTCATTTATATAGATGGTGGTGTGACTTTTCCAATTACAGGAAAACCTCTGTCAACTGAAAATATTTTTAACTGAAATGTGGAACTGAATTTTTAGAAAGACATTTATAAAAGTCATACTAAGTATTTTTTAATGAAATACAAAATGTATGTACAATGTCATCACCTATTTCCCTTGTTCAGCTTCTGCTGGGGAAGGAACTTTATGGCACTTTCCTTCTTCCTCTATCCAACCACCATTGTTCCTCCTTTACCCTCTACTGCATGAATTATTTTTCATTTTTGTTTGGTGAAGAAAATTTCAAGCTTTAATGTTCAACATACGTTCAGTGTTTTAGATATACCAGCAGTTCTTAACTGAGGCTAATAGCTTAACACTCGTATGTGTTGTGGATTGCCATAATTGGAGATATATGAGGCGTATAGTTTCAAACATGGCCAAGTCCGTTGAACTGTTTTTTTCAGGAGAAGCAAAAAAACTCTTTTAGGGTATTAATTCATATATATTCAGACACTTTAATCTTTGTTGCTTAGCAGAGGCTTCTGATTCATTACCATACAATTTTTATAGTCTAAATACATTACATGAATTGAAAAATGTATTTAAAATTTGGACTTGACCATGTTTGAAACTAACTGTGGGACTTGGCCGATTTTGAAACTTACGTAAGAGGACTTGGCCATCTTTGAAACTTAGATTAGAAAATTTGGCCTAATACCTAAAGAAAAAGGAAATCTAGATTAGGCCTATTTTCCAACTGTGTTCATCTTGACTTTATTTAGAACAAATATGATTAAAAATGATATAAGGTTTAGTGAACAATCTTTATAAAGATTATTATTTTAAACATTATGTTTGTGTAAAATTACCCAACATTGTAACCAATGTAGAGGCTAATTAACATTTAAATAGCGTATATTTTGCAAATATATGGATTCATGTAGCTACTTCAATGTATATTCTTCATATTATACCTATTCAGTACCATTTCTCCTTTGAAACACATCACCGAGCCTTGATTAAATCACCACTAACAACACGTTGTTGATTGTACTCATCTCAGCTGTCTTTCCCTCGTGCGCTTCCAGGTGGAAAGATCACGTTGCCGCTTTCTGGTATGGCGTTTATTAATTTCCTCCATTTTATTGCACAGCAAATATGAATACTATTAAAAACGACCAATTAATTATGTATATATTTATAATTTAGAAAATATTTATTAAAATACACGCAAACAAAACCACCACATGTGACTCGAACAAACGTCAGGCCGCCATATTACCAGAAGAAAACACGTGACTGGATAGCGCAGGATTATTGGCCCATGCGGGTTAACAGGGACTTGGCCGACTTTGATATGAAACCTCATTCTTTGCTGCAATTTTAAATGTGATCTGGCCGGATTTGAAACCCACTTTCGTTCCCGTTGTATTCATCTTGTAAAGAGGACTCCATGGAAGTCAAAATATCAGAACGTGAAAACGATGGACTTGGTCGTGTTTGAAACTATACGCCTCATATATTCTCTTGGCACAGGCCAGGGTAAAGTGTAACTTCCACCGAAGTCCCAGTCTCATCCATGGCTGTGACAATATGGAAGCTGCTGGGGTATGGGTGGTGCTGAGTAATGACATTCAGAGCACGACTAGTGCATTTGAGTGTTATGAAAGGTGTTGCCCATAGGGTCAGTCGTGCTGCAATAGCACTTTCTAACCCAGTGAGGAAAGCAATGGCAAACTACCTCGCTCCTCGTCTTGCCTAGTACGCCTTATTTTGGTGCTGCCATTGGTTTTTGCGGTTTCCTTATAACCGCATATATATATGTGATTTTTCACGATTTTACGCTAAGCTTTTAACATTCAAAGACCGAACATTACTGCCTACTGGCCATGGGTATGTATTGCAAGGCGCAAGTATACTTGTACGACCATAGGTTGGTAATGTGATGGGGAGGGCCCACGTAAAATAAACGGTGGTTGGTACACGTGGATGTTGACGGAGTGGAAGGAGTACCTTTGGTTGTAGGAATGTTTTGTCTTATGTTATTTATATGCATTTAATGTTTGTGTGTTACTTTCTTCACGTACTACAGTATACCTTCCCATCAGACTTCACAGGTTACATGTTTACATAGCGGCTTATCTGTCCACCCTGGTGTGTTGACCACAGGCAGTTGGAGGTGTATGAACCCTCTCGTGGATCGTCAATAGATCAGGCGTTAAGTACACCGACTATTCTTCGATCCCACATACAGAGTCAGTCAATTGCAATTTTTTTACAGCAATAACTGTTGTTGAAACTATGTTGAGGGTGGAAGCAGGAGAAACCAACAAATGTTTTCCAAGTTGTTAACGGAGGTATGCTTCATGTTCCTCTATTGTATGCATTATCTCTTCAACGACTTGCTATAATAAGTGTGTAATTAAAATGTCAAAATACTTCGAGTTTGTTTTTATATGATTAAATAACACTTATGACAACATCAAGTCGTAGTTCCACGTGATTCGATTATGTATAATCATCAAAGGTGGGAATTCTCTTTGTCTCAAAATTCCGATAGCTCGAAATAAAATTCAGCTCCCACGGTGATTCGAACGAAACATGTTGAGTTGCCCTTGTACTTCCTCTCTGTTTGCTCCCCAAACCACAATGTCATCTGCGAACAGCATTACCTTCAGCTCCCTGCCCCCATATTATTTTTGTTTCTTTCACAATTTCGTCCATAACCATTATGAATAACATATTATAACTAAAGCTAGGAATTTTAGGAGCAAAATTTGGATCAAAAAGTTGCAAAAAAAAAAAAGGCAGCAGTAATTTGGTTTTTAAAGGTGCAAATTTAAAATGTAAAAATTCTTCATACACTGTATGAAAGCCAATAACATTACATGTTAGGACACAAATTCACACATTCATTAAAAAAGGCTGCTTAAAAATTGTCCCACAACACAATGTTATTAAAGTTGCTCGTCAAGAAACTGATTTTTTTTTTATTTCAATGAAGCTGCAGCTCTGGTCACTAAAGTAATTACTTGTATGTTGAAACGGATCATTCCACATCAGCAGACATACATGGTGAATATTAGTGATTATTTTGTTTGTAGTTGGTAGTGTAGATCCTTCTTTGTTGCAAAATCTTCAACATCATGGTTTGTGACTAAGCTCTGCTCCAGCTTCCACTTTCCAGTATTCTCCAGTATTTCTCACCATCCGTTAGAACAGCCTGTTGCGCATCTTTCTGAGGACATTGCTACACCAATTTCTGAATGGCAGTTGTCAGGAAAGAGTGACAATGCAGGTAAAAATTCATGTTGCAATTCCTGTTTAGATGCTAGGTCTTTGTCCTTTCTTTCACAACTGAGTAATAATTCGGTAAAGCATCTAAGAAATCACATGTAGCCTTAAAAATGGTTAAAGATAAACACTGCAGCCTTCAACCTAGTACCCCATCTAGTGAAAATTGAGAAAGCTGGAAGAGGAAGTCACATAATTTCGACATAAGTACTGTATCCTAGAAGGAGCCTTTATCAGAATGTTTGTAAAGGACGACACAAATTCATTTGTATATGAATATTTATGCCGGGCTGAGTAGCTCAGGTGGTAGAGCGCTGGCCTTCTGAGCCCAGCTTGGCATGTTCGATCCTGGCTTAGTTTGGGGAATTTGAAGGTGCTTAAATACGTCAGCCTTGTGTTGGTAGTTTTACTTGCACCTGAAAGAACTCCTGCGGGCCAAAATTCCGGCACCTTGGTGTCTCCCAGAAACAATTAAAATGTAGTCAGTGGGACATACCGGTAAAACCAATAATATTATTTCCAGTTAAAGAATTGAGCCAATTATAGGCCGTTTAGAACTTACAACTATGCTACAGGATTTTTATTTTCTTCCCAGAACTTCCTTATACATAGGCTGATCACTTGCCTCTGTTCCTCCGATAGCATGTCGAATTTGCGAAAGCGAAAAATGCACAGAAGTGATCTGTCACCGGTTGGCCACCCTGTTATTAATGATGTCATCTGTGATCTTCAGTCTTTATAGATCCCATCGTATCTCTTCCAGCCAATTGGTGGTATGTTTTAATTTGGAGATGTAATCAAAAATCTCATTAGTTAGCCTGTCATTATTTATTCTTTTAAGATGACCTTAAAATTATAGTCCTTGTCTTTCAATTGTACAGTATTTGTAATTTTCTCTATATTGCAGTAGAGGTCTTCATTCTTCCTTATGCGGCTGTGAGCTTGCATTCAGAAGATGGTGAGTTCAAACCCTGCTGTCAGCAGCCCTGAAGATGGTTTTCTGTGGTTTCCCATATTCACACCAGGCAAATGCTGGGGCTGTACCTTAATTTAGGCCATGGCCATTTCCTTCCCTCTCCTAGCCCTTTCTTATCCTATTATCACCATCATACCTATCTGTATCGGTGTGACGTACAGCAAATTGTAAAAATATAATATCATTATTATTTAGTGCCTCAATCATTTTCAGTTCCTTCAGGTCACACATGCATTGTTAAAATTTTGCCTCATACTGGCATTGATTTCTTCAGAAAGTAAGTTAAAAGTATGAGTTTCACTTGCTGTCCTTAACGTGTAATAAAAATGTTCAAAACATATCTGTTCTGTCTATCAGTGGTTTCATCTAGAAAAAAATATATTTTGTATTATCAGCTGCTATTTCTGTTTTCATTTTTCTTCGTTCAGGGGCTGGAGATATGATTTTCACAAAGTCTTCTCATCTGAAGCAGACTTCCCAGTATATTTCTCCAAATATATTTTCATAATAGGGTTGTTAACCTTTGAAAGTGGACACACGCCATACATGTCTTTACAGCGTTAGTAAGAAACTCACTTTTGTTCCTTGAATTTGAAGAGACCAGTGCTTCACCAATAAACTCATGACGCAGTGCATCTTCACTATATTGTTGTTCCTTATTCTTCACGTATATGCCACTTGACATGATTACGTTGGTGTTTTTCATCAATTGTTATTGAAATATCACAAATATTGCACCTCAGAGCAGACCCATCACTTTGAATATCATCTGCACTAAACTGTTTTAATATCATGCACTTACCCTGCGTTGATTTTCTATTTCGACACTCTGAATGTTGGCAGCAAGGGAGAATGACAAAGACACCGTGCACTGGCCAAAGTATATTGTGGACTGAAAAATTACAACAGTTTAAATTCAGTCACGAATGTTGATTGACAGAATTGCTATTGGGTCAGTTTGATCTGAAAGAACTTTCTTTCTGTTCAGAAAATTTTGCCTAACTGTAGTGCAACGAAGCGCAAACTGATCTGTGGACATTTTGCCTAATAGGAGTTCATTGAGGCAATAACTAATCTGAATGTTTTTACCTAACATGACTGCGCTGAAGGAAATGTAATGTGATACCACCCTGAATACCTAAATTCTAACAAAAATACACAGAAATTAGGAGATTTATTCATTTATAAGAATGGAACAAAAGTAGAATATGCTGCAGTAGACTATCCTTTGCTTAGTTTTTATGGGAATTAAACTCAGCAAAGGAGCAAAAACATGAGGTGGGGGGAGAGTGCTGAAAGGTGCTGACATAGAATTAAGGTGCAAAAAGGTGCTGGCATTGAGAAAAGTACAAAAAGGTGCAACCAAAACAGAGTTAAGATTGTTTATTTCATGTTTTCCTTGTAAGACAAATCAATTTGAATATTTTAATAGCAAAATATTATTAAGGTGCAACACGTAAAATTCCTAGCTCTAATTATAACTTATCCCACACCTTACCCCTGAAGCATTTATCAGTCTCGCTGGTGGCTGGGTCAGTTGTGTTGTGTGTTACTGTCTTGTGCATAGAGTATGTCGGAAAATCAAAAACGGGTTACATTAATTGAAAAAATATTTGAGGCAATTAGGAGACTGGAAAAGTGAGAAATTTTGCCAGCGGCATTATGGTCCATTTCCTTTTCATTCATGGACCAACATAGTTTAGAAGCAAAATTTAATTTGTATTGTTTTAATGAACAAACACATAACTTTTTTTGAAATGAAAAATGCTTAGAAATAGGCTATATGGTTGGCTTTCTGAAAATACAATTTCATCACTGTGTCATATTTTTCAAAGCACTTAGTGAGACTATACTGTATCTTGTTAAATAATGTGCGTTGTATCTATGTTTCATCCATATTCTTCACTTCAGGATTATTTTTCTTCTGGTCACTGAGGTAAGGTTGCTTCTCATCCAATCTCTCTTGATCCAGAAATAATAATCTTCTATTATTTTGGTCAGATGTTCAGATTTTCACTGACTTTACTGAATCTCTTTATCAGTTTTTTTTTCCATGTTCCTTGTTCCCCCCTAGATGGCAGAAGTCTCAAGTACCATGCTTGAACACAGTGCAAATAATTTGAAGAAGACAGGATGCTTTGTGTGATTGGACAATGGATTGGAATTTTAACAGATGTAGGCCTTTATGTGAAGATCCCATGTACTGTATAAAGGACTACAAAGTGTTAATTGTAGGGGTTTGTATGGATTTGGAATGGGTTAAAATGGAAGATAAATTAGAAGAGCATTCTTCTAAGACACCCAGCAAGGAAACTACGAAACCATCTGGGAATGGAAAAGCGAGAGGTTGCCAACTGATGTCCTCATGAAATGATGGCATGGCATTGCTGTTGGAAAAAGATGTGGGTAAGAAAAACAAAAGAAAATGTTGGACTTTTTCATAATGAAGATAGTGAATAATTAACATTTAGGTTTGGTAATATTGTACTTTATCTCCCATGTGGATCATATTAACAGCTTTTTAAAAATACACCAAAAAAAACTTTCATGTAGGCCTAACTGTAACTTATGGCTCAATTTCTTAAAGTTCTAATTCTAAAAATGGGTATAGGCTACATTTATTATCCGAATGCTGGCTCATCCGAAATTCAGTCAGTCCCCTGTATTTCTGTTAATAGGGGTTTTACTGTATATAGGTCATGTTTAATCTCTGGTAGAGGCAGCTATCCAAAAGTGGCTTTCACTGTCTGGGCAGCTTTGGTTGGCTTAGCCAGGTATTCAAATTAATACCAGGAGAATGTATTCATCTTCAGATTCCTTGGGATTTTTAAGGTCAGTCAAGACATTGCGCAAACCATACAGCCCTCCTCTCCTTACAAGTACATTGAATACTTTACGTTACCAAAGGGGGATATAGTAGGATCATCAGTTAACTGACAGCATTAAATACAACCTTGTATGTTAAGAAACATGTACAATGAAGTACTGCCGGTTCCTCTAGCATAACATTATCATGAGAATAGGTGAACCTTTCAGATATGGACTAACTTCAAGGGAAACAAAGAGGATTAAGCAGTAGGTGGTATGACCTTTTCTCAGCATTAATTATGATGTCAACAGTAATGAATGGATATGTAAAGGGGTTAGTTTGAAATTATTTCCAATCTTATGAATGAATTACTAAATATTTCAGTTTCCTGCTTTAACCATTGAGAAAATCTGTAATGCACATTCTCAATAATTCATCAACAATTTTACACTCCTTTGTATTTCTTTAATTGTTTGCCTGTACATATGTTAGTGTTAATCCTAGTTTGATTGAAGAGATTCTTCTTTCATTAGATTGGTTTATTTTATCATTCAGAATATATTTCCTTATTACATTTCTGGTTCTTCACAGGCCATCTGAGGGGTATTTTATCATAGTGGAGTAACTTACCGGTAAATAAATGAATTAGTGGTAATTTAATATCTTCTTTTGCTAACAAAATGGAAGTAGATTGGTAAGTTGATAGCTTCCTCAGTGGGGTCCCTTCAGTTTAACCTGAGAAAGGTTGCTGTGGGTCACTATGACCCGCATGCTTATATTTTTGTTAGTCCCACCACCACCACCGGTGGCAACACTGCAGCCTCCCTCTCACTACCTTCCTAACTCTCATCCCTCTACACGACGCAGTAATAACCAATAAGTCTGTGACTTACAAGTTGACGAGGATAGTAGTTTGCGGGTCATCACGACTCTCTGCGACTTTTCGTATGCGTATATTTTTCTCAGTTTAATTCTGTAGGAACATGTTCTGTGGGAAGAAAATCCAACAGCTGGTTCCTAACAGCATTCCTTCATCTTTTATATGTCACAGCTTTAAATGCGTTAATTGTCTATGCTTGGAACATCAAAGATAGGCATCTCGTAAGGAGGCAGTTCCTGAAACAACTTGCCAAAGAACTGGCCCTTCCTTACATAAGATATTGTTTGCAGCCTGGAAATCTTAGCTATAAGCATAAATCAGAAATAATGCACATCCTGAAAGAAGAGTACCTAATCCCTGAAGAACATCAAACCGATGAGGGTGCAAGAAACAAAAGAGAAGTGCACTGTGGCCCAAAATTGGGAACAAAAGTTATCAAACCTATGTGATCTGCAAGAAGTGCATGGGTGGAAACCACAGGAAACTGACTTGCCTAGATGCCTGAAGAGTGCCTAAAGTAATGCCTTAGTGCAATAAGAAGCTGTATTAGTGTAAAGTTGTCTTTCATCTCCATTTTTGTAAACACATCACTTGATTTTGAAGGTTCATTAACTTCAGTTCATTAAAAAGTTAAAGTGTGAAAAACATTGAAAATTTTAGTATGATGTTCATTTGAAAATGAACTTAAGTATTGTCTGTGTTATCCTAGAAAACATTCCAGTGTAATCTTGTTGTATTTTTTCAATATCGGAGTAAATATGGTGGATTTTTGAAACGTGTATTTTTTGTAATGATTTTTCAGTACCGGTAATAAATTTGTATCTGTATCATCAAACTTTTAAATAAAGGTATGGTCATTTTCATCTTATAAAAACACTCTTAACTGATATGCTAGAAGAGATTTTATAGAATACAAGATGTTATATAAAGCGAAGTAAATAATAATTTGTGTGTCATAGTGACCCACCGAGACCACATTAAGATACACCAAAGGTATGAACGTTGCTGGATTAAGGAAAAATATGAGCAAATATGACAGTTTTCTGATGAAGTGAGTATAATGTTAAATATTTCATCTTTCACAACAGGCGAATGCTGGGGCTGTACCTTAATTAAGGCCACGGTCGCTTCCTTCCCACTCCTGGCCCTTTCCTGTCCCATCGTCGGTCGCCATAAGACCTATCTGTGTTGGTGCGACGTAAAGCAACTAGCAAGCAAAAAATATTTCATCATCATTACTTCTGATATCTTCCACCACTCTAAGCAAATGATGTGCTGCTTAAAACCCATTTATGCGCAGGTGGGTCGTTTTCAAGCCATCAAATTTTGCTGTCTTCAATGACATGGTGCAGGTCTTTCGAGTTGATTCCTTGGTGACCTGCGCGTCTGTAAGAAATGGGGCCCTTCCTGGGATGATTTCTAATGCTTAAGACAACACACACATATGCAGCCCTCGCACCATCGGAATTAACCAATTACGGTTAAAATCCCCAACCCTTCCAGGAATTGAACCCAGGACCCCTTGGATCAAAGGTCAGCTTGCTAGCCATTTGGCCATGGAGCCAGACAATAAGCTGACATTAGTGACTTGGACATACATTTTAATATGAAGAAGTAGATCATACTCATTTCTGTTGGGAAATATGTGATATGAAATGCCTTGCCACCTGTCCATTTATCTTCCTGATTAAATATTTTATGACTTGTTCACACCCTGGATGCATATACTGTCGGGAATTTTAACCGCATTTGATTAATTTCTGTAGCTCAGGGGCTAGGTGTTTATGTTCATCTTAACATACATCTTCATTTACATAAAACACACAATACTCCCAACCACTACAGAGACACGGAATGTTGAGTACATCCCTTCTTAGGTGTTGGCGTCAGGAAGGGCAAAAGGCTGTAAAACTGGGATTAATCCACATATAGCCAGGCTGAGTGGCTCAGACGGTTGAGGCATTAGCCTTCTGACCCCAACTTGTCAGGTTTGTTTCTTGCTCAGTCTGGTGGTATTTGAAGGCCTAAAAAACTAAAATGCCTGGATTCTCAGCGACAGCATCCCCAAACACTGGAGAAGTAGTTAGTGGGGCGTAAAAAACAATGAGATTGTTAATTAATCCACATATAGTGCCAACCCCAAATAAATGGAAAATAGCAAACAAGAAGAAGAAGAAGGTAATACAGAAAAAGAGAGAAGATGTGTCTCTTGATGTGACTACAGGCAATGATAGAGTGGCATACATGGTTCAGGCAGAAGAAAAATAGTAAAGTAAGCTTAAGCTATCTTGAGCAGATTCATCTGAATTAACCCATTTATGCCTTTTTTTTTGTTGTTTGCAGACTAAAGATTTGCACACAGATGTGACTCTTTAGAGCTGTTCCTCATTTGTACCTAATTGCCTTTGTACATTTGTGAAACTACAGAACATCTAGAGAAATTCTGTAGCTTGGCCTCTCCCACCGAATGAATGGTGTAAAATATTCCGGAGGTACTCCATTCGGATATCTGGGTGGGGATTACACAGGAGGGGGCAGTCATCTGAAAGATGAATACTGACGTTCTGCATGTCGCAGCATGGAATGTTAGAAGTTTGAATCGTTGTGGTAGGTTAGAGAATCTGAAAAAGGAAATGGATAGACTAAAGTTAGATGTAAGTTAGTTGGTGTAAGTGAAGTATGTTTGCAGAAAGAACACAATTTTTGGTCAAGCAATTACAGAATTATCAATACAAACTGAAACACGGGAAATGGAGGAGGTGGTTTAATATTGAATAAGAAAATAGGGCAGCAAGTAAGCTACTACAATCAGCATAGTAAATGAATTATTCCTGTCAAGATAGAAACCAAGCCAATTCCTACCAAAATAGTGCAGGTCTATATGCCTACTTGTTCAGCAGGTGATGAAGAAGTTGAAAGAATATATGAAGATATGAAGATATAGAAGATTTAACACAATATGTAAAAGGAGACGAGAATCTAATTGTGGTGGGAGACTTGAATGCAGTGGTAGGCCAAGGAAGAGAAGATAATGCCTATCATAATTTAGTTCTTGCTAATACTTGGTTCAGACACCACAAACGATGGCTGTATATGTGGACTAGACCTGGAGACACTGGAAGGTATCAAATAGACTTCATTATGATTAGGCAGAGATTCAGAAACCAGGTGTTGGTGCAAGACCTTCCCAGGAACAGACGTTAACTCTGACCGCAACTTGGTCATGAAATGCCATCTGAAGGTGAAGAAATTGAAGAAAGGAAGGAATGCAAGAAGATGGAATGTAGATAAGTTGAAAGAAAAAAATGTGTTGGATTGTTTCAAGGAATATGTTGCACAAGGACTAAATGAAATGGCAACTACAGAATTATCAATATAAACTGAAACAAGTAAGCTACTACAACCAGCATAGTGAATGAATTATTACTGTCAAGATAGAAACCAATCCAATTCCCACCACAATAGTTCAGGTCTATATGCCTACTTGTTCAGCAGATGATGAAGAAATTGAAAGAATATATGAAGATGTAGAAAATTTAACACAATATTGGAAAAGGAATCACAATCCATGGAGAGGAAATTAGAACTCTTGAGATTTGCCGTTGATATTCTTATGGATAAAGAATGGGCAGTAATGAAGAATGAAATCAGTAGGGCTGCCGAAGACGAGTACGGAAGAAAGGTAAGACCAAGTAAGAATCAGTGGATAACTCTGGAGATATTGGACCTGATTGATGAACGGGAAAAATACAAGAATGCAAAAAAAATTACAAGGTCAACCGATTAAAGAATGAAGTAGATAGGAAGTGGAGGACAGCTAAGGAAGAATGGGTGTAAAAGAAGTGCAATGATTTAGAAGGTCGTATGGTTGTAGGAAAGGTGGATGCTGCATACAGCAAAATCAAGGAAACCTTTGGAGAAAGGAAAACTAGGTGTATGAATAGTAAGAGCTCAGATGGAAGACCACGTCTAGGGAAGAAAGACAAAGCAGAAATATGACGGGAACATATTATTACAATTGTATCAAGAAAAAGGAGTAGACGATAAGGTTCTCAAACATGAAGAGGCTGTTGATGCTGATGAAATGGGAGCTGATGACTACATGAGAATTACTGACTATCTTAGGAGAAACCAGCATGGCGAGGTTATTTCATTTATTGTGTAAGATATATGATACAGGAGAAGTACCATCTGATTTTAAAAATAATGTTATACCTATTCCCAAGAAAGCAGGTGCTAACAAGTGTGAAAAATTCCACACCATTAGTTTAGTATCTTAGGCTTGCAAAAATTTTAACTTGCATTTTTTACAGAAGAATGGAAAGACAAGTTGAAGCTGAGTTGGGAGAAGATCAGTTCGTCTTCAGAAGAAATGTAGGAAACATGAAGCAATCCTAACTTTACGTCTGATCTTGGAGGATCAAATTAACAAAAACAAGCCCACGTACATGGCATTCGTAGATCTAGAAAAGGCAGTCAGTAATGTTGATTGGACCAAGCTATTTGAGATTCTGAAGGTGATTGGGGTCAGATACTGAGAATGAAGAATTACCTAGAATCTGTACAAAAGATCAGTAGTGATAAGAATATAAGGCTGTGAAATAGAAGCAACAATCCAGAAAGGAGTGAGGCAAAGCTGCAGTTTGTCCCCTCTGGTTCAGTGTTTATATAGAACAGGCAGTAAAGGAAATCAAAGAGAAATTTGGAAAAGGAATCAAAATAAATGGAGAGGAAATCAGAACTCTGAGATTTGCCATTGATATTGTTATTTTATCTGAGTCTTCAGAAGATCTGGAAAAATTGCTGAATGGTGTGGACAGTCTTGGAGAAGGAGTACAAGATGAAAATAATTACATCCAAAACAAAAGTAATGGAGTGCAGTCAAACAAAGTCGGGTGATGCAGGAAATATAAGATTGGGAAATTATGTCTTAAAGTAGATGAATATTGTTACTTGGACCGAGCTCGATAGCTGCAGTCGCTTAAGTGCGGCCGGTATTTAGTATTCGGGAGATAGTAGGTTCGAACCCCACTGTCGGCAGTCCTGAAGATGGTTTTCCGTGGTTCCCCATTTTCACACCAAGAAAATGCTGGGGCTGTACCTTAATTAAGGCTACGGCCGCTTCCCTCCTACTCCTAGCCCTTCCCTGTCCCATCTTCGCCGTAAGACCTATCTGTGTCGGTACGATGTAAAGCAACTAGCAAAAATAAAATTGTAACTTGTGTAGTAAAATAACTAACAATGGCGGAAGTAAGAGGGACATAAAATGCAGACTGGCACAAGCAAGGATGGCCTTCCTTAAGAAAATAAATTTGCTCACTTCAGACATTGATAAGAATAAGAAATATGTTTTTTGAAGACTTTTGTCTGGAGCATGGCGTTGTATGGAAGTAAAACATGGACGATAACTACTAGCTCAGAAGGAAAGATAACACTACTTAACAAAATTTGACGAAGTTTTTTTGTGATGCTGATTATTAATATATAAGTAGTTTTCTTAAGTGTCAATATTTTGGATATGATAATGAATGTTTCAATTTTCTTAAAAGCTTCTAATATTGCATGCTTATTTAATATGACTAGAGTCCTACAGAAGAAATCTACCATACAGTACTTCAAGAATTGGTGGGAAGAAGTGCAGAAATATTGAATAACACTGATTCTTCACCCAAAAATGGTGACATTCAAAAAGGTACGTTAGAACGACTTTTCCTCTTATGTTCTTCTGACCCCTCTGCTCGTACTATACCCCACACATAGTCTCCCATCATAGCACAGTCCCAATGACCCTGATACCTTCTTTCCATGCAGTGAATGTCTTGGTGAAAGCGTTCACCGTATTCTTCACTTACAGCTCCTAAATTTGGCCTAAAGAAATCAATATGAGTAAACAAATAGTGCATTTTCACTGACTTTCTACATCCAAGTACATAACTGTATCAAATTCTCTATCAGTTTCATATAATTCTCACTTCTATTGTTTTCAAGAACTGTAGCACTACCATTCTAAAAGCATCCCAAGCATTTCGTTCATCAAGAGTCATTGTATTTACAAGTTCTTTTGATTGTAACATCACATGAATCTGAGGTCCGGTGAAAATTCCACCGTTTATTTTTGCTTCAGATAACTTGGGGAACATTTGTCTGATGAAGCTCAGAGCCTCACTGTTGCTATCTAAACCTTTGATGAATTGTTTAGCAAGTCCAAGTTTGATATGGAGTGGTGGTAACAGAATCTTCTCCGTGGACACAAGGGGCTCATTTCTCACGTTGTATGCCCCTGGAATGATTTCTTTTCTTGTTGGCCATTCTTTCTTGGTGTAATGCTGATCATCCGCTCTGTTGTCCCACGGGCATAGGAAGCAAGAATATTTGGTGTAGCTACCTTGAAGCCCCAGAAGAAATCCCAAAATTTTAAAATCACCACAAACATCCCATTTGTAACATCCATAATTTAGTTTTTCCAAGAGCAGCTTCATATTTTCATAAGTCTTCTTAAGTTGTGTTGAATGAGCTACTGGTATGGAAGGAAACTTGTTCCCGTTGTGCAGTAGGACAGCTTTGAGACTTCTACTTGAACCATCTATAAATAGACGCCATTGATCCGGTTCATGAGGAATCTTAATGTGTTTAACATTACTACAAAAACAAAGAGTTCCGTACATTTGGTAAAAGCATGCAAAATCCTCATGCCTTAGCCTATATTTTGTTATTTTACAGGATTTTTTTTATTTTTTTTATTTTTTTGCTAGTTGCTTGACGTCGCACTGACACAGATATGTCTTATGGTGACGATGGGACAGGAAAGGGCTAGGAGTGGGAAGGAAGCGGCCGTGGCTTTAATTAAGGTGTGAACATGGGAAACCACGGAAAACCATTTTCAGGGCTGCGGACAGTGGGGTTCTAACCCACTATCTCCCGAATACTGGATACTGACCGCCACTTAAGCGACTGCAGCTATCAAGCAAGGATGCAAGAAGTTCAGCCTTTGATTTAGTTAGTTGCAACTCCCTAAGAAGGTCATCCAATTTCGGCTGTGGTTCCAAATTGCTGTCATCACTAAAACTGAAATCACAGTTATTACTTGAATTTGTCTCTACGTCCTTTTCACGTGTATTCTGTTTTGGTGGTGATGGAATTGGCAGCTCTTCACTATGTGGTACTGGAGGAATAGATGACAGTAGGCTAGGATATGGAAAATTTTTCGTGCTATTTGTACTTTTGTAATGTGTAATATCCACCATACAATAAAAACAGTCATCGTGATGATTTGTAGGCTCTCGCCGTATTCAGGGAATTGCAAATGGTATACAATTTCTTGTTCCACATAGCCAACCCTCTAAAGTAGACCGACAGCTGCCACAAGTGACATGAAGAACCCATGAAACATGTTTTTCTCGAACATGCACACTGAAATAAGTGCGGTACGCCTCACAGAAATTCGTACCGGGCACAGTTTTATATTTCACTTGTTTAATCCAATGTAATGTCCACAAAAATAACAAAACACATCTGCTGGCATTTACAACGTCTGGATGTTTACATTTTTCGTTAAAAGACAACAATTCAACATTACTCATAACCACAGAACTGGATCTACATTCACAAACGACAGGAAGACATTTTGTGAAAAATATCGATACATACAGTTGGCTTTTTAAAGAAGTCAATATATTGAACCGTGAACAACTACAACTGCCAGAAAAAGTGGTAAATTCACAATTTTTCACAAACCGTTAAAATATCAAAAAGTATCGACATTTGAAAAAACTAACAGCATATTCGCATTCAACACGTTGGTTTTATACAATAAACACAAAGAAATAAACATATACCATTTTTTTGTTACGTAGTGTAATACAAGATTTTGAAATCTGATGTTAGAGAAGAATGCTTGAAAATGAGATGGATAGATCGAATTACCAATGAAGAGGTACTAAATCAAATGGGTGAGAGGTGAACGATTTAAATTCAACTTAAGCATAGATCCCATCTATTCAGTACACATTTTTAATGATGTGTGTTATATAAACATTAAAGAGCATCATGGTACTAGTTTCGACCTACAATACTTTTCAACTTTCGCTTTCTTTCACACGTAGCTTATCTCCTTTCTTTTCTTCTCTTTCAGACACTACCTTATCTAATTTGATCTGTATTGATAACAGCGTCAGCTTATTTTTTATACTCATATGATCTATTGATCCAACATTGAAGATGTTCCTCATTTGAGACACACACCTAGGACTTGTTCATTTGTTTTTTGATGGAGGTGTAGGCAGCAAAAAGGGTAGGGTAGATGTAGGGATGTAGTAGTTACGCAGAAATGACAAAGGATAGGGCGGGGTGGATTGCTGCATCAAACCAATATATGGACTGATGACCCAAGCAACAACACATTTCTTGGAAGTAAACAGCTGTATATATTCAGGCTGCAAATAATTCCTTTGTAGATATAGTGTTGATTCTCTAGGAATTTGTTTGTTCATATACGGGCCCATATAGTAAAAACTGATTCAGTCGAACCTCGATATCTCGAACCTTCATTACTCAAATTTTCAGTATCTCAAAGTAACTTCAATCTCCCGGCTGTTTTTCATGTGTATTTATTTCTCTATTACTCGAAATTCGGTTACACGAATTTCTCGATTTCTCGAAACAAACGTTCCCTCCCTTGAAGCAAAAAATACTCTGTAACTCGAATTTTATACAACATTAACTGTGCAATACAGCACTTGTGGCTTGTGAGGAACAGTTAAGAAGTTGAGAAAGGGTTACAGTGATGCTGGGAGCTAATATGATGGGAAATGAAAAACAAACTTCTATTGATTGAAAATCGGCGAAGCCTGGATGTTTTTCGGGTGTGAATTTATTACCGGTCACGTATGAAAGCAACCTCGGAAGTCGCGGATGACAAGCTCCATTTACAAATCTTGCATGTGGGGTATTGGCAAGAAGTTTCAGCGTAAAAGGAGGAAGACCGTCCTTTTCGTAGACAACTGCCCTGCTCATTCCAAGGTGCTCCTTCTGAAGTTAAAGGTAGTGTGCGTGGTCTTCTTGCCACCAAACTTAACATCCAAACTACAGCCCATGGACCAGGGGGTGATTAAAAACTTGAAGCATTTCCATAGGAAGAGGGCTGTTCAGAGAATTCTGAGAGGAGCTGAATCTGAGGAGTCATTAACAGACATTAATCTACAACAGTCGATAACAGTGCTGAGTAAATCATGGGGTGATGTAAAGCAGGAAACGGTTAAACTACTTCCACAAAACAGGATTTTTGAAAGGTGAGTCAGGAGCTTCGGAACACGAATAGGAGGAATTCAGTCCTATTCCTGAAGAATGGGTGGTGTATCACCAGTTTGTTAAGTTCGAAGCTGATTTTGAGGTTTACATAAATGTGGACTGTGATGTTATAGTGGCCGAGCCTCCAATGGATACCGTCAATGCTGCTGGTGAGCAAGAAGAAGAAGATGAGTTTGAGCTGCCTTCTCCTGTACCGTCAGCAAACCAGGCGTTAAGTGCAGTGGCTATTCTTCGATCCTACGTACAGAGTCAGTTAAATATAAATGACGGTGTTTTCACAGCAATAAGTATTGTTCAAAAGTATGTGGAAGAAGAGAAAGTTAACAGTAAAATTTTAAAAAATAAGAGACACGGATTTTTTCCATATGTGTTAACGGAGGAATGTTTCTTGTTTCACTACTGTATGTACCGTATTGTCTTCTAAAAAGTTACTATAATAAGGGTTATAATTAAAGTGGTGCCGTAAAATATGGGTTTGGTAGTATATTTTTAAATACTATTAAAAATACTGTATTCAGTATAAGCCCGTAGATACATATGATTCAGTTATGCGCTATGCATGCTCAAAAACAGTATTCTCTATATTTCGATAAAATAAAATTTAGCTCCCAAGGTGATTCGAAATATCGAGGTTCCACTGTATTTCCATTATTGCAGCACATAGATAGGTTAAAATGACAGATGTTGATTAATTTACTTAATATTTTTAACATGCATTACTGTGCCTTCTGTTGCTCAAGTGGTATTTCTTTTCACATTCCATGCGAAGAATTTTTAGTAATATTTGCAAATTTGCAGTCCTTATATACAAATAATGAGGATTGTCGGTATTGTTTTAGGTTAAAAATTTAGTAAAAGTTGTTATAATTGAAATTAGATGATCCAAAAAGATTTATTTCCTTGATGAGAAGCTAGTGGCAAGGTCATTCAGCTATCATAGCCTCTACTTAAAAAATGACTTACAGTTGGAGTACTTTTCTCTTGGTGGATAAAGAAATAAAAAAGAACTTACCTCTTCACTGTAAGCTTGACCAAAGATTTTTCTCCCATCTTTGGAAAGATTTGGGCTGGTCTTGATCTGTTGCTGTATAATATAGATTTTGATGATATTTCCCATCGGATTTATATGGCTTGCTGCGAGAACAATCAGACTTCTTTTGCTGACTGTTAAGCTGCCTTTACATCAAATCAGTCTAGTCCAGTCTAATGCAATTTAATCCAGCCCTACCTAGTCAGGCCCAGGAGTGGGTCAAGAATAAGCTTGTATACCTTAGTTCAATTATATGGAGGAGACTTTGTGGACACCTTAGTTCAATTATATGGAGGAGACTTTATGGATAGTGATTGGGTCCAAGTATGTGGATTCACCCATTTCATATTGAATTATCCCCCCCCCCCCGAAGGTATCACCACCTTGACGAAGGCAAAATACATTTTGCCGGGTGTTTGGAGGCTTGGGGTTCAGATGATCCTTAGAGCTATGCCGGCGGAAGCATATGCTCCTGCTAGGGCTATCCAAGCCGGAAAATTCTACAGTGATGATCCAGACTAAGAGTGATACCCTGGTCCTCTAGGTTGGGGGTTGGGCATAGGGTTAACTCCCCTACCTCGTAAAAAGACATATGTTACGGATACCTTAAGACACGCTACAGGAAAAGCGGATAACTTGGTGACGACCCGGCGAGGAAAATGGCTTAAGAGAAGGGAAAATTATACCATAGTAGCAACATGGAATATAAGGACATTAAAGAGACCTGGCAAGTTGAAGGAACTGATGGGTGGGTGTGTAAAGTGCGTCATATCATAATTTACTAGTTTTGAGAAAATCAATTTTTTAAGTTAAATTCGAAACCCAAAATTGAGTTGTGGAATATAAGAAATTTGAATTATATCTTCAGGAACCTAATGCTGTTCACAACGATGGGGTAACTCGTCCCAATAAATTCCATGTAAATTCACATAATTAGGGAGCCAAACAACACGTGTTGTCGAATAAATTATGACTCAACACACTTTGCACACCCGCATTTAGTAACAAGGCAATGCTGCACAGTAATATGGATATGAATTTGCTTTATTATTAATGAACAATATCACATTCAATGTTAATACAGATATTATTTACATAACCTACTCATAATTTGTTTGTAAGTGTTGATTAAATACAGTTCACCTCACAAAATGTCACATTTCTTTGACAGTAACATGATGTTCACACGACATTGTGTTGTTCATCCGTCACCATCATTGAGGGTGTCAGGGTTCAAGTCTCTTACTGTGCTTGCCGAGGGAGTCTCCTTGTAGAAGTTGTGGAAAACTTGTGAGATGAATTGGAGGAGATCCATTAAATCTTCTTCCTTTTGTACGAGATGGGAAGTGGACCGTTGTAAGCTGCAGGTGGGTTTAGGATGGCACGCTTACCCCTCCTAGAAAACAAGACCTCTTCATATTCCTCTGGCATTTTGTCAAAATGCAACCATTTTGCTTCCCTCTAGTTGAGACGACCTCCGGTTTTGTTTGCTTTCCTGTGTTGCAGAGGATCTCACAAAAGCGCTGAGAAATCCAAAAATTCTTCCTGCTTCGTTTCGTTCATGATAAAAGGCTTATTCTTGGTGGACTGCCTGATCAGTTGGGCTCAGTCATGAGGGTGATCAATACTTTAATTGAACCTCTTCTTTGCTTTTCCTATCATACTGTGATCACGGTCACATTCCACATGGGTATGGCCAGGGACTAGGAATTTATGATAGATGGTCTGCAGCATTTCAGAATCTTGCAAAGCCATCATACACATTGCTGAGACGTAACTGTTTTTGTTTCCCACTGATACGTTTCCAGGTGTCTTACGGACATATCCAGTTTCTTCATAATCATGAGAAGGTTCATACACTGACACTCGAACTGTGTGGAATTTTTTTCAATTAATGCAGTGTCACTGACATTTCTCTCGGTACTAGCTTTGGGCTGATGATCTTAGATATTAGGCCCCTTTAAACAACAAGCATCATCAACATCAATACTAGGTTCACTCTCTGTATTATTAGAAAAGAACTACTTGCACCTTCCTTGTGTGTGACATCCTCTTCATTTTTTCCTGGTGTGTACCTTCTATAACATCAGAACAAGATTAATCAGACGAGAAGTCAATAATACTGAAGTCTGGGTCCTCCTCGGAATCATCGGAGTTCAAAATGTATTGAAGTTCTTCAGGAATAGAAGGTGCAGAACTTGGAATCTATAAATTACAGCGTGTTATAAGAATAACTTCATCTATTCCCCAATTACAGTTTTCGATAGTTTTAAGTTTTACAATAATGAAGTGTACATTCTAATTTTGTGCTTCTTGTCTTTAGTTCCAAGACAGAATTGAGTGATCAGAACTGATCATGAATCAGTAACCTAACTCATGAGAGCATTCTCTGATAACCAGCATGACTTGCAATAATTTTGGCCTTAGTAATAATAATGGCAATTGAAGCACTTTTACTTACCAGACTTTCCTCCATTGCTTTCACTAGATTGATTCTTGCTTTGCTTTAAATCTAATAAAATATATTTTCTGTTCTGGAAGACAATGCTATTTAATTGAACCCACATAACATGCACTGTGAAAATTGAGTTTCTAAGGCCAAAGCAATAGGTACAGCAACTAGGCCTGTGAGTAGCCAACAAGCAGAACAGCTGGGAAATGACGATTGACAATGGACTACGTGACCATCCAGTTGGCGGGAATGTAGTTCATTACTCATTCAGTGATAATAATGAGTGGTGCTTAGTGTAAGAAGTTGTTGGGCTACTTCACGAACAGCACAAATATAATGCGCTTAGTCACTACCAAACTGACATACCATACTTTGCACGCACAGAATAAAGTGTTGAATAGTGCTCAGTGTGATAAGTCATGAAGGGCAGTACATGATGCACTTTGCACTCCCGAAGTCAGGCCGAAGTCAATTTAACACATAATATACAACTCAGTAACTTCATAGCCGTCCACGATGTGACATAACTCACTGTACACGCACAAGCAGTCCGCTCTCTTCTCTTCAATGCCACTATTAACTCAGTTCACACCATTTCTTGACTTAACACACTTTACACACCCACCTGCCAATTAAGGAATGAGCTGGATAAGTGTGGAGTAAAGATAATAGCATTGCAGGAACTAAGATGGAATGGGCAAGGGATGATGTCTGGTCAACATACCCTGATGTACAGTGGAGGAGAAGAAGGCAGTAATGGCACAGGATTCCTCATACAAAAGTCTGTAAACAGGGCGAATTGGCCGTGCAGTTAGGGGCGCACAGCTGTGAGCTGGCATCCGGGAGATAGTGGGTTCGAATCCCACTGTCGGCAGCCCTGTAAATGGTTTTTCATGGTTTCCCATTTTCACACCAGGCAAATGCTGAGGCTGTACCTTAATTAAGGCCACGGCCGCTTCCTTCCCACTCCTAGGCCTTTCCTATCCCATCATCACTATAAGACCTATCTGGTCGATGCGACATAACGCAAATAATAATAATAAAAGCCTGTAAAGCAAAGCGTTATCAGCTTTACTGCAATCAACGATAGGATGTGCTTTTCGAGACTTCGGGCAAAATTCTTCAACGTTACAATGTTTTGTGTACATGCCCCTACAGAGGAGGCAGAAGAGGAGGAAAAAGGTGCATTTTACACCAAATTGGAGGAAGAAATTAACTAAGTTCAAAGACATGACGTGAAAATGATCCTTGGAGATCTAAATGCAGAGATTGGAAGAGAAGAGGTGTATAAACATAGTAGGGAAAGAATGCTTGCATGGAGTCAGTAATGATAATGGTTTGAGACTGATTGACTTTACGAGTGTGAAGCAGATGATAATCAAAAGTACCTGGCACCCGCGGAAGAACATAAAGAAAGAGACATGGATATCACCAGATAGAGTAACAAGAATCAAATCAAAAAATCAAAATCACTTTATTTGCAAATGAGGTGTCTACCTCGGTGGCAAATGGTACAATGAAATACGTTATCAAGCACTAAATTTTTAATTAACAAGAGATGAAGACATTTTCCTAGAATACAGTATTATGCAATTTACACCACTGGTAACAATTTTTCTGTTAAACACACAGCTCATCCTTAATAAATTTATATTTTTTACAAAATTCTACTCGTAATATCCTATGTACGTACAAACATAATCAACTCGTATACAGTATGTGGAATAACTTCAATAATACTATACAACTGTTTATTCTTCTCCTTCTCTTCAATTCCCTTTTCCAGATTCTCTCTACGCAGGTCGAATGCCCTCTAACATTTCATTTCTTTTCTCTGTTGCTGTTTATTCTTTCATTGAATGTCTGTACAGATTTTGGAAAAGGATCAAACACTACCCCTGGTAAACTGTTCCACTCCTTCACGCCCTTCCCAATGAATGAAAATTTACCCCAATTGCTTTTTCTAAACTCCCATGTAATTTTATACTTGTCATCAGCCTTGCCAATATAATTATTTTCCAACTGAAGCCTCTCACGGATTTCTCCCCATGCTTCCCCTCCTGTATAGGCTCTATATAAACCTATAAGTCTAGTTTTCTCCCTTCTCTTACTTAAAGTTTCCCACCCAAGTTTCTCTAACATTTCTGATATGCTACTTTTTCTCTTGAAATCCCCTTGCTGCTTTCCTCTGCACACCATCTATTTCTTTTATTAGGTATTCCTGGTGAGGATCCCAAACACTGTTTGCATATTCCAATAATGGACGAACCATACTTACGTAACTTTTCTCTTTTAATTCTTTGCTGCATCCTTTAAGTAGCCTCAGTATGATATGTAACGATCTGTATGCTTTCCCAACAGTGTCATCAACCTGACCCTTCCCTTTTGGGGCAATTACCTCATCCAGAGTATATTTAAATTCAGTTTTTAAGCCCCTGTTTGTAACAGTTGATTTGCCTCCATTAACCATCATATTATTCTCTTCAACCCATTGTTTGGATACTGTCAAGGTAGGTACCTTTGTAGTTCCGAACAATCCTCAGTGTTATTTATTTCCCTATAAACAAGTATGTCATCTGCATGCAATCTTATTTTTGAAGTTCTATTGTTCCCTAAATCATTTGCGTATATTAAGAAAAGTAATGGCCGATTATACTACCCTGTGCAATTCCCTTCCAACTTTCTCTTCCTGTGATACACGATTTCCTATTTTGACTTTCTGAACTCTTGAATTTAGAAATGTTCTTATCCAACGTATAACCCTTATGTCCAATCCTATTTCCTCCAGTTTCTTTAATAATATTCCATGTTCCACTCTGCTATGCAATCTAACTGGTCTCCTGAATCCAACTGATCTAGTAAGTCCTGCTGAAATCCCACCAGTTGTGCCTCACAAGAAAATTTATTTCTAAATCCATACAGGCTCTTCATGAACCAATTTTTATCATCACATACCCGTCTGATGTACTTTCCTATTAAACTCTCCAGTATTTTACAAACTCCACTGGTCAGGCTGTAGTTCTCAGGTTTCCTTTTATCACCCTTTCCTTTATAAATTGGTATTACAGTATTATAGATTCCTTCCATTCCTTTGGTATTACATTATTATTTATGGCATAGTCAAAGAGAAATTTTAAATAGGGCACTATGTACCACTCCATTGTCTTTAATACCTCCCCAGTAATTTGATCACTCCCTGCTGCTTTTCCTTGCTGAAGCAGTTGGATTTCTCTGAAAATATCCTCATTTGTGAATGTGAAGCTTCTTGTCTCTCCCTCTCTATCTTCTGTTTTGGTTTCCAACTCCTGACAATCTTCTGCTGAATCTCTGAATTCCCTACTAAATAGATTTGCTTTCTCACTATCTGTTAAAAAGTGTTTACCCCCTTCTCCCACCATAGTGGTAATTTGGATTCCTTTTCCCGTGTGATTTCTAATATATGAATACAGCCTTTTCCATTTCCCTTTGTGGTCATTGTCCTCATGAAGTATGTCATTCATGTAATTCTCTTTTGCTTTCTTTTTCACTCTATTAAGTTCTCTCATTAGCTGTTTCCTAGTTTCTCTACTCTCCCTACCCTCTTTGATTTTGCTGTTTATTATTCTACATTTTCTTTTTAATTTTCTTATTTCCCTTGTATAATAAACTGAGTCTGAGGTCATTTTACCCTTCTTAACAGGTACAAATCTCTTCTCTCCTTCCCATATGATTCCATTAAATTTTGCCCAAAGTGTATCCACATACTCCCTTCACTTATCCAACAACTGAATTGTGATTTAAGGTAAGTCCCAAATTCATCAACTTTAGTTTTTCTCTACAATTTCTGGTCTTGTGCGACCCTCTTATTAAGCCTTTTTGGTACCAGTCCTACATTCTTATGGTCACCTATTCCTTCAATTACCTTAGTTTTATCAACAATTTCCCATGGTTTAACCAAGAATACATCTAGTAAATTATTGAGATGAGTTGGTTCTTGTAATTCTTGTGTAAATCCTCCCTCCCAGATTAACTTATTTGCCAGTTTCTGTTCATGGGCTTCACGTGCAGCTCCATTCCATTCAACTTCAGGCAAGTTTAGATCTCCCCCAATTATTATCGTATCATTATTCTTGTTTTCATGAGTAGGTATTATTTTCTCAAATATTTCCATGTCTCTTTCCTCTCTTCCAGGCCTATATGTTCCAATAATTCCCACCTCCTTCATATTATCACAAACTAATTTTATCCCTAAAATTTCATCCCTTTCATCAGTAAACCATTCATGTGAGAAATAAGTTTCCTTCACCAGAATAAACACACACACACACTCCCATTTTATCTCCTCAGTCTCTACGACAGACTGTATACACTTCTGGAAATACTTCTCTATTACCCACCTCTTCTCTCAACCATGATTCCACTCCTATCACCATATCAGTCTCATAAGATTACATCAATCTACCAAATTTTAATTGCTTATTCACTACACTTAGACAGTTTACCAAGAGCAATCTCAGACCCCTTTCCTCCCCAAAACTTGACTGTTGCAATTGGGTAACTTGAAATTCCGTACTTTCCTGAGATTCATTTTCTAGTTGACTGAGGCAGCTTGAAGTACAGCTGGCTGTTTCTACTAGTTTTCCTGGTCAGTATTATTTATAACCCAAGGGAGTTGCCTTTCTTACAGTACATATCTTATGATTAATAAAATCAAGAACAATATTTGCAATTTTTCGTTTACTTGAATTGTTTTGATGAAGGCCATATTTTGTGTAACAGTGTGTCTGGAAACTGCTGCATTCAATTACCTGAGTATTACGAAAATGTTTATAAATTTTAACCATATCTGTATTAACTTTGTCCACTTCAGTGTTCACACAGGAGTCTCTACTCAAATCATGCCTGTGGGGCATGTTCACTACAAAAATGTTAGTGTGAGTCAGCTTACCTAGTGTACATTAAAGTTGAGAACTGGCATTCTTGGTGTAGTCGTGAGCTACGTCATTCGTCCTGCCGATGATCACTGCTGCATCACGACTTCCGAGATTTCTTGCTTCCTGCTCCGTGTTTTCCAGTGCCTTATTGATTGGGGCCCCAGGATACATGACGGCCCCAATATCAATTGCTACAAAACATTGAAAGTGGTAGATATACTTGGGGGACAAAACATGACAGCCTCAGTTCCTGGAAACCAGCTGTCAATCGCACCCTGCACCCTGCTGAATTTATGAGTTCTAAGTGATCCATGCTTGGTGTGGAGAGGTTGCCAAACCACGCTATTGACTCTTCCTTCATGTCAAGTGCAGTGAGCATTATTAATAGTAATATATAGTATAAGTGATACCTGTTTAGCACAACAACATTAATATGTTGGTCTTCTTCTGGCCATGGGTAAATCAAGAATCACATTGTAATGAGGTGGAATTGATGATGATGCTTGTTGTTTTAAGGGGCCTAACATCAAAGGTCATCGGCTGCCAGGACTACTTCCTCCTCCTTATGAGGTTCTTTAGGAACTGGTTTTAAAAAATCATCCTTCGTCCAGTTCTTCTCTTCCTCTACTTCTTTGTTACTTTCTCTTTTCTTCTTCTTAAGGAGGATTGAACAAGTAGAAAAAATATACAGGAGGGTCTTAAAACATTCATTCCTCCATGTCGTTTTCTCTTCTTCTTCTTCTTCTTCTTCTTCTTCTTCTTCTTCTTTTTCGTTAACATCATCATATTACTTTTTAGGAAGATTGAAGAAGAAGAAAAAATATACAGGAGGGTCTTAAAATTCTGCTTCCACCTTGTCTTTTTCTCTTCTTCGTTATTTTCTTCTTAACGAAGATTGAAGAACCAGAAGAGATAATATAGAGGAGGGTCCAAAAGTATTGCTTCCTCCTTGTCTTATTCGTTAACCCCTTCTTCTTCTTCTTCTTCTTCTTCTTCTTCTTCTTCTTCATATATATATATAATTCGCTGGGGCCATCAAGGACCACGTTAAGTCTTGTTGCATTTGACACTGAACTTGGCCTTCTTTAGAGCCCAAATTTCCCTCATTCTTTGTGAGCGGGCCTGCTTACGCTCCTCTGTCCAAGGGGCACCGTGTCTTCTCTTCGGTTGCTCGTCTCGGTTTAGCCCCTTCGTCAATATTTTCTTGTGGAAGAGATCTCTGTTAAAGGCGTCTTCAGCTGAGATATGTAGCATTTGCAGGTCTTCTTTGGTATTTCTAAACCAGGGAATTGTGGTTTTGGGGTTTGAATCAAAAAAGTGAAAGATTTCTTTAGTTAACTTTCTTCCGTCCATTCTTTTCAGATGACCATAAAATCGTGCCCGACTTTTTCTGATTGTGTCGGTAATTTTCTCTATTTTGCTGTAGACTTCCTTGTTGGATCTCTTTTGATGGATTCCATTTCTGTACTTTGATCCCAAGATTCCTCTAACAATTTTGCGTTCTCTTTTCTCCAGTTCTTCAAGGAGTCCTTTGTTGGCATTTAGAGACAGGGTTTCGGCTGCATATAGAACTACTGGCTTCAGAACTGTTTCATAGTGACATATCTTTGTGTTTTGGGAAAGGTATTTTTTGTTGTAGATTGTGCGGGATGTTTGGTAGGCTATTTCCAGTTTATTATTATTATTATTATTATTATTATTATTATTATTATTATTATTACTATTATTATTATTATTATTATTATTATTATTATTATTATTATTGTTATTATTTCTTCTTCTACTTGAGGAAGGCTGGAGAACAAGAAGAGAAAAATATACAGGAGGGTCTTAAAATTCTGCTTCCTCCTTCGTATGATGATTATTATTCGTTAACATCATCTCGGGAAAGATTGGAAAACAAGAAGAAAATACATACAGGATGGTCTTTAAGTTCTCCTTCCTCTTCCTCCTCTTCTGAGGTACTTTAGGAAATGGTGGTGGTGGTGTTATAACTGGTAAAAATGTAAATAACTTAGCATCGGAAGTGACAGGAATCTTACTACAGTGATTTAAAAAAAAATTGTTTAAATCAGTGATGTCAATACCTATGAAACCCCCACTAGAAAGTAAATTGAGAAGCAGAAATTTTAATTGTATAAAATGGATGATTTCACTCAGGACTTGCTTCGTCGAACAATTTTCTAGTATTACAGGGATGGTAAATCTCCAATAATAGGTGCCCTAACAGAATCAGTGGAACAGAAGATACTTTGTTATCTTCTGAAAAGTATGGGTTTTAAATACCTGTCTGTACCTAAAAAGTGTATAAAAGGTGAAACACCTGAAATAATTGCTTGGCAGTACAGATATCTTTCAAGATATTCAAGATCTTCATGCCTCGATGAAACGTGATTCGACAGTAACTGCTTCAGAATGAAGAACTGGACAGACAATTCTGACAGATGTGCTGTAACAACCTCATTCAAAAAAGGAGGTAGAATTGTAATTGTTCATTGGTTTTATTAGTGATGCTCTTCTAGTCACGCATACTAAGATGCCGGATGATCCCGCGGTTTACCACGGCAGCATGAAATCGGAAATCTTTGAAAACTTGTTTGAAGAGTAGGTACTACAATGCTTAGAAGGACCATCTGTGATTGTTATGTACAATGCCTCCTACCACAGCCGTGTATTTAACTCTAAACCCAATCAATCCCGGAAGAAAGATTGAATCCTTCAGTGTATACTGTAATTGATAAAAATATTCCTATCCATCATCCTGTTCCAATAATTCAAGTACAGTACTTATCGAAATTATAGCAGAGATCACACCTATTGGAGAAAGGAAAAAGAAGTATGTTTTAGGCAAATTGGCAGCCGGTTATGGACACATAGCCTTGTGCTTACTGCCATACCACTGCATGTTTAGTCTCATTGAGATGGTGTGGTCATTGATAAAAAGGAGGACTGCATCACAAAATCTAAGAAAGAAACCATTGGGGAAAATTATTGAATCATTGAAGGAAGCCTGTATGCTCATGACACCTAACAAGTGGAGAAATTACATCAGCCACATGGAGAAAGTAGAAAATATCTACAAGAACATCCAATCCATTTTTGATATTGAAAGGATTTGCATACAGCTAACAGATTTTTCTGAGGAGGAGAGCGAGGATGGGAAGGATAAAGGTAAAATTTCAATATTAAGAAATTTAATGAATTAATGGTTAATAGATTTTATGGAGGTAGAGCCTCCGTGGCTCAGACGGCAGCGCGTCGGCCTCTCACCGCTGGATACCGTGGTTCAAATCCCGGTCACTCCATGTGAGATTTGTGCTGGACAAAGCGGAGGCGGGACAGGTTTTTCCTGTCATCCTTCATTCGAGCAACGCTCTCCATTATAATTTCATTGCATCTATCAGTCACTAATAATCACCTTGGGAGTGGCGACCCCATTGTAATACTAGCCTATGTTTCATTCATTACATTCCTGACCTGGTCTAAGACTGGAAAACAGGTTGTAGGTTTTCATTTTCATTTTTCAGATTTTATGGAGACCCACACTTCAAATAAAATGCCTTTTTTTTTTCCTTTTAACAAATATTTATGAATAATAAAAAATAAAAACCAAAAATCCAACCTATTCAAAGCTTTTTAGGGTATTCAAAACACCCTAAAGCGAGAGCTAATGCCTTACTGTATATTGCTTTTGCTAAACTGCCTAAGTCCAACGTGCTACCATCTGCACCAGGGAGGGGCCAATAATTATACTAATACCGGGCGACTTGGCCGTGCGTTTAGGGCTTTAAGGCCTTTCTCCTCTAGTATCAGTGTCATCAGTAACAGAAATAATAATAAAATATTTATAAATAACATACAAATAAAATATACTCACTCACAATAAAAATCTTCATTTCAAACCTGCACACATTTTTGTGCTATCTATCCTCTTTTCTGGAAATGTAATCTGGTCAACCTGTGCAAATATAACATGGTATCTACTGTAATACCTAAATGCATGTTGAACATGATAGCTGCAAGTGATACTATCATATACTTGCAAAATGGAAATTTGAGGTTATTACGGTAACAGTCTTCTGATCATTTCCATTTTCATGTGGTTGATAGTGTGGGTCTTTGTCTGAATCATTACACTCATAACCAGTAGCTAGCAGCTGTTATAACATTGCAGACTTGCTTTTCCCCACCAAACTCCAACTTTCTCATAGCAGCTGTTTTGTCTCACACATAAAAGTTTTACATGCAATGATTTAGAGTTACCAGGAGGATTGAGTCTGTATACTCCTGCCATCTGTTGATAAACTGAAAAACTAACTGCTCCTTTCAAACCAGAGGTAAGATACCATGTTTTACGCTCAACATCTCAGTATTGTTGAAATTGTCACTTTGCATGTTTTACACCCGAACCCCTCGTCCAATATATGGAAGTGTTAACAAATTGTTTGTAAGCCTTCTCACAATGCAGGAAACCACATCAAGCATCAAGAGAGTAGAAGAGGGTAAGTAGCTTAATTTTTATATGAAGTAAAGAGGTCACGCATATTTAGATAGTCCTACTGGATTTGAAGCCATTGTAGTGGTGGCTGCTGTTTTAAGGCACACATAAAAGATTATTAAACCCACTGAGGATGTTTGGACTTAATGCTAACTCTGAGATGATATTGTTGTGTTTGAACATTTGCATGCCCTTTCTTTAACTTTATAAATGAGAATAATTTGTATCTGATACCAATCAAATGACAGCTGTAAGAATGAAATCCCTGGATAATCATGTGGTTTAGAAATACTGTCTTGTGAGATGTGTCACAACTCGTGAGTTGATAGCGTATGAATGATTATGGAGCAGTACTAGAATGACAGTGGCAGGGATACCACGGATTGTGGAGAAGACCATCTTGCTTGTTTACAGTTTGTAACTGAAAGCATATAAATACCATTGATTTAGGTATCTTATTCTTATCATACACATTTACCGTTGGCTGTGCGGAATGGTTTTTTGTGGTTTCCATTTTTTTCTTTGCAAGTTGCCTTATGTCGCATCGACACAGTTAGGTCTTATGGCGACGATGGGACAGGAAAAGGCTAGAAGTGGGAAGGAAGCGGCCGTGGCCTTATTTAAGGTACAGCCCCAGCATTTTTCCTGATGTGAAAATGGGAAACCAGGGAAAACCCTCTGCAGGGCTGCCGATAGTGGGGCTCGAACCCACTATCTCCCGAATACTGGATACTGGCCGCACTTAAGCGACTGCAGCTATCGAGCTCAGTGGTTTCCAATTTTCACTTCCAGTCAAATGCGAGGACAGTTCCTATTCATAGGTCACAGCTGATTCCTTACCCAATTTCATTCATCATTTATTTCATCTTCATTAGCTCCTCACCTGAGGTTGGCATCAAGAAGGGCATTCAGCCATAAAAATATGCCATAAAATCTCATGTCATCCCTGACCTCATATCAGGAAATGGGAATAAGGGATAGATATACATACATCCTTATCATACACACCGGTATGGACTGTTTGGCATCATAAGTATAAGGGACAGCAGCAACATCTCATGAGTAACAAGTTTCACATATACTTTCTTTCACCCTTCCTAAAATGTTGTGTGAAAATTCTTGAACCTGTAGGAGGGATGGTGGATCAGGTCCATTTGACTGATGAAGGATTCTTGGATTCTTTGGAAACATTACTGTAAATTAGCTATATATTCAGTTCGGTGAATGGAAATTGTGGAATGTTGAGATAGCGAACAAAGTGGAAATTACACGTGTGTTAAGTAAGTTAAGATGGGAAATGGAAGTATAAATTGGAAATTCTAAATTGTTTCAGGTATTGAAAGTAGTTAGGCATACTGGGTACTGAGGCTTAATTAGAATGTAACGTAGTTCCTGTTATGTTCATGGTTCAGTGTGGAATCTATTATCTGCGCACTTTTTAGTGATAGATTTTTGTACTCGGATGAGGAGTAAGAAGGGAGCACTGCCGGTTCCGGTAGTACTGCCAACTGAATGGAAATGAAATCTGAATTGAATCGATAATATGATCGATCGATATGAATTTTCTACACCTTTATTATCTTACGCCAACAACTGTGTCACACACACAATATATAATACTGTATAACATTTCCCGATGCGAAACGTGTTCCTAGCATGAATTATATAGTTTGGCTTTGCTGTGTAAACAACAACAGTACGAGTACTTAAAGTGTACGCCAGATGTCGCACAGCGATAATAAGCGATTGTTGTCTTTCAAAGGTTGCCAATACGAATCTCGAAGATAACCGAAGTCGACCGATTCAGCACTAGGGTGTAAATCTATCGCTAAAAAGTGCGCAGATAATAATACTCTTTCCAGCTAGTTTCCTTTGCATATTCAGCAGAGCTTTCAAATGTACTACTGTTCCACGAATTAACTTTTCACCTTGCACTTTTCAGTTCAGAGTTTGTTCCACCATCACTTTTCAGATTTTGGTTGCAAAGTGAAAAGTTAGGAACCTTTTCACTTTTCAAGCCTATTATGGTCCTGCATTGGTACAGAAATGCAAAGAAATAAAGTGAAAAGTTTTCAGAAGTCTTGCAAAGAGATGATTCCCTTTTCACCTGTTATAATAATTTCGCGTGGCTATTTCTAGCCGGGTGCAGCTCTTGAAGGCAGACCCTCCGATGAGGGTGGGCGGCATCTGCCATGTGTAGGTAACTGCGTGTTATTGTGGTGGAGGATAGTGTTGTGTGTGTGGTGTGTGAGTTGCAGGAATGTTGGGGACAGCACAAACACCCAGCCCCCGAGCCGTTGGAATGAAGGTTAAAATCTCCGAACCGGCCGGGAATCGAACCCGGGACCCTCTGAACCGAAGGCTAGTACGCTGACCGTTCAGCCAACGAGTCGGACTTTTCACCTGTTAATTAACAAGTATGTACACTAGTTTCTCGGCGTAGAATTTGGTTTGGTGATACAAATACGTTACGACGAGAGCTTTTGTTAGCACCAAGTGAGGACGGTGATAAATCCAACAAGAGAACGTACAAACACAGGATTAATTTTCATAACCTCACTTCGACGGAATTTCGCGTGTGATTTCGCATTACCCCAACACAGGCTGACTATATTCTTGAAATGATCGGTCATTTATTGAAACATGCAACAAAAAGAAAATCCCTTTCCGAAAAAGAACATATTCTTACCGGGTATATGCTTACATTGGTTAGAAAAGGTGCCCAGCTGCACGGTGTAGCTGCAATGCATGGGACATCAAAATCAATTATTTGCAGAACTGTTACCAAAGTCGTAGATGTTATAGAAAGTGTAATATTTACTAACATATTACGTTGGCTTCATAATCCACGTAATATAGCGACGGGATTTCTAATGCTGGGTGAATTTCCTTCTGTGTGTGGATGTGTTGACGGTACTCTCGTTAATATTGATGTGTGTCATCATTTGAGAGGTTATTTTTGAAGTTGCCAAAACAGAGATGTTCCGTTTCTCCTTGACAACTTCCAACATAGCCAGCTTCTTGTAATAACCTTTCTTTCCCATGATATAAACTTTAAAACTAACGGTACCACAACTATACCATCAAGTTCGCCGCGAAAAATAAAGCATTAAAATCATAAGAGTATTAAGCCTATACAGTTTGCCCATGGAATAAACTTGATCGGATCATTCATTCGCAAAGAAATTCAGAAATTTAAAAGTACAACCTAGGTCTTGGTGGAACAGAAAGACTTTGCACTTTTGCAAGAATTGAATTACATAGTAATAAGATGTATCTGCGAGTGGATGAGGATGGAAAAGTTTTGGCATGGGGAAAAAATGGTAATACTACTTGGATGTGACAAGTGAAATATTTTGCAGAAGGAGGCTACTTGTTACAAAGTCAAGGATATTGATATGCAGCAACATCTCGTGAGTAGCAAGGCTGTGTTTCTAGGTAATTGTGTATAGAGATGGAAACAAAACAAAAAAAATTCTAATGGCATAACACAGACAAGGCTGCATTAATGATGAGAGTAAGGTAGGCCTATGTAAAGAAAGGTGATGAAATAGATGGCATACTTTCTTGTGAGAAGGGAAGGGAACATAGCATATGGGAATGAAACAGAGATCAGTTGTGTTGAACTATGGGAATAGTTCAGAAATTAATTGAAAATACTGCTGTAGAACAAATTTTGAAAAAAATTGCCAGGAAAAAAGATACATTAATTTCAGTATACAGTATATTCTATATAGAATCTAAATAATGTTTTCTTTTCATTTGTTTTTTGAAAGCAGTTTAATTCCAACTTTGTTTTTAATTTTAGGTTGGGGGTACCAACCTGAGCATTTACAGGCTGGAGTGTATTTATTATTTTATACTTTGTTAGTTCCATTATCCCTACTAGTGGGATTTAATGTTTATAGAATTTATGGTAATAGTCCACCTCCTTGTTCTAGGGGTTAGCAGTAGTAATTTTCCTCCCTGAACATGCTTAAGTTCCTAACTCTACCATATATTTAAGATTAATTTGCAAGACTGGAACCAGGTGCTCTCAGTCACTTTTGACTATTCTAGAGGTGTTTAATAGTTTCTTAGTTTTATTCTAACCACAGATACTTCCTTCTGAATCCTAGCCTCAGTTATTTAGTTCTGATCAGATTGGCACAATACACAGTACAGAAACGGGGCTATCAGTTGTGATGCCGCAAATTTCTTAATATTAAGGCCGATCTCAGTGGTGCAGGTGATTAATCATTGTTCTTCTGTTCCCAAGATAGCAGTTTCTATACTGGCAGAGGTCGCTAGCATTTAAGAGCATTTAAATGGAATAACTATCTGTCGTTGACTTCCGGCACATCAAAGAAGGAATTTCTGGGGTTCAAAATGTTGTCATCCCAGTGTCTCCTAAAATCTAGATTAATTGGAGGGATATCAAGTAAATATTATTGTTAATAATGTTATTTGTTTTATGTCTGACTACTTATATGGTTTTGGGAGATGCCGGAATTATGACCAGCAGGAGTTCTTTTATGTGGCGTTAAATCTACCATTATGAGGCTGGTATATTTGAGCACCTTCAAATACCACCGGACTAAGCCAGTTTCAAACCCATCAAATTGAGCTCAGAAGACGAACACACTACTGTTGAGCTACTCAGCCTGCCAATTATTATCAGGGCTAGGATTTATATTTATGAAAATGTTCAAAATATGTATGTATTCATGTAGTAAACATAATCTAAATCTGATCATATATATTGTACCAGGAACTGTTTTAGCCAGGTACATTATTTTAAAGTTGCCGGAATATTTGGAAAAGGACGGCAGTAATATGTGTTCATGTGCCCAACATCTTATGTGAGTTCGATAAGAAGTTCTTCGTGGCAAGCTGGACACGTCACGAGCGATGAACCTGCAGGTGACGTCAATGCCATATGTTGTATGCCTTTCTCTCGAATGTACTGGAAAGAAAATTTTCTAACTTTATAACCGATGAAGATACAAAAATGAGACATACCTCATCGTGTAGCTAGTGTTCTGAAGGCAAACATATGTCAATCTCAATACATTCCATCAAGGCCTTCAAGAGATATAAGCGAGAAAGGAGCCACGTTTCTCCTCGTGACGTGGGTAGTAACCTTGGCCTTACGGAATATAAGCCGAGGCTCCGGGCAGAGCAAACCAGTTCAAATCCTTCACAGCTGGCTCGCCTGTCATGCTGATCGCGACGAAGTCGAACTCGGTGTTCATTCTGCCGGAACGTCGTAATACTTATATAAATTTCGACAGCAAGTTGACAGTTTATGTGAATACCAGTGAGTAACCTATAAATTGTTGGACTTACAATTTGTCAGGGACATTTGAACTTCGGAAATTAACGTGTTTATAACATCGGAGTCATAAGACTTGTAATATTTCGCCAATATTTGAACTTACCAAATATCTCGATTTTCGTGTGAATAACTTTAACAAACTTGAAGTTAGCACGACTAATTTAAATTGTAATGGTCTTGAACTGTTTCAACCTAGAACATCGTGAGTATAGGTTTGCAACACATTGACTATCTTGAGTATTATCAATGCCTAAAGCACTTTAACTTGTGCATAAAGACTGTTCGCTAATCTTCGTAACAGACTGTACCATTTGAAACAACCCGTGTGAGTAGACTGTATAATGAACTGTGAATATGCCGTAATACATTACGCATAGTTCGTAATTCAGTGACATTGCGAATTATAGGATTCGTACACGAATACTTGAGGAACTATGATAGTGAGAAGGAACATTACGATATATTACGAGAGAGAGCTATTTATTTATTTCTTTGCAGTGAAAGTGAGTCATGATAAACTATGCTTCGAATGAGGGTTATTTCTGACAAGACGAAGGGTGTGCAGTGAGTGTAACGATGAACTGTGCATAGAAATGTTTTTTTCCTTTTGCAATTATCGCAAACTTACGAAAAGAAATAGTGCTTCGACACATTTCTCATCTAGTGAATGGTGATTATTTCCGAAACAGTTATAATCAGTTCTAACAGCACAAATCAAATGGTGAGCGTTTCAACATAGGACACTCTATCAGTAGACTAGTCAGATGGACTTTCTCATGTTAAAGCCACTCTTTTATTCACATGAGAAATCCTGACTCAAGACGACGGAGAACGGCGGAGATATGATGCAGACAGGGACAGACGAGGGACAGTTCCTGAGACGTGGTACTATGGAACATCGGGGTGCTTGCTGTTAGCTGAGTTCCAGACTGCTGCTTGCAGGGCAGTATTTAACAGTTCGAGCTCAACAAGGAGACATATGTCAGGTGATATAAGTGTCTTTTCATTCAGAAACATAATTCTGACTTTCAATAAAACTCTTATATACAGTGTCATTTCCGACAAAGAACATTAACTCAATAGGGAACATGCATGATCCGGGGTTTTAATTAAAAATATGCTAATCTGATTCAAAATTTCATGCAGAATTCAAAAATGTGATCAGAATGTACAAATAATAACTCCAAACGTGATAAAAATCTACGAAAAAAATGTCACGTCACGCAAGCACGCGATCTCATTGGTCTGACGTCATCGTACAGGTTGACTGAATTAGCAGACGAAGTAACACATAGTGTGCTGTGAGAAGCAGGATACACTTCGCGTATTTCTACTTTACGTTAGTGTCTAGTATGGTTAAATTCGAGGTCTATACATTGGATAATAATCTGAGTGGTATATTTTAGACTTAAAATGAATCCTGCGCAGACAGTGAGGCAGAAAACTTATAAATGGTGTAGAGTTCCGATGTGCAATAGCACATCGCATACCATACCAAACAAATTGTTTATAAATGTTCCAAAGACGCTAAAACTAGGGAGAAATGGATTTTGGCGAGCCGGAGAAATGCTGGTGACATATCGGAAAAGTCTACAGTTTATTTTTTTGAAGATTTTAATGTAAGATGAATTTGTTTGAATTTTCAAATCACTTTTCCATGTCAGCTGTTCTAGTGGTAAAACTTTAAATTACCGGGCGAGTTGGTCGTGCGCGTAGAGGCGCGCGGCTGTGAGCTTGCATCCGGGAGATAGTAGGTTCGAATCCCACTATCGGCAGCCCTGAAAATGGTTTTCCGTGGTTTCCCATTTTCACACCAGGCAAATGCTGGGGCTGTACCTTAATTAAGGCCACGGCCGCTTCCTTCCAACTCCTAGGCCTTTCCTATCCCATCGTCGCCATAAGACCTATCTGTGTCGATGCGACGTAAAGCCCCTAGCAAAAAAAAAAAAAAATACTTTAAATTTTAATGTATGATGCTTTATTTAAATGCTTCAATTACTTCTTGGAATATGAAAGTAAAAAGCAGTGCATTAAATAATGCTGATTATTATTCTCCAAACCTAACCTATGTTTTGGGTGATCCATGTCAAGATAATAAATCAAAGGGGTTATGAACCATTTTGACAGCTCTAATTCTATCAATATATCTTGGCATGGGACAGTTATGTACCGTATGTCTTTATTGAAGAGCTTAATTGGTAAAGAAATTTAGGCTATATCTAAATATTCTATAATGTAACAAAGAATAGGCGTGTACATCATGAAAGGAAACAACGTGAATTTAACAAATGTATAACTCTACACAAAACCAATGCTTGTCTGTTGGGGTCTTATAAGTTAACAATGCTCAATTATAATAATTATCATAATATTAATGAAATAAATAACATAATTGCACACAGGTGAAAATAGTGATGTAGGTGTTTAAAATATTATCCAACTTAGCCTAAGTTTTAGGTTATACAAGCCAAGTCAATAAACCGAAGGGTAAAAATACCGCGCGAGTTGGCCGTGCGGTTAGGAGCGCGCAGCTATGAGCTCGCATCCGGGAGATAGTGGGTTTTGAACCCCACTGCCGGCAGCCCGGAAGGTGGTTTTCCGTGGTTTCCCATTTTCACACCAGGCAAGTGCTGAGGCTGTATCTAAGGCCACGGCCGCTTTGTTCCCATTCCTAGGCCTTTCCTGTCCCATCGTCGCCATAAGACCTATATGTGACGGTGTGACGTAAAGCAAACAGAAAAAAAAAAAGTAAAAGTCACAGCACCCAAAGACATTCCTGTATTGAGCGACTAAAATGTCACCGGGACACTTTTCTTTCCTGATATGCTCAGCTTGTTAAAAGCCAAATGTAATTAATGTTATTGGCTTCACGCCCCGCTAACTACTTCTACGATTTTCGGAGACGCCGATGTGCAGGAATTTAGTCCTGCAGGAGTTCTTTTACGTGCCAGTAAATCTACCGACACGAGGCTGACGTACTTGAGCACCTTCAACTACCACCAGACTGAACCAGGACCGAACCTGCCAAGTTGGGGTCAGAAGGCCAGCACCTCAACAGTCTGAACCACTCAGCCCGACTTGTGAAAACTAGATGAAGTCATATTTATCTTTATCATGTTTAACTTTTTCCCTCCACAAAGATATTTAATTCTCTTTCATGGGCCCTGGAAGTGGGTAGGCCAGTTGTCCCAACCATAAATATATATTTTTTGGGGAATGATAGATTATAGCCCTATAGTACTATGATCTTTCTTTCCTTCCTTCCTTCCTTCCTTCTTTCTTTCTTTCTTTCTTTCTTTCTTTCTTTCTTTCTTTCTTTCTTAATCAGTGTATCCTTCAGGTTTAGTTTTCTCTCGGACTCAGCGAGGGATTTCACCTCTACCACTTCAAGGGCAGTGTCCTGGAACGTGAGACTTTGAGTATGGGATGAAACTGGTGAGGAGGGCCATTACCTCGCCCAGGCGGCCTCAGCTGTTATGTTCAACAGGGGCCTTGTTGGAGGATGGGAGGATCGGAAGGGATAGACAAGGAAGAGGGAAGGAAACGGCCGTGGCCTTAGGTGCCTGGAGGAGAAGTAGGAAAATACGAAAAACCACTTCGAGGATGGCTGAGGTGGGATTCGAAACCCTTCTACTCAGTTGACCTCCCGAGGCTGAGTAGACCCCGCTCCAGTCCTCGTACTTTTGTTTTCAACTTTCATGGCAGAGCCGGGAATTGAAACCGGGCCTCCGGGAGTGGCACACATTAACCACTACACCACAGAAGCGGACTAGTACTATAATGCTACCTATATGTTTATGTTAGTGCTGAAATCCGATTTCTTACTTTACTAATGCTGAAAGCCCGAAAATGTAATGTTCTTCTTTAATAGGGGAATCAGTCTAGAAGGAAATGTTGAAAGTGATGTGATATCTATCCAGGTTCGTTGTTATCCTAATACTATGGGTTACAGTACATTGCACGTATATAAAAGACGCCACTTACAAACTTGCTTGTTATCCGCGAATTTCTGCGGCCACAAAAGTCACATTTTTCAAGAATGATGACATCTACACATGGTAGATTGTCTGACTGTGCTGTTTCGAACCTTTCTTCTGTCATTTCGAAGTTATTCGCGATCGTGAATAATAAACAATCGGCTTTTAGCAACGGCTGATGCACAACGGCTGATAGAGCTCCATGCGGTACTGGATCGTGACGTCACAGCGCGCCGCTTACGTCAGAGGCCGTTTCACTCGCCTTGCGGAAAGGCACTATTAAATATTTTTTTAATGGTAGAAAACAAGGCAACATACCACAATGTAATACGTTTACGTACTATTTCATTGGTGTACTTTTCAAAAAAAATATTTTTGAAAATGATGCATGTTCCCAATTCAAAAGCTCACTTAATATTTTCATAAACTTGGAAAATTAGCGCTTAAAAGTAAAGACAGACTTTTAGAAGACAGTGTGCTTTCGTAATATCGTATGTTCTCACTTGTTGGAACTTTAGAATTTCAATTCATTGCTTCATTTATAGCGAAAATGTACCATAAACTCTTAATTTGCAATATTCACATAAAGTGTATAATAAAATTACGTAAAATAGGACAATACTTAGAACTTTATACTAGAAGATCGGATTTAATTTCAAGTGTTCTATATTTGAATATAAATAGTTTTTTTTTTTGCTACGGGCTTTACGTCGCACGGACACAGATAGGTCTTACGGCGACGATGGGATAGGAAGGGCCTAGGAGTTGGAAAGAAACGGCCGTGGCCTTAATTAAGGTACAGCCCCAGCATTTGCCTGGTGTGAAAATGGGACACCACGGAAAACCATCTTCAGGGCTGCCGACAGTGGGATTCGAACCCACGATCTCCCGGATGCAAGCTCACTGCCGCACGCCTCTACGCGCACGGCCAGCTCGCCCGGTATATAAATAGTTTGAGATGTTCACGAGAAGGAATCATAAAATTTACTTAATTTAATTAACGTAGAAGACATACTCTGAAATCACAAGTGATAATAGAAAGGACTTTAGGATTTCGCTGAAGTGAAATATTAACTTATGACAACATGCTTTATTAATTTATACCAAGAAAGTCATGATGGACATAACTGATTGAAAAGAACATTATTCAGTTGAATTTTACATGATCAACATAATTTTTTCGATATTTTGTTGTTGGAGTTGGGGTTTATTTTCCAATAAATATCTATGTTTCAGCGATATAATAGGGTAACTTTTCATAGATTGAATAAATGGGAGAAAGTTATAATATCTAGTATTTCGCCTTGCGATCCTCCCTCTCTGTACCCTCTCCTAAGGACTAGACACCCCTCAGAAAAACCTCATGCTCTTTGAAATCAACTTTTCTGGTACAATATATATATATATAATTTTCTTAAATATGGAATACATAAAATATAAGATTTGTAAGATTAATTGATACAAAGTGCTGTGGGTTGCATATTTCTCTAGAAACTGCCAGAATGCTAGACTGTTGGCTTACCAAAGAGTTATATGTGATTCAATTAGAGCACGGCAAAGAACTGTGTTGTATTCAACTCATTTGCTGGTGCTCTGTTACTGGACAGTTGCAACAGAAAAGCCTGATCCGGTATTTTGTTCTTTCATTGCCAGCTTGATGCTTAGTCATGGAGATACACTGATTAATTAAAACATCTGACTTTCATTGACATTGGATTAACAAGTATTGCAGAATAACACTTTCCTATTGTTTGCAAGCTCACCAACATAATTATTTAATTTGACAATTGGTACCGGTAGTTTCTTTTTACACATTGAAGGTAGCAAGTGCAGAATACTGACTGACAAAGCTGGTTGATGTAGATAATTAAGGGATTGTCATGCCATTGTCCACCTCTACTTCAGTAAATAGGATTTTTGCTTTTGGTCAAGTTGCAGCCACATACTTTCAAATCTCTGTTTGTCTTCTCGAAGACTTCACTTTCAGAAACTATTTTTGTATGAGCTGTACCTGTAAACTTGACGTGCATTACCATACTTCCCATCATTGAAAATGAGAAGAGATCTCTGATTATCTGACTACTTAGTCAATATAGTTAATATTGTTTAAATTGTCCGGCTCGTTGGCTGAATGGTCAGCGTACTGACCTTCGGTTCAGAGGGTCCGGGGTTCGATTCCCGGCCGGGTCGGGGATTTTAACCTTAATTGGTTAATTCCAATGACCCGGGGGCTGGGTGTGTGTGCTGTCCTCAATATCCCCACACACCACACATAACACTATCCTCCACCACAATAACACGCAGTTACCTACACATGGCAGATGCCGCCCACCCTCATCGGAGGGTCTGCCTTAGAAGGGTTGCACTCGGCTAGAAATAGCCACACAAAATTTAAAAAAAATTCAAATTGTTTAAATTTAAACCCACTCTATGTATGGCTGCAGGTAGAATTAAAATATATATCCCTGTTTATCCCAGAAAATATGTGTGTTTATGTTGTATAAACCTACAAGTAGAATTGATAGGAGATATATCTTCTTTGTTACAGAAGAAAAATATGTGCAAATATTCCGTTAAAACTCCTAAATATGGAATAATATTTATTTTCCATATTAATTGATGCTAAACCCAGAAATATGGAAAAAATATTGAGTATAAATTTGTATAAAGTTTATTACAAATACCATTATTGATAAAGATGTGACTCTTTATGATTAAAAAAAGTGTTTACATATAAATCCTTGTTATAGATGTTGATTTCCATAGGGAATCTGAATTATTTGTCCCAAATGAGTAAATTTATAATACCAATATCATGGTCCGTTATTGGACATAAATTTTCCAGCTAACTCATTCCTGGTATCCAATAACGGACAATTATATTGGTATTATATAAATCCTTGTCGTGATTATTATTGACATTATTGATTATTTCATCTTTGAGAAGATGATGTAGTGATACTTTTCTTAAGGCAATAACTTCATTCTCCTCTATCCTAGCATTGACAGTAGATGGTGAGAGCACAATTTCTTCTTAAGTTTTCTATTATTGCTCCAGGAAAATCATTAGAAATCATCTTGCATTATATTTAATCTATCTTTCAAAGTTTTTAAATAGACAAACTAACTTTAGTAATTAGAAATATTTGTTGTTAGGATGACTAACAAGAGACTGTTTTTGTATTCTTGGTTTCAGAAGGGAAGAACCCTGTCCCCACACCACTTCTTCATTGTGACTGGTCAATGGATATGTGCTTGATCAAATTTTTGTGTATGCTATCACTAAGATGAAGTCAATTATGTATCTTGCTTTGCTTAATGTCATAAGTAATTTCCTTTAATAGCAATAGCTTTGAGAAGTCTTATAAGAAAAATAGTTAATATTGTTTAAATTTAAACCCAATGTAAGGCTGCAAGTAGAATTATAATATGTATCGCTGTTTATCCCATAAAACAAGTGTGTTCATGTTGTATAAAAATGCAAGTAGAATTGAGAGGAGATAAAGCCATAGATCTCCTGGAATACATCTTACTACTGGAGTGTAGGTAGAGGAAATGAATGCCAGGATAGGACAAAGAAGCCTTGTATATATACCTGTGATTGGTAAATACTGTCTGCATAGTGAGACAAATGACAATGGAATCAGGATAATAAACTTTGCCTCTTCAAGGAACATGGTAGTAGAAAGTATCATTTTTTAATCATTATGATGTACATAAAATAACGTGAAAATCTCCAGATGGAAGTATTTTTAATCAAATATATATTCAACTTGATGGAAACAAAAAGGTACAGTCAGGCAAATGTTGACTCTGAGCATTACCTCGTTCTTGCAGAAAGAAATAAATGCAAAAAAATCACATGGAGCCCATGCAAGGAAATTCAGCACTGCAGGACTAAAATAATTGGAAACCGCTCTGAGGTACACTGGTTTAATAAACAAGGCACTGGCAGGCCTCCCTGATAGTGAGAGTATTGGTGAGATCTGGAGGAACGTCAGGTATGTCCTTATTACAGCTGCAAATTATGCCTTAGGAAGAGCAGATGGGCAAAAATGTAATGGCTGGTTTAATGAAGAGGGTAAACATGTGATGGCTTTAAAAAATGAGGCATACAAGAGGATGTAGCAGAACCATACCAGAAAAGCTGTGGAAGAATACAGGGTGGTTAGAAGGGAAGAGATGAGACTAGGCCTACACAAGAAGAAAAGGAGAACTCGTGGAGTTAGAGCACCTGAAATGCTCCAGTGAAACAAAGGCTTTTTATCAGAAGTTAAATAAGTGTCTGAAGGATTTCCAACGAAAAACAACTCTGTATAGAGATAAGGATGACACAGTCCTGTCAGTAATGAAGCAATATTTGATACGTGGGTTCAGCTAATGAACTATTGAATGAAAATATACCTGATAATCATGGAAGGATAGTCATCACAGAAATGCAGACAGCCTGGGAACTTAAGTGACAATGCCAACCATTGATGAAATACGTCTTGCTATTACAAACTTGAAGAACTACAGAGCTCCAGGAATGAACCTCATCCAGTCAGAACTTGTAAACCATTGCAATAGACCACTAACTATTGCTCCACTGTTGGGTGACAATTGTAATCTCCTTAAAATATAAAATGTCATTGATCAAAATATATATATTCTTGGTAGCATAATTGAGTGTAAATATCACTTTGCGACTTCCATTGAACTAAGATTCAAAGTGAGTGAATAAACAAATAATTGACGATACTGATAATAATATATTATTTGCCAGAAATGCAGATAAATGGGCGCCAGAGGTCACCATAAGATCCCTCAATTTAGGATATTAAAAACAACTAACAATAAATAGTAGAGCATAAAAGATTCCACTTGGGTCGTGTTCATAGAGCTGGAAAAACTGGTATTCTGCAGATTGGGCCTTACTAAACTTCCTGAAAACGAATAAGCTGGTAGTAATTGCACCTAGGTTCTCCAATAACTTCTCCACTAATTGAAAATACGGCCGATGACCTTAGATGTTAGGCCCCTTTAAACAACAAGCAAGCAATTTAAAATAAACCATCTATATTTAGATCTAACCTTTATATGTACATAAGCACTTCCTCACCACACCATACATATTGCACCCTTGTATAGCATGATGTGGTGACTGAGTTCTCGAATCTGCATCAGTGCTGAAACATTACCTCAAGGCTGTATCGCTCATTGTCCTCGTCTTCATGGATGCATAAGGGATAACAGTACCACGGGCAAAGATATCTAAATAATGTGAAATAACATATACCAGACTAGGCTTAAATCATAGAATTACCCGGCGAGTTGGCCGTGCGGTTAGGCCTGCACAGCTGTGAGTTTGCATCCGGGAGATAGTGGGTTCGAACCCCACTGTTGGCAGCCCTGAGGATGGTTTTCCGTGGTTTCCCATTTTCACCAGGCAAATGCTGGGTTGTACCTTAATTAAGGCCACGGCCTCCTTCCAACTCCCAGGCCTTTCCTCTCCCATCGTCGCCATAAGACCTGTCTGTGTCAGTGCGACGTAAAGGCAATTGTAACAGGATGTGCTGTTTCACGAGACTTAGTGAAGCGCACAGACAGACAAGATTTACTGTACTGATGAGATACCAGTTTAATTCTTTCAGATGTTCTCCTCTTCCTACAATAGCCGGGCTGAGTGGCTCAGACGGTAAAGGCGCTGGCCTTCTAACCCCAACTTGGCAGGTTCGATCCTGGCTCAGTCCGGTGGTATTTCAAGGCGCTCAAATACGACAGCCTCGTGTCGGTAGATTTACTGGCACGTAAAAGAACTCCTGCGGGACTAAATTCCGGCACCTCGGCGTCTCCGAAGACCGTAAAAGTAGTTAGTGGGACGTACAGCAAATAACATTATTACTTTCCACAATATTTTAGTCACATATATTCAACTTGCTTCATGTTATTAAAAAGTGAATTTATTATAAGCGCACACAACGCCGACAGCTCCAGGATCCGAATTGCTTCAGAATGCTCAAACTGGCCCTCTTTGCTAATAATGTAGATAGTATTTCTGAACTCTTTTTATCATAGATCAGATGTCCTCAAAGGTCAGAAGCCAAAATTTGTTGAAATTGTAGCTATTACATTTAACCTGCTGCTACTTTACTTACAGATTCATTTTCAAAACTTAGTAGATGCATTCCAAGGACTCGGCCCCATAGCACTTGAGGTAATGCCTGTTACGATGCTGAGGAGGGAATACAGTTTTGTAATGAGATGCAGTGTGCTATGCCTCCATTTAAAAATGAACTAGGTTGTTAATGAAAATGTTACATATTGACTAGGTTTATGAGTTGAAATGCTTGAGAGATTTTCTGCCAGTCCCGTGGTGTAGGGCTAGATTGCCTGCCTCTTACTCGAGACCTCGAGTTCCATTCCTGGCCAGTAAAGGAACTCGAATTTCTGAACTGAGAACTGGAACGGGATTCACTTACGAGGGGAACCCCCCAAGGCGCAATAGTGTAAAGCTGCGGTGACAGTCGCTGCGCCACCGTGTCAGTTGGACTTGTTACGCGCCAAAAGGCACATAAAGCACGTCGGAAACATCGAACGACATTTCCTTGGAAACGGTCGAGTATCTACGGATTCCAATATCTTCAGACCATCTGGCTGGACAACAGTCGCCTTCGCAGGCCAGGCTCCTAATGGGCTGTTGTGCCCTTTTTTTTGTAGACTTTGACTAAGTCATTACCAAAAAAAAAAAAAAATGATTTCCTGTCATGAATTTGTAACTCATGCTGGAAATTCAATTCTGTTAAATGATCATTTTAGTATTGTTTATACCCGTGTTTCTTATGTATATATATTCTGAAATTGCTTATAGGAAGGTACATTGTAATTGGATACTCAGCTGCTTTTAATTATTTCGCATGCTTTCCTTCATGTTTTGTACATGTTTCTGTGTCAAACACAGTTAAACTGAGCGAATTGGCTATACACTTCAAGTCATGTAGCTGTGAGCTTACATCCAGGAGATAGTTGTTTCGAATCCCACTGTTGGCAGGCCTGAAGATACTTTCCTGTGGTTATCTATTTTCACACGAAGCAAACTCTGGGACTATACCTTAATTAAGGCCACAGTTGCTACCTTTCCAATCCCAGCTCTCCCCCATCCTTGTGTTGCCAAAAACCTTCAGTGTGTTAGTATGACGTTACATTGCTAGCAAAAAGAATAAAAAATTATCATTTCAAGAACCCTCTGAGACTTTCTCGCCCAGTTCTGTTTTAATGACTACGTTTGCTCTACTCGTTTAATATAACTTAGGACTAGTTGGTCATAAATTTTAAAATTTCATGGCTTACCTAGGCCACTGATTTTGCACGCTGCTTGCGGAACACTGATTTACAGCGCAGGAAAAATCGGTTGCATACTGAGAATTTCTAATTGGGTTGGGCTTTGTCTGTGAATGCTTGAATTTATCTGCAGTTCCTGTGTATTGTGCATTGTTATGTGACACTGGTGTAAAGTGTATTATATCAAATTAATTTGAAGTAAACATTTATTATCATTTATAAGTACTTTTTTGTGAACTTAAGCTTGACTTTAGCGTATCAGGGTCTGTTAGAGTTTGTGCTTTTAGGATCACCGAATGGAATTAGGAAAGTAAAGTGTAGATTTTTTCTACAGCTTGTACTTCAGAATATTGTTGTGTACTGTTACACATAGTTCCTACTAGAGAAAAATCTTGTTCCAAATATGAAATATATGTATGTTCAGGATATTGTAGTTCAACAAATAAAAGTGAAGTTTGATTTATTTATGTATAAAGATAACTTTAAGAAACTAGTAGATTTGCCAGTTGCACACTTATAGTCGCTTAAAAGAAAGGATGGGTGCATCTTATGTTCCTCGCATTTAATATTTTATCAGACTTAATTTTTTATTATTATCAAAATATAATTTACCTCCCATAGAGATACAAGCCCTGTGGACACCCACGACATACATTACATCTACAGGTTCAGTTGTTTCTGAGTATACCTGCTAGGAATTTATACTCTAAAATACCATGCGCTCATTCTGTTTTTGAGTGATTATAGAAAAGCCACCAATCTGTGATAATCGCAATATGATCTAAAATACAGCCGGGCCGATGACCTTCGATGTTAGGCCCCTTTAAACAACAAGCATCATCATCAAAATACAGCCCCGTTCCCCTTATAGCATCCGTTTTTCATGTTTAAAGATCTGGTTCCATAGAATCTCACATTTTTGGTAGCAGGCGCTACAAGATAGAACTCTACTCTTGGCATTCTCTGATACCCTTCTCAGATGACTGGTAATGATTTCTTGCTGGGGCAGTAACCCAATAAATCTACTTCCTGCAGTCTATAATTTACGGCAGAAATTTAAACATTCAGAATGGGTCCACTTAAAAAAAAAATTTCAATGTTGTTTGCCAGTCATTCACGAACTGTTTGAGTATTCCAAGATCAGTAGCTACCATTATCTAGCTGTCTCCTTCCTTTCGAGGAGGTATTACAGCTTTCTATAGTTTGTTGAATGATTGTTACTCGATGAGCTGTTATATTATGTCATATAATTGCATAATAGATTTATGCTGCACATCACAGCGGGTGATGCATCGCTTTCTAATATTCACAAATATGAAACCCTTTGATATTTCCTAAAGTACTCGTCTTATTTGCAAAATAAGCACATCACTGAATTTGTCGCTCGATTCTTAATTGTTCTGTTGAGTGAAATTGGTATAGTCCCGCTAAGAAAACGTTGCTACTGGTTTTTCGGTCATTACGTACAGATACTCCCAGAAGTATTCGGTCACTCTTTTTTCACACACTTTTATTGGGTAGTTATTCTTACAGTATAATGATAAAGTATAATACAACGAAACATGTAGGAAAAATTAATAACAATTTATACAAACATTGTGATGTAAGTCAAACTCTTATGACAGTCATTAGTACGCCCTCGGACGTACATTAAATAAAAGCAATAATTCCATTGCCGCCTCAAAAATATTCGTCCACTATACAAAAACAACATAAACTTGCATAATTCACAGCACTATTACGCATTCAGTACTTTGTAGGTCCACCTTGATGTTTTAGGACCTATTCCAGTCGATTCGGCATACTGGCGATAACTTTCTTGATATATTCAGGGTTTAATGCCGCCCATTCTTGTAGCAGTCTCCTTTTCAAGTCTGTGAGGGAACTTGGCCGCCGCAATTGCAGAACTGCCTTCATTCGACTCCACATATTCTCGATGGGGTTCAGCTCGGGTGATTGTGGTGGAGTCTCCAAAACCTTCGGGCAGTTGTACAGCAGCCACTCCCTGACAAGTTACGACTTGTGCTTGAGGTCGGTATCTTGGTTGAACTTGAAAGTACGCCGTATACCAAGTTGTTCCGCAAATTGTCGCAAACTATTTTTGAGGATAGCCAAATAGACCTTTTTTTGTCAATGTATCTTCAGTGAAAGTCAGTGCACCAACCTCGTTCGATACAACACATCCCTACACCATTGCACTTCCTCCACCATATTTTTATCCTTGCTTGTAAATTGCTTGTTCTCAGTTCCTCGTGACGTTTCCGCCACACCAATTGCTTTCCGTCAGACCCGAAGACGTTGAACTTTGACTCATCAACAAATAACACATCCTCCCACCTCTTCTCCGAAAGAAATCATTCCTTCGCAGTGCTCTTCGCACGGTTTCAGTACCCACTTTCTTTCCACACTCCTTTAAAACAGCTGCTGCCAGTTTCGGAGCACTAATTTTCGTATTTCGTTTCCCATTCTGAAGCACAAACTTCTGTCAGCCTTCGTGGTCTGCCTGTCTGGGGAATTGAATCAATTCTATTTTCATTTGTGAATCGTCTTGTTATATCTCCAATTGTTGTTCTGCTTATGTTAAGCATCTGCGATACCTTTTTATGCGATTAAACTCGAGCATGATGGAATATCACGAGCTGGCGTTCTTCAAACCTGGTATTGTGTTGTCTTTTGCTCCCCATTTGATACCAGCCCGCAACACTGCAGAAAATGATTTCGGCACGACGTGTCTTGGGGCACCGCACTCCTGAACTGAACGTTTTGTTACGCAATCTGTCCTGTCTCTGTCAATGAACACAACGGCAATCCCAGCCTTTCCGGGTGACCGAATATATTTGAGGCGTGTCATTTCACCCATGTGCACAATGTCCTTTCTTTTACAGCATACTGTACATCAATGCTCCGTGATTCCTCTTCGGCATAAGCAACCACATGTAGTTCCATTACTCGGGCACATTTGATTTCAGATTCTGCTCATGGTTGCGTTATTGTCATCACTTTGTTGAGGATTGTATCAGTGACCGAATATTGGAGTGACTGTATGTGATCGAGACGAGTAGAACAATATTTTATGAGCCCCTTAATGAAATTTAAGAATTTGAAAACAGAATGTGTTTATCTTTAACGGATCAGAATATGAATGCCGTTTGTAACAAAACAGCTGAACAAATGTTAATGAGGGATCCCTCACTTTAGAATACACTCTCAGTTTAGTAATTTTATAGGATTGCTGATTTTTCGACATTTATTATTTTCTTTAAGTAGGTCCAAGGTCTTCCGCTTAGTACCATGGTGTGTGAGTACATACCACGTGGCAGTTTGTGTACTTCCAAGGCACTCCGCTACTTACCGTCGTTACTAGCACTGGGCAAGAGAATCGTCAGTTTCAAGCAGTAGCGTGATAGCGTTAGTGATGGGCAAAACTCTCGTTCGAGATACTCGAGACTGACTTCACTACTCTCGATGCATCTCGAGGCACGCTTCAGTTGGACCTCAGCCAGGATGAATGTGGTAGAAAAGATTAGTAAACGTTCAATATGTGCTGTCGGCGTGGCTCGGTTGGCTAAATGATAAGTTGGTTGTTATCCTTCGATCCGTTCAGTGATGGTTCGAATCTTCTCTTCGAATGTTTTTGTTTGCAATCGGAGTTTCGGCTACCGAACACGCGCCTTTTCGTGCAAAAACGACCAAATCGCTAATAGAAGTAACTGTAACGCTATTGAATATACAAAATAACTAATAGATAATACAGGCTCTTCCGCTTGAACACATACTATAAATCAATCATGTAAACAACCTCGTGTCTATTTCATCAGATCGGTTAGCTTTGTATCTGTATTGCGCTGAAAATAATAATAACAATAATAATAATGTTATTTGTTTTACGTCCGTCCTAAATGCTAGTTTTGACAGACGCCGGGATGTGGGAATTTTGTCCCGCATCTTCTTCTTTAACGTGCTGGAAGCCAACGGCACTGACAGAACATATTGAACACACTGTGATAAAAGTGTACGTGGTTTCCTCTGAGGGTTATCGCATCACTGTGTTTCGTGTTGAACGTTTTGGTTATTACATATTACAGGCTATGCATTACTCTGGGTTTTGTGTTGTACGTTTTGGTTGTTGAATATTGCAGGCATTTTCTCTGTTGTGAAGGTATTTTCACAGAAATAAGGTTGGTTTGGGTAATTTTTTTTTTTTTTTTTTTGCTTTACGTCGCACCGACACAGATAGGTTTTTATGGCGACGATGGGACAGGGAAGGGCTAGGAGTGGGGAAGGAAGCGGCCGTGGCCTCAATTAAGGTACAGCCCGAGCATTTCCCTGTTGTGAAAATGGGAAACCACGGAAAACCATTTTCAGGGTTGCCGACAGTGGGGTTCGAACCTACTATCTCCCGAATACTGGATACTGGCCGCACTTAAGCGACTGCAGCTATCGATCTCGGTGGTTTGGGTAATAAAGCCGAATAAATCAAACTTTCATTGTCTAACGAGCCACCGGAAACCACGGGTCCCACATAAGGTATCCCTGCACAATTTCCGAAAGTTTGTCGATGGAGTTCGGTTTCATCCTGTATAGGCCTACATGCGTTCAGGTTTGATAATATTGTTGTTGGTCCTGAATGATCCTTGTCATGGAAATGATCTATTTTTTACCATACTTATATAAAAGAATCGGTAGTCCAGAAGGAGACTTAACCCGAGAACGAGTCCCTTTTCAGATACATGCACACATATAGCAGTATCTTTATGCCATTATATTTTCCATTCTGTTCAAATTATTACACTATTCGATGCGTCGTAAAAAGAAATAATTTCATTGAAATCTTACAAATACGTCGCACTCTCCATTACTGTTTATTTCACATACCTGTCCCCGAGCCGTAGGAACTAATCAGTGAAGGTTAAAATATCCTACCTAGCCGAGAACCGAACTCGGAGCCCCCTTGGACCAAAGGCCAGCACGCTAACCGTTTAGCCATGGAAGCAGACAGTGCCCAAGTAAAATGCAGGAAGTACGTAAGTTGACTGAGAGTAGATTAAAAAGAAGTGGGCGTAACGTCGTTAGTGGATTAGCAGGCAAAGTATAGTCGAGGAATAACACACCGCATACGCATGATGTCCCGATTCAAACTTCGAGATAGAATTACGAGGCATGGACTGCATCTGTTGCTCAGAATACATCGAGAGCTCTCGATACGCTTCCCAGCACTACCTCGAGACGAAGACCGCATGCGCCTGACATCACTATACGACATCGAGATAGCATTATGAGGAACGTAGTACTGCATCGGTTGCTCAGAATGCATCGAGGGCTTTGTATCACGCGACCCATCACTATCGTCGTAATACTGAAAGATGCGTTCTGACAGTTCTTAGAGGGAGGTCCGTTTACTACCTGCCTGGGTGGGAAGAAGTGAGTTACGCTTATGGTTGTCATGGAAACGTGAGCGTGTCCACTGCGGTTGCTATGGAGATAAGCCTGCTGGCCGGGTCGTGTTGCTGGGAGTTGCCAAACCTCTCACTTGAGGGCGGTCTGCTCCTCTCTCCAACCCTATCTGTCATAATGCTTCTTTCAGTATTACGGGTATAGTTTGCGTACTGCTTAAGATGTCAGGATGGAGTTACTGCAAGCTATGGTTTGAAGCTTTACTTTTATGCACTTAAGTTACCTTCTTTGTATAGAATTTAATATGCAATTCAGTGTACTGTCATGTCTGCAAGAAAACGTCCCTGTAGATCAGAGGCACTCAGCTGGGCGCCCGTTGGCGAACAGGGGCCCCTTGATTTTCATGTTTAGAAAGTAGGAAACGATCCAGTGATTATTATTATTATTATTATTATTATTATTATTATTATTATTATTATTATTATTATTATTATTTAAACATATTTTGTACTAAAAACTATAGTTCTGGGTCTCATTAAATGTCATTTGTGCCAAATAGACTTAAACGAAAACTCAATTCAGTGGGCATATTCTGCTTGCGTACAAAGTAGACAGTAAAGCGAAAGTTTTTGATTAATTTAATACATCTTGATTTTCAGAATGAAAGTAATGAAAGTACTAGCTCCAGTAAATCTCTCCAGGATTTTATAAAGCAACTGGTTTTGTTGGAAGTGAAGTTCATTTATTATTAGGGCTAGGATTTTCATGATGGAGCATATACAGTATTTTTTGGTAAGCCGGATAAGTTCCTTCAGTATATATAAATGCTTGTTATGAAAAAAGTAATCGAATGTTACTACTTTGTTAAGTCATATTTATGTATAAATGGTCAAACGAAGGATATTACACATTGTGTTTCATTTCAATGATTTTGTTGGGTGAAAAGTTTTTCTTAATCATTTAGAGTTAGATTCAAATGATATTGTCTATTTCAGATATGCTCTTCTTGTGTCAGCTGAAGTAGAACGAAGCTTTTCAAAGTACAAGGCTTTGTTTGCTGAAAATAGGAAATCTTTTATTTGAAAATTTGCACAAAGTATTCATTGTATATTGCAACTCAGGGCTCATAAACTGAAGATACAGGAACATGTGAAAACAATCGCAGCTTGCGTTAACTATGTACTGACAATTTTAATAAAATAAGAAGCACACTACAGTATCAAATTGCATAGTTTAACTTCTCTTGTGCATTTTATTCATAAATAAATGGTTCATTGTCATAAACTGACTTTACAACTGGAATTTTACCTCAAATATAATACTGTTTTTAGGTCATATTTTTTATGTTATTGTGCATATTTTGGTAAATTTTAGGTCATACGAGCATTTTTCTGTGCATATTATGGTGATTTTTAGGTCATAAAAATCCTAGCCCTAATTATTGTTATTATTATTTATGGCCTTTTCTCAGTCGCATAGGGTCAGCACTATATGTGATTTAAGCCCAATTAATTCATATCTATTTTCGTGTTTATATATCTACCTTTATGTGCATTACCACACGTTCTCTTCTATTTATTAGTACCTCCTTAATCTCTCGAAAACCAAGCTCGATATCTGCAGTCGCTTAAGTGCGGCCAGTATCCAGTATTCGGGAGACAGTAGGTTCGAACCCCACTGTCGGCAGCCCTGGAGATGGTTTTCCGTAGTTTCCCATTTTCACACCAGGCAAATGCTGGGGCTGTACCTTAATTAAGGCCACGGCCGCTTCCTTCCCAGTTCTAGCCCTTTCCTGTCCCATCGTCGCCATAAGACATATCTGTGTCGGTGCGACGTAAAGCCAATAGCAAAAAAAAATTCGAAAATTTTCCTCAGCTCTTTCTCGGTACGGTACCGGTATTTGATGTTAAAAAATAATTTGGACTTTCAGGAAGCGTTTAAGCTCTGAAAAACCATAGGTCGTCGCTTTGGAAATAACGTTGTCCACTTGGTGAAAAAAAAGTACACTTGCGTACTTACACCTTTTTGCTTCTGAGCCGGAATTTCTAACCCCAGCTCCTACCAGCTCCACCCCTTAGAAGTGCTCTGGAAATTTAAAAAAAAATTGGGATCTTGGCGGTATCAGGATCTCTGTTATCACGTTTTAAGTTTCTAGATTGCATGGAAATGCATCAACAGACGTCTGCTTCGCGTTTACTCGAATTCAACATGGCATCCAGCGCTGGGTTTGGCCGACTGCTGAACTAAGGAGCCGCCCTTAACTTTTCGTTCTCTTTGTTTCCTATTCTGTGTCGATATCATTGAAAACATGACGGGACGTCTGAATTAATGTGTCCCTATTCTTGTGATATTGAGCGAAGTTTCAGCTAGTACTAAGCAGTTCATGAGACAGTGGACAACATTTCACACTCTTCTTTCTAAATTGTCAGTTATTATAGAAGAATTAAGATGCTTTAACTGATCCATTTACCTTCGTCTTCCACAGCTTTTCCCACACCCTGGTTGGGGTCACGGATGAGAACTTAGTCGCACATTTGGATATTTTTTGTTGTTGGTTTTACGTCGCACCGACTCTGACTGGCCTTGTGGGGACGATGGAAGAGGACTAGGAAGGAAGCGACCGTGGCCTTAATTGAGGTACAGTTGCCTGGAAAGGGCTAGGATTGGGAAAGTAGTGACTTGGAATGAAACGGGAAACCACAAAAAAGCCTATTCATGCCTGCCGAATGTTGGATTCGAACTCACCACCTCCCAAATAAAAACTCACAGCTATATGACTTGAACCGCGCAGTCATCTCGCTCGGTGCATTTGAATTTGCCTTGATTTACGGCCGGATGCCTTTCCCGACGCCAATCCTGTGTGGAGGAATGTATCCACTATAGCGCACTTCTGTAGTGCTTGGTTATGTTTTTAAGTTTATGAAGAGGAGTGTATCAGGAAATAACACAGAGACCCAGTCTCCGAGTCAGATAAATTAATCAGACGCTGTAAAAATCCCCGATCCGGTTGGGAATCGAACACGTCGAAGTCCTTGGCGATGACCATTTAGCCAACCAGTCGGACGCTGATTAATTTATCTAATTATGCTAATTTTAATATGAAACCTAATTGTGTTCAATGTATGTGCTGCATGTTTTCTAATTTGAGAGTGCAAATATTATTTCTTCTTTCAGTTGGGATCTTGTTATGTTAGTTTATTCCATGATGATTCTCGTTACAATTTACCGCGAAGTAGTGGAAGTTGGTTTCATTCCTTAGAAATGCTTTTCCTTTATCGGCTTTCAGAAAATAGTTATATCTTTATCTACTTCAGGTGTAATATTTGAATATAATCAAGGGTGGAAAGAATTCGATACATTTACAATTTTGTGCTCAGCTAAGTGCTGAATGATTAAATAACAATAATGGGAACATTTAGAACTATTGCTGAATGAAGACCTCTCCAGATAAGCATTAATAAATTGGCAGCTCTGCTTGTCGAGATCAATCAACTTTAATTTTAGATTACTGCCAAGTAGTGGACTGGGATGTTGGGAACGGTGCCCAGGGAACGAACTACTACTATGGTAACTGTATTGGATCATTGGGCAGTCCGCCATGTCTCGATGGGCTTGGCAAAGATGATGTGCTTTTATTATTTTTCATTTCACGGGCTATGCTGTAACTGATTTTGTGCGCTCATTCTGCCATCTTCAAAAAAAGTATGTAATAGATGAAAGTCAGCCTATTAACCGTAAAGTAGCGGCTGGTCGGAGGATATTCACGGAACTTGAAGGGTTTGGGTGAAGTTCGCATGGAAGCTGAAGAAGGTAAACTCCATTGCTAGAATTTGTTCCTGAGAAATTCGCCATCGAGTCATTTCTTTTCTAATTGGTACAGTGAACCGTTGCTGTTCTAGACTACGCATAATTCCGTATCTCTTAAATGATTTGGAAATAAGATTAGACGTATTCGATGGGTTCGAATCCCACCGTCGGCAGCCCTAAAGATGATTTCCCTGGTTTCCTTTTTTCACATATGCTGGGGCTGCGGCTGCTATCTTCTCAATCCTAGTCCTTTCCAATCCTTGCGTCGCCGAAAACCTTCGATGTGATGGTGCGACATTAAACCTCTAGCAAAAAATAATGTCTGCGGCAACAGTGAAAGACTTGCTTGTAAAACAGTGTCGAGTGCTCAAACTTTTACATAGATTGCATTAAAACCTCTACACATTCGTAACTCAGACTATGCAAACTGAAGAGTTGAGTAACTTCCGTTAAATATCAGATATCCGCGCGACCCGCCCAGACTTGTAAATATTTTGTGTATAGTCCTACCGTGTTCAAACTGTCGTTTAATAACTTCGCTTGTCGGCTTAACTGAAATAGACGAATGAAATAAGTGTACATTTTGCATTAAACTACAGGCTGCATACAGTAGATTTAGTGAGTGCGGTTAGGGGCGTGCAGCTGTGAGCTTGTATCCGGGAGATAGTGGGTTCGAGCCCCACTGTCGGCAGCCCTGAATATGGTTTTCCATAGTTTCCCATTTTCACACCAGGCAAATGTTGGGGCTGTACCTTAATTAAGGCCACGGCCGCTTCCTTCACATTCCTAGGCTTTTCCTATCCCATCGTCGCCATAAGACGTATCTGTGTCGGTGAGACGTAAAGCAAATAGCAAATTTAGTGACGAATAAATCTTCACTAACGGACCATCCAGCGAGGGATTAGGCCTACAGCTTAAGTCACACTATCACATCACATAGAACTTCATTGTGCCCAGGGTGGATGGTAACTGTTGATTGAACTTCATGGTGCCCAAGATGGATGGTGATTGCGGATTCAATACCGCGGTGTGCATGGTGGATTATATCCTTTCACAGCGATGTAGCCCACCTGAAAGGTGCAATGTCTTATCGCTAACATATCGAACGGTAGTATCGTGCGTTACAAGAAATTGTCACGCTCACCTATTAGCGTTTAATATTGAAAAATTATCCACTGAATCATTCATTTTATACAACAAAATTCTTTGTCTTGTAAAATATGACATTCTTCACAGTAAAATACTTGCTTACACGAAATATTCTCTTTTAATACCGCAGGTTACTAGCGTTCGACTTCGCTGTATTGTTGGCTACTATACGCTAAATAATTGAGCTCGACTGATGAACTCTGCACGAGTGACGACCAGAGGAATATAGGAAGACTAGCAAGATACCCGTGCTTCGCTACGGTATTATACTGAAATTTATAATTGAATGCTTAACGTTTTATATATAATCCGCCGAAATTTGCGATCTGACTCGTTTTCTGAGAGATTACGGCGAAATTCCTCCCATTTTTCAATCTTTCTTTCCAGCAATCGATTTCGTACTTCCCGGGCTAGGTCCAGGTATTCCACCCGGTCAGTTAGGCCCCTAAATCTTTGTCATCTTTTCCTGTAAGCATTTTTAATATGGATCAAATCCTTGAGGAGATCCGGCGTGATGACATCTTGTGTGCCTTGGCGGTACTGAACCCGCGACGCGACTGCATTCGTCGACATTTTTTTAAAATTTCGTGTGGCTATTTCTAGCCGAGTGCAGCCCTTGTAAGGCAGACCCTCCGATGAGGGTGGGCGGCATCTGCCATGTGTAGGTAACTGCGTGTTATTGTGGTGGAGGATATTATGTGTGGTGTGTGAGTTGCAGGGATGTTGGGGACAGCACAAACACCCAGCCCCCGGGCCATTGGAATTAACTAATGAAGGTTAAAATCCCCGACCCAGCCAGGAATCGAACCCGGGACCCTATGAATCGAAGGCCAGTACGCTGACCATTCAGCCAACGAGTCGGACATTCGTAGATATTACCCGGCCAGGACCCGCTTCCAACGCGGTCGGCACATTTTGACGACGGTGCAGAACATTATTATTATTAGGGTGGGTTATATTAGTTGAATTTAGGTTATTATTATTATCATTATTATTATTATTATTATTATTGATGGTCTTGCATCCGCGTAGGCAAGTGCGCGAGATTTCTGGCGACACGAATGATATACATGCGTGCATTATTGACCTTATTATAGAGGTGAACAGTTGCACGGTCAATGTCATTCCTATAGTTCATTTCAAATGTGTTTAAATTTGTATTTATATGCCAGGAGAATCTACTGTAATCTAACATTATGTTCTCCAAAGGAAAAGATGGCTCTTGAAAACGAACCCAGGAAAGATTAATAATGATCAGTTTATGATTAGAATAAGTACATTATGAACAGTAAAATCAATTAATCTCAACTGCTTGTTCACCCCACCGCCGTTAAGTTGATTTACCTCCCCCCCCCCAAACAAAAGAAGGCGTGTTTCTTTATGTTTAAAAGAGATTCCAAATACCAATGTTCACGTCTGTTACATTCAGTTCCGAGATATAAGTATCCCCATAAAAATAATTCATTTGTACACTTCCTTTCACACTCTCCTCTGAGTGAATTTTTCGGCAAAAATACTTGTTTCTCTAACAGTAAAGGATCTTCTAAATACCAATTATCACGACTCTAACATCTTCAGTTATTGAGAAATGTGTCCTCATAAAAGGAATTCAATTCCTTTTCACCACCTCCCCCAAAGATGATTTCCCTCCCAAGAACGTTTTTTTCTTTGTTTTCAAAGGAGATCCAAATACCAATTTTCACGTCTGTAACAACTTTAGTTTTTATTAGGTGTAAGTATCCTCATACAATTAATTCAATTAATTTTTCAATTCTTTCACATCCCCCCCTTCATTGGATTTTCGAAGAATACGTGTTTCTTTAATTTTAAAGCAGGTTCCAAATACTAATTTCCACGTCTGCAAAACCTTTCGCTTTTGAGATAATAGTATCATCATACAAATAATTCAACTAATTTTTTAATTTCCCCCTTAGGTGGATTTCCGAAAACAAAAAATACGTATTTCTTTATTTTTAAAGGAGATTCCGAATACCAAATTTCACGTCTGTAACATCTTCAGCTTTTGAGATATCAGTATCCTAATTAAAATAATTCAACCCCAATTTCAGTCACTTTTACCCCTCCCCCCAAGCGGTTTTTGAGAAAACAAACAATACAAGTTTCTTTTTTTTAATAGAGATAAAAATACTATTTTCTACTTCGGTGGGATGTTTAGTTTTCTTAGATATTTTGTAGAAATGCTCATTTCAAAATTTCACCCAATTTTTAGTTTCCCTTAACTGGAGATTCCATAAACAAATCACCTATGTTTCTTTACTTTTACAGGAGATTCCAAATGCCAATTTTTACGTCTGTAACATTTTATGTATCTGAGATATACTGCAGATATAGTCTTTCTACAAATTCACCCCAAATTGTCACTTCTGTTTAACCCCCATTAATTGGATTTTCCCAAAAAAAAAAAAAATACGTGTTCCTTTTTGTTATAAGGAGTTTCTAAATACTAATTTTCAGGTTTGTAATATCTTCTGTTTATGAGATATAAGTATCCTCATTTAAGGCATTCAACCTTTTTTCACCCCTCCTTTTGGGATTTTCCGAAAATAAAAAATATATGCTTTTTATTTTTAAAGGGAATTGCAAAAACCAATTTTTACGTTTGTAAACTTTAAAAGTTTTGGTTATAGATACGCTCATTTTTAAAATTCACCACCCTTTTCACCCCCCATTAATTGGATATTCCAAAAACAAAATATGCGTGTTTCTTAATTTTTAAAGGAGATCCCAAATACAAATTTTGAGGTCTGTAATATCTTCAGTTTCTGAGTTATAAATATCCTCATTAAAGGCATTGAACCCATTTTTTACCCTTTTTCACCTATTCTATTGGGATTTTCCGAAAACAAAAAAATACGTGTTTCTTTATTTTAAAAGGAGATTCTAAATACCAATTCTTACATCCATAGACTTTAAAAGTTTTGAGATATAGATACACTCATTTTATGAATTCATCCCCCTTTTCAACCCCCATTAATTGGATTTTACAAAAACAAAAAATACATGTTTCCATATTTTTAAAGGAGATCCCAAATACCAATTTTCAGGTATGTAATATCTTCAGTTTCCTATATGTAAGTGTCATCATTAAAGGCATCCATCCTCATTCACCCCTCCTGTTGGGATTTTCCGAAAACAAAAAATACTTGTTTCTTTATTTTTAAAGGAGATTCTAAATACCTATTTTTACATCTGTAAACTTTTGGTTTTGAGCTCCTGAAACATTCATTATAAAAATTTTCCTCTTTTTTACCCTCCCATTACTTGTATTTTCAAAAACCAAAAAATACGTGTTTCTTCATTTTCAAAGAAGATTCCAAATACCAATTTTCAGGTCTGTAATATCTTCAGTTTCTGAGATATTAGTATCCTCATTAAAGGCATTCAACCCCTTTTTCACCCCTCCTGTTGGCATTTCCCGAAAACAAAAAAAAAATACGTGTTTCCTTATTTTTAAAGGAAATTCTAAATACCAATTTTTACATCTATAAACTTTTAAAGTTTTGAGATATAGATACACTCATTTTAAGATTTCACTCTTCTTATCACCCCGTTATCAACGGAATATCCAAAAATCCTCCCTTGGCGAGCACGTACATTGTACTATAAATGTATCCTCAAAATTTCATTTCATTATCTCCAGTAGTTTTGGGTCGGCGATGATGAATCAGTCAGTCAGTCAGTCAGTCAGTCAGTCAGTCAGTCAGTCAGGACAAGTTCTTTTATATATATACTAGCAAGATACCCGTGCTTCGCTACGGTATTATACTGAAATTCATAATTGAATGCTTATTGTTTTAGATATACAATCCGAGAATCCACCAAAATTCCCAATCTAACTGGTTTTCTATTATTTTACGGCACGTTTCCTCCCATTTTTCAATCTTCCTTTCCAGCAATCGATTTCGTACTTCCCGGGCTAGGCTCAGGTATTCCGCCCGGTCAGATGGGTCCGTAAATCTTTGCCATCTTTTCCTACAATCATTTTTAATATCGATAAAATCCTTCAGGAGATCCGGCGTGGTGTCATATTGGGTGCCTTGGCGGCACTGAACCCGCGGCCGGACTGCATTCTTAGTCATTTCCCGTCCAGGAGCCGTTTCCAGCGCGGTCCGCACATTTGACGACGGTCCGGAATATTATTATTATTATTATTATTATTATTATTATTATTATTATTATTATTACTATTATGTGTTGCTGGAATGGCTGATGACAGGGAAAACCGGAGTATCCGGAGAAAAACCTTTCCCGCCACCGTTTTGTCCAGCACGAATGTCACATGGAGTGACCGGGATTTGAACCACCCCAGCTGTAAGAGGCCGGCGCGCTGCCGCCTGAGCAACGGAGGATCCTTATAAGTACATTAATAACATCTAAAATCAATTGGTCTCACCTACTTCTACACCACACCGCCGTTAAGTTTATTTACCGCCACCCCCCACCCCCAAAATTAAAAGAATGCTTGTTTCTTTATGTTTAAGGGAGATTCCAAACACCAGTGTTCACGTCTATTACCTTCAGTTTTGAGATACAAGTATCCTAATAAAAATAATTTACTTTCTGCACTTCATATCACAATACTCCCCCCCCCCCCCCAAAGTGAATTTTCCCGCAAAAAATACTTGTTTCTTTAATAGTAAAGGATCTTCTTAAATACCAATGATCACGACTCTAACTTCTTCAGTTTTTGATTTATGTGTCCTCATGAAAGGAATTCAACTCCTTTACACTCCCGCCCTCCAAGATGGTTTCCCCACCAAAACGCGCTTTTCTTTGTTTTTAAAGGAGATCCAAATACGAATGTTGACGTCTGTAACAACTTTAGTTTTTATTAGATGTATGTATTCTCATACAATTAAGCCAATTAATTTTTCAATTCTCCCCCCCCCCCTTCATTGGATTTTCCGAGAATACGTGTTTCTTTACTTTTAAAGCAGATTGCAAATATCAAATTTCACGTCTGTAACGTCTTCATTTTTGTGATATCAGTAGCCTAATTAAAAGAATTCAACACCATTTTCAGTCACTTTTACCACCCCCTCCATCCAAGTGGTATTTCCGAAAACTAAAAACACACGTTTCTTTATGTTTAATAGAGATAAAAAATACCTTCACTTCTGTAACATGTTAAGTTTTTTTTTAGATATACTGTAAAAATTTTCATTTTAAAATTTCACCCCTTTTGAGTTCCCCTTAAGTGGAGTTTCCAAAAACAAATCACCTCTGTTTCTTTACATTTACAGGAGATTCCAAACACCCACTTTTTACGTCTGTAACATTTTACGTTTCCAGGATATTCTGTAGATATAGTCTTTCAAAAAATTCACCCCAATTTGTCACTCCTGTTTAACCGCCATTAATTGGATTTCCCAAAAACTAAGAATTACTTGTTTATTTTTAAAGGAGATCCCATATACAAATTTTCAGTTCTGTAATATCTTTCGTTTCTGAGATATATGTATCCCCTATAAGGCATTCAACCCATTTTTCACCCCTTTTACACCCGTCCTATTAGGATTTACAGGAAACCAAATATACGTGTTCCTTTATTTTTAGAGGAGTTTCTAACCACCAGTTTTTACATCTGTAAATTTTAAAGTTTTAAGATGTAGACGCACTCATTTTAAAAAATTCACCCCACCTTTTCACCCCCCCCCCCAATATTTGGATTTTCCAAAAACGAAAAAATACGTGTTTCTTTACTTTTAAAGTAGATCCAAAATACCAATTTTCAGGTCTGTAGTATCTTCAGGTTCTGAAATATAAGTAGCCTCATTAAAGGCATTCAACCCATTTTTCACCCTTTTACACCCTTCCTATTGGGATTTTCCGAAAACTAAAGAATACGTGTTTCTTTATTTTTAAAGGAGATTCTAAATACCAATTTTTACATCTATAAACTTTAAAAGTTTTGAGATATAGATACACTAATTTTGAAAAATCATCCCCTTTTCACCCCCCCCCATTAATTGGATTTTCCACAAACAAAAAAATACGTGTTTCTTTATTTTTAAAGGAGATCCCAAACACCAATTTTCAGGTCTGTAATATCTTCAGGTTCTGAAATATAAGTAGTTTCATTAAAGGCATTCAACCCATTTTTCACCCCTTTGCACTCCTCCTATTGCGATTTTCCGAAAACAAAAAAATACGTGTTTCTTTATTTTTAATGAAGATTCTAAATACCAATTTTTACATCTATAACCTTTAAAAGTTTTGAGATATAGATACACTCATTTTAAAATATTACCCCCCTTTTCACCCCCTTTTAATTGGGTTTTCCAGAAACAAAAATATAAGTGCTTCTTTATTTTTAACGGAGATCCCAAACACCAATTTTCAGGTCTGTAATATCTTCAGTTTCTGAGATATAAGTAGCCTCATTAAAGGCATTCAACCCATTTTCACCCCCTTTTCACTCCTCCTATTGCGATTTTCCGAAAACAAAAAAATACGTGTTTCTTTATTTTTAATGAAGATTCTAAATACCAATTGTACATCAGCAAACTTCTTTTCACCCTCCCATTAATTGGATTTTCCAAAAACAAAAAAATACATGTATCTTTATTTTTAAAAGAGATCAAAAGTACCAATTTTGAGGTCTGTAATATCTTCAGTTTCTGATATATAAGTACCGGTATCCTGATTAAAGGTATTCAACCCATTTTTCCCCATTTTCACCCTTTTTCACCCCTCCTATTGGGATTTTCTGAAAACAAAAAAATACGTGTTTTCTTATTTTTAAAGAAGATTCTAAATACCAATTTTCACATCTATAAACGTTTAAAGTTTTGAGATATAGATACACTCATTTCAAAATTTCACCCCCTCCTTTTCACCCCCTTACCGAAGGAATATCCAAAAATCCTCTCTTAGCGAGCACCTACATCATAATGTGAATTTATCCCCAAAATTTCATTTCTTTATGTCCAGTAGTTTTGGCTCGGCGATGATCAGTCAGTCAGTCAGTCAGTCAGTCAGTCAGGACAAGCTATTTTATATATATAGACTAGTAACATACCCGTGCTTCGCTACGGTATTATAATGACATTTATAATTGAATGCTTAACGTTTTATATATAATCCGCCGAAATTCGCTATCTAACTCGTTTTCTGAGAGAATCCGCCAAAATTCGTGATCTGACTCGTTTTCTGAGATATTATGGCGAAGTTTCTCCCATTTTCAATCTTTCTGTCCAGCAATCGATTTTGTACTTCCCGGGCTAGGTTCAGCTATTCCACCCGGCTATTTGGGTCCCTGAATCTTTGCCATCTTTTCCTATAAGCATTTTTAATATGGATCAAATCCTTGAGGAGATCCGGCCTGGTGTCGTCTTATGTGCCTTGGCGGTACTGAACCCGCGGCCGGACTGCAATCGTAGTCATTACCTGGCCAGGATCCGTTTCGAGCACGGTCCGAACATTTTGAGGACGGTCCAGAACATTATTTTTTTATTATTATTATTATTATTATTATTATTATTATTATTATTAGAGTATTCTCCCAATAATGGAGGACGTTAAGCAAACAACTCAATCAAGCTTTCTTTGGGTTCTTCTTGTTCTTCCAATAGGCTTTCATTCTCTCTGAGAAGGCTTGTTTACGTTCTTCCGACCATTTCGGTCTGCACTGTTTTTGCTTTGGTTGCTCTGATGTAACTTCCCACTTGTTGACTTTGTGTCTGAAGGTGTCTCTTTCTAAAATGTCTGTTGCACATATGTTTGCGTTTTTGAGGTCCTTTCGAAGTTCGTCCAGCCAAGGTGTTGAATTCTTAAGTGAGCTAACATAATTTAATATTCTTTTTGACAGTCGATTTTCTGGTAATCTTGTGAGGTGTCCAAAGAATTTCATTCGTCTTTTCTTAATGTCAATTTCAATGTTTGAAACTTTTTCTGTTGTTTTGATTGATTGTAGCCTGTAACCATCTTGGGTATATCTTGCTCCTAGGATTTTCCTGATGATCTTCCTCTCTTGCTTTTTTATTTCTTCTAATTCTTGTTTACTGTTAAGTGACAATGTTTCACTTGCGTAAAGGACTGTTGGTTTTATGACTGTGTTGTAATGCCGAATTTTTGTCTGTCTTGACATGCATTTTTTGTTGTAGATGTCTTGAACTAACCCTAATGCCTTCTTGACTTTTTGGAGACGGTTTTGCTGTGAGATCTTCTCAAGGCCTGTCGGTTCGATGAATTCTCCGAGGTATTTAAAGTACGAGACCCGGTCGATTTTACCGTATTTTGTTCTGAGGCTCGTGATATCTGTCTTTGAACAGAAGAATTTAGTTTTCTCAAATGAAATCTGTAGTCCCACTTTTTCTGCAGATTCCTTAAGTATCTCAAGCTGCTTGATGGCAGTCTCCTCATCCTCTGTTAAAATCGCCAGATCTTCCGCAAATGCAAGGTATGGTACGTAGAGGTGGTTTTTGGGAAAGCCCAATCGGATCGGTTTCCAAGATTCACGTTTCTTGAGTTCATTCTCCCATTCTTCCATAACCTTGTCTAGGACGACGTTGAACAGAATAGGAGAGAGTCCATCACCTTGTCTCACACCTGTTTGAATGTCGAAGGGTTCTGAAATTTCTCCCATAAATTTCACTTTAGATTTTGTGCCCGTTAGTGTTTGTCTTATGAGTTCTAGGGTTTTGGGATCTAGTCCTCTCTCTTCTAGAATTTGGAATAGTGAGGGTCTGTCTATCGAATCATATGCCTTTTTGAAATCTACAAATGCGCATACTGTAGGCTTTTGTCTGAGGGCTCGTAGTTTAAGTATGGTTTTGAGGTTGAAAATTTGTTCTGGGCATGACCTGTTTGGTCTGAATCCTGCTTGAAATTCTGATAATTTGGGTTCTAATTGTTGTTGTGTTCTATGCAAGAGACAGGCTGATAGTATTTTGTATGTGACTGATACAAGAGAGATTCCTCTGTAATTGTTTACGTCTAACTTGCTGCCTTTTTTATGTAGTGGATGGATTAGAGCAATCTTCAGTCATCCGGGAGCTTTTCGGTTTGCCAAATGTTTTGGATTATTTGTGTAATTTCTCTGAGTGAATTTGGGCCTAAATTTTTCAGAAGTTCAGCTACAATTCCGTCTTCTCCTGATGCTTTGTTGTCTTTAAGTTTCTTGATATATGAATAAATTTCTTCTTGAGTTGGTGGTGCCGAATTTTCCGGTATGATTTCTGGCTGTACTTTCGGGAATCTCTTTTTGGGTTCTGGACAATTTAAAAGCTGTGAAAAATATGTAGCTAATTCTTGGCAGTTTTCCTTATTTGTCAAGGCTAGTTTACCATCGTGCTTCCGAAAGCAAAGGTTCTGTGGGGAATATCCTTTAATTTGGTTCGCAAAGGTCTTGTAGAAATCGTGTGTGTTGTAATTTTTGAAGTTGTCTTCAATTGGACATTGACGTATTTCCGTTTATTTTGTCTTAAAATCTTGGATACATGCTTGCGAACTTCGAAGAATTTCTTCTGTGTTTCTTCTGATTTGTTACAATTGTAGTTTTGAAATGCCTTTTTCCTTTCTTCTAGTGCGGTCTTACATTCTTGATTCCACCAAGGATGTTTTGGTTTCTTGCGAAGAGGGATTAGGTCCTTCGCCGTTTCGATGATTTTAGTCTGGAAATTCTCCCAGCTCTCTGCAGGTCGTTTTTCCTATTCTTCTGAAATTTTGGAGTCCATGATTTTGTGCAGATCAAATTTTGGAATCACCGATGTTTTCCTGTTGAATTTCCCTTTGGGTGTGAATTTAATTTTGATTCTGCTTAAATAATGATCCGAATCGATGTTAGCACCTCTGCGCACTTGCACATCATGAATTTCCTTTTGGTAATCATATGATATTGCCACATGATCAATCTGAAATTCTCCTAAATTATGGATGGGTGATCGCCAAGTTTTTTGCTTTTTGGGATTCTTCCGGAGTGATGTTGACATAATTTTGAGGTTATTTTGTTGGCATAACTCAATGAGGCGTGTGCCATTTTTATTGGTGAATCTGTGGGCTGGATAGTCTCCCACTGTCCTCCTGTATTTGTATTCTCTGCCAAGCTGTGCATTGAAATCACCGAGTAGAATTTTCACATCATTTTTAGGGATTTTGGCCATTTCTGTTTCAAGTTCTTCCCAGAATCTTTCTGTTTTTTCAGGCTCCTTTTTATTGTCTCCATTTGTTGGTGCATGCACATTAATAAAGGTGTATTTTTTGTTTGTATGCCTGATTCTTAAGGTCATAAGCCTATTGTTGATGGGTTTCACCTCTATTACTGAATCCAAAACTTTTTTGTCTACACAGAAGGCCATTCCTAACAATGCTGCTCCTTTACCAATTTTCTTGTTTGTTCCACTTTTGAAGATCCTATAATTATTGTAATCCATCGTTTCTGAATCAGTGAAGCGTGTTTCTTGTAGGGCCAGAATTTGGATTTTCTGCTTTGAAAGTTCTGTTGTGAGATTGTGCAGTTTTCCTGTTTGAATCAGTGTCTGAATGTTGAATGTGCCAATGAAAGTGTGAGTCTTTCGTGGAAGTTTATCAGAGCACTCCGACTTGCTCTCTCGTATTCGCCCAAGCTCCCCAGAATCCGAATGCTTGGTTGCCACTTTAGAGTGGGTGGATTGTCCACCTGGGGTAATTTTGTCTTCACTTGTACGAGTCATGTCTGCTTGTAAGCAATCTTCTAGCTTTCGCTGGTGGTGTAGAACCAGGGATTGTTAGTTCCTGGAGCATATTTACAGCCGCACCTCTGGTGATCAGACGCTGACCACTTGCCGCTTGCTACAAGTCAGACGCGAAGTGGATTTGATTCGGTTCTTCCGCCCTCTCTGCCATTGGGATATGTCCTCTTCTGCCGTCGATGCCGTTGACCATTTCTCTGTTTACCTCGGTTGATCCGCGGGTGCTTATTTGGCTAAGCCTTATTCACACCTGTCGTGCATATCTACAGGAGCTTCCCCTATCAGCCATATGGGACGCGCCGTGTCGGGGTAATATTATTATTATTATTATTATTATTATTATTATTATTATTATTATTATTATTATTATTATTATTATTAGGGCTCGGGTGTTTAGGAAAAGTCATATTTTTTCTTTGTCTCTATTTTCTTCCCTGGTTGGATTTTGGTGCAAATCAGGTGAGTATAGTCACAATTAAGTGATTTTTATTTGTCATATAAATGCATATTTTGGCTATTTTTTGTCATAAGGTCATATTTTGAGCTATTTTCGTAGAAACGTCATATTTCGGCGGTTTGGCGACAGTTGTAGCTGTGCAAAATCATCGTAACTTTCCGAATGAGAACTAGTATTTACAAAACTGCTTTTCCGTGTCATATCTGTAGTTAATACAAATGGAATACTCTGCCTCTTCTATTACGATTGCGCAGGAATTGTTTTCCTACAGTTTGTCAGAAAGTCTGACACATATTAAGTCGAACTTTGGAATTATATCGAGTGCAGTTACTCGTTTAGAAGCTGCTAGCTTAGAAATTCATGCAAGTATTGAAATGGTGAGAAGTGGTGAACTTTCAGCACAACAATCACATGGAATAGTTGACGTCAGTGTAAAATGGAAACTTTAAAATGTACTTAATCAAAGTGACTGTTTTCGCTGTGTGTGCAAGATAAATTATGTTCTTGGAGAAGGTACCAGTACACTTCAAGATGAGTGCATACTCGACAGCAGTGACTTACTATTATTTAAATATGCACCAATAACTTCTTGTGACGTAGAAAGGAGCTTCTCTTCTTACAAGAATGTGTTAAGTGATATTCGGAGGTCTTTTGCGCCTGATGCTTTGAAGATGAATCTTGTCATACGCTTCAGTACCATCCGCGGAGAAGAATTAAAACGTTATGCGAGTTTGCACTATATGCCGAGCCAGCCTACCATAATGTATCCAAAGACATCTACTTAATTCGTCTCGTGGTGCTCAATTTAAACTTTAACGCATTTGAGCAATATTAATGTAATCTGGGCTTAAAGTTTCAAAATATTTTTAAAAATAGATTGATTTCTAGTTTTCTTCGTATTTCAAACCACCAACGAAGGGTACAAACATGTTTTGACTTTTAAAATGTTGTGTGATCTGATAATCTTAGCGAACTTAGTACTTTATAGGTATGTATTCACAAATGTTTGATAAGTGAATCGAGGACAATAGACTGTGAATAACTGCTAACTATGTATTTTCAGAAAATTAATATGAAATTAAGAATGAAGAATTTAGTTAACAAATATGTATCAAAGTAATTGCAGTTTCAATTTATAACTTATTTTAAAACGGCCATATTTAGATTAATCATTTTCGGGTCATAGTTTTGTAATTTTTACGTCATATTTCGTCACTTTTGAGGTCATATTTGCTTGCTTATTTGGGTTATTTTTAGGTCTTAAACATCCGAGCCCTAATTATTATTATTATTATTATTATTTTTATTATTATTATTATCTTAACTTCCTATTATTGATTGTCTGGAACGCATAGCATGATGCAAGACCGCTACTTAGTGGTAAAGTACATCTGCTGCCATTGTCAATGCTCACAATGTGACCAGCACCATCGACGCGCGTAGGCAAGTGCGCAAGATTTCTGGCGACACGAATGATATATTTCCGTGCATTATTGACCTTATTTTAGAGGTGAACATTTGCATGGTCAATGTCATTCCTATCGTTTATTTCAAATTAGTTTAAATTTTTATTTATATGCTAGTAGAATCTACGGTAATCTAACTTTGCTTTCCAAAGGAAAATATAGTTCTTGAAAACGAACCCAGGAAAGATTAATAATGATCAGTTTATCATCACAATAAGTACATTATGAACAGTAAAATCAATTGGTCTCATCTCCTCTTTCACCCCACCGCCGTTAAATTGATTTCCCCCCCCGCCCCCCCCCCAAAAAAAAAAGAGAAGGCGTGTTTCCTTATGTTGCAAGGAGATTGCAAATACAAATGTTCACGTCTGTTACCTTCTGTTCTGAAATATAAGTATCCCCATAATAGAATTCACTTTTTTCACTTCCTTTCACACTCCCCCCCCCCCTAGTCTTAAGTGAATTTCTCGTTAAAAATACTTGTTTCTTTAATAGTAAAAGATCTTATAAATACCAACTATCACGACCCTAACATCTTCAGTTTTTGAGAGATGTGTCCTCATAAAAGAAATTCAACTCCTTTTCACCACCGCCCCCAAGATGATTTCCCCCCAAAACGCTTTTTTCTTTGTTTTTAAAGGAGATCCAAATACGAATTTTCACATCTGTAAAAACTTTAGTTTTTCTTACGTGTAAGAATCCTCATACAATTAATTCAATTAATTTTTCAAGTCTTTCACATCCCCCCCAACTTTCAAGGATTTTTCGAGAATGCGTGTTTCTTTACCTTTAAAGCAGATTCAAAATACCAGTTTTCACGTCCGCTAAATATTTCGTTTTTGAGATAATAGTATCCTCATACAAATAATTCAATTAATTTTTCAATTTCCCTCCCCCCTTCGGTTGGGTTCCCGAAAACAAAAAATACGTATTCCTTTATTTTAAAAGGAAATTCTAAATACCAAATTTCACGTCTGTAACATCTTCAGCTTTCGAGATATCAGTATCCTGATTAAAAGAATTCAACCCAATTTCAGTCACTTTTACCCCTCCACCCAAGTGGTTTTTCAGATAACAAAAAAATGCATGTTTCTTAATTTTTAGTTCCCCTTAAGTGGAGTTTCCAAAAACAAATCACCTATGTTTCTTTACTTTCACAGGAGATTCCAAATACCAATTTTTATGTCTGTAACATATTACGTTTCTGAGGTATACTGTAGATATAGTCTTTCTAAAAATTCACCCCAAATTGTCACTCCTGTTTAACCCCCATTAATTGGATTTTCCAAAAACAAAAATTACGTGTTTCTTTATTTTCAAAGGAGATCCCAAATACCATTTTTCAGGTCTGTAATATCTTCTGTTTCTGAGATATAAGTATCCTCATTAAATGCATTCAACCCCTTTTTCACCCCTCCTATTGGGATTTTCCGAAAAAAATACGTTTCTTGATTTTTAAAGGACATTCTAAATACCAATTTTTACATGTGTGAACTTCAAAAGTTTTGAGATATAGATACACTCATTTCAAAAATTCACCCAACTTTTTACCCCCTTAGCGATGGAATATCCGAAAATCCTCTCTTAGCGAGCACCTACGTCTTAATATGAATGTATCCCAACAGTTTCATTTCTTTATGTCCAGTAGTTTTGGTTCGGCGATGATGAAGGAGTCAGTCAGGCAGTCAGTCAGGACAAGTTATTGTATATATATAGACTAGCAACATACCCGTGTTTCGCTACGGTATTATACTGAAATTTATAATCGGATGCTTTACGTTTTATATATAATCTGCCGAAATTCGCGATCTGACTCGTTTTCTGAGAGATTACGACAAAGTTCCTCCCATTTTTCAATCTTTCTTTCCAGCAATCGATTTCGTACTTCACGGGCTACGTCCAGGCATTCCACCCGGTCAGTAGGATCCCTAAATCTTTGCCATCTTTTCATATAAGCATTTTTAATATGGATCAAATCCTTGAGGAGATCCGGCGTGGTGTCGTCTTGGGTACCTTGGCTGTACTGAACCCGCGGCCGGACTGCATTCGTAGTCATTACCCGCCCTGGACACATTTCCAGCGCGGCCCGCACATTTTGACGACGGTCCAACACATTATTATTATTATTATTATTATTATTATTATTATTATTATTATTCTTGAACCCTCAGCAAGATGCAAGACGGCTAATTGGCGGTAAATTATATCTGCTGCCATTGTCATTGCTAAAATGTGACCAGCACCATTGTCGCGGTTAGGCAAGTGCGCGGGATTTCTGGCGATACGAATGACATACTTCCGTGCATTACTGACCTTACTACAGAGGTGAACAATTGCACGGTCAGTCTCATTCCTATCGTTTATTTCAAATGTGTTTAAATGTTTATTTATATGCCAGGAGAATCTACTGTAATCTAAGAACATTCTCCAAAGGAAAATATGGTTCTTGAAAACGAACCCAGGAAAGATAAAAAAATGATCGGTTTATGATAAGAATAAGTACATTGAATACCCACAGCCTGTTTCCAGTCATTCGACCGGGTCAGGAATGGAATGAATAAAGCCGCCATCTAGCGGCGAGGATAGGAATTGTGCAAATTGCCGAGGCCTGTCGCACTCCTCTGGGGCAATGATTAATGAATGACAAATGAAATGAAATGATATTGGAGAGTGTTGCCTGAATGAATCATGACAGGGAAAACCGGAGTACCCGGAGAAAACCTGTCCCACCTCCGCTTTGTCCAGCACAAATCTCACATGGAGTGACCGGGATTTGAACCACGGAACCCAGCGGTGAGAGCCGGCGTGCTGCCGCGTGAGCCACGGAGGCTCCTTATAAGTACATTATGAACGGTAAAATCAATTGGTCTCACATCTTTTTTCACCCCACCGCCGTTAAGTTGATTTACCCCCACCCCCGAAAAGGAGGCGCGTTTCTTTTTGTTTAAAGGAGAGTCCAGATATCAATGTTCACGACTGTTACTTTCAGTTTTGAGATATAAGTATCCCCATAAACATAAATACCTTTTTCCACTTCCTTTCACACTACCCCCCCCCCCCCCTTTAAGTGAATTTTCCGGCAAAAAATACTTGTTTCCTTAATAGTAAGGGATATTATAAATACCAATTATCACGACTCTAACATCTTCAGTTTTTGAGATATGTGTCCTCGTGAAAGGAGTTTAACTCCTTTTCACTCACCCCCTCAAAGACGATTCTCCCTCCCCCCTAAAAAAATCGCGTTTTACCGATCTTGATAGCTGCAGTCGCTTAAGTGCGGCAAGTATCCAGTATTCGGGATATAGTGGGTTCAAACCCCACAGTCGGCAGCCCTGAAGATGGTTTTTCGTGGTTTGCCATTTTCACACCAGGCAAAGGCTGGGGCTGTACCTTAATTGAGGCCACGGCCGCTTCCTTCCCAGTCCTAGCCCTTTCCTATCCCATCGTCGCCATGAGACATATCTGTGTCGGTGCGACTTAAAGACGATAACAAGAAAACCGCGTTTTTCTTTGTTTTTAAAGGAAATCCAAGTACCAATTTTCACGTCTGTAACAACTTTAGATTTTACTATATGTAAGTATCCTCATACAATTAATTCAATTCATTTTTCAATTCTTTCACCTCCCCCGCCCCCCCCCCCCCCCCATTGGCTTCTCCCAGAATACGTGTTTCTTTACTTTTAAAGCAAATTCCAAATACCAAATTTCACGTCTGCAACATATAGAGTTTTGAGATATCGGTATCCTAATTAAAAGAATTCAACACTATTTTCAATAACTTTTACCCCCACCCCCACCCCCACCAAGTGGTTTTTCCGAAAACTAAACAAACATATTTCTTTTTTTAATAGATATAAAAATACCATTTTTCAATTCTGTAACATGTTAAGCTTATGAGATATACTGTAGAAATTCTCATTTTAATATTTCACCCCCTCTTTAGTGGCCCCTAAGTGGAGTTTCCAAAGACAAATGGCCTATGTTTCTTTACTTTTAGAGGAGATTCCAAATTTCAATTTTTACGTCTGTAACATTTTACGTTTCTGAGATATACTGCAGATATAATCTTTCTAAATTTAACCCCAATTTGTCACTCCTGTTTAACCCCCATTAATTGGATTTTCCTAAAACAAAAAATTCGTGTTTCTTAATTTTTAAAGGAGATCCCATTTACCAATCTTCACGTCTGTAATATCGTGTTTCTGAGATATAAGTATCCACATTAAAAGCATTCAACCCCTTATTCACCCTTTTTCACCCCTCCTCTTGGAATTTTCAGAAAACAAAAAATACATGTTTTAAGGAGATTCTAAATATCAATTTTTACATCTGTAAACTTTTAAAGTTTTGAGATATTGGTACACTCATTTTAAAAACTTGGATTTTCCAAAAACAAAAATTACATTTTTCTTTATTCTTAAAGGAGATCCCAAATACCAATTTTCAGGTCTGTAATATCTTCAGTTTCTGAGATATAAGTATCCTCATTAAAGGCATTCAACCATTTTTCACCCCTTTTCACCCCTCCTATTAGGATTTTACGAAAACAAAAAAATACGCGTTTCTTTACTTTTTAAGTGTAGACCCTACTGAGTTTTAATTTTTCTGCAATTCTTATCCGATTTTCACCAAATTTTGGTAGTACATTGATATAAGTAAATTTAAGCTAATTATAAAATTTGAATGAATTTGAATGTATGTTTTTCAATTTATAACAATTTTTTGAAAAAGTACATAATTTTCTGTCTCTGTCACGTTCATGGCCCACTTTGTAGGTGGTTTCACTCAATCGTCTGCCATCAACTGCCATTTTACCTCTTGACAGGCTAGGGAACCCATATTGAACTCCCCCACAGCATTTACAGCCATATCCTTCATTCCAACAGCAGAACAAAATGTATTCATAGCTGCATAGCCAGCCCCAATACTGATGAAAGCATCAACCATCCTCTTGTTGATTTCAAACGAAGGACTCTGAGATTTCTCATAAGCACGTTGACTACTGTACGCCATTGAATTGACAAAAACCACAATTTTCACATTTAACCACCACCATGCTTCTAAAACCAAATCTCTCCCTCATAAACACACACAAAGATTTGCTTCTACACTCACCACACTGAAGGTTGGAAATCAAGTTTTGCAATGCACCACAATGAATGATTACAGAGTCATCACTAACCACACTAGATCTACCACTATTTACATCATTAAAAAGTTAAGCTTTTTGACACTCCTGGAAACAGGAGTTGAAGGCTCACTTTCAGCCTCTAAATACACACTGCAAGATGAAGGACCAGGATTAACCTCAGATTCACAAGAACTTGCACCTATGGAGTTAACCTTACCCCAACGTTTATTTACATTGCAAACTGCACTTCTCGATTTCTTACTCTTACGAAGTCTATGTTTACGCGACCTACTAGACACTGAATGCATTATATTAAAAAACAGAACACAAACTGATCAACTAAACGAAATATACAACAAAAACTTATCTTAGAAAAACACAACAATCTCACATCAAAATATAAACTAACCACATGTTATCCGGCACGGAAGTAATCAAAGGAACTGCCACTTGTTACCATAGAAACACATTATTTCACAAGTCTGTGTGTAAATAATACAATACACAATAAATATGCAATTTCTACGGTGAATAATGAATGTAAGAAACTCAAAAGTAGATTTACCTGGAACTGGAAGCTCAGATAAAGTACTGCTCTTTGACTTTACGTGTTCCTATCTGAAGATATTTCTGAAATAATATAACAGATGGCAGCACTAGGCCATTTCTAAACATCATGCTCAAGAATCAAGTTGAAACACAAAAGAATCTGTGAGCTATGCCACTTTATCTGCAGGGAAGTGGGCGTGTCCATTCAAAACTGAAGTGCACGTGTCATTTTAAAGCCCCGCCGACCATTTAAAAATGGCTGTACAGGCAAAAAAATTACATTACAATGCGTGGCAAGGAATGAAATATCATCTGATGGAAAAATCTAATTTTCGGTTCCTGGACCACTTTTGACTGAAAAACTCAGTAGGGTCTCCCCTTAAAGGAGATTCCAAATACCAATTTTTACATCTGTAAATTTTTAAAGTTATGAGATATAGATAAACTCATTTTCAAAATTCACCCCCCCCCCCCATTATATGGATTTTCCAAAAACAAAAAAATATGTGTTTCTTTATTTTTAAGGGAGATCCCAAATACCAATTTCAGGTCTGTAATATCTTCAGTTTCTGAAATATAAGTATCCACATTAAAAGCATTCAACCCCCTTTTCACCATTTTCCACCCCTCCTATTGGGATTTTCCGGAAACAAAAAAAATACGTGTTTCTTTATTTTTAAATGGAGATCATAAATGCCAATTTTTACATCTGTAAACCTTTAAAGTTTTGAAATATAGATACACTCATTTTAAAAATTAACCCCCCTTTCAACCCCCTTAGCGATGGAATATCCAAAAATCCTCCGTTAGCGAGCACCTACATGTTAATATGAATGTATCCCCAAAATTTCATTTCTTTATGTCCAGTAGTTTTGGCTCGGCGATGATGAATCAGTCAGTCAGTCAGTCAGTCAGTCAGTCAGGACAAGTTCTTTTATATATATAGATTAGGCGTCCGGTTCGATGTTTTTTAAATAGACGGTTACCGCCTTCACAACAGTGTCATAACATGTCTTGATTCATATGCGTTTTCCCGACCAACCTTCACCATTTTACATTTATATAGGATATCTTTACGATATTAATCTTCATTCAGAGCGCATCTATTTAACCTGATAGTTTCCGAAAATATTTTTTAATGACGGTTGTTCCCCAGTTGATCTTATGTCCGATGCTATGCAATATGTCTTCCTAGGAAGTCTACCTGCTACCTTAATTGTTAACATTTTTCATCGTTGTGATGATAATAATAATGTAATTGGCTTTACGTATCACTAACTAATTTTACGGTTTTCCAAGACGCCGAGGTGCCGGAATTTAGTCCCACAGGAGTTCCTTTACGTGCCCGTAAATCTACTGACATGAGGCTGACGTATTTGAGCACCTCGAATATCACCCGGCTGAGCCAGGATCGAACCTGCCCTGTTGAGGTCACAAGGCGAGCGCCTCAACCCTCTGAGCCACTCAGCCCGGCTTTCGTCGTTGTGCCCGCGGTTTCTGCCGTTATAGAAAGATGCAGTCACATTCTTGAAATTCGCATTTTCAATAATATCCACAATTTCCGTTTGATCCAGTATATATTAACAATATTATTCAAAGCTTCTTAACAATTTAACTCTCACTTTACCAAATTGTGTAGCCAATTTATATCGTTGAATACGTGTTCCATTCTTCATCCTTGCTCCACATTTCGTCGAGTTCGACGTCACACATCTTTGTTCCACTTGAAAAGTAGTAGAAAGGTTAGAGTACTAACAAATATATGAATGATAGTTGCGTAGGGATCAAACGTGCATCAGAGAATCGCTCAAATGAAACGAGCCTTATGTCGTTTATTACGACTTTCCTTCTTATTTTCAGACACTCATAGTTTTGTTTTGTTTCATTTTTTTATTTTTTGTCGAAACTCAGAAACTGTCTGCTAAGATGACACTGCCCCTTAAATGAAGCGTCAACAATGTTTTATTCCTTTAGAAATAAATGCACCTGTAAAAGTGCAGCAAGAATTTAGTGCACATACATAAGATAAAGTGGGGTAATTGTAACCGTCCTCTGGACTTGGACCCGATTACTCTGCTTTCTGACCGGGCGAGTTGGCCGTGCGCGTTGAGGCGCGCGGCTGTGAGCTTGCATCCGGGAGATAGTAGGTTCGAATCCCACTATCGGCAGCCCTGAAGATGGTTTTCCGTGGTTTCCCATTTTCACACCAGGCAAATGCTGGGGCTGTACCTTAATTAAGGCCACGGCCGCTTCCTTCCAACTCCTAGGCCTTTCCTATCCCATCGTCGCCATAAGACGTATCTGTGTCGGAGCGACGTAAAGCCCCTAGCAAAAAAAAAAAAATCTGCTTTCTGAGCCAGTACATTAACTGATTCTGCAAAAACGGCTCTCGAAATTGCGGTATTAACTGTGTTTATATAATCTGGTAGTGTGCGCCAGCGTATCGTCATTTGATATCACAGTGTGATTTATGTATACGTACTTTAATCCTTTCGCGACGTGTAATTCCAGGCATGTTATATTTTTTGGTTTCTAACCATTTAAATAAAAGTAAACTTCTACCGTGCCTAAATAGGTTTGTGTTCAGTTATACTGTACGCCTACCGTTTTAAAATCTCAGAATGATGCCTTCAGGGAAAACATTTTTTTGTTTGGTTCACAAGTCCATAGACTGGGTTGATGCAGCCCTCCATGCCACCCTATCCTGTGCAACCATTTTTATTTCTACGTAACTACTACATCTTCTCTAATCTGTCATATTCATGACTTAGCCTTCCCCTACCATTCATACCGCCTACACTTCCCTCAAAAACTAACTGAACAAGTCCTGGGTGTCGTGGCTTATCATTCTGTTTCTTCTGATCAAATTTAGCTAAATCTTTCTCCTCTCATCACTTCGATTGAATATCTCTTCATTCGTGATTCGATCTATCCATCTCAGCTTCAGCATACTTCTGTAACACCCCACGTCTAATCTTTTCCTCTCTGAGCTAGTTATTGTCCATGTTTCACTTCCGTACAATGCCACGCTCCAGACGAAAGTTTTCGAAAACATCTTTCTAATTCCTGTGTCAATATTTGGAGTGAGCATTTTTTTTTTTTAAGATTGGTCTTCCGTGCTTGTAGGGGCTGCCTGGCCGAGGCGGTAAAGGCGTGCTCGGTTCGCCCGGAAGGACGTGGGTTCGAATCCCCGTCAGGAAGTCGTAAAATTTAAGAAACGAGATTTCCACTTCCGGAGGTGCATATGGCCCTGATGTTCACTCAGCCAACACCAAAAATGAGTACCAGGTTAATTCCTGGGGGCAAAGGCGGTCGGGCGTAGAGCTAACCACTCTACCCCATCACGTGCCGATGTTAACAATGGTGGAAGCCTTTACCTTCCACTCCTCCAAGGGCCTTCATGGCCTGTATGGAGGTGACTTTGCTTTTTGCTTTGCTTCCGTGCTTGTGCTAGTCTGTGTTTTATGTCCTCCTTACTTCTGCCGTCGTTAGTGATTCTACTACCCAAATAACATTATTCATCTACTGTCTCTACGACTTCATTTCCTAATCTGTATCACTCAGTTTTGTGCGACTGTAGTCCATTGTTTGTGTTTTAGATGTATTTATTTTTCATCTCGTACTCCTCCTTCAAAACTGTACCCGTACCATTCTCCAGTTCTTGTGCAGACTCAGAGATAAAATAACAATTTCATCGGCAGACTTTTGATTTCCTCTCCGTGGATTGTGATTCTCTTTCCAAATTCCTCTTTGATTTATTTTGCCGCCCTGTTGTATACAAAAACAAAAAGGTGAAACTGCCGCCTTGCCTAATTTCTTTCTGACCGGGCGAGTTGGCCGTGCGTGTAGAGGCGCGCGGCTGTGAGCTTGCATCCGGGAGATAGTAGGTTCGAATCCCACTATCGGCAGCCCTGAAAATGGTTTTCCGTGGTTTCCCATTTTCACACCAGGCAAATGCTGGGGCTGTACCTTAATTAAGGCCGCGACCGCTTCCTTCCAACTCCTAGGCTTTTCCTATCCCATCGTCGCCATAAGACCTATCTGTGTCGGTGCGACGTAAAGCCCATAGCAAAAAAAAAAATTCTTTCTGGAATGCTGCTTCTTTTTCATTGTCCTGGATCCTCATCACTGCAGACTGATTTTTGTACAGATTATAGGTAATCCTCGCTATCTGATTTCGATCAGCTTAAGAATCTCAATTAGCTTGGTACTATTAATAATAGTTAATGTCAATAACGAACTGTTTAGCAAATTACTGTATTAATTGTAAGGATACCGGGCGAGTTGGCCATGCGCGTAGAGGCGCGCGGCTGTGAGCTTGCATCCGGGAGATAGTAGGTTCGAATCCCACTATCGGCAGCCCTGAAGATGGTTTTCCGTGGTTTCCCATTTTCACACCAGGCAAATGCTGGGGCTGTACCTTAATTAAGGCCACGGCCGATTCCTTCCAACTCCTAGGCCTTTCCTGTCCCGTCGTCGCCATAAGACCTATCTGTGTCGGTGCGACGTAAAGCCGCTAGCAAAAAAAAAATTGTAAGGATATGTTTACATTCTATTAGTGGCACAGCTGATTAGGCATTTGCTCAGAGAAATTTGAGAATGAATTACCATCAATGTCGATATTTAATAATACTTACATGTAATTTATCAGATCTACAATCTATGTAAAGATTCACTTTTAGGACAGAATTTCGACAGAGTTGTGAATTCACTTTTGTCATAGAAATCAAAGTCACACGCACACATGATGTACTTCTCAACGTTGTTTTAAGTCGGCAATTCTTTTTGAAAACCTACAGGGCTGTTAGGGTATACAAATTAGAACACAACTGGAACCTGACCTTTTGGAGTCATGTACGGGACAAGTAACTTTTTGCAGATCTCAGGCTACAGATGTGAGGCTTGGACTCCTCGTAAAATCAAGTATTCACTATTTGTTATAGGTCGTGCGGCGACGATGGGAGAGGAAAGGGCTAGGACTGGGAAGGAAGTGACCCTGGCCTTAATTAAGGTACAGCCCCAGCATTTGCATGATATGAAAATGGCAAGCCACAGAAAATTATCTTCAGGGCCGCCGACAGTGGGGTTCGAACCCACTATCTCCCGAATGCAAGCTGACAGCAGCGTGACCAAAACCACGCAGCCACTCGCTCGGTAATAAAGTATTTACCTTTCTGATTCTATAGAATATCGTTGTTAACGATTACAAAATTACAATTGATTTTCTGAGCCTGATTCCGTGATTTTTTTTTTTCGATCATCACAAAGACATCATGTTTGTTCCAGATTTATTTGGATACATTTCGTCAAATCTCTGTTTTACAGAAACACTGGGGCAACGACCTCGATGATTGACCCATTATAACTGCAGTCGTCATGCGTGACACTTGAATGTTTCAAATAGTTCATTTACTACTCCAGGAGGTTGTCAGTTGACAAGTGCTTATAAAATGAAGTAATCTTTTGTTATTTATAGATGGTGCTTAAACAACTTTTGTTTAATTTATTGGGGCCCTTGATGTCGCTTTCTGGTTCTCATTTCATTTAGGCTCTTAGTGCGGCTCCTTGGCTGACTGGTCAGCTTCGTAGCCTTCGATTCTGAAGGTCGGGGATTTTAAGCAGTTGTGGTTAATTCATGTCTCTGGGAATAGGTGGTCGTGTTTGTCTAATACACTCCTCTTCATATACAAACAATACTCCGGACTACAAACCACCACAGAAGCACGCAAATATATCCCTCCACATATGTGACTTCAGCCCGCAATGCGATCCACCAGGGAGTGGGAAAGGCGGTGGAGTGAGATGATTGGTATGGAGCTCTCAACTCGTTTCGTTGCTGTTACTTCTTTTAGGGACGGGAGATAGGGTGTCCACGGTGCCTTTTGCGTTTGAAGCCTGTGTAGTAACCTGTATTTTATTGACTTCAGTATGAAAATGAAAACGTACAACCTGTTCCAGCCATTGACTGAGTCAGGGATGGAATGAATGAAGCCTCCTTCTTGCGGCGATGATAGGAATTGTGCCGGCTACCGAGGCCTGTCGCACTCCTCTGGGGCAATGATTTATTACTGACAGGTGAAATGAAAAGATATTGGAGAGTGTTGCTGGAATGAAAGATAATGGGGAAAACCGGAGTACCCGGAGAAAATCCTGTCCCGCTTCCGCTTTGTCCAGCACAAATCTCACATGAAATGACCGGGATTTGAACCACGGAACCCAGCGGTGAGATGCCGACGCGCTGCCGCCTGAGCCATGGAGGCTACTAATGTCAGTATGTCAGTGATAATATAACTGTACGTTACGCTAAGAACTAAGAAAGAAGGAGCTGTGGCTCACGAGAAAAGCATACTGTCAGCATTTGCCTTCTATTGAAATTCTAGACCGTGTAAACTACTACTTGCGGCTGCTGATTGTATAGTAATTAAATTTCAGTGTCAGTGAACGAACTGCTATATTTTCTTTGAATACTTTATAATTATATTGTTTCAACTTTGGACAGCAAGACGTTAGGTACGTCGACGGATGGAAAGGCATCAATGGAATTTAACACAGGTGTCACATTTGCATTTCTCCGAAGTGACTGGAGAATTAAAACAAGAGAGCTGAACTAAGGTTAGCCGCTGAGGCAGGCGACCTATTCTTAGCAGACACGCTTTTATTTATAAGCTATGAAAGTAGATGTCTTGCCTTTGCTCTGACAATCAATATGCGCCCAGCATGATCTTCGTTGTCGTCGCCTATGGATCAGATTACGCTAGAACTAGAAGTACTTGATCCACAGATCTATTCTATGGTGCCTGATGTTGGGGACTTGTAACATCCTGCTTTACTATGTGTACGAGTCGTACTGGGTAAATTTACAATATTGTAATTTCCACACTACGTAATTTGTGCAGCAAGATATTATACAATCTAATATTTTACTGGAAAACTGATACGAAGGAAAATAAAAACATAATTAAAACGTGATTTACCCTGCAAGTGACTGTGCGGTTTGGGTCAGGTAGCTATCACCTTGCATTTGGGAGGTAGTGGGTTCGAACCCCCACTGTCGGCAGCCCCGAAGATGGTTTTCCGTTATTTTCCATTTTCACACCAGGAATATGCTGGGGCTGTACCTTAATTAAGGCCGTGGCCGCTTCCTTTCCACTCTCAGCCCTTTCCCATCTCATCGTCGTCATAAGCCATATCTTGTGTCGATGCGACGTAAAGCAGATTGTTTAAAAGCGACGTAATTTTCATTTTCTCTGTAACAATTACAGTCGGCCGAAAAGTATCGGCTCACCTGCATATTGTTACAAATAAAACTCCATCTGTTTCATTACTCTAATTTATTTCAAAGCAAAGCAAAAGTCACCTCCGTACAGGCCATGAAGGTCCTTGGAGGAGTGGAAGGTAAAGGCTTCCACCATTGTTAACCTCGGCACATGATGGGGTAGAGTGGTTAGCCCTACGCCCGGCCGCCTTTGCCCCCGGGAATTAACCTCGTATTCATTTTTGGTGTAGGCTGAGTGAACCGCAGGGCCATATGCACCTCCGGAAGTGGAAATCTCGTTTCTAAAATTTTACTACTTCCTGATGGGGATTCGATCCCACGTCCTTCCGGGCGAACCGAGTACGCCTTTACCGCCTGGGCCAGGCAGCCCCTCTAATTTATTTCAGGATGGCCAATATATGTAAACACACATTTAAACACAATCAGTTCTAACCAGATGAATCGCCACACTAATTACCAGTCTATTTACAAATCTCTCTGCCTTATGGCGCAGCAAGGGTCCAGTCCGCTCCTTCACCTTGGATACTAATCCTTACTTTCACTTTCCCAAAGTCCAGTCAACTCGTACACTGTGCGTAGACAGCTGGATTTGAACACAGTGCCACTGGCTATACAAAACACGACGACTGTTCGCTGGTTCGACTCCACTTAAACTTCACACAGTCACATGCAGCGAGCAACCAAACAGCTCAACAGGATTCAACAGCAGGACAATACTCACAACAGTGAACATTAACGCAGGTTCATTTACCTTCACACTCGCGACAGCGGCTTCCCTCCCTGACTCACGCAGAAATACACGCACACACAGTATAGTCTTTCGTTCCGTCAATCCAGTCCACGCACTCACTGGCCTCTCCGACACCACAACAACAGCTCCTGGTTCAGACCTCGGTGGGACACTGGCGACAGCCAACACCTTTGTCGTCCTCAGCCCAGCCAACGACTCCAACTCACTCACACTGGCTCCAACTCGGAGCCCAACTGTTCCTCCGAGTCCAGCACTGACTGACACCAACTGAGTCCAACACCCTGCAGCTTGCCTCCCTTTTTATAGCTCGCGTGATTTGATCCAGGAATTTCACGATGCCACTAGAAGCAGAACATTCCCGTTGAATCTCCAAGGAACTCACAGGTAAGCCGGCCGACGAGAACAATACACGGAAAGGCGGCTCCACCCCACAAGCCGGCTGGGAGATTCCAGGTCGTCTGAGTCACCAGCCCCTTCCTGGGAGTACCGAAAGGGGCTACCACGGGGCTGGCACGTAACAATATTAGCGGCTGTTGTGTGTATGTTAGTAAACACGACGGGCTTCAGTGGTTCAGACGGTTAAGGCTCTGGCCTTCTGACCCCCAACTTGGCAGGTTCGATCCTGGCTCAGTGCGGTGGTATCTGGAGGTGCTCATGTACGCCAGCCTCGTTCCGGTAGATTTACTGGCACGTAAAAGAACTCCTGTGGGAAAAATTCCGGCGCATCAGCGTCTCTGAAAACGGTCAAAAGTAGTTAGTGGGACGTCAAAACAATAACAGTATTATTTATTATTGTTAGTGAACAGCACATGTAATTGCAATCTTACAGAACCTACATTACCAGGCAGTACCTGCCCATACCAACAAAATACAATGTTACGAAGATAAATGTCGCCCTTCTGCAGACAAAAAGTATTGGCACACGTATCCTATGACACTGATTGTCGTGTTCGTTTCCTTTGCGAAAATGCCCAGTTAATGGCCAGTATGCATATGCATCCCCTTCGCTTTGATAACAGCCTGTATACACCTAGGTATGTATGCTATTTATTAGATTCCGAGGCCCGTCAGAGGTAATTTTCGACCATTCCTCCCGGAGTACTCTCTCAAAGTGCTGTTTATCGAGCGAACGCCGTTGTCTGACTTGTGTGTCGAGATAAACCCACAGGTTTTCAATAGGGTTGAAATCGCGACTTTGCGGTAGGGTAATCACCCATCGCGGAGCGTTATAGCCTATAGCAACCACTCCCGGGTTTTCATGGCACTATGTATTGGGTCGTTGTCTTGCTGGAAATGAAATACCGCTATCCAGTCCCAATTTCTACACACTAGCGTGTAAATTACCTTGAAACACGTCGATGCATTTCATATGACCTATTGTACCGCGGATTACAGCTAGATTTCCAAAGCCGGACACTGGAATACATCCCCGTACCATGAATCCACTTCTGCCATGTTTGACCGTGGGAAGCATGTGTTAGACTTGGAGCTGTGTGTTCTGGGCTTGCGACACTGAATTTCGATTCATCGGAAAATATAACTGTATTCCATAAATTCGATCGGCTTGCTGCTGTATTCCTTCGCAAACTGCAGGCGTTTCTTACGGTTAATTTCCGAAATGTATGGCTTCTTCCTGAGAGATTATCATGCATATTAACCCAATTCAAAACATTGCGTATTGTTTAAAGACACACTTGGTAGTTGGACGTTGTCTGCATATACGCAGCGAGAGTTCCTGCACTTGTAAATGGTTCTCTCTGAGCAAGGCTGATGATTCATGTACGCTCTTGGGTTGTAAGCACTTTCTGATGCCTAGATCAAGTTTTATTTACTGTTCTAATAATATTGTTGATTTTACGTCCCACAAACTAATTTTACGGTTTTCACAGATCCCGATTTGCCGGAATTTTGTCCCGCAGGTATTCTTTAACGCGTCCGTAAATCTACCGACACGAGGCTGAAGTGTTTGAGCACCTTCAAATACCACCGGACTGAGCCACGATCAAATCTGAATTCCTTGTTCTATCGGTATCCTGGTGTTTCTTAATAATGGGCCTTACTGCGGTGTAGTTCAGAAAGTTCCTCACCAATCTGTCGATAGCTCTTCTCTTGGGAATGGAGCAACGCTCCCCTTATCATGTAATGACACTGCATGTTCCGTCTTCAGACTCATTGTCGGAACTGGTGCATAAAGGTGCGTCTACACCAACATGTTTTCTTCAACTTTGTTCATAAACACGGTCAACCAACAATGTTCATGAACACTTGTATGTTAATAAACAAAATAATGTGTTCGTATAGTTTTCGGCCATGTTTATAAACAAAATGAAACTTTTCGTGCTTCAGACAATTGGATTCGCACATGCGCAAAGACGCAGTTAGAGCATGCAAACTCGTAGCACGGAGTACGATGCTTTTTTATTTCTTCTAAAAATTGACTACCGAATCGCAAGCGACTCGCATACCGCGTGGAATTGAGGAGAAACGCATGACAGTATTTATTGATATGGAGTGGTCTAATGAGAAGGTTTTGGCACTAATTGATTCATGCCTCAATTATCCCTTTACGTGGGACAGTCAGTATCCCAATCATTAGGACACGAATCCTCGAAAGGATGCTTCCTCAGACCTGTGCTCTGAGTTTTATTGCAGTCAACATGATATTGAACATAAAATCAACAAACTCAGGTCAGATCCATAGAAAATTCTTGAAAGTCCAGAAAAGTGAAAGCAGTCCAGATTGTGTGTATACACCAAAATGGTTTGCCTGTCTGACCATTTCTGGTAAGGGAAGAAGATAGCCAGAGCACAGTTAAAAATTACAGGTTCAGGTAAGTTAACATATAGACTATTTATTATTGTACTAGCATTTGTACACGTTCTTCGCACGGGAATATGCAGTGGATTACATGTTCCTTCAGGTATTTATACGAACTAACATGGCTCTATTCACACGTTTAATGCGACAGGTTAAAATGATATTTTCCAACGAAAGCGCTTGGCAGTAATCGAAATTTTATGAAGCTCAACAAAATCGAGAGAGAATGAGGACGCTTTCCGAATTTATTGTACCGTACATTTCCTGGTCCGAGATTGTGCGAAATTCTCCATGGTTCTCAGGTTGCATATTGTATCTCCGACCACTGGCGTGGCGTTCTGACCTGGATGATACCTCTCAAACGTTTGTTATATACAGTCCTTTGATAGACGAATATATTTGCGAATTATCTATATATATAAAAGAACTTGTCCTGGCTGACTGACTGACTGACTGACTGACTGACTGACTGACTGACTGACTGACTGACTGACTGACTGATTCATCATCGCCGAGCCAAAACTACTGGACATAAAGAAATGAAATTTTGGGGATACATTCATATTAACATGTAGGTGCTCGCTAAGGGAGGATTTTTGGATATTCCATCGCTAAGGGGGTTAAAAGGAGGTTAATTTTTAAAATGAGTGTATCTATATCTCAAAACTTTAAAGGTTTACAGATGTAAAAATTAGCATTTATGATCTCCATTTGAAAAGAAAGAAACAGGTATTTTTTGTTTCCGGAAAATCCCAATAGAAGGGGTGGAAAACGGTGAAAAAGGGGTTGAATGCTTTTAATATGGATTCTTATATTTCAGAAACCGAAGATATTACAGACCTGAAATTGGTATTTGGGATCTCCCTTAAAAACAAAGAAACATATATTTTTTGTTTTTGGAATATCCAAATAAAAGGGGGGGGATTTTAAAAATGAGTTTATCTATATCTCATATTTTAAAAATTTACAGATGCAGAAATTGGTATTTGGAATCTCCTTTAAAAATAAAGAAACACGTATTTTTTGTTTTCGGAAAATCCTTATAGGAGGGGTGAAGAGGGGTGAAAATGGTTCAATGCCTTTAATGAGGATACTTATATCTCAGAAACTGAAGATATTACAGACCTGAAAATTGGTATTTGGGATCTCCTTTAAGAATAAAGAAATATGTACTTTTTGTTTTTGGAAAATCCAAATAGTGGGGGGAGGAAAAGGGGGCGAATTTTTAAAATGAGTGTACCTATATCTCAAAACTTTAAAAGTTTACAGATGTAAAAAGTGATATTTAGAATCTCCTTTAAAAATAAACATGTATTTTTTTGTTTTCTGAAAATCCCAATAGGAGGGGTGAAAAAGGGTGAATAAGGGGTTGAAAGCTTTTAATGTGGATACTTATATCTCAGAAACTGAAGAGATTACAGACCTGAAAATTGGTAAATGGGATCTCCTTTAAAAATTAAGGAACACGATTTTTTTTGTTGTAGGAAAATCCAATTAATGGGGGTTAAACAGGAGTGACAAATTGGGGTTAATTTTTAGAAAGATTATATCTGCAGTATATCTGCAGACGTAAAAATTGAAATTTGGAATCTCCTCTAAAAGTAAAGAAACATAGGCCATTTGTTTTGGAAACTCCACTTAAGGGCCACTAAAGAGGGGGTGAAATATTAAAATGAGAATTTCTACAGTATATCTCATAAACTTAACATCTTACAGAATTGAAAAATGGTATTTTTATATCTATTAAAAAAAGAAATATGTTTGTTTAGTTTTCGAAAAAAGCACTTGGGTGGGGGGAGGTAAAAGTGACTGAAAATAGTGTTGAATTCTTTTAATTAGGATACTGATATCTAAAAACTCTATATGTTACAGACGTGAAATTTGGTATTTGGAATTTGCTTTAAAAGTAAAGAAACACGTATTCTGGGAGAAGCCAATGAAGGGGGGCGGGGGAGGTGAAAGAATTGGAAAATGAATTGAATTGTATGAGGATACTTACATCTAGTAAAATCTAAAGTTGTTACAGACGTGAAAATTGGTACTTGGATCTCCTTTAAAAACAAAGAAAAACGAGGTTTTCTTGTTATCGTCTTTAAGTCGCACCGACACAGATATGTCTCATGGCGACGATGGGACAGGAAAGGGCTAGGACTGGGAAGGAAGCGGCCGTGGCCTTAATTAAGGTACAGCCCCAGCCTTTGCCTGGTGTGAAAATGGCAAACCACGGAAAACCATCTTCAGGGCTGCCGACTGTGGGGTTCGAATCCACTATCTCCCGAATACTGGATACTTGCCGCACTTAAGCGACTGCAGCTATCAAGATCGGTAAAACGCGATTTTGGGGGGGGGGGGGGGCAGAATCATCTTTGAGGGGGTGAGTGAAAAGGAGTTAAACTCCTTTCATGAGGACACACATCTCAAAAACTGAAGATGTTAGAGTCTGATAATTGGTATTTAGAATATCCCTTACTATTAAGGAAACGAGTATTTTTTGCCGGAAAATTCACTTAAAGGGGGGGGGGGGTAGTGTGAAAGGAAGTGGAAAAAGGTATTTATGTTTATGGGGATACTTATATCTCAAAACTGAAAGTAACAGTCGTGAACATTGATATTTGGACTCTCCTTTAAACAAAAAGAAACGCGCCTCCTTTTCGGGGGTGGGGGTAAATCAACTTAACGGCGGTGGGGTGAAAAAAGATGTGAGACCAATTGATTTTACCGTTCATAATGTACTTATAAGGAGCCTCCGTGGCTCACGCGGCAGCACGCCGGCTCTCACCGCTGGGTTCCGTGGTTCAAATCTCGGTCACTCCATGTGAGATTTGTGCTGGACAAAGCGGAGGTGGGACAGGTTTTTCTCCGGGTACTCCGGTTTTCCCTGTCATGATTCATTCAGGCAACACTCTCCAATATCATTTCATTTCATTTGTCATTCATTAATCATTGCCCCAGAGGAGTGCGACAGGCCTCGGCAATTTGCACAATTCCTATCCTCGCCGCTAGATGGCGGCTTTATTCATTCCATTCCTGACCCGGTCGAATGACTGGAAACAGGCTGTGGATATTCAATGTACTTATTCTTATCATAAACCGATCATTTTTTTTATCTTTCCTGGGTTCGTTTTCAAGAACCATATTTTCCTTTGGAGAATGTTCTTAGATTACAGTAGATTCTCCTGGCATATAAATAAACATTTAAACACATTTGGAATAAACGATAGGATTGAGACTGACCGTGCAATTGTTCACCTCTGTAGTAAGGTCAGTAATGCACGGAAGTATGTCATTCGTATCGCCAGAAATCCCGCGCACTTGCCTAACCGCGACAATGGTGCTGGTCACATTTTAGCAATGACAATGGCAGCAGATATAATTTACCGCCAATTAGCCGTCTTGCATCTTGCTGAGGGTTCAAGAATAATAATAATAATAATAATAATAATAATAATAATAATAATAATATTAATAGTAATGTCTTGGACCGTCGTCAAAATGTGCGGGCCGCGCTGGAAATGTGTCCTGGACGGGTAATGACTACGAATGCAGTCCGGCCGCGGGTTCAGTACAGCCAAGGCACCCAAGACGACACCACGCCGGATCTCCTCAAGGATTTGATCCATATTTAAAATGCTTATATGAAAAGATGGCAAAGATTTAGGGATCCAACTGACCGGGTGGAATGCCTGGACGTAGCCCGTGAAGTACGAAATAGATTGCTGGAAAGAAAGATTGAAAAATGCGAGGAACTTTGTCGTAATCTCTCAGAAAACGAGTCAGATCGCGAATTTCGGCGGATTACATATAAAACGTAAAGCATCCAATGATAAATTTCAGTATAATACCGTAGCGAAGCACGAGTATCTTGCTAGTCTTCCTATAAATATCAACTCCATGTGCTTACCATGGCATCATATGCTCCTGATAACATGATCCTGAGTGAGTAGATTCCAATTACGTAGGTTGGTCGAAATAAGCCCTGCAGTTTTCCGCTTTTAGGAATATGCAAACATATAGATAACCCTTTTATGGATCCTTCAAGTAACTATAGGTCTGCGAGTGTGTCCGTCACTGGCTGCAGAGCATGAAGCCCATAGAATATAGTAGTTTTCTCCGTCATTTGAGGATTAAGCGAAATTACGTACATAACAATTATTTAAAATGAAGGGTCGTTTCACATATATTCTATAGATTGTACATATAATCAATAGTTTGAGAGGAAATTGAAATAGCTCTTCTGGTCTTCCTACAAAACCCAGTCTGTTCAGTGATTTTGAAATGATATGCATATTGAAATTTGCTCCTGGATGACTAGAATCTAAATATGAAATTGATCGAGATATAATCAATAGTATAAGAGAAACTTGAAAAAAAAAAAAGGAACCTCTACTGATCTTCCTATAACCCCCAGTCTGTTCATTGATGCGTAACTTATGCTTAACTTTTTGACACTAGTGTTCATACATAAGTACTGTAGAGCTTCTGTTCAGTTTACTGCCTTTAACGAAACGAAATATAAATCAACAGCCACAGTCGTATATCATTTAGTCTCCTTGTTCTTTAACAATTAAACTATTACTGTCGAGGAACTTATTCACAAGCTTGCAAACAATATATGTTTGTATCTCGCGAGGTGTTCAGTCATTCGTCAGTGAGTTTGCCGGCTTGTATTTGAGAATACTGTCCGGCTCCATGCCTAAATGGTTACCGTGTTGGCCTTTGACCACAGGCGTCCCGGGTTCGATTCCCGGTAGGGTCGGGAATTTTAACTATCATTGGTAAATTTCTCTGGCACGAGGGCTGGGTGTATGTGTCGTCTTCATCATCATTTCATTTTCATCACGACGAGCAGGTTGGCTACGGGATTCAAATAAAAAGACCTGCACCTGGCGAGCCGAACATGTCCTCGGATACTCCCGGCACTAAAAGCCATACGCCATTTCATTTCATTTCATTTGAGAATGCATAGAGCTGCGAAATATATACATTTATGTGTTGCAAACACAAGACACTATCTATGTCCATCACCTTCATTTTGCATAAAATCGACGTCAGAATCACTTATGATTATATTGAATGATCAAGTAGAAATGATCATCTGACCTATCTGAGTCGGTGGGACGTAAAGTAACTTGTAAAAAAAAAAAAATCATCTGGAATGAAATCCCTCTTATTGAATTTTGCTGTCACTTCATTGGCGTAATTCGTAAATACCGTATTGCGGTTAAGTTTTACGCTTATTCAGTTGACTGTGCTCTATTATAGAAGGCGAATTTGTTGCTATTTAGTTCGTACGTTCCTTCCTGAGCTCATGTTGGATAGAGAAAATGCATAGTTGCAGAGAAACGTGGTGCACTCCGCCGGCGAGGTAAAACGTATATCTTTAGCGGCCGGTGGGGTGTAGAATGGAGCACTACGTCACATATTTGTAAATATTTAAATACTAAATTTTGTTCCACATAAAGTTTAAACTTTTGATACCACTGTCCAGATATCTGTATTGGAAGTACACTGACTGACAGAGCAAATGCAACACCAAGAAGGAGTGGTCAGAACGTTATGCCAATTGCAGGGTAGACTGACGTCACTGAGGTATGCTCATGATGTGAAATGCGCCGCTGTGCTGCGCACGTAGCGAACGATAAATGGGACACGGCGTTGGCGAATGGCCCACTTCGTACCGTGATTTCTCAGCCGACAGTCATTGTAGAACGTGTTGTCGTGTGCCACAGGACACGTGTATAGCTAAGAATGCCAGGCCGCCGTCAACGGAGGCATTTCCAGCAGACAGACGACTTTACGAGGGGTATGGTGATCGGGCTGAGAAGGGCAGGTTGGTCGCTTCGTCAAATCGCAGCCGATACCCATAGGGATGTGTCCACGGTGCAGCGCCTGTGGCGAAGATGGTTGGCGCAGGGACATGTGGCACGTGCGAAGGGTCCAGGCGCAGCCCGAGTGACGTCAGCACGCGAGGATCGGCGCATCCGCCGCCAAGCGGTGGCAGCCCCGCACGCCACGTCAACCGCCATTCTTCAGCATGTGCAAGACACCCTGGCTGTTCCAATATCGACCAGAACAATTTCCCGTCGATTGGTTGAAGGAGGCCTGCACTCCCGGCGTCCGCTCAGAAGACCACCATTGACTCCACAGCATAGACGTGCACGCCTGGCATGGTGCCGGGCTAGAGCGACTTGGATGAGGGAATGGCGGAACGTCGTGTTCTCCGATGAGTCACGCTTCTGTTCTGTCAGTGATAGTCACCGCAGACGAGTGTGGCGTCGGCGTGGAGAAAGGTCAAATCCGGCAGTAACTGTGGAGCGCCCTACCGCTAGACAACGCGGTATCATGGTTTGGGGCGCTATTGCGTATGATTCCACGTCACCTCTAGTGCGTATTCAAGGCACGTTAAATGCCCACCGCTACGTGCAGCATGTGCTGCGGCCGGTGGCACTCCCGTACCTTCAGGGGCTGCCCAATGCTCTGTTTCAGCAGGATAATGCCCGCCCACACACTGCTCGCATCTCCCAACAGGCTCTACGAGGTGTACAGATACTTCCGTGGCCAGCGTACTCTCCGGATCTCTCACCAATCGAACACGTGTGGGATCTCATTGGACGCCGTTTGCAAACTCTGCCCCAGCCTCGTACGGACGACCAACTGTGGCAAATGGTTGACAGAGAATGGAGAACCATCCCTCAGGACACCATCCGCACTCTTATTGACTCTGTACCTCGACGTGTTTCTGCGTGCATCGCCGCTCGCGGTGGTCCTACATCCTACTGAGTCGATGCCGTGCGCATTGTGTAACCTGCATATCGGTTTGAAATAAACATCAATTATTCGTCCGTGCCGTCTCTGTTTTTTCCCCAACTTTCATCCCTTTCGAACCACTCCTTCTTGGTGTTGCATTTGCTCTGTCAGTCAGTGTATGTTCTAACTCAGTATTTTTTCTGTTTGCAAGTTGGAGTCACTACGGCTTGCGGGTTACTAAAAGTAGGAGGGTGTAAAAGGATCTGCTGTCATACTGTTGGAACTACCTGCTTGCATTTGGCCTGCTGGCCTGCTTCGTTCAAAGCCGCCATAGATAAGCGCATGTTTACGTTTGGTTGCCATGACAATCATGTATATTTTATGCTTGGCTAAATCGAGTTTCAGATCGAGTTTCATCTCTGTTTCCAGTTCCTTCTTGGAGATTCAAAAGCACAGTGTAGCCTCTTTTTTGCAGTCTGGTTCGTGGGTACGGCCAAGGGAGAAGTAGTAGTTTACATTTTAAGCCATCTTTTGCCTGCTTCCCTGTTGTAAATATCTCATTAACCCTCAGTACCGGTAATTTCAGTCCGTGATTGTCTTTCGAGCAGAGCGGTTACATTTGTATTTATGAGTACAGTATATGTTAAAATTACCTGTTGTGCAATGAAGTTCAAAGAACGAACAGTTTTACATCTAGGCCTAAATAATGTCTTATTATAAGTGGAGTTTAATATTAAGACGAGGGTTCATTCAGAAGTAATGGAAAACACCAAACAAGTAATATATACATTGCCCCAGAGGAGTGCGACAGGCTTCGGCAGCCGGCACATTTCCTATCCTCGCCGCTAGATGGGGGTTTCATTCATTCCATTCCTGACCTGGTCGAATGACTGGAAACAGGCTGTGGATTTTCAAGTAATATATACCTTTGAAAGTACATTAAGCGAACTTCGTAATGTTTCCGACAGATGGGGAAAGGGTGCATCATTCTGGCCGTGATCATGCTCCCTGTGTCAGTTGTCTATGACAACGGTACATAATGGAAGTTACCAATCTCGAGTAACGTTCGTACGTTTTTGTTCGTGTGACTTCATTCTTATTTCCAAAGTGATGTAGATTTGCGTGGGAAACGCATTGACAACAAAAATATATCGTACGAGCATTTCGATGTGAGGTATTGCGCATTGACGAATGTCATGCAGCAGTTGGTATTTTCCGTCTTCATCGATGTCAACGAACCATGGACAACCTAGGAGATTACTATGAAGAATGTTAAACAGCTTCTTCGATATGTACAAATGATTGTATACAAGTTGTACGAAAAATTTACTTGTAAATCTATGATTTCAAAATTCCATGTTTGTCCTTTTACCTTACCAGAGATTCCATGTGGTGTCATATTTAAAACTTTGTCGCACACTTCAAATTTATTTAGTACATTTCTTCTGTTGAAGCTTTTTTGAGGGAGAGGAAAAATAGTTGCCATGATTTCTGAATCAACCCTCGTATGAATCCGCAAAATGATGTAGTATGTTAGTATGTTGTGTATTGCAGACCCCACTGTAACGTTGCGTTTGACTTTCATACTGTCTTCTTCCGCTTTTCTCACACTTGTGGGGTTACAGGTGCGAACTGTGCAGAACATGTACATTTGACCCTGTTTTACGGCAGGATGCCTTCCTGACGCCAACTCTATATGGAGGGATGTAATCACTGTTGCGTGTGTCCGCCTCCGTAGCGTAACGGTTAGTGTTATTAACTGTCGTCCTCGCGGGCCCGGGTTCGATTCCCGGTACTTCCAGGAGGGCTGGCATGTTGTTAAAATGGTACATGCGACTCACCTGCATTGAGGGTGTCCCTGAAAGGAGCTGCACCACCTCAGGATGAGGACACGAGTTTACTTCATCCGGCTCCATGGCTAAGTGGTTGGCGTGTTGGCCTCTGGTCACAGAGGTCCCGGGTTGGATTCCCGGTACTGCCAGGAGGGTTGGTATGTTGTTAAAATGATACATGCGGCTCACCTCTATTGGGTCCGGCTCCATGTCTAAATGGTTAGCGTGCTGGCCTTTGGTCGTAGGGGTCCCGGGTTCGATTCCCGGCAGGGTCGGTAAATTTGACCATAATAGGTTAATTTCCCTGGCACGGGGACTGGGTGTATGTGCCGTCTTCATCCTCATCACGATGCGCAGGTCGCCTACGGGTGTCAGATCAAAAGACCTGCATCACGCTTCCCCGGAGGCCACACGCCAAAAAAAATCGGTTGCGTGTTTCTCTGGTGGTTAGTAGTGCAGTGTGTTGTCTTAATATGAAGAAGGCAGTGTTGGGACAAACACAAACATCCAGTCCCCGAGCCAGAAGAATTAATCCGACGCTATTAAAATCCCTGACCCGTCCGGGAATCGATCCCGGGACCCTCTGAGCCCAAGGCCTGAACGCTAACCACTCAGCCAAGGAGTCGGACCTTTGACTTTCGTACAGTATAAGGAGTAATTTCAAGCAACAGTGAAATTACTTTCGGTTGATCTTTGTTTACATGAATTCACTTGGCGGAGGGGGAGGTCGCAGAATCTCTGTGGTTCAGCCTGCGAGCCGCTACTGGTTATATATAATTAAAGGGCAAAGAACACAGGTGTAAGCCGGAACATTAGCTACCATTTATCCCCCTCCATACAGTAAACCTTCTGCCAATTCCTACACTACCTATGTAAACCTCAAATTCGTATGTATTTTATGTCATGCATCGAGTTATTGCAAGACCGATATGATAGTTAATTACAGAATCTGGAGATTTGTACTTGCCTGAAATACGAACATGCTGCCTTACCATTTCAGAAAAAGCAAAATTATCATCATCAACAACGACGACGACGAAATAGGTTGTGCCACGCACTTCTACATTATTAAAATCTATCGTTCTGGACATTCAGTAGAGTATTGTGATGTATTAAATAGACCTCATGTAGAAGTTATCCGCCATCATTATTCCAGTTTTACAAACTGATCCCTGTTACCAGACAATGGTTTCTGTAATATTGTTTTCACACTTGTGAAATGTATCCGGTACAAAGGTTGCGTTTCCTGTAACTGGGCTGCCTCTCCGGTTTTGAGTTGAGCGGGTCTATCTCTAGTAGGGCGGTATGTCAGGCTACGGAGTGTGTGGGTTTTGACTCTTGGAATGCTAAGTTGAAGGATCTATGTTGTCGGCATGCAGACAGGGATTCTTGATATCTCGCCAGAAGCACCGTGTTGGATCGCATAGCCCAAAATGTCCAAACCGAGGGCGGGCGGATGTCATCCCAGCTCGCAGCCAAGACATGCGACTACTACCAGTGCCAATAGTGTATCATTTTAGACTCATCAATGGTATCGGCCATTCAGCATCTTTGGATCTAATAAAACAGTCTAGTACGATAGTGGTTGTTGGCTTGTGTCCAACATTTGGCAAGAAAGTGGGCTTCAACATACAATTATCTGTTGAACGCCCAAATGATCGCGATCTGTTTCAAACTAATTCTTCAGCATAATATTAGAACATAGTATTGCTGATTTACAGGACCCGGATATTTATGACATGTGATCTCTAAACTAGTGCATCATACACATTGCTAACTTATACATAAAATCCTGATTATGGTCTCCTGATTACAGAAATACATATTTAATGTTTTCTCATAGTCATTTTAATTGTAGGTCATTTTTTTAATTTTGCCTCATTTTCTTACATTTTTAGTAATTCATTACATTGTTTATACGTCATTTTACTTTGTTCTGCCTTTTTGTCATTTTTATGTGTTTACTTTGGGTAATTAACATATTTGAATAATCAAGCTTTCAAGCAACGAGAATATTTAAACTTTAAAAGGTTCAGTACTCAGGTCGAAAACTGCGAAATAAAGTAGCCTTATACTACAACTCATATCCTCACTCTCTGGAAATCCACATCCCTGAAGTGCGATGAGACATTACTTCTAATCTGGATGGGCTTGCAATGAGAGGGGGACGTATTATCACTGTGCTAGGTATAAATCCGCATATCAGTCTAGGTGTTGAAGTACACGAGTACTAACATACGTATGCGTGCTTGATAGTTTCATTTACACTGTGCGAGTTTTATTTATTCGTGTGTGGTTCACTTCAAATATTAGAATACCAAAGATAAAAACCCATCTAAAGCTATTTAATTGAAGGATAATTATTTCACAATTCGGCGAGGATGTTGTTTCTGCAGATGGTTAGATACGTTTCTGAGAAATATGCAAAGTGGAAGGGGCAACAGTTAAGATTTACTATTCAACAGCATGTAGGTCGCGACCAGCAAGTGGTATCCAGCATCTCAGTGGATTGCATAATTTCGTAATAATGGTGACATATAGATGCGTGCTCAGTTATTTTGCTTCTAAGAACCGCATTTTCAAAAATGACTGAAATAATAATAATAATAATAATAATAATAATAATAATAACAATAATAATAATAATAATGGCGTGTCGCCTCCTGTGTGCCCTGGTGTTGGTCTTTTGATTTGACGCCTGATAGGCGACCTGCACGTGTGTGAGAATGGGGCCCTACTTACGATGAAAATTCTAATGCTGAAGACGACACACATACCCAGTCCCTCAACCATCGAAATTAACCAGTGAAGGTTAAAGCCCCGCGTTCCATCCGGGAATCGAACCCGGGGCCCCTTGGACCAAAGACCAGCACGCTAACTCTGTAGCCATGAAGCCGGATTTTCTCTCAGATATTTCTGTGATTTATTATCATTATTATTTATATTGTATTCACTCCATTGCGAGTTACGGGTAATGAATGTGGACAGTGCCCATATTTATTATTTTGGGTTCATTTATATTTTCCTTCACATTCTTGGGACATTCTCTAGCTCAGTTTAAGACATTTTTGAGGATTTTAGGTCATTTTATGGGCAATTTTTTGGCATTTATTAGATCATCAAAATTCGGGCCCTGCCGATTTATATCAGGCGTCGTCACTGGATTCTCACCAGTGGAGCCGCATCAAGTGCTTGGGATTTTTGAAATGAAAATCACATCGCCGTAGTTCTGGAGTTCCTCATGCTATTATGCCGATATCAGCAGTCACACAAATACTTGCTTTTGTATGAGATCGTCTATCCGTAGATTACATGCATATTTCTTGCATCGTATGTATCGGCTTTTGAACTTAACTCCAAGTAGTTTGAGGGCCATTATCCAATAAGTGGTAGTGTTAACTGTTTTAAGGCCCAGGAATTATGTCGATTACTGATTTGCTGTAGGTACATAACGATCATGTGAACATGATATATTCAGCGAGATTGAGAAGATAATCCGTAACCCTACGTAAATCTCTTCTACCAAGATCATATTACCTACTAGTCAGCAAGCCCATCGCCGTAGTTACGCAACAGCGTGACTTAGGCGTAATATTCGATACGAAATTATAATTCACATTACTAGGCATTATCCACCGTTTCACAGAAATTTCTGATCCCACTGACCTTCGCCACCTCTTCCTCACGATCATTCAACCTCTCTTGAACTACTGCTCTCCCATTTTTACAACAGCCCCCCCCCCCCCTAATATTAACCAGTTACACAGAGCAGTGTCCTCTTTTGCTGCAATTGTAAGGAAGAGATTTTTACCGTTGTTATTAGTAGGTTGTTATGTTTTATATTTTATTATGAACGTTTACATTTGTTAATTAGTCTGTTGACAGTACAAGTGAAATGCGCTCAGAGCAGCTGTATCTTGTGTTTCGTGAGTAAATAAATAAATAAATAAATAAATAAATAAATAAATAAATAAATAAATAAGGGTTTAAAATACAAATGATCTATGCTTGTAAATTTGTTTGTTCCTATTACTCCTCACAAGCTAAAAAATTTCGGCACTCTGACATATCTGAATACATGAACAATTTGATTAATTTTAAACGGATATTATTATTATTATTATTATTATTATTATTATTATTATTATTATTAGACTCCTTGAATGAATGGTTAGCATTGAGACCTTCGGTTCAGAGGGTCCCGGGTTCGATTCCCTGCTGGGTCGGGTATTTTAATCGCGTTTGGTTAATACTTCGGATTCAAGGGCTTGGTGTTTGTCCCAACACCCCCCCCCCCGCTACCAATCGCTACAGAAACACCCAATAGTAAATACATGAAATTCGGCCGCAAAACAGGGCCAAATCCATGTGTGGTATACAGTTCGCACCCGCGACCCCACCAGCGTGTGTTAATTTTTTGCTCGTGGTTCAACGTCACACGAACACATCGAAGGTTTTTGGCGACGCAAATATGGGAATGAACTAGGAATGGGAAGGTAGTGGGCGTGGCCTTCGGTGATTTACAGCCCTAACTAGCATTTTCCAGATGTGAAAATAGGAATACACTGAAAAACACATTCAGAGCTGTCGACGGTGGGATTCGAACCCACCATCTCCCGAATACAAGTTCACAGCTACGTGGCCCTAAACGCACGGCAAACTCGCTGGGTGGGTGTGGAAATATCGGTAGGAAAATATTATCATCACCACCATCATCATCATCATCCTGGTACAGATACACAGTGGTCTGAATTGAGGACATGATAGTCAATTTCATAGGAACTTCCAATATCTCATACTGCTCAGAAATTAATCGCCCTCGTCTTGGTCTAGAGTTAGCTTTGCTTTCCTCCCGGATAATCAGAGTTCAATTTATAGTACGAAGGATGTATCGGGATATACTTACTAGCATTGCAAAGACAGCTGAGCACAGTGCGTTCGAAGCTCCCTCTCAATCTCCCTAGAAGTGGTTTCCGTGGTTTCCCACTTCCGGCCAAGGAGACTGCTTAGATGGGTTCCGCCAGTACGGCGAACATCTTTTTCCTCGGTACTCTGCCATATACCTTCTCGAGATCTACGAAACATAAACATAACTGTCTATTCCTCTCGTAGCTATTTTCAGTTACCTGGCGCCTACTGCAAATCTGATCCTGATAACCCCTCTGTGGTCTGAAACCACACTGGTTTTTATCCAACTTACTCTGAACCACTGATTGCACCGTCCGTTCCAAGACGCCAGTGAACACTTTGCCTGGTATACTGATTACTGAGATACCTCGATAGTTGTTGCAATCCTTCCTGTTCCCTTGCTTATAGATAGGTGCAATTACTGCTTTTGTCCAATCAGAAGATATCTTACTAACACTCCATATTAATCTTATTACTCTGTGAAGCTATTTCATCCCTGCCTGCCCACTATATTTCTCCATTTCAGGTCAAATTTCATCTATTCCTGCTTATTTATGACAATGACTAAATAATTCAACAGACCACGGAAGCTTCAGTCTAAGAATGTATTCTACTGTTGATGACGGCACGAACACCCAACCCCCGAGGCAGAGGAATTAACCAATGCAAGTAACAATCCCCGAACCAGCCGGGAGTCGAACCCGGATCTCCTTGGACCAAAGGCCAGATTGCTAACTGGCAACCATGGAACCGGAGTAATACATATGATTTAAAAATCATATCTGTAGTATAGGAATTGCACGCGGTAAGTGATAGCTGACATAGTGGACATAACACCACCGTTGTGACGTCACAGCTCGTGGTGGCAGGCCTCTATATCAAGATGTCTGTGACTGCTCATATATGAACGAGTCTAGACAAAGTCAAATCAGACTCATTGCTGCTGTTAGAGTGGGCGATATTTGAACAATAAACTGTGTGTGTGTCAACCAACGAGCTAGAAAGATGGCTAGAGAGTGGCTACCATGTCTGTTAAAGCGCTCTGGGTAGTGCCAAGGCGAATTAGTGACGCCATAGTTTAAGCGCCAACCATACAGTTTCATCCGCTTATAGTGCGTTTCTTTTAATAGAGTAGCGACTGGGTTCTGCAACGTTCATTTAAAAATATTTTAACGGTCTATTAGTTAACGATTTGTTAAAATATTAACATCCTCGTTAACTTACGAGGAGTTAGAAGCACTTTCCCTTAAAGATCGAGTAAGCAGTGCGCAGCATTAACATGAATATTTTTTTCGATTCAAGTGTGTCGGATAGGTAATTTATTGAAATAAGCGAGGAGATAAACTCCTACGAAAAATGGAAATACGCCTCATTTTCCAAATGTATTTCCAAAATTTTGAAACTAAATGACTGAATTGATTCTATTAATCTTTAATATTTGTAAAATAAAGTTCCTTATTTAAGTAAATGCCGTCTTCTGGCCACACAATTGAACTAAGCCCCAATACAACAAGCTATTGATAGTTTATTTTAACTAGCACCAGGCAATCAATATATCTACTTTTAAAAATTCTATGTCGTCCGGCTCCATGGATACATGGTTAGCATGCTGGCCTTTGGTCCAAGGGGTCCCGGGTCCGATTCCCGTTTAAGTCGGGTTTTTAACTTCCATTAGTCAATTCCTATGCCTCGGGGATTGGGTGTTTGTGTCGTCTTCAGCATTAGACTTCACCTTAAGTCCTTAAAGACGCGCAGGTCGCCTATCACGTGACAACTCGAAAGAACTGTACCAAGCCTCTCCGTAGGCCACACGCCATTATTATAAATTTATGTAAAAGGGAAACAATAGGCCTACGTCATATTAGCTTTTAGAGTACAGCAACATTTTTAATAATAATAATAATAATAATAATAATAATAATAATAATAATAATCTCTGTCTCTTTCATTCACCAACCATTAATTTTCCCTGTGGGTTGGGATGCTAGAATAACATTCACGGTATCCCCTGTTTGTCGTAAGAGACGACTAAAAGGGGCCCTAGGGGCTCTTAAAATATTTAAGAAATGACTAGTTTAACAAGGTGGCTGCCCTAAATGCATATCAGTGGTTATTATTATTAGCGTATGGCAAGGAAATTATATACATAATATACAATATATACACAATAACAAAAAACATTGATTCACTTCAGGCATTAGTGTTATCTGTTATATCTGAATGTCCAACTTTTCAATCCACTGTAGTGCTTCCGCTGTTGGAGATAGGAATTCTTCCAATTTACCTGGATAAGCCCGGAGTTGACACTCGCTTACAGTGTGGGGAATAGCCTGGCGAGGGGCTCCACACTCACATTCTGGAGGTGGTACAAAGTTCCACTTGTACAGAGAATCCCTGGACCTTCCATGACCTGTCCTGATCCTGTTCAGTCTGGACCAAGTTGCTCGTGGCAGTTGGGATCCATTTTTCCCCTCTGAAGATCTTATGCAGGGGCAAGTCAGGAGAGTTATTCCAGCGGCCTTTCCACCCCCTCCAAAGCATTGAAGTTGGTGGACGTCTTCAGAGCAGCATCACAAGGGGGTGGATGTCGTGATTTCAGTCTTTGGAGACTAATAGCTGGTATGTCATTTAGAACAGGTAGCAGAGGATTATTGCAGATCTTGTTATACTCTCGAACAAGAGCACTGGATCTTCGTAAGTCAGGTGGCATTATTTCAGACAACAGTGGGAGCCAGTGAACTGGAGTTGATCTGATGGTGCCGGATATAAGACGCATGCTGGTATTCAATTGTGGGTCAATATACTTTGTATACGGGCTATTCCACACTGGAGCACAATAGTCAGCAGCAGAGAAAACCAGTGCTAAGGCTGAAGAGCGCAGGATGTTAGCAGTAGATCTCCAAGTAGTACCAGTTAGCTTCTGAATAATATTGTTTCGCGTTTTAAGTTCCTTCGACAAGTTCAAAAGATGTTGCTTGAATGATAAAGTCCAGTCCAAGGTAACACCGAGATATTTTGGATACCTATTGTGATTAAGTACACGATTGGAGAAGGTAATATTTAGTTTTAAGTTAGCAACCCGGTTGCTCAAATGGAAGCAAGAAACCTCCGTCTTGGCTGGACTGGGTCTGAGTCTCCATTTCCTGAAATATTCGGCCAATGTGGATAAGTCCTGAGTCAAAATGTCTTCAGTTTATATCAGTGGTGTCTGATTGAGTGAGAGAGCTTGGGTTGGTGACCGCGGGGCTTTTTGCTGAGTCCAGGCATTGCTTCCACTCACTTGTGCCAGGGTCCTTGCTTTCATCTATCCTAACCTACCTTCCTTATTCAACTATTGTTCTTTACCGACACCGAGAGTATTAGATTTCCAAGGTCTAGACATTCTTTCATTTTCACGCCCTTCGTGGTCATTGTCTTTCTTTGCCCAATATCTTCATTTTTCGAGATGGTTGGACCCTCTGATTAGTATTAAAGAGGATGTTCGCCCAGTTGTACTTCACCTTAAAACATTAATCATCACCACCACAACAACATTTTCCTTAATTGTTTTCAAACCTTATTGATTTGTATTGACCATTTACACACATTCTTGGCTGGAAAAATAATCACTATCACAAAATATCATCATCATCATCATCATCATCATCATCATCATCATCATTGTCCGACTCGTTGGCTGAATGGTCAGCGTACTGGCCTTCGGTTCAGAGGGTCCCGGGTTCGATTCCCGGCCGGGTCGGGGATTTTAACCTTAATTGGTTAATTCCAATGGCCCGGGGGCTGGGCGTTTGTGCTGTCCCCAACATCCCTGCAACTCACACACCACACATAACACTATCCTCCACCACAATAACACGCAGTTACCTACACATGGCAGATGCCGCCCACCCTCATCGGAGGGTCTGCCTTACAAGGGCTGCACTCGGCTAGAAATAGCCACACGAAATTATTATTATTATTATCATCATCATCATCATTAGCGATCTGGAGTCTCCTTGAAGTCATTTAGCGACAGAATTTCAAAGATAGCGACTTCACCATATTTTAGAAAAAATTCTGACGAATTTTAACTTATGTCTTGTGAAATTAGGTAATCCAAGTAATGAGTACTATAGCATTGCATTTCACGTAACCGCGTGGGCGCGTGATGCAATATATGCATTTTAAGTAATGCCATCTGAGTGCATGACTCATTCCTACATGTGGAGCATGAGTTCTTGTTCTTATTATTTTCGGAAGGTTTTTCAGATACCGTTCTTCCTACCTACACACTTACTGTAAGGGAAAGGAGATAGGTAATTTTAATTTCTTTGTGATGAGATTGATGAGTTGATGTCAACATTAGGATTACTTTTCATTCGATTATCGAAAGCATTCACTATTCAGTTGCCCCAGACATTCGAATGGAAATTCAAATGAATAATCGAAAAATAATGGAATAACCGAATAAATTATCGAAAAGTTAAATAATCGAATAAACGATTATTTAGTATTCGATTATCCCATCACTACTCTGTAGATAGATTTTGAAGAGAAACGTGTACAAGGAACCAGTCTTGCCGGTGAACATAATATTTTACGCAAAGTTGTCGAGTGTGTTTATTATCATTATTATTATTATTATTATTATTATTATTATTATTATTATTATTATTATTATTATTATTATGTGGTTCTTATATTTATCATTTTAATTCGTGAAACTGAGTATTGAGCGTTTGAATGGACAGCTCCTGGTGATAGTGAAAAGCCATTTAATTCATGACAAAAATCTGCAAACCACTAGATGGTTTGTAATATTCGTCCGGCTCCTTGTGTTGAGTGATCAGCATCGTGGCCTTCGGTTGAGAGGACCCCGGGGTCAATTCTCGGCTGGCCTGGGAATTTTAACTGTATGGTTCATTTCTCTGGGTCGGGAATTGGATGTTTTTGTTCGTCTCATTACTCATCTTCATCTAAACTATCAACCGCCACAGAAGCACGCAATAGTGATTACATCACTCCACATATGTGTGACGTCAGGAAAGGTATCCGGCTATGAAACCGAACCATGCCCACGCAAAGTGCCATCCCAAAGGAATTGGGGAAAAGGTCAGCAAGAAGAAGCAGACGAACAGGAAGTTGGTTTGTAATATTCACCGAGATTATGCCGGTGACGGCCAGCAAGCACATTGTGGTATATAGCATATTTTTTGTTTCCTTAAGGCTGCCTCGGTGGCAAAGCATAAAATTAAAATACCTAAAGGATAAGGAAAGTGGCTAATCCTCTCCGCCTATTTCATATTATGTATTTTAAAGCTAAACAAACTTGTAATTTTTCGTGACTGTTGATGTGATGATAGTCACAGGGCCTGCGATTTTACATGGAATGCGAACCACGGAGACGTAACTTTACATTTCACTAATCCCACATGCATTGACCTGGAATCGAACTGCTGCCGCCTTTGTGAGAAGCCATTGACTATGCCACTTGGCTGTTACACCTCCTATTAAGTACAGTATGCTATAAAACAAACAGCTCTGAAATTTCGAACGTGCTCTGTACAGCAAGATACGCCATTATAACATGCAAGATGACGGACGATGTCAAGGGTGCAGCATACTGTATGTTCAAAATATGCACCCTCACGCTTTATTCATAACGGTCCTGTAAATTGTCTAACATGGTATGAACACAGATTGCCTTAATGGCACACAAAATGACTGTATCTTCCCTCGTAATTCAGGAACATTTCTAGGAGGGTCATCTGAATAAAAAACAGATTACATCAGTATACCGCATATGTAGACATCTGGGGGCGTGAGATCAGAGAAGTGGGAAAAGTGCGGGAAATCAAACCATCTCCAAAGTGTTGTTGCAGAAGGGCAAGTGAGCTTCGCGAGGCGTGGGCTGTAGCTTCATTGTCGTTGCAGTGGCAGGTTTCTGGCGGCATTGATGTTCGGAGCATGTTTTGTAATTTCAGTGCTGTTTGTTTTGCCATATACTGTATTTATTTTATATTATTGGTATGAATCATTTATATTACAAAATGGTGTTCATTTCTTGTTTTCTGCAACACTGGGTCAGTTACCTTGTATACTTCTTTTCTCCGTATGGTACGGTGCTTATTATTTTCGTTGTATATACGGGTGTTAAATGAATATTTTGTGCACGTATTGCTCTGCTGCTTCCTCTCGTGAAGTTGATAGTGGGAAAATGACGTCAGGTGGAATCGCATCCTCGCATGGGTGCGTGTCCGAGTCCAGAATCGAATGAGTCGACATTCGCGATTCCATACATCACTCGCGCACACCTCTATCTTGTGTGTGGGGGGGGATTGAATTTTCATGTCGTGTTGTACGATGTATATATATTGGGCACGTCCAGCTAATTACAGCTCTGTTCGTGATCTGCTGTCAACGCGGAACATAAACGCGGACGGAAAAATATTCACGTTAGGCAGAACTCGACCCTGTTGGAACTACGCCTCAAACGCATGAGCAATAGGCCAACACGTAGGAAGCATCCACTTAACAGACTAAGATATTCATCATCATCATCATCTGTTTACCCTCCAGGTTCGGCTTTTCCCTCGGACATAGCGAGGGATCCCACCTCTACCGCCTCAAGGGCAGTGTCCTGGAGCTTCAGACTCTTGGTCGGGGGATACAACTGGGGAGAATGACCAGTACCTCGCCCAGGCGGCCTCACCTGCTATGCTGAACAGGGGCCTTGTGGAGGGATGGGAAGATGGGAAGGGATAGACATGGAAGAGGGAAGGAAGTGGCCGTGGCCTTAAGTTAGGTACCATCCCGGCATTCGCCTGGAGGAGAAGTGGGAAACCACGGAAAACCACTTCCAGGATGGCTGAGGTGGGAATCGAACCCACCTCTACTCAGTTGACCTCCCGAGGCTGAGTGGACCCCGTTCCAGCCCTCGTACCACTTTTCAAATTTTCGTGGCAGAGCCGGGAATCGAACCCGGACCTCCGGGGGTGGCAGCTAATCACGCTAACCACTACACCACAGAGGCGGACGACTAAGATATTACTAGTGATAAATATGCATATTATCGCCCTCAGTAAAACGATATGATAACGTTTCTAGTGCACGCCGAACAACATTTACCGTGGAGCATAATCTCACTTCTGGCATCCAAAAGCAACAGTATATTTTACCGCATTATTAAGAATTGTTTTTAAAACAGCTGACCCTAAAATTTTAATCTAATATATGTGCTTTTCATCTGGCTTGCCGTTTGGTCTGCCCAAGAACTAAGGTCAGCTTTACAGAAAGCTTTTTGCACCACAACGTTTCCAGCGACAGTCGTAAGTAACTTGCTCGTTTGCGTGGTGTATATTGGAACCATGTGTGCTGAAGCTTGAATGTATCGCAAATTTGATTATTTGAAATGTATAGTCAAACATTTAAATATATGGGACGACACAGAGTGGTTGCTAGCGGAAAAGGCGGGAAACTCTTTAGATGCTGGTTTCGATATTGCTATCGAGCGTGCGGTTGAATCGGTCATTGCAGGAAGGTCATGAGATGAGTCACAAAAATCTAATTTTACATGATCGGTAAAAACATCTTAGGCATTATATACATGGATATTTCTTTCTCAGTATAATGTTATCAGTTGTACAATCATTAAAGCTCCAAATGCTACTAATAATTTTCGACTTTTAATCTTTTATTTGTTCAACAAATTTATTTTTGAAAATAGACTCATGTACTTTCTGCAGTGAATGAACAATCCATGAAGGTAAAGGTTCAATGGGATGCTACATACAGTCTTTGTAGTCCATTAAAAACAAGTTAAAATATAGAAAATACATTCTGCTCACTATTTATTTGTAACAGATTTAAAATCTATGTCCACATCATTTTTAAGGAATTAATTATTTGGTCAGTGATCAGAAAGAAAATGCCATCTTCCCCATCAGTGTATTAGCTGTTTCAGCTGGCCACACTAAAATTTCTTCATTAAATTATACATATTCTGTAACTACTGTATGTATTTCTTTACTTTTAACGTGCTCTCTATGTTTAATATTCTTAGGCAAGTTTTTGTAGGTAGTGTAGGTTTCATATTGATGTTGTGAAGAAGATAGGGGCTGCCTGGCCGAGGTGGTAAAGGCGTGCTCGGTTCGCCCGGAAGGACGTGGGTTCGAATCCCCGTCAGGAAGTCGTAAAATTTAAGAAACGAGATTTCCACTTCCGGAGGTGCATAAGGTGCATAAGACCATCGGTGAATTCTTCTATAACCACTTGGCCAGGTTTGTGAGCATTCCATTTAAAAGTCATCCACTTGCAAGGGCAGAAGGATATTTTAATTTCCTTGGGAATTCCTCCCGTGCTTGAAGCTGAAAAACATGTTTTCTTTAAATGAACAAGCCAGTTTGAAGTTTAATATTGAGATAGTGTCAACTGTCTTCAGCTGTGAACTGTGATGCCCTTTTGATCATAATACAGTATTCTTCAGGGAGGTAGGTCCTCTCATGATGTTTTACGAATTTCTTTATGATGTCAAAATCTGTCATTCGGAAGGAAAAGTGTCTTCTTATGGGGAAATACACTGAATGGCCAAAAGTCATGCGAAGACTCTGTATGTGATGTTAATAAGGAGTTGCTCCTCCGCGATCCATCAGAACCGCAGCAATACGGCGAGGCATCGACTTTCAAGGTGTTGGATTCCTTCTGGAGGGGTCTGGACCCACGCATCTTGCTCTGCTACCCATAATTGGTCTTGTGTAAGTGGTGTGGGGTTCATGTAGCGTACACCAACATCGACAGCATTCCATAAATGCTCGATTAGATTAAGATTGGGGGTTCTGGAGGGCCAATCCATGGTCGTAACTTCACTGGAGTGCTCCTCCAACCAGCTGCATGTCACCACAGAGCGATGACATGGCGCATTGTCCTGTTGAAACATGGTATCTCCATCAGCGTACTGTAGAGTCATGAAGGGATGCAGATTGTCTGAAAGAATGTCCACATTACGTGCACCTGTCTGCGCTCCCTGCAGGGGTTCTATGGGGCCTAATTGCGGCCATGAGAACGCCGCCCAGACCAGAACTGAGCTACCTCCCGTCTGGACACAACCTTGTTGACATGCAAGATCCATAGTTTCATGGGACATACGCCACACTCTCACGCGCCCATCAGGTCGATACAACTGGAACTGGGATTCATCGGACCATACTACACGCCGCCACTCTTCCATGGTCCATTGCCGATGTTCGCGGCGTCGTTGAGCTCTGTGTCGAGGTGTCAGCAACAAGTTGATCGTCGGCTGGTGAAGCCTATGCGGTGCAGTTGCCTCCTTACAGTCCTAGTAGAAAAGGATCCTGACTCCCAGTATTCAGCTGGGCGGTGATCTGACTCATAGTAGCCCATCGAGCGCCCTTCGGTTCTGCGGAGGCGACGTGATGCCCGTTCGTTAAACACCTGTGATCTTTCCGTGTGGCGGTTTTCGCGGGTGGTAACATTCTCTCTGCGATATTGAAGATCCACATTCGATACTGTTGACCTCGAAAACCCGAATTCGCGTGTGATCTCCGCAATCCTATGATGCATGCGCCGTGCGCCAATAATCATCCCATGTTCAAAGTCGGTTAACTCGCGACGTGTTATCTTCATCACATTGGTGTCTGTGACAGACTGCTCAGCTACGCCGCAGCTAGCCGCAACGCTAAGGGGTCATACACGGCACATTTTCTAATGGGATTCCCCTTCCCGTGACTTTTGGCCACTCATTTTAGTGTTCGATTATTTTAAATCTCTCACCTGAGATCAGAGATAGACAGAAACGTACCATTATGTGATTCTTATTCTGACCGGCACAGCCGTCAGAAAACAGGCGTAGCTATTTCCCCCTTCATGTTCACTACAAGAACTCGAGGAATAACTAATCAACATGCTTTGAGACATGCTGGTGGCTGAAGGCAGGTTTGCGAGCATGCGCATCCTCGTCTGATCTGAGCATCAACGGACTTCTGGTACTTCCCTTCTGTCCTGCCCCGCAGTTTTCCGGTATGGCTGTCCTGTCTCAAGGAGAAACTATTGTGCTGGAAATGGAAAATGCATAACCGTGAAAGAATGGGACTCCAAAGCTGCAATTGAATATGCAGGACGGGGTTCGTGTATAAATTCTTTGATAAAATCTTTCAGGTTCTTTTTTCATCACTGTTAGACGACAGCCCGTACAGGGCGTGACACGCCTGCCTCCTCACCTCAAGTTGCATTGCATTGCTGAATTCTTCGAGGCGTGGAGACAATACTGCCCTGGATCACTTTCTGTCGAATTGCTACCTTTGCTTACTGCATCGCAAGGATCGGTTGCTCTGCAGCCCGAGTAGATGAAGAGAATTGTTCAATTGTATACTCATAATGTTCCATACATGTCCAATACGGCTTGTATTTGGTGACCTGTGAGATTGATTAGCATAGTGCTGAGTGATCGCATTGAGCGTAAAAATCCGTCACTGCTATCCTCACCTTAAAGCAATAGCTCCCCATATTACAGTGCTGGACCGTAGCCTCGCGTGCCTCTCGAAAATAAGATTACCTTTTCCTCTTTCCCCATTACGTTGTCGTGGGGCACGATGTCAGGGATCATTTTGGCCAAGACAAGTGCACGTAAGGCCACGGCCTCTTCTTTCCCATTCCTATCCCGTCGTCGCCATAAGACTTACCTGTGTCGATGCGACGTAAAACAAATTGTAAACAAAATGAATAAAAAGTGTGCTGTTAATTATTAAGGATATTTCCGACACTAGGCATCGTTACACGTTTTATGATTTGGGGCCATTGGAACTTTTGCTGCATGGCCATGGGTTTCCTTAAGCTATACGCAAACGAGTATCAATGTTTGTCGTGTACGATGAGGTGTCACAATTGCTCAGGGAGCCTTCCGTGCTATCGGAAATAGTGCGGCAATCCTTCCACACTGTTGTCAGTCGAGGAAGTTTTGCACCAGGTTTTCGAAAATGTGCACCTTAATTTGACCATAGCTGCCATACACGTTATACTGTGAACCCATTTCGGCCAACGCGTGCAACAGCCCTTACAGATGATTCACTGTCACATAGCTCAGTTGTGGAAGTCCTCTCACCGACAGTTGCTGGTAAGGTATTCTCCTCTGTTACCGAAACATGTTTGATATGAGAGGACTTCCCCGACTGTAAGTCAATTAGAATGCAATGTGATCAGGATTCAGGAGGTGATCCGTCCGCGACCAGTCACGTGACGAGAATCATATGATCAATTCAGTTGACCGAAAACTGCTACTGTCTGCGTGCCTATATAGCAGCATACTACAGTATATCACCAAAATCACGAGCAATTCCTTCTTGGTGCTGTAATTTCCAATTTTGGCTGTGTGAATAGCTTCGAATACATTCCGTTATTAGAAAAAAAGATCCGTGCACGCTCCATCGTGTGGTGGGAGCATCGTTGAACACTGCATTCTAGTACAATATGGCGCTCGAAAATGCAAGCTACTCTGATTCTTCCGCAGCTTTGCTCCCATGCTCATTTCATTCATTGCCTTCTCAGCGTTTCTTATACACACCATGAAAGGTAATATAGGCTATGCTTTCCTTTAGTTCGTATATTTCGTTGTGTGAAGTTAAGAAAAACCCCTGTGAGTGGGGAATGCAGAAGAAGAATATACACGTGGAATCCCCTGCCTGTCGTAAGAGGCGACTAAAAGGGGTCCCAGGATCTCTCAATTTGGGAGCGTGGGTTGGCGACCATGGTGCCCTTAGCTGAGTGCTGGCATTGCTTCCACTTACTTGTGCCAGGCTCCTCAATTTAATCTGTCCTGTGTGACCTCCCTTGGCCAGCTCTTATTCTTTTCCGACCTTGACGGTATTAGAGCATTCGAAGCCTAGGGTGTCTTTCATTTTCACTTCCTTTGTGGCTGTTGTCTTTCTTTGTCCGGTACTTCATTCTTCGATGTGTCGTATCCTTTTTTTACCCCCCCTGTGGGTGGGGGACGCAGACGAAGAATACACCCACGGTATCTCCTGCCTGACGTTAGAGGCGACTTAAAGAGGGATAAATGAATGATGGACTTGGAACCATGAGATTACTTGTGATTAGTACTATTAAGTGAGGAACTCCATGGGTCGACGTTACTTGTGATTAGTACCATTACGTGAGGAACACCATTGGTCTGGGCGTTGGCTGTGATTAGTACCATCGTGTGCATTCCACCGAGGCCGGGGAGCGGGCGCGCGGCCTCACGGACTGGCATCCGTGCGGGAGGTGATGCGTGCGCCGTGCTGAATTGCGTTGGTTCCCCTGTATTCAGAATGGGTTTGCGTGACCTTTGATTAATACCGCTATATGAGAAGCACCATGGATCTGCGTTGCCTGTGATTGATACCACTATGGGTGGACCACCATGAGTCTGCGTTGCCTGTGAGTAGTGCCTTTATGTGAGGAACACCATGGGTCTGTGTTGCCTGTGAGTGGTACCATAATGTGTGATACACCGTGGGTGTACATTGCCTATGATTAGAACCACTATGTGAGCAACATCATGAATATACGTGGCCTGTGATTAGTTCCACTACGTGAGGAACACCACGGGAATACCAGCGCCCGTGATTAGTCCCACTAAATGAGGAACACCGTGGGTCTGCGTTGCTTGTGAGTGGTGCCATGTGCGGCATACCATGGGTTTACATTCTCTGTGATTAGTACCACCATGCGAGGAACACCATGAGTACGTCACCTGTGATTAGTACCTCTATAGGAGGAACGTCCGGCTCCATGGCTAAATGGTTAGCGTGCTGGCCTTTGGTCACAGGGGTCCTGAGTTCGATTCCCGGCAGGGTCGGGAATTTTAACCATAATTGGTTAATTTCGCTGGCACTGGGGCTGGGCGTATGTGTCGTCTTTATCATCATTTCATCCTCATCACGACGCGCAGGTCACCTACGGGTGTCAAATCGAAAGACATGCACCTGGCGAGCCGAACATGTCCTACTAAAAGCCATACGCCATTTCATTTCATAGGAGGAACACCATGGTTCTGCTTTACCAGTGGTTACTACAATTATGAAGGGCCGGTGACCTGGATTTTGGACCCCTTTGGACAACAAGCATCATCTCAGAATATGAGGCATTGTGAATTGGATGCACTGATTGTTTTGGATTCATGGTCATATTTCACCATAATTCGTTTTAGATTTTAGTCAGTGGATATATATCGAAATTGTAAGTATCGTTTCATTTCATTGCACCTTGTACCATTAGGGTCCGATGACTTAGTTGTTAGGCCCCTTTAGACAACAAACATTATCATCATCATCGACGTTAAGAAAAGTCATTTTGCGGTATGTTGAATCTTGGCTTGCAAATAAAAATTATAGCTTGTTGATTACGTTGTTTTCTCCAAAATCGAAAGCGAAGTGTAAAGCGACTTTTTGTCCAGTTAAATTACTATGGAAATAGTACGCTAACACCCTTGTCTCATCTCACCGCGTGAAGGAGCCTTAACGGACAAGCTATAGATAACCTATGTCCATGTTCTGACACTAGACGCGCGAACCTCATTGCTCCTTAATGGTTCATAGTGAGTCAGATTTGTTGTATACCTATATGGTGAAACAACAACGTATTCGATTAGCAGTCGTTTTGCTATAGCTAATCAGTTTATGTGTGCGTGTGTAATTGCTTTTTCTATAAAATACAGCAATTCGTAGATGTGAAAAATAATCACATGCATAACCTACAGAACATCTGAAAGTGATTTACGTTGTATGTAGTGATGGGTCGCGTGATGCAAAGCTCTCGATGCATTCTGAGCAAGCGATGCAGTACGTGCCTCATAATAGTGCTGGCAAGCGAAGGCGGTTCTCCATTGATTGAATCGGAGATACGATTGAAATGCCCCATCCGGTTACCTCCGGTACTACCGACGAATGGCGAGCATATTTACTGAGGAGTAACGGATGCGGTGGTAGTAAGGAGGATTGGAGAGGGGAGGGCATCCGAAGGTGAATCATACGATTCGTCACTAGCCAGTGTTCGGAGACAGGTTTGCGAAATATATAGTATGCGCACTTTTTAGTGATAGATTTTTGTACTCGTTGGAGAAGTAAGAAGGGTTCCGTTAATACTGCCAACTGAATGGAAATGAAATCTGAATTGAATCGTTAATATGATCGATCGATGTGAATTTTTTAAACCTTTATTATTTTAAGCAAACAACTTTGTCACACACACAATATATAATACTATATAACATTTCCTGTTGCGAAACGTGTTCCTAGCATGAATTCTATAGTTTGGCTTTGCTGTGTAAACAACAACAGTACGAGTACTTAAAGTGTACGCCAGATGGCGCACAGCGATGATAAGCGATTCTTAGTTTGTGTTTCAAAGATTGCCAATACGAATCTCGAAGATAACCGAAGTCGACCGCTTCAGCACTAGGGTGTAAATCCATCATTAAAAAGTGCGCAGATAGTAGACTAAGTAACTGGGCACGGCAGTAAACAGTAGAACGGATTCGTGCACTCGCTCGTTGTGTTCAAGGTACGTCAGACATTTTCCAATGCCAAAACGGAAATCGGAGGTATGGCATTTCTTTGAAAGAGATGTCAGTAGAAAACAGGCAAAATGTTCTTTATGCCGTCGGTTATATGCAACGGGTGGAGGAACATCGAATCTTCTAGACCATTTAAGACGTTTTCATAAGGAAAATATTGAAGGAAATGCCGATAATGATAGTGGTAACACCGTAATGATGTATTGTAAAGATAGCGAGGAAAAGAAAACGATTGATGAAATGCTAAGGAGATTCATTGTAAATGATACGTTGCCATTTATTTTGGATTAAGGAAAATACATCGAAAGGTCTAAGTGACGTAGCCCTCTGGTATCTTCCTGTTCCAGCCACCTCTGTACCTGCCGAAATAATTTTTTCAACGGCTGCGCAGATCATAACGGATCGGCGAAATTCACTCTCTCCGGAATCAGCTAAGTTAATTTTTCTGAACGGGAACAAAACATTTTTAACCGAACAATGCACACAGTTCGTTTGATTTATGCACATTACCTAGGTCCATGTTTATTTAATTTTTCAAAGTCAGCAGTAATGTAGATATAACATTATTCTTTTTTTTTTCAATCACTGTGATCTGTATGTAGGCTAAGCTACGTGGCACTGTACTGCGTTACTTTTGTTTATATGATACCAATAACATTGTTAGAACATGCTCCTATCCAATCTACCATGTAGTAAATGTATCAGTAAGAATTTAAAATTACCGCGTGGCAGATTACTCGTAAGTAAATCGGAGCTCCGAATGAATACGCGCCAAACATTCGCTCCGGGAAAAACCGCTCTGTTACCAGCATTACCTCATAATGTTATCTCGATGTCGTATAGTGACGTCAGGCGCATGAGCTCTTTGGCTCGAAGCAGTGCTAGGAAACGTATCGAGAGCTCTCGATGCATTTCGAGCAACTGATGCAGTCTATGACTGGTAATCCTACCTCAAAGTTTGAATCGGGTCATCATGCGAATGCGGTGTGTTATCCCTCGACTATACTTCGCGTGCTGATCAACTAATGACGATACGTCCACTTCTTTATAATCTACTGGCAGTCAACGTACTGTGATAGTACATATATCACACCCCCGAATTATATGAAGAAGTTAGAGATATTATTGTCAGTATTCGATTTATTATTATCATTATTATCAGTATTTCATTTGTATATTTTGCCATGTATTTTGGTAAGCTGGAAGATATCCACATATGTAGGTATGAGTAATTTGTTTTGCACGAGTGGGAAAACATTGCTTTAATAACTCTGGTAATTTGAATGAGTCATATGGCTACCCCAGTGTTTGTTGTGATGTACTTGTGTCGGGAAATTCATGAGTCATGTATATATCCCAGCCTGATGAGATGAGCTTGTTGCTGTATTAGGAAAGTTTGGTGATTCATGGAATATACCCCAGAGTTTGTTATTGTCTTGGGAGGAAGAAGTAGTTCAGGGCTTGGTCTTGACTAGAGATCACTCATGATTGGCTGGCAAGCACCAATCCAGACGTATCATCTGAGAGGAGGGGGATGTTGATGTCTATAAAGGTTGATGATACGGCGGCAACCAGGGAGATTGTAAGGGGACATTGTAAGGGTGATTGTAGAGGTGATTGTAAAGGAACGAGAAGGAAGATAACTACAACTGACGTACTGTACGGGAAGGAAGTGGTGCTGATACACGGTACTGGAGTGACACGGCTGCAATGGACTGGACTTCAAACGTTCGTGGAGCGTAGTCTTGTTATGTTCGTGGAAAGTGGCTGATTGTGTAGAGTGCGTGCGCATTAAGTATGGTAGCACTTGTGGCGGCCTAGCATTATATGTTGGTGAAAGCTATCTCAGACTTTCCAAAATTTATGTTGAGGATCGACAGACGTGTGTATATATCTTTACAACAAGTGTTAAAATATGTGAACACAGTAGTACAAGGTACAGTATCTGTGTGATGTGATATCTGCCGATTATGAGAATCGGTAAGTCGAATTGATATAGAGACAGTGAAGGGTATTTATCTTCATACATGTACATTGTTCATCGGACTATCTACAAATGGTAACTTAGTTCTCACTTTCGTTTTCCCACGGTTTTCATTATTGTTGTTGTTGTTGTTGTTGTAAATATGGAGTCTTCCAGCAATATTTTATGTGTGTATTATATGTATAATGTTGTATGTTGATGAGGTGCTCATGCACGGAATTTGTTAAGAATATAGTTAGCTATTTTAGAATCAGTGTTATTGATGAACCTAGGTGCAGTTCCTACCTAATTAGTCGTTTTCAGGAGGTTAGGTAAGGCCTGCAGCAGATGTACCAGTACGCAGCATTATGTACACGCCCTGGGATATAAAGTTTATCATGCTCTTATCTAAATTCGAGGGATCCATTATGGTGAACTCTGGCGCCCATACTACGGACATTTCGGTTAATTATGCTTATTAATTTTATTAAGTTTTTGAGTAATTTTATTTATATATATTTATTTATTTATTATTATTATTATCATCAAAAAAAGTTACAGTACATACCGGTACTTCCTGCACTTTACTTAGGCACTGTCCGCTTCCATGGCTAAATGGTTACTGTGGTGGCGTTCGGTCCAAGGGCCTCCGAATTCGATTCTCGGCTAGGAGGGATATTTTAACCGTCATTGATTAGTTCCTATGGTTCGGGGACTGGGTATGTGAAATAAATAGTAATGAAGAGTGTGAGGTATGTTTAAGATTTAATTGAAACTGTTTCTTTTACGACCCATCGAATAGTGTAATAATTTGAACACAAAATAATATACAGTATACCGGTAATGGCAAAAAGGTACTGGTATATGTGTGCGTGTATCTGAAAAGGGACTCGTTCTGAGGTTAAGTCTCCTTCTGGACTATCGATACTTTTATATAAGTATGGTAATAAATAGATCGTTTCCATGAAAAGGATCATTCATGGCCAGCTACAATACTATCAAACCTGAATGCACATATACAGGATGAAGCCGAACTCCATCGACAAACTTTTGGAAAATTTTCAGGGTAACCTTCTGTGTATATTGGTACAAGGGACCCGTGGTCTCCGGTGGCTCGTTATAGAGTAGAACCGGTAATTAAATGGTGATATATTCGGTTTTATTACCGCAAACAACATTATTTCTGTGACAACACATTCACATCAGAGGAAAAGCCTGCAATAATCAATAACCAAAACGTACAACACAAAACCCAGAGTAGCAAAGCATGTAATATGTAATAACCAAAACGTACTGCACGAAACACAGACTAATGCGATAACTCTCTGCCGAAACACGTACACTTTTATCACAGTGTGTTCAATATGTTCTATCAGTGTACTGTTTTAAAAGTAACAATGCCATGTCGTTGGCTTCCAGCACGTTAAGGAACTCCTGCGGACCATAATTCCCACACCCCGGCGTCCGTCACGAACTAGCATTTATTATCAGCACACTTTATCTTGGTGCATTTACACCCTAGTGCTGAATCGGTCGACCTCGGCAATCTTCGAGATTCGTACTGGCGACCTTTGAAACACAAACTATGAATCGCTTAAGCGTCGTTGTGCGACATCTGGCGTACACTTTACATACTAGTACTGTTGTTGTTTACACAGCAAAGCCAAACTATAGAATTCATGCTAGGAACAAGATTGGCATCGAGAAATGTTATATAATGTGTATGTGACATAGTTGTTGGCTTAAGATAATAACGGTTTAGCAACTTCATATCGATCGATCATATTCTCGATTCAATTCAGATTTCATTTTCATTTTTCAGTTGGCAGCACTATCGGGACGGGGACATCTCCCTCCTTACTCCTCACCCCCGTACACAAATGCACCAAGATAAAGTGTGCCGATAATAGGACAGACGTAAAACAATTATTATTATTATTATTATTATTATTATTATTATTATTATTATTATTATCAGTGCAATACAGATACAAAGCTAACTGATCTGACGACATGGCCACGAGGTAATCAGGTTTGTTTCCATTATGATTGGTTTATATTGCATATGTTCAAGTGGAAGAGATTTTAATATCTGTTGGTTATTTTGTATACTCAGTAATGTTACAATTGCTTCTGTTAGCGATTTTGGTTGTTTCTGCACGAACAGGTGTGTGTTTTGTAGCAGAAACTCCGATTGCGAAACAAAAACAAACAGAAATATTTGAAGATAAGATTCGAACCACCACAAAACGTAGCGGAGGATAATACCCAACGATGCTATTTACCCATGTGAGCCACACTGACATGTCGTGTTCAGCGTTTACTAATCATATCTGTTTCTACCATATTCGTCTTGGCTGAGGTCCAATTGAAGAGCGCCTCGAGATAGTGACGTCAGGCTCAAGTATCTCAAACGTGCACCTCGAAGATGCATCGAGAGTAGTCCAATACAGATTAAAGCTATAAATATGGATAGTGCTGGAGGTTACAAGCGAGGAAAGGTCGATACTGCTGATAATAGTTGATGAAACCGGAACACTCCATTCTTACTTAACTCAAGCCTGTGTTGTGTTCATGGTATACAGCTGATTGATAATTACTGTATGAATTACATATTACATATTGTGGTCTTTTTTTATTTCATCCAAGCTCCTCCCATCTCTCGTACGGGTAGGGGAGATATTTTATCCCATGACCTCTGTCTGACAACTCCAATCAGTGTGACAAGGTCACGGGGTGATGACGGGAGAGGAATGCGCTCTCTCCACTTGATGGCTGACTTGTGTAGAGTGTGCATGTGGGATCTGTGTGATACTATTTAACTCAATCAACATGGTAGTGCAGCAGTAATATTCCGTTGAACTGTGTGCATCTCTTTAACATTCTAGAGTGTTCCTTAGTAAGCCAATATACCTAGGTATTGTTCGTAGCGTAATCTGCAGTGTAAGGTTACATTGGATCGATGGAATATGTGATAATGAAGTTCTGCTGGAACTGAGTCGCAGTGAAGATATTCCATATTGGTACGGGTACGTTTCTCAATAGGTACAGTATGTGTATCTTAACGGTCGGGTAAGAGCGACCCTGATCCTTTCTTTTTTACTTCTATTAGTGCATTCATAAACATATTTTAAGGTGCTGCCGTATTCACTACAGTTTAACATTACTTGATCATACTCAACACACGATTAAGGGCAACACTATTACTCATGGCCAGACTTAACTGGCAGCTGAGCACGAGCTTCGAAGTGAAAACCTTGCACTCTGTGCCGTCGTTGCCGGTGAATTGGAATAATGAACTGTATACACAGGTTCTTACCTCAGCTGGTGGAATGTATGTACATCCGAAAATATGTACTACGCCCGGTTGACATGCACCAGAATTTTCGCTCGACCTCTACGCTCTTAAAATCTAGAGTATTCTTCTTCTTCTTCTTCTTCTTCTTCTTCTTATTATTATTATTATTATTACTGAAACGTGATAACTTGTAAAATCTGACATGTATGGTAGTGGAGATTATTAGATATACTCTAGTACACTTTAATGAAATCTTGCTGCTAGAAAAAATATATGCCTTTTATGTACTTTTATCTACGAATTGGTTTAAGAGTGACCAGCATTTCAACCTGGAAGGGTTCTTTAACCATTAAGTGTGGCTGCTGACACGGGTCTTCCGCATTTGATTACCCTTAGTTGTCTAATGATCTTGCTAGGTTTTGATCTCGCAGTCTTGGTACTAAAGGCTGTAGTACATAACCAGCTTCGTCAGTAAGTGATCATTGTGATAATAGGAGGTGCGCTGAATAGCCTGTGCAGTCTCCCAAACGATTAAATGTTGTATTTTTATCTCCTGTCGACGGTGGTTGTGGTTTATTCAGTGTAATTTTCAGCCCCACGTACGTAGAGAGTGGGAGAGGTGTGAAAACATGTCTTAATGTAGTTAGTGACAGTTCTCATGTGAGTATTTGTTATTAATTGGACTGAGGATCGTAGAAGGGGCCCTGAACTTAAAATAGTGAATGAGAATAGAATCAGGATCCTTACCTGAAGGATACAGCACAGGGTCGAACTTTTTAAACTGTTTTTAATATAGGTATTTCTAGTCTCCTCATCGCACATGTCGTTAGATTACAAAGTAATGGAAGCATACCTGTTGCTATTCTTAACTTAAATAAAAAAACTCGTTGGTTTTCGAATTTACGAAAATACATTGAATTACTGAGTCTTTCCCTGCTGCTGTGGGTCAGAATAATGTAGATTCTGGGATCGGGATATCCTGAAGTTATCGTAGCCGGGTCATACACATTCATAGTACATCTATCAGTAAGGTCAATATATTGTATATATATAACATTGCATCGCCTTGCCTTGACCACTGATTAAAGCAGGTCATGTAGGCTGCGTCTATTAATGGAAATCATTGATGAAATAGTTCGTTAAAATGTAAGTAAATGATCCCTGAGGTCAGTATTAAACACGTAAATTATGGCTAATTTTATTTGATGATAAGTATATGCTTTTCTGCTCAGTTTTTGCAGAAAATTAAAACTGCTTATTAGTCCATGAACTTTGTGTGTTAGACTATCGTAGTGGTATGTGCAGTATCGTAATTATTTTAAGTTCGGAAAGGAATTTACAGTTGAATCTTGTGTGTGAAGAGACGTGAAAATATATACCTAGTGGGTCAGTGCTGGGCCTTGAACCTCAGTTCTCTTGGAACTGTAGTTCATTATTTTCCAGAGCGAGATGTTTGCGTAGCTATGAGCTTACATTTGGGAAATATCGAGATCGAATCCCACAGTCCGTAGCTCTGAAGGTGTTTTTCGGTTGTTCACCATTTTTACAGCAGACGAATGCTGGTGCTGTATCTTGCTTACGGCCACGGCCGCCGCTACCTACCCAATCCTAACAGTTTCCCCATCCTTACATCACCGAAGATCTTCGATTTGTTATTGGATCTATATCGGTGTATACGTTATCTTCTTTAAAATAAATACATAAATAAATAAATATATATCGAGTGATCATTGTGGAACAGTTGTCCATCTGTGCTTTCGACTACTACTGACTCGGATGTCACGTGTGACAGCCGACAGCTTCAGCTCCGTTTATCTTGAGTTTCTATGAAAGTATACAAATTCATTGTAAAAATACTGGGTGATAGCTGCTATCGAACATGAAGAAAAAGATCATAAAAATAATGACGTCCATTGACTTTCATGAAGCCGGCCACGTGGTCTAAGGGTATCAATCACAATCAATCAATCAATCAGTCAATCAATTAGTCAATCAATCAATTCTGATCTGCATTTAGGGCAGTCGCCCAGGTGGCAGATTCCTTATCTGTTGTTTTCTTAGCCCTTTCTTAAATGATTTCAAAGAAATTGGAAATTTATTGAACATTTCCCTTGGTAAGTTATTCCAATCCCTAACTCCCCTTCCCATAAATGAATATTTTCCGCAACTTGTCCTCTTGAATTCCAACTTTATCTTCATATTGTGATCTTCGCTACTTTTAGAAATGCCACTCAAACTTATTCGTCTGCTGATGTCATTCCTCGCCATCTCTCCGCTGACAGCTCGGAACATACCACTTAGTCGAGCAGCTCGTCTTTCTCCCAATTCTTCCCAGCCCAAACTTTGCAACATTTTTGTAACGCTACCCTTTTGTCGGAAACCATTCAGAACAAACCGAGCTGCTTTTCTTTGGATTTTTTCTAGTTCTTGAATCAAGTAATCCTGGTGAGGGTCACATACACTGGAACCATACTCTAGTGGGCTCTTACCAGAGACGTATATGCCCTCTGCTTTACATCCTTACTACAACCCCTAAACACCTTCATAACCTTGTGAAGAAATCTGTACCCTTTATTTACAATCCCATTTATGTGATTACCCCAATGAAGATCTTTCCTTATATTAACACCCAGATACTTAACATGGATCCCCAAAAGGAACTTTCACCCCCATCAACGCAGTAATTAAAACTGAGATGACTTTTCCTCTTTGTGAAACTCACAACCTGACTTTTAACCCCGTTTATCAACATACCATTGCCTGCTGTCCATCTCACAACATTATCGAGGTCACGTTGCAGTTGCTTACAATCTTGTAACTTATTTATTACTCTATAGAGAATAACATAATCCGCGAAAAGCCTTACCTCTGATTCCACTTCTTTACTCATATCATTTATGTATATAAGAAAACATAAAGGTCCAATAATACTGCCTTGAGGAATTCCCCTCTTAATTATTACAGGGTCAGATAAAGATTCGCCTACTCTAATTCACTGAGATCTATTTTCTAGAAATATAGCAACCCATTCAGTCACTCTTTTTTCTAGTCCAATAGCACTCATTTTTGCCAGTAGTCTCTCATGATCCACCCTATCAAATGCTTTAGACAGGTCAATCGCGATGCAATCCATTTGACGTCCTGAATCGAAGATATCTGCTATACCTTGCTGGAATCCTACAAGTTGAGCTTCAGTAGAATACCCTTCCCTAAAACCGAACTGCCTTCTATCGAACCAGTTATTAATTTCGCAAACATGTCTAATATAATCAGAAAGAATGCTTTCCCAAAGCTTACATGCAACGCATGTCAAACGTATTGGCCTGTACTTTTCAGCTTTATGTCTATCACCCTTTCCTTTATACACAGGGGCTACTCTAACAACTCTCCATTCATTTTGTATAGCTCCTTCAACCAAACAATAATCAAATAAGTAGGTACTTCAGATATGGTACTATATCCCAACCCATTGTCTCTAGTATATCCCTAGAAATCTTATCAATTCCAGCCGCTTTTCTAGTTTTCAACTTTTGTATCTTATTGTAAATGTCGTTATCATATGTACATGTTATTATTTCTTTAGCATTAGTCTCCTCCTCTATCTGGACTTCATCCTTGTAACCAACAATCTTTACATACTGCTGACTGAATACTTCTGCCTTTCGAAGATCCTCACATACACACTCCCCATGTCCATTAATGATTCCTGCAATGTCCTTTTTCGAACCTGTTTCTGCCTTAAATTACCTATACATACCCTTCCATTTTTAACTAAAATTTATATGACTGCCAATTATGATTGCCATCATGTTATCCTTAGCTGCCTTCTTTGCTAGATTCAATTTCCTTGTAAGTTCCTTCAATTTCTTTTTACTTCCTCAGCCATTTCTAACTCTATTTCTTTCCAATCTGCACCTCTTTCGTAGTATATGAATTTCTCGGTTATAATAAGGTGGGTCTTTACAATTCCTTACCACCTTTAAAGGTACAAGCCGTGAGCTTGCATCCGGGAGATAGTAGGTTCGAATCCCACTATCGGCAGCCCTGAGGATGGTTTTCCGTGGTTTACCATTTTCACACCAGGCAAATGCTGGGGCTGTACCTTAATTAAGGCCACGGCCGCTTCCTTCCAACTCCTAGGCCTTTCCCATCCCATCGTCGCTATAAGACCTATCTGTGTCGGTGTGACGAAAAGCCACTGGCAAAAGGTACAAGCCTGTTTTCACATTTCCTCAACAATTGTTCGAAACCCATCCCAGAGTCTGTTTACATTTTTGTATACCGTTTTCCACCGATCATAGTTACTTTTCAAAAACTGCCTCGTGCCTGCTGCCATATGATACTGTCTAATAGTCCTACTGTTAAGACTTTCCTTTTTATCACATTTATTTTAACTACGACAAAAACAGCTTCATGATCACTAATACCGTCTATTACTTTGGTTTATCTATAGAGCCTATCTGGTTTTACCAGCACCACATCCAGGATATTTTTCCCTCTAGTTGGTCCCATGACTTTCTGAATCAGCTCTCCTTCCCATATTAGCTTATTTTGCATTTGTTGGCCATGCTTCCTGTCGTTCGCATTTCCTTCTCAATTGACATCTGGTAAGTTCAGATCTCCCGCTATAATCACATTTCTTTCCTTGTTTCCCACATAGCTGATTATCTTATCAAATATTTCTGAATCAGCGCTACCTTTTCCCGGTCTGTACACTCCAAAGACGTCAAGTTGCCTATTATCTTTAGAAATGAGCCTTACACCTAGAATTTCATGTTTGTCATCTTTAACTTTTTCGTAGCTTACAAATTCTTCTTTCACCAGAATGAATACTCCCCCTCCCACCATTCCTATCCTATCTCTACGATACATATTCCAGTTCAGTGAGAAAATGTCTGCATCCATTATATCATTTCTCAGCCATGATTCAACTCCTATTACAATATCTGGTAAATATATCTGTGGCTTGCTTCTGAAAGGGCCAATGTCAAAAAACCTGTTTTTGAGCTATGAGCATTTGAAGTTTTGCTTATAGTTTCGTAATTATTTTTTTCAACAACTAACTTTAAATAACTTTATATTATCTTTGTGGAAGTCACTTTATTAAACGCTAATTATTTCTATCGTATTCTTTAAAAATCGCCAGGTCTCTAATCTTCATTGGTAATCTAACATTACTGACAACGGCTTATTTAATTAAACGTTAACTGTTCGTTCGTTTAGTACTTAACACAGACATTGGCCCTTTTAACATGTTGCAAACCGGGCGAGTTGGCCGTGCGCGTAGAGGCGCGCGGCTGTAAGCTTGCATCCGGGAGACAGGTGGGTTCGAATCCCACTGTCGGCAGCCCTGAAGATGGTTTTCCGTGGTTTCCCATTTTCACACCAGGCAAATGCTGGGGCTGTACCTTAATTAAGGCCACGGCCGCTTCCTTCCAACTCCTAGACCTATCCTATCCCATCGTCGCCATAAGACCCATCTGTGTCGGCGCGACGTAAAGCCCCTAGCAAAAAAAAAAACATGTTGCAAGCCAGGATAAAACGCGTTTGTATCAGTTAATATCTCAATTTCGATAAAAAAAATTACATTGGCCGTTTTAGATCCAAGCCACAGTTATATCTATTAAATTATATTCCTTTCTTTACAGTACTTAAACAGTTCAACACTAACATTTTTATGTCATCCCTATTTGACTTCCAGATGTCTGTAGCCTTATCACCGCTCCCTAGACCACCTCGTTTCCCTGAATGTACCTCCCTATTACCCTTCCAGACAAATTTCCTAACTTACACGTATCTCTGCGGTTTATGTGAAGGCCATATGAGCGCAGATCCCTCTCTCCTACCCACCCATTAGGATCTAGAAATTTCACTTTCAGTTTTCCACATACCCACTGCATAGTCTCATTATAATCCCCAATCACCCTCCAGTCAATATCTCTCCTACACAGTATTCCACTGATAAAAATCTCCGCTTCCTTAAATTTCACCTGTGCTGCATTTACCAGATCCCACACATCTCCAACTATGTTGGTACTTATACCAGCTTGTCTTACGTTGTTGGCGCCAACGTGGAAACACTACCACCTTCTCCTTTCCCTCCTCCTTCTCTTCTACTTTCCTCAACATTTGCCTCAACCTAATTCCTGGATAACACTACCCTGGCTCCCTTTCCTCCACACATTTTCCCCACATGTCTAACGATGGAATCCCCCATGACCCGAGCCTCAACCCTACCCACCTCATTTGATCCCCTCCCCTCCTGATCAGCCCTAGCTTTCTGATAGCTGCAGTAGCTACTTCCTCCTCCCTTTTCACCTTCCCATGACCCTGTTCCACCTGTCTTTTCCTATCCTCTATTCTACATTTCGCTTTCCTACCTTTTCCCTTCCTCTTACTTCCACACATCTCAGCAACAGTTCCCTGTTCCTCATTTTCCCTCTGTTGTTCTACCTGGTGTGACTCGTACCGATTTCTCACAGACGCCTGTCCTGAATTCTGATCTTGAATAGAGCCCTTAGCCTGCAATCTCCTTCCCTTTAGAACATTAGACCACCTGTCTTCTACAATTACCCCGTTTCCTTCCCTTCCCCGTTTTACACCTGCTGTAACCTGTACATTGTTTGAGGGAGGCCTATCATCCCTCCTGTCTTCTGTGAGAATCCTAATTATCTCCCTCAAACCTTCCAATCCTCCCTCATACCCCTCAATGCCTCGCCACACCCATAGTTCTTACATTTGCACTCCTTAGCCATTCTTTACGGAGAAAATAAAAATAAAATATTTACGTGCAAAAAAAAAATGAACGGAGGGAAATATTGTCAGGGATAGTACTCAAAGGACACACAACAGTAAGATAATTAATATACGACTACACTACAATACTACTTAGTCGTACTCGGTTTTTTATCCTACAACACCCTAACAGGATAAAACTGCTGTTCATTACTGAATACCGAAAGGAATACACAAAAAATTACACAATTCTAAACTGCAGTAGAGAGCCTGCCTCTTACCAGGAGACCGTGGGCTCGATTGCTGGCCAGATCGTGTATTTTTACCTGGATCTGAAGTCTACTCAGACTACGTCAGAACATTTAAGAAGCTATCCGACTGTGAGATGCGCACCTGTCTTAGAAAGCCAAGAATATCGACCGGGAGGATTCGTCGGCTGACCATGCATCTCTTCGTAATCTGCAGGCCTTCGGGCTGAGCGTAGGTCGCTTGGTAGGCAAAGGCTCATCAGGGTTGTAGTACCATGTGATTTATTTTGTTTGTTTGTTTGTTTGTTTGTTTGTTTGTTTGTTTGTTAAGTTCCATTCGCGGGACAGCATTCCTAACTACTAGCACAGTAGATTGACTTTGTTAAAGATTGCGGGATAAAATTCTAGCATAGTCATTCCGCATTTTAGGAGAGTGGAAATTTGAGACACATTTCTAGGAGATTTACTACCACCTTAAAGAGCCCCTTTTTAGCGGACCATTCCAGCACTCCAGTTAAACACACACCTTTATTATCCGTATGGAGAAAGCCCTGTACAACGTGCAGTGATACATTTCTTTCCTCTAGTTTACCAGCGTAATTTTAAGTCCAAAGCAGTTTGTGAAGTTCTTGGATTAAAATTCGTATTGTATCTATATATCTACAAATAGGTTATTCCAAACTTGAATTTTAGAACAAATTAGTACACTCATTTCAGTTGGTCGTTGTCCGGTTTCTTGGCTGAATGGCAGCCTACTGGCATTTGGTTCAGAGGGCCCCGTGTTCGATTTCCGACAGGGCCTGGAATTTTAATTGCGTATTGCTGTAAATTCCTGTGACTCGGGGACTGGGTGTATCTACATAAAACACACAACACTGGATACTTTTGTTCGTCTTAATACACATCTACATTAGTGATGGGTCGCATGATGCAAAGCTCACGATGCATTCTAGCAACCGATGCAGTACGTGCATCGTAATGCTGTTTCGTTGTTGTATCGTGACGTCAGGCGAATGCGGTCTGTCTCGAACTAGTGCTGGGAAGACCGGGCGAGTTGGCCGTGCGCGTAGAGGCGCGCGGCTGTGAGCTTGCATCCGGGAGATAGTAGGTTCGAATCCCACTATCGGCAGCCCTGAAGATGGTTTTCCGTGGTTTCCCATTTTGCACACCAGGCAAATGCTGGGGCTGTACCTTAATTAAGGCCACGGCCGCTTCCTTCCAACTCCTAGGCCTTTCCTATCCCATCGTCGCCATAAGACCTATCTGTGTCGGTGCGACGTAAAGCCCCTAGCAAAAAAAGTGCTGGGAAGCGTGATTCAGAGCTGTCGATGCATTCTGAGCAACGAATACAGTCCATGCCTAGTAATCCTACCTCGAAGTTGTATCGGGACAGCACAATGATCAATCACATGGTTGTCAAATACGAATGGCACGCTCATTAGTGTTACGATGTAATATAGCAATGCTTAATTTTAATAATCCTTCGCTGATTTCAGACAAGACATCATTTAGACCTTGCTCTGAAATAGTAATTATGTTATTAGCTTTACGTCCCATTAAATACTTTTACGTTTTTCGGAAGCTCTGAAATAGTAATGAAGAGTGTGACTTATTTTTTTAATATTTGATTGAAACGATTTATTTTACGGCACATCGAATAACGTAAAAATTTGAACAGAATGGAAAATATGAATGCATAACGATAGTGATATATGTGTACGTATCTGAAAAGGGACCTGTTCTCAGGATAACTCCCCTTGTGGACTATCGATATTTTTATATAAGTACTAGCAAACGTACCCGTGATTTGCCACGGTATTCTACATTGTATACGGATTTCTACATAAACTACTGTATACGCAGTAAGATTTTATTAAATTGCATACGTTGTTTCCCGTGTAAGATGCGAGGTGGGGAATTTTGATCCTGTCTTACTGCCATTCGAAACGAGTTCGGGAGTTTCTAGTATAACGGCAGGCTCACTTGCATGTTGCCTTTCAGAATCGAGTTTGGGAGTTTTCATTAATGACAGGCCCCCTTGCCTATTGCCAGTCACAATCGATTTGGGGAGTTTTGATTATAATGGCAGGCATACTTGTCTACTGACACTAACAGTAGAAATTGGGAGGTCTGATTATAATGACAGACACACTTGTCTCCTGACACTAACAGTAGAGACTGGGAGCTTTGAGTATAATGGCAGGCCTCATCGCATACTGCTAGTCACAATCGAGGTGGGGTGCTTTCATTATTATAACAGGCTCCTTGCGTACTACCACTTACCATCGAATTGGGTTGTCTTCACTGCCAGTCACAGTCGAGTTGGGGAGTATCGATTATAACAGCAGGCAACTTTGCCTACTACCAGTCACAATCTAGTTGGGGATTTTTGTTTATAATGGCGGACACCCTTGCCTTCTGTCAGTCGGATCGAGAAGGGGATTTTTATTACAGTGGCAGGTGCCCTTTACTAGTGCCAGTTACAGTGGAGTTGGGGAGTTTCCGTTATAATGGCAGACTTCCTTTCCTACTGCCAGTCACTATCGATTTGGGAAGTTTTAATCATAATGGCAGGCCTCCCTTTCTATATCGCTACAAATAGACATCATTGTGTGCGTGTGCACGTTTATCATTACAGACCTTCATTTGGAGATTAACTGCTGCTAAACGATGCGTCATATCAATAAACGGATTGTGCCATCAGACGCCATTTGTAGTGGCTGCCTCAGGGCCCTGTAGCTGAGCTTGAAATTTTAAACAATGTGAGTATCAAGTGTTCTAAATGGGACCAGGGAGGTGGTGTGAGGGCTTATACGTATGCGTTGCATATTTAGGACTAACTCTGGAGGGCGACCTCATTGACTCGGAGCTGAGCTTGGAATTCTGAACAAAATGGAGACTATCCATTGTTCTTATGGAATTAGGAAGGTGGTGTAAGGGCTAATACGTATGCACAGCTTATGTAAGACTAACTGGTGGCGACTTCAGAGGAATCGGAACTGAGCCTGGAATGCTGAACAAAATGGCGACTATACATTGTACCTATGGTACTAAATCTAGGGAGCTGGTGCAAGGGCTAATGCGTATATATTACTCCTATGGATGACTAACTTTGGATAGCTGCATGAGGGGCTCACAACTTGTTATTTCGAGTTCGACATCCCGGATAACCTGGCAGACTCGTAGGTGCTATAGGACCTTGTTCGTGTGCTAGAATGATAGCTTCTACCTTCCAACGTCCTGATAGGCGTACAAACATATATCTTCAAAATGTTACCGTTACAGCCGCTTTACCAACATGCCAAAATGCTATTCCTTAGAGCTCTACTCACAACATCTTTTCTTAGCCGTCTGAGTAGATCAAAGTTCCGGGTTTGTTCTAAGCACAACATTGTACCCTCTGAGTGACGGAAACCCTACGGTAGGCTACTAAAACTCTCCAGAATTCAAATCGATAACCTTGAAAGTTAACATCAGAAATTAAGTGTTCCAGTCAGCAAAAACAAAACATAAGGCCACGCGTAAAGGTCATCTCGGAGTTAAGTGCAGCAGGTCACATCATCGCCGCAAGAGTTTGCTCTGAGTATTAAGAAGCACTTGCACAGACAAGTTTCCTTGTCACTCCCCTTTACCTCCACCTTCGCTTCAGCCTCAACTTATGCCTCCTCCTCCTCCTCAACTTCCATCTCAATCTGCACTTCAACCTCCACCTCAGCCCGTACCTCCTCTTCCTCCTCAAACTCAATCTCCACCTCCACCTCGGCCTTCACCTCCACCTCTACCAAGTTTCAATACTCAGTCGGGTCATGAAGTTCACTGTTTGAACTGAAACCAGTGCGCCTAAACGAAGCTCCGTAGCTTTCATATAAGCCCCGTCATGCCCAAAACAACCACCTCTGAGGACCTCATAGCGCATAAGAGAAACTTCGTATCACCCATAAGTGCCCTTTACCGCCGCAACTCCCAGCATGTTCTTATAAGAAAACCAAAAAATCTGAGCGAGTTTTACGTGCGGTTAGAGGCGCGCAGCTGTGATATTTCATTCGGGAGATAGTGGGTTCGAACCCCAATGTCGTCAGTCCTAAAGATGTTTTACCGTGGTTATCCATTTTCGCACCAGGCAAATGCTGGGGCTGTACTTAAAGGCCACAGCGCTTCCTTCCCAGTCTCAGCCCTCCCTATCCCATCGTCGCAATAAGACCTATCTGTGTCGGTGCGACGTAAAGCAAATACAAACAAATTAATTCGCCAACTGACACCACCTACCTCTAGGCTACACCAAGAGCGCTGAAAAACTCCTTAGTGCCTTTAAGATGTCTTATAGCACCCAAGAAGTTCCGATAATGCCAAAAGGAGTCCTGTAATGCCCTAGGAATGTTCCTATAAGGTACAAAGTAAGCCCCCTTGTACCAAAGAAAACTCCTATATGGTACAAAATGAAGCCCCTTAGCACTGAAGAAAGATCCTATAATGCCCAGGAGATGCCTTATAGCACCCAAAACATGTCCTAGCTTTTTTGCTAGTTGCTTTACGTCGCACCGACACAGATAGGTCTTATGGTGACGATGGGTTAGGAAAGGCCTGGGAGTGGGAAGGAAGCGGCCGTGGTCTTAATTAAGGTACAGCCCCAGCATTTGCCTGTTGTGAAAATGGGAAACCACGGAAAACCATCTTCAGGGCTGCCAACAGTGGGATTCGAACCCACTATCTTCCGGATGCAAGCTCACAGCCGCGCGCTCCTAACCGCACGGCCAACTCGCCCGGTAAAACATGTCCTATAATGCCCAAAAGATGCCCCATTGCACCCAAACAAGCTCCTGTAGCTCCTATGAGTCTGCGAGGTTAGCCGGGTGTTGAACTCGAAGTGATACGTTGTGAGCCCCTTAGGTAGCTCTCCACACTTAGACCCCCATAAGAGTAATGTATACGCATTGGCCTTTGCGCCAGCTCCCTAGATTTAGTCCCATAGGTACAATGTATAGTCGCAGTCTTGTTCAGAATTCCAAGCTCAACTCCGAGTCCCTGCAGTCACCCACCAGTCAGTCCTATACAAGCTATGCATACGTATTATTCCTTAAACCGCCCGGCTCCATGGCTAAATGGTTAGCATGCTGGCCTTTGGTCACAGGGGTCCCGGGTTCGATTCCCGGCAGGGTTGGGAATTTTAACCATAATTGGTTAATTCCCCTGGCACGGGGACTGGGTGTATGTGTCGTCTTCATCCTCATCACGACGCGCAGGTTGCCTACGGGAGTCAAATCAAAAGACCTGCACCTGGCGAGCCGAAGTCCTCGGACACATCCCGGCTCTAAAAGCCATACGCCATTTCATTTCATTCCTTAAACCACCTCACTAGTCCCATACGAACGATCATTTTAAGAATTCCAAGCTTATCTCCGAGCCTTTGAGGTCGCCCTCTAGAGTTAATCCTTCGGCTTCGGCAGCCGGCACATTTCCTAACCTCGCCGCTAGATGGGGCTTCATTCATTCCATTCCTGACTCGGTCGAATGACTGGAAACAGGCTGTGGATTTTCATTTTCATTCAGACTCAAATTTTCATTTACGTTATGCTGAAGCATGTTTAGAAGGCATTATTTTGCTATTGAGTTGTTATTCAAAATAGGCCTACTTCTTACGAAAGTACGTTACTAAAGTATTGGTATATTCTTCACTTTCTTAATTAGTTTCCATTTTTTTTAATTAATCGTCCTCTCGTTTTAATTAGTATGGGTTAAACTTCAGCAAATACTTTACACTCAATGCTAAAACAGGTGACAGCTATTACTAGCGCTCCAAGGGGCCTAAACTGAAGCAGTATTTTGGCGTTCAGGAGGATTACTGCACGTGTGTGTACTAACAGGTCGTGTTTGTCTTCTTAAGTTGATCTGTAAAACCAGAGACGTGTGTTCGGTGTATATTTGCAAGGAATAACAATGGCAGTGTGAGGTGTGTCGTTTTTCACTTTTCAGCGTGATAAAGAGAAACGTTAAGTAATAATGTCAGACTAGAGTAAAATATTGTTCCTTATTAAAAACAATTTTAGTTTCTTTTTTATATTAGTTGATAAACTTCGATTATCTATTGTTATAATATTGTACTGTGTTCGTTTAAGTCGAGGACGGATGTAGACACCGTTCAAGAAATATGGCGCCGGGCTGAGTGGCTCAGACGGTTGAGGCGCTGGCCATCTGACCCCAACTTGGCAGGTTCGATCATGGCTCTGTCCGGTGATATTTGAAGGTGCTCAAATACGTTAGCCTTGTATCGGTAGATTTACTGGCACGTAAAAGAACACCTGCGGGACTAAATTCCGCCACCTCGACGTCTCCGAAAACCATAAAATTAGTTAATGGGACGTAAAGCGAATAACATTATTATTATTATTATTATTATTATTATTATTATTATTATTATTATTATTATTAGGAAATATGGTCCTGAGAAACTGAAGAACTATGAGATTAGTGCAAAACATTTCCAGCGATCGGATTTTAGGAATCTGAATTTAACCAGCTAAGGGTACGGGGTATATTTGGCGTTTTGTCGTTGAGGTGTTTTTTTTTTTTTTTTGCTAGTGGCTTTACGTCGCACCGACACAGATAGGTCTTATGGCGACGGTGGGATAGGAAAGGCGTAGGAATTGGAAGGAAGCGGCCGTGGCCTTAATTAAGGTACAGCCTCAGCATTTGTCTGGTGTGAAAATGGGAAACCACGGAAAACCATCTTCAGAGCTGCCGACAGTGGAATTCGAACCCACTATCTCCCGGATGCAAGCTCACAGCCGCGCGTCTCTAACTGCGCGGCCAACTAGCCCGGTTCGTTTTTAGTTTCAGCCTGCTTAATATCACATGCAATATGTTTTCAGTTCATGGTAATAGGTTGAAGAACAAAGTGTTTCCTTCTCTCGACTTCTTGGGGAGGGAATGCAAAAGACCTGGTCAAAAGAAAAGAATTAGGGAAGACGGTGAATATTCGCTTGGCGAAATCTAAGTCCATTATTCACGTGAGGTAGATGATATGTGTGCAGCAAAATTCTGTACCGAGCGAGTTGGCCATGCGGTTAGCGGCGCGCAGCTGTGAGGTTGCATCCGGGAGATACTGGGTTCGAACCCCACTGTCAGTAGCCCTGAAGATGATTTGTGGTTTCCTATTTTCATACCAGACAATTGCTGGGGCTGTACCTTAATTAAGGCCACGGCCGCTTCCTTCCCATTCCTAGGCCTTTCCTGCCCCATCGTCGCCATAAGACCTATCTGTGTCGGTGCGAAATAAAGAAAAAAAAGACTGTACCTTAAACTGAGGCCACGGCCACCTTCTTCCCACTCCTAGCCCTTCCCTGCACCATCGTCACCATAGGATCTCTCTGTGTCGGTGCGAAGTAAAGCAACTTGTAAACAAACAAAACAAAACAAAACAGGGAGGGTTATGCAATGCTTCGTGGTGAGGAAATACTTGAGCACGGTGTCGCTCAGCAAGGTACCTGGGGGGGGGGGGTCGATTGCCTTTCAGGCTGATCTTTTATATCTCATTCACATTATTAAGTCCCCCCGGGCGGTTTCTGCTCATATCGCAGAAAATATGTTTTTTATTAAACAACATTAAAACTTATTGCAAATGTCTAGGCCGATTAAAAGAAAGGAAAGAACTTTATCGTATGCGTGAAATTATTCCTGTAACTCCAGTGCGTATTCATTAGCTCTTAGCTGAATTTTAAGAATACCAGCAAACAGAATGAAAAAGGAATCTCTCAACAAGGTGATTCCTTTAGATAATTGTACCTTGCGGAGTCAAGAACAAATGAAAACCGAACTGTAATGAAGTTTTAACAGTATAAGCTCTTCAGTGTCTCTACAGAAACGCCCCGTTATTAGTTATTTACAAAGATATTTAATTCATCAAGCTCGGCCTTCAACAAGGTTACACTCTCCCTGTGGTGCAGATTATCACCGAGTTTGTTTCGGTGAATTTTATCTGATGGCTGCAGACTGCTGAGTTGATATGCGCTAGCATTACACTTCTGTTGATCATTTCAGAATCGACGATTAGGAGGGGCGAGGGGGGGGGGCAGTCGCCCCCCACTTTGTGGAGAAAAATTCCATTTTTGCCACCCGTTTTTTTAAGTTTCAGCACACTGAAGAATCTAACAGTTATTTAAAAATTCCCCTGAAACTACATATTATTAAAAAAAGCAATTTGTACAGACCCTGTTGTTTTTTCAGCTAATTCCTTCCTTTAATTTCTTCAATTATTAAGAGAAATACTTAGTAGAAATAGGCACAAAATGTCATTCGTCGCGGCTAACAGATTCGTACAGCGCCACAGCAAGTAGTGGAGACTCGCGCATCAATGCGTAGTATGTATATATATTCTTTTTTGCCAAAGTTATGGACACTGGGGTATGATTCACCCGCTTACCGCGTGCATTCGTCAGTCTGGCAGTCTCACTCAGTAAATGTGTCTGTTCAGTTCTGTCTAGTGTCGTTTCTTTTGTTAGTATTTAGTCAAATACGAAATTACATTTTGATTGTATAATAACGCCGAACTTCTATTCAGTTGCACTGCATGTCTAATTATTTTTCGTTTGGTGAAAGTTTTATTGTATAGTACTATTATTACCGCACTGAATTTCGTAGACTAAACCTTTGTATTTCTATGGAAATTCGCTCAGAGAGCACAGAATACTTGCCATTTTGTAGTTTTTATTTTCAATTTTGATACCCTTCACCCCCCTCCCCCCCGATATAGCCCTAGACCGGGTACGTTTTAGTGTCTATACTTATTTGCACCCCCACTTCTAACTCCCAATCGCCGCTATTGGATCATTTGATCATTATTTCCCAATATTGCTGTAGGATATAAGCCTCTGCATTTCCTACGACTGCTAGTTTCCTCGGAGACCGTATATCTTTCTATTATTTCTAATGTGGTGATACTTTTATTCAACATAAGAATGAAGTTACAATAAATTGGCAAGCAGTGCCGGCCGGGAATTTTAGCTTCGTCCGCTTGGCAGCGAGTTTCCAGTATTGGCATTTTAAATTATTTGGTGTCAGCAAGTACCGTACAACGCCAGTGTACAAAATTGTTAACGAAAGATCATTCGGAAGCCAGATGCATTCTATATGGAAAGATAGAAATTTGACGTAGCTTACGTCGATAGCCCGTCATGTTACCGTCAACTCTCAAACCTACTGTGTAGATGTATACGAAATCTAAGAATATAAGAAAAATGTATTATAATATAATAGGTTACTGAATGATTCATATTTTCCAAATACAGTGACTTCTCCTTTGAAGTGCTCTTTTACGGTTCAGGCTGGTTGTGAGCCTTCTAGGTGAAAACAATTTTCTTAAAGTACGTGCACTGTTCTTTTTAATTAAGTTTCATTCATTGTGTTGGATGAAGGAGAAAAGTGCTCTATTTTTCTATTCTTCCTACCATCAAATTGATTTGCTCCTCACTTTCTTCTACAGGCGACTGACAGGACTCGGTGGCGGGTCGTGTTGGGATGGCTGATAATGGCTGGCTCCGGACTGATGGCAGTACCAGTCGTCATGCCCAGCAGCCTCTGGACACCCCTCCTCCGGTCAGATTAAGGGTAAGTATACCCATCATTCTGTAGGTCTGTGTGTAGTGTGATTTTTATTTTATCTTATGAGTGGTTTAACATCGCACGAACTCGGATAGGTTTCCGGCGAGGTCGGGACTGGCAAGGGCTGGACCTGGAGAGGAAGTAGGTGTGGTCTTAATTAAAGCACAGCCCCAGCATTTGCCTGGTGTGAAAATCGGGAAACCATGAAAATCCGTCTTCGGGGCTGCCGATCATCTCCGGATTGCAGCTCACAGCAAGGCGACTCTTACCGCGTAGCCAGCTCTCTCGGTGTTTACTATTGGTGCTCCAAAATTGCCAAGAGCACAGTGAAAGATAATCGTTCTAAATTATTTTAATACTGATATTATTGGATATTTGTGAATATTGAGCTACTGACACGGATGCTGTAGTGGAAAAAGCAAGGGAATGCATAGGAACAACTGTGTGTAAAGATGGGAAAAAGCGAACATCATTTTGGAACGATGAAGTGAGAGCAACTTGTAAACCTAAAAAGAAGGCTCATCAGAAATGGCCCCAAACAAGGGCTGATGCAGACAGGGAATTGTACGTAGATGAAGGAAACAGAGCGAAACAAATAGTTGTTCAATCCAAAAAGAAGTCGTGGGAATATTTTGGTAATAACCTGGGAAGGCAAGGTCAAGCAGCAGGGGGAAACATTTCTGGTCAGTAATAAAGAATTTTAGGAAGGGAGGGGAAAAGGAAATGAACAGTGTTTTGGGTAATTCAGGTGAACTCATAATAGACCACAGGGTATCACTGGACAGGTGGAGGAAATATTTTGAAAATCTCGACATAAATGGGAATCATCATGGTGGTGTCGCGAACAACAGAGGTCATAGGGAGGAGGAAAATGATGGTGAAATTACGTTTCAAGATATGGAAAGGATGGTAAATAAACTCCATTGTCATAAAACAGCAAGAATAGATGAAAAAGGACCTGAAATGGTGAAGTATAGTGGGAAGGCAGGGATGAAATGGCTTCATAGAGTAGTAAGATTAGCATGGAGTGTTGATGAGGTACCTTCAGATTGGGCAAACGCATTAATTGCACCTATCTATCAGCAAGGGAACAGGAAGGATTGCAACAACTATCGAGGTATCTCATTGATTGGTATACCAGGCAAAGTATTCACTGGCATCTTCGAAGGGAGGGTGCGATCAGTGATTGAAAGTATGTTGGATGAAAACCAATGTGGTTTCAGACCACATAGGGGCTGTCAGGATCAGATTATCAGTATGCGTCAGGTACAGTATTTGAAAAATGCTACGAGAGGAATAGACAGTTGTGTTTATGTTTCGTAAATCTAAGGAAAGCATATGACAGTGTACCGAGGGAAAAGATGTTCGCCATACTGGGAGAGTATGGAATTAAAGGTAGGTTATTAAAATCAATCAAAGGTATTAATGTTGACAATTGGGCTTCAGTGAGAATTGATGGTAGAATGAATTCTTGGTTCAGGGTACTTACAGGGGTTAGACAAAGCTGTAATCTTTCACCTTTGCTGTTCATAGTTTGCATGGATCATCTGCTGCAAGGTATAAAGTGGCAGGGTGGGATTCAGTTCGGTGGAAATGTAGTAAGCAGTCTGGCCTATGCTGACGACTTTGTCTTATTGGCAGATTTTGCCGAAAGCCTGCAGTCTAATATCTTGGAACTTGAAAATAGGTGCAATGAGTATGGTATGAAAATTAGGCTCTCGAAGACTAAATTGATGTCAGTAGGTAAGAAATTCATCAGAACTGAATGTCAGATTGGTGATTCAAAACTGGAACAGGTAGATAATTTCAAGTATTTAGGATGTGTGTTCTTCCAGGATGGTAATATAGTAAGTGGGATTGAATCAAGGTGCAGTGAAGCTAATGCAGTGAGCTCACAGTTGCGATCAACAGTATTCTGTAAGAAGGAAGTTAGCTCCCGGACGAAACTGTCTTTACATCGGTCTGTTTTCAGACGAACTTTGCATTACGGGAGGGAATGCTGGGTGGATATCTTATCCATACGTTAGAAGTAACAGACATGAAAGTAGCGAGAATGATTGATGGTACAAACAAGTGGGAACAATGGCAGGCGGGTACTCGGAATAAGGAGGGAAAGGCTAAGTTAGGAATGAACTCGATGGATGAAGCTGTACGCATAAACCGGCTTCGGTAATGGGGTCATGTGAGGCGAATGGAGGAAGATAGGTTACCTGGTGAATAATGGACTCTTTTATGGAGGGTAAGAGAAGTAGAGGGAGACCAAGACGACGATGGTTAGACTCTGTTTCTAATGATTTAAAGATAAGAGGGATATAAGTAAATGAGGCCACAGCACTAGTTGCAAATAGAGGATTGTGTCGACGTTTAGTATACTCACAGAGGTTTGCAGACTGAACGCTGAAAGGCATAACGGCCTATAATGATGTATGTATGTATGTATGTATGTATGTATGTATGTATGTATTATGTAGTTATTTGTGTTCGAGAAAGTACACATTTTGAGTCTCTGCAGGATGGTTGATTCTGGTCAGGTTAAGACCAGATTGCCATCTCTTACATCTAACCAGACTAATACATTTACAAAAATAACAAAATGTTGTATTTAATGACTAAGATGGTGGATGAATAATTAGTCGTTGGTATGTGTAAGTGAAATTAACTTTTTTTTTTTTTTGCTACTGGCTTTACGTCGCACCGACACAGATATGTCTTATGGCGACGATGGGACAGGAAGGGGAAACCATCTTCAGGGCTGCCGACAGTGGGGTTCGAACCTACTATCTCCCGAATACTGGATACTGGCCGCACTTAAGCGACTGCAGCTATCGAGCTCGGTATTAACGAACTTAATCTAGCCCATACCAGAAGACGTAGTGCACATTGAATACTGTATCTCATCAAATATTGGCTTGGGAAAGCACATGGTTTAGAAACATATAAATTAAACTAAACTCAGTCCGCTTAAACGCACACTAAATATTACGAACGTAAGTCTAATTCAGCAACTGATTGATATGTGCACTTTGGATATTTACAGTTTCTCTGCAAAGCAAGTAATGCAAGTAGCAAATCCTGCCCTTAGTTATACCCAAGTTGTCCGACTCCTTTGCTAAATGGTCAGCGTAATGGCCTTCGGTTCATTAGGTGCAGGGTTCGGTTAATTACTGACCGGAATATTAGCCGCGTTTGGTTAATTCCTCGAATACTGTCTTACTCCACATCTTCATTTACAAACAACATATCACACTACCAACCACCACTGAAACAAGCAATATTGAATACATCCGTCTACATAGAATTGGTGTCAGGAAGGGCGTCTAGCCGTAAAACTGAGTTTAGTAGACATACAACATGTGCTCAACAGTGAAGAAAATAGCGCCGGCATGCTCAGCTTAGAATGCGCGGTACCGGGCGAGTTGGCCATGCGGTTAGGGGCGCGCGGCTGTTAGCTTGCATCCGGGAGATAGGGGTTCGAATTCCACTGTCGGCGTCCCTGAAGATGGTTTTCCGTGGTTTCCCATTTTCACCCAGGCAAATGCTGGGGCTGTACCTTAATTATGGCCACGGCCGCTTCCTTCCAACTCCTAGGCCTTTCCTATCCCATCATCGCCATAACACCTAGCTGTGTCGGTGCGACGTAAAGCCACTAGCAAAAAAGAAGAATGCGTTGTCGTTTAAATAATATTGATATTGAATTAGTCAGCGGAGTCCTACAAGTTTAATGTTCTCGTAACATTTGTGCCTATTTGCATTATACACATTGATATATAATTACTAGACCTGGGATTTTAGGCTCTAAAAAAATTAGTTTAAGGCACCTAAAATAGGCTTTTAAAACAAGTAAATATTCATTTAAAAGATAAAATAGGCACTTAAAATATGTTTTTAAAATGTTGGATGGGCAGGAAATAGACTTTAAAATATTACAATATACACTTAAACTGTGACGTGATACTTTCTTTACTTTAACAAATGTGGTACCCCTATTCTTAACCGAAATAACTGTAAAATTAAGACAGAATAAAAAAGACATTTATCAAAAACTATATAAAAAGTCATGTGTCAAAAAAGTTACGGATTATGTATCATTATTACTGATCTAAAACCTTAAATCAGCACTGTAGGCATCCAATAACGGTGTAAACGTGAATGGAGTATGTGTTTATTATTTGTGAGGAACATTCCTACAGTACTTTCATTCGTAGTTTCCTTTACAGTACATAACAATAATCTTCTCCAAATTTTCCAGTCAGTCTGTGTCTTTTGTCTGTTAAAATCACTTTGAAAGCAGAAAAAGAACGCTCCACACTCACAGATGTTAGAGGGGCATAGGAAAATTTACCCACATTTTTCAATTCAATTTCATTTGGTAAGTCTACCTTTTCCTCATCCATTACCTGATGTACCCTTTTCAGCACTGAATAACCTGGATTCTTCTGCAGTACACTAGACCACTTGTCTCTTATTTTATCCCCTACCTTGCCCCTAGCACTTTGTATGTTATTCTCAGCTTCCTCAATTACAGAAAATTGCTGTTTGAGACTCTTTCCTTTTTCCTCCATTTTTTTAATGGTGACTGGAGGAAATGAAAAATTTGCCTCAATATAGGCAATGTCTCTCTGAACACTTGAACAATCATTTGACAGCTCTTTGACAGACGACAAACATGCAGAGTTGTCCGTTAAAGGCAAATTGTCGATCACAGTTACGATTTCCTCAAGATGTTCTGCATAATACAGGCAGCTTCCATCCAGGAACCCCAACGGGTGATGATTGGCTGTGGTGGTAGGGGAATAGAGGGGAGTTTCTCTCGAAAGATGGCTATTCTTCATGGAGCCTTAGAGAACACTTTCTTCATTGTTGAAATGAGAGTATTTACTGCAGGAAACTCGGCCCTAACTGTTTCTGCGAGTCTATGCAAGGCATGGGCCATGCAAGTAACATGAATTAAAGAAGGATGGAAAGTTTTGAGGAGAGGTGCAGTGGCAATCATGTAGGAAGCAGCATCGGAGACAAGGAGAAGGACTTCAGAATCATCAACACTCCCAGGATACAACAATTGCAACCCCTTGTTGATGAAGTATGTAATGCTTTGACTATTGACTTTCTCAAGCTGTTTAGAGCAAAGAAGGTGAGCGGTAGATGCCTGATTGGGTTCCAGTTTTCCTACTATAAGGTTAGCAATGTACCTGCCCGCAGAGTCGGTGGTTTCGTCCACACACAACCATATGCAAGACTCCCCAATATCCTCCCTGATTGACAAAATCACCTCACTGTAACAAATATATAAGTAGTTTTTATTTAATGTAGATGCTGATGGGATGTGCTGCTTGGTGTATTACTGTAAAAAATCTCTGAAAACCAGATTATGCACAGCATTCCAGGGGATATTTGCTGCAACTAGGGCTCTACACATATCAGCATAGAAACCATTATGGGTTGTAGGAGATATAGTTTGTGTGAGCAGAGTCTGTCTAATGTTACTTTTCATGGCTGCTTTCGCTTTGTGACTGGCAGTATCTGCATGGTGCTTAAGGTGGCATTTTTTCTCACGTGAAATCTAAAACACAATAAAGTGATGCCAATTAGAGACCAAGATGAGGAATAGAAAAGGTGAGCTATTGAATAAAATTTGTAATTTTGAACTATTTAAATTAAGCTATTATTACTCTAAAGTTAATTAAGAACAAGAACATTACAGTCCCCGAAGGGCGTTGGCTTTCAATAACGGTTGCTGCCCAGCTCATGACCTGCAGATATTGGGTGGCATGTGGTCAGCACGATACATCCCTCAGCCATATTGCCTCCGTGACCCCTGCCCACTGTAGCTTCTCAAATTTCTTCACGATGCTGGGTCGACACCGTTCCAGACCTCATAGATTTCTAAATTACTGCTGGTACTGGAAATCGAACCCAGGTCGCCTGGACTAGGTCTCTACAATTAGAGGAGCCAATATCAAAATCTTAGTTTTAGATTAATATGAAATTTAAAATATATGCACATAGCTGCTTATTGGAGTACTGGCAGAAAATAATCTTGCCATCAAAACTCTCCCTAGAAATTATACAAGCCATTGTAATCTTGGATGATTTTGTTTTAGGCATGATGAACTATATTCACTTAAACAGATGTTCTTTCACTGGCAACTTGACACAGTATGTCCGTTCTTACTACCTGCTCCTTGTTCTTCCTAGATGGCCCCTCCAGCCTTCACTCAGCATTCCTTTGGTGACAGTTGTCTGGGAAGAGCACATTTCTGTGAAAAACCCACCCTTTGCTCTTCTGCTCGTTCCAGGGATATCCATTGTGTGATTGTAAAATTTACCGAAGTTGAATTTTATTTTAAATGTAGAAAATAGGCATTTTTAGGCACTAAAATAGTAAAATAGGCTTTAAAGGTCTAAATAGGCATTTTAGGGCACTATAAAACTCTATTAATGTAAGGGATTTATCATGAAACGTCAACATATTTTTAAAAAATCATGTTATTTTGTAAGGAACAAATTAGGCATTTGCCTTAAAATCCCAGGTCTAATAATTACTCAGCGGAGGCGTACAATTGTAACGTTCTCGTAATATTTGTGCCTATGTACATTATACACATTAAAGTTACATCTACTGATTGGCTTGTTTTCATTCATATTACATATTTTTTAATTCCCAAATTGTTTTTCACCCATTTTTGGAGCATCTTTGTCAGTCATTCTCTTGGAATTGTAAACGTAGAAATTTGGCTCCGAAGGTAGATTTTCCAACATTCATTTTCAATTTTAACAAAGTGCAACACCTTGAGGCATAATCGGTAAGAATATGAATCAAATTCCCTATGAGGTTACTTCTATACGAAAAATGGAATTTACCGCTCTCTTCTGTACATTGTTTGTCGTCGAATTTATAAATTTCAGTTATTTACCTCTTCCAGTACTGAACGAATATACTGATCTACACTGACTTAGCAAATGTCATGGGATAGTCATCTAATAGCGTGTGGGGCCTCCTCTGGACGCAGCTGACACCAAATCGTTTGCAGAGCGGCAGCCAATGCTGGTCTGTTCGTGGGTGCAGGATCCATGGCACGGAGCCTACGTTCCAGGACATCCCAGATATGCTCGATAGGGTTCATATCGGGGCTCCTGGGTGGCCATGGTAGTCGTTGGACCTCCGCTGCATGTTCCTGGAACCATTCCCGGGCGACGTGGGAGCGATGAGGGGGCGCGTTTTCATCTTGAAACACCGCAGAACCGTCTAGGCACTGGAAGGCCAAAAATGGGTGGAGATGGTCTCCGAGCAGCTCAACATACCGCGTACCATTCGAAGTCCCTTCCAGAACAGCTAGAGGGCACATTCCATACCAGGAAAATGCACCCCAGACCATAACAGAGACACCAGCGCACTGGACCACACCTTCGAGGCAAGCGGGATCCATCGTTTCATGTGGTCTGCACCATACACGGTGCCTCCCATCGGCATGGTGCAGTTGATATCGTGCTTCGTCCGACCCTATCACGTTACGCCATTGTTCCAGTGTCCATCCCTGGTGACTGGCGACAAATGCGCGTCGTTGTGCCCGATGACGTTGGGTTAACAGTGGCACCCATGTGCGGCGCCGGCTCCCTTGCACCATAGAACCCTTGTTCCTAGGGACTGTCCACTGGGAGACGTGTCTAGCACTGCCTGTGTTGAATTGAGCCGTGATTTGTTGCACGGTTGCCCATCTGTCACTATTGACAATCTGTCTCAGATGTCGCCGGTCACGGTCATCGAGTGCGGCTGGACCGCCTGGTCGTTCGTCTGTTGTGGACAGTGACACCCGCATTCAACCATTCATGATACACCCTGGATACGGTTGATCGTGTGATGCCGAATTCCCGCACCACTTCCGAAATCGCACTTCCCATCCGTCGGGCACCGACCACCATACCCCATTCGAACGGTGTCAGCTTACGACGACGTTCCATCTTACACATGTCACATGCACAGCCACTGCTCACAAGGTCTCCTATACAACTGTCGCTGGCACAGGGGGCGTGTGGTGCGCAGACAACACACCTGCTCACCAGTGCTCCGCTACCCATGACATTTGCTCAGTCAGTATACATTGCGATTTTATCCAGTATTAGAATACCGCCCCGTAGCAAGAACACAACTACATATTTTACTACGTTGAGTAAGAAAGCCTACGCATGCTCGAGCATCCCTAGTTTTCCATAAATTGCATCCGTCTCCTGAAAGAAGGCCTTTTTGTGTATCTACTAGCATAGCATAAACTAGACCGGTCCAATGGATTTAAGCTTAGTGAATGAGACAGTCCACACCCCACCCCTGGATAGTCCTTCGGTCCAACAAAAAATGGGGGAGAGGTGCTCCTCCTGGACCGTCCCTCGGTCCACCAAACAGGTGGGGGGGGGGGCGAACCGTCCCTCGGTCCACAAAAATATTTCCGGTTTCCTCAGCAGTCCACCAGTTCCCCTCAGGCTTCATGCTCGAGGGACGGAGCACTGCTGGTGACTATCAGTGGTCACTCCGACCGAGCCGGCCGAAGTTGACAGCCTATCCTCCCTCCCCCCGCGTGGTGATGAACTCAGCTATATCACCTCCAACGTGCTGTTCCAAGAAGATAAAGAGACAGCAGGGAAGATTGGGAATAAGTGATACTGTGGGAGGAATCTGCTTGTCCCCATGCTCAGCGTGCTAGCAGGCCAGATGGGATGATGAGGTATCATAGTGGTGTAATCGGGTAGTATCAGGAGAAGACCACATAAGAGGAAATAAAAAAGTATCTACGTGTGAAACCAGACAAATTTTAGATAGCACATGCAAGGATGTGGGCTGGGAAAGTCCAGGTAATATTGTTAGTTTGGAATAGGTATCATGCACAAGTCAGTATTCTCTTACATACCAGTTCAGCTATTCCGAGAATCAGTCCTTCTAGGCACTGTTGTGAGTAGCGCGGGCCTTGCCGGTTACCAAACCATGCCGCGGAAAATACTAAGACCTGCTGCAAAGACTGGTCCCCTTGGGGACGCTGGTGCGTATTCTGCGATCTCGGAGAATGCGCCAATGCCCGCCGTGGCTGGGATCTTTTTTTTTTTTTTTTTGCTGTTTGCTTTACGTCGCACCAACACAGCTATTCTTATGGCGACGATGGGATAGGGAAGGCCTAGGAATTGGAAGGAGCCGGCCGTGGCCTTAATTAAGGTACAGCCCCGGTATTTGCCTGGTGTGAAAATGGGAAACCACGGAAAACCATCTTCAGGGCTGCCGACAGTGGCTGGGATCTACTGTACTGGAGGGGGCAGATACATGGCGACGGTCTCCTTCCTCTGTTCTCGAGGTATGGTTCTATATACCGAACAACCACGATGGGAGCCGGTTTGCCCCCGGGCAGTTGGCGCACACCACGTAGAGCCCACAGCTAACCTGATGGTGGCCCCACCTCATAAAGCGGAAATACTGCAAGAACTGCTGAGAGGAACGTTTGGACCTCACCTGACTGCCGCTTCCCCTCGAGGCTCCCTCCTGATTGGCTCCTCGTTCGATTGCCTTCCTGGGAGCTGTCGTGGGCTGCGGCTGAATAGCTCTCCCCTGGTGGACCGGCATCATATTCCTGCTGCGGCGTCGGCGTCTCCTTCCTAGCAATGGTCTTTCCTTTGTAGGAGAGGCGGCTTCCTCCTGTGAGTGGCCCGCCTCCCTGCCTGGGAACCGTGAGGCAACGGGATGCCCCACTGTAGTGCGGGCTTCTCTTTCCTGGGTGGCGGTGTCGTCTGCTTCGGTATATGCTGGCTGCTTAGCATTTGCCCTGTCTTGTGGGGCACACAATGATATCTGCATCGTGAAGCTGATGCTATCAGGCCGCGAGGTCTGGGTAGCAATATCAGAACGCCAGGGGGGCGTTCGTCTCCACTTCCGTGCTGCCGTCCGCTGTCCTGGTTGCCGTCCTGGTTTGCACCTAGGTGACCCTTACGGGTGGCTGACGTTCCTGGTTGGCGCCCTTTGGCGTCTGCGTCCACTTCGAGAAGCAGCGCAGGATGACGCTCGGGAGCGTCGCTTTCCACACCAGGTCTCGCAGACGCGGGTTCTTTGACAGGGAGGAGGCACGGATCCGTGCCCACCTGCCTATGACTGTGCATCCTGTTTGTCCGCGTATTGGTCGTCTTCGTCTCAGGCAACCGAGGTTCGTTGCCCGAGCCGGGCAGCTGATCCATCTGCGTGGCGACGTCCTCCCTGGCACAGAGAGATTCACCTTTGCCCGCAATCCTTACGGACTGTAGCGGGCTAAAAAAATTATCTTAGTACGGCAATTTGGCTGGATCCTGAGGGTGAATGAATACTCTCCCGGGAAGGAACGCCTCGATGTCCCTGGCTGTATTGCTGTCTCAATCGTAGGAGATGTGGAAGTACAGCAGTTGCCTTTACGTTTTCCATCAGGTTTTCGACCGTCCGTAACAGCCTCTCATCGTAGTACACAAGTAGCGTCGGGTTGTCCGGGTCAGAGTGATTGGGCTATAGCATGAAGTCCATCACGTTGATGGCGGAGAATAAGTTCGCATTCTCTTCCGTAGAGAGCTCCGTGATGTCCGCCGTCTTCTCTTATGAGAACCGTTGTAAGAGGAGTGAAGATATATACTGTGTGACGATTTGTGCTGGTTGAAATGTTCCTTTCTTACGCGGCGCTGGTGTAGATATATAGGCATCAGCTGATTCTGAACAGTGTTTCTAAATGAGATTTGATGTGACTTAATTCGGAATGTATCGTTTAAATAAATTATCTGAAACAGTGTATTCATTATTGTGGTGTTTCAGGACTGTGCATTTTGTTTACTGATGGATGACTTGTGTTTATTTGCAATATATGTTTGATGCAAATTAAGATACCGTCTTGTAATATGTGAAAAATGCTTAGGGAATGTTTTAGTTAGTAATGACATAAGAACATTACTTCAAAAATTGGTCGTCAGTAACGTAATCAGTATCTCAAATGCGTATGTGTTTAGTTGCGTTAAATGTTCTTCCAGTAAGTCGCCACGAAACTGACTGCATAGCAAACTCCGTTACAATTATCAGTTGTAACCTTAAAAAACAAGATGTCAACTGTTTAGTGTACATGCTGCGAAATATATCGTAAAAACATATTAAACCTCTGCAAGCTGCCAAAATATTGTTACAAATACGTATGTCATACACGTGCAATTCTTACATAACTACGTAATTTATACGTTAACGTGCTCAGTGTAATATTGAATCTTACTAGGAACTATCTCTGGAGGTGGTTAGTTCTTTTCTTAAGATGAATTCGCTCTGATTATCAGCACCAACCCTTATCATCAACACTAGAGTTTGCAGAGCTAATGCTAGGGGAGTCCAGTATGAAATAATCATGATTGGAAGGGACATCTAATTTGGTAGATTGGCGTTGATATGGAGATATTCTTGCTATGATGTTTCAGAATACATATATCAGAATATTTGGAAAAATGTGTGGGACTGCTGTGGAATTCAGTTTGCGTCTCTGTCTTTGAATTTCCACGTTTTCACATGAATAATGAAACTCTCATTTTAGGATAAGCTCGGCCGCAAAATGCAGATCACGGATATGACTTTTATCACTCAAAGGCAGATCTTGTCGGGGAATAGCCTACGACCACTTGGAGAACAGATTGGGATCTTTTGTGGTAAAAAGAATATTTCATTGTACTGCTTATCGTAACCCGACTTCACATGCGGTGGAAATTTGAAACATATGCCGAACTGTATGTCCTGATTCTCATATACTTAGTAATTTTTCACTTTTCAGTTCACAGAAAGTTAACGCCAGATATCTGAAAATGACCAGAAAATGCTTACACACTTCCGCTTTAATCCGTCAAAACGCGCTCCTACTTGCTTCTCATCGACAGCAGCGCTGCAGGCGGCGGAAAACACGTACGCCGTGTCTGGTAACATTTGATTCAGAGGGAGTCGTCACGCTATTCATTTCTGCTCATCCTGGTAGCACTGAAAAGTGCTGCTAAACCAGCTCTTCTATGTGCTGATAAGTACACTATAGCTCTAGATAGTAATAAGAGTGCCGTGGTTGAAATTAGTACCCAACTGATAAGCTGTGGCGAGGAGAGGGACTAAGCGGAGGCAAGCACGTCCGTCCGCTATTTTATTACAGTCAGCTTGCACCTCGACAGCTTGTAGTCGAACACTTTGGTTTTATGTGCTAGCGAGTTAGTGGGGAAAATGGGAAGGTTGAGCGGAAATATAGTGTGTGCGCGCCTATCCCTTGTAATGTCGAGTAGCTACAGATCCTTGATTAACAGCACGAATGCTGCTTATACGGCTATTGCTTATCTTTATAATAAGATGAACAACGCTTGTAAACATATTATTCGTGCTGCTAAAAATCTCGCTCCTTTTCTCATGCATGACAGTGGCAGTGGTATTATTGGAAATAACGCCAAATCGAGATATTACGTCACCACACTACGTCCACATAATAATAATAATAATAATAATAATAATAATAATAATAATAATAATAATAATAATAATAATAATAACAACAACAACAATAATAACGATCATAATCTGGTTCGTCGTCTAAATGTGCGGATTCTGCTGGAAACGAGCGCCGGCTGAGACATACAGTAAATACGAACGCTGCTCGGCCTAGGTTTCGGTTAAACCACGACACCCGAGACATCACGCCGGGTCTCCTTAAGGATTTGATCCATATTACAAGTAGATATGGGGAAAGATTTCAAAAATACCGCGACCCAGCCGACCGGGAAGGATACCAGGAACTCGCCCGCGAAGTCTGCAACCGTTTGCTGGAACTGAATACTTTTAAGCGCTGAAAACATGCAAACGTTTTGTGATAAGCGTGCTGTGAGAATTATCATGGATACACATGTGAAAATCGTGTAAATTCACTATTCCATCTCTAGTGATAGATGCCTCATTCATGAATAAAATGGACGATGGGAACCCCCTTGCGAACAGTAGGCCTACTCGCCATAGACCATCGGCTGCTTGAAGGTGACACGTTTATTGGAAGTGAAATGAGCACAAACGTTCACCTCTTTTGCAAAAAGCCAACTACAATGACATTTTTATAATGACGTATGAAATCACTAGTACGTTAGTTAGAAACGAAGGGAATATATTTACCAAAATGACGTGCATTTCTGTAAAATTGACTATAATTTTACAAAATGTCCTTTAAATAATCAAAACTGGCGTTCTGCAGTTAAACTTTCTCTCCCTCTCTGGTGCGTAATAATAATGATAATAATGTTATGCGCCCTCTCTTAATATTTAATATATATACTAGCAAAATACCCGTGCTTCGCTACGGTATTATACTGAAATTTATAATTGAATGCTTAACGTTTTATATATAATCCGCCGAAAATCGCGATCTGACTCGTTTTATGAGAGAATCCGTCAAAATTCGCGATCTGACTCGTTTTCTGAGAAATTACAGCGAAATTCCTCCCATTTTTCAAACATTCTATCCAGCAATCGATTTCGTACTTCCCGGGCTAGGTCCAGGCATTCCACCCGGTCAGTTAGGCCCCTAAATCTTTACCATCTTTTCCTATAAGCATTTTAAATATGGATCAAATCCTTGAGGAGATCCGGCGTGAAGACATCTTGGGTGCCTTGGTGGTACTGAACCCGCATTCGTAGTCATTACCTGGCCAGAACCCGTTTCCAGCGCGGTCGGCACATTTTGACGAGGGTCCAGAACATTATTATTATTATTATTATTATTATTATTATTATTATTATTAAGGTGGCTGATATTAGTTGAATTTAAGCTATTATTATTATTATTATTATTATTATTATTATTATTATTATTATTATTATTATTATTATTATTATTGATGGCATTGCATCTTGCTGTAGGGTACAGACAATCAATAATAATAATAATAATAATAATAATAATAATAATAATAATAATAATACTTGGCGGTAAATTACATCTGCTGCTGTTGTCATTGCTGACAATGTGACCAGCACCATCGTCGCGCGTAGGCAAGTGCGCGAGATTTCTGGCGACACGAATTATATACATGCGTGCATTATTGACCTTGTTATAGAGGTGAACAATTGCACGGTCAATGTCATTCCTATCGTTCATTTCAAATGTGTTTAAATTTGTATTTATATGCCAGGAGAATCTACTGTAATCTAACCTTATGTTCTCCAAAGGAAAAGATGGCTCTTGAAAACGAACCCAGGAAAGGTTAAAAATGATCAGTTTATGATCAGAATAAGTACATTATGAACAGTAAAATCAATTGGTCTAAACTCCTTTTTCACCCCACCGCCGTTAAGTTGATTTACCCCCCCCCCCCAAACAAAAGAAGGCGCGTTTCTTTATGTTTAAAAGAGATTCAAGTATCAATGTTCACATCTGTTACATTCAGTTCTGAGATATAAGTATCCCTAAAAGGAAGTCACTTTTTTCACTTCCTTCACACTCCCCACCTAAGTGAATTCTCCGGCAAAAAAATACTTGTTTATTTAATAGTAAAGGATCTTCTAAATACCAATTTTCACGACTCTAACATCCTCAGTTATTGAGAAACGTGTTCTCGTAAAAGGAATTCAACTCCTTTTCACCCCCCCCCCCTCAAGATGATTCCCCCCAAGAACGCTTTTTTCTTTGTTTTCAAAGGAGATCCAAATACCAGTTTTCACATCTGTAACAACTTTTGTTTTTATTAGGTGCAAGTATCCTCATACAATTAATTCAATTAATTTTTCAATTCTTTCATCCCCCCCCTTTCATTGGATTTTCGAAGAATACGTGTTTCTTTAATTTTAAAGCAGGTTCCAAATACTAATTTTCACGTCTGCAAACCTTTCGTTTTTGAGATAATAGTATCATCATACAAATAATTCAACTATTTTTTCAATTCCCCCCTTAGGTGGATTTCCGAAAACAAAAAAATACGTATTTCTTTATTTTTAAAGGAGATTCCAAATACCAAATTTCGCGTCTGTAACATCTTCAGCTTTTGAGATATCAGTATCCTAATTAAAATAATTCAACCCCAATTTTAGTAACTTTTACTCCCTCCACCCAAGCGGTTCTTGAGAAAACAAACAACACAAGTTTCTTTATTTTAATAGAGATAAAAATACTATGTTCTACTTCGGTAGGATGTTACGTTTTCTTAGATATATTCTAGAAATGCTCATTTCAAAATTTCACCCAATTTTTAGTTTCCCTTAAGTGGAGATTCCAAAAACAAATCACCTATGTTTCTTTACTTTTACAGGATATTCCAAATACCAATTTTTACGTCTGTAACATTTTATGTTTCTGAGATATACTGTAGATATAGTCTTTCTAAAAATTCACCCCAATTTGTCACATCTGTTTAACCCCCATTAATTGGATTTTCCAAAAAACTTGTTTCTTTATGTTATAAGGAGTTTCTAAATACTAATTTTCAGGTTTGTAATATCTTCTTTTTATGAGATATAAGTATCGTCATTTAAGGCGTTCAACCCTTTTTCACCCCTCTTATTGCAATTTTCCGAAAACAAAAATATATGTTTTTTTATTTTGAAAGAGGATCCTAAATACCAATTTTTACATCTGTAAAGTTTAAATGTTCTGAGATATAGATACACTCATTTTAAAAATTCACCCCCTTTCACCCCCCTCCATTAATTGGATTTTCTGAAACCAAAAAATACATATTTCTTCATTTTTAAAGGAGATCCCAAATACCAATTTTCACGCCTGTAATATCTTCAGTTTCTGAGATATGTGTCCTCATTAAAGGCATTCAACCCTTTTCACCCCTCCTATTGGGATTTTCCGAAAACAATAAATACGTGTTTCTTTATTTTCAAAGAAGATCCCAAAATACCTATTTTCAGGTCAGTAATATCTTCTGTTTCTGAGATATAAGTATCCTTATTTAAGGCATTCAACCCCCATTTTTCACCCTTTTCCATCCCTCCTATTGGGGTTTTCCTAAAACAAAAAAATATATGTTTATTTTTAAAGGGGATTGTAAAAACCAATTTTTACATTTGTAAACTTTAAAAGTTTTGGTTATAGATACACTCATTTTTAAAATTCACCCCCCCCCTTTTCACCCCCCATTAATTGGATTTTCCAAAAACAAAAATGTGTGTTTCTTAATTTTTAAAGAAGATCCCAAATACAAATTTTCAGGTCTGTAATATCTTCAGTTTCTGAGATATAAGTATCCTCATTAAAGGCATTGAACCCATTTTTTACCCTTTTTCACCTATTCTATTGGGATTTTCCGAGAACAAAAGAACGTGTTCCTTTATTTTTAAAGGAGATTCTAAATAGGCTACCAATTCTTACATCCGTAGACTTTAAAAGTTTTGAGATATAGATACACTCATTTTACAAATTCATCCCCTTTTCAACACCCATTAATTGGATTTTCCCCCAAAGAAATACATGTTTCCATATTTTTAAAGGAGATCCCAAATACCAATTTTCAGGTCTGTAATATCTTCAGTTTCTGAGATATAAGTGTCCTCATTAAAGGCATCCATCCTCATTCACCCCTTTTCACCCCTCCTATTGGGATTTTCCGAATACAAAAAATACGTGTTTCTTTATTTGTAAAGGAGGTATAAATACCAATTTTTACATCTGTAAACTTTTAAAGTTTTGAGATATACACTCATTTTAAAAATTCACCCCCCTTTTTACCCTCTAATTACTTGTATTTTCCACAAACAAAAAAATATATGTTTCTATATTTTTAAAGGAGATCCCAAATACCAATTTTCAGGCCTGTAATGTCTTTAGTTTATGATATATAAGTGTCCTCATTAAAGGCATTCACCCCTTTTTTCATCCCTTTTCACTCCTCGTGTTGGGATTTTCCGAAAACAAGAAATACGTGTTTCGTTATTTTTAAAGGAGATTCTAAATACCAATTTTTACATCTGTAAACTTTTGAAGTTTTGAGCTCTTGATACACTCATTTTAAAAATTCACCCCTTTTTTTACCCTCCTGTACTTGTATTTTCAAAAAACAAAAAGTACGTGTTTCTTCATTTTCAATGAAGATCCCAAATACCAATTTTCAGGTCTGTAATATCTTCAGTTTCTGAGGTATTAGTATCCTCATTAAAGGCATTGAACCCCTTTTCCACCCTTTTGCACCCCTCATGTTGGCAATTTCCGAAAACAAAAAAATACGTGTTTCCTTATTTGTAAAGGAGATTCTAAATACAAATTTTTACATCTATAAACTTTTAAAGTTTTGAGATATAGATACACTCATTTTAAGATTTCACTCCTCTTACTTATCGACGAAATAACCAAAAATCCTTCCTTAGCGAGCCCCTACATTGTACTATAAATGTGTCCTCAAAATTTCATTTCATTATGTCTAGTAGTTTTGGCTCGGTGATGATTGAATCAGTCAGTCAGTCAGTCAGTCAGTCAGTCAGTCAGTCAGTCAGTCAGTCAGTCAGTCAGTCAGGACAAGTTATTTTATATATATATAGATATATCGCTTACCTAGCTCAGGGAAGTGTTCCGTATTTTTTCCGAAAGGTTGAGGAGTTGAAGTTTCTGTTGGAAAGCCTTTATATTGCTGACCCTGTCGTTGATTAGATGATTTTCTTTTTGGAGCTTCAGTCTTAGATCATTTAGAAGAGCCACAAAATCTGCTAAAAATCCTAAATCAGCTGTCCATTCAGGGTCATGTTAAAGTGGCTCTCGAAGTCCTTTTTCCACCAGAAACTCAGCAACGGCGAGGCGTATTCGAAAAAAATCGGAAAATCACCTTTCCCTTACTTAACCACCGTAGCTTTGTATGGTAGCGGATATCGTAGTACTCTTCCTGAAGTGTAACCATAAATTCTTTGATTTGGCAATGAGTGAGCCCATGAGAACGAATATAGTTAAAGATACGCACCACTACGTTCATCACGTCTTGAAGACCGATAAAGTTTGGGCAGGGAGCTTCACGGTGAGAGAAACAGTGAATGGAAGGCAAATTCGGCATATTAAGCTTTTTCCGTAGTGAGCCGATTTTAATTTCGTGTGGCTATTTCTAGCCGGGTGCAGACCTTCCGATTAGGGTGGGCGGCATCTGCCATTTGTAGGTAACTGCGTGTTATTGTGGTGGAGGAGAATATTGTGTGTGGTGTGTGAGTTGCAGGGATGTTAGGGACAGCATAAACACCCAGTCACCGAGCCAAGGGAATTGGCCATTTAAGGTTAAAATCTCCGATCCGGCCCGGAATCGAGCCTGGGACCCTCTGGAGGAAAGACCAGCACGTTAACCATTTAACCATGGAGTCGGGCAATAAGCCAATAAACCTTTTTACTTTACTGCGCATTGCTGGTGCCCCGTCTGTCGTCGTGGAAAATAGCTTTTCCCAAGTGAATTCTATTCCTTTGGCTGCCTTTTTAAACCGCGTTTTAAGTATCCACCGCTGTAGTAATATCCTTCATTGAAATCGTACCTAATAATAATAATAATAATAATAATAATCATAATCATAATAATAATGTTATTGGCTTCACGTCCCACTACTTCATTACGGTTTCCGGAGACTCCGAGGTGGCAGAATTTAGTCCCGCAGTTCTTTTACCTGCCAATAAATCTACCGAAACGACGCTGTCGTATTTGAGCACCTTCAAATACTACCGGACTGAGCCAGGATCGAACCTGCCAAGTTGGGGTCAGAAGACCAGCGTCTCAACCGTTTGAGCCACTCAGCCCGGCGAAATCATATCAAGGAACTCTTCCGTTACGTGTAGGTCGTTGTCTACGCCACGTAAAAGAAAAATGCTAACTGGGATGTGTCGCTAATATCCGTTGACTCATGAAGTGCGATGGAATACGGTAAGAAGTTTGCAGGTTTGGCTGTCAATTGTTCACGCAAATTCCCTGCAATGTCGCTGATTCGCCGAGTTATTGTCATACTGGACAGTGGTATTCTGCTGTATGTTGCAGCTAATGTAGGGTTCATTGTCTCTACTCCGTCCAACAAAATACTCTGTATTAGTGGCCCTTCCACAACCTGCTTCCCTGATCTTGCTAACCGTAGAGCAACTTTATAACTAGCTCTATGAGCAGCGTCACTATCCTCTTCATCTTCTTCGCCCTAAATTAGATATATTAAAAAAGGGAATTAGAAATACACGTACATGTTTCAGAGGAATATATATATTTTTTAATTGTAGGACTTGTAAGCAAAATAAAAATGCTACAGTACTGGAACAAACCTCATTTGTGGATATAGAAGGCTCTTTTTCAAGATGTTTCAACTTCCTTAAGTCTATCTCTCTGGCGTCTCCTATGATTTCACAATAATTTTACGAACGTAATCTGTTGTAGTATCTTTCAATAGACTATTTTCTTACGCACATAATGATTGTCCCACAGATTAAGCATTTGGCTTTGTCGTCACGACTGACAAAAAATACGATAGTTCCCAATTCGATTGAAATGGACTTTCGGAAGTCTTTGCTTTCTTCGAAACAGGTTGCTACATTATAATGTTGTCTTAGGCTTATCTGTTTCACTGATAACCTAACGCTTCGTCTCAGCGCACTACACCATCCGAGTTAGGGGAGTTATGACTGAATTTGAAAACTTCTACAATTTACATGCTATTGGAACCAAATTTTATGTACACATGTATTGTAATACAGTTAGACCCTGTACTAAATTTTAGCTGTGTATGTACCTTGTTTCTGAAGTTATTTTTTTTCATTTAAAATGCACTCATGCGGAAAAGTCCCTTGCGATGAAGTTTTTGTCTGATGAAGCTAAAAATTTGCTGAAATGTAGCTCTTGCATACAGAAACAAAAGTTATAAACGGTTTTGTTATCAGAGTTATAGTTTTCCTTCCAGAAATTCTGAAATCTTCATTAAATTTTTTTTTTAATTCACAGCATGACCCAAATTCTACATCAGGAAATCAATAGAAAAAACCAGTCCATGTCAAAACCTATGATAACTTCCCATCCTAGCACATACACTGACTGACAGAGCAAATGCAACACCAAGAAGGAGTGGTTCGAAAGGAATGAAAGTTGGGGAAAAAACAGAGACGGCACGGACGAATAATTGATGTTTATTTCAAACCGATATGCAGGTTACACAATGCGCACGGCATCGACTCAGTAGGATGTAGGACCACCGCGAGCGGCGATGCACGCAGAAACACGTCGAGGTACAGAGTCAATAAGAGTGCGGATGGTGTCCTGAGGGATGGTTCTCCATTCTCTGTCAACCATTTGCCACAGTTGATCGTCCGTACGAGGCTGGGGCAGAGTTTGCAAACGGCGTCCAATGAGATCCCACACGTGTTCGATTGGTGAGAGATCCGGAGAGTACGCTGGCCACGGAAGCATCTGTACACCTCGTAGAGCCTGTTGGGAGATGCGAGCAGTGTGTGGGCGGGCATTATCCTGCTGAAACAGAGCATTGGGCAGCCCCTGAAGGTACGGGAGTGCCACCGGCCGCAGCACATGCTGCACGTAGCGGTGGGCATTTAACGTGCCTTGAATACGCACTAGAGGTGACGTGGAATCATACGCAATAGCGCCCCAAACCATGATGCCGCGTTGTGTAGCGGTAGGGCGCTCCACAGTTACTGCCGGATTTGACCTTTCTCCACGCCGACGCCACACTCGTCTGCGGTGACTATCACTGACAGAACAGAAGCGCGACTCGTCGGAGAACACGACGTTCCGCCATTCCCTCATCCAAGTCGCTCTAGCCCGGCACCATGCCAGGCATGCACGTCTATGCTGTGGAGTCAATGGTAGTCTTCTGAGCGGACGCCGGGAGTGCAGGCCTCCTTCAACCAGTCGACGGGAAATTGTTCTGGTCGATATTGGAACAGCCAGGGTGTCTTGCACATGCTGAAGAATGGCGGTTGACGTGGCGTGCGGGGCTGCCACCGCTTGGCGGCGGATGCGCCGATCCTCGCGTGCTGACGTCACTCGGGCTGCGCCTGGACCCCTCGCACGTGCCACATGTCCCTGCGCCAACCATCTTCGCCACAGGCGCTGCACCGTGGACACATCCCTAATGGTATCGGCTGCGATTTGACGAAGCGACCAACCTGCCCTTCTCAGCCCGATCACCATACCCCTCGTAAAGTCGTCTGTCTGCTGGAAATGCCTCCGTTGACGGCGGCCTGGCATTCTTAGCTATACACGTGTCCTGTGGCACACGACAACACGTTCTGCAATGACTGTCGGCTGAGAAATCACGGTACGAAGTGGGCCATTCGCCAACGCCGTGTCCCATTTATTGTTGGCTACGTGCGCAGCACAGCGGCGCATTTCACATCATGAGCATACCTCAGTGACGTCGGTCTACCCTGCAATTGGCATAAAGTTCTGACCACTCCTTCTTGGTGTTGCATTTGCTCTGTCAGTCAGTGTATAAGGGTAGACTCACCAAGTTTCATTCATTTCAGGTCACAATTGTGTCGCAAGGAGCATTTTTAAGACACAAATACATGAGAAAAAACAAATGTGAGAAAAATGCATAAGAAAATCAACTCACTTTAGAACTGTCCTGCAGCATACGTTGCACCTTCAGACCTCCTAAATCTTTCTTCTGTTGATATTTTTACCAGTTTGTGATGTTTTCTCTCCTTTTTGTGTTGTTCACTGGTCCTCTTCCTGCTCCGAGCTACACGACGGTTGTCTTGTGATTTACACAATGACTGGGTGGTTGAAGAAAGAAGTGAATTCCTGATGGCATGAAGTGTCTCAGCTGTCTTGTAGTGTCCCATGTTGAAATCTGAGACTGCCCTGAGTATACCTAGTTCAAGTTTTGACTTGGAAATAAATACTTCCTTCGGACACTTAGACCAAACCATACTGTGAAGTGACTCGTTGGCATTCTGGGTCTTACCAGCACAACAACGTCGCAACATTTCATCTGAAGCCAGTCGCTGATATACTGGTGCAATCTTGGTTACAACAGATGGCCTAAGCTTGCAAGTCATTCGACTATGACTGTCAACTGGTTTCCCCTCTGCCTGCTGTCTATTAAAGAAGCACCAGGAATCGACACCTTTGGGGCAAGTTATATGCTGAGGGTTGAGATCTGTTGACATGCAATGTCTAAGGGTAGAATAAATTGCCCTCTTCATTTTAGCCACATCTGGGATGTTGTTGACTATGGCAGGTCTGAAATAATGCCCAAGCTTGGTCATGGTGGTTTCCGTCAAGCTGCCCTCTTTCCGCCCACCTAGTGTTTCACCCTTTGCCTTCCAATCTCTAACAGTATTGCGAAGAGCAGTGCCAAGGCGTTTTGATACATGATTAATGCACTCTTCCTTTACTATGGTGATACCTGGTCCATATACTTGAATCTGATTTAAATGAACATGAGTCTTAGCATCCCCATCTGACAACATGGTAGTGTAGCGGAACCCCTTGCCAAGTGACCTCCACAGAATCTCTCCAATATCTTTTTCCATAGCATTGGAGGACCCACAATAATTCTTTTCACACTCACTAGAATTGTTATGACCTTCATACCATATATCAAATTCTGAACTATGTTTCCCCAAGCCCCTTTCAGCTACCACACACTTCTGACAGTACTTTGACAGCACATGGTAATCTAGCACAATACCAGTCTGAATGTCAATAGCAAACCCTACTCCATAGTTGGATGTGTGACCACGTTTATGCCAGCTCGCATCATATGATACACAAATATCTAATATTTCATTGTCATTAGCTCCATGAGCACTGCGTACAACTTGTGCAGCCATGTCTAGTACTTCTTTCCTCATTAATTTTCCCTCATCAATTAAAAGTTTCAGATGGGCTGAGAAAAAGGCCTAGGTCCTAAAGTGTTCATGCCCATACCAACTGAGAATTTTTCCAACCCTCGTTGACCCTTACCTAGAGTGCTAAATGTCTATTTTTCACTCTTGGAGAACTATATACATTTGCAGAAACATAATCACAATTTCTGCATTTAACAATAATTTTAGAGGAAAAACCATGGCTGTCTCTAAATTGAATGAAAATTGACTCGGTTCGACACTCACCACATAGTAGTTCTTTCACAAGTTCACTCCACACATCACTATGTACTAAGGTGTAATTTACAGGCGCAACATTAGAACATTTAGAGGTAGGGTAAGAATCAGAAAATGAGTCGATTTTTCTTTCTGAAACAGTAATAACCTGAGGTGGTACGGTACTAGAAACAGGAACCTCCTCACTAGGCCTAAATGGAGCTGTACCTGGCTTTACCTCCTGACATTTCCTTGCTGAATATCTCAATTTTGCAGCCAGACTTCTCCTAGAAGGGCGTTTCTTTCCTGACCTATAAGAAGTTCTGGGCCCTTTATCCATCATAACACAGGATGTTTGCCTAACCTAACAAAGTATATAACTACCAATACACTCGAAACAAAGCACTATCTCGTTATATACACTGAATTTAAAATATTCACACTATATATACACAGTAAAATGAACTTAGGTATTGCTTTTCACTGGATAAATAATTTTATCACTCGGGAATGAGATTTCTCGAGCAAAATGTATACAAATTAAAACAGGAACATGCTTCCACAACGCGACGTGAATAAATACTAAGTAAAAAATGTAAACAAAGATAGAAGAGAAAATATGCAACCTTGAAAATACACTTGTGTGGCTCAAATAAATCTACTCTTGTTTTGCAACACATTTTTAGTTCCCTTTGTTGGACTAGTAAATCATTTCTCTTATTTTAGTATTTATTTTGACTACGTAGTAAACAAATGAAAGCAGACTGCGTAGCTGAGTGTCTGTCGTCCTCAGAGGGAAATGTTTCGCGCAATATTCAAAATTCCGAACAAACAACTCAACAACAACGAAGACTGTGGCGTCTCAGTAGAAAGAGGGCGTGGACCGGACATTAAATCCCACGCGCTCTCCCTTTTAATAGCCGCTGGGAGGTTTAAAAATGGCGCTGGAAGGAAATTTATAACATTTTCTGATAGAGAAAAGATGGAGCTAATTTTTAAACACAAAACTCAAAAAGTGATTTTTCGACACAAATTAGCCGACTTGGGGCGAGTCGGACCGCTGCACAGTCTCTCTGCGCCTCGATGTGCACGCGTGAGATTTCGGGCGTTTTAGAGGCCCTGCAACACAGTGTGTGCAAAAGACTAACTGTAAGATTGCAAAACTAATTCGTTGATTATATTTTAAAAGTAAAATACCTTGTAGCGACCGAAACACACTATTAGCAAATATATTTTGATTTTATATTTTAAAAGGTGACTGTACTCACATCAAAGTTTTATTGGAACTGGACCATGCGGCGTGCTTTCCGGGATGCAAAAGTATTGATGATTTTACTGAAACTAGTGGATCCTTTCGTTTATCATTTTACTTTCGATGTTGAGGAGGCTTATTTCGGTAATCTGTCTTGGGTCATATTATTTCATAATTAGTTCTTTATAAATTCTAGTTTGAAAATGATCGTTCGGAGGAAGAAACAGTAACAGGAAGAGTTGAAATGAAATGGCGTATGGCTTTTAGTGCCGGGAGTGTCCGAGGACAAGTTCGGCTCGCCAGATGCAGGTCTTTTGATTTGACACCCGTAGGCGACCTGCGCGTCGTGATGAGGATGAAATGATGATGAAGACGACACATACACCCAGCCCCCATGTCAGCGAAATTAACCAATTAAAGTTAAAATTCCCGACCCTGCCAGGAATCGAACCCGGAACCTCTATGACCAAAGACCAGCATGCTAACCATTTAGGCATGGAGCCGGACACAGGAAGAGTTATAAACGGGTAAATCGTCGTGCATAAGTCTGGGACATTTGCAGCAATGATTGAGTTATCTACTATTAATAACCGTTAGTCAGTTACAGAGGTTTGCATCGTGCTTTTTTATGCAGTGCGTTTTGTGAGAGAGCGTGTCGCTCATGTTACTAAAGATAGCTGTGCTAGACTCAACACAATACTGATAATTCTGGCAAGATACATTTACTTGATATCTACTTACGAATGGTAAGAACAGTCCTTTGCAACTCATTCTAAGAAAGCATCTTTATGCATAACGTTCCGATAAATTTATTTATTTATTTATTTATTTATAAATGAGGCCACAGCACTAGTTGCAAATAGAGGATTGTGGCGACGTTCAGTAAATTCGCAGAGACTTGCAGGCTGAACGCTGAAAGGCATAACGGTCTATAATGATAATGTACGTATGTATGTATTGTTGCGGGGAAGTCTGCGGACATAAGCCCCAAGCCCGCCAGCACTGCAGGTCTTGCTGACCCTCATGGTACGCCGCTGTCACTACCTTGGACGTAGCATGCGAGCGATACATAGCCGGCCCGGAGCGGTACTAAGTATGTATGTGATCTTAATATTTTTTACCATCCACAGTGTGGGCTGTGGCGCGATTGAGGCTTCAGTCGTTCGTTGGATTAATCTTAACAGTTATTATTGTATGAGTGGTAGTTTCTTGTGGTGGTTCATGTATGTTCGTTGTTCCGCATTGTTCAACGTACGAGAATTGTGCAGTTCGGCTTATTGTCTTTGCCTCTATGGAATGAGGAGAGCATCCATTTACTCGGATGACAGTTTTTTTTTTTTATGTCACTAACTTCCCAGGCCTACGTTCCAGCTACATACTATACTGCTGACTACATTAGAATTATGTTACACGGTATGTTTTTTGTCACAATGATATGGGAGTAGAGAATGTGATACGAGGCATGGCAACTTCCTAGTTAACGCCAATTCTGACCTATCGTAAATAAGCCTGTTCGTGGTGTCCCTAATGTACGGGTCAGTTTCCTTTCCTTATGATTATCTGTTTCATTGAACATTGATCTGCTACAGAAACACGATGCTACTAGTGAAGGGCACCATGTGCTACGGTGTTACTTCCCCTTCGCTGCCTGCCGCCGTATCGAACTGCTACAACGCGCCACCTCGCTCCACGACTTGCACCACTCCGCACTCCCAAGCTACGTATTTTCAATTGAACACTGGATCTGCCACCTTTGGCCTTTTTGACGTCACATCCTGTGCAACTCAGCAAGATTCGAAAACTTTCAAATCTGTTTTTCTCTTATTTCCATCCTTCCTCGACTGCTATGAATTGGGCTTCCTCACGGCCAAACATTTAGTTCGTGTTCGACTATGGTCATCTGTGTCTTGAGGTGTAGCCTGGTGTTTTAATTAGGGAGCTGGTTCTCCCGGTTGTTATCATCATAACCACTCTTCTGTGTGAGGTAAGAGGATGGGAAAATATATATATTAATGGAGAACTTCCTGCTAAATTATATCTTGCAATCGTGCCTTGATTGGAACTTAAGGACTTTGTTGCATCAAGAATTCAACAGGCTGGCAGTGCACTTAGCGGGTAAAAAGTGTTGTGGCCATGTCCTCTGTTCATCAGACTCGATCTTGCAGACTCCATTCGCACGCCAAAAGGTGTAATTTTCTCTTTTATAGATCGGTAAAGGAATGGAAAGGCGTGAGATGTTTCCTTTTAAACTGTGTAAAACTTGCCAGTTAGGTGTTTTAAATTTACATTGCGTGTAATTAATTGCCGTCCATCTTGGGCTTTCAAATTGTAATGACATAAACTAGAAATTCCTCAGTAGAATATCCAATTATTAGCAAAAGTGAATGCAGATTTATTTGGAAAGTGATGTTCGGTTTATTTTTAATTTTTATTTTATTAGCTTTCTAGAACTGTGTTTAGGTGTTTCAAATTATTTAACTTTTTTTGACAATTGAGTCTTAATTATTTCATCCGTGTTCTCCTTAGCATTCTGAGAGAGAACATGTTTAAGAACTGAGTTCCCTACTTTTGTCTAATATAGATCCTTATTCTAGGAAGAAAGGAAGAAATATTGGTGTACTACGATATTAGTATTAAAATCTGCTAATCTATCGCATGTTGGCGTTAATTGGTCGAGGAAATTTTTCTCCATTTCATGTAGAATAAAAAATAGTTCTATTGTATACACTGGCGGAAAAAATCCTAACACCATGCAATAAGGAATGTAGAATACGGAAGTTTCGGCAGTATGTTTGTTGAGGTAACACATTTGATTGATTAAAGGTACAATACTACAGGTTAATACCCGCGCGAAAAGTAATCGCAAATGTGCCATGCTGGTCCATTAATAACCGGTGTAATCGCCTGACTGTTGAATGCAGGCATGCAAATGTGCATGCATTGTGTCGTACAGGTGGCGAATGTCAACTTGTGCGATAGAGTTCCATGCCTGTGTTGCACTTGGTGGGTCAATACAGAGACGGTTAATGCTTGCTGTGGTTGACGCTGGAGTTGTCGTCCAATGATGCCCCATACGTGCTCGACGGGGGACAGATTGGGGGATCGAGCAGGTCAAGGCATCATGTCGACACTATGCAGAGCAACAGGGGGCGTGCATTATCCTGATGGAAAACACCCCTGGGGATGCTGTTCATGAATGGCAGCACAACAGGTCGAATCACCAAACGGACGTACACATCTCCAGTCAGGGTGCGTGTTCCTACTGTCATAGGGAATTGCTACCCAGACCAGAACTCCCTGTATAGGTCCAGTCTGTCGACGCCGCGGAGAGGTGTAATGCAGGAGCTCACCTGGCCTCCTAACCAACACATGGCCATCGCTGGCACCAAGGCAAAACCGGCTTTCGTCGGAAAACAACGGATTTCCACTCCATCCTCCAATGAGCTCTCGCTTGACACCACTGAAGTCGCAGACAGCTGTGGCTTGGGGTGAGTGGAATGCACGCTGCAGGGCGTTTGGCTTGGAGCTGTCCTTCAAGTAACCGATTTCGAACAGTTCGTTGCGTCACTTTGGTGCCAACTGCCGCTCGAATTGCTGCTGCAGACGCAGTCCGCTTCGCCACAGTCATACGGCGGACCTCCCTCTCGGTGGTACCACTGGGACGTCCAGAACCCGGTCTTCTTGCAAGCGTACCTTCTTGTGACCCCTGCTGCCAGCATGCAAGCACAGTGGAGACATTCCTTCCAAGTCGTTCTGCAATAGCGCGGAAGGAAAATCCACCTTCACGTAGGCCTATTTTACGGCCTCGTTCAACCACAGTGAGCTGTTGATAGTGAAGTCGTCGTCGTCGTAAAGTCGTTTTTGACCCACTCACAGCCACTACATCCATTTTCACAGGCAACTAACGCTCTAGCACAGTACAGCGCGTATTTAAAGCAAACCTGATTTCCAACGTCATGGGGCCGCTACTAACACCACGCTAATACGATTTGCGGGGAATTTGAATCATCGTCATATTTCAGATGTATACACACGCCTACCAATGTTCGTTAATCTAGTAGGACTCCTTTTGGCGTTTGGATAAAAAAATTTTCCGCCAGTGTATGTAGAAAAAGGCCTTGTGCTTAATACACGCATGTTCATAAAAACAGAACACCTTGAAATACTAGTGATAGGAAGATCATATTCACAGGTTCATTGGTACTATGTTCTGCAGAAACGAATAGCATTTCAGTGACCTAGGTTCGGCATGTGTCCTGTTGCCTAGTAGGCACTGGGTCCTCCATGTGCACTGATAACTTGTGCCATGCATGACGGCATCGACAGGTATAAGGCGCGAATGGTGTCTTGGGGTATAGCCATCCATGCTGCATTCACCTGGTTCCATAAGTTCATGTTTGGGTCACAGCGCCGCACCTGTTATTTCACCATATCCCACATATTTTCGATTGGCAACTAGTCCGGTGATCAGGCGGGAGAGTTCAACAGGCTGACTTCCTGTGACAACAAGAAGGCACGTGCTCGTGCAGCAACACGTGATCGCGCATTGTCCTGCTAAAATATGGCGTCTGGGGTGTCATGCAGAAAGGGTATGGCTACGGGTCGGAGGATGTCATTCACGTAGGTCAGACTTGTTACAGTGCCCTGGACACGCACCAACTGTGATTTGTGTTTGCATCCAATAGCACCCCACACCACAAGGCCTTGATTTGGCGCTGTATGTATTTTGCGAGTGTAGTCAGTGTGATGCATCTCCCCCTGTCTACGGCGAACCACAATGCGGTCATTATCTTCAAACAGAACCTGGATTCGTCCGAAAACACTCTCTGCTGCCATTCCTGTCCCCAATGACGTCGTTCCGTGCACCTTTGCGGTCTAGCATGTTCATGCACATAATTCAAAGGTAGGCGGAGAAGTGGACGACGCGCCGGTAACCCAGACTGTAATAAACGGCGACGGACTGTCACTCCTGATAGTGTAAGATTTGTTACACTGTTCCACTGTTGCGCCAGGGCCCAGGAGGACGCAGATCTCTTCTGCAATGCCATTCGGATGAGGTGTTGATCTTCTCGAGGGGTGGTCTGTGTGGTGCGACCAGACCCATCTTGTCGTGTTCTGCGGCCTTTTGTGAACCATTCTGTACACATCCGTTGCACAGCCGACACACTTCTTCCGACACGAGCAGCAATTTCCCGGATGAATGCATCACGTTCACTCATGCCAATAATAATGCGCCCTCTTTCAAACTCATTTGACGGTACGGTTCTCGCATACGTCTGCGAGGCATCCTGCACGTCTTCTGATGTCACACTGATCCATTACCTGCGGTTATAGCGGCAATGATATCCGCAGACACATTTTACCGGTCGGTGGTGGTGCGCAGAAATATCGATGTGGACCTTAAACTTGAGGGCCGACATGGTTTAAATGGTAATCATTTCTTCAGAACATACTAATGCACATGACCTGTGAATATGAACGTCCTAACTCTAGTATTTCAAGGTGTTCTGATTTTTATGAACATTAGTGTACATTGAGACTCTCTTCTTAAAACTTTTTAGTCAAACTACTCTTCAGAAATCCGCGTATTTACAGTCATCCCTTAGGATTATTCTGAGCTTTATCATACATTTTCAGGGTTTTTTGAATTATCGAAACTGGTGTGAAAATTTGGCTGAGCTTAACAGGCCTATATCCAGTATTCGGGAGATAGTAGGTTCGAACCCCACTGTCGGCAGCCCTGAAAATGGTTTTCCATGGTTTCCCATTTTCACGCCAGGCAAATGCTGGGGCTGTACCTTAATTAAGGCCACGGCCGCTTCCTTCCCACTCCTAGCCCTTTCCTGTCCCATCGTCGCCATAAGACCTATCTGTGTTGGTGCGACGTAAAGCAACTAGCAAAAAAAAAAAAAAAAAAAAAAAATAGGCCTATGAGGTCGTTGTGATTTAATATGAAACATAATATTTCAATAATACTGTAATCTGATATAGATTCAAACACTAAAGAAAATTACTTTTTCTATAATAATAATAATAATAATAATAATAATAATATAAATTTTAAAACTATTTTGCCCATTTTCAATTTAACTATTCTTTATTCACCTGCACGCAGGGCTGAGTGGCTCAGACGGTTGAGGCGCTGCCCTTCTGACCCCAACTTCGCAGGTTCGATCCTGGCTCAGTCCGGTGGTATTTGAAGGTGCTCAGATACGTCAGCCTCGTGTCAGTAGATTTACTGGCACGCAAAAGGACTCCTGCAGGACCAAATTCCGCCACTTCGGCGTCTCCGAAAACCGTAAATGTAGTTAGCGGGACGTGATGCAAGTATCATTATTACAACCTGTGACAATAAAGTTCGGTGAATGAAATCAGAACGGTCGATCCGGCAACACTGGCAACACAACGCTGCACCTGCGTAGCAGCAGTTTTTGGCCACCTGCTCCCAACGTGGTTCAGTTGAGTATCGTGTGTGTGCCGTGTAGGACCCGTTTGACACAGTACGTGTTTAATGCGTTGGTCTGATCTGCGAACTGGAACATGAACGACCAAAAGATCAGTGTACAGTTTTGTTTTAAGCTTGGCAAGAAACCGAAAGAAACGCATGCGATGCTGGTCTGTGTTTATGAAGATCAAGCACTGTCCTTGAAGTGTGTGTACGAGTTATTCGCCCGTTTTCGAGGAGGCCGGGAAAGTGTTTCTGACAACCCCCGTAGCGTAAGACCGGCGACCGCCGTCAGTGACGAAAACATTGAGAAGGTGAGGACATTAATCACGAACGGTCAGCGATTAACTGTGCGCATGATAGCGGATGAACTGCAGATTAACCGTGAATCCATGCGACAAATCGTTACCCAGAAGTTAGGGAAGAGGAAAACGTGTTCTCATCTTGTGCCACATCACTTGACTGACGATCAGAAGCAGGCACGTTTAGAGGCTTCACAGGATTTCCTATTCCCACGACTCAAACTCGCCTTGAAAGGAAAGAGATTTGACGATATTTCTGACATTCAAAGAAACGTGACGATGCTTTTTAACACCATCCCAAAGGAAGCCTTCTTGCAAAGTTTCCAGGACATGTATCGCCGATCTCAGCAGTGTATATTTATGGGAGGGGACTATTTTGAAGGGCAGGAAGGTCACTGTCGAGCATTGTTCATCTATGTTGATAGTACAGGACAATTCACCAAACTTTATTGTCACAGGTTGTATTATTTACCTGCAAATATATTATTCTAATTATTCCTGAACTCATTACTTTTACGGTCCATAGAGGCACTAATATAATGTTTCAGGCTTTTCCTGTGAACTCGCCAATATTTGCTCTGGGGTACCACACCATCGTATGCTATTTGTTGAACATGAATCTGTGATAAATGAGTACACCTTCATCATTTCCATTATTCGGATGATTCCATATTTGTTTTAGATACAAAGGGCACTACGAAAGTTTTGCAAAAACGGTTGGCTGGACACCCCTGTCAATCAAGCAATACTGATCTGCGTTTAGGGCAGTCGCCCAGGTGGCAGATTCCCTATCTGTTGTTTTCCTAGCCTTTTCCTAAATGATTTCAAAGAAATTGGAAATTTATTGAATATCTCCCTTGGTAAGTTATTCCAATCTCTAACTCCCCTTCCTATAAATGAATATTTGCCCCAGTTTGTCCTCTTGAATTCCAACTTTATCTTCATATTGTGATCTTTCCTACTTTTATAAACGCCACTCAAACTTATTCGTCTACTAATGTCATTCCACGCCATCTCTCCGCTGACAGCTCGGAACATACCACTTAGTTGACCAGCTCTCTTTCTTTCTCTCAATTCTTCCCAGCCCAAACTTTGCAACATTTTTTTAACGCTACTCTTTTGTCAGAAATCACCCAGAACAAATCGAGCTGCTTTTCTTTGGATTTTTTCCAGTTCTTGAATCAGGTAATCCTGGTGCGGGTCCCATACACTGGAACCGTACTCTAGTTGGGGCCTTACCAGAGACTTATATGCCCTCTCCTTAACATCCTTACTACAGCCCCTAAACACCCTCATAACCATGTGCGGAGATATGTACCCTTTATTTACAATCCCATTTACGTGATTACCCCAATGAAGATCTTACCTTATATTAACACCTACATACTTACAGTGATCCCCAAAAGGGACTTTCACCCCATCAACGCAGTAATTAAAACTGAGAGGACTTTTCCTACTTGTGAAACTCACAACCTGACTTTTACCCCGTTAACCCATCTCACAACATTTTCGAGGTCGCGTTGCAGTTGCTCACAATCTTGTAACTTATTTATTACTCTATAGAGAATAACATCATCCGCAAAAAGCCTTACCTCTGATTCCACTCCTTTACTCATATCATTTATATATATAAGAAAACATAAAGGTCCGATAATACTGCCTTGAGGAATTCCCCTCTTAATTATTACAAGGTCAGATAAAGCTTCACGAATGTAATTCTCTGAGATCTATTTTCTAGAAAAATAGCAACCCATTCAGTCACTCTTTTGTCTACTCCAAATGCACTCATTTTGGCCAGTAGTCTGCCATAATCCACTCTATCAAATGCTTTAGACAGGTCAATCGCGATACAGTCCATTTGACCTCCTGAATTGAAGATATCTGCTATATCTTGCTGGAATCCTACAAGTTGAGCTTCAGTGGAATAACCTTTCCTAAAACCGAACTGCCTTCTATCGAACCAGTTATTAATTTCACAAACATGTCTAATATAATCAGAAAGAATGGCTTCCCAAAGCTTACATACAATGCATGTCAAACTTACTGGCTTGTAATTTTCAGCTTTATGTCTATCACCCTTTCCTTTATACAGAGGGCCTACTATAGCAACCCTCCATTCATTTTGTATAGCTCCTCCGACCAAATAATAATCAAATAAGTATAGTACGCGAACCTCTTCTTGAGCCCTGAGCTCCATAGTGCTGAATGGGAACTAGGGCTCAAGAAAAGGTTCGCGTAATATACTTCAGATATGGTAATATATCCCAACCCATTGTCTTTAGTATATCCCCAGAAATCTTATCAATTCCAGCCGCTTTTCTAGTTTTCAACTTTTGTATCTTTTTCTAAATGTCATTGTTATCATATGTAAATTTTAACACTTCTATAGCCTTAGTCTCCTCCTCTATCTGGACATTATCTTTGTAACCAACAATCTTTACATACTGCTGACTGAATACGTCTGCCTTTTGAAGATCCTCGCATACACACTCCCGTTGTTCATTAATTATTCCTGGAATGTCCTTCTTGGGACCAGTTTCTGCCTTAAAATACCTATACATACCCTTCCATTTTTCACTAACATTTGTATGACTGCCAATTATGCTTGCCATCATGTTATCCTTAGCTGCCTTCTTTGCTAGATTCAATTTTCTAGTAAGTTCCTTGAATTTTTCCTTGCTTCCACAGCCATTTCTAACTCTATTTCTTTCCAGTCTGCACCTCCTTCTTAGTCTCTTTATTTCTCTCTCATAATAAGGTGGGTCTTTACCATTCCTTACCTCCCTTAAAGGTAAAAACCTGTTTTCGCATTCCTCAACAATTTCTTTAAACCTATCCCAGACTCTGTTTACATTTTTATTTACCGTTTTCCACCGATCATAGTTACTTTTTAGAAACTGCTTCATGCCTGCTTTATCAGCCATATGGTACTGCCTAATAGTCCTACTTTTAAGACCTTCCTTTCTATCACATTTATTTTTAACTACAACAAAAACAGCTTCATGATCACTAATATCATCTAGTACTTCAGTTTCTCTATAGAGCTCATCTGGTTTTATCAGCACCACATCCAGGATATTTTCCCCTCTGGTTGGTTCCATCACTTTCTGAATCAGCTGTCCTTCCCATATTAACTTATTTGCTATTTGTTGGTCATGCTTCCTGTCGTTCGCATTTCCTTCCTAATTGACATCTGGTAAATTCAGATCTCCCGCTACAATCACATTTCTTTCCTTGTCGTTTCCCACATAGCTGATTATCTTATCAAATAATTCTGAATCCCTGTCATTGCTACCCTTTCCCGGTCTGTACACTCCAAATATATCAAGTTACCTATTATCTTTAACTTTTTCGTAGCTTACAAATTCTTCTTTCACCAGAATGAATACTCCCCCTCCCACCATTCCTATCCTATCTCTACAATACACACTCCAGTTCCGTGAGAAAATGTCTGCATCCATTATATCATTTCTCAGCCATGATTCAACTCCTATTACAATATCTAGTAATTTTTTTTTTTTTTTGCTAGGGGCTTTACGTCGCAACGACACAGATAGGTCTTATGGCGACGATGGGATAGGAGAGGCCTAGGAGTTGAAAGGAAGCGGCCGTGGCCTTAATTAAGGTACAGCCCCAGCATTTGCCTGGTGTGAAAATGGAAAACCACGGAAACCCATTTTCAGGGCTGCCGATAGTGGGATTCGAACCTACTATCTCCCGGATGCAAGCTCACAGCCGCGCGCCTCTACGCGCACGGCCAACTCGCCCGGTCTAGTAAATATATATCTATTAAATTACTCAATTCTATTCCTTTCTTTACAATACTTATACAGTTCAACACTGAGAATTTTATGTCATCCCTACTTGATTTCCAGTTCCCTGTTCCCTTATCACCGCTCCCTATGCCACCCCGTTTCCCTGAATGTACCTCCCTATTACCCTTCCAAACAAATTTCCTAACTTATACGTACCACTGCGGTTTAAGTGAAGGCCATCTGAGCGCAGATCCCTATCTCCTACCCACCCATTACGATCTAGAAATTTCACTCCCAGTTTCCCACATACCCACACCATAGTCTCATTTAAATCCCCATTCACTCTCCAGTCAGTATCCCTCCTACACAGTATTCCACTAATAACAATCTCCGCTTTCTTAAACTTTACCCGTGCTGCATTTACCAGATCCCACACATCTCCAACTATGTTGGTACTTATATCAGCTTGCCTTACGTTGTTGGTACCAACGTGAAACACTATCACCTTCTACTTCCCCTCCTCCCTCTCTTCTACTGTTATGATTACTTCTACTGTTATGATTAGGGATGAAAAGAGGGGTGAAAACCGGTCTAGAAGACAGCAAGATGCGACCTTCACACCAGTTGTTACCAAGCAGTGGGATTGAAAGCAAGTTAAGATGTCAGGGTGGTCTAAAGGTGAATTACGCGCAATTATCCGCTACAATTTTGCTCCTGGATTAACTGTTGACCAGTGCCTGGAGGACTCGTGTGCTGGGGAAAGACTGTCCACATAGGACAACAATTTTCCGCTGGTACAAAGAGTTCCAGAGGGGAAATTTTGGGGCTGAAGACGATCCTCGTTCTGGGCGGCCGTCTGAATCAGTGACTGAGGAAAACATTGAAGCAGAGAGGAAAATGTTGCAGCAAGAGAGGCGGTTGACATATCGGCAGGTAGAAGAGACCCTCCAATCCCTGCACCAGCTAATCATTCAGTTCTACACGACCATCTCTATGTTAGAAAGGTTTGTTCCCTTTGGGTGCCCCATTCGCTTTCAGAGGAACAAAGGGCACATCGAGTGAAATGGTGCCGAAAAATGCTAAGACTGTTTGAAATTGGGACTTCGCGACAGGTGACGATACTTGGCTTTATTATCACTATGTCCTAACAAAATCCCAGAAGATGAGGGTACTCCTGTGACTGTGCGAAAGTCAAGATCAGTGAAGAAAAGGATGATTCCAGTAGTCTTCACTAAACGGGGAGTCCTGACTCGGTTTGTGCTAGAAACACAAAGGACAGTTACTGCGAAGTGGTACAGTGAGACTTGTCTGCCTCAGGTAATCCAGGCTCTCAAGCAGCTCCGTCCAAGGTCACGGCTCAACACTTGGCTCCTGCATCACGACAATGCTCCAGCACATCGTTCTAATGTAACAATGGATTTTTTTGCCAGATCAGGGTTGACTGTTCTTGATCACCCTCCATACAGTCCTGATCTTACCCCATGTGACTTCGCACTCTTCCCTGAAGTGAAGATGAAGCTGAAAGGGTGGCGTTTTGCATCCGACGAAGGGCTTCTGGCAGCATGGGATCAAGACTGTGAAAATGTAGCCGAAGGAAAGTGGCAGAGTTGGTTCAGTGACTGGTTTCGACCTATGGAGAAGTGTATTGAGTGTGGTGGAAATTATTTTGAAAAAGTCTAAAGTGTTCACTCACATTGCAAAACTTTCCTAATGTCCTTTGTACATGTATGTTAATGTGGATGAAATCCTCTCGCAAAGTACAATAATTCCTAATATGTTGGGAATATAGGTACAAAAGAATAACCTATCCAGCTTATTTTTATGTAGTATTCTCTCTTTCTTAATATAATGCTAATAATTGCCAAGTGACTCGTACCTATGTGATTAAAATGCCCATGTTGCAGTTGTCTTTCCAATCTGAGAAGTATTTGTATAGTAAGTGCCTCTTATGTCTGTATGTATGTCCAACCCTTGTCCCGTTTCTACCGAGCTTGATAGCTGCAGTCGCTTAAGTGCGGCCAGTATCCAGTATTCGGGAGATCGTGGGTTCGAACCCCACTGTCGGCAGCCCTGAAGATGGTTTTCCGTGGTTTCCTATTTTCACATCAGGCATATGCTGGGGCTGTACCTTAATTAAGGCCACGACCGCTTCCTTCCCACTCCTAGCCCCTCCCTGCCTCATCGTCGCCATAAGACCTGCCCGTGTCGGTGCGACGTAAAGCAACTAGCAAAAAAAGTCCCGTTTCTCTACAGGATTGTGTATGAAGTGAGATGAACCTTCGTAGGGAGTTTTTACGAACGGATAACCTTTCTGACGTAAACTTCATCAGATGAGTTAATGAGATGAATGACGTGATATAGTAGGAAGGGAGACGGTGAAACCCGGGCCGGCACGTAGCCTATTCGTGTGGATTAGCATCAAGGAGTCTGCCCAAGGCTGTACATCCCCATCCAACGGACGAATCACCATCAACAGCGTTATATTTCCTTACTCAATATGAGCACTCTGGAGAGGTTTGGAATTGAATGCGGGCTTTTGACACGTAATCCAGAAATTGTATACCATCACCTCTCCTACCCTCCGCTAATATGTATGTATTTTCTGTATTATATTGTAAATAACTGGGAAAGTGGAGTAGGACATATTTAAAACACTAACACTCCTGCACGTATCTAGAGAAGATACTACAAGTAAAGCTACTAAAAGCACACGAAATTAACAATTTGCACAAGGTGAGGGAATCCCCGCTATGCATGTAACTACCGGTACGTGATAATTTTAGAGCGTGAAAGGAAGTGTTAGCCAGGTTTTACTATATCAGGATTTTAATAAAGTAGAAGAACATATGACCAACTTGCAAGCATAGTTGAACTTACACAAGCTAGGGTAATGTCTCTTTTCGATATTACGCAACAAGCAGTATTTAATATTACGTAGTGAATTATCTTGGTACAATGCGTAGTCGTAAATGGTAGAGAGTAGTTGATAGCACTATTTCAGTGTAACTTGTACGTGTTCATAGATTTCTTTGCTTCTGCATCTCAGAGTCTTACGAAAGTAGAAAAATATACGATCATAAAAATATTAACATCTAAATATATATTTACAAGATGATTCTCATTTTGTGTCTTCTCAGGCGGCTTAATAGTACATCATTACAGATATCTTGTATATTTATGGGAAAAATTCAGGTATAAAAGTGGTAGAGAGAAAGATGTGGTAACATTTTGTTCTGAAGTAGAGATATTTATTTTGTATGTGGAACACTGATTACGCCGAGGTTGATTCCCACAACACTGAACATACAAGATGAGCGCCTAACAAAATATATTGGATGACAGTTCAGTTGTACTACAGCAGTGACCAGTGTTGAAAGAAATGGATTTATTGCCTGATGCGAAGCTTGATGGCTTCTATCATTCAGTGTGTGATGGAAATGTGCAAGTCTACAACAACGGTATATCAGAAGTTATATCAGACTTTATCAACAGTCTCACTAAGTAAACTTCGGTATACAACGATTACTATGTTAGAGAAACTTCTGTACAGTCTGTAAGGCCTATGAAGTAGTGTAAGGTAAATGCATCATGTGTTAGTGTAGGAATTGAATGGAATCATGTGGTTAACCCTACGTCTGACCTATCCTACTCACAGGAATTATATTGGTATTCATTTCTGTTGTAGGCTGAGTGAACCCCAGGGCAGGTCTTTCCAGAAGTGGAAGTCGCGTTTCTAAATTTCTCGACTTCCTGGGAACGAATCGATACGGCGTCCTTACCGAAACCATAATCGCCCACATTACCAAATTTACTCCGTAAATTACGATGTCCGTATGCAACGAGAACTAAAAGAAGTGTGCGAAATGATAGGGCTTGGACTGGGAAGGTACAGCCGTGGCTTTAAAGATTTGTCTGGTGTGAAATAGGAAAACAGACATTCTTCTTCAGGACTGCCGATGGTGGGGCTCGAGTCAACCATCTCTCGAATGCATCTGTACAGCTTCGCGACGTGTATAGCGTAGTCGACTCTAGAAAACTATGCAGGCCACTCGATTAGTTTTGACGTACCAAAAGCAATTCAAGTTTTCGCCTGCGACCCGATTATAGGCCCATTTATTCGAAACAAATTATGAGTTTACTGCCACTATTTCCAGCAGTGTTTTGTTTCTCATCAGCTAAACTTTTCGAAGAACCCAATCTAGGAGCACAACCATTAGAACATAGCTGTCAATCCCAGTAAATTAGTGACAGGATATTTTTTCACGAATGTCAAATTGCACACAGCTATGTTCTGCCATGTTATACACGGCATCGCTCAAAGTTAAACTGCTGCAAAGTACACAAAGAGTTAAATTCGCACGCCTGCCAGCTTAAACAAACAAAACTCTTGCTCTACGTTGGACAGGCCGGAGGCACCATTCACCTGTTCGACTCGATAGTTGCTTGGCGATTAAATTAGCCATGTCAGTCATGGGATATTTCAGGACGGCCTTCACGCCCGAATTAATTCCGAGCACTAATTCACAAACGTTACGTGATTTTAACGATTGACTAGTATGATGTTAAAATGGAATTAAAACAGTTATTCTTTCTTTTCAATTATCATCTGTATGTTTAGGTCAGTAGTTCTGATGCCATCCATAACCTATGTCGCCTATGCCGAGTGCTTCCTTCACGTCATTTTTCTCCCCAAGAACTCCACGTAAATCTCACTAAACTGTCCTGGAAGGAATGTGTGAAGTTACACCTCCTCTTGGAAAAGGAACATTTACACAGCACACACCCACGGTGTTTCTGTTTTTGCACCGCTATATATATCCCTTTCGGCACTGAGGCTTAGCGGGATACGGGAGGGAAGAGGGTTGAATCAGCAAAGGTCTTAGATTACGGTGAGGCAGGTCGGGGCCTGTAGCATGAAGACTTGTTGAGAATAATGAAATATCAATCAAGGACGATGTTATGCATTGTTCTAAGTCGTGGCATGCGAGTGTAGAGTTGGAAGACAAGACTTGCTAATTCAACCAGAGTTTGACAGGTAGGCCAGTGTTCTTTTGTTTTTGTTTTGTGTTGCCGTTTTCCCGTTGAGTTTTGTTTAATAGGATTTATTATGTGTATCTTTATAGTGCCATGTATTTTACTAGTATTGATTGTCGTAGTTTGTTCGGTCTTTTCTATTTTCTCCGTAAAGATCAATAGGTTGAAAAACTGTAAAAATCTGGAGAAAATGAAGATACCTATCTATATATATATCTATCACTTTCTACCCTGAAGGTCGGGAATTTTTAACCATAATTGGTTAATTCCGCTGGAACGGGGGCTGGGTGTATGTGTCGTCTTCATCATAATTTCATCCTCATCACGACGCGCAGGTCGCCTACGGATGTCAAAACAAAAGACCTGCATCTGGCGAGCCGAACTTGTCGTCGGACACTCCCGGCACTAAAAGCCATACGCCATTTCATTTCTGTCCGGCTCCATGGCTAAATGGTTAGCATGCTGGCCTTTGGTCACAGGGGTCCCGGGTTCGATTCCCGGTAGGGTCGGGAATTTTAACCATCATTGGTTAATTTCGCTGGGACGGGGCTGGGTGTATGTGTTGTCCTCATCATGACGCGCAGGTCGCCTACAGGCGTCGAATCAAAAGACTTGCACCTGGCGAGCCGAACATGTCTTCGGACACTCCCGGCACTAAAAGCCATCCGCTATTTAATTTTTCATTTCATTTCTACCCTGAAGAGATTTTCTGCATGATTTTTAAAAGTAGGTGCCTTATATTAGACTAAACAAGTCTCCTGAAGTTGGGAAAAAAATAGTTTTAAAATATTATGTACGCAGTTTTTAAGAAAACGGACCCCCAAGATGATGGTGGTTAGGCTTTTACTGATATTTTTTCTGTGACATTTTACATGTTTACATTCATATACACCTTGATGATAACTTTAAGTTATTTTACTCTTAGATTACGGTGAGGCAGGTCGGGGCCTGGAGCATGCAGCCTTGTCGAGAATAATGAAATTCTCTCTCTCTCTCTCTCTCTCTCTCTCTCTCGCTCTCGCTCTCGCTCTCGCTCTCTCGCTCTCTCTCTCGCTCTCTCTCTCTCTCTCTCTCTCTCTCTCTCTCTCTGTATATCTCTCAAAATAATGCAAAAAATGACAGGCACAAAGTTTGAAATCTATGATCTAGGATTAACATGAAATGAAACAGCATTTATCCTTAGACAAGCACAAGTATACATCACATTTCTCACACCGTAATTTTCTGCGCTTACAACAACTTTCTAGGCGACAAATTCTCTATGACTGGATGTCACATACAACAGGCCGATCGTCGTATCAGTGTGTACCGTAGAGATGGAAATGGTAGGAGGGGAAGTATTCATTCTCGTGAAAGAAGAATTTGTCAGCTATGAAAAAGTTAAATATGACAAACATGGTATTCTAGGTGTAAGGCTCATCTCTAAAGATAATAGGCAACTTGATGCCTTTGGAGTGTACAGACCGGTAAAGGGTAGCGCTGGCGCTGATTCAGAATTATTTAATCAGCTATGTGAGAAACGATATGGAAAGGAACGTGATAGTAGCGGGTGATCTCAATTTACCAAATGTGAATTTGGAAGGTAATGCGAACGACAGGAAGCATGAACAACAAATGGCAAATCCGTTAATATGGGAAGGGCAGCTGATTCAGAAAGTGATAGAACCAACTAGAGGGAAAAATATCCTGGATGTGGTGCTGGTAAAACCAGATGAGCTCTATAGAGAAACCGAAGTAACAGATGGCATTAGTGATCCTGAAGCTGTTTTTGTCGTAGTTAGAAATAAATGTGAAAGAAAGGAAGGTACTAAAATTAGGACTGTTAGGCAGTACCATATGGCTGATACAGCAGGCATGAGAGAGTTTTTAAAAAGTAACTATGATCGGTGGAAAACGGTAAATAAAAATGTAAACAGGATCTGGGATGGGTTTAAAGCAATTGTTGAGGAATGTGAAAATAGGTTTGTACATTTAAAGGTGGCAAGGAATGATAAAGATCTACTATATTATAGCAGAAGGAGGTGCAGGTTGGAAAGAAATGGCTGTGGAAGTAAGGAGAAGGAACTAAGTAGGAAATTTAATCTAGCAAAGAAATCAGCTAAGGATAACATGATGGCAAGCATAATTGGCAGTCATACAAATTTTATTGAAAAATTGAAGGGTATGTATAGGTACTGTACCAGTAAAAGAGCCCGACTTTAAGATTTATTTTCAACGTAAGCATGGAATAGTTCTCAGGGCTGAACTGGATGAATATTAGCTAGGGCTTGGTACAGGAGGCAGGGCCCTATCTACAAGAAGAGTTTGAATCTGATTTGATAAGAGTTTATTCATGTAATGCATATTAAATTGCACATCACCTCATGGTAGATAGGGGTTGTCTTCCACATTGTCTTGTAAATGGCCCGGGTCTCCAGCTCACCAGGCCGCACCGGCTGGAACACGTTCCAGAAGGTGCCCAAGTACTCCGTCAAGATGCGGACGGACCATCCAGGTTGGTTGCATGGAATACGCCTCAAATTTCCGATGCTCGTGATGACCTCCGCTGGTTCGTGACGATGTTGCAGGTAATCACATTACCCAAGTACAATGAGGTTGATAGAATCGATGCCCACAAAACTCCAAAATGTGCTCTTCGTCACTCGCAGAATTTATGAGTCAAAGTTCATGAAAACCTTGAATAATTAGTTTTCTCACCACTAGTAAAATCACTAGTCAAGACTTTCAAGAATTCATTCTTTAACACTCATGGAAATGACAAGTCCATGTTCATGAAGACTTTCAATAATGTTATAGTTCATCAATGACAAAAATTACAAGTCTTTAAATAATCACTGGCCAAAATCACAGGTCTATGCTCATGAAAACTTCGAATAAATTTAGAGTTCATCACTCGTGAATATTACAAGTCTTTGAATAATCATTGGCGAAAATTTCAAGTCCATCACTGATAAATATGACAAGTCCCATTTATAAAGACTTGGAAGAATTCGTTCCTCGACATTCGTAAATATTACAAGTCCCATTTATAAAGACTTAGAAGAATTGAGAGTTCCTCAGTGAGACTATAACCACACGAAGATAGCCTCCGCCGATTATGGCAGCGAGTAGAGCCACGCTGACTACTCGACTGTGACTGACTGACTGAGACTGAGATATCAGGCTATATTGAGCCCTCCTTATATTCGGTTTGGGGACATCTACGTCACATATGCCGTGAAGCTGGTTATCTCCTGAATCCCTCGACGGATTTTCTTGAAATTCAAGCATTGCGACGTTTATGTAATTCCTTTTAAAGTGACATGTTGCTCAAGTCGCTACCCTAATTATTATAGGAGTTTTAAATTTTTTTTTCCGTCGAATGTTCGGGAAGGTGTGACTCTTGAATCTAGAACATACGAGTTCAGGCCAGCGGCACGTGGCATGACAGGCGGGTGATCTAACTAGCCCCTGCAGCTACGTCACACATACAGCTGTTCTCAGCTTGCTCGCTCGTCCCGCTGAATGTAAACAAACCAGGCATCCACGGAGTAATACGCGTGATGATTAAATACAATTATCTCTCAAAAATATGCATGTACAGGTCGTAACCGGTACAGTACTCTAAGACAGAAGCAGGTTCCAAGACAAGATTCCAGGAATCGATAATGAACAAGGGGAGTGTGTATGTGAGGAACTTCAAAAGGCAAAAGTATTCAGTCAGCAGTATCCAAAGATTGTTGGTTACAGGGATAATGTCCAGATAGATGTTAAAGAAGTATTAAAATTTACCTATGATAACAATGACATTTACAACAAGATACAAAATTTGAAGGCAAGAAAAGCGGATGGAATTGATAAGATTTCTAGGGATATACTAAAGACAATGGGTTGGGATATAGTACCATATCTGAAGTACTTATTTGATTATTGTTTGCATGAAAGAACTATACCAAATCAATGGAGAGTTGCTATAGTAGCCCCTGTGTACAAAGGAAGGGGTGATAGACATAAAGCTGAAAATTGCAGACCAGTCAGTTTAACATTTATTGCATGTAAGCTTTGGGAAAGCATTCTTTCTGATTATAATAGACATGTTTGCGAAATTAATAACTGGTTCGATAGAAGGCAGTTCGGGTTTAGGAAAGTTTATTCCATCTAAGCTCAACTTGTTGGATTCCAGCAATATTTGGCAGATATCTTGTATTCAGGTCAAACGGACTGTATCGCGATTGACCTGTCTAAGGCATTTGATATGGTGGATCATGAGAGACTACTGGCAAAAATGAGTGCAATTAGACTAGACAAAAGTGTGACTGAATCGGTGGCTATATTTCTAGAAAATAGAACTCAGAGAATTAGAGTAGGCGAATCTTTATCTGTCCCTGTAATAATTAAGAGGGGAATTCGTCAAGGCAGTAATATTTGACCTTTATGTTTTCTTTTATATCAATGATATGTTTAAAGATGTGGAATCAGATGTAAACCTTTTTGCAGATGATGTTATTCTGTACAGAGTTGATCGTACGGCATCGTATGCTACTTCGCTTAACGATATCTCGATCTGGGGCGGCGATCAGTAACGCCTCTGCAGCTGTTCGACTGGAGCGACTTCACCATTCTATGTTGAGTCTTGCCATGGCGGACACTTGGAACGTCTCCTGCGATGTGGACAGTGTACAGGTACATCCTGTAACTCCGTCGCATGTAACTCAGTAACGGCGCATTGTAGTATATGTGTTCATTGGGACATATTTTCTTGTTTTGATCCCAGGAATCACTTCCTCCCTCCCGGCGTTTGTTGCATATGTTTAGATACATCATGCGTAATGTCAGTTACATTGCCGCGTTAATGGTGGACCATAAATGGAGTTTTGTATTAGTGCTGGGAAAGGAGCTGTAGGAGTGGAGCAGTTGTTTGCTCAATATGAATCGGTATCTCCGGTTACTTCCGTCGCCTCCGCCTTTTTCGCTATAACCGTTGTGCAGGAAAACGAGCGGTAGGGGCGGTGTACTGCTACTTCATGAAGCGGATGGGATTAGTTCTCCACATAGCTCAGTAGATGACAGGGTCAGTCAACCTATGTTTTGTCTCTAATTCCACATACTTCCTTAGGAGTATCGTGGTATTCGACGTACGCGTCGCAGCTTGTCGTTTCTGGGTCAGTTTTTTATACAGAAACTCTTAAGAGATCACGTCTGCCTTCATTGCTGCTTGCAACAGGGATTTCTTCCAAAGAAATATATTCTTTCTATCAAAGGCTAAGACTGAAATCCATAAGAACTCTCCGATTAACAGAGCAACGAGACTCTGTAATAATATTCATCCCTATGTTGATATTTTTAGTATGACCGAACCTACATTCACTTCGACATGTAACAATGTACTTCTGAATATAATTTAATATACTATGAAGGAATTTTAAAAAGGAAAGCTAGTATAAACTAGTATAAATGTTATAAACCATATTATTGAATGTATTACATTCCAAGTTGAAATCCTGTTTAAAAAAAATACTATTTATTCGGGGCGTCGACCTAAGAAGATATTTTGCCCTTACTCTGCACCATATGTTATGAACCTACGTGTATTTGGAAATTGCGGAAATGTAAAGTGTTTAATGTGAGGAAAGGAACATTAAGGACGACACAAACACCCAGTCCCCAGGCCAAGGATATTAATCACGTACAATTTAAAACCCCTGAGCTGGCCGGGAATCGAACCCGGGGCCGCCGGGTGACAGGGGGATGCGTTGCCCCCTACACCGCAGGACCGAACGGAAATCCTGTTAAAATAACTGTTTTAAACATTACATTAATTTTAATCAGAATTAATTAGCCCTATAATGTAATATTAGTTATACTGTATTATTCTTAATGATTTTGTTTTTTAGTAATGTGACTTTTGTGTCACTGGAATTAATTTACTCATAACCCGTTATGTTCACATAAAAGTAAATAAATAAGATGTACAGCTTTCTGCTGCTGACGCTTGCTCCCTGTCACGTCTTTGAATTATAGTCTTTATCTCGACTTAAACCTGAAAAGATGTTAACTTATATCATACAAGCGCGCAGTTTTATATATATATATAAACAGCTGAATAATAATAATAATAATAATATTATTATTATTATTAACCATAAACCAAATGTGAATAAAATAAAATAGTTAATCGCCTCACGCTTGGGCGCAAATTGTAATCTGATTCAAAATATATAAATAAATAACTGAATAAATTACTAACATAATTAAAATAAAATTAATTAATAAAAATAATTCATCGAAATGCCCGTAGTATGAGCGCCAGAGTTCACCAGAAAGGATCCCTCGAATCTAGATAGAGCATGATAATTCTTTCTCTCCCAGGGCGTGTACATAAAGCTGCGTACTTGTATATCTGCTTCAGGCCTTACCTAGTCTTCTGAAAACGACTAAATAGGTAGGAACTGCACCTAAGTTCATCAATAACTACTCTGATTTCGAATAACTAACTATATTCTGAACAATATCCGTGCGTGAGCACCTCAACAGACCAAATATACATAAAATACACTCACAAAATACCCCTGGAAGACTCCATATTTACAACATCAACACCAACAAAAACAGTGGGAAACCAACAGCGAGGATCAAGCCACCATTTGCAGTCAGTCCGTTGAACAAAGCACAAATATGTAGATAAGTACCCTTCACTGTCTTTGCGTATCAACACAACTGGCATATTCTCATTATTGGCACTTGTTATATCACACAGATACTGTGCCTTGTCATACTGTGTTCACCGACTCTTGGTTTAAAGATACATTCACTCGAGCAACACACGCTTGCTGTTCCAGAACGTGAGTTATGGAAAGTCTGAAGTACAGTACCCCATAGCTTTCACAAACATATGATACCAAGCCGCCACAAGTGATACAGTACCAGTTGCCTAAGCACTCTACAGTTGTAGGTTAGTACCGTACTTCACATTCCACAAACAGAATAAGACCACGTTTCACCAAAGTTACATCTCTTCTCCTTCGCTGTTTGAAGTCAAGTCTCCTCCACCAAAGTTAGAAGTCCTGTCCAGTCCTTTTCGCAATTTGATCACATGCCTATGTAGACCTCAGCTTCCGCCTTCCTCTCACATGATACATCTAGATTGATCCTGGCTATCCAGTCACGAATAGATCCACTTGTGAAGACCTCGCCCTGAACGTCTTCCGGATATCATGACAACATCAGCAAGGCCACCTCATCGAACTCTGGGATGTCCGCATAACTCACAGAACTTTCCGAGTTGTAATTAGCACTGTTTTCCCATCCGTTTGTACAAAAAAAATTACTCATATCACATATGGAGACCTTCCAGCTTAAGATGTTAAGAATAAACGTACAAACGAAATAATAATAATAATAATAATAATAATAATAATAATAAATTGAATACTGACAATACTATCTCTCACTTCTAAATACAGTGCGAGGGTGTGATATATGTACTATCACAAATTATGAACTTGCATTCGGGAGATAGTGGGTTCGATTCCGACTGTCGACAGCCCTGAAGATGGTTTTCCGTTATTTCCTATTTTCACACCTGGCAGATGCTGGGGGTGTACCTTAATTAAGGCCACGACAGCTTTTTTCCCACTTCTAGCCCTTTCCTATCCTATCTGTGTCGGTGCGACGTAAAGCAACTAGTAAAAAAATATGCTCCACATCATAACTTCGTTCAAGAATTGATGTTCCCAACCATGCGGACATCACTGCAATTTGAAACCTTTGTTATAAAATAGGCAGTCACAGTTATGTACGAATCTTGTCTGTTGGATGTCCGGCAGTCAGTCGTTAATGCGACATATTTTACCGCTGCCAGTTCCGCGTTCAGCTTATTACGCTCTTGCTCGTGTATTTCTTCTCAAATTACCTACAACAAAACAAATATAACATCGACATCGATAGCTGGCAATCCCTTTAAGTGCGGTATAATAAGTGATGCAATATAAATTTATTTTTCACCTGCCTCAGACAGAATTCGGCGACATGGTAGTACATATCTCGGATTAAAATCTTTAACAACGTTCCTGAAGCCTTCGTCCTGGATAACGTTGAGATGTTGCATGTCTACAGAAACAAACAGAGCCAAACTCCGAACCGAGCGCTTTTGTTCTTCACTGCCTTGGACGTACACTGTTGTTTTGGTCAGTTGTTGGTTCCAAACATTGCTTATGGTTTCTTTTCAAACGACCTAATAATAATAATAATAATAATAATAATAATAATAATGTTATTGGTTCTACGTCCCACTAAATAATTTTACCGTTTTCGGTGATGCCGAGATGCAGGAATTTTGTCCCGCGGAAGTTCATTTACGTGCCAGTAAATCTACCGACACGGCGCTGACGTATGTGACCATCTTCAAATACCACCGGACTGAGCCAAGATCGAACCTGTCAACTTGGGCTCAGAAATCCAGCGCCTTAACCATCTGAGCCACTCAGCCCGGCTTTTAAATGACCTAATAACTTGGATGTGCCACCTCCCATTGAAAAACTGTGAGTACATACGGTAATTTGTATTTTTGCAGATTTCTTCTGATCGATTTCTGCATCGAAAAGCGTTCCGAACAACTGATGTCTGTGTAGGTAATACCTCGTAAAACAAGTTAGGGGTGCCAGGAAGTTCACGCAATACACGCAGCAACCAGGGGCGGTGCGTTGTATTGTTGCACTGTTGCACAACTCCCAAAAATTTTGCACTTCATTTGTCGTCTTGTCTTCTAATATTTTAGTTTAATAAACCTAACATGTATTCGAAAACATGTTAAAATCAACCATCTTCGGTCGTTCGCTGTACTAATGCTTCGTAACGGATCGACAAACACCGTTGGCTTCGAATCAAACTCAGGGGGGTTGCTTTCCTACGGCAACTCCCTAGCGGACAGTGCGGCGCACTGTACCTCAGCAGGGACGAGCCTATAAGCCTGCATAGCATCAGGTAGCATACTCGCCACTATAGGTCTCAGGGAGTTGCACGAGACTAGCAAGTCCCTACCGAGAAACAGTTCCAAATGTCCCCTTAGATCGTGCCACTCTGCGGAGATTACTTCATTCCTACTTTCCATTTTTTAAATTTACAAATTTCATTTACGTTGCACCGACGCAGATAGGTCGTACGGGTGATGATGCGATAGGAAAGGGCTAGGAGTTTGAAGGAAGCGACCATAGCTTTAATTAAAGCATAGCCAGAGCATTTGCCTGGTGTGAAAATGGGAAACAGCCGAAAACCATATTCATGGCTTCCGACAGTGGCTCACAGCTACGCGACCCTAACAGCACTGCTAACTTGCTGGGTAGTTTCTTTTCCACGCCATACGAGACCACCCACAATATTACCAACATCTTGCTTCAATAAAAACAGGACGGAAAATTTTCAAGTGAGGCAAAAGTAACTATTCCAGGCTGAGTGGCTCAGACGGTTGAAGCGCTGGCCTTCTGACCCAAACGTGGCAGGTTCGATCCTGACTCAGTCCCGTGGTATTTGAAGGTGCTCAAATACATCAGCCTCGTGCCAGTAGATTTATTGGCATGTAAAAGAACTCCGGCACCTCGGCGTCTCCGAAAACCGTAAAAAGTCGTTAGTGGGACGTCAAGCCAATAACATTATTATTAAGAGTAACTTTAGTTATAGTGTATAATTAGCCTCTTATTTCCTGGGTTGTAATTGCCAGATATATTACAGTTTTAGTAGGAATGTAGTTTTTTACTTTACGATAATAGAGTTTCTTGTTATTTCTGTAAGCTATAAAAATGCGACACTGAAAATGTTGGTGCCACACCCAACTTCAAATACCACCAGCCGCCACTGGCAGCAACTGAATGTCAGAATGAGCAGAGCACTTTCGCTCCGTTTCCTTCGCCGTTCTTCGTATACATCGGACATCCTCCGCAGTAGTACAGGTGGCTGATACGGATGACCAGGAATGGAGAATACCGGGAGAGCGCTTCAATTGCTACAACCGATTCGATCACTTGGAGGGCTGACTCATATCCCAGCACTGTTTTGTACAACGTCTGTGTCTTTACTGCGGTTTTTTAAAGAATAAAATGGCTTTCGGTCCGATGGATCATTTAGCCAGCTACAATTTTATATGTTCTTATTAATTATGAAGTGACTTGTGTAATTTTTGTATGTTTCTTATTAATTATGACTTAATGAATTAATTATGACTTGATGAAATGAACTTATACATTTAAGACGAACATATTCACCCATGTAAGGCAGACCCTCCGATGAGGGTGGGTGGCATCTGCCATGTGTAGGTAACTGCGTGTTGTTGTGGCGGGGGATAGTGTTATGTGTAGTGTGAGTTGCAGGGATGTTGGGGACAGCACAAACACCCAGTCCCCGAACCAAGGGTATTAACCATTTAATGTTAAAATCTCCGACCCGGGCGGGAATCGAACCCGGGACCTTCTGAACCAAAGGCCAGCACGCCAACCATTTAGCCATGGAGCCGGCCTGACCTTGCAAAGAAAATTTGCTTTAAATACGCGCTGTAGACTTCGTGAGCGTTAGTCATCTTCCAGTGTTGATGTTGTGAGGTAAGTATGAGCCAAACATGCCTTTAAGGAGACGAAAGAGGCAGTATCAGCAGCTTACTGAATTTGAACGAGACCGTGTAATAGGGCTATGAGAAGGTGGATGTTCTGTCCGAGATATTGCAGGAAGACTTGGGAGGGATGTATACTATACACAGTGCATCGATGTTGGCAACGTTGTTCAGGGAAAGCTCTGTCTTAAAAAGACATTGGTCCGGCTGCACACGGCCACTACGGAGAGGGAAGGTTGCCGTATTCACCGGAAGTCTGTGGTGGATCGTACTGCATCTGCAGCAGCCATTAGTGCTTAAGTTGACACCAGACTGACACAGTGCACTGTAACAAATCGATTACTTGAAGGACAGCTCCGAGCCAGACATCCTGTAGCATTCATGCCATTAACTCCGAATCACTGTCATCTGCTACTTCAGTGGTGTCAAGCTACCACTTCTGTCACACGCAATATATCCCGTGAAACATTGGCCTTAGGTATTTCTCCAGAATCTCCCATTATAATAAGCGTAATACCGAAGGCATAAAACCGCAGTGTTATCAGTAGCTGATTGAGAGGTTGAACAGCATGATTTCTGAAATAGAAGAAAGTTACTATGTTTTCTAAAATGCAGTGTAGCATATATGTTGCTTTACTAAGGCGTAACTACCGCATCGTATCTTTCGAGCACTCAGCGCAATTTTAAGTACATGAGTCGTAATGCAAAGCTTCTAGATATAAAAAATTAGAATTGCAAAATTTCGACTTCTGGGGAAAAAAGTATGTAGATTATAGGAATTTCATTCGACAATTAAATTAAGAATAACAAATATTATGTAGATTTGGCTGTACTTGCTCAATATTAACCAACAATGTATTACGCAATCTTAGAATATGGTCTATTCTAATATTCAAATAGAAGAAATAATAACTATAACGTAAGGTAAGCTCAGTTACGGAATTAAAATGATTAACTATATGCCCTCTGTTCTGAAAACTCTTCCGCATTGGTTGACATTCCAAACACGATCACCAGAAGAGAAGCAAGCGAAGAAATCACTTCGAATCCCAGTTCTAGAAGACAACTGGATTATCTTGAAGTTCCCCTCCCCACCTCTGGGAATTCCCACAATCGTTCAATATATTTCTTGAAGTCACCTTCTGTATCTCACTCTATAATGCAGTAAGAATATTTGTTTAAGATATAAGATCATTTTTACCTTGTTTTATTTAAAATGTATTTTTCCATCAAGCTATATCGGTTTTGGCTACAAACTAGACTCTGCTAGGTTAGTATTGACTGAAGACGAATGGAGCCGCAGAATGTTAGTCAACGCTTGTAGGGGTTTAATCTAGGTTATGTGGGGAGTGTATTTTCTGCCTCTCTGCGCTTCACTTGGAACCCAAGCAATTCCTTGTATTGATTTTCTCGGGCGACGCTAGATGAGTGTGACTGCTTGTTAGCTTGCTGGCGGGTGTTAAAATAGCAAACACAAACCGTTCAGTGTGTTCTGTTGTAATTCGATGAAATGCAAGTTTATGGTTAGTTCTCCTGACTTCTTATGGGCACTGTCATCTTACCTCACGCCACTGGACTCGTTGAATTTAACTTACCTACTGTTCTCAATTGTGTATTTCACAATTTATGTTCTAAAATTCCTTAATTGCTAATGGCTTTACGTCTCACCGACACACAAAGGTCTTATGGCGACGATGGGATAGCAAAGGGCTAGGAGTTGGAAGGAAGCGCCTGTGGCCTTAATTAAGGTACATCCCCAGCATTTGCTTGGTGTGAAAATGGGAAACCACGGAAAACCATCTTCAGAGCTGCCGACAGTGTGATTCGAACCCACTATCTTCCGGATGCAAGCTCACAGCTGCGCGCTCCTAACCGCACGGCCAACTCGCCCGGCAAAATTCCTTACAAGGGACATTTTCCGTTGGTTAATGCACGATATCAAATAATTATTAGAACACTCATTTTTACGTAACAGTGGGTTCAGATTGCATTTATTTGTCTGTTAAATCTTCAGTCCGTCGGTTGATTGGATCCTCAGATTGCACCAACAAAGAATATGCAGGTATAGGAAACTCACAAACACCGATGTTTGTGTCATAATGGGGCGTACAGCACTCGATGAGGAGTGAGAGAGTTTCCCATTACTTTCTTCACTGGGGTAGAATGTCTTATTGTAGCATGATTGGCTATATGAATAGCACCTGTCATAACATGGAGACACACACGTCGCGCCACCAGTGTCATTACTCAGCACTGCTCACCAGCTCCCACATTGTCACAGGCATAAATGAGGCTGAGACTTCGTTGGAAGCTACACTTACTGAGGTCTGTGCCAAGTGAGAGATTCAAAAATACTGCATTCATCAAGAAATAGCAACCGGTGGTGTATTTATTTGCAATAGGGATATACTCATTGAAGTTTGAAAATGTTAACACAAAACTTCTCAATTAACTGGACTCGTCTGTGACTCTCTTACTTGCGGACCATAATTATGTTTAGCGACTTACCGAGTACACAGGGCCAACACAACTTCTGTCGTTAACGTTTGGTAGCGCGATCAGCAGTAGGCCTACAACATCTAATATCATGAAGCTTATCTGTCCACGCAAAGCTATTTCAGTCCCGTTCCTATTTACTTACCAAGGTTAGATCTTAACCAAGGACCGAGAACCAAACGTGGATTCACCGAGACTGCTTGTGGTTAGGTAACGGTAGCTGGTTTGAAGGCAATATTAGACGAAAGAAATTCAAATATTGTAGTACGTAAAAAATAATGACGTAAAATGCGTGTGAAAAGCGTGTTAGTATAATGTAATAATTCAGATGTAATGATTCTAGCAAATTATTTACTGCTTAATGCGTATTCGTAGTTTACACCATTTTATCTTCATGAACTTGACAGAGCCATTGGGATTAAATTAATTCAATCCCTGCCACACTGTCTACTGAAGAACGTATCACCCCATTCAGGATTAAATCTATAGGATTCCCTACGCTTCTTTCCACTTCGACATACTGACGGCACTAATGTTGACCCAATTCTGATCGTCCTGTGTTAAACCCTGTCATAATTCTGAACCCATTCCTTCAAACCGGTCTAGTTTGTGGGAGGTACGACGTACACCGGCCTTCATTAAAAACTTGTGGCTAGAAATATTCATTTCAGGCAAGGAAATCTGTGCATCCCTCAGAATCGCCTAGTACGTGCTTACACACTCGCTTTCATTGGTCATATCCATTAGACGCGTAACACATGCACACATCTGAAGAGCAAGGGGAGGTGGAGAGAGTGAAAAATGGGAGATTAGCATGAACCAAGTTACTTGCTTCCCTGCCTGCCCGCACGTCCCTCTGGCTCAACCTCCAAGATGCGATAGAGACGGGAATGACGGGAGGAACCACATGGGCTCCTTGAAATTAACAGACGTACTATCGTACGTCAACTCGTTGAGGGTCAAATTATCCTGTTTTCTGTAATTCTTAAGTGCGAAGGCTGGCTGAAATATTAGCGGTCTCGACCATGACTTCATTATCAAATAGCATTGCGCTCGACCATTGAAAGAAGGAATAAACCTTATTTTCGTTAGTGTAGGCCCTATTAAATTAAACTACTTTAATGCATTTTGCACTGAAATAAGCACAAATATCAAATTTGAACGCAAGACATTAAGATGAAAGGAGGTAACCTTCACTGAGAACTTAGTAAGGCGATTCGTGTTTCATTTAAAGACCTAGGGTCTACTCTTTTACTGAAATATTATACCATGCTTTTTTCTTAATATGATTATCGGAAATGGGATAAAATGGCTTTTACCCGTGCGTCGTACCCATGTGTGCAACACCGCGGGTCTGGGCGTAGCCTGTGAGTTGTACCACAATATGAGCAGCACCATGGGCGTGCGTTGCCTGTGATTAGTACCCACTATATGAGGAACACCACGGGAATACTGGCGCCCGTGTTTAGTACACCTAGGTGGGGAACCTTCTCGGTATGCGTTGACTCTGAGTTGCGCCATTGTGTGAGACACACCATAGGTCTGCGTTACTTGTACGTATTGCAATACTTGTGAGTAGTACCATCTTTTGTGGAACACCGTGAGTCTTCGCTACTTCTGATTAATACCCCAACATGACACATACCATGGTTCTATTTTACTCGCGACATGTACCATTCTGTGGGGCCTTAGACGTGGATTTTGCACCCCCTTTAGACACCAAGCATCATTGTGCTTTATAAGTGGTTCCTTGGTTGGTAATAATGTTATTTTCGATCTGTATTGAGTCCGATCCACTGGTTTTTGTTTGTTTGTTTTGTGTTTTGTTGAGTTCCTGTCCATCCATTCATTCTTCATGACATCTTTTATTTTTATTTTGGTCAGTGGATGCCTTTGCAATTTTTGTTGTTTCATTTCGTACCATTAGGGGCCGATGACCTTCGATGTTAGGTCCCTTAAAACAACAAGCATCATCATCAAAATGGCGTTTAAAAATAAGAGACAATGCGCCCATTTACAAAAGCTTGTGATTGAAGAATATTCTTCACAATCCAAAACATTGTTAAAGAATAATAGTTGAGTTGTACGGGTAATAATGAAAAATAAGATTCTTGTAATTCATAATGAAATCTCTTAAAAGAAACAAAGGAGCGCATTTTGTAAGAAAAATAAATAAATACATGAAATGAACGCTTCCTACGCTAGTGAATATTTGCTTTTTTTATCAAACGAAAAGTAAGAGTAGAATCATAAACAATGCGCTAGTTTTCCACAAGACACTAATTTTATAGCCATTCGAATAATTGGAGGGAATTCTTTAGGAAAAAATGGAAACTATTGGTTATTCATTACGTGATTAATAGGACGTCTATCAAACATCATTGTCCAAAATTTCGTCGAGTCTTCGCGAAATGGAGGAGGCCAGAGAACTACAGATGCGAGGGCGTCCCCTGATGTTCTCCCAGACTTCAAGAGCATGATTCTTGAGAGCGTCAGTTGTGCGTTATTGTCGCGACTTCCACACTCTAGCCATCAAAGCCCTTATATGTTCTGTGGGATTTAAATCAGGTGACTTAGCCGGCCAGTCCAATGCCGACACTTCTGGGTGTTCTAAGAATCACGTTCTGCTGGTGTGTGAGGTATCCACGCTGGACTAGATGGATGATAGACAGTCAGCTACGGGTGTGTTGAACAACAATTAGTCGTAACGTGTTCAGCATGTTGAAGGATGAAAAATCACATGTTCCTAAAATTCAGGGTATGTCCAGTATTTAGTATTCACATACAAATAATGAAAAAAATACTATATACATGTAGGCCGAATTGAGTTGTTAATGTCTTGAATTATAATGAATTAGTACATGCTTTGAGATCAGTGATGTGTCGTAATACGTCGCGATTCGCTGCCGAATTTCTCCCGATTTTTTACTTTTGAAAGCAGGGATATCTGGGAACGTCAGGCTAACCTCAGACGGGTTCCCCTTGGAGGAGCCGAACTAGTGAGGTAACCTTGGACACGAACGGTAACCTAACCTCACACACGCTTTCTGTCGTCTCCCCCTTGCAGTAGTGACGGAACTGTGACGTAATAAGCGCAGGCGATTTAAATATGCATGCATATCTTTACATAACCGAACGCGCAAGCCTTCTCCCGACATAGCTGCGACGTCACAGCGTGAAAAAATGACTATTAGATCCGTTACAGACATATCATTGCGCTCTCGTGGAGACTTTGTGAGTTACTGTAATCAAAAGACTATCATATTCCGCTAGAGACATAAACAGGGGGGAATAGTTAGTGCGATGTGCGCATGTACGACAGGTTGAGGTACACTCTGACGGCGAGTTCGCAAGTTACTCTAAAACGGATTACGCTCGCACTCAAAGGCTCTTTGCCCGTCTCCTCCCTTGGTGTAGTTACGGAGCTGTGACGTAATAACCGTGGGAGATTTAAAAATGCATTATGATCTTTACAAAACCGAACGCGCAGGCCTTCTCCTGACAGACGTGTGACGTCACAGCGTGGGTGGTTTGAAATGCGGACTGCTGGCTAAGGGTGCATGACGTTATAACCTAACGTGTGTCCATTCGTTGTCCCGTTTCTCTACAGTGTCGGGTTTGTGGTGAGATGAAACTTTTAAGATTGATTTTTAATAACCGGATGCTCTTTCTGACGTCAGCCCCATGAGGGAAGATAATAAGATGAAATGAATGACATGATATATGATAGTTGGAAGGGAGATGGTAAAACCCGGTAATGGCACATAGCCTTCTCCTGTCGAATAGCATCGAGAGGTCTGCTCAAGGCTTTACGTCTCCATCCGACGGACGAATAACTATCAACAATGTTATACCTCGTATGCCCTCACTCCGTATGAGCACTGCCGAGGGGATAGGAACTTAATCAAGGCTTTTTTGGACACACAGTCTAGTAATTAGAAATTGTATACCACAACCTACCTTACCCCGCCAGGCTGAATGGTTCAGGCGGTTGAGAACCGGCCTTCCTTCGGAAACTTTGCAGGTTCACCTCACCTCATACACGACACCGTAGAGAAACGGGACGAGGGTTGGACCAGTCTAGACCGATTTTTATAACCGTATACCCTTCCTGACGTCAACCTCATCAGGGAATATAATAATATGAAATAATTGACGTGATATATGATAGTAGGAAGGGAGAGGGTAAAACCCGGTAGTGGCACATAGCCTTCTTCTGTCGAATACCATCGAGAGGTCTGCTCAAGTCTTTACGTCTCCATCCGACGGGCAAATAACCATCAACACTCCTAAAATGCTTAGATGAACACCGGTGCCAGAGTTGACTCCGTTTTAGGCCTTGTACCACTTTTCAAACTTCGTAACAGAGCTGCGAATCAAACACATTGTACAGGGTGATTAATTTAAAAGTTTATAGCGGAGTGCCGAGGATTAGGCGCTCTGGGAAGCGGAGACAGCAAGCGCAGTGCCCGCAATGGCAAGCAGGCATAGTCGGCTCAAAGAAGCGGCATGATTACGCCTATAGAAACTAAACGAAACTGAACTCACCGGCTACATAGATGCTCTGGACAAATAAGTAAATGAATAAACTAATAAATAAATCAACTAGTAAATTAAATTAAACTCACCAGTATTTACAGACGATGCTGAAAGTGATCTCCTTCAGCTGCATTGCAAGCTTCACATCTTGTAATGAGATTTCGAAACACACTTCGTAGTTCATGGACACCGATAGAACGCACAATGTTCCTAATTTCACTTTTTAATTCTTCTGTAGTTCGAGGATTATTCCTGTAAACTTTTCCTTTAAGATTTTCCCATAGATAAAAATCGCATGTGCTTGAATCAGGCGAACGAAGGGGCCATAAGCCTTTACTGATCTGATCATCATCGAACACTTTCCGTAACCGTCGCAGAGAGCTACGCGCCGTATGGGCCATTGCACTATCTTGCTGAAAATAGCCGTACGTTTCCTCTTCTTCAATCAGTTCAGCAAAAAATGGTTCCAGAATGTTGTGAATATAACGGTCAGAAATAATCGTGTCCTGAAAAAATATCAGACCGATAATTCGTCGGGCAATGATAGCGCACCACACACCCACCTTCATCTCGTGCAGAGGTCTCAGCTGTAAAATGTGCGGGTTGTCTGTATCCCAGATTCTATTGTTCTGTGAATTGACATATCCACTCAAATGAAACCAGGCTTCGTCGCTCATAAAAAGAAAGTTCGGATCCACAATACCGTCGTGGACGCTATTCATTAGCCAATTGCAAAATCGTATTCTTGCATGGAAATCTGCAGACAGTATGTTACGGACTGAATGAGTCCGATAAGATCGTAAATATAACAATTTTGTTGCATTATGTGCTGAAGAAGGTGAAATACCACTTTCCTGAGCTATTCTCCGAAACGATTTATGTGGACTGACCTGGAGTCTTGCCTGTAATCTTCTAACCTCTCCCGTGTGAGGGCTGTTCTCCGTCGCTTCTTTTTCTCATTGATTACGGAACCAGTACTACGCCTCTTGTAAACGAGCTGATGCACGTAACGTTTTGATGGTACTGTCGCACCGGGAAATTGTCTATGGAATTTTCGAAGGCACCTTTTAACTGGTTTCTTCTTTTTGTGCAAATAACACCCGACCAAAGATATTCTTTGCTCTATAGTGTTTCTAATCATCGTGATAATAACCTCACAACACACCTTAAAAGTCCAATAGTTTCCAGCGAACTGAGGGACAGAGTGCTAACCATCTGCGCGCTGGCAGTGAACACTTCTTATCTCGCAAGTGTTGAAACAAGCCATATGGCGCTTGCTCGGGAATTCCCGCGGGCATGCGAGCAGAAGTCTGAACTCTTAAATTATTCTCCCTGTACATACTTTATGCGTAGTTCTATAATAGCGGGACTGAGCACGTGCCATACTAAGGTCACACTGGTTTAACATGCAGCTATCACGTCGACATGGTTATGCGTCTTTGACTTGAGCTGCTGTCTTAGAACGCACAGGTTGTGGAAAGCAAACACATTGATGACAGTAAGTAGATACTTATACTCCTTACTGCTAAAGGCATATGGAATAATTTCTACTAAGTCTGCTTGCCAGAGATCATCTTTTCCGTGTGTGTAATAACGCGTCTGCGATAGTAGTTGCGACGAGCTGGTTTGTGTAACTCTTGTGCGATGCTTATCTTTATGGACGAGGTCTTATCTTGACGAGCCATTACTGAATAATACCCGCATGACGTAATTCTCTGTCTGTTTCTAGAATTTCTGATTCGTGACCTGTGTGACCAGCATCTTGCCAAGCTCTTAGAAGTTGTAATCGTTCTACGAGTAAGTTAGGGTCATTCCAGTATCTTACGTCTACGTACAACAAGGGCTTGTAGATAACATTACGACCACGTGCAGTCGTTTGATGTGACGGAAACAGCTTAGAATTAAACTCTCGATACTCGCTTCTCTTATGTGCATTTACAGCTTCTGTCCTCTTGTAATTTTGTCTTGTTGCGTCAGTAGCAAGGTATTGCTTTATATTTTTTAAGATCATCATGTGAAATTATATCCTTGTCAGGTATTCGTGAGAAAAAAGTTATAAGAAACCTTTAGCAGGTTTGTAGGTAACACCTTTTACGATGAGACTGTTGCCATTAATCTTAACATTTGCATTACCTATCCGGAAACAGTAGTCTTCATAGCGAATACCGTATGTTGTGTCAGTTCGTCCTGTAAAGAGCCTTTCTATATAAGGAGCAAAGAGGGATCCACAGGTATTTTGAATTAAAGTCTTAAAATTATTACGATACTATGGTGTGATCATAACCTCAGACTTAGAAGGTAGACCTTGTGTTGATGTAGTAGGTGTTTTAGCAATAACATCTGTAGTTAATAACTTAATTCGCTTGGATGGTGAAGTATCGTTAAGTTCTTCTTCCTCATCCTCTTCTTCATCCCTGTCCTGCTTCTCTCCCTCATCCTGCTTCTCTTCTTCTTCAGCCTTTTCTTGTTCTTTGTTCTCTTTATCATGAGATGTTTGCATAGTAACAGAACTTGTAGTAGACTTGGGCATGAAGTAGAATGAATAATTTCATTCAGTGGTGTACCTAGTTGCGTTTTCAAAAATAAATCAGTGTCTACTTGAGTACGTTTAAGCTCTTTAAGTTTTTCTCGAATATTGTTTCGAGCACGGATTATATGTTGTGTAATCTCTTTGCAGGATGTTGCCATGATGACGGTTTTTTATCAAGTGGAGTCTGTAACTCTGTGTTGATGCATATAAGATGATCGAAACCCATGTGATACCTTCCATAATGAACATCACTTTCTTTATCAGTAACTAAAAAGCCGTAACGATGTGATGCCCAGTTAATTTTGAGAAAAATACATTTGCGTTGCTCTGTGACATGTTTTGTAAGTTCCAATCATCGTATTATCAGAAAGAAGATCGTCCGCTATTTCCGCTGAAGAATTTAAAAGCACCTTATCATGAAGATTCTATAAAGGAATCTCCTGTCGATATTCGTTTAGAATATGAAACATCTGACAATATTCCTGCTAACACAACCGCAGATTGTCTTATTATTCGTATGAGTGATGTCACCATCCACTAACTAATATTGTTACAAGACTATAAATAAGGATAACCCTCATCATGATCATTAGTGTGTGCTTCTACACCGTGCGCTATGGAACGGAAAGAAGAAAAAGGTTGCACTGTCACAGACAATCATCTTGATAAGAAACAAAACGGAATGTGCATCCTGTTCGCCTACCAGCGAAACTAATACGCTACATCTTATTTACCTCGCTCAAGTAAGGGAGGCTATCAAGACGTGCTATAAACATGGAATTTTATATCAGATGCCAAAACATCTGAATCAGTGTTTACCATCAGGTTTTTTATCTACGTACGCTGCTCCTTTTGTAGATGCTTTTTGGGACATCCTGCCTCTCCATAGTAAGATGTCAATCGATGTAGCCTCATGCAGACGCTGTCAACGACATTACAAGCATCGAAGTGAAGATCACATCGAATTCGATTTCGATGGCCCTAATCCGAAGATTGTAAACTGTAGACAGTGTATGGATGAACTTTCCCCTTCTTTACAGTACCTGATAATTATTCAGAAAGGAACTAAACACATATATGGCATTAAGGTAAGAACTGCATCAACTTCTATGCGAAGCATAACATGCATAGTATAATATATTTTGAAAACTTAATTTCATAAACAATAAACGTTTTGTTTAATTTGAATGTTGCAGGGTGACTAACATTTTGGAAGCATGCTACCTCTTCACAGTAAGATATTAAGGAGTACAGCAACCTTGTCGGCAACATAACCAAGACTATCGTATAACCGGTAGTAGTTAGCTTAATTTTGTAAATAATTGCGCAATAAATATTTTATTGAAATAAAAATGTTCTACTTATTGCATTCCCTTTCCCTTCTGAGATCTATCAAATGTTTTCCTAGTCGTCACCATTTTATTTTGAAGACAATGTAGGCTGAAGAACTTCTAGTTCTGAGTATTTGCAGAAGGCTGAAGTATTCAGTCAGCGTTATGTAAATATGATCGAACCTGCAAAGTTTGCGACGGAAGGCCAGCGTCTCAACCTTCTGAGCCATTCAGCCTGACAGGGTTAGGTAGGTGGTGGTATACAATTTGTAATTACTAGACTGTGTGCCCAAAACCGCCTTGATTAAATTATAATCATCTCCGCAGTGCTCATATGGAGTGAGGGCATATAACGCTGTTGATGGTTATTTGTCCGTCGGATGGAGACGTAAAGCCTCGAGCAGACCTCTCGATGCTATTCGACAGGAAAAGGCTATGTGCCACTGCCGGGTTTTACCCTCTCCCTTCCAGATATCATATATCATGTCATTCATTTCATCTTATTCCCTGATGAGGTTCACGTCAGGAAGGGCATCCGGTTATTAAAATCAATCTTCAAAGATTCATCTCACCACAAACCCGACATCGTAGAGGAACGGGACAACGAATGGACACACGTTAGGTTATAACGTCATGCACCTTTAGCAAGCAGTCCGCATTTCAAAAATCACCCACGCTGTGACGTCACAGGTCTGTCAGGAGAAGGCCTACGCGTTTGGTTATGTAAAGATAATCATGCATGTTTAAATCGCCCGCGCTTATTACGTCACAGCTCCGACACTACTCCATGGGAGAGACGGGTAATGAGCCTGTGAGTGCGTGAGTAATCCGTTTTACAGTAACTTGCAAACTCTCCGTTAGAGTATACCTCAAGCTGATGTACATGCACACATGCGCACTAGCTATTCCCCCCTGTTGACGTCTCCAGCGGGATCTAATAGTAATTTGTTTGCAGTAACTCACGAAGTCTCCACGAGAGCGCACTGATATGTATGTAGCGGATATGTTAGTCATTTTTCACGCTGTCACGAGAAGGCCTGCACGTTCGGTTATATTAAGATAAACATGCGTGTTTAAATCGCCAGCGCTTATTACGTCACTGCTCCGTCACTACTACAAGAGGGAAACGATAAAGAGCGTGTGTGAAGTTAGGTTATCGTTCGTGGCCAAGGTTAGGTTAACACACGTGTTAACCACACCAAGTCACCTCACTAGTTCGGCTCCTCCAAGGTGAACCCGTCTGATGTTAGGTTGGCGTTGCTCGTAGCGAGGTTAGCTTAACACGTCATTACCTCAACTAACAGTCACCTAACCGATTGGACTCCTCCAAGGGGAGCCTGTATGTGAGGTGAGGTTAGGTTAGCGTTCGTGCGCAAGGTTAGGTGAACACCTTATAATGACGTCTTAACCTCATCTGCAGGTCAGCTAACCGATTTGTGGCTCCTGCATGGGGGCCCGATCGATTCAGCTCTTGCAAAAGGCTCCGTGACCTACACGACTCGGCTCCTCTAAGGGTAGCCCGTCCGATTCGGCTCCTCCAAATTGACCCGTGAGGTTAGCATTGCCCTCGTACGTAAGGGTATGACGTCACAACCTCACCTAACGCTCAAAAACACTCCAGGATGGCCAGTGCTGTTAGCATTGCCCTCTTACGTATACGTCATAACCTCACCTACGGGTGTCAAAAGCACTCCAGATCATTCCCTGACCAATTAGGCCCCTCCAATGGAGTCTGTGAGGTTAGGCTTGCTCTCGTATGCAAGGTTATGACGTTATTCCGCGTTCAATGATCTAATACCTACAGAGCCTTACTGCTGAACTAGGGTTCAATGACCTCGCGTCAGTATCTACATAGCCTTACTACTCAAATAGGGGTCAATGACCTCATCGGAAGATGCTGACTCAGCACCCATTGTTTTAGAACATTCATTGCTCATGTACTTTCCGCTAATTCTCCTAATCGATTGGTGCTCATCCACGCCCAAAACCTACACTCATTCTTCCACTCCACGCCTTAGTGACAACATGTTGAGGAGAGTAGCGCGTTTTGTCGGGTCGCCACAGTGATAGCGTTCAAACCCCTTCATCGCACCGTGTAAGAGAAGTCTTGTGGTGCTGGTTGATACTGCAGGCAGAAAGCTACACGTGCTTCTCCGTGCTTAGATATAAGGAGTCCTTTTTTGGCAGGATGGATACCGGCAGCGTTAAGACGCCGATGGACTGTTAATTCCTAGGTTTCTAGTGAGCACTGTATCTGGAAGAAAAGGATTCTTTTTTATGGCTTCGAAAATATCCCTGTCTTGTTTCCTAGTTGTCTACTTAGATAGCCCCGATTTTTTGCGCGTAATAAGGCTGTCCGTACCCTCTTCCTGGTATCTTCGTATCCAATATCGAACTACTGTATGTCTTTTGAGTGACCGACCCCATTGCCACATACCTACAGTGCGTCCCCTGGTCACCTCTGATGTAGAAGACATGGCGGATGATGTGTAGGAAGTGGTAGGTGTAACGTTTGTATACTCCATTCGTGTTATTCCAAACTTCCATTCGTTGCGGTGTTATGACTTGTTTATGCGATTTTCATACGTTCGGTTTGTCCGTGTCTTCCCACAACCCTTTCCCTTGCGCACAGACTGAACAGAGAGATGGCAGTAAAAGTACAGGAAACTTTTAACAGTGACAGACTACTGAAGCATTTTAACGTCTGTACGCACTCCGTTTTTTAGCAGTGTGGAAACCTGAACTACGTGGGATATCCATATTCATGCGAGACGGATCATGATAAGTATTCGAATGGGTCAAGGTGCTGTGTGCTATACAGGCCGTTACAGGCCAATAAGTTATTCACAGGAGAAAACGCACTAAGTAGGCGTCTTTTCTTTATACGAACTGCCATGTTGTATGAAAGTATTCCTCCTTATTATGTCCATTTGTTCCATCTTTATAAAGCCGTTGAATTTTACATAACTGCTGAGTTTATTTCCCAGAGGATGTATTATTTTATTAGTTGTAGTGTATTTGAACCTCAACAGCCAAAGCAAAAATAACCTAGTGTTAAATATTTACGATCATCAGAGACGCAAGTGTGTTTGATAAATCGTTCGTCCCTCTGGAGTTCTTACCAGCGTTGATCAAACACTTAAATGTCATACGTATTGGGGCGGGATTATATCTAGCACATTTCTTCACAGTTAAACTACCGTTAATTGTATTCCTTGATTAGAATAATTCGATATAGCCAGAATGTTTAATCATAGAAACATTTTAATCAGCTCCCGAGAAAATGGGTTTAGAGTGACCTTTCTGCGTAACATCACAAAACCACACCTCCTGGAAGACGAACACATGTGACGTTGCCTCGCTTGCTTCTCGATCCTCAGGGTTGGCCAAAATCTATGCTCAAACGTTACCTGTTTTCCTTTCTACCAGAAATTATTCTGATAACGAGGGTAGTGCGCACGAAGGTCGGTACAGAATGTGATAACCTGACCATTACACTATTTTTGGACATGCCCGCGATAAATATTTAGCGTTGCGACATTCTGGGCCTGTGCTACGACTGTCAGATAAACATCCATATACGTAGGCTGCAGTTTTACCAACTGGAAGTTAAATATTTTCTTGCGTACTTCCAATGGATTTTAACTACGGTATTGTTATGCGGAAGATGTAGTAACATTTCTTTTGCATCATTGGCAGTAAACTTACTGAAAATGTAGTGAAAAATAGCGCGACGGTATACCTGTTCCCGGGTGTTTTCGTTCGTTTAGTGCTATTTGTTTTGGAATTATTTAACTAGAATCCAATATTAGACTCTTATTAGTGTATAATGTGAAAGTTCCAGCCAAGAAAAGAGTTACGACTGAAGTTCACACATCTGAAGAAACGTTAAAGTTAATTGAATATGTAACGAAACACAGAAATTGTTGTAGAAAATAAAAACTGACATTATAACATGGATCCAAAAAAATAAGATTCATGTTATGTACCTTCTCAAATAATTCTTACCACACGATATAATTTTTTTTCTCTAATGCTCATTGCGAGGATGCGTGTTATGGCGAAAGTAAAGTTTATATTCGTAATCAGTGCCACAAGTTTTGTTAAGATGTTACATAAACTAGAAAACCTGTATAATACCAGTAGGCGGCGTGCATGCGGCGGAGGATCAGTAATTTTGTTACTTAATTTATTTGTGCTAATTAAGTAGTTATTTTATATTTTCTATAGTCCAGAGAAACACAAGACTGCACCTTTTATAGAACGCTAGCCGGACCGGTTCTCTTGTACGGAAGTGAAGCATGGACCATGAGGAAACGAGGTGACTTCCGAGTCACGGGAGTCACCGCTGCTGAGGTGAGATTCATGAGACGTACAGCAGGATTCAAGCGATGGCACCGCAAGAGGAGCGAGGAGGTGATGAAAAAATTGAAGTTAGAACACATGTTAAAATTCTTACGAAAATATCGTAAGAACTGAAAGGGTCAAATCAACAGAATGGAAAGAGAAAGAATCCTAAAGCAGATCTTACGATACCAACCCAGAGGAAGTCGTTCTACTGGACGCCCACCTAAGAGACGGATCGAGACCGTAGCAGACCACTTGGCTTAATACCCCGTTTTGGATGACGACGATGATGATGATTGACTCATTTTTTCCAAGACATTGTCAGGATAGTAACTGGCAAGCATTTATATCACTTTAGTGTAAATACTTAATACAAGGGGCGATCAAAACGTTTCCGTTCGACGGCCGTATAGTCCTGAATCGGGATGTAAAATCGCCGTGAGCATCAAAGCACTCGTCTCACCGACGTACCAGGTAGAAGATCTCCGTGTCGTAAAACACCGTGTCCTGCTGCGTGAAGACGTCCGTAATCGCCTCGTCCGACAGGAAGCGTCGGCCCTTCAATGCCTTTTTGAGGGGATCAAAGGCGTGATAATCGCATGAGGAAAGATCAGGAATATGCTCCTGTCCGCCCTAATCGCCTCATCCACCGCCCTCTTGTTGTTGTTCACAATGGATGAGGCTGGTCTCCCAGATCGACCAGCGTCTTGTGTCGAAACGCTATCCGCACGGAACTTGGTGCACCATTCCACAGCGGTGGTTTTCGACAGACATGCTGCCCCGAACACAGTCTTCATTCTCCGATGGATGTCCACCGGTGTTTATCCTTCGGCAGCCAAGAACAGAATAACAGCATGTTGGTCCTGTTTGGACGCATTTAGTAGTATTAACGTCGCCATAGTTCACGTGGCCGCATTTAACGCACGCGCCTCGGCACGACAAGACTGCCACACTAACCCCTTTGCCCACATGTCCGTGCTTATATACCCGCATCGGAGTCATGCTACGTTCCATGTACGCTGCAGCAACACCCTCAAGTGAAAACGTTTTGATCACGCAGCGTTATAGTAAGTTGTTATGAAGTCAAAGAAATATAATCCCCTTATCGTCCCCATTGGCTGGACGAATCACCGTGAATAACGTCATACACAATTACTCCATATGAGCGCCGCGGAGAGGTCTGGAATAGAATCAAGTTATTGGCACGTATTCTAGTGATTAGGAATTGTTTACCACCACTTCTATTAATCTGTCGATTAACATCTAGAGGGTAAAGAAGTATTCAACTAATGGGACTCGAACCGACAAATAATGGGGCGGCAGCATCAGAAGATGACACTTTAAAGATTATGGCTACCAGGGAAGCTTGACATTACGCTTCTTGCGTGCAAGTCATATTCTTAGTGGCAACAACTTGCTATCTCGGAAAGTATTTGAAAACTCTGTAGTAGTGGATAGAAAGCGTGATATATTTTATAAATATATACATACACTACCATTTGTACCCGTTTTTCGCACGGAAATTTGCAGTAGATTACATCGTTTCCATCAGGAATTTATGCGAAGCAACATGGCTCTACTCACACGTGTAGTGTGACATGTTAAAGTGATAGTTTTCTACGAAAGCGCGTGGCAGTAACGTGAAATATGATGAAGTTGAATAAAGTCGAGAGAGAGAGACCGAGGACGATTTCCGAATTTATCATACGGTACAGTTCCTGGTCCCAAGTTCTGCGAAATTCTCCATGGTTCTGAGGTTCCATATTGTATGTCTGACCACTGGTGTGGCACTATGGCTTTGATGATACCTCCCTTAATATCTGCCCTATCGAAAAGAATAAAATGGCTCTTCAGTTTTTCCCGTTACCCACCTGGAAGTGACATGTACGACATGTCCCACGGGACTTGGACTAAAAATCCATTTTTTTTTTGTAATCATCTGCGTTATTATCCGTCGTACGATAAATACGTACATCGCATAAAGGAACGGAAATAACATATTGTTAAACGTTTGTTATATACAGTCTTTTGATAGACCTAATGTTAACGAAAATATTTGAGAATAATCTTCCTATAAATACCAACTCCATATGAATACCATGACATCATATGCATCTGATAACAGAATCCTGAGTAAGTAGATTCCAAATACGTAGTTTGGCTGAAATACATCTAGCAGTTTTCCACTTTTAGGGATATAAAAACAGATAGATAACCAGACAGACAGACTGACTGACTGACGACGGACGGACACGCACCAAAGGGTAGAGTTCTACCTCATGTTTCCGTGGTCTTCAGTTACGTTAGCTGGGGTTAATTTTCAATCCGAGTGAAATGTTATGCATCCTCTTATTTTCTCCTTTTATGGACCCTTCAAATAACTGTAGTTCTGCGAGGGTGTCCGTCACTAGCTGCAGAGCATGAAGCCCGTATAAAATAGTAATTTTCTCCGTCATTTGAAGGCTAGGCGAAGTTATGCACATAACAAGAATTATTTAAAATTAAGGGGCGTTGTTTCACATATAGTCTGCATATTTTACATATAATTAGTAGTGTAAGAGAAAATTGAAAGAAAAAGTCTCTTCTGGCCCGCAGTCTGTTGAGTGATTTTTAAATGATACGCATATCGAAACCTGCTCATGGATGAGGAGACTTTAAATATGATGTTTGGGCGAGATCTGTTCAGCCGGTTACCCGTGCTGGCGTAACAGACAGAGAGACAAACAGACACGAAAGCTAAAAACTACTCATACGATCTTGAGTGTGCCTAAAACATATAAATGTATCAAAGTACGGCGAAATATAGACAATACAGACAGTCGATCCCGTACAACTTTTTTTATAAGATTACATCGTAATAACTTACTTTTCGTATAGCATCATGCAGATGCAGATTCATCACGATGTGCAGCCATTTTTGTTTTTACAGCAGAGTCCCAGATAAGAGATTCAACTGCCGATCTACCTTCGGCATAGCTAAACTATAGAATATTCCTCCAGATTGCGCATAAACGAGTGTCGTAGTATGCCTTTTCAAACCAACTGCCGGATAAGTGTGCAATCTGTCGCATAAATTTAAACCACACATTTGTCTGGGTATCGTAGTTCAGGCCCTCAGTGTGCGTTTTAGTAACTACTATCAAGTAGCGTATGTACCCTTCATTTCGCACGCTTACTCTTTAGTAACGATAAAGATGCATCTGGCTATGGAGTTATTTGTGTTAAATTTGGTGAAGGACCCCAGCAATTTCATTTCTCGGTTCTGACTGTTACTTTTTCTTGCGTATTAACATTCGATATTTCGTAGTAAATATCCCTTTTTCATTTTTGATGTGACGACATCTCGCTCCGCATCATCCACGGAAATTTGGCGTCAAGAAAATCAGCCTGTCTATCACAGGCTATTTCTGGCGAACAACTCTAATGGGTGCATTCGGTGTTCCTATATCGCTAGGTAACTCAAAGCCTCATGCAAACACCGAAGCAATACATTTAACTCCATGATGCAAACTTTCTCCGTGAGAGCATTCGGTACAGTTCAGAACACCGTAGCGAGTAAGTGCGTCTACCGATTTAAAAGATTCTGGTCACGCTTTGTTCGCTGATAGTCAGACTGACAAATACCAGTGACTCAGTAGTGAATAGAATAGTATAGTACCGAATATAATACTGCCATCCCCTAGTTCCGGATCGCGAGGAACTGGGGAGAGTAATAATTTATTGCAATCGAAATTAGTCTGATATATGCATGATATTGTTACAATTAGTGTATGTGTTACTACCTTAAATATTGCAACTACGCCTACTCATTATTTACACCCAATCTCTAAATCGTAGTTTCGAAGATTCTTGTTTTTTGTTTTTTTTTCCTAGACCTTAACATTGTTATATAGTCAAGGACAACGTGTATCTTACCCCTATTGATTCGTATTAACGCAAGTCTTTATTTGTGTAACGAGTCTGAACAATGTTATCCGTAGTTTACAATAGACATTATGAATTATTTGAATGACTGTACGAATGAATGAATGAATGAATGAATGAATGAATGTATCAATGAACGAATACTATCATGCTACAGCTACAGAACTCCAGCAGCTGAGGAGGGAATATTTAATCTATAGTAACCTAAGCGATTTCGCATGTAATTAACAGACAGTTACCTTAATGAAAACAACGATGATAACAACAATACAACCATAAAACTAAAGTTAACTTTGTGCTCGGTTTCTTTGATACTCTCTTGTCACATATTATGTAGTATCTGGAAAAATGTTGCTGCCCTACCAGGTGCGATCTATTCTTTGTTTAACAATTCTATAATTGTATAAAATTATTTCTCCCTTTCTTCTTTTGCTTTACAGTCACTACCCACGTAGGCTGTTTGATCTTAAATGATTCTCTTTCCCTACATACTCGCAACAATTGCGCCCCCTCTATTAGTTACCTACACAATCAACAAAAATTTACATTTCTCTCTCTTAGTCTCTTATTCTTATAGATACCCATTACCTACACAATATACCTCTTACATCTCTATTCGTAAGTCTTTCTTTATGGGCAGTTTTTTTTCTGATTTCACAGAATTCCCGCAATGTTAATGTGGTTCTACATTCTGACGTAATCATTTGTTTCTTAATGTCTTTCATTCAAATAGTTACTTTCTTACTCAGTTTCTTTTCTTCGCTCTGGATCTCTCTAACCCAAGCATCTCCCATTCATATTCTATCTAGCATCCTTTTCACCTTGGTTACACAATACTCATCGTGTAGATGTTTCGTCTGATGTATGCCTTCCTTATTTTAACTTACGGGACGAATCATTTGTTTGTCAATGCCTTTCAATCTAAGATTTACTTTCTTACCCAATTTACTTTTCCGTTCTGGATCTCTCTAACCCAAGCATCTCGCATTCCTATTCCATCTAGCATCTTTTTCACCTTGTTTACCTAATACTCATCGTGTAGATGTTTCGTCTGATGTATGCCTTCCGTATTTTAACTTACGGTACGTTATTTAAAATCACAACGCTCGAATAATTATGAAGATTGGAACTTTAATAGTGGCAACACTACTGTAGAGACGCCATGCAAAGGAAACTGCACGATGTTTTCGAAACAAGAACAACGGAGTTGGATAAAGATTGAATGTGCCAGATATCGTACTGCACGACTGTCATCAAGGTCTTCTAGAGGCTTGAGAGAAATCTTCATTGCCTTACAGAACAGTGGCACGGTGTGTAAAAGCTTTCTAAGAGGGACGCCAAATGTGGAAGACATGGGTCGGCCAGGTCTTCCTAGTGTCAGTGAAGAAATACATGCTCTTGCCGCGTTACTAGATTCTGATCGACGCCGTACGATTCGTGAGCTGGCCCGAGACACAGGATTAGCGCATTCGACTGCGCTTCGCATTCTGAAAACGCCTGGGCATGAGAATTGCATCATGATGGGTTCCGCGTGATTTGACGAAATGCAGAAATGGTTACGATACGACGCTACTCGTAACCACTTGGAACGCTATGAGCGCGAAGGAGCTTTCTTACGCCGTATCATTACGCTGGATGAGGCATGGGCCAAATCGTACGAGCCACAACTGAAACGTCAATCGCACGAATGGCTTCATCACGGGTTACCACGGAATCGAAAGTTCGTCAGAACCCCAGCAATGTGAAAGTTATGGTGTACGACTGTGATGATGTTATCCTAACACGTTGCATTCCTCCACAGTAGACATTTTTGGATACCAACTTGCTACCAGCTTTGAGAAAGAAGCGGCGACACTTTTTGCAGAATCCACCCATGATTTTGCACGACACCGCTCGGCCGCATACAGCGCAAGCTGTGACTGATTTACTCGATCGATTGGGCTGGGAATTGCTGTACCATCCACCATACTTCCCGGACGTAAGCCCTTGTGAATTTGATTTGATTCTTAAGACGAAGGAACCACATCGTGGCATTTGCTTCAGAACTGTTCCAGATATTCGTCAGGTAGCAGACCGCTCCATTCAAACTATCAACACAACAGGCGCTGCTAAAGGTATCCTACGACTTCCACATCGCTGTCAACTGCTTCAAAGGACAGTAAAACTTGGCAACATGCATCTATTTTGTATCAGTTGTAATTAAATTGTTGCCACTATGAAAGTTCCAACCCTCGTACATACGGAAACCTATTCACACGGGACTCCATTCTACTGAAAAGCTGTGCATTTGCGATATCGAAGACCTCTTTGTCCCAGTCCTCAAAATAAAACTATAACAAACATAGAGGTATCTGTAAGAAGTATTTTCTTCGTAGTAATTTTTAAATATGTGTGTGTTTGGGCGCTCGACATTTTCAGCATTTGCAGCTACTATGTGTGTTATGTGAATTCATTTTTGTCGTCCTAATTATCGTTATGAATTTCATATAACCATATTATAACATCTCTCCCTTTTTCTGTTTCAGGTGAGTAATCGTCTGGTTGAAAAGATGCATTTGGAAGAGTGAAGAATTTGCGGATGTGAGTGAATGTAAAATTTCAATGTGCCGGGCTGAGTAGCTCAGACGGTAGAGTGCTGTCCTTCTGACTCTCAAGTTTGCAGGTTCGACCCTGGCTCAGTCCGGTGATATTGGAAGGTTCTCAAATACGCCGCTTCGTCTCGTTAGACTTACCGGCACGTAAAAGAACTCCTGTGGGACAAAATTCGGGCACCTCGTCGTCTCCGAAAACTAAAATGTAGTTGTTGTGACGTAAAACCAGTAACAATAAATTTTGATGTTCGTAATTGTCTCCTCATTTGTCCCTGTAGTTTTACGACAACATTGAAGACAAGATTGTTCACTTGGCTTATCTCGGCAACATGTTTAAAGTCGTATAGCGTTGAACATTGACTGGCTGAATACTTGACTTACAAATATTTATTATTACTATTTGTTTAACGTCGCACCGACACAGATAGGTATTATAGCTACGATGACATAGGAATAAACCGAGCGAGTGGCTGCGCGGTTTGGTTCACATACCTGTCAGCTTTCATTCCATGGAACAAACTAGTTACAATAGCAACAGATGGTGCACCTTCTATGGTAGGACGCAATTCTGGAGTAGTTGGGCTCATAATACAAAAAATGAAGACTCTCAATAAAGCTCACACATTTGTTCCAATTCACTGTATCATATATTTAGAAAATACATGTGCGAAAAAGCATTGAACTGAACAGTGTAATGACCGCAGTGGTTAGAATTACTAACCTCATAAGATCAAGGGCCTTACGTCATCGGCAATTCAAGGAATTCCTAGCAGAAAGCGACAGTGAACTTGGTGATTTGCCTTATCATTGTGCTGTTCGCTGCTTAGTCGAGGCTAAGTACTCGATGCGTTTTTCAACTACGACATTTATGGAGCAACAAAATGTGCCAGTCCCCGAACCACAAGATCGCAGGTGGATTTGTGACCTCGCATTTCTTGCAGATTTAACAGGTCATTTGAACATTCTGAATGTTTCTCTCCAGGGAAGGGGTTTAATAATTACAGAAATGTTTGATAGAGTGAAATCGTTCAAATTAAAATTGTGTCTGTGAGAGCGTCGGTTCATGGACATAACTCTTCCACATTTTCAAAAACTGCTTACAGTGTTTGAATGTGCTACGGCTGAGGATATTGATAGGAATTTCAAAATCATAAAAACCTTTATTTGGAATTTAATTGTAGATTTAACAATTTGGAGTGTCTGGAAACTGATTTTCAACTTTTAACCACGCCATATTCAGTTGTTGCAGATAACGTTGATCCAGACCTACAATTAGAGTTAATAGATTTACAGTGTGATAGAGAACTAAGAGATAAATTTGTAAATAAGAAGGATTTGTGTGACTTTTATAGACATTTTTCACAAAAAAGTTTTCCCCGATTGCATAGGTTTGCAGCAAGAATGTTGAGTATTTTCGGTTCTACGTATGCCTGTGAACGACTCTTCTATTTTAAAAACAATCAAACCAAAACAGAGAAGCCAGTTGTCAGATCACAATTTGAAGTGTGCTCTTAAAGTTAGTGTTACTCAAACATTAACTCCAAATATTGAAAAACTAGTCAACGAAAAAAAGACTACAAAATCAAGGAAACCCACGAGTGGCAACTGCGTATCGATATCATGAGGTAAAACGTATGTTTTGAGTTTACAGATTACTCTTTGTACTATTTTTGTTGAAAAACTGTACTGTTTGTTAATATTAGCACTCTTTTTAAAGTGCATGATATTGTATTTTTTGTTCAATATCGGTTCCGAAGATGTACCGAAAGAAAACAAGTTTAGTTTGTATATGTAGAAATAAAGTTGCTTCATAACTCTTATGATACTTCATAACAAAGTTACCGAGATCGATAGCTGCAGTCGCTTTAGTGCGGCCAGTATCCAGTATTCGGGAGATAGTAGGTTCGAACCCCACTGTCGGCAGCCCTGAAGATGGTTTTCCGTGGTTTCCCATATTCACACCAAGCAAATTAATTAAGGCCACGGCCGCTTCCTTCCCACTCCTAGCACTTCCCTGTCCCATCGTCGCCATAAGACTTATCTGTGTCGGTGCGGCGTAAAGCAACTAGCAAAAAAAATGTAGCATAACAAAGTTACGTTACAATAAAATATGTAGAGAGAAATATGTAGGCTACTACACATACCGCATTGTACCTGCAGCCCTTGGGCCTCCCCCTACGAATGACGTTGTGTTTCCCCTCGCTCCTCTCGCCTTCACTTCTCAGTTACAGTACTAAGTACTTCGTTTCGCTGCCGGAGGAAAGTGTGCGACGAGTTACCTGACATCACACGTACACGCAGTTGGCTGACCCTGAAATACGCCATCGCGGAGTGGCAGCGTTACATCTACTACTACTAAAATGTTTTGATTCTTCCCCTGAAGGTGGAGGCTGGCCTCTTGGAAGGTAACGCCGTCTCTCAGGCCGGGAGATTTGTTACGGTGAAGGAGTTGCTCGGAGGTGAGGGGGTTGGTGGCCGTGGCCTATACTACGAATTGTCCCGGTATTCGCCTTAGTGCAGGAGAATGGAAAACCACGGAAAACTATTCTCAGGACAGTCGTCAGTTAGGGCCAGCCGTGAGGCCTAGCCTTGTCCCGTCTCCCGAATGCAGAGGCGTAGATCCACGGTAGAGCCGTGACCACCCCTCCTCTGCTCGGTTGGCCGGTGGGAGTGCAGAGCTGTTGGACAACGGACCAGCCGTGGCCACTGATGGGCCGAGACCCACTCTGCATCCACCGACCGCGTGGCATCTTCGAGCATTTTAAATAATAAACAACGTTACTGCGACCAACAGGCGAGAGGAGAAACGATCTGGTGCATTCCTTGAGAGCAAGTGTGTTTAATTACAGTGTATTTTTGTACTGTGTCTGTGTGTGTGTGTGTGTGTGTGTGTGTGTGTGTGTGTGTGTGTGTGTGCAGTTATGGCTGTTTAATAAACGAAATGTGGATAATGCCTCTAAGATACAAGAACAATCCTGTGCTAGTCGAACGAGGAAAATTGTGCATACGCGCGGAGCATTGTCTCTGTCTCCATTGTACATCCCACTTCCCCTCCCTGGCCTTCACTTCCCTTCCCTGAAGCACGGCAGTGGCTTTAGCTCTGTCATAGCAAATGCGGCATGCGGCGAGTTTATCAATTCCAATTGCGCTCTCGGAAGTAACTAAGTAAGGTCATATTCTCGAAAATGAAAATTTCCTCCGTTAATTCGATTGCACCATCGTTCTTAAAATAACACGAAGAGCATCCCTTATTTTTTTGTCGGTGTAGTTATGATACAATCTGGTATATCCCATATATACCAGAGAAAATGTGTTTACCATATATTCGTCATAAAAGAAAGCGCTTACCTTTGTTAAAACTGTCCGACTAGTAACAATAAGCTTGACCCTTCGCTTTGGTCTGGAACACCTTTGCGATCACTGGACGACTTGATAGGGAAATTGAGGTAACGGCGCGAGTAGTTCGAATAGAGTCGCTTTGAACGTTTACTCTGTTGGCTGAGGGAGTTAATTCTGTTTTGCAGCTAGAGGTTTCTTTTGCAGCAATCATTTGTAACTAATTTCGTGCGATGCTCAAGTAAGAATTTTTCTTTTTCTTCTTGTCCATTCTTCGACGCAGTGTGCGGCGTTCGAAAGTAAAATGAAGTGTACTGGTCCTTTTTATCACTGTCAGTAATAATTGAACCGAGCGAGTTGGCGCGCGTTATGAGCGCGCAGCTATGAACTTGAATTCTGGAGGTAGTGGGTTCGAACCCCACTGTCGGCAGCCCTGAGGATGGTTTTCCATTTTCACACCAGGCAAATGCTGGCCACGACCGCTTCCTTCCCACCCCTAGCCCTTTCCTATCCCATCGTTTCCATAAGACATATCTATTTCGGTGTGACGTAAAACATATTGTAAAAATTGCAAATATTGGGCGGTATTTTTCCTCCACCTATATATAATAGGGAATATAACAGAGGTGCTCACGCTGGGCATTTCGTTCCGCGGGTTCCCAGCACTGTAAGTGGGCGGGCTGGCAGGCGATGAACTTTAAGCTGTTCAGCCAGTGACGTTGTGGCTACGTCACTGGAGATGAAGGTTCATTCAGTGAACAGGGAAATTCATACAACACTACAACACTGTGCAAAATCAAGCAGTAAACTTGTTGAATTATATAAATGTATTATTTTTTGCTGAATGAATAAAAGGAATTTTACCTTTTAAGACATAGAAATACTGTCATTCCGATCCAAGGAATTGTAAATTGTAACACAAAAATGATAACGTGTTAGTTTTCTTTGAATGCATAAATATAAGAAAATAAAACTGACTGTTTACACCGAGCACAGTATAAATCAAACCGGAATATCTTGAAAAGATCGGTTTTCTTGCGATTATAGCGTTTTGACTTAATACTGTATCCCATTCAGCATTTCGCTGAGTAGAGGAGAAGAGCTTCGTAATGACAATCGAACGTCACCAATTCCTTCCTGCAAAGTGTGTTCGCTCTCTCGCTTCACTGTGACGTACTGTATGCTTACTGCTATACTGCCGGCATTTACATCACGTCAGCCAAGCCTCACCAGGCGCCCAGCTGAGCACATCTCAGACTTTATTGTTAATAGTCAAAATGCCCCTATGGACCAGATATCTCAAGCCATTTTACACATTTAACATCATATGAGTTGGCGTCGAACACTTTCGAGTTTGTTAAGCGAAAGATATGGTGAAGAATTTCCGAGTAGTCCGGGCGAGTTGGCCGTGCGGTTAGGGGTGCGCAGCTGTGAGCTTGCATCCGGGAATAGTGGGTTCGAACCCCACTGTCGGCAGGTCTGAAGATGGGTTTGCTTGGTTTCTTATTTTCGCACCAGACAAATTGAGGCCACGGCCTCTTCCTTCCCATTCCTAGGCCTTTCCTATCCCATCGTCGCCATAAGACCTGTCTGTGTCGGAGCGATGTAAAGCAAATTGTAATAAAAAAGAATCGTGTATGCCCGAATACCCTTCAGTTGAGAAGAACGAGTGGGTGCCACGAACGCTCGTTAGGTACACTACAATTTAGTGCTTTCGATTTGGTTCTAAGCAGTGCTGTGCTCGCTGGTAGGCTAACGACGGAGGCATTCGTCCTCTCTCAGAAGATAATCTATCATCATCGTATTTCATATTGGCATGGCTTTGATGTTTTTGTTATGAGTGGCAGATTGGTATTCATGAAGAACTTTCAAGGTACACTCTGCTGTGAACTTAGCCAAAAGAATCTCTTTACGAATATTTTAATCGAAGTCGTGAAACCTATAGTTTTACGTGGACTCTAAATCAAAGGATGTGTCTCTCCGCGTCGAAATTTTCTATGCATTGAGCAGAATTTGAGCAGCGACGACCTTGTTGAGAAACTAGTGTGGGGGTGCTGTATCAGTTAGAGATCAGAGATTCGAATCCTTAGTCTGACAGTGAATATTTCATACGCGAGAAGTGCTGGGATAGTTCCTTAGGCACAGTCTCGGGGCTAATTATGTCTGTGTTCATTGTGTTAATCTTCATTCACATTCACAGATAGTTTTCCCTATAGCATAGCTTATAAGCCAGGTTTCACTGTCAGAAGAACAAGAAAGCTTCGAGCTTTACATGACGGTCATTATTGTAATATAAGCCAAGGTACCTACAGTTTTACGTGTGATTCAAACAGCAAGGATGTGACTTTTCATTTCTAAAATGTCGCTTGCTTTGTCAGGGAATGGAACCGTGTCAACTTTGATCAGAAACTAGTAACAATGTCCCTACTCACATCAGTCAAGAACATGAAGCTGATGACCAAATTTTCCAGAATGTCTTAACAACAGCGATCTGGTAGCTTCTTGTTCGGTATGGAGCTTCATTGCTCTTGTGAGATGTATTTCATCAACTACCTTTTGTACTCCATGTTGATTCCTTTCATACTG